>NC_092587.1:8255000-9505000 GCF_047663525.1 Anas platyrhynchos
ATGCCCATTAGCACAGCCTTCCCCCAGATAAAATTGAGTGTGTTAATTCAAGTGATAACATTTCTAACAGCTATATTGTTTTTTCTTAAAATAGCTTTGTTAGAGATTGTTCTGCTGAACTCCAGCAGCTGTGCTTAGAAAGAAAGGAGCTGCACAACAAAATGACCCCAACTGAGAAGGACAGCTCCCTGTGAGCTACCAAACTCTCACTTATTAGGCTAAAATTAGAGGATGATTTTTCACCAAATAGGAAAAAATAACCTAACATACACTTCAGAACATCCAAGAGTAGGCAGTATTCACAGTTCTTAAAAGGGAGGAGGGTGCTGGCCTCAGCTATGACTTAAAGCAAATAGATTTCCCAAAATGGTATGTATTTTAGCCATTGCAATTTTACTTAAAGAAATATTTGAGAATGAAAAAAGGATGTAAACAAAACTGTAGTGCACTAAGCATGCACTGTGGTTCTGTGTCAGACTACAGAAGTTAAAGCTTCTAAAGGAAAGACTGAAATTGTGTTTGAAAATGAGGGGCTTAAAAAAGAACAGTGCAATAATCATACACTTCCAAAATTTGCTCAGCTCATAGATATAAAAGAAATTATACTAATTGGTTTTGTATCAAAAATACATTTTTCAGGTATCTTACTCAGAGTTTTTGAGTTTGGACAGGGATGTCTTCAGTTTTGCTTAAAGGGAATGAACTGGTCATTGACACTAAAACTCAGATTAAAGATGAATTTCTGTAAGACTTAAATTGGCAGCATGAGGATCTTAACATTTCTTCAAAGTTAATGTAGATTAACTTCTTGTGTAACACTTAAAGAAATACCCAAACCCCTACTTCTCTGGACCTGACCACAGAAGTGAGTCAGAGATCTCACAGCGGGAGCTGAAAAAAAAAAAAAAGAAAAGAAAAGAAAAAAAAAAAAAAAAAAAACAGAACTGGGGCAGATCTAAATTTCAATATATGTGATTTTATTTATTTTTTTTTAATTATTTATTTTCTATGCTGGGATTAACACTCTTTAGTTTGCAGGCATTTTCTCTAATTGGATCAACTTTTCTACTTTTCTACTTGGCCATTTCTACAGATCATTGTTCCTACTTGTATTGCTGAGTGATCAATCAAGCATCAGAAATGTTAAATGTCCTTTGCCCATGTGCTGAGCAAAACAAGATGGTTTATCATATTTTATGCCTATGTTTTCTGTTTTTTCCATGACAGATTTTTATTTTGGGGCATTATAGTGCCAGCAGAAATATGCAAAAGGAGAAGCCTGGATATTAATGATTGGCACAAAAAGGATCTTTCCTCAGAGGGACAGTATGTGCAATGTTTTTTTCCTCAAGTTTCTCATCCAAAAAACTATCACTGTCTGGCAGTTCTGTCTTGCCTAGAGCCAAGGTGCAACTCAGCCCTGAGCCAGCTACCTACTACCGAAGTAACTGAGTGCTGAGAGACTGAGCATTTATCAGGTTTTTTTTTCAAGGAATCATTCCCAGCAGAGAGCACCTGGATGCACATCCATTGTGAGCTTACTGACCTGTGGCTGAGGACAGTTGCCAGCCCTGATTCATCTCTAAAATGGATTAACTTTCACAGCTTCTTCATAGCGCAGTATGGATTGAATGAGGAACTCTGTGAAACATCAAACACATAGAAGAGGCTTGGAAATGAACCTTTCATGCTTCCCATAAAATGGGTCTGAGTTTGCCTTAGGATCCAGAGTTTTTCCAGCCTTCTCAAGGGCTCTGGTGTAAGAGTGCAGGAAGGAAACATGGGTTCAGTTAGCAGACATAAGGGCTGTTTTGTGTAGTTTTGTCAAGGGAATCAAAATGTCTACATCTAGGAAGGTGTTGAGTGCTAAAAAGCCCCATTTAAACCAGATAGGCTCCCAGAAAATTCAAAAGCTAGTATGCCTCAATCACTTTGATATGCAAAGTATTTGTCTTTAAAAGAGAATATAGGGCAGATCTTCAGTGTGTTTCAGGCTAATCCACTGATGCTCACGTAGAGTAATTTGTACCCACTGAAGACCTATCTGCATGTTTTGCTATACCAGAAGTAAAAGCACTTGTGTTCTGCAGCCAGCCCAAAGGTATTAGCTCTTTTTCTGGGTGTGTTTCCATTAGTGCTTTGGTTCAACTCAGCAGTGCACTCCTTACATGTAGCATCGCCACATAGCACACATTGAGGATGGCTCTCCTAACACACAAACTGTACTCCTTCTGAAAAACATTACAACAGAATATGCATAGCAGCATCTGACATGAGCTAACTGCTACCAGCCATCCAGACCACAGCACCAGAGCCAGCCTGAAGCATAGCCACCAGAAGGCACGAAGTGTAGATATCATATTCTCAGCACCACTTTGCTCTAATATTGGGCCTCACAGCTTGCTAACATAGACCCACGTACTTACTTTTTCTAAGACGAAAATTTCCTCAAAATCTTGCTTCAGCAACTTTCCCCTCTCTTCCTTGCCCACTATGTGCAGTACATTAATCATTCCTTGCACTTATGTAAACCCCTGTCAACGAGAGAAACCAAAATCAAACCCAAGTAATAATAAGAAGGTGCCTCCAAACTATTCAATGAAATAAATAAACAACAAGGAAAGATCAGCAGCAGTGCATAAGGGAGCGTGAAGAAACTCAGAGACACAGGGACCAAGTTTCCAGGGACTTGGAAGCTGCTAAGAGAGCAGTTTTACGCACCAGCCCCAAAGCAAGTACTGTAAAATTCCATTTGAATCCATTTTTTTTTTTTTTTTTTTTTTTTAGCTGGAAGCTCAAACACTGCCACATGCTGATAGTGATAAATCCAAAGAGGCACAACCTTTGCAAAGCAATTTTTATCAACACTAAGAGGATGCTGCCTCAGCAGCCTAGAAAAGCAGAAAATGTTGAGCTTCCTGTAACGCATATGGTAATTTTTGCTAAATTTTTGATCAAGTGGTGAATTTAGTGCTGTGTTGTAGATTTTTACAGCTAGTTAAGTTCACTGTTAATTAAGGAATCATGTTAAAAAGGCAAACAAAAAAAAACAAACAAACAAAAACAGTTAATATTTAGCTCCTGGACAGAGTGTTACAATTCCGAAAGGCCTTTCACGTGAGTCTTCTGCAGTGAGGGCTCTGCCACACAAAACTGCCTTCACCAGCTGAAGGAACGACATTGGCAGAGGTCAGCTTGCTATAATGCAGTGAAGCCAATCATATTTCAGTCTTCAGTGCTGTATGTTAGACGCTGATCTGCACAGTTACATGCCTAAAAAGGCTTTTTCTTAGAGATACCGATCAGCTCCTGACAAAGTCAGTGGAAACCGTGGCTTCACCAGCCTTTGAAGAAGCTGCCTTATATTTGTGTGCAGTGCTAGGTTTGGTTTCCAGCCCCACAGATCTGACCCCACAATTTTGTGAACTGCTGCAGCAGTTGTACTTTGTATTTGTACTGTGAATGAAAAGTAGCTATGAAAATCATGAAGCTATTCATATGATCAAACAAAATAATTAAAAAATCACTTTCTGTTGCCTAGGCTGAGATGTTGGGCTACAATGTGGTTAGGTTCAGTCTCTGCTGATGTTCAGACACTACATTTAACTCCATTGCAATCTAGAGTTTAAGTTTAACTTCCATACTTGAAGGATATATGGCTATGTAAGTTTGAAATAATTGGGTCCTCTGGTCTTGTCTGTATGACTCTCCATGTAGCAAGAGCACACTTTATCTATACCCACATCAGTTTTGACACAAAATGTGATGCCATAGATCACAGTGAGACAGTATCTTACCTTATACCTAGCATCATTCTAATTAAAACACTTTCATCAAGGGCCCTGCAGTGTTCACAAAACCTTCCTGAAAGTAAGTGTGAAATTTCCTGGCCCTATTAATCAACTTCTTTACCTGCTTGAGACCCATTTCTTACTTTCCTTTTTGCATCTTCCTATACAAGGAAGCCAAATAGATCCCGTCTAACTTCAAAATTCTACTGCTTCCCACATCTTTAAATCAAGATCTGAAACCCATGGCCTCCATAAGCCCTCTCTTTGTCACCCACTCTCACACATGCAGGTTAAGGCCTTAGTTCTATAACCCCTAATATCTTCTGTATTCCTGCTGTCTATCACATGTCTGCCTCCTCAGTTGCAAGCTCAAGTCCCCAGATGGCATAGCTGCATCAGAATCATCACCAATTAGTTTCAACTTCACTGCATAGTATTGCTTCATTTATTTATTTATTTATTTACTTATTGGATGAAGACAAAGAAGTCAAGGGTAAATCATCTGTTGATTTGTAAAATATTTTACATTTGGCTTACAGGTCAAATTCAAACCCTCCAAACAATCAACTGGGTGATCAGCCTGGGTCAGGTGAAGGATATTTGAGAAAGAAAATATAATTGAATGAGCTGGAAGACAGAAAAATTATTCTAGTAACCCACTTTCTACTCTTCCTTCCCAGGACTTCTTTGCCATTTATCCCATGGTAATCTAACTAGAAATCTGTCTTCCACTTCTCCAGAAATGATTTTCCATTTATATGTTAGGAGTACTCACTCTTATGTAGGCCTGGTCCCTAATACATGCTCCCACTTTTGCTAATACTTTGGGCCAAAAAGCAACCTTGAATACAAACATCTTGGTATGTTTGGGTGAAGATGAAAGGCTGAGACTATCTGTAAGAATATCTTTACCATCTTGTATCTACAAGGTGTTTGTTTTTTTTTTTTTTTTTTTCCTTGTATTTTTCTTTTATTTTTCAGTATTTCTCTTTAAAGCATTAACAAGATTATAACATGTAAACATTTGTAATACTGTTTTTGAGTTAGCAAAGAGATGAGGATTGCATTATTTCAGTTCCTATCTCAAGAGGCTTATAGCAAACTTAAGAAATTTTTACTTGAAGGTAATGCTGATGTTTTATAATACTGCTGCAACAGTGTCACCATGGACACACTATCATTTTTTGGAGATGTCAGAGATGTAGGCAGCTGACATTCTAGCAGAGTCAGCTCTACATGTCACTGTGGCTCACAGAAATGAACTCCCAGTGAAAATGAAGAGCTCAATAAGAAAGAAAAGACTTTTCTTTTCAAGTATGCTTCAGGAAAGAAAGAATTTATGAACACAATCAGTCTGGGAGTTATACTAAATAGCTACCAGTGAACAGTAGTGACACATCTTGCAAAGACCCCGTTTCCCCAGTTACAAGCTATTTTTTCTCTTATTCAGTATGGGAAGTGACATGTGTGTTAGCCTATTAAGCTCATGACATCTGTCTAGTACTGTGCTCTACTTTTCATGAGATTTAATTGCTAATATGACCGATACCCTAACATCCTACTTCAGTAGTTTGTGATAACCTAAATGCATTTAACATCCAAATGTATTAAATCCTGGAATGCAAGAGATGATTACTGCTGTGTGTGTAGCCTGGAGACCTCCACAGAGCAGCCATCAGTAATCCATGTGACAGCCTGGGAGCCACCGTCTTTAGGTAATTCCAGCTGAATCTTGGAAAATACTCAGGAAGGTGATGAAACTGAAGAGGGATAATCAGTGCTTGACCAGGTCTAGTTAGCTAAGCTCCCTTTGCTCACAGTGGAGTCAGATAACAAGCACAGGGTGACCCAGGGGTCGTGCTGTCTCTTCTCATGTGGTGAAGACTAATTTGGACATCTTCAGAAAATTCCTACAGTAATATAGAGGGAACCTGACTTTTACAATTAAGAAAACTACACAAGAACAAATAAAGAAAGAAATAAAATAATAATAAATAATAATAAAAGTAATAACAGTATTAGTAACCCTTTAGAAAAAAATCTCTGATGAGCTTCAGCTTTCACTTGTAGAAAAAAAAAAAAAAAAAAGTAAATCAGAGTTAAGAATTTGGGGCTCTAAGAACAAATATATTCAAACTACTGAAGAAGATTTAATTATGGACCAATCTCTCTAAGACCAGGCAGATCCTGTTTTTTCTGAGGAAAAAAAAAAGGTTAATATCTGGTCAAAGCTGTGGGACAATAAAGCTAGAGCTGACAGAACAGGGTGCTTACCTTTTATCTATAGATGCACTCTTGGATGAATGTTTTAGTACTACACACTCTCAAGAAGCTTAAAAACTTAGGTGCAGCATAAAACAAAAGAGTTTGGGAAGTGGTAGAAAGAGAACTTTTAAGCAATGTGTTATGGCTTCCATGTTAACCAAGACAGCTTCTCCCTCTTGCCCTCACTGAACATCACATTCAACTTCACGTACCCAGAAGCAGTTTCTGAAGTCACCTGCACTCTTTTCACATACAATGAGTAAGAACTTGTGCTGATAGCATGCACTTTTTAAAATTTATGCTAAATCTGTGTTTGACTTAAGGATTTCCAGAGGTCCCCTCTGACTTCACCCATCCTATGATTGTGTGGCTGACTAGACGACTGTAGAGGCCTGTGAAAATGACTGGTGAGACTATAGATATCTATTTTTTAGGTATTTGAGTTAGGGTAGATAAACCCTTTGAGAGACAACTTTTTCATGAGGAATAGGTTATGGACTTCCATGATCAGTACAGATACCTAGCTATTGATTTAAGCTGTGCAGTGAGGGCAACATTTATTTATGTTTCAGCTCTTGTCCGTTGTAATGCATTGTTGTTCTGGTTGGCCCTTTATGAATTCATCCTCATTTTTTCCCTGGTTTGGAAAAGTAAAATAAACAAAGAAGAACCATGAGCTTAGTAAAAAGGATAAAATTTTGCCTCTGACTGAATGCACATCTGATAGGGGTGTTATTTATTAATTTTTAAGTATTAAAAGACTGCTGTCATCTCTTGCAATTTGTGAGCCCCGTCTGAGCAATGAACAGTTTGGACTTTCCTGAACTTGCATTTGTTATTGTTAAATAGAACTTTGCAATGCCTGAGAGTTAATGCTGACATTGAGTCAGGTTTGTGATTTCATTTACTTACTTGATTCTTATTTATGAAGGCTTGGCCAGGTAGTGAAGCTTCTCAGTACTGAAATAAAGCATCATTAGAATCAAGCAAGGAAGCAAAGTGAAATAAAGGTGATGTAAATGCAATTCACTTGCTTATTCATTTAAATCGATTTTTCCTTACTGGTTGAGAGCATCTATCAAAAGAAAAAAGACAAAAAGAAGAGAGAAAACTTGAATTTGGAAGCAGATTTCTTACAAACCATTAAGAATTATGTGATCTACAATACCATTGTTTCCATCAATGATAATGGCAATTTTTGCCATGGATTTCTACAAGGAGAAAAGAGAATGACAAGCATGAGAAATCAGACCAATAAAACAAATGTCAGCAGTCATAATTACTGCTTGCCAACTCTCAGAATTTCATCAAAGTGTAGAAATCACTCATATGCTTAAAGCTTCTGGAATCCCATAATTATGAACAATTTATTTTTAAAAAAATAATCTTTCCATTCTGCGTGACTGCAGAACAAAGCTCAAATCTATGGATTCCAACAGCTAAAGAAATAAGGCAAACACAAAAATCTGAAATATGTTAATTTCACACTGATCACAAGTTTGTCACGCATTGTGTTGGCAGTGCTGATATAATTAATGATCTCATTTTGCACACCAGGGGACAGATTTGCAGGTGATAGAGATTGATCAAATACCATTGACTGCAGGACAGCAGCTGAACTAAATTGATTTACAACAGTTAAAAATATCACTTGTAATTAAGAACTGTGACTTTAATGTATATTTTAACATAATAGATATGCTTGCAATTCTCAAATATTTTTCTTTCCATCTCATATGTCTCTTCCTGTTAGTTTTTTATGCTCAAATCATTTTATTTCTTTATTTATTTGGTCTTCATATTGTGCAAACAGGAGATTTGTTTACTTTATGAAAATATGCTTGCTTTTTCACTAAGAACTTAAAATATTTGCTCTTGAAAATTGCTTCAAAAATTGAAAATGATGAATTTATCATGTCTCAAGAAGCTGCAACCTGTGAGGGATCTGAGAGGTTTGTTTTTCTTTTTAATCTACTCTGGTAGTATCAGTTATTTAGTGCTTCAACTGTTCGCTCAAACTGCTGTTCCTGCCCCACAATGTCTCATAGGAGAAGCAGGAGGATCTTGGTTCTGTGTCTCAGGCAGGCCAGTTTTCAGTCTTGCTTATTAACTCAACAAACCAATGAAACTGGATTTATGCTTGTGCCCAGGAATACGCTTTAGATGATGTTGTGTACTTGTGGACATGGTCCTGACTTAAGCTAGTTAGACCTGATGGAGGCTCCTGCCATTTGTTATCTGTCAGTAGCCTCCATATGGGCAGGACATGACCAAGGAGTAAACATATTTGCTTGTGGGCCTGAGTCTAGGGGGAGAAGAAAAACCCTTTAAGATCTGATCCATTTCCTAATCCTCTAGTTCCGGATGATGGAACAGAGTGTACTCAGTTTGCTGGTGACACAAAGCTGAGTGGCTGACACCCCAGTGTGCCAGTACAAGCACCAGTACAGACTGGGTGCTGACCTGCTGGAGAGCAGCTCTGCAGAGAGAGACCTGAGAGTCCCAGTGGAAAGCAGGCTGACCATGAGTCAGCAATGTGCCCTTGTGGCCAGGTAGGCCAACAGTATCCTGGGTTGTGTTCGAAAGTGTTGCCAGCAGGTTGAAGGAGATGATCCGTCCCTTCTACTCAGCCCTGGTGAGGCCACATCTAGAGTATTGTGCCCTGTTCTGGGCTCCCCAGTACAAGGGGGACATGGAGCTACTGGAGCGAGTCCAAAGGATGATGATGATCAGAGGATGGGAGCATCTGTTATACGAGGACAGGCTGAGAGAACTGAGCCTGTTTAGCCTGGAAAAGAGAAGACTGAGGGGAGACCTCATCAATGTGTATAAATATCTCAGGGAAGGGTGTTGAGAGAATGGAGCCAGTCTATTTTCAGCTGTGCCCACTGACAGGACGAGAGGCAACGGGCACAAACTGAAGCACAGGAGGCTCCAGCTGAATATGAGGGGGCACTTCTCTGCTGTGAGGGTGACAGAGCACTGGGACAGGTTACCCAGAGAAGTTGTGGAGTCTCTTTCTCTGGAGGTATTCAAAACCTGCCTGGATGCCATCTTGTGCAATGTGCTGTAGGTGATCCTGCTTGGCAGGGAGGGTGGACTCGATGATCTTCAGAGGTCCCTTCCAACTGCAGCCATTCTGTGATCGTGTGATCCTGTGCTTAAACTGAGATTTAAAATTATGTCTCTGAGTTATGATGGAGTGACTGAGGTGACAGCTACCTCCGTGCCTCAGCTGATGTGTTTCTTTAAGTCACATTAACATGGATGTTTATAAATGTGCAAATGTGCTTACAGATTTCTTCCTTTCATGAGTGTTACGCTGGAGCTAACTAATATGATGTGAATTCACTAGGTATAACAACTAAGATTGCCATAGGTAATATGCTTTCTCTGAATTTTGGAAGATACCAATTAGATATTTCCTACATAAATACGTCAGCACTCCTAACCAAGGCAAAGCCTCCTTCTGCACAGAAGCAGTAGAAGTATTGTTACATAATAATAAATGTATAATTACATAATGTGCAGCAGAGCACTAAATGTGGCAAGTTTTTTTCTTTTGTTTGCTTGTCTTATTCCCACTTGAAAGAATCTTAAGTATAGAAGAAATAATGTCAGAAAAGATATTTATTGACATAAAAACTCTTGTTAAAACTTTTTAATTTGCAAGTGCAACAGAAGAAGCTTGATTTCCCAAAATAATGGTGATACTTTTTTCAGTTGCTGTATTGGTTTTCATTAAAACACTACAGAAAACATAGTTAAGAGTCAATCATTTCTAATAGGCTTATAGATTTATAGAGTTTTAAAACTTCCTATAATATGAGGACAATAAATAAATAGAGATAATAAATATATTAAACAATTGTCCAACTAAGGGAGAAGAAAAAACTATAGATTTGCTTTTTTTCTTAGTGCAACAATACTTTGGTCAGCATAGATGTTGTGTTATGCTTCTTGTATACTCTTCTGGAATTGTCTTTAAGTCCATAGTTTTTTGTTTGTTTGTTTGTTTTTCTATTTCTTCCTCCAGATTATTCTCATTAACATCATTTGTTAATCTATAAAAATGAAAGAGTGCTGCTCCATAGACAGTTATAGAGACTGGGAAGTGACAAACAAAGCAGCATTTGCTAAAGAGCAGACAATTAAACAGAAGTGACAGACAAGTCCAATTACCACATGCAAATGAGAATACATTAATTATATAGTATAAGGGGAAAAAAAAAAAGCCATATTTGTCAAAAATCCTGCTATTCAGAACTGATTCGCTATCTGGATGAGCCCTATGTAGTTCAAAGTTTTATGAACCTCTGCATCACTTTTAACCATTAAAAAAAAAAAAAAAAAAAAAAGTATTTCTCCTCAACTCAGTCTTCCCTATGGTTTAATGTTTAATGTTTTGCTTTTCTGTTTCTCCACAGGTAAAATGTTGAATGCCTTTAAAAATAAATAGCATATTGCCATTCTGAATCCTGACTAGTCCATTTATTTTGTTACTTCTTCCCAGAAAACTGCAGATGTTTCAGGGAAGTTTCAAATAACCCTGCAATACATTTATTTGCCTTGAAGGATTTTTTTTTTTTAATTTTTATTTTTTTGTCAACTATTCTGGATGAACTCCAAGACAATGCCATAGCTGACTTGAATATGGTGATGACTTTTTTCCCTACCTTCAAAATGTTGGCCTGTGTGAAATGTGTATGATCATAGCATTTTGCTGGTGACAATAGATGAAAATGTACTGAAATGCACTTGCAATTGGTGTGCATTCATCAGAGTTTGATGCAGAGTAATCACATCAGCCACAGCCATCTTCTTTTATTTGGCAGTTGTAAGTATCTGCACCAATGACGTCCATCTACAGTGATTGTTCTGCTTTACCCTTTCCCACAGTCCCACAAAGCTAAGTGAATTCCTGGAAGAATAAAAATATGCAGTCCTCTATGGCTTGCCTACATATGAAAGTTATTAGGAAATGAGGAGATGAATTTTAAAACTATTTAAAAACTTGTAGCTATTTCACATGGCATCTGATATAAAGGCTAGTATTCTGCACTTCTGAGGAATATTGAGTTAATCTTCACAGAAGCAATGGGCACAGTTTCAAAATTGCTTTAAAATCATTTAGGTGGGGCTGGTGTCATAATTCTACTGTCTCTTATGTGTTGGTCAAACAACAAGCCAGATCAGAGAATTTTCTTTCAGAACATTAAACCCCAATCACAGAACAATGTCTTTCCATCTAGAGCCATTCTCTGATTTAGGTTGCTACTTGGGTATAAAAACACTTGGACTCACATGAAGAGGAGAGCAGGGAAGAGAATGAATGGTCAAAGGTGGCAGTGAAGTGGGACAACTGATTTTTCTGACAAAATGTTTTCAGCTGAAAGTGGCTGTGGAAGCCAGACATAAGAAGGGCAGCTACAGGAGGAGCAATGAAGAAACAATTCATGTCATCTGCTCTTGACATAAGGGTTTAGGCATGCAACTTGAAGGTCAACTGACAGTGGCAGACTCTTTTACAGGATCGTTCTGAGCACTTGGGCTTGTGTTCTGAATGACCTCTTAGAGAAGCTCATTTCTGTCCATCGGCTATAAAAAGCCTCAGCAGATAAGACAAAGGTAGATTGTTGTTGGGAAAACAAAACAAAACAAAACAAAACAAAACAAAACCCTGTTATTTAGTGTTATTTTCTCCTGCACAGAGTACTTATAGCACTTGTTTTAAAGTTACTTTTGACAGTTTGGTCAACAGGGTTAGCTAATTATCATGGTAATTACCTTTCATTGTGGCAGTCACGAGTAAATCTCAGTTGCTCTAAACTGTGTGTAACTGATTAAGATGATCATTGACTCAGAGAGCTTATGGACTTAAGAAAGTCAGTGAATGGCTAATGGAGAAGAAAAGCAAATTTCTAGGAATTTTTCTGCCCAATTCTTGTGGAAAGAGTGTTAATGTATTTACCTCTTCCTCATGATTCTTCAAGCTTTTAGTCTCCAGAGCAGAATTGTGAAAGCTGTACATTCTTGTTTATGAAGCTGCTGTCAGTGCTTTACTAGCAGTGCCCCAGCTGAGCATATTTCACTATATGTGATGGCTGTATTTAGTAAAAGCAATCATGCTGACAGTCTGCATGATGGAAGCCCTAATCTGTGCAGTGTCATGCACTATGCATCACCACAAGGGAATCTCTAGTGACTCGTTATTAATGAGAAGGAAGAAGTGACATTATTATTATTATTTATGACTTACCCTGCTCCACAGATGTGTGAGGCACTTTAAAAAACAAATAAAGATGGAATCCCTGCTGATAACCATGCAAAGAAGCTAGACACAATTTTTATCCTCATGACTCCTACTGCAAAGTGTCTAAAGAAAGTAGCTGGGCAGCTGTGAGGGCTACTTCTTCTAAATCTGTCAATGAGTTCTGGGTAAATGGAGAATGGACAGCATTGTAAACACCTGATTAGACTTAATTCTGCTTAGTAGTTCAGTTACATGTAGGAATCCAATCTAGACCCTCCTTCTCTGAACCTGAATTAGAGCTTCATGTACAAGTGAAGAATTAACAGCTAGGCTTATTTTTCCTGCCTATACAAACAGAAACAAATGTACTATTTTCCTACAACATGGAACATAGGAAAGGAAGGAATTTCTCTGGGTTTTCTTACTTGCCAATGTGTATTTTAAGGGAAAGGAACACATTCTATATAACAATGATGGAAGGAGGAAGAAAGCACACACTAAAGATTAATATGCAGGTACTATTCTAAAAACTAAGAATGAAATAATGAAAGAATTGCCATTATTAATAAAAAATAAACTTTTATCTTTTGATTTTGAGGTATTACCATGTTTATTTTTTTCCTTTTTTGGTTCCATACTGTCTAAAGGTCCTGAGCTGGGTCAAGGGAAGTAACAGGATGACACAAATATTTGCATGGGACAAAAGCCTTTCAGTTCTTGCTAAATTTTGCTCTGTAAGTAAATAAGCAAGTAAAATATGGTCAGCATACCGCAACTGTTTATCTCTCTGGTTATAGGTCATATTTTTTTCACCTTTCCCTCTGCTTCATCAACTGCTTCTACAGTCATCCTTCCTGGTTTGCAGCTATGAATAAACATCCTTACTAACTTGAAGCTGTATCAGCTCCAGGCATAGTGTGTTGCAGATGAATAGTTAGGTCCCAGACTAAAAAGGAGCTATGAAACAGAAGCTCCAAACCTGTTAACACATGCTTCAGTTCTTCATCTCCTTCATGACCAAAGCCTGTTATGTTACTTCCATTTGACCAGTATGTTAACTTTGGTCTGAATGAACATGCTACCTCCCTCACCACTAGCAGAAAGTGTTCAACATATATCAGCAGTACACAGAAAGAGAAAGAAAGAAAAGATGACAGGAGATGCAAAAAAGTCATTCCCAGCACTTATTATTTTAGCATATCTCATGTAAGAAACCTTCCCATGGATCCATCTGTGGGATCAGTCATTCTTCCAGAAAGCTCATTGGATGGAAAAAATCCATAGCTTCAAAATGGGATCTTCAAGCCCTAAACTTATTTCCTAATTACAGAGAAAGTTTTCTGGTGTTCATGGCATGCTGCAAAATGTATCCATTTATTCAGTCACGTCTTAACAGAATGTTCTTTAAAAAATCTCTTACACTTGGCTTGTTTCCACTCGGTTTCCAAGAACACCTTGATTTCTTCACATTCCTGTAAATTTTATAAAGCTAACACCCCTTTCCATCCCCATTTTAGCTTCTTATAATATACATGTATATTGCTATGGCTGTATCTTTACTTCATTTCTTTTTATGTGATATTGCAGAACAGCTTGCAAAACATCTGGCAGTAAATGGTTTATATTTTGAGGCTATTGTTTTGCATGAGAAACTTTCAGAGACATTAGCAAGTTTTGGATAAATGTCATTGTTAGTGCACAGTACTTTGTTCTACTGTTATGGGAGGATTAGAGAAATTTCCTCATGAAACCAAAATCTTGAAAACTTTAGGGTTTTCTCTTTCCTTGCCAGCATGAATGATGGTTATAACAGAAAGTACAGGTTCTAATTTTGCCATAGCTGTAAGTTTCATAAATTTCTTCTGGTTTGGGATGAAAGAAGGATGTTATTTTCAGCAGCACATACCCACTAAAAGCATCAAATGGTCCAAGGGAATAAAGTTTTACTGAGCTTGGTGAAGTTATGCTGATCTATTAATACAAACTAACAACCACTTCTGGGCAATGCAGTAAAACTGCATATAGTTAAATCATACTGTAGGTAGTGAAACCAGTGAAACTGTTTCATAAAACCCATGAAAAAATGTGATTGCTATGTATGCTCAGACATTACAGCAGAACCAATGGGTTTCTTAGGTCAGGAAAAAGTATAGGCGTGACTTTTATGACAATATTAAAGAAAAACACATGGAGAAGCATTGAAATTAAAATGATGGAATACAAAGTTTGCAGTTGTACAGTTTATTTATTTATTAAATGTAATAAAGTGTTTTATATAAAACTTTGAGATCTTGCAAAACAGAGATTATTTGGACACAGCTCAATTTTCAGTTGAGTTCATATCTGGGATTGTCCCCTCTTCCAGTATTTGAGACAGGGCAGGATTTATCTAACATATTCAAACCTTGGTGGTACAAAATGGTATTTCCATCTGTCTATAGACCTTGCATCCAAAATATGTATACTATCAGATATGGAAATATAGGATAAATTATATATTTTTCCTCACAATTAACACATAACAACACAAATGCAATTAGAACTAAAGAAATCAAACACAGAGGATCATGATCACTTGACTCACGGCTTCATGAGGAATAATGTCAGCAGTCACAGAAAGGTTAGTGGACGACATAAACACAGTAGACCAAACACAGCAAACCATCTCTTCCTCCAGTATAAAATGAAACAGTTCTGACTTAGAACTTAGTACAGTAACAACATAACAAAGTAAAATCATCTTTTGTTTAGTGTCTCTCTTTGGTTTTTCTTTCAAAGTTACTGTAAGATATACTAAATGCAGGATGAGACAGAAAATCTTCAAATAGAAATGGCAGAAAACAAGAAAAGAAAGAATCCTTTAAGCTCAATGATATATTTTTCAATGCTTTTTTTTTTTTTTTTTTTTTTTTTTCCTTCCCTTCCCTTTTCTTTTGACAAGCCTTAGGCTGGGGCTTTGATCTATATTTCAGTCACTAAGGTCCTTTATCAGAGAAAACACAAGAAAAGGAAAGTGATAGACACAGGCAGAATAACAAATAGATGCACCCTGAGTCACCACAGAGTGACTTTTCTGCACCTCAGTATCTCTTAAGCATAAACCCTATCTGGAAACTCTATCTGCAATGGAAACATATGGGAGAGGCAAAAAAAAGCCCTTAGGGGCTAAACCAACCCCCACTGATTGTCAAAACTTTTTTTTTTTTTTTTTTTTTTTTTTTTAGGCTGTTTAGCCTTAGCTTCAAGAGGATAAAGCCATGTAATGTTCTAACATTCCCTGGATACTCCTTTTTCTGCTCTTCTCCCATCCAGCAACACAAGTTGCTTCTCTCCACATGCCATTTTTGATGTATGCATACACCTGTCTAACTTCCAGGAATTATTTATAGCTGCATAGTGTAAAATGTGTAGATCAAAACTCTGTACAATTCAATTGTCTGTCTCTGACACAGGCCATGGACAGATGCGTAAGGGAAAAGCAGGGCCAGAAAGTAGTGTTTGTCCTTCACTTCCAAAGTTTTTCAGGCTAGACAGTTCCTGAAATGGAGGTGATAGCTCAGTATCTAGTCACTTTCACAGGATTCTCCTTCTAGGAGTATGGAGGTACCTTAAACACAACCATATTAATAGATTCCTTCAGAAATGTTTCACACCCCATGTGAGGAATGACTTCATTTTGTCTGTTTTGAACTTACCACTCAACAGTACAACTCATGACTTTAAGATCATGTGCTGCAAGTTGATCCCTGTTTGCCTCCTTGTCATTCTTGCTCTGGGCCACCTCTTCCCTAGCCTGAAGAATCCTGGTCTTTTTCATAGTTTCTTGCACAGATGACATCTGTGTCTTTGATCAGCAATGCTGCCCCTGTCTGTGCCTTTTTCATTTCTACTCTATCTGAAACAGAAAGACCAGAAATGCGCATAGCATTAGAGATACAAGTATACCATAGATTTATACACCAGCATAATAACATTTTCTATTTGTTCTCTATTCATTTCCTGATAATTCCTAACATTTGATTTGATTTCTGACTGCTACTCAATTCTGAGCTGATGTTTTTATATAACTATTTATTATACCCCCAATATCCATCTCTTGAATGATAATAGTCAGCCCAGAGTCCATCATTTTGTAAGTAAAGCTTTATTGCTTTTACCTATGTGCATTACTTTACATTTATACACGTTGAATTTCATTTGCCATTTTATCTCTCAGCCATTTAGTCTTGTACAGTCTTTTTGCAAATCTTTGCAGTCAGCTTTTATTTTACTAACCCAAGCAAGTTCATGCCATCAACAAAAGTTTGTGTCCTCTCTCTCTACGCCTCAGAGACTAGTGCATTTTCCCGGTGTTTTCAGGCAGCTGAGTCAGGGCCATAGCACTAAGCAGAAAAGAGACAAACTGGTCTACCTTAGCTTTCCTACTAGAATTATTTGCCCTTTATGCTTTCAGAGCTTCCTCCTTAGTTTTGTATAGCTGGCTATAGGCCATCATCTTTTTTTTTTTTTTTTTTTTTTTTTTAATCATATTTATTCTTCTTATAGACCAACATCATAATTCATCTCTTTGACCTTGCATAGAATTTTGAGATTAAGTTTGGAATAGACTACTTCACAAAGACAACAAAACTTCCTTCAAAATAACGTTCAGCTCAAAGGAAATTAACAAACTTAAATACAGTTACATTAAAAAAACACAGAAGTGGCATAGTATGCTTAGCTACCACAATGGAGAACCGTAGCTAAGGCGCATTGGTTTTTGTAGACAGGGGTGCACAATGACTGATGTGACCAACAACATATCCATCCACTTGGGTTTCTAACACAAATGGCCAGGAGCACACTTCCACCTGTGTCAAGAGTGACTTCTGAGGAAAGTACAGAATTTAACTCTTATGCTTGCTTCAGGATCCATGATAAAAATGTCTTAACATCCTTGACATGTCAAGACTTCGCTTGGTCACTGTAAGTGATGCTATTTCTCTCTCTCTTTTTTTTTTTTTTTTTTTTTCCTACATTCCACCAACCTAGAAGCTCAAAGAGAGAAGGTAAAATCTCTGTAGAAAACTCACATACCACCCTCCAAAAGGAAATTAACATGTTAATAACCTTGTTAAATATCTTTAACAATAATCTTGCTAAAGAATTCAGCCATTCCATTGATTAGATGAGCTGGCGAGTTTCTCTGCACTGCATTTACAAGACCACTTAAGATTATTTTTGAGGTCCTTCATAGTTGTCTCAGCTCTTAATAACACACAGATTTTCCTCTCCAACTAGTATGGTTCATTTACTGAGCTCTTTTCCTTTCAGTCTATGTATAAATATGCCATTATGTTCTCTAAACCTTATTTAAACTTCCTGAAGCAAAGTAACAACAAACTTCCCACCAGAGTTAGCAGCAGATTTCAATGGATCTGCTCATGAGTATGGACCCTGCGACTTGGCACAGACAAAAAAACACTGGTGTGTAGGCTACTGCACCATTTGCCTCTTTCTTCAGTAAGAATAGAACATTATTCCTTCTTCCTTTTTCCTATCTCCTAGCAAGATTTTAATCCATGTGAAGTCTTACCTCTCACTCCATGGTTACCAAGTTTCCTGAAGAGTTTCTTGTAAGAGTCTTTATCAAAAGTCTTTTGAAAGCCTGAATTAATTTTATCCACCATTTCTCCCTTATTCACTATTTTGTTAACTCTGAATGAGTGTCAGCAGCATAGAGAGAGGAACAGTTTGGCCTTTGAGAAACCCAAGCCTTTAGTACTATCAAGTTGTGTACATTAAATTAATCTATAACTCTACCTTCAATGTTTTTCTTGACTATTTTTCTTGCTGTGGAGATATGTCCTGCATATCTATCTATTAAAAAATATTGTGTCTGGCACCTTATGAAAGATTCAGGTCATCTTGGCTATAACCCAGTTGGCCATGGTAGCAGGTCTTTATTTCAGATTTTTAACAATAAATTGTGTATCGTTAACGAGCAATTCAGCTACTTCATTATTTAGTCCCTCAGAGCTCCCAGACAGCTAAGACACAGGATTAATGATTAATTACTATGTAATATGTTCTGTTGTTGCAATACCTTTTTTTCATTTGGACTTTGGGTTCCCAGAGAACATCTCATGCTCACTTCATCTTGAGAGCAATACCTATTTAAGTCATTTCTGTGAACAAACATTTATAGTAAATTACACGTCAATGAACTTTTTGCTTGGCTACTTTTCAACAGGGTGGTAAGGAATGCATGCAATTGAACCACTATGTGAGAAGGAGTTGAGGGACCCAGATGGCAATAGGGCAATAGGCAAAACAAAATATAGTCAGAATTGTGCTTTCTTTAGAATATGGCTGTGGGGAGCATGAATTAGTGAGATTCAGCTCAAGCTATCCAACTGCCTTGCCAGCCTTTCTTAGGCAAACCATTTAAAAGCCATTTAACCTCTTTAACTTAATATCTACGGCTATGGGTGATAATATTTGCCAACTTCCTGAACATGTTATGAGGAATAATTAAGTAAATTTTTGAAATTGTTCTAATTATGTTAATTTCAGAGCATAAAATCATTCCCCCCCCCCCCCCCAGGAGACGTGAGCAGAGGGGAAGAAAAAAAAAAAAGAAGAAACTAGCTAACTAACTAACTAACTAGCTAAATAAATACTTCATATTACTGAAGAGGGCAAATTATTCTCTTGAGACTGAGACAAATATTGCCTAGCACAAATTGGATTTACTTATAACCTGACATATATTTGAGTAAAATTGGTGTAATTTCCCTGAAACTAATGAAAAACTCATTTACACCACCTGGAGCCCTGGTTCTTTTAATTCAGTGAGGTTACTCTGAATTTATGTGGGTGTAAACCAGAACTGCATTTATTTCACTCCTAAGATATAATACTCTCCTTTCCTATTCCTGTGATGGTTGGTAGCTAAAATAAGCTGTGGGATACTGACATGAATGAAATTAAAAGAGGAGAGGAGAGGAGAGGAGAGGAGAGGAGAGGAGAGGAGAGGAGAGGAGAGGAGAGGAGAGGAGAGGAGAGGAGAGGAGAGGAGAGGAGAGGAGAGGAGAGGAGAGGAGAGGAGAGGAGAGGAGAGGAGAGGAGAGGAGAGGAGAGGAGAGGAGAGGAGAGGAGAGGAGAGGAGAGGAGAGGAGAGGAGAGGAGAGGAGAGGAGAGGAGAGGAGAGGAGAGGAGAGGAGAGGAGAGGAGAGGAGAGGAGAGGAGCTCTCCATATTCAGGGAATAATTTTTTGTTATTTATTTCACCAATAGCTAGAAATCTACTTGGATTTCTCTTTGGCATTGTCCTAGGCACAGTAACAAACTAACTAGATAGGAGGATGTTGAATCAATATTATGTTTAGTTTTTTTTTTGCACTCCTCTTCCTTCTGCACCTCTGCTAAACTGCTTATTGAATGATGAGGTAGGGATATGGAGCTCCTGGGCTCACCTGGCTAAGAAACAGTATGCTGTAGCCTAATTCCCTCTACCACTTTAATGATTCTCTCTTTTCTTTGTGCCAAATAAAGCTGAATGCAGCACACCGATAAAAGGAGAGACAATGCCCTTCTCAAAGAGCTTCTAGCAGAAGCAGACAACTTCGAATGAAGAAAAGAGAGGAGAGGTAGTGTGCCTGAGCTTGTGGGCCAAACCAGAAATAGAAAGTGAACCAGCGGCTCTTGAGATCCATATGCCCGTGTGCCATTATACTCTGTTTTGCAAAACACAGCAGCTAATGATACCTTTCTTTGTTGGGTGCTGGAATTTTTGAATACTGGTGCCACAAGATTAATTGCAGCCTTTGGAAATGCTTTGTGTTATCTCTCTGTTACAAGTGACGATGATTTCTTTTTGCTTTAGAAGTTTGGATTGGTTTATTTGAAATTTTACGAGAGTAAAAGAGTTTTACAGAGGTAAAGAGGAAGAATTATCACTGTATGTTAAAGAAAGAGTTATCACCAGTAGTCATAATAGCAAAAGGAAGGATTATCACTAGCAAAAGCTCAGGAGGATTACTTGGGATTCAGCAATGTACAGTAAACAATCTTTATCTCTTGCTGAATGTCAGAGTGTATTTTACAATATATTTGGCTTCGGTGTTCCATGGGAAAAAAAAAAAAAAATCAGATGCTTTTTAATGCTGTAATTTAAGTTTAATCATTCTGAATCTTAGAATTAAATTAATATTCAGTTGTCACAAACCAGGTAAAGAAGCTGTCTATGAAAGGAACAAGAAAAATCATTGTAATTTCATTTCAATCTAGTTCCAATTTTACATCTTTTTATCACCACCCCCTCTACAAGTTATCAGTAGTTCCATAAGAGGCAGTAGAGATGTATAATCATGGGGATAATGTACATGACATCACGTAAAAAAAAAAAATAAAAAAAAAATCTAGTTTCAAAAGCTTCACGTTTAAGTTAAACACTTCTTAAAAACTAGAATTAGTTCTAAAAGAGACAAAACATGGGAGAAAACTTTTAATATTCTGCTGGAGATTACTTAGATACCATGAAGATAGGCAGCCTATAGCATATTGAAAAGATTTAAAAGGCCACATAAAGACACTGAGCTTGTCTGTAACATGATGGAATTGCCTGAACTTACATTAGTTTTGCCCCTGGAAATTTATATTCATATTTATAGTTATATAATCAGATTTATAAATCAAAAATATCCTGAGACAAATTCTGTGTCAATTCTGTGTCTTCAAGAACTTATCAGTGGTACATTCCAAATCATCCTCTGTTGGAACTGGGGAATAAGAGTGATGTTTTGTCTTCTTTCACACCTTTTTCTTAACTTTGACCAGTGACTATATGGAGACATAGTATGACTGCTTATAGCACATCCCCCTTGGAGTTAAATAACACAAAAGAGTATTGTGTCCCTGATCAAGGTGCCTCCTATTGGACAGAATTCTTGGCTACTGGAGAAAAAAAAAAAACACTCTATTCAAAGTACCTTTTTAGTTATACATTCATTCTGGCCTCTAAGTTAAGAGAACACACATTTTGAGTTTTTTTTTGAAGTCATTATTTTGCAATGAAGCTATGGTACTGAAAAGTATGGCTGGAATTACCAAGATGGAAAACTGTGAAAGGTAAAATTTGGTATTCTGAGCTGTTCAGGATCATTAAGTAGGGTAATTAACATTGCTTGCAAAAAAGATTTAATGTTCATGCAAATAACTATTTACAAACTATATTACTATGTTTAGGGAAATTAGCATCTCTTGATTGAAGTACAGATGAACCATATACAAAGTCACCTCTCCAACATATCTGGTAGTCTCAGAGTTTACATGGAGGATCATCTCAAGAATACAGCAGTAGAGATAAGGTAGTTTTAATGATTGTTGAAACTTCAGACTCAGCTGAGTTGGTATAATAAATCAATAGTGACTACAAAAAAAAAAAGTAGTGTATGAAAATAACAGTAGTAAAAAAGCCTAGTTATTGTACTCTCAAAAGCAGAAAGATCCAATTTTCCTCTCACACATTATATCTACAGCAAGAAATCTGACATCTTTACATGAGAGGTGATTATGTCATGCTAGTGGAAGGGAGTTTATACTAACAGAATTGCTTTCCTACAGTTGTTCCAGTGAATCCATGTGAAAATGTTTTTCCTTAAAGACAGTTATATCAACCTAGGTTTTCAGTCTTAACCGAAAGGTCCTATGTAAATTTTTCAGTAACAATACATCAGCTTATTCTGCCATTATGTACAGGTGGCCTAACAGTATTTCCCTGGGCTGTGGAAAGCTTGCATAGAAGCAACAATTCACATGACAAAACCATCTTCTTCTGGTAGGTGAGCAAATGAGCGAAACTCTTCCATTATTTTTTTTTTTTCCATTATATATCTCTGGATTTTGAAGAAAATCATTGGAAAAAGTTCATTTTCAGATGTGGCTCAGTGTGTGGCTTGAGCACACAGCAATGGAAAGCCAGCTTTAAGTGAGGCACAATAGGAAGCATGCAGGCAATGAGATCACTCACATCCTAAAGGCAGTACTCAGGACAGACTACATTAGCAGTACATTTCTCCTTTCTGCTGGGAACTTTACTGAAACCAACCTCTGAAAACACTTTGGCTTTGACAGTATATAATCTCCTAATACAGTTTCATTTCATTGAAATTGTACCAATTGTTCTTTAGTGGCAAC
Organism: Anas platyrhynchos; assembly: GCF_047663525.1. NCBI lineage: Eukaryota > Metazoa > Chordata > Aves > Anseriformes > Anatidae > Anas > Anas platyrhynchos. The sequence goes on from NC_092587.1 coordinate 8,277,488, forward strand.
TTGGCTGAGAGGACTCTGTCCTCCAGCAATATCTAAGTCCCTGCTCAGGTAACAAATAATCTATTTCTAGCTTGCAATTCCTTAAAAATTTGTCTTATCATGTAGCCTCTTTTCTTTGGCCTCAAGGTCAACTAGGATTGTATGTCATGACTAAACCATATGACAGACCTGAATTTACTTATCCCAAAAATTTTCGAGGTAATTGGATCAATGCTGGTGTCAAGTGGGCTCTTTGGCAGCGTTAGCCTGCACAGCAATGTTAAATCTGCTAAGTAGTGTGAAGATATAATCATGATAATAATAGTAGAGTTTAATCCCTATTGAACTAAGGTGTTCTGTTACACTTTTGACCCCTGTACACTTACCTACTTCTTCCTGGCTCCTGAAATATTGTGAAAGGGGTTAATTGTTGCTGCAGTGTCCTTGATGTGCACTTCTGGAGGCTGAGCCAGCAGGTGCTGCAGTGCTTGACAATCTTTAAATGCTTCAATGCTCTTGAATAGTTGATATATTTTGTAGCCTTCCTTCTACAAAGAGCAGTTTCAAAAATGGGAAACTATACCTAAAAGCAGTTATCAGACATGTGATGGCCACTGAGCCATGTCATGTTGGCAGCATCTGTTTGCCAAATGACAAACGCAACCTGGGTCAGGTAAACTGGAAAGCTGCAGTTGTCTTCGCTGTGGAAAGCAGCAACGTTATTTGAGGGCAGAACTTTGTCTTGTCAAGGATGACAAAGGTATTTTTACATGTTCTATGTCAACATGTCTGAGATCCTTTTACTGCTTGGCCTACACCTTTCTCATGGAGTTTTGCTAGAATAAGAAATTCTCTTTCCTATCTTTGATCTCTGCAGTCATATATTAAACAAAGTGACCCATGCTTTCTGATTTTCAGCTGTACTAATGAAGCATTTCTAATGATCATCATTGTTCTCACACATCTAAGGATCTTTAAATGCACTGTCACAGAATATTTCCTCATTTCCTAGGTTTTTATAGATAAATGTCTCTGGTGTTTATAGATACCTTTATCTTCCACTGTAGTATATAAGATTAACAGATTCATGGTGTAGAGGAATGATCTGTAGCTGTAAATGAAAGGCTGTTTTGGAACAATATGAAGTGTTCCTATTTCATTTCTGACATGTCTTCTGTCCATAACATTCTGCATTATATCTTTATCAATAAATAGATTCAGCATTGATTGCTCATGGCAAAAGAGAGAATTAGAGGTCAATACCAATAACAGGTAACTGATTTCCACTCCTCAGCACTCCTCAGTATTTTCTGCCTCTTTGTCATGTGCTTTTAAAGTGGGAAAAAGTGACTTGTACCATTCCTTTGAACTTTCTTGCATGTGAGTTCTGTGGAAACAGAGATTCATTCTGATAGACTCTGTATGCACATACACTTTGTTTAGTCATGCAAGTGTTTCTGTAATCTGTGGTGGAAAGCAATACACCAGTGCAAGCTAGAATATGGAATACAAATACGTACATCTAAAACACAAAAAATGCAGAAGTTATATTATGCAATACAGTTTATTTCATGGCTGACATGGTGATTAATATATACTACTATGATGATTCTAGCATTAGAAAACCATGGTGTTAGTTTACTGTCTTTGAAATTAATTTCAACAGTTGTCACTGATAATTACATTAATTCCAGCAGATGACATAAAGCATAAAGAAATTAATTTTACTTCATTGGACTGGTATAAGAACATGGACATGGTCACATTATTTCAACTCAGTTAATGAACACTAGCTCTTTAAGTCTGTTAGAGACATTTTCATACTACATGCTATACCTTCATTTTATATGTTTGCACTTTTATTTTTAGAAAAATTATTCAGAATATCTACAGCTTTCAATAATAATAAATATAATAATATTATTAATAATAATAAATATTATAATAATAATAAATATTATAATAATATTATTATAATTATAATATTATAATAATAATAAATTATAATGATAAATAATTTTTAACTTAGCAATTTGAAATATTCAACATTCATTAAAGAAGATGTTAAAAGGTTATTGCTGTAAATAAAATGCTAGTTGGATTTGCAGGAAGCAATGCTTGCCACTTGAAAATATAGCGCCTCTGAAACTAAGGATTTTATTGTTATTTTTAACTATGAAATGACGGTTCTGAAAATGTACAATAAGAGATCTACTTGTATTATATTATCTCTATCATATATATATTTTATACATTATCATTCAATATAATTGAAATGACAAAATGACAGTTCTGAAATGACAACTTGAAAATACCAGGTTTTGGTGTTTAGCTTGAAAAAAGTTATGTGATTTCTAGTGTAAAGTTTTTTGGGGATTTTTTTTTTCTTATAGACTCAGAATAGAAAAGATTTTTTTTTTTTTTTCATGCCCTGTGTGATAAAGTAACATTTTACTAGTTGTTTATGTAGAAATCTCTCTATTAGAAATTATAATCACATATCATACAGGTTCCCAATCAGTGCTTCTGTAATGAGTTATGCTAACATTAAAGGTAAGACACAGCTCACAGTAGAAGTCAGTAAGCTTTTCTGGAAGACTGCAGTACAACCAAAAAACAATTTTATGTATCTGAGGGCATCACACTGAGATTGCAGAGTGGTAGTACTTTCAATCTGCAGTAACTTGCTTAGGAGACAAAAGGGAATGAGGGGAGAAGGGATCGAGAGGAATGTGGGGCAGGAATAGAGAATAGACAGCTGTATGGCATGGGAAAGGAGGAATAAACTACAGCATGTAAACCTGTCTTGGAGCAGACTGTGGGTTGTAGCTCACAAAAGAGTGAAAGAGTTTATGGTAAAGGTCATCTCTGCTGTATTGAGATATCTATATTTAACAAAAATAGAGCAAGGATCATGTATACTTATGAATTAATTGCTGGCTATGAAGAACTGTAATTCTGCTATAACATAAACAGATAATGACCTTACTTCATCTTTCAAAACTCTCGCTATGTTAGCTGGTATCATTATGCTATACTGCTACTAGGCAATCAACCATATAACATCTTAAAAAAAGCATACGATCAAATAGATATTTTCATGCTAGTTCACCTTTATTTTAAGAAGAATGTTTTTCTCTGCCAATAATCCTTTTAGTCACAGCTGTTTAGCCTAGTGAAACAAAACAGTTACCAATATGCTGAAAGTCTGTCTACAATTAAATGTAATCAGTTTTTAATTAACTGGAATATTCAGTATCTCACAAATACTCTTTCTGAAGTTTTATTCAAACGAGGACATGGATTACTTTTCTTTTTAAAGTTTAGTGCTCATAGAAAAGGCAACAGAAGAGATGATACAGATAAAATGAACTTTAGTAGAGAAAGGCCGATTCATGTATAGAATCTGCTTAGATGTTAGTCCAGTTATGTAATGTGAAATGGACCCTGAGCTAGACTTTATCTGTGTATTACTCTGATACACACAGTTGCACAACTATTAATAGTTATCGTTGCATCATCATATTGTTATTAACTGTTACGGCTAATGCTGCAATTGAGTTACTGTGTATTACTGTGTATTACAGCAGCATTACTGTTTCAGCCTCCTGAAGCAGTAAACTCACAGAGCTCCAAAATGTGGCATCTCCTGGGTGGAATGAGTGTCCTCTCCCAGAACGTACTATAGATGCTGTGCTTCAGCAATGCACTAAAGGAGCCTCCGGGGCATCGTAAACCAAACAAATAAAGACTTTCAAAGCTTCATGAAGCAGAGAACTTCTCTATTACAATTTTACCTTCCTGGATCAATGGACAAACAAATAGAAGATCATTTTAAACCAGCGTAGAAATCCTGCTATTGTCTCTTTTGAAAACAGCAAAGTTGAATGTTTTCCATTCAAAAAAGATTTGATCATTTCTTTATAATAATAGCCAAGTATTTTATTCCAGTATACTGAAAAATCTCAATTCTATAAAGAACAAACCTTTCACTTCAAGAAAACTGCACTATGAAGTAGTGCTGTAGTATGGTGTAAATGCTAGATATATCCAACAATTATTCTGTAAAATATTAAATATTAAATGAAAAATAAAATCACAATTACATTATGTTATCAAAAAGAGATATATGATATGTATATTGGGAAAAATGAAAGAAAAAATTAACATCTTGTTTCGGATTCTATTGTTTTGGGGGGCCATACATTTTAATTGCAATTGACAGCATGCTATTAAATGTTTTGATTACAATCATTTGTTTGTTTTTATTATCAGATTTATGTATCTCTCCTGCTGCAAACATGTTCATTTTTGAACTTGCCTGGAGTTCATTTCCATATATTCCTATATTTTTTGCTCTAATAGTTATTAATTCTATTCCGCCAGCAAGCAGCCATTTAATATGCCAACTACCCACCATTCCTACTGATGTGAATTCCAAATGTATTGTACAATCAAATGGAGTAGCAAAGTCTCAGTCTAATTCTTGATACAGATAAGATGAGAAAGATGTATTTGAAGGATTGGAAATGTATCTGAGTGAGGCATCTAAACCAATTTACTTCTTTCTGGCTCAGGCCAGGCTTCCTTGATTGCACAACTCTGTAGTAAAGGGGCACTCCTATCAGTCAGGTTTCTGGCTTTGAGCAAAAGAAAAGCACAGTTTTGGAAGTCAGTTACAGGGTCCTTTCAATGCCTTGTTCATGATCTATATGAGCGCTGGATCTCAGCCCTCTGGTTACGGAGTGGTTATTTTGTCAGGCAAAAGCAACCCTGTTCATCCTCAAGGGTATGGGTGGAATGGGAAAAAAATCATCCTTTTTGCTATTTTTCCTAAGGCTTGAGGTGTGCTTGTGCAGAGCATCAGTAGTGCTGTGTAAGCATATGCTGGGGTGGCAAAGTACAGCTTATAGTAGTTTGGACATATCATCTTGGAGTCATCTTGGCAAACTAGAGGAGTGGTCAAGGATGTCCAACCATCTATGTCCCCCCCAACTACGTGCTGACATTCTCTGAGAGAAGCTGCACCCAGTAATGTGAGTGTTGTACTGGTGAGGGGAAAGCTCTTTCTGTTCTTCCCACAGACCACTGGCAACATGGGCTTTTCTGTTAGCAGTGTGAGACTATGTGATGGTCACCAAACAGGGCTGTGAGCATCCGGTTGCAAGAGCTGAGAATGGGCGGTGCTGGAATGGGAAAAAAGAAAAGGAGTTTCCTTCCTTAGGAAGAAAAGAAAATAGTTGGCTTGGTTTATAAAGCCCTAGCTTCTAAGCTCTAATTAAATCTTCAAATGGAGGGGAAGGGGAGGATGTGGGGAATGTGATTGTAGGACTTTCCTCTGCATAAACTGTGCAGTCCAGGGGTCCCATTCATCTGCAGGCAGACAATCAGCCTTCAGCTGTTACAAAACCAGCCCAGCCTGGCACCAGCCCACACAACCCCCAGCTGCTCATTAAATCAAGGCACAAGTGCTGAAAGAACGTGTGAGCCAGATGAAAGGTGCATTGGCAGAGCTGCTGGAAGTAGCTGTCACCCGTGGCTGTCCAGGGTAGGGGTTTCATAAGTAGCAAACTATTTCTCATTTTTCTGATGCTCTCTACAGCCTCATTCCTGACAATCCACAAGGAGTGGATTTTCTTCCAAAGATGGGGATAGGTGGGGAAACTGCAAAACTTGGGAATGTTTTCAAGATTCATAAATCTGCTTCATAGCATAGACATTACCATTAAGTCACGTCAGCTCAGAGTATGGAAAGGATCTGAATGCACATCCGTGTAGTTATATCCCAAGTTATTAACAAGAGAGACTCTACAGAGTCTTCTGTAGACAGGTTTTGAATGGTTGACCATGAGCCAGCACTGTGCCCTTGTGGCCAAGAGGGCTAATGGGATCCTGGAGTGCATTAAAAGGAGTGTGGCCAGCAGGTCAAGGGAGGTGATTCTCCCCCTCCACTCTGTCCTGGTCAGGCCTCACCTGGAGTATTGTGTACACTTCTGGGCTCCCCGGTACAAGAAAAACAGGGATCTCCTGGAAAGAGTCCAGTGGAGGGCCACAAAGATGATACAAGGCCTGGAGCATCTTCCTTATGAAGAAAGGCTGAGAGACCTGGGTCTGTTTAGCCTGGAGAAGAGAAGGCTGAGAGGGGATCTCCTCAATGTATATAAATATCCGAGGGGTGGGAGACAGAAAGATGTAGCCAACCTCTTCTCAGTGGTTTGTGGGGATAGGACAAGGGGCAATGGCTGCAAGTTAGAGCACAGGAAGTTCTGCACTGACATGCGAAAGAACTTCTTCACAGTGAGGGTGACCGAGCACTGGGACAGGCTGCCTAGGGAGGTTGTGGAGTCTCCTTCTCTGGAGATATTCAAGGCCTGTCTGGACGCCTACCTGGGCAGCCTGCTCTGAGGAACCTGCTTTGGCAGTGGGGTTGGACCTGATGATCTTTCGAGGTCCCTTCCAACCCCTAGAGTTCTGTGATTCTGGCTTTTATTTTTAGTTATTTTGTTGTTGTTGTTGATTGTACCACTGTCTTTATATTTAATTGAGCTACATGGTTAGCTGTTTATGAAAAATATGTATATAAAAATAAAAAATGTATAAAATTAAAGATGAGTATCTAAAAGTTATCCCGGGCATTTTTGTTTTAGAAAAAAAAAAAAAAAAAAAAAAAAACAGTAAGGATTTCAAACATAGAAGAAATCCTTCAAGTTCACTGTGATTTTTTATTTTTTATCCTGGACATATCAAAAGAAAGATAGATTTTTAATGTTTATTTATTTGTTAGTTAGATAAAGATGTGCTAGAATGTAGGCAAGAATCCGGTTTTCTCATCACTGCCCAGGACTTCTGTTCCTATTGTCTACAGCAATAGTAACTAGCATGAAGTTACAGTCAGAAAACAGCCTGGCTGAAGCAAAGATGCTTATATGCTACAGATTGACTATAGAGCCAAAATGATGTTCAAAAAACACCTGGGCCAATTAAGGCGTAGGGTGTACTGCCAACCATGGTTTAATGGAAAGATAAGGGAGAAAAGGCATGGGAAATGAAAGTCACTGCCATAGCATGGGAGGCATGTAAAAAGGAATTTAGATTTGCAGGGGTGTTAGGTTAATGCAGAGAAATCCCAAATGCACACTGGATATGCATTTCAATTTTGCTTATATTAACCTTTTCACTTCCTATTTAGGCCTGAAGCTACAAGCAATTGAAGGTCACCTCCAATCAGATTGCTTCTAAAATGCACCTCAGTAAGATGTTTTCCTCACTGCTTTTGATAGCTGTCTGAAATTCAGAAGTAGGTAGTTTGAAAGTGTTTGGCATGACTCTCTTTTGGGCGAAGCTGTTCACTTGTATGCAATGAAAAGTTCAGGTGTGAGTGTGAGCTCAAGCCTGGAGCTATCTAGCAGTGTAGACATAGTCTGAGTTTCTTTTTGCACAGAAAGACTGTGCCCTCCCCTGTATTGCTAATCTTGCTCTCCCCATGGTCACTGAAAGTATTTATACCTTGATAAAGTTCTGTATTTTCAAATGAACGCATAATTCTGTTACCAAAATGTCATAGCTCTCATAACACAGGCTTTTCTCCATTAACACCTTTTTGAGAAACTTTGATATTAAAAGAAGTGCCTTGAAAAATCTTTCTTTATCCCCAGAAATATTTTAGTAAATAATAATATCCTAAGTACTATTCTTCCTTTTTTATTTTTATTTTTTTAATTATTTTTCCTAAAGAAGCAAGTGAAAGCAGCCCTAGAAGACTTTTCTTTTGCTATTGTCTTGCTCAGATTGTGTGTTTAGTGGAAGAGAGTGCCTATGGGGAAAGGGAGAAAAGACCATACTCAGTAACATGCAGTGTTTTAAGACAGAATCTAAGTGAATGCTGCAAGCCTTTGATTGGGTAACAAAGGAACAACTGATGTAGTGATAATATACTTTAAAAAATAGCCAGAGTCCAGACACAATAATGCCCCCATTGCTATAGGGACTTTTCTCTAGTTATTTAGTTGTGTAAATCACACATATATATATAACATATAAAAATTCCATGTCAAATCTCCAGGCCATTCCATTTTTACAACCATTAGCAACACAAACATCAAGGGCAGGATGTAAAGGACAAGATGTTTCTGAACACAGACATAAAATTAAACAAACAAACAAACAAACAAACAAACAACAACAACAACAAAAAAAAAAAAAAAAAAAAACACAGAAAAAATGTCCTTGTACAATCTTAAACTACTCACAAAATGAACCTTCTATCCGCAGGCACACAAACATACCAGAAGACCCTGCCTCTCCTGAGTAGCTCAGAATAAATCTAGAACCATAGAAATGTTCAGCTTTAAGAGATTCTCTTGTTCAATCACCTTCAGGGAAGCACCATCAAAAATACATGCAAAACCCCTGAGAGTGTTATGTTAGTTTTCCTTGAAACCTTCAGTGAAGGACCTCCTCAATTCTCCCTAAGCAAATTGTTCCAGTATTCCATACGCATTGGGAGAGTCATTCTATAATATTCATCTTAGACTGTCACATTTCACATAAAACTTCTTATTCCATCCCAAGAGCTGTGGAAAATAGCTAATCACTATCTCTTATTGTACAAATTGTATTTATTGGAAAACTGTTAATTGCATTTGTCAATCTTGCCTTTTGCCAATTAAGCCCAGCTCATTCAGATTAAACTTCCTGTTCTTGTTGGACTCCCTGTCTGGTGTAGATAAAGCCCTGCAAAGTAGTATTGAACAATGGAGAATTAAAATAAATAAATAAGAAAAAGACTTGTTCTGGCAACTCCATTGTACATGCCACTGACTAATAGCTGGTTTGTCTTTCTATTGATCAAGTACTTCTACACAGATCAGGCCAATTCCTCCGCTCTGTTGGGTGTTAGCACCACTGGGGCACAGTTGCTGCTCATTTGCAGAATTTAAGAACCTGCCCCACCGATCCCACTCAATTGTTTTAGATTTCTATTCTGCAGAAGAAAGAGTATTACTTATCTTGCAGTAATTAATCTCTGCATCCTGTAAGATTTCCCCTGCATCTTCCAACCAAGTGCTTTCATTATTAATATGCCTTGATTTTCCTTATCCCTTCCCCTCCCCCCCGTCCCCCTTTTTTGGTGCAGAGTACAGAGACTTCAGATTCAGTGGTGCTGGAAGTGGGGAGGCTATGTAAACTAAATCAATAATGCTTAAAATTTAATTAAGCAGTTGAATCTGAAGAATTGACTCCAAAGAGTACATGTGATCCATCATGATACAGCCAGTGCTGTTTCAACTACAGTAAAATAAAAATGCCAGTCTTTTCATTGTAAGCCTTTGGCAACATGATATTCTTCTGTGGAGAGACAAAAGAAAAGAACAAATTCAGCAAGGAACACTCTGCAGTTCTCTTTGATGTGTTCACCACACTTTGACCTTCAGAGCTAAATAGCTCTTCAAGCCCTACAAAGTGTACATGAGTTTCTGATCCTCGAATGTTTGATTTTCCCAAGGTGTTTGGCTGTCCTTGCTGAGAATTATCCCTGGAAATGAGAGCAGAAAGGAATTATTTGGACGATAATTGTTTTAGGTCACTGCGAAAGGGAAATGTTCCACCTTATAACAACCCTTTACACCCTGCGCAGAGGTGGTTTCTTGAGAGCTTACAAATACTGCTAACACATCGGGAGGGTGCTTGGAGGAAGGAGGGCACTGGGACTCCCTTGGCACTTCACATAATACTCACACTACCTCAGTGGGCAGGAGTCAGCAGGACTCCTAACAGTAGGAGTCTCAGAACCCCACACATACATCAAGACAGAAATTGCAAAAAGGCAGCCATGGCTTTTTAAAGTAATCCTTTTAATCCTTTGATTAAAAAAAATATTTCTGATATCCCCACAAATTGTAATTTTACCTTTCTGTCTTTTTTATTCCTGAAACTGAATGTCTTGCATGGCTCTCATTCTGAATAGGGAAGGGAAGGGAAGGGAAGGGAAGGGAAGGGAAGGGAAGGGAAGGGAAGGGAAGGGAAGGGAAGGGAAGGGAAGGGAAGGGAAGGGAAGGGAAGGGAAGGGAAGGGAAGGGAAGGGAAGGGAAGGGAAGGGAAGGGAAGGGAAGGGAAGGGAAGGATTTTTACATAATGAATGGACTGAACTTTTATACAACTGTAGAAATACATTAAAATGGAAATGTAACATATTCTGTATCAAGAATAATATTATATGAATATATGGGAAATTTCCTAGAAAGTTACCTGAAAAGAGCTCAGAACACAGCTTTGTCACAGCTCTTTCAATGTTCTATTTTTATGTGTTCCAGAACTATTATTCTTCTTAGTAGATTTTGCATTTGTACACATTGTGCTTACTCTGTCTCACCCTGCCTTAACACTACTGCATTGAGTGCTTGCAAGATGAGACAGCTGACTGTGCCATAGTCAGCTGGTGATTTTAACAAGCTCCTTGATGCACTAAAAATCTGGGGAGAAATGGGTCATGTTGTAAACATTAGTGTTAATTCTCACCAGAGGCTATGGGAATATTTAGGTCACATCACAAGGTGTTTATACAAAATATCCTGCAGCAGTAATAACACCTGCTCTTGGGCACAATGCCTGCTTCTTGCAAGGAACGATGACAAACTTCCCTCCTACCACCTCCGAGAAACTCAGTGATACAGAAAAAATAAATGCCATCCTGAAATATCTACAAAAGGCACCAAATATGCATTTTTTTTTAAACTCCTAAAAAAAAAAAAAGAAAGAAAGAAAAAAGAAAAAAAATCAAACTTCTTAAAAAAGTTCACAGAAATATAGCCACAGTTGCAGAAGTTGCCATGGCACTTTAAATTCTGGATAGGAGCCTTACCAAGATGCATTACTAAGCAATAACTGACTGGTTTCAAAGTCAGTATTTTCAGTTTACAGATGCATAAGTCTCATAAACAGAGTTGTACTCCAAAAGCTTCTCTACTTTGTATCTTTTTTTTTTTTTTTTTCAGATGTTACTCATTTTTAGTTGAGTTGATCAGGAATTCTTTATCTTATTTTCAAGATTTAAACATTTTTCCATCCCACAGAACATAAAATCCTCCACTGCTTCAAAATTGCTCATAAAATCCCATTTAAAAATATATTTAGTTTACAATGTTTTTGTAACATTTTTTCCTATTGTTAAAGTATTTTTCTATTTATATTTAAAACTAAGATAAAATGTATACGTGGCAAAGAGTAATGACTTTAAACTAAAAGACGCGAGATTTAAATGTTTGGAAGAGATTCTTCACTCAGAGAGTGGTGAGGCCCTGGCCCAGGCTGCCCAGAAGAGCTGTGGCTGCCCCATCCCTGGCAGTGCCCAAGGCCAGGCTGGATGGGGCTTTGGGCAGCCTGGGCTGCTGGGAGGTGTCCCTGCCCATGGCAGAGAGTGGCACTGGGTGGGCTTTGAGTTCCCTTCAACCCAAACTGTTCAGAGATTCTCTGATTCTAGGCATAGCTGTAGAAGAGGTTGCGGAAGCCTTGCACAATTTGTCTGATTTAAGATTTCTCACCTGGTGATATTCAAGGCAGTTGCTTGACCATGAAAACACTTTGTCGGTTCTATAACTCCATATGAACCTAAACTCTGGGTAATGTACCAAACACAAAGCTCAGCCTTTCAATACCATTCTCCAGGAGTGTCCTCAGCATAATTGCTGCTATCCCATGCGACAGAACTCATCAGAGCATCCTCTACCATCTACACCCCATAGAAGAGAAAAATGGCCCTATCTAGGAGTAAAACATATGGAGCACAAGGGTAGGAAGTTAAAGGTGACAGGAAAAGGCTCATCTCCACACCTGTAGGACTCCTGGTAGCTATCAACATATGGATGTTACATGTGTATTTATTTCATGAAGGCAGCAGCACCAGAGAGCTAGTACTTGTTTGGGGCGTAAAGTTAACTACTGTTTCTAATACTTGCTGTCTTTGGAATATCTAACACAGAGAAGAATTTTCCAGTGGTTTTTCCTACCTTGCATTTGTACATTTGAAAAATTATCAGTGTCTTCTTTTCTGGCTTTTACAGTCTGTTTCAAAAATCTGCATGCTCAGCTCAGGTTATTTGTCTGTATGTACAAGTAATTTGGACAAGCAATTTGTTTCTTCTATTTCTTAAAATAGCCACCAATCTTTGAAAAGCATTCTGGACCATTCTTTCACCTGAGGCTTTCTCAGCCTTACTTCATGATCTCTTTCCTCTCCTCAGTCACTTCTTTCACCTCCTCACTGTCCCCAGCTGACACATTATTTCATAAACCATGGGCTGCTGTCTATTACCAAAAAAAACATAGCCTCAGATCTCCTCAGCTGCCACAGTCAGTGACTACAACACAGTGCTGTGTCCCTCTCCCTATGTTTCTTCCCACTTCACTTTCTGGAAAATGTCCCTCCAGCATCTGCTGCTGGCTGAGGAGCAAAACCTACAGCAGTGGACTCTTTATAGAGAGTACAGCACTTACTGCTCTTAAGGAACACAAAGCCATAAACATACCCATTAGATGTAGTCAAAGGTAAGTGAAGACTGCTGGATACCAGTTCAGTTTTTTTCTTATCCTAACTCATACAGAACAATTCCAGCTAAAAGGCCCTCAATTCTGCCATGTGCATGGCCAGTAGAGAGTAGATATATATATATTTTTTTCTGTTCTATAAATAGTATGTAGGGCTACATGCTTGAGTCATATGTCAAGGATATTCCCTAAATGTTGGTTTAAATCACGGTGAGGTGTCATTATGTTATATCCAGGAACTGTTCCCTCCAGCAGGTCTCATGCGAAGCTGGGGACATACCAAATGCTAACTTGGCTCCCGTGCAGTGATTTGGCCCACTGTGGTGAAGATTAGTATAGAAGGCAGGTCTCACAGAATGGAGATGGAAATTCTGTTCTCCTAAAGAGGGAGCTGTCATTGCTGAAGAAGAGATCCCAAAAGAGGGGATTACATACACTCTGTATGAAACATGAGAGATGTACGAAAATTTGAAAATACAAAATCACAGAATCATAGAATAATTTATTTTGAAGGTATATAAGGAGGATATAAGGAGAACCGGTTTCTGACTCCAAGGTCAGAGGCTCCCCTATGAAGCTCTTGCTCTAACAGGGTCTTTCTATTTTGTTTCACCTACCTCTTGTTATAACTTTTATCCTAATATCTAAAATGAACTTCTCTTGTCATAATGTTCCACCCTTCCTTTTACCACCCACCACTAAGAACAGTTTAGCTTTGTCTTCTTTACATCCTCCTATTAATGACTTGAAGAAAGCAATAAGTAACAAGATCTCTCCTTAACCTCGTCTATCATGTGCTCCATGTCATAGCTTGTTTATCTTTATGACCTGCACACCTACAAGGTCTTGTGCCACAGTATCTTCATTAGTCAATGTAGCATAATTTTAGACCTCACAAGCATAGACAGTAAAGCTTATAGTCTTGAAAATGACATTAGACACTGTTTTCACGTGGATAAACAGGAAGTAGGAGGTACATATTAAAGAGTTCTTTGTTAAGCATACTTAGAAATTGCTTTTTGGTGCTGAAAGGTCAAAAATGAGTCTCCAGGATCGCACTGAGGCATTGTCTTAGAGAATTACAATTTATTTTTTCCCAAGGAAAGCCTTGAGCATACATATAGTGTGACAGACAAGGGACCAGGAGCTGGCAGCGAATCATGGTTCAAAGTTGTTTGAAAGCATACATGTACCTGGTGCTTTTCTGGTACCACTCTGGCCAATCAGATTTTAATTGATATTTAAGCTTATTTCTTCATTATCACTCATGACCACAGACTTGATAAAGGATGATTTCTACTGTGCTGGAAATTGCCTGCAGAGGTTTTCTTCTGCTGTTGAATATATTGACAATTACACAGGCTTCAGTAGGAAAGTCAAAATTAGTTTCATTTTGTAAACAGAAAAGTGATGTGTTTTTTGTTGTTGTTGTTGTTTGTTTGTTTGTTTTTCTGTTTTACACATAACAATGATGGACCTGGGATCATTGGTAATGAAGATAAAGAATACAGATATTCAGAATATTCTTTGTAAATGAAGAAATCCCAGAAGGGCATCAAAAATGTAGCCTGAGAAAATCTTTGAAAGACTTCTGCAAATCAATATAAAATTATTCAGAAAGCTTTGGTGCTGGGGAGAAACAGTTTAAAAACAAAATGAAAGTATTTTTTTCTTAGAGCTCTGCTTTCGTAAAAAGAAAGAGTGGGGGGCTGAGGAAATTAATGTCTTGTAAGTTTTCTTTGAGATCAGTGAGATGGAACTCCTGTACACCAACAGAAGAGTTATTATAGGAAGTGTTGGGTTGCTCTTACTATTCTAACCACTGTAGCCCAGTTCAGGTCTTTGAACTTAGGAGTTGGCCTTAGGAGTTGACAACAAAATCTCCCTGCTTTATGTTTTATTTGGTTTGGGCATAAATGCCTGAAGAACTGAAATGATACAGCTGATTCATTCTTTATGTTTCACAGAACACCTGCCAGTTCTTACAGCCTAATATTTGGTCCCTATTGACCTGTTAAATCATCAAGTTGCACATAACTGACACATTGTTGCCATGTAACACAAACATTTGTGTTTACTTGTGCATATATATAGATGCTACTAATTATCAAGACACAGAATGTAGCCCAGAAACATTATTCTTATGACAAGTTGACATCAACAAAAAAATACAAACAACAAAAAAATCAGCAAAAAAATAATACAAACTAGTCAACAAAATTGACCTTGTTTGGAAGTTCATATCAATCCAGTCATTCTACCTTGATCTTAACAACTGTATCAGACCTAGTCCTCCACTTTAACTTGCTGAAATCCATTGGTGTGTTTGACAGATTTCTGGTGTGCTGATCACAGACAAAAAGCTAACAAACACACTAAAAAACAAAACAAAACCACTACCACCACCAAAACAAAACAAACAAACAAACAAACAAAAAGAGTATTTTTGGCAAAAAATATGGCAAATCTTAAACAAGACATCAATATTCAAAAAATAAATTAAAAAAAAATAAAAAAGGTTTTCCAGAAGTAGGAGTACTACTTTTAAAGCATTTGAATTTTGAGATTCACATTTCACACAAATTGCCTTGTTATTTATATGCAAAATTTTGCATTTATAGTCATTTTTCCTTTTGCAAAACTAAAATTTGGGGCAAATTTACTGTCAGCATAAGCAGATGTAAGCCTTTAAAGCATTAAAGTAATTGGAAATATGCTTACTTTTGGTGACTGTGATTTAATTCAGTGAGATACTACTGTCTGCCTTCTGCACCTAAAGAAATGAGTACAGATTACAAATAGAACTTGAACTACTTGCCCATTTTTTTCTCCTTTATTTTAAATATAACCGCTAAAAAAAAAAAAGTGTCATTAGTAATTGTTTGCTGAAACCATAAATCTGGAAAGGAGTTGTATATTAACAAAGAGGATGCTGATTATAGGACTCCTTTGCAGTCCACTTACCCTTAGGTCACTGGAGTAGTTGTACAGCAGAGCAGAGCAGCACTACCTTCTCACTACACAAACTGCTCCCAAATATTTCGAGAACCTAATACACAGGTATTATTCTGAATTTATAGTTCTGTTCTGTACTTAAGTTTTTGTCATGGTTAATCTTGAACTATGTAAAATTAGTGATAAAATTACTGCTGACTTCACCTCAATCAGAATTTTCCCCATTTTTTTTTTTTTTGAAGATGATAAGACCAATCCAATCCTCAGACATACTTTTAGTTCTTTACATACTTTTAATTCTTTAGAACACATCATATTGGAAATTACAATTCAAAACAAAGCTGTTCTGTCACGTTACTGGGGTAAGGACACCAGAGATCTGCTGTGGGAAGACAGAAGAACCATATAGACTTACACTTCTACATTTGTCTGCTTGTATATCGTATTATATTTGATCAATTCAATAAGGTTTTGTAAGGAACTTGAAACTTCTATCACTTAGCAGGAAAAAAAATCACAAAAAAAAATTAGGATTGAGAACTTTTTTTGCTTATAAAATAAAATAAAAAAAAAGTACCTGGCACTACGTTTACCTGTTTATTAATAATGGCCTTATATAAGTGATTGACATTCTGCTTCAGATGAGAAACAGTATATGGTTTCAGAATCACAAAACAGCCATTTTAGGGACATATATTGGATGGAAGGATATATGAGGAACAAAATAATTAAATATAAACTTAATCTATGTTGGTTTATGTTCATGACACTACAGATGAGGCAGTAGGAAACTATATTGGTAGGGTAGAAATCTCATTTAAATACATTTGAATAATTATTTCCTGCAGTTTGGATAAAAATAGGGCAGAATGTGTGGGGGCTATATTAGAAAAATACGTTCCCATTCAAAACAGACATATTTCATCAGTTTTGCCTTTCAATAATCCAATTGTCAGTTTAATAGCCCATAAAAAATGTTCAGAAGTGATAGGAAATGACTTTCATACATATCCTGACTGCTCAGTTGCTCTGTTTCATTACATTGCCCTGTAGATGACTGACAGCTCTGTAATCAACTTCAAGCTGGATTTAGTGGTTCCACATTCTTTTCTCTCATTAATTATTGAAGGTATTTTTTTTCTCTTCTGTGAATGGTTTCTGCATGCTATCAGGTTGCTCTGTTCCCAGAGCTTCTGTGTGCATCTCTTGAGCAGCAGTGGAGTTGTGTGTTGAACTGGGAGCCAGTCATCACACGCGCACACACAGAAGATGAAGAAAAGTTAACATAAAAGAATTGTAGATCTGTTTGCACGAGGCCCAGAGCAGCTTTGCTGTTACCTGGGATGTCTCGGCACCCTGTGTTCAGCAGCCTACCAATCATTTACAAAAGCGGTTCTTGTTTTGCAAATGCATTTAGTTTTACTCTAAAAAGAGATTTTTCTTTTCTATTGCCAATGTTATTTGTCCTTTTGCTGTTTAATTGGATAGAGCAGAGGAATAGAAAATGTTCCTAAGAAATCCCTGCATGCACAAATAACATAACAGCAAATTGAATGTCTTTTAAATGACATGTGTTCTGAAGATTATTATATTTTATTTTTTTCCAAAATATTCAGTGAATGCTGAATGATGGTCAGTGTTACATCAATGTTCTGTCCTGGAACACCTGGTGAGTGATCAATTAAATATTGATTACTATATAGAGATATCTAAATAGAAGTAAGTCAGGCACATGCCCTTTCTTGCCTCCTTTCTCTGAGGCAGGTCTGAGTTAGTCTTACTGAAACCTGGTGCTTGAGCTAAGATATAGCCTTCTTTGTCTTGGTTTAGATTATTATAGCATTACACTTGTATATCCATTTGTATTAGATTATATGTATTCAGGAGCACTGGAACATAGATTGAGAATCTTACCTGTGTTATAAATGAAGTCTCAACTCAATCTGAATTTTCTAATATTTATAAAACAAATATTTATAAAAGGTATAAAAGCTATAAATGTATAAAAGGTATAAAAGTTATAAAAGACAAGTAAACAGCGCTGGGTGTGTGGGGAGTCTACGCTCCACCACCACGCACACACGAACATCAAACATTCTAAATATACAGAACACTGCTTTACATACTAAACCCAAGTATGCCTATACATACGCACAATCAGGAAAGAACAATCCTTTAAGTTCCATGACTTACTAAACTCGAGTACGCCTATACACATGTAAAATCAGAAAAGGTAAGTCTCCATTTCCCATTCCTTTTCTCGACTACAAACAAGTCTCCATCTTCCATTCCTTTTGAACAATATGTCTCGCTTTAAGTTGTCAAGCAACTCGGTCTTCAGGCCTTATGTACCCCGTTCTTCCCATATTGAAGGAAAGCATATCCATCTCCTTTTCAAGGCCAATGAGGCCTGGGTCAAAAGGTACGTTCAGGTCAACAGGGGGCGTAACAGCAAAAGCCTTCGATGGCGTAGCAGCCGGATCAGTAAAGGAGCCCGCAGCTCCCTCACTGTCTGGCAAACCACACGTTTGAGATTGTGGCTCCACATGGCTCTTTAAGGCCTCAGAGATTGCTCGCCAGGTGCCGAGCAATTCCACTGCAACCTTATCATTTTTAGTTGCAGAGTCCCACACCTTGACATCAGTTTGGTCCCATATTTCAGGATCATAAACTGTCCAATTGTTAATAAGGAGAATAAGCTGCAAGGTTACCAGGACAGTCTTTGTTCCTAAGGATGTAGGATTCCCCATAATGCGCAACTGCTTACCAGCGACAAGCAGTTGTGTGCACGGGTCCACTTCTCTCAGCTTGAGCTTCTCTCCAGCTCCAGTGCGCCTATTTCCATCGACTTTCAGTGTGAGCTTCTCTGAGCAGTTTGCTGACTTTGGCCGAACCTATCTTCATGAGGCAATCAAAGTGCCTGTTCCCGTCCTGGTCTCCATTCTGCCAGCCTGTTTGTTCCTCTTCACTCCTTTTTCCTGCTTCTTTATTGATGACATAACTTCACATCGCGTTTCTTTTTTTTTTTTTGTTTGTTTGTTTGTTTGTTTGTTTTTTTCTTGAGGGCAGGCTCCCCTCTTATACCCTTCTCTCCACAGCAGTTCTTTTCAAAACAACTTTTCATTGGTCAAACAACTTTGAATATAGCAACAACAGCAAACACCCAGAAACTTCCATGCCTTAATGGCTGGAGAACAAGCAAACCGAGACTGCATGGAGCCTCCTGAATCACCCTTCTTTGTTCCCTCTAAACTCTTTTATATTCCTGATGGCCTCATCGTTAAGAGTCTAATGTTATCTCAACCACGGGGCTTTCCAGCCCCCCATAGCCACACTCTCAAATCTCCCCCTTCTCTATTAATATCAACCATTTTCTCGACACGAGTTACCATTCCATATGTAACGCCTGCAATTATTTTTGTAAACATAGGCTAAATGACCTGATCACCAGGCTCCCAGCTCCTACTCCTAAGAGCTCCAACTGCACCCTTTGTAAGTACATATAAAGAACACATATCAACATAAGCTTATAAAATATAACATTTTCATAAACATTTTTTTTTTTTTAATGGAATCGTTTCCAACTAGCTTTAATATATGAATAAGGATATAGGGACAAAGTCCAAAATTTATCAAGCTTTAATCCCACCTTTTATATATTATTTATGTTATTTTCATAGGGATTTATTTATTTTCATAGTGATATAAATGTGGGAGGAACTTCAAATGTTATGGTATCCTTCTTATCCTAGCCACAGCAATGTTCAATTCTACAATGCATAAAACAAATTACCAACTTGAAAAGTTCTCGAGCTAGTAAGAGAGGGAGAGGAAGATTGTTAATGTACATCTTCAAAGGTAGAACTGTTGCATAAAAAAACCAGACGAATGCGCTGTATTTAATACTACTTGGAAAGGTAGATTTTCTATCCCTAGAAGACAGATGAACAAGGACAACATTATTATCATTATTATTTTTTTTTCTTTTTAAAAATTATCATTATTTTATTTTTTAGATTTTGGTTGATGACTTATAAGTTGAATCAGATGAAAAGCTCTTTCAGCAGCTTTTGGTACTTGGACATAATAAAATAATGGTATCCAAAGGTAGTGTTAGTGCAATGTTGTAGCTTAACCTGGCAGGCAGGCAGGCAGGCAAACAAGCAAGCAAGCAAGAAAGAAGGAAAAACAAGAGATGTACAACATGATGTCATATGCTGTCCTGGTTCTGTCCCCTCCCAACTCTTTGTGTAACCCCAGCCACATTGCTAGGAGGACAGCACAAGAAGCAGAAAAGTCCTTGGCTCTGTGTAAGCGCCTCTATGCAACAACTAAAACATAGATTTGCTATTAACATTATTTTAATCTAAAATCCAAAACACAGGACAACAGGACTAACCATACGAACATAAAATTCACTCTTGAATTTAATCTAAGTGAGAAAGAAATACTACATTCTCCTTATCACTGGAAAGAAGAAACTCTTTATTAAAATATACACATTGTGGAAAAGCAGCTAATATGTATGAAATCATATCAATGTGTCTTGCTAGACCATGTTAATACTGTCACTTAAAGAAAGGATCATTTTACCAATAAAATGTTTTTTACTTTAAGCACTTCTGATAGAATACTGGCAAACACAGGCCTATATATTACTTATTCAAGTTTGTGTCTTTAACCGTTAGAATTGTTTATCTTGGAATATATATGCAATATTTTATCACCCCAAAAGTTCAAATATTAAAGTTAATATCAAGATCAAAATATTTCTTTGTTGTTGTTGTTGTTTTCATATTCAGTAATATGACAGTAATTGTTCAAAAATGAGTGAATACAATATCCATTTTGTTTCTTTTTCAGAAGTAAACATTCTTACTAGAATGAATTGCTACTGCTTTAATTTTGAGTTTCTTCATTGCCACAGTTACAATTAATTTAAAGATTAATTCAGATATAGTTACATGACAGCAGAGAATGAGCACAATAAACAAGTCCTAGACTTGTTAATCTTACCCCGTCTTCCTGATACTCCAATGGTCATGTTTAAAAAAAAACAAACAAAAAAAAAAACACCCAAAAAGTCAAGTTACATTTGTTTGATCTTAAGCTACTTGGTACGTGTGATGTCTTCATGCTAAAATCATTTCCTGTCCTTCAGAATCTTTACCATTTATTTTCTTAATGAATTTCATGCACATCAGAAAAATAGCCCATAGACAAAGGTAGGCAGCATCTAATGAAACAGTACATGGTGAACAGGGAGCCATGAAAACATGGTTGATGTCTGGAGTTACAGTTGTAGGATCTGGATTTTGAAAAGAGAGGAAAGAAAAAGCCTATGCTTCATTTCAGAACGGATCTGGATTTTGAAAAGAGAGGAAAGAAAAAGCCTATGCTTCATTTCAGAACAACACAAGGTAAAAGCTGTTATTTTGTGTAGATTTTCATTTTTCTAGAAAGCAAGAAATTTACACTGAAGGTTTCTTTGACAGCAGGGTAGAATGCAAAGATGCTTTCTGGCAGCACCTGTACTAGCTATGTTGCCTACAATATTAAAAACTCTTTCAGCATGAGAGAAAAAAAAAATATTATCATTATATCCACTTTACATACATCACTGACACATCATAATCTTCTCCATCTTAAAACTACTGATTTTGCTGTTCCTTTGAGAAACTCATCAGTCAAATACTAACATTTTTTCTAATTTCCTATTTAAATATAATCAAGGTCATATCATACATAGTTTGTGTGGTAATATATATATATGTATTTAATTTAAGTAGTTTTCTGTTTGTTTTTTATCACTATTCTATTGTGGAGTGCTTTTTTGGAAGGCTGGAATTACTTCCTCTGACACGTCTCAGAATCACAACTGTCATGTTTAAAGCTTCATCACACCTGTTACCTACTGATCCACTCATTTCTTTCACCTAAACTGTTATTTCAACCTGATAAACACACAGTTAAAGTCGTCTTTTTGTGCAAATTGAAATGCATAACCTTGCTTTTTGCTCTAATACAGCTGCCATTACCACTGTTCAGCTTTCAATGTCATTGAATTTTTACCTTGTATGAAACCCTAACAGCTGACTGGTGCCAAGACTGAATATCAAAATTTCACTAGTAATATTATTACCAAGATTATTATTTTTATTTTTATTTTATGGATGAGTGTTGGCAATCACATAAAAAACACCTTAAAGACTTCACAAGCTACTCTAATACAGAAAAGTACAAGATCTATGTACAGGTGCTTCCAACAGTTCCTACCAGGAAAGTAAGATTCTGTTCTACAGAGGTAGAGAGAACTGTAACAGGTTTGAAAATAATGGATGCATTAAACTATAAACATGAATCCATTCTTTGGGATACTTTTTTCTCATACTGAAGGCTAATAACAAATGATGGAAGGTTTTCCTGCTAGGAGCAAACCTGGAATAGTTGAACTAATGATCAAAGCCTGTTTCATGGTCACTTCTACTACTGGCTGTCCGAAGAGGACAGCAGTTGTGATGGCAGGTACTAACTTTCCAACATGTAGAATTAGGACCAAGGAGATGGTTGGTAGAATTGAGCCAATTATCTACATCTTTTCTTTCAGACATTGGAGGAAAACAAACATTTGCACAGTATAGTTAATCTCATCCTAAAGAAAGTTTCTAAACTTCTTGGAAGAATCACGGACTGTTTCATATTTTTTCTTCTATGGATTAAGAAAGGTGGCAGGGGTGATAAATTTAGAAACATCTTAGAATAACAAATTAGAAATATCTTAGTTGCTGCAGGTAAAATAAGTGAGCTGCTTATGAAGACTACCCTACACTAAGAAATGACCTATTTAATACAGAAACAAACAGAAAAACAAATCAGTGTTTACTTCCTCTCTGAACTTATTGCTGTAGTATAGAATAAGGATACCCATATTCTTTCAGTATCCTTGAAGCATTTAAAAGTGCATATATATATGTAGAGTTTAGTATGTTTACCATCAGTGGACTGACCAACAAGTTTAATTTTCTTCAAGTTTCAACATTTTTTTCAACCTTACCATCCTTACAAACATTTCTAGTTATTTTTTAATATCTGATTCTACCTTCACGCACCAAAAAATACTGAAAGACAAATCTTGACAGGAGCTCAAGAGATCATATTTTAATCTGCCCCCTAGATATGAGACAAGATAGGTATATCTTATACATTTCTGTCATAATGTTTTTTAAAAACATCCACTGGGTTGTATTCTACAGATTACTCAGGTAACCTATTCCAGTGCCATATTCCCTTGTAATCAGAGTGTGTTTCTTTTATTATATTTTCCCAAGCTAAACTAATCATCAATTAATCATCATCATTTTTACAATACCACTTTACATATTGAAGATAGTCATCCTGTCTCTGTTTCTGTTTTCCCTTCTGTAGATGAAAGGAATCTAATTTTTTCAATCTTTCCCTGTAAGTTATGTCTGCTAAACTTCTATTGTTTGTCCTTAAAACTATTGGAGCTACCTATGTCTTCTAATATTGTGCTTAAAGTAACTTACTGGAACAGTGGTGAGCGAACTTTAAAAATTATTTCCAATATCTTACCTCTCACGTGGCCTTAATGAAACCTAGAATGAATTTCACCATTTATGAATTATCATCTCTCTGTTGACTTTCATTCTTCTCAGAATGTACTATCATTCCCAGGCCTCTCTTGGCACACTGCTACCTTGTGAATCATTCTGCATTTTGTAGTTACACATTTGATTTCTTTTTTCTGGGTGTACTTCTCATTATTGAATTTCATCCTGTTGGATTTCATCTTATTTCCCCAGTTTCTTAAGATCATTTTGAATATTGATGCTGTCTTGTAGGTTGCTTTTGACTTCTCTTCTTTCCCTGGCTGAATTCAGCAGTGCTTCACAGGTTAGAAGAGAAACTGACAATATTACTGAGATAATCAGTGTGTGAAATGAAAAGTTTAAAAGAATGACACAGAATGAAAAATACTGCAAAAATTAGTTGGGAAGAAATACTTTGTGGTAGTTGTCAGGTAGGGGTTCAACATTTGTATGGTGCTTTTCCAGATATTTTTTGTCTAGAAATATGCAGTATCTATTTAAGAAAATAATGATGAGGCAAACAAAGAATAATTTTAAAGAGTCTCTGCTTCCCTAATCTTACATGTGCACTCTGAGAACCTGTGTCAGCTTTCTACATGTCACCGTGATATATATGTCTCATCTTTGATCATCTTGGGTTAGGAGGCCACTTGGGTTGTCAAGTGAAGGGGCTCTTGTGTGTAGGTCTCACACTAATGGAAAAAAATAAAAAAATAAATAAAAAAGAGAAGTACATTTCTAACCAAAAAGTTAAAGGGATAAAGAGTTTATTAAATATATGGAAGTCTGTAAATTACATCTTTGCATTTGTAAATTGTATTCTACGTTGGCAACAGTGGGTCAGAGTCTCTGAACCACCTCAGAGCCAGTTCAAATGCGTGATGTAAGACATCTACTGACAGAAAATGCAAATCCTGGAACATCGAACAACCAAAAAGAAACCAAATAAACAAAACCAATGCACTATTTCTAGCCCTTCAACTAAGACATTAAAACTAGTACTGGAGCCATGGCCTAGGGATACAGGAAACTATTTGAAATTTCTTCATAGCTTAGCAATGAATTGTTAACTGTAGTTTGAGGATATATTTTATTTAGCTGAAAGTGACTATCTATTCCTTTCATACTAAATACGTAGACTTAGGCTTACTGATACCAGTATGGATGAGCAGCTTACAGTAGCAGTGATCTTTGTAAAGTCTTTGCAAGACTTTGAAGGTCATCAAATTCAGATGCTCCGACATGTCACAGCAGATTCTTTTTGCAATTAAAATGGTGAGAATAACAAGAAGATTAATTGCTTTCCATGGAGCTATTACAGATTCTTATCAATGTAATTGAACTCATAATCTGGCCCATTGACAGGTGAGTTCCTGTATGAATTTATGAGGAGTGGTTTCATTGTTATTGCTCCTACCACCATAATACTTTAAAAAAAAAAAAAAAAAAAAAAGTCATTAATTCATCATTCTTGCATTTCAAATTCCATTAAAGGTACGCATGCAAAATAATATATTTCTTTCTAAATAAAAGTTTACTGTATTTTCTTTCATCTCAAAGAAATTAAGTATGAATGTATGAATGAGTGACTCCTACTAAAGTAAGTGAACTACAGCATTTTTTCTTGTTATTTTTTGTATTTCTACAGCTATAAGCAATGATGCTGAATCCATTTCAGCTGTCAATATCCTGCACCATAAAAACATGTGGTAGAGGAAACACATAAGTTACGTGGTGCAATAATTTTTTTTTCTGCCTTCAGCTTTGAATCTCACTGAGTAGCAGGTATCATGAGCGCTAGTTGGGTTCACAGTGTGAACCACCATAGTTACATAGAAGCTCAGTGGTAGATTGGAACCTCCCTTCATTTTGCATTTATTGTTTCAGCTCTGGGATCCAAAGGAAAAAAATAAATAGTTCAAGCCTGAGTTACATTTTGCATGTGTCAGCAATGCCATCACTCAAAGTCCAGAGAAAACTGAAATCTTAGAAAAGTACATTACTTAAAATCAAAATTGCTGGCCAAGAACAAAGTGTTCTCAAATGAGGTTTTCTGACCTGTGCCCATTTCCAGACATTAGCTTCTTTGCTATAAAATTGTGTTGCTATCTAGTAAATGAAATAGTTAAACAGCTGTAGACTGTGAGCAATTCATGCACTAAGTGTAAGAGTTCTTGTGTGATTTGGTAGATAAAGTTATATGAATTTGAATTAAGCCATCACTGGAGAGGTTACCACTTTCTCACCTAGATAGCAGCAAAACACATGCATACATTGTTTTCACAGGACAATAGCGCATTATGTCAAGCACAAAAGAAGGTGACTCCCGGCTGCTAGCGAATCATCTGCCTTAATTACCGTCTTTGATGGAAACCCCTTAACAGCACTTCTGATTGCTTTAATTGAAACTTGTGGAAATAACATTCCTTTGTCAGGAAAACGAAAGATTGCTTTGTTTTATAACTTTGTTGTATCTAGAATAAGCATACTAATACAGTCTATTGGTAAAAAGTATGCCTCTTTCAGTGAGTACTAGAGAACAGAGGGTATGCTGTTAAAACCAAACCCAATTGCACTCTTTACTGTGCAGAAAGGTTTTTAGAATCTCATATTTCCCTATCTCCTCCTAATAAGCATACTGCTGGCAAATTCACTTTGTAAGCATAATACATGAGATGTATGTAATTAGACATAAAAATAAATATACAGACTATGAAAGACATTAGATGACAGTGATATAAAGACTCCAATATTTGCACCAAATTGAATTCTGGATGATAAAATCTAACTCCATGGCCACAAACCTTTCCAAGATGCCCAAAGGGAAATAAGTAGTTTCAAATGTTTCATAAATGGAATAGTAAATGTATTTAGAACAGCGATTTTAAGGAGAAATTGCATTCTTCTGGCCTTTTGTGCTTAGGAAGTTCATCTTTTGATTTCCTGTTTTCCTAATTTAGCCAAACATTTATCTATTTGCTGTATTGGGATAGTTTCCAAATACTAAAGAAATATTACACTTTTTATTTTCTCCCTGTGCTAAAATGACTTTGTCCTTTATGTACTATTTTTCTGTTCAAGACTTAAGAAAAAAAAATATAAATAAAAGCAATTAAAAAATCCTGTGTTAGAATAATTTTATCAGGATGCAAATTTGTCAGGATGTTAGAAGATATTCTATAGGACTCTTAGTCCCATAAATGACTACAGGAAACTGTAGGTATGTGCAACCAATTCCAGTACTATTATGTAGTATGATAAATTATGCATAACAAAAATTCTCACTTACATTTTTCATTGGTTACTTTCGTTGGTTAATTAAACCTCATGTTACAGGTTTAATTGCAATTGCAATTACAATATTTATAACATTATTTGGAAAATATTTGAAAAATGTATTTTATTCTTTTAAAAATCTTGTTTTACAGATCTGCGTAGTTTCATTCCCTGGTCTAGTCAGTTTCTTCAAATCTTAATTGCTCACTGAATGCTTCCATAAATAGTTACGAGCACAGAGAAAAAGTTTAGTAGCACAGACATTAATTGTATCCGGTCCTTGATGCTTTTGATTTGTTGTCTCAAATGGCAGATATAGACATTTTGTGAGATTTTAGGTGTCCTGAACATGTCCTACAGCAGTTGTTCCAGAAAGATGTGGTTTTCCTTAGATCCTGTGGAAGAATTTCAAAGATGATTAAGATCTTTTGGCCTTAGGGAGGCTCAGATTACACCAGACACCATAGGCAGGTACTGATTTCAAGATCCTAGCTAAAAAAAAATCAAGAAAGTTTAGAGAACTACTCAAATTTCTCTAAGGTTGATATATTTGGTTACAATTCTTTAAAATTTTCACTAATCATAATACGACATCTTTGACTATAATCAGATCCTAGACACTTAAATCCCATTTGGACAGCTACTGAGGGACACTTAAATGTTGGTGTCCCAATGATCTGAATCTTACTCAGAATGTCAGATGCTGACTCTGGTAAGTTGTTTTTTTTTTATACTTTCTCCTGCTACTCTCAAAAGCAAGCTAAGAAAATTAGGTCTACTTCAAAATACTGTATTTTAGTTTGGGTCCAGTCTCTATTCTTGTTGTGACAGTTGTAAAATAGCAGGACAATGTTTTGTAGGGATAGGCAACAATTTTATTTAGACCTTACCATCTTTCATGGTTAGAAAACCGGAAATCCAGGAAGTCTTGTTTTCATGTGTTTCTTGGTTAAAAACATGGTGACAATATTGTGTGGGATGGTATAAAGCTGGTTTGGTTTTGTTTCTTTTGTTTGATTTTTAACAAAGCAATGACTATACTACAACTACTTTACTACAACTACTTTTGGTGCTATCAAGGTGTTTTTTTTTTTTTTTTCCTTTTTTTTAATTTTTTTTCTTTTTTTCTTTCAGGATTTGCATCATAAATATAAAGAACTTGGTGCTTAAGAAAAACATGTATGTTTTGTTTTATCAACAAACTGCATTTCCATATGTCTTGAGGTAATATGGTAACACATACTTTAAGAACCTAATTGCTGCTTAGGCTTCACTGAAAGTGTGTAAATACTGCTTTGTAACTATCCCTTAGCTCCTTATACATTTGAATGCAAAATTGCAATAGAGAAGATTTTGTTTTTTCTTAATTAGGTTTGTAGAATGTCAGTGTGATTTAAACCTATCTTTAAAAAGTGACATACTACCCAGGTGGTTTAAACTAATGGTTGTTTGTTTTATAAATATTATACTTAGATGAACAACCCGTAAGAGTTCTACCTTAAGAAGAAGCATTTTACATAGATGCTTTCATAGATGAAGAAATGAAAAAGCTGAGCTAGTGAAGCTTTAATACATTTCTATGTATGTGTGCTATTTACAGTATTATGAGGACTGCATTTGCAGAGTTTGAGCACTATGACCACTGCAGTTTGATAAACTGCAAAGACAGAATCTGAGTTCAGGCCCATATCCCCAAAACCTTACCGTTGCTTTACAGCATGGCTAAAGAGACTGAAGCTAAGCCTTCTCAACCCTCTCAATAGAGCAGATTTTCACTTTATGTCCTTCTCTCTTCAGACAAAACCGCTCTAATCCTCACCTAACACTCTGCACACTAGCTAGATGAGGTGGCAGAAGTTGGTAGGTCCCAATATCTATATTGCCTGATAGAAGTAAACAGACTTCCTGCTTTCTTGCAACCATCTTGCCCATAATACTTCATACTATTTGCTTGTAACAAGAACAATACCTTCTTTTCTGTCATCAAATGCAAGCAAGATTATACAACCGCATCAGTCAAATATGTCTGGTTCTACCAAAGAAAGCCAAACTTCTGACATGGGAAAGACGAGTAGGAAAGGAATAGGTAATAGGACGGATGACATGCAGGAAAGAGCAACAGCAACAATTACTACTTCTGGGAATGTTCACTGCTTCCCAGCAGAAGTTATCATCTGCTGTTCATCACCATGAGCAGCATTCTGGATATCTATGGCCAGCTGAGATAGATATGGAAGGCAGAAATTATCTATTTGAGCAAAGTTTGTTACTGCTATAGTCATTGTTGTGTGCTTACAATAGCAAAAGCATTAGGCTGCACAGAAACATTTTGTAGATGAGGTCAACCTGCAGACTGCTAGATGAACTGCACTTTTTAAATTATCATCACTTGCCCTAGAGAACAATATGAGTTGTTTATCCTTGTTCTCTGTCTTTGTTAATATCCAATGAAAATAGGTATGCTATAAAGAGGATTGAATTAGTGACAATCCCTCCCTGACTTCATGACAAGGTACTGCAAAAAGGGTGTCTTCATTACATGAAGGCTGCTGAAAAGAGCACTGGAACTGACTGGTATTTGCTAAAGAATGGGCCAATTAGTGAATGCCTAGGGAAGGAAGAGAAGCTTTTTATTTATTTATTTATTTTATTTTTTAACTTAAGGCACTCCATTAAGAGAGATCCCAGATATTCTTGTCACACTTAGAAGGGTGCAACTTAAGTCTTGGGGTGAGTGGAACGCATTCATAGGAGGACTGTATTGTGCTCTTATAACTTCTTCCTAGCATCTGCCAAAATCATTCTGAATTTAGCTTTTTATATATTACTAACTCTCTTTACTGATAGGAATCATTAAGTTGCTGGCTAATGTCTGTGCCAGAACTAACAGAGAGATGTATGTGTCCAGACACCCAGCTCAAGCTGCTACACTCTATTCCTTTCATCAAATCTTGAAATGATCTGGGACTGTTTGCTCTGATGCACACTGTCCAGTTGACACCATGAATTATCATTATCCATAAGAACAAGAGATTGGTATTGATTGGACATGACTTTTGTGCCTTTTGTTGTAAGATCTGATTTATCACCTTGGCTTTGACAGTATTTTACTTAAAGCCCCTTGCAAATTTGTCATTTAATATCCTTTAAGTAAAAGAGCATTTAACCTGAAGATGTATTAAACCATTGATCTACAAAATAGCTCTATTTAGAAATTGCAAGATGTAGGCTCATTGCCTAACTCCTTGCTAGTCTGCAGAGAAATCACTCCTAAATAGACCCCCACATGTATTTATTTGTCTCATTTTTTTTTCTGCTTCAAAAACAGCTATATTTTGGAGCTCACAGGGGATGCTAAATAACTGCCCATTAGCCGCCCATTAGCATTACTTTTGCATTATTGGTTTGGGGCAGCTCCACTTCTGGGTGAAAACAGAGGCATGTTTTCTACCTTTAACATTGTGGATACTCAGCATTCAGTTCCTCCCATTATCCCATCCATACTAGGACATGAAGAAGAGACTGTTCTTCCAAGGGTTTGGTTGAATTTATGAGTGTTCATGCCGAGACTCCATAGGATTTTGTAATATTACAAAAATACAATAAATAAATATATACATAAAAATGAGATATGTAATAACATTTATTTTTATTGTCTTGACTGGGGTCATAGACCCTTCAAAAAAGTCAGAAACATTGATCTGGGAATAGTGTGATTCCAAATTCACAGTAGCCAAAAATACTTGGTTTTGTCCTCTGCATTATTGCATCAGGATTATGCTCCAAGTATTCCCACATTCACAGAAAAAACAGACCCCTCACTTTTAGAGAGTGAAGGAGTAAATTACATTGAGGGCAGTCCCTAATCAGAGTTTTATAGGTTTGTATATTCTAAGTCTCCTAAAATATCTGTTTTTCTTTTTTGGTGGCATAGACTTCCTTTTTAATTTAAACTTGAACCAACCAAAATAAACTGCAAACAGAGCAATTAATTTAATTGAAATCCTTTCCTCAAGTAATAATGAAATAATTTGTGATTTGCTTTGCACTTTAGGCAAGGAGTTCATTTATTTGTCTTTGTATCTGTGCCCAAGCATAACAGCAGCTACCCCCAAAGGGCAGCAACTGTCTTTATTGCAGTCATTATATCCTCTCTGTGCTCTTTTAGAGAGTATGAATCTAGCTGAGCCTTTCTGGCATATAACATGCGGTTTGTCTACTCTAGCCAGCAATCTTATTAAGAATACTCCAGATGATGTATATAGCTGAGAGGGGTGTTTATTTTTATAATAAAAGACAAATCCAGGTGTTTAGCCCACAGTCTTCACTCCTAGATGTATAACGAGACTACCCCCAGTAAGTGTGTAACTGGAGTGCCCCTAGTAAGTGTGTGGGCACACACACTCCAAGCTTGAGTGTACAAATAGACTTTAATTGCCCTGTGCAGTCTCATCTGGCACCTGCACACCCTCTGCCCATGTCCCAAGAGCAATATTTGACCTGTGCTCTCAAACCTCACTTGTTGGTTTTATTAACGTCAGACACGACTCTGCTTCAGGTGTGGTGTCAGATGCTCATTGAGCTGTCACAGACCTGTTACTGCCACCAACTGTGCTCTGCTCAGATATGACAGGGTTGTGGCCTCTTGATGAAAATGCCCATGTGGTGGGCACCCATGTCTCCTGGCTCCTCTTTCTCTTAGAACAGCCCTATTCTTGCTGTTTCTGACAACTGACATCACAGTGTGCCTACCCGGAAAAGATTTCTCAAATGACTGTAGTCTTCAGTTAGATACTCTTTAGCTGCCAAGAATAAAATAAATCTTTTTGACTCAATATTTGGATGATTCCACCTCAAATATGTTTCACTAGCCTATCTCAAGCAGAAATTTCTTTTGTTCAAAATGTTTCAGCTAGAAAAAAAAACAAACCAAACCAAAAAACAATCAAATATAATCAACAACAACAAACTTTCGTGTTATTTACAACGAATCAAAGCAACATATTATTATTAGCTGTGCATTATTCTGATTCATAAAGACTAAAGCATAAACAGAAAATTCATTTTTTTCATGAGGGAATGAAAACAGACAGGCATGTTAAGTGTCACAAGCGTCAACAAGCTTAGAATGCCAAAATGAAGGAAAAACTGATTTGATGGATGATCCTGGCTAAGAATTTACTTTTTCAGGGTTTTGACGGCTGTAGCAAAAAAAGGCATAATACTGCAGGAGACAGATTGTCCATAAAACATATACAATACTAGCTACATAACTTCCACTAATGGAAGCTAAGAGAAGCAATAGTTCAGGCTATTAAGTCCCAGTGCACCACGCTAGAAGGTCTAGATATGATTAATTATAATGAGAAAAGGTGAAAGATGTCTGAACTATTCTGTTCTGGAGGGAGGGATGGAGTATGAGAATGACCTATGAAGCCATGAACTGGATGGGGTGGCTGCACACAGAGGACTGTTTGCATGTTTCTCTGCAGTTCATGAAGTGGAGACATCCATTGAAACAACCATGTAGCAGATTTGTAAAATATATTAGATCCACAACAGGTTAGGTGTCACTTCTAAGTAAGTTTCTTGGAATTTACTGGTGGGTTCCTCTGAGACAAGACCTTAATATATTTGCATTAGTTTTAATTCTTTTTTTTACTAGGTTTGTGATATTGTTCACTCCAGAGACAGACACTAGGCTAGGGAGTCCTTAACTAGGAAATTTGTTTATCTACTCTACAAGAGGTAGAGAATAATGCATAAAATAAATACGGAAGATCTATGAAAGGAAACAAGATAATCCTTAAGTAATTATTGCATCAGAATCAAGGAATTAATGGACAACTATGGATAACCACATGAACATGTGGATGTTTGAATATTAATTCACAGAGGGATTTAAATACTTACTAAAGATCACAAAGAAAATCTTCAGGAGTACCAAGTGTATAAAATCCTATTTTGCTACTTTAAATTCATGTTCGCCCCATCTACAGATTTTGCCCCATTATTATTCTGTACTACCATTTAAGAAGCAGTAGACTTCAAATTACAGACAGAAGAAATGTAATTTTTCAAAGAATGTTTATATTCTTCTCACAGTGAACAGCAGGACCATGAAAATCATTCTCAAAAATAGCATGGTTCAAATGACAACTGGACATTCATGTAGATAATGAGAATTAGATTACGTGGAATGGCTATAAGCCAACAACTGACAGGAAATGTTAGCAAGGAATTATCCTTGTGGACTTTCTTTTATCTCTCCTTGAGAAAACAGAAATGTGCTACTGAATGAGAAAAAATATTCACCTGGCCCAGTATGACTATCGCTAAGTTCCTAATGATAATAAAGCTAATGCATTATGAGAGTTTTATTGACCCAATGTATGGCTTGTTTTTCAAGGCCTTCCCTTGCTTTTATTGTCCCTGACAATGTAGCTATTTTTTAAAAAGCCAAGCATAAGATGACAAATTCACACATCTGATGTGTCCTTCACACTCTCTCAACTTGATAGCTTTGGCTTTTCTGAAGAATGTCAGTATGAGCATCTTGAGGTGGAAGCTTTCAGTGCATGTTCTGATTTCAGTCACTTGGTAGAGGTTACAAAAGCTACACAGATCTGGATATGAACATAAGTAATGGAAGAATAACAACATATTTAAACCTGTATCTCCTTTCCTCATACACTCTTTCTTTTCTACTATCTCCAAAGCATTGCTCTTTCCATTTTCTTTCTTTATTTGTCCCAGTACAATATAGATTTATATAAATTTTAAGTGTATAATTCTAATTCTCGATATTTTTTAGGTTTACCTAGGTTTACTCTATGCTTTGCTTAACTGAGAACAGCAGCAAATGATCACTCATTCTGCACATGGAGCTCACAGGACTGTAGCACAACTTCCTTCACTCCGTCCTTTCCATGCATTCCCTTTGTAGAGCTGATTTCTAAGAACTGCTCTTATGTTAGTCATCTGTTTAGCTGCTCTGGTCTGATCTCCTTCCACGGGGTTAAACACATTCTGTGGGGAATGATTAATTGTGCATCAAACATGTGCAGAGCTTTCTTGCTTCCTTAAACCTTTATTAGACATAGTTAAGTTACTCCAAAACTGGCAGACTCAAAGATAATTAGAAATACTTCAAAACAGGCAAGTGTTCTGTGCTTTTACAGATGCAAAGCATACTCTGGTGCTTTGCTCAGTTAGGAGAAGAAAAGGAGGATCTGCAGTTCACACAGAGCCAACAGATAAAATAAGCAAGAAACAAAGCAGCCGTAAACAGACTGAGATTGACAGGCTGACATATAATTTTATAAAGCCAGAAAAAAAGTTTTGAATTCTAGAAATGTTAGGCTGTGTACACTATGTCTATTGTTTATATTATAACAGCACAGTCTGAATTCACCTTCTGATGTATTATTGGCTCCCAGAAGAGAAATGAACATATATTTCTGCACTGTGATAAGTAGATTAGGAGCCAGCATAAGGTGATGCCACTATGAATTTAAAAGTCAGACTGAGGGCAGAGACTGCCATCTGTTATAAACCTGTGCTGTTACATAGATAGCAGTATTGTCAAAAAGTTAATTGCTAAAAATTATTAATGAATAACTGCTGAGTTATAACAATTTCTGATGCAGACACTGTTTGCAGTGGAAGATAGTCAGGGACTGCAAAACAATATTCAGAGGGGTGTATAAATATATCTTCTTTGATGTGTTGCAGCTGCCCAGCATTTATAAGATTCATTCAAATTTAAAGATTGATTTTTAGGGAAATGTAAATAAGCAGTAAAGGTCTTTTCCCTTAGCTTTCTAATCTCAGTGATTTATTGCTAAAACCTCTTCCCTGATACAGATGGTTTTAATTGTTTTCTTTCTGATGTAGACTTGCACAAATGTCTTTAAAATAAACTTAAAACTTTGAAGAAAGTTTCTTTTTCTTCTTTCAAATAACAAAATAGAAAGCAGAAGCTACAATTCTTTAAAAAAAAAAAAAAAGGAAGGAAATAAGGATCAGAAATGGAAATGGTGTTACGTGGAACCGAGATGGGGAAATATCTTTTGTCACACAGACAGAAATTTTGAGTATCTTCTGACAGCCAGTATTTCTGTTGTGGGCTGGGTTGTGGCTGGAGCAATTCATGTCTACATGTGAGTTAAGGAAAATATGGTTGCCTTAAATACTCAGATACTTACATCCTACAGAAGGTCTTTGAACCACTGTTCTGAAGGCTATACATGAAGGATGCTCTTTGTGTCTGACTGCTTGTATTTGTCTTGATGCAATCAGAGAAGTCACAGCTAAACCTGTGCACATGAATTCTGTCATGTACATTTGTTGGTCAGTAGCCAATGGGAAGCCATGCTCCCAAGGGGAAAAAGAAAATTACATATGAGAATGACAGGAATTTCCAGGTTTTCCTTAGCTGGCAGAAACACTGCTGTGCTCAAAAGTAGGCTTTCAGTAACAGACATCATCTGAAATGTATTAGCCCAGGCAGAATCTGTGTAATGTGAACTAATGATGATGAGAATTTTCTGCTTTACATATATATATATATATATATATATATATATATATATATGTTATAATTATTATATAAATAATAACAACAATAATAATACATTGTTGTTGCTATTGATGCTTTTGTACAGGGCAAGTATCTGCAACAATAACATTATAACATTTTTTTTTCTATACTTTTTTTTTTTTTTTTTTTTTGCTATCAAATGCTTGTTATTAATTGTAATTTTGTTAGCAGTTCTTCTATTCATATTTCTGAATGCAACTCTGTGCTAACTGCCTGTTATGTTACTCACTTCATTTCTTTGTCTCAATAGCAGGAAAAAGATCTTATGAACAATCAAAGGTGTTCCTAAGTACTTAGAGTAATTATGCTGTTGTGTCCTAGGATAGCAGGCACTTTTAACAAACACACACTGTAGATGTCTGCAGTTTAGCAGTGAACTTTAGGGAGTATAATGCAAATGTTTTGAAAATGATATTTTATAAAGATTTTTTTTTTAATTACAAATTTCCTTTAAAAAAACCTTGGGCCTTTTATGTGTGTGTTTATGATTCCTGGTTTTTACATTCATTCATAGGTTATTGAAAAATAAACACATTTCCTTAAATCTTATACCCCAGTATCCATTGCTGGTAGCAGTCCTGTAAGAGTTGATTTTGCTTAGTAAGTGCATAGGCAAACCTCGTTCTGGAGTGAGACATCTCCATACTTCATGATAATATAGCTTTAAAGCAATAAATACCACACAAAATCTGCATTAGGAACACAGAAATGAAAAAAGGCAAAAAAAAAAAAATAAATGCAAGTCAGCATTCAACACCTACAGTGAAGGCTGCTACCACTGTACCCTACAAAGCTGATGTTCATGCTCATTCCTACTTTATCCACAGCCACAGACGCTTTGAGGTATTGTGCATATTGTTTGTTTAGAAATGATGCAGAATAGAAAAATATAAGTATTGTTTTCCTTTGTGGTGGCTTTGAATGGGTATATTTTCATTGTCTGCTTAAAGTGAGGTTAATTGGTTGAATCACATCTTGGTTTGACAGCAGGGAGCATGAGCTGAAATGATACCCTTTGCACTCACCCAATATTAGGTGTGCTCCTGCCCCAGCTCTGAAATCAAACATCCTGGGGGTCTTGGTTGCACTTAGGAAAATGTAGAAGTGGTGTGCCAGTTTTACTGAGACTTCAGTTACCCCTGCCATTACCTTTATGTTTTTCAAATAACCCTATTCACTGTAGGCTAAAGGTGAATTCCATATTTTCACACTTCTGTCCTTTGGTAAAGTTCAAAATTGTCTTAATTTATATCTACAAAATTACATAACTGGATTTAACATTACTACATCCTCATTGTGGATAAGCATCCCCCACAGACTCACTCAGGCAGGGGTAAGGAATGGTGAGCTAAGACTAGGTGCAAATGAAATAAAATCCAGATATGGAGAAAAGACTGTGATGGTAGCTGGGAAGTATACAGGGGTACGGCAAAGGAAAGGAAGAGATGCCACTGATGATGGATATATGTTTGGATATGGTCAAGCTCTTTTGAAAGGCTGGTTCCACATTGTTTGCATCTGGGAACCATTGGGAGATCAGGGCTAACCAGAGCTAGTGCAGCCCTCAAAGTTAGTTGCCTACAGATGGGTGGTGTAAATACTTCCTTATCTCAGCCCCATGATAGATCATCTTTTTGAGCAACTGTAATATTGTGACAATTGGTGTATGCAATATAAGAATGATGTTATTTAACTTTTTTTTTTTTTTTTTTTTTTGATAATGAACACTAAATTGCAATGGATTTTGTTATAGCACTATTTTCAAAAAATTTTAAGTGCATGTAGCCTCTCCATATATACACTGGTGTTCCATTTAAGCTTGTTTTCTATATAGTTCTTAACAGTGCTCCAAAGTTAGTTTTGTTCAGTAATATTTTCTTTACATAAACAAGAAAAAACAATGATTCATAGCTTCTCCTATGCTATTTAAATCTCCGTGGCAATAGATAAACCTTTCATCTGAGGCAGAATCTGACCTTACTGAAATCAGAAGGACTTTAAGGGTTTATGTTCAGTAGGATTAATATTTGGCCCCTAAACATTCTGAGTTAAAGCCTCTTTAAATCAAGGGACAGGCTCCTATTGACTTCTGTAGGTCCATAACAAATTTGTAGACAAATAGCTGTGCTTAAATGACAATTTGATCAGAGAAATGTGTGAACTTCAATAGGTAACCTGAAAGAAAAATCACCCTTCAAAAAAGGCGCAGTTTTATAATCTCCACTGCTCTTTGAGTTTGAGAATTTTATGGTGGAAAAATGTCTCTCTACCATACTACTACACATGGATACGGAGACATGGATTACAATAAAGTTACACTGATGTGTTACATTTCTGCAGTTCTATAAAGCAGATTCTGAATGAAAAATGGCTACAGTATAGTGACTTAGGTGCAATCCCTTTTTAATTGTATAGCCTTTAATTACATCTACCCAATACCTTGGGGAAATGCACTGGGGACTGATAAAGAATCTTGTTTCTAAAGAAAAGTCAGAGGAGGATAAGCAAAAAAAAAAAAAAAAAAAAGTTCCTGGTATCAAGTGAAGAGCTCAGCAGAATGCAATTAATTGACAGATAAGAAACCCACAACTTCTTTCTTCTTAAGCTACATGGTATCAGTTTTCTTGAGTGTTTCTTTTTTGTGTGAATGATCATTTCAAACATGTTACTAGCTATGTGCATTCTTTACAAAATCCATCCTTTACAAAAACCCCTCAATAACCACAAATGTTTCACTTTTCTTCTTGGCTTTGATTATTTGTGCTTGATATCTATCATTGATACCTATATATATATACATATATATGTATTTCTCATTATTTCATCAATAAAATGTTTTAGAAGTACTGATAAAACTTCTGCTCTTTGGAGGGCCTTACTTTGGTTTCCAGGTACAGTTTTAGCATAACCTAAAACTAATTTACCACCCATCTTTCAAATTATCTTGGTTTGTATATAATGAATTTTACAAATTCTATCAGGATCCTAGGTGGAGTTGTTTCCATCTCTCACAGATATCCTATTCTTTTCTTCTGTACTTTTTGTTTGTTTGTTAATGCTTTTGTTTTATTTTATTTTATTTTATTTTATTTTATTTTATTTTATTTTATTTTATTTTATTATTTTATTTTATTTTATTTTATTTTATTTTACTTTATTTTAATTATTTTTTTTTCCTTGGGACTTGGTGCAGTTTAACATCAAACCATCCTTTCACACTGATGCCAAGTTTCATTTATATTCTGTTTCATTGCAAGAGATAAATGGAGGTCTCTGTTCCTGTTTGGTTGCCTCTGATCCACCTCTTCTGTACCTGGTACGGATGCCAATAGTGCTGGCTTTTATCTTTCAGTCAGTTTCTGCTTCTTGTGGACTCCTGCCAGAAACCATTCTTTTCAAATCTA
This sequence comes from Anas platyrhynchos, assembly GCF_047663525.1. Classification (NCBI taxonomy): domain Eukaryota; kingdom Metazoa; phylum Chordata; class Aves; order Anseriformes; family Anatidae; genus Anas; species Anas platyrhynchos. The sequence goes on from NC_092587.1 coordinate 8,315,857, forward strand.
GGGCTCGGGGGTAAACACTTTATTCTTTCTTCCTGTTTGCTTTAATCACATATGTTTGCGGATGGAGGGTGTTCTTCCAGTTCTCTATCATGTCACAAGCAATGGGCTGGATTCTCAAACATAGAATAAATTTAACCAGCACTAGGTGTTCCTCAGAAACGAGATCTGTATTTATGTTAGATGTTGGAAGAGACCTGTTGTACACCTGGAAAATAAAAATCATGAAAGACAGTGGAGGGAAACTAGCTGAGAAAAGTTTTTCAATGCTTATTTCCTTTAATTTATCTCATAAACTAAAGATGTTTCTTCTACTTTTAAATGACTCTGCAAAGCAGAAAGGACCAAAAGAGCCATAAGCAACATTAACAGAAAAAAAGTCTCGGTACCTGCTTGAGAATTCTTCCTTTTCAGAGGCTTTACTTTCTGTTACTGTCCTGAAAAGCAGTTTGGAAACCTGGGGTCAGCCAGGAACTTATAGAGGTATTTTCAATGGGTCACATCATTATGTCCCAACAACAGCTCAAAGTCTTTCTTTGGCTCTGTCAGTGCCTCAGTCACTATTACAAAAGTTGTGAAAAGTCAAGTGGCCTTAATTTGTCTCATGAGGTTTCTGGCTTAAGTATTTTGTCACATTCCATTAGCATTTCACCAATGACATTTCCCTGGAACTGATGAATGTAAGATCGTGTGAATGTTTCAGCTTAATATTTATGTACATTTTCAGTGTGAATCAAATGCCATTTTGGGGGCTACTATTAATGTTGTCAGGAAATACTCTTCAGCTTAAAATTTCAGTCCCAAGGGCCTGGGCTTTTGTGCTCAGATCTACAAAAAGAAAACATCTTTGAAAAGTTGACCTTGTGTGTTGGTGCCTGAACCCAGTAAATCCAGAGAGATGATGTTTAAAGGAGAGTTGCAGTACTTGCTAATGTCACATGATTTTCTCGTACCATTTGGGCTGTTCTGCAGGATTCTTCCTGGCCTTCAGTAGTGCTTGAGGTGGGGGAGGCTTGCATCCCGCCTGCTTGTATTAAAAAATAAAAACAAAACAATGAATTGAGCAATAATGCACATGCTAAAAAGTTTCAAAATTCTCAGTGTCTTATGGATAGTGACTTGCCCTTGTTTAATTTTATATTTATTTAGTGATTTGTATCACGTTTATCACTGTGACATACAAATGACAACAAAGATTTTCTTCAAACAGGGAAAGGAAATTTCTCTCTTAAGCTTGAATTTTAATTAAAAAAAAAAAAAAAAGTCAATGTAGACTATTTCAATAACAGGTGGGTGTTTAGTTTTGTTTTGCTTGTTTGTATTTAAATTCCCTATGCAGCCTTCCAGGGAATTTTTCAACAGCTTGACATAGTCAAGAAAGAAACCCATGCATCTAGAAGAAAGCGTTGCCTCAGACCCCTGCCACGGTAGCAGAGGAGGGGACGTCGCGCTGTGACATGCCAGGGGACAGCTCGGTGCACCCACCACCAGTTCCCTGGCTCGGCGGATCGGGAGATGCAACAGCGGCACCTGGCGGCTCCAAGCATCTCGGCAGCAAAAGGGGGTTTCGAGATAGAGCTGCCTATTCTACCTGTCCAAGCTGCTGCACCCTTTACAGCTACCCTATATATGTATACATATATATATATATAAATATATATTTCTTTCTCCTTTTTCCTTCTATCACTCTCTATGAAAGTAGATGAACTCAAAGTCTCAGCTGTATTATGTTTTTATATCCAGGTTGCAAACAATTGCTGTTTGTAATACTATGGCATCTAGGGGTTCAGCAAAGAAATATCCCATTTCTGGGCACTGTATACGAAGAAACCCATCCCATGTCTCTTGTTGTCTAAAATCTACATCAACAAGCAAGACTGCAAATAGTACAAATGTGGAGAATTAAATTTAGACAAAGACGTTTTAGGACCCTAGACAGCATGACATAGCAGTGTTGAGCTCAAGTGTAGGCTGTCCACTGTGCATTTACTCAGCATTTCTGCAAGAGTGGTAGGCTGCTTGCTGTTCTGGGATTTAAATAAAATAAAAGAGTGAAGAAGTGATATTATTGTGCAAAGACTGTGGCAATGACAAGTTAAAGCATTTGCCCAAAATCACAAGAGAGAGCTGTACCAACAGCAGGAACTGAACAGTGTATTAGCTGAATTTAGTGCTGCAAACATAGAAATGTTTGTCCTTTACTGACGTAAGTCCTCTGGACTTGTGTCTGCTCTGGATTTACAGAAGTGGAGGTAAGAATGGAATTTGCTCAATAGCCACTTATTACAGCCATTCTTCACTTCCCTGCAAATTATCATCAATCAGCCTTTTGGTGGCTAGTCTTGGACAAAGAACTGAAAAGCAGACATATAATCACTTGTGCAATTGTATGATTAACCTTTAGCACAACAGAGGTGAACAAATATTTGATCCATGATAAGATATTTCAGGATTGTTGATTGATAACTTCTCTCTGGAAAGACAAGAATGGTTGGAATGAATGTCTCAAGAGATAAATTCTGTTCTTGCTAGATTTCAGTGTGAAAAGTTGTATGTGATTAACTGTTTCCAAATAACGTAATGAATGGACACACTTAGTTTTGAACAAGGATTTTGTTCAAATAAAATGATCTGCTTTTGAGTTCTTAGACTTCACATTTAAACTTGACACTGAAACACCAAATGCACATCCAGATGAACACAAATTTTGATATTGCTGAAAATAGGCTGGGAGGGTGACTTGCTGGAGTGCAACTCTGCAGAGCTGCACCATGCTGCACCAGGCTGACCGTGAGTTGGCAATGTGTCCTTGTGGCCAAGAAGGCCAACGGTATCTTGGACTGCATTTGGAAGAGTGCTGCCAGCAGGTCAAGGGAGGTAATCCTGTCCCTCTACTGAGCCCTGGTAAGGCCACACCTGGAGAATTGTGTCCAATTCTGGGCTCTCCAGTACAAGAAGGACATGGAGTCCAGAGGAGGGCTACAAAGTTGATCAGAGTGCTGCAGCACCTATATGGGTACAGGCTGAGAGAACTGGGTTTGTTTAGCCTGGAAAGGAGAAGACTGAGGGAAGACCTCATCAATGTGTATATGTATCTGAGGGGAGGGTGTTGAGAGGGTGGAGCCAGTCTCTTTTCAGTGATGCCCAGCAACATTATGAGGGGCAACGGGAACAAACTGAAGCACAGGAGGCTCCAGCTGAATATGAGGGGGCACTTCTCTGCTATGAGGGTGACAGAGCTCTGGAACAGATTGCTCAGAGAGGCTGTGGAGTCTCCTTCTCTGGAGATACTCAAAACCTGTCAGGATGCCACCCTGCACAGTGTGCTCTAGCTGATCCTGCTTGGCAGGGGGGGGGGTGAACTTGATGATCTTCAGAAGTCCCTTCAAACCCTGCCCATTCTGTGATTCTGCAATTCTGTGAAAATTCATTCATGCATTCAATGAATGTTACTTTTCAATTAATCAAGACTTTTGCACCCCTAAATTTAAATCTAGGATCAGTTGTGTTGTTGTTGTTATTGTTGTCTTGTTTTCAGCAAACAAAGCAAAACAAAATGAGTTGCTGTGTGGACTATTTTAATAAATAGCATGTGGGAATTAAATTGTTGGTGTCAAAACAAAATGATTAGACAGAATTTTTTTAACACTGAGTAAATTGGGATATATTAAGTACTTTGAATAAAGTTAAGATGACAGCAAAAGCCATAATAATTTCACCCTCAGTTAAAGGTGCAATTGCCAGAAAATTGAAAAATGTAGTGAAATTCTCTGCAGTGCTTGAAGAATCAATGCTGGCCATATGTGGCAGTACAAAGCTGATGTGGAGAAGATAGAACTGACTGATCTTTTCAGTGAAGCTTCTGATGCATGAAAGTCATTCCAAAGTTTAATTGAAGTTGAAAAAAAAGCTAGTTTCTGACAGAAGACATTTGTTTTAACTATTTTGGAGGAAATAAGTTAAATCTTTCATTTTCAACATGCAAAAAGACTCAAGAATACATAGATAAAGACAGACATTAAAATTATAACCTTCTTCAATTGTGGGAAAAGCTACTACTCAAGCAAGGTAATACTTCAAGCTGTTAAAATGATTTCACTGTTATCAAGAAGCAAGAAATGAGTTTCCTTCTGAGTATAATTGTCCTTTGCTGTCTGCCTCATCCTGCACTCTTAGAGTACAAGATCTTCTGCTCAGGAATCACCCTTTCATAGCTTCCCAGGTGGGCATATAAACAGAATATGTAGATGCTGATGTAGCATAAGTAGTAAAACATCTGCTGTGACCACCTAAAATCCATTTGCAATGCTATCTGTGACAATCATTAACCTTGTAACCTATCCTAGCTCCCACCAAACTTTAATGGAAATGTATAGTGGGAAGCCGTGCTTTCCAGAGATTGAAATCCTAACTGGGATTCAGTGATGGAATTTCATTTCTCTGCCAGGAAGCCATCAATAAGGGCCACAATTTCCTCATCTTTAAACTGGGACACAGCAATTGATCTCTGCTGATATCTGCTCTGAGATCTGCAGTTGAAAAATGTTAAGCATATATCATCATTGTAAAATTTCAAAGGAGTCGGACTTTGAGAGGACTTTGCTTTCATGCTTTCATTCATCATTCTCTTATGACATCCATTTTGCACTCCCAGCCTATAAACCAACATAGATTTGCCTTTTCTGCCCTATTATTGACATATACTGCTACCTTGAAGGCTGGAATGTAAACATAAAGTTAATGATAAGCTTATAAAAGGAACATAATTCTAGGACACACAGTTATAATAAAGTTCCTTTACATTCTCCCATTCCCCCCAACACCCTCACCCTCTACCCCTCCCAATGGAACAGATCAGTTTGTTATATAAAGACAGATTTTTGTCTTACAAAATGTTTGTATCATTCTGGGTTGTAGACAGAAATTTTAAGCTAATAATATCAGAGTATTTAAGTGCCTAGTTTACAAGGATAAGTTACTATTTATCATATTAGAAATGAAACATTTCTCTAATGTGATGAGATTTTATGAATTCTATGCTATTTTGATCTTTACATACTTTTATATATTTATGTATTTATTTATTTTAAGCATTAAGAGATAAAACATTAAATTCAAGACTTCTTTAAAGGTTATAGATATTTAAGAAACTGTAATATCACACAATCTGGGACTCTTCTGAAATATTTTTTTTTCAGCAAAAAAATACAGATGTTAAAAAAAGTCACTTTATATATACAATGATTATAGAAATTGAAATATTTTATGAATTAATTGTAAAGGGTCATCCGAGGCTTCCAATTAAATAATAGTTGAGCAAAGAGTGGCATAATAGTAATCAGAGCCTTATCTTGTTTTCAGGTGTTGAAAGACACTCACTTTTAGTAGCACAGACATGCTCAGAGCTATATGATGCTTTCAATCAAGAAGCGGTATCAGAAAGAGAATATAAACATTAGTTTAGATAAATAATAATGGAGTTTGCTATTAAAACAAACATTTATATTTTTCAAGATATAGATGTATATACATATGTATACAATCACTATCGTTACAATATATTTTCTTATGACACTGAGAAAATAGAAGTGCAAATAATGTTGCTTACACTTCTTTCATCTTGGATTTTTCTAAAGCAGCCTAAGAGTTTTATTAGCAGTATTATAAAGCTCAGTCTCAGCCATTGCTATTTTAGGATCTAGTGGTTCCTAATGATTTGAGGACTTGCAAGCTCAGTTCGTTTTGTATTTCTTCTTGCTGTCAGTAGTTGCTAGCGCAACTACAAGTCTGTGTTTCTGTAATAATTAACTCATAATAGGAACCTCATAAGGACAGCTGCACTCACGTTTGATTGTTATAAACATACCCCTTTTTGGTCTGCTAAGGTTTTCACAAGTATAATTTCAAATCATGGTATATTTTCTATTTCATTAAACCTACATGAGGGTGTTTGTAATATCTTTAGTTTTAAAGTTGGCTTGATGCCAACTTGGATGTTTCTAAGCTTTGTACTGAACAATATTTTAGAAGATATGGGACCCAGTTTCTAAGTTGCAGCTCCAGTTTACTGCTGAAGTATACTCATAGGGGTTGAGAGCAGTTTGTGAGTTAACATAGAAGTGTCAGCTAACATACAAGATACCTAGTTTTCGTGGTTGACTTCTTTTGCTAATCCACAAATGCATAGTTGGCCTTGTTGATCCTGTCTTATCTGTCAGCTCCAGAGAAACACCTGGGAAAAACTAGATACTTTCATGGTCCTCAGGCAAATGATTTGCATAGATACCTACCTCACACATTCACCTTCCAGTAGACAACTATGCTGAGGTGTCTATAATGCAGGCTTCTACCTGGTGATAGCAGGTAGCATAATCTCACATTGTGAGAAAATATATTTATTTATAGTAAATAAAGAAGGTAGTCGACAGAGCTTAATGTGTGCTTCTGGCCTCTGACTGTCACTCCAAAAACATGGATGCTCTTGTGTTTTACCTGCCAGCCAGGTAGACAGAGCAAGTTTTTTGTACATCTTGCTACAATTGTCATGTGATGTTATAAGCTTTTGCCTGAGTAATTGAATCAAATTACTAATGTCAGACAGATCTTGCATTCCTTAACATGTGTAAATCTACCTTTCTAAGATGTGTTGACTTTTACACCCAGCTCTGATTATTCAGAGTAAAAATGTTCTTTCCCTGATATAATTTCAGTTCTACCTCAGTTCCACATGACCAGGCTTTCTTTCCATGCACTTAACTATAACTTCAGCTATTGCAGTAACTTGTGCAAATTTTAAACCTACAATTAAAAAGGTCATTTCTGCTGCTTGGTGTCAGTCACAGTGTGTAACTGCTCTTGTGCAAATTCCACTGTGAAGTATTCTTCTCTGAAGTAGCTGTTAGAGCTACAAAGAACTCTGTGCTAAATACTGAGGCTTTTTATTCTGTAAAATACATCTCTGCAGCCTTTTAAAAAGTGGGTTTGCATCTTGCAGATTTAAGAGTCCTATGAAATGTTAGGATAATGCCGAAGTCTACCAGTTTCTTCTGTATTTCACATACTCTTCACTGTTTCTTTTGCATTTTCAGCCTCTTGGAGATTTTCCTTTTATTTTGTCTATGATTCTATTGTGAATCTATGTTTCAAAAACTCACCCAAGCCTTTTCTCTTTTAAACTTGTAATCTGGTCTGATTTCATTTGGAGAATAAAGCAATTTCATTTGTTTTATTTTATTTATTTATTTATTTTTTAAGATTGTGTTGAAATGTTCTGTCTCAGGTCTCCAAGCACCATCATAATCTGTTCTCAAATTAGGGTTTCCACAAACCATTCAAAATTGCATGTCTGACTTAATAGCCTCTGAGGTGGTAAAATGCTTCAAGAATCTCTCCCTCTTTTTGATCTCTTATGAAACTTACACAGTTATTTCTTTCCTCTGGAAATACAATATTATTTCTAATCTCTTTAGAGCAGTTAGGTAACTGTTCATTCCCCTTTCTGTAAATGTAGGCTGTTAAGCAAATTCAATACTTCAGACATGGCAAAATGGGAAAAAGTTTTGCTTATTTTAGCTCTCAATAGCTCTGCATACTTTCTTGAAGAAACAGAATTTCTTTTTGAACCTCTTTGTGTTATGTCTTTCATTCCTAGACAGTTTTAGCTGCAAATAACCATAGGGCAATGGAATAACATGGGGTACCATACCCTATTTTATCACCTTTTTCTTCTCTTCAACCACCTGTCTTCATCTCATACTTCTAGTACCACTCAGAGTTTCGGTGTAGAGTTTATAAGCCTGAATATAATAACAAAGTAAGGAGTGTATGAGAAAGGTTGAGAGGGAGAGAAAGAAAGAGAGAAGTGGTTATCACAAAACTCACTTTTCAATTTAAAAACTATAAAAACAGAATGTTCCAGAGTGTTGGATTTCAGCTTTAGCAGCAAAAGCCTGAATATTTTTAGAAACAACTATTCATAGTACTAGTGTATATTTAAAGATATACTCTCTGAAATTGCCTTGGGGAAAAGCTCAAGGGAATAGAATTCAAGGATGCTTTTCTTACTATGATACTTTTATTTTCCTTTTCTTATAGTTCTATGTCCTTATTTGTGTTTGTGTGCATGTGTATACATGTGGGCATGAATATGTCTGAATAAATAAAAGACATATGTACATTTATGCACAGAAAGGTAAATCTTCATATTCTTATATATATGTATGTATATATAGATGTATATAAGTATATATGTATATCTCTTATACTTATGCATATATATATATATCTGAAGAGAGTGAAGACAGAAGAATGATTTATCTTTGTATTTTCTACTGGTGAAAGCAAACTTCCTTATGAAACCTTACCCCAGACACAGTTATACAGAGTCAATTTGGACAGTAGTAACATACACTACTTTAATTATTGCATGACAGATAAATGCCTGTGCATGAGTTTGCAAATATTGTAAGTAAATAATATGGAGAAACAAACAAACAAATACATTTACTTGTTCCAGATTTCTTTATTTGGAACATTAAAAAAAAAATAAAACAACATAGTCTTCTTCTTGTTTGTCCACAATTGTCTTTTCTACCCCAGTCTTTTCAGTTGGTTAAGGACAGTTGACAGGAAATGAATGACTTTTTTCAACAAACTTACAAATCTTTTTTTTCATGATATCTTTCCCACAGATTTCAAATATTTCAAAATATCAAATCTAAGCATTTCCTGTGTATAAAAAATTTAGAAATGTGGGGTATATATTTTCTTTTAAAATTAATGTAGCTTACTTTCTTTTTTTTTTTTTTCCTGTAGTTGTCTGCATTCTACATGTGGAGACACTTACAAGAGGGATTAATATGGGACGTTTGCCCTTAGAGTATTTTTCATGAAAATGGATTATCTGTTTGCCATTTTCTTTTCTCATTTTAACCTTTGTCATGCGTGTGGACTCCCTGGGCTTTAATGTCTCTTTCTTCATGAATTAAAGGGGGAATTCTCCACTTCTTTGACCTTTTCAGTATTCTGCATTTCAGTGGGGTGGCATTTCCGCTCTTTAAAGATTACAACCTGAACTGACTAATCAGCCAATCAAATGTCAACAATGAACATAAAATCAATTACTGTTGCTGTTAAATCCAAACCTCAATCCAACATTTTTGGCCTCCCCGGCCATCACCCACTGATAGGGTTAAAGCTCTAGTGACAGAAGTCTATATCTAATCAGGCCTGATTCCTTGACATTTACTGGAGGACTCTACTTGGCTAACATTAAGAGGAATTAAGTTTTGTTTACTTCAGAGCATGGTATAATGGATAATTCAGGGTTAAATTCAGTACTGCCCCTTAGTACCGTCATTCATGTGGCTTTGAGCAAGACACTGCATGTTTTGACTTTTTTTTTTTTTTTAATCTTGTGGAAAATATTGAAAGCCATCATTATTGAAATAATGCTTTCCTGTATTGTGGAAATGAATATTGGAGTTCAATGCTTGGTCTGCACCAGGTTTCCCTCTGAGCCCTTCCAGATGATCTCCTATCAGTTTCCTGTTACCAGAGTGCTGTGTACTTTCAGAAGCGGACACAATGCCTTGAATTTTAAGTATACTCTTGATATTTATATTTCCTAGACAGCTTCCAGTTCAGTAGGCAAGACAATTAAGTTATCTTGTAGGTTTTAGGGGTCTAGGCTTTGTATATAATGAACAAGGAGAGAAGGTGTCTCACTTAGACAGTCTTTATAGATACTGCTGTCCTTTCATGATCATAAAGGAATTTAAATATGTGAAAGAAAGTCTTTGAATAAGTGCCCTTTGAATCTTCTTGATATCCCACTGTCATGCCAAGCTTCTTGCTTTTGTTATTGGATGGTCATATGTATAGTTTAATTTCTATCTTTCCTCTTTGAGCATCTAGGAAAGAACCTAAGAAAGCCAGAGCAAATTCCACCTATACAAAGCAGTTCTGAAGATGGATCCTATTACAGGAATCATCATGTTAAAAAACCTTCTTGGAATGGAGGAGGTGATGGTGAAGACAGTATAGGAAAGGATGAGGAAAGGATGAGGATTTTGCTAATGAAATATTCCTATTTTATTATTATTATTATTATTTTTTTCTGACTTGGTATTCTGTTAACCTGTAACAATATTTATGTATTTATTTTTTGTATGCTATCTCCCCTTATGTCTCAAACAGTTCTGCTAAGTCACTACAGGAGGATAAAGGGACTGAAGTGTTACTTCACTGTGCTGATTTGCAGATTTTTTTGTGATAAGCCCCAAAAATTTTTAAGAAAGTTTTACTTAAAGTTATAGTTAATAATTTAAAAAACACAGATTGACTTATTTCCTGAAAATCCTGTTGTAGATTTGTAGGCAGTTGCAACCAAAATCTCTGTCACAGAAGGCAAACAACAAATTTCATGGTCAAAAGCCTGAACTTCTTATTGTTTTATGTCTTTTCTTTTTCTCACTTTGAAAGGAAGAGAAAATCTATATCCCAGGGTGTTATTACCATTTCTCAGAAGCAGCAAGTGCTCTCATAAACTGGATGGTATTTTGGGTACTCCTCTGCTGAGCCAAGAATTGGACTCAATAATCCTTGTGGGTCCCTTTCAAATCAAGATATTCTATGATTCTAAGAGTATTTCGAGACAAAAGATAAGATTAATCTCAGTGACCCTGAAATATCAAAAAGCTAGAGAATTACCTTTAGAGTGAAATTCAGTTGTGGATTCAGATTGTTAAATTTAGATGTCTGAAACTATAACCTAAATCATGATCTGAAATGCATCTTAAATGTCTGTTTTAGAGCAGAGAAAACCCACCACAGGTGCCTGGTCTAAACCAATTATATAAGATTTTATTATATTATATATATATATATATATATATATGTATATATATATAAATATTTTATTATATTATATTTTATCATATCATATCATATCATATCATATCATCATATCATATCATATCATATCATATCATATCATATCATAATCATATTAAAATAGATTACTGAAATTAGACACCTAGCTTTTGGATGAGACACCTCATTTTTACAGATTTTATATATCTCGTCCACAATCCCAATATCCCAATGGCATGCAGTTTTCAAATATCATTTATGGCAAATATATTGCAAAAAGTATACACGATGGAAATTTCCTTAGAAGGTCCAAGCCTAATTCAAAGCCCTTTTATGTCATTAGGAGATTTTTTGTTCCATTCTGAAAGTGGTTATGAATCAAACAACCTCTGCAGTCAGAATTCTGCTCTCTTGAAAGCAAAGAAATCTCCAGGGAAGGATCATGTAGTGAAATATACGTTTTTATCTTTGTAACATAGGAGTGTGTGATTTGTGGACTGATGTATTTTAACAATCAGAACATACATATTAGCATGTTAAGCAGAAAAAACATTGCTGATGTACAGATAACTCTCCCTTGGGGTTATCATGGTCTTTGAGTGCTGGAAAAGACATTTTCCATCCCCAGCAAATTTTAGTATCTGGGAGTGAAGTCTGCATTGTACAGGGGATCAGAAAAAAACATCTGCATCATTGAGAGTTATTGAGGTTTATGATGTGTCTAAGTCCTTCCTAAGATTCCCTGAAAAGGTATAAATTGATAGTGCAATTAGAATTGTTGTTAATGTGGCTTTGCCACGTTGCCATGTTTTTGTTTGTTTGTTTTGGTGCAGTTAGAGTGTTATGGGGTTTTGAAAACTTCTTTCTTTGTTCAAAAGAAATATATTTTAATTAGTTTTAATTATTTTGAAAGCATATAGTTTAGGGGCAACCCAATATTACTTTAAAATTAAATAAAATTTGGCAGTTGGATAAGGTGATGTATGAAGGTCTGTTCCAACTATTCTGTTCTGTTCTGTTCTGTTCTGTTCTGTTCTGTTCCCTGGAGGTCTTTAAAAGATGTTAGATGTTTAGATTTAGAGCTTAGTGAACCAGAACTAGAACTAGAGTTTAGTGGAGGACTTGTTAGTGTTAGGTCAGCAGTTGGACTGGGTGATCTTGGAGGTCTCTCCCAACCTAGATGATTCTGTAATTCTATTCATTTAAATATGCAGAATTTTGACAAACAAATATTTAAATTGCACAAATAAAATTGCACAGTATATCTATTCTACCAAGGAAAAGCCTGAATTGGGGATATCTGAGAAAGTTTTCATTGCTTTATAATAATTGATATGGAGCCACAGTATTTTCATGGTGTCATTTGCTTATTTATCTAACTTTTAGACTGATTCCACTAGATATCAGTTATATCACATTGCTTAGGCAAAAATTCCAGATAAGAAGTGCTAGCCCCTATCTGAAGTAACAGCTGCCCTTATGACTTTGCTTTTCTCCATCAATTTACAGATATTAGACTTGCACGGTTACTCTGTGTCATTGACATACAGCCTTGACTCAGTTTTCAGCCATCAGTTTTGGAGTCCAGAAAAGCCCAGGAGAACTTTTAAGTAAGAAAATGTTAATGATTGTTAAGATTCCTTGGACCTTTTCTTTACAGAAAGTGTTTTCCTGGGTTACTATCTATGTTGAATGCTTTTCAATATAAATCATATACTATTAACACAAATCAAAAGGACCAATAATACAATTACAGATTGTAGTCTGACCTCTTTTCCCAGATTTGTCCAACAGTTTTCTGAGTTATAAAATATTACACTATTTTCTTCCTGAGAACAATTAGAAAGAATTTTGGGGTTTATTTATTTGTTTATTTTTAAATGACAAAGTTTTGTACTAAGTAAGTGCAAAAAAAAAAAAAAAAGGAATTATTGAAATCACATTTGCAGAACTGCCCAGTGGGTATATTAATGAACACTGGGGAGCAAAGCATAAAATCCATGCAGGTATTGTTTATGATTTTGAATAAGACCACAAATGAAATAAAGAATAGAAAAAGAGTGCCCTGAGGAGGGAAGTAACTATGGTTACTCATTATCTGCACTTTCAGAGGGAGTTACTGTTCAAAAAGGAAAAATCAAATGATCAGTGAAAGGTAGAAAAAGACAGTCCTCATAAAATGCATACTTCAGTTTATGGTATGGCATTCTAGAGTGAGAAAACAAATAGTGTATTTCAAATTATCAACACAGGAGTGACAACAGGCTGAAAGCAGGAAAAAATGAAGCCTTAGAATTCTTATATTTGACTGAAACAAACAAACAAACAAACAAAAAAGAAAATAATGATGACACATTTAGCAACGTTGCCCCATATTATTTTACAGCACCCTTTTGTAGTAGTAGTAGTAGTGAGTGGGAAAAAAAATATGGTAGAAAGTCCAGAATGCATAAATTTCACATCATGTGAATGGTTTGTGTGTGTGAAACTTTCTTTTAGATCAACCCAAATTTAAGTCTTAGAACCACAGGAATAGCTGTGCTAGGTCCAATTAAAAGTCCATCTTTAATTGCCGGTTTTCACTGAAATCAGTAAAGTAGAAAGAGAATATAGAAGTAGATAAATGTAAAGCAAGTATGTACAGGTAGTTCTCCAGAATACTTACTTAGTTGTTGACAGTTTCAAGTATAGAGAGTTTTTAGCTTTTGATCAACTAAGATTAAAATATAAACAGAAAGCAATCTGCATAATGAATTCAGAAACCTTTCTGTAACAGAAAATGTATTTAGGAAATAAGCTTTTTTTTTATTTTTCAAGTGGAAAAGTCCAGAATGATATTAAAGAACACCTCTATTTATGTACCATCAAGCTAATCTGATGATTAGTGATAAACCTCTCCTTCACTTAAATATTTGTCTCATTATCAATACATATTTGACCCATTCTTGCACATGAATCTTAGTTTGGATCTAAGCTACTTTTATCTATTTGTCAAAACCTGAGCTGTGGCAAACTTTAGTAATATCTTTGTATCTTGGGGGAAAATAGACACCCCTTGACAATAATTAAACATGTTCTAATAAAATTAGCCAAGTGGGTATATTTGCCTTCCAAAGAAACCTGTATCACTCCACTGTGCAAGAAGGGACCCTTGATTTAAAAAAAAAATTGTTTTATTCCTAGCCATAAATAATTTTAGACCTGAAATGTTTCATACTAAGTACAAGTACTCAAGCTAACATTGCAAAAACAAAAACAAAAAATAAAGACAGTAGTAAAGGTCAGCAGGCTGAATTATCATAGAATCATTAAGCCTGGAAAAGACCTTCAAGGTCATCTGGTTCAAACATTCCCTACCACCAATATAACCCACTAAACCATGTCCCTAAGCAACATGTCTAACCTTTCTTTAAACACCCCCAGGGATGGTGACTCCACCACCTCCCTGGGCAACCCATCCCAATGCCTGACTGCTCTTTCTGAGAAGAGATGTCTCCTCATTTCCAACCTGAACCTCCCCTGGTGCAACTTGAGACCTCTAGTCCTATCAAAGTTACCCGTGAGAAGAGGCCGACCCCCAGTTCCCACACCTTCCTTTCAGGTAGTTGTAGAGAGCAATAAGGTCTCCCCTGAGCCTCCTCTTCTCCAGACAACCCCTGTTCCTTTAGCCACTCCTCATAGGACTTGTGTTCTAGACCCTTTGCCAGCTTCATTGCCCTTCTCTGGACATGCATCAGCACCTCAATGTCTTTCTTGTAGTGAGTGTCCAAAGCTGAACATAGTACTCAAGGAGTGGCCTCACCAGAGCTGAGTACAGGGCAAAGATCACCTCCCTGGTCCTGATGGCCACACGATTCCTGATACAAGCCAGGATGCCATTGGCCTTCTTGGCCAACTGGGTACACTACTGGCTCATGTTCAGGTGAGCACTGACCAACATCCCCAGATCCTTTCCCTCTGCACAACTTTCTAGCCACTCTCCCCCAAGCCTGTAGCATTGCATGGGGTTGTTGTGACCAAAGTGCAGGACCCTCCACTTAGCCATGTTGAAACTCAACCCATTGGCCTCTGCCCATTGACCCATCCTTTCCAGGTCCCTCTGCAGGGCCTTCCTATCCTCTAGCAGATTGACACCTCCCCCAATTTGGTGTCATATGCAAACTTACTGAGGGTGCACTCAAATCCCTCATCCCAGTCATCAATAAAGATATTAAAGAGGATGGGCCCCAACACCAACCCCTGGGGAACACCATTGGTGACTAGTCACCAGCTGGATTTCACTCCATTCACCAATTCTCTTTGGGTCCAGCAGTTTTATCATTTTATCCCTTGTCCTCTCTCTGCTTTAGAAGAAATACCCCGAATCTCGCTTTTCTATTTCAGCTATATATAACCCACTAGACTTTCTGAGATCTGTTCAGTGTCGGTCCTGTTTCTTGACTCCATGTTCACCCCATTTTGTGTAGAGTACTAACCCCTTAAACCATTCTGAGTTTCCTTCTTGAAGCAGGGATATACATAAGATGAAGCTTTAAAAACAAGTGTAAGAAAAAGAGAGAACATGAAGCAAAGACACAGAAGAGGAATCAGTGACTGGGAGGTTGCACAGTCTAATTATTGACCTAATTTGGATGTTTCACCTGATGCTTGGCTTACCTGAATACAGAAGAAATGTTTGAGGAGGTAATAAACCTAGGCATTATGTCAGAAATTCTGAAAATCTGTTGATTTTACAACTAGAGGAGTTATACTGCAAATGGTCAGAGAACAACTTTTTTTCATATCAAGAGGAAGAAAGTGTAGAGTGATTTTCTTAACAATTTATTGCCTTTAGTTTGGGGATCACTACACCAGAGATTATATCTAGTAGAGTAAGATACAGTCATTGTAATTCACATCAAAGGAATAACTAATATGCTTCCTATATGGTGAATGTAAAATACAGAGCTATCTTTTAGGAGAATAGCAAACAAAAAGCCCCTGCATCACAGTTCTCATCATTTTTCTCTAGGAATAAAGCCAGGGCTGTTCCTACAGAGAAGCTGAAAAAAAACATTTCCAATTTCAAACAATTCACCTCTTATTAAACAGTATATTTTGTCTGTAATAAAATTCAACAAAGATCTATAGAGCAGTAAAGTAAAAGGACAGATAAAATCCAATAAAATGCATGAAAAAGATCCATCTCCAACATTAGATTAATCAACATTCAAACTTTTCAATTTATTTTCTCAAATAAATAAAAATATATAAAATTATTTTTTTTGTTTCATTTGGAATTTTTCAGTACTTATAGAATCACAGGAAATGGCTAAGCTAAAGTTACACAACCTCCACTTAATCAAAGTTTCTTTGCTTCATCTGAGATCATCTCAAAATATGCTCCAGAACAAAAAGGGGCTATCATGATTAACATGACTGACTCTATGTTGATAAATTCCACAGATTATTATTTTTTTTAGTAGAACTGGATAAAGAGAAATTAAGAGTTTGACAACAGTCTTCTGGAGGAAGGGACGAAAAAACCTGCTCTGATTTCTGTTCAAATCTAACCAGAATAATTCTTCACCTCTATTCCCATAAAATTTCTTCTCACTGATTTTGGCTTACTCTTTTCTATATTATCTCTGGAAATATCAAAGGATTAAAGTTGTTTGTCCAATAACTCATGGTTTCTGATCTGTAAAATCTTTTCATCACAATCAGATAAATAAAAATTTGTTTATCCATTTCCTCTAGCTTGAAGATCATGCTGTTCTTCAGAGTTACCTTCTCTGGTACATTTTCTTTCCCAGCGCACACTGCAAAACTGTGTATTTAATAACTGCTCTTCCAGAAAACAAATATGATCCATGTGAATCTCTTAAAGTCAAAGGAACTTCAGAAAAATAATGTAACACTTTGCTTCAGAAGATAAGCCAAACTTTGAGAGCAGGTCTATTGCATCCATCAACCAAATTTATATGAAGTGATTAGTTAATATGTAGATTATCAGTACATGTCTTACCTTACATGTTTTAACATTATGTCTTGAGAAATGGCACAAGAGCTACAGTATGGTCTAAAACTGCGATTTAAAAAAAAAAAAAAAAAGTGAAAAAACACAGAACAAACAAACAAACAAAAAAAAACAACATGTTTTTTACAACCATTACTTTACAACATTGAAAACATACATACACACACAAAACAAGAAAAGTCAATCCCAGGTTTTATTGATATTTATAAATGTTTTTCTTTTTATTTATTTATTTATTTTCAAACTAATTCTTCCTCAGAACGTAAAATGTCATTAGAATGTGTTTCACAGTCCAACAGGTTTGTGGCTGCAAGACACTAGTTAGAATTTGTGGGGAAATATCAGTGTGTTGATAATGCAGCATGAAAAGTCTCCAGGCTGCTAGGAGAAGCTTGAGAAGCTGTGAGATAATAAAATGCACTTGTTTTGGTGGCTGTGTCAGACTGTGACAAAATAATTTCAATATCAGGAAGTAAAACAGTTGACAAATAAAGATTCAATTATGTACTTTCTGAACCTGTTGCCTATGAATTGTAGACTGACCAGTGTTAAGCAGTATATATGTATATATATATTATTTTTTCCTTTTTCATTTGATTTTATCTTTCAAGAAAGACACAGTAAAAAATCGTGGTTGTTGTTTCTGAAGAGAGATTGCAAACAGTTAAAGTGTCATGATACAATTTAACAGTTCTGCTATTTGTATTCTTTAATAACATTTACGGTTTCAGTTTTAGACTGGAACTTGTCTTAAGGTAGAGAACATTGTTGAAGAATATATGAAGGGTGTATTTCATTAACACTTTTTAGAAGACCCTGTTCTGGGTTTTAAATATGTCTGAAATGGTTTTCAGCTATGATTTTTAATCTACAGTTCCAGATTTCCTTCCAGACTTTGTGGTGGTTGATGTGTAGTCAAATGAATGATTATTACATGTAATAACGAGTGGCTGAAGCCAGATCCTACAGAGACTTCTCTACCTACCAATGAGATTTCAGCATCTCATATTACTGGCATCTGAACCAACTAAATGCTAGGATGATACTTCCCATTTATTCTTTCCCCTTTTAAAACTGAAATTGAATCTTAAGTCAATGAACTTTCCTCTTTAAAGTCTATGGGAAAAAAAAAAAAAAGCAAAACTATTTTTCTTATATGAATCCCAAATGTAATAGAGCATATGCATATTTTATTAAAAAAAATTAAAATAAAAATTTAAAGTCAGAGAAATCCATAATGTTAATAAGATAAAATCATAAGATCCTCTGAAGCTATTCAGTGTCACCACCTAATATAAAAGAGCTCAAGCATTAGTACAGTGCACTAAATGATTCTGAACAAAGTTTGCCTGCCTATATTACATAGGGAAAGCTGTGAACCAATGATTATCTAATATCATGAATAACTATGGATTCTTTTCAGTTTGGTTTGGTTTGGTTTTATTTGCTTTGTGTGTGTGTGTGTGTTTATATATTACAACCTTCGCACTAACTGTACATATTATGCACCAGTGTATTTCATTGATGATTTTATTTTTTTACTGAAGCAAGTGTTATGGACAAGGTGACTCTATACTTTTTAATACTGTTGTGATTAAAATATTGTTTCTTTACTTGCATTCAGAAAAACAAAACAAAAAAACAAAACAAAAACAAAAAAAGCATTTAATATGTAATTATTCATGACAGATAATACAAGGACTGGGAATTTTCAGCAGCTGAACCTTTTCCCTGCTTTTTGTAGCAATATGAGGAGAATACTTAAAAAAAAAAATCCACTGAAGTGTTGGCAAAAGTATATACATATATATACATGTATTCTCTTCCTTTGATGCAAAGTAAAACAGATTTTAACTGACAAGAGTCATTACATGTAATCACCTGACATATAAACATTCAATTTTCACTTACAGTACCTCCAAGACACATGGCCCGTCTTAGACAGCTGCATATAAGAAGAGTTTATTCCCAGATTTCAGTATTTCTTTCTTTAGGGTACAAAGCTGGGTTCTACAGACCTTTAAGTGTTAAATACTTCAGTTACGGCTCATAAATTCCAGGTTTAGCAACATTTTCTGTCTATCTAGGTGTGATTAAATCACTTTATTTAAGCAAGTGTAAATGGAAGGTGAAAGAACTATAAGTGATGAGAAATGAGGAAACCTCTGCTCTCTACTAACATAAGACAATGCATTTTAGTATGCCCTAAGGAGAGCACAAAAGTGCTCTAGCCTAACACCTGTTTCAGCATGCACAAAGCTGCTGTAGCTTTATAGAATCACAGCATCATAGATAAGTGGAGGCTGGCAGTGACATCTGGAGATCGTCCAGTTCCCCCTTCTATCTAAAGCATAGTCAGCTACAGGAGGCTGTTCTGCACCATGTCCTTTTGGGTTCTTGAATATCTGTAAGGGTATAGACTTCACAACAATTTCAAGTGTCAGATGAAGCAGCCTCTAAGAAAACACCAGTTGAGCCTAGAATCAAGTTTTGTACATGTCCCAGAGTTTGTAATTGCCATGGAGACTCCAGAAAATTTTTAAAAAACAGATCTGACTTTGGTGCTTGGCACAGTAGAGCAGTGTTGTCACCTAACTCAATTATATACATATATATTTATCCCAACTATCTGAAACAGTCGATGTCCCATGGGAAATACACTGTAGTCAGAAAATTACCTGTAGAAAAAATTATCTGTAGTCAAGCCAGCCGTAGCTGTGTTGACATCTCTCTGTCTTCTTTCTTTCATCTCATATGAGTTATGTATATAAGAATAATAGATCAAATGCTTGAACCAATATTTATAAAATGTCTTGGGATTCTCCAAACCATCCGTTACATCCCTTCTGCCAAGCTGAGCTTGCAAAAAAGTTTATTCACTGATAAATAATTCAAAAACTGTGTGCCTCAGATTATCAATTTCTCTTCATTCTCTCTGACAACTATTGTTTTGCTACTGCTAAGTATAATATTGTGGATACTTCTGAGATTAAATCTGCTTCTTCATATTATCTGTTTCCAAACTTCTGTCATGGTTTAACCCAGCAGGCATCCCAAATACCACACAGATGGGATAGGGGAGAGAATCGGAAAGGTAAAAGTGTGAGAACCCATGGGTTGAGACAAAGACAGTTCACTAGGTAAAGCAAAAGCCACATGTGCAAGCAAAGCAAAACCAGGAATCCATTTGCTACTTCCCATTGGCAGGCTGGTGTTCAGCTGCTTCCAGGAAAGCTGGGCTTATCACACATAATAGTTTCTTTAGAAGACAAAGGCCATCACTCCCAATGTTTCCCCCTTCCTCTTTTTTGCCCCAGCATTTATTGCTGAGCATGATGTCATGTGGTGTTTAGGTATTGGCTTTACATAGCAAGGTTTTGGTAGAGGGGGAGTTGCAGGGGTGGCCTCTGTGAGAAGAGTCCAGAAGCTGCCCCATGTCAGATAAGGGCCAGTTTCATCTGGCTCCAAAGAGGCCCACCACTGCCCAGGGCTGAGCCAGTAAGTGATGTTTTTTGTGCCACTGGGAGAGCAGATTTATGAAAGGGGGGGGGGGGGGGGGGCGGGAAAGGTGTGTGTCAGCAGCTCAGAGCAATGAGTGAGAACCTGCCTTGCAGCCCCCAAGGTGAGTGTAGAAGGAGGGCAGGAGGTGTTCCAGGCATGCAGCAGGAGTTCCCTGGCGGCCTGTGGAGAGGCCCCTGGTGGAGCAGGCTGCCCCTCTGCATCCCATGGGTCAGACATAGAGCAGATCTCCACTCTGCAGCCCATGGAGGAGCCCCTGGTGGAGCAGGTGGATGTGGCCTGGAGGAGGCTGCGGCCCATGGAGAGCCTCCGCAGGAGCAGGGGGGAGCTGCTGCCTGGGGGGGACCCATGCTGGAGCAGTTTGCTCCTGGGGGGTGGACCCTGTGGAACAGAGCCATGTGGGAGCAGTTCTTGAAAAGCTGCTGCCTGTGGGCAGCCCTCACAGGCTCAGTTTGAGAAGGACAGCGTTCTGTGGGAGGGACCTCTTGTGGAGCAGGGGCAGAAAGGGACCATGAAGGAGCAGTGGAGATGAAGCATCAGGGACTGACCACATCTTCCATTCCTCATTCCCCCGTGCTGCTCAGGGGGAAGACAAAGAGGGTAGATGGGGGGAAGCTTTTTTGTTTGCTTGTTTGTTTGATTGTTTTTGTTTTTGTTTTTGTTTCTCACTGTTCTATTTTGTTAGTAATGGGTAATAAATTTTATTAATCTCCCTATGCTGAGTCAGTTTTGCCTGTGACAATAATTGTTGAGTGATCTCCCTGTTCTTATCTCAACCCTTGAGCCCTTTTCATCGTATTTTCTCCCCTTTTCACTTTTAGGAGGGGGAATGAAGGAACAGTTGTGGTGGAGTTCAGCTGCCCAGCTGAGTAAAACCATCAAAGCATAATATCCCTTTGGCCAGTCTGGGTCAGCTGTCCTGGCTCTGTCCCCTCCCAGCTTCTTGTGTACCCCAAGCCTCCTCAGTGGAAGGGCAGCACAGGAAGCAGAAAAGTCCACGGCTCTGTGCAAACACTGCTCTGCAATAACTAAAAACAGCAGTGTGTTATCACTAATGTTTTCATTAAAAATCCAAACCACAGCATAATATGAGCCTCTACAAAGAAAATTAACTGCATCACAGCCAAAACCATGACACTTTCTGGACTCTGATGCTCCTGTATAGTTTTACGTAGGCAAACTGCTCTTATCATGACACACAAAAACAGCATGAAGGAACTTCAAGGTATTACTATGACTAATTAGAAGCACGGCTATGGGTAACCATGTAATTGAACATTGGCACTCCATTGCATTTTCTGTCAGAGGTATACATCAGGCATACAACATAGCAACATAATCAAACACACTACAACCACAGCTCATCTATTGGCATGTGCAGATTTAGGATTTACAGTACTGAAGATGGACAAATACGCATCCAAACTCAGTGCTTGATTCTCCTCACAGCTAAAGCCACTGATGGCATTGGAGATGCTCCTTCTATGCTGTGTAAATTACATAATGAGAGGACACATGAACCAGTGATTCATATGTGATCACAGAGTATTTGAACTGGGACAAGCACAAATGCAAACTTCAGGAGTCTGATTCTACACCACTAGGACATGCTTAGAATGATCATCAGGCTAAGCTGAGAATGATCCTCAGACTGTGCTGAGAAAGTTCCAAAAATGGCATAATCATGTCAACCTAATCTGACTTCTGAAGCCCTGCTCTCAGTACAAATAATTGGCTGAAGGGCAGAAATTCACTGTTGCAGTCAAATGTTTAATTGCTCAAGAACTGTTTCAGCAGATGCTAACAACAGGCAGGACCTTACTTTTGCAGTCCACAGTTCTTCAGCAGATCACAGCTACAAGACTGAAGCTTTTTTATACTAAGTGGTAGAAAGGGATTTTTATTATTTATTTATTTTTTTCTTTAGAAACAGGCATATTAAAAATAAATAAATAAATCTGGGTTGAATTTCCTGATTCCTTCACCTAATGTTAGACAACCCATGAAGATATCTAAAAATTAAGATTTGTGGATCTAAGCTCCATGATCTTTGTTTGTTGTCAGTTTAGAAAGGGGACGTCTAAGATCTAGAGTGCTCAGGAGTTGTTATGTCTGTGCCTAGCTTCTAGTGGGCTTTACATCAGGCTCCTTCTCCTGAAGTGCCTTGTGTAAAGCGGAAATCCATTTATTTTTTTCCTATGTGGGCTCCTTATTGTGCTGAAGGTGAAATATTCCAGGATATTAGAAAATAGCCTCCAATTTACCGTTGTGTTAGATCACATGCTGGTTATGCATAGATCAGAAAGTCCTTTTTACTGTATCTCATTACTTTCTAACATCATTTCTGCCTCCAAATAAATTAGACTTTGCTAGAAAAATCACTGAATATCCTTTTCTGTCCCCACTGCACAGTACTTGTAACTAAAAAGTCTGTCTCTATTCTTATCAATAGCTTCCTCCTGAGTGTCTTTGTTCCAGGGTTACAAGGTTTAATGAAAACTAATGCTCCAGGCACCAATTTACATCTTCCTTGAACACTACAGATTACGGAGGCAGCATTTATGTAAGAACATGTTTTGTGCTGTAGTAACTAGAGCAATCTTTTTAATGAGACAGAATTTACTTTTCAGATTATTAAACACCTACTGAAGCATGGGGATTATTACACCAGGTCTGACAGTTTAACGAGAGTGTACTATAGTATGGATTTTATAGAATGATGAGATAAAATGTGGGACCAATCCAGTTTGGAATTAACTCAAGTCTGAAGTCCCACATAGTCTCTTGAAAACAAAACAAAACAAAACATCACCCCAAATAAATAATTAAATAAATAGAACCCAATAATGTACTGTCTTCATTGCAAGATATAAAGAAAGTCCTCAAAGCATCTGATTGTCATGGAAAACATCTTTTCAGCCTATGAACAGTCCTCTGCAGTTCGCTTTTGCTATTCTTACATGGTGACATAAAGCACATGAAATCCTTCACTTCTTAAAATCCTTCACGTCTTATTAAAAATTGCAAAGGTGATAATGAAGAATGGCCATGTTCTTTGCATACTTTAGGACTTACTTTTTTTGTACAAGGAGAAGAAGATTTCAGAAAGCCTCTTTTTTAATTTGGTGCAGCCTAGTAAGGAGGAACAGGAAGAAGCATGAAGTAAGCAGACTGAAGTACATCTTTAAAGGTATTAAACCAGAATTTAATGGTGGGGAAGGACTTATTAATTAAGCATTAAGAATACCTGTGTGTTATTTGCACTGTAAGAGCATGCACGTTTAAATAAGAAATTGAAAGGAAAAAGATCAGTTTTGTAATGACAACACGAGAAAATCCATCTATTGCAGTGCTAATATCACTGAGCTCTTTGTTTTTGAGCTCTGTCTCATCAAGAAGATACATTGATCAGTGAAAGATGATAGAAAATGATGTCAAAATAGTAAATGTTGCCACATTAGACTGAGATGTGATTATCATCGTTAAAGTACAGAATTACACAAACCAAGAGGGGGTAAGCAACTGCTAATATTGTTTCTGATATACAAGTAAAAGGAAGAAGTTTATATGAAACATTAGAAAAAGGAGAGAGAGAGATTACAACAAATAAAAATGTTTTGTGATTTAGGATGCAGAGGGACCCGAACAGGTTTGAGAGGTGGGCTTCTGCAAACCTCATGAGTTTCAACCATGCCAGGGCAATCCAAAGTACAAATACAAGCTGGATAAAGAATGGATTGAGAGCAGCCCTGCGAAAAGGATGTGGGGATGTTTGATGAGAAGCTCAACATGAACCAGCAAGCACTTGCAGCCCAGAAAGACAAATGTAAACTGGGCTGCAACAAAAGCAGTATGGGCAACAGGGCAAGGGGTTGGATTGTCCCCCTTCCACTCTGCTCTCATGAGACCCCACCTGGAGCCTCCATTTAGCTCTGGGCCACAGCACAAGAAGGACATGGACCTCTTGGTCCATGAGGACCAGAGGAGGCCATGAGGATGATCAAGGGGCTAGAGCCCCTCTGCTATGGAGACAGGCTGGAGAAGAAAAGGCTCTGGAGAGACCTCACAGTGGCCTGCCAGGGCCTGAAGGGGGCTGCAGGGAGGGACTCTGTGTCAGGGAGTGTGTTTATAGAGTGACAGGACAAGGAGCAACCTGGTCTAGTGGATGGTGTTCCTGTCCATGGCAGGGGGTTGTAACTAGATGATCTTTAAAGTCATTTCCAACACAAACCCTGTTCTCATTGCCACTTTCAGGAAAACAAAACAAAACAAAAACATTGAACATAGCTGTGATGGGAAGAACTGTGACAGATGGCTGGAGTATCACAGGAGAGTTTTTTTTTGGGTGAATACAGTTTTCACTTCAAACAGAAAGAGAAACTTATAACGTTTAATTGCTCATATACTCTTATGGCAATTATTATTGTCCCTGGCAATGTCTGTGTATATTTCAGGGAACTTCATGTGTCAGGGCCTTTTCCAACAAATATAAAATTTCACCAAGTTTGGCCCCCTTTACTTTATGCTATCCTTCTAAACATTTTGGGCAGATTTGTGCAACCCTCAGGTTTTTCAGCCCATGATGCAGAGAGTGCAAAATATGCCCCGTTTCTTGTCTCTGAAGCTGCAACTTTGCCCTCACATTACTTCAGGTTCTACAAATTGAAAAAAAAATATTCAACAAACATTAATTATGTCATAGGACTATGAGAATGTGATAGGAGGTCTAGAAGAGACTTAAAATGAAGTTTTTTTTGGACAAAACTGACTGGTGACATTTTACTGAAACTGAAAAAGAATTCTTGCCCTGTTTAAATTTTCATAAATAGTTTAGCCTTATGTGATGACTACTACTGTCAACACATTGTATAAATGGAGTTGATAACCTGAATCATATTTAGCAATTTTACTTCTGTAAATGTTTGTCTATAAAAAGATATTGTGGAGAGTTCAACTTTAAAGAGGTTTTCTGTGTTGTACAGAGATTCATGCCATGCAGAGATGTTCTTTTAAAATTCAGATCTTAAAAGAAACAGCTCTATATCCAAAACTTTTGTTCAGAGAAGTTTATAAACAACAGAAATGTGAACTCAGGTATTCATCACTGATGTTGATAGAAACACCAAGGTCAGAATTCAGTGGAAAAACAAGAAAAAAAAATCCCAAGGATCGTTCAGATAAAATCTCTACTGCAATTACTTGAATGTTTCAGGTTCAGGCATGACAGAGTGATTTCATTTCTTCACAACCTGATATGGGGAAAAGCCAGCTCTATAAATTACACTAGCATGAAGGTCAACATTTATATCCAATGTTCATTCACATTTATGTCTAAGAAATAAAGAATTTATTGAAAAAGCTGTTGGGTATAAATTCCTAATGTCTGACATATTGCTAATAATCCTTACCCACAAAACAAAAACATAAAACTGGATAACTGCTGCTCTTCATAAGAGATAGATGAAAAGACAAAGTTGAAGGGTCTAACAAAGACATCATCTTTGCCATCATAATTGTCTAAGAAAATTTTTTGAATGTGACCACTTGTGAAATTAATCACACAAGTGTATCTGTCCAATAAACACTGGACTGGTTAGACTGGTTTTATTGACTGGAAAGTCCTATTTTTTAATTTCTGGTTTCCTCTCTCCAGGTGTTTGAAGGCTTTACTACGCAGAATGCTAATGTACCAAAATGGCTGTTTTTTTTGACTTGCTAAATTTTGATTTTTTATTATTTCTTTCCTTTCTCTCAGCATTCATCTTTCTTCATCATCAGAAACAAATGAATCTAGGAAACTCAGAATCACTTCCAATGAAAACAACATTACCAACAATAATATATCTCCATGAAATGTTCTGGCATAAGCAAAGCAGCTAATCTCAGATCAAGAATTTTCATCAAAATACTCTATTCACTTCAAGATAGTTTTTTGAATTGAATGCCAAACATCCATATTTTACCAGCATCTTGCATGGAAACAGAAAGAGGCAAAGGAAGTCACACAGCATTTCTTCATTGTTCCCCACTCCCACACACACTCCCAAGGTAACAGAAAGATCATCATAGTTTAGGAAGAAACGATAGTTTTAGCAGTCCAAGTACCTTTTGCCTTCTTTCTCACAATGTCATACCAGCTGACTTCTGTCTCGATGAACCCAGATAGAAAGTTAAACAGCAATTTCCTCCTTCTCTAGCAGATGTTTTTTATCAAATCTGGGACCTAAACGTGGCATTTCAGCTTCCAAACTGAAATCTTTCCACGATCATCTTTGTGAAATATAATGGGAAAATCTTTTTGGATGGTACAAGGTGGATCTGGCATGATTTACTCATTGTCTCAAACTAAGTGACTTGGTACAGAAAAGGAAATACATTTTTCTGTCGTATTGCCTTCTCTCTTGAAAAGCTAAATTACGTGGAGGCTGTTTGAAGCTTGAGTGACAGCACAGTTTTATTGCATTCCAGTCAGTCTGTTAATAATGTTATCCAAAAACTTTAGGCCACCTAATCTTTCCACACAGAAAGATCTAATAGATGTTCTTTTTCTTCAGCAGCTAAATCATCATGAGACTTTCCAACTATTACAACCACAATCAAACAATAAACTGTCATGCTATGGGAGCCTAATCAGAGTTGCCTTAGCTTAAGTCCATTTGATTGACCATAACATTCAAAGGAGACCCAGCTGATCAGATGGATTATGAGCACAGCTTTTCACATGACAACACATAAATCAAATGAAAGCAAAATCTGTTGAAAGAAGTTCAGATGATCCTTCACTGTAATGTCTGTCATTTAATCTGTGAGCACTTCATTTAGATGAGACACTTTAGTGTGGTGTAAGTCCCTGTCCAGTTTCAACCATGTTTTTTTCTATCGGTTTCCTCAACTGCAAACTAATGGTGGTTTAAGATGTAAGAAGCACACAAAAATAAAGCTGTAAACAATACATAGAAATCGTTAATAACCCTGAATTTTGGATTGTGTTTCTTTCAACATGTCTGTGAAGAAAATACACTTAGAAACCTAAGCAGAGATGCGAGATCACTAAAATGTCTTGGTGGGATTCCTGTGATTAACTGAATATTTACTTTATAATCCTGCACAGCATGGAGAGGAATCACAAGGTATATTTCTTACTGTTCTGTATAAATATATACATTGTATAGTAATTGAGTAATTAGGAACATGTGTTGTACCTTTTGTACGCAATCTGAGCCCACATTTCCAAGAACTCTTGGAAGTATATGTTATTTAACATTTTTGCAAAATAAAGGAACTAATGGAAAGCTTGGGTTACTCTTCTCTTCAGTATTTCAGGATAGTGTCTTTTGCTCTGTATTAGTGTCAGAGTCTGTCAATGAGAACATGGAACCTCTCCAAGTTCTTCTAAAAGAGCAGTGTGAATCTAAATAAGATGCCATCTACAACATAGAGTTTGAAAAGTGATTTTACAGAGTCCGTTCAGGCTTTGGACAGTGATACTTTACTGATCTTTCCTGGGCTCCAGGGCTTAAGCTTCTCCTTCCTTTTACACTTCGGACTTTTTGAGCTTGGAAAACGTAATAAATCTGCTTGTATCCTTCCCGTTCTGAGAAAATTAAATGAAGAATTATTTCCTATATGAATCTATCCTAAATATTTTGTCATGCACATAGAAATATCCCTTTTAAAAGGGCAGAGAGACAGCTTTTTGAACCTGGGCTGAGAAGTATGCATCTCTGGGACTGCCTTTTTGTTTGCCCTGGATCCGGTCACAAACACTTCAGAGCAAAACCTTCTGTTCCTCCTCAATTGACTGAGAGGTGGGCTTGGGAATATGTGCTGAGACAAGTGATAGGAGACTAGAGAAGGAAAGATGTGAAGAGTGGTTTAGTCTTCAAGATATATCCTTACCTCACTGAGATGGCCTGGTGTGGTAGTTTTACTTGGGTGGGCAGCTGAGCCCCACCACAACCGCTCTCTCACTCCCCCTCTCCTCAAAGAGGAAGAGGGAGAAAATACAACACAGAGAGCTCGAGGTTTGAGGAATGGGGAGAAAAAGAAACAAAAGAAACAATAAGTCTGCGCGGAAGCACAGAGAGAAGGAAAAAAAAAATTATTCTCTACTTCCCATCAATGAGTGATGTTTGGCCATGTCCTGGAAAGCAGGGCCTCAAAACGTATAGCGGTTGTTCAGGAGGAACAGCCCCCTCCCCCAAGAGAGCCCCCCTTTTTATTTCTGAGTGTGACATCAGGTGTTACAGAATATCCCTGTGATTGGTTTAGCTGCCCTGGTGATGTCCCCTCCTCAACACTTGCCCACCCCCAGCCTGCTGGCTTTTGGGATTTTGGAAGGAGTCCTGATGCTGTGCCAGCACTACGCAGCAATAGACACAACACTGGAGTGATATCAGTGCTGTTCCAGCTACGAGTGAGTGCAGAGCACTGTGTGGGCTGCTGCAGGGAAAGGTGACTCCATCCCAGACAGACACAACACACCTGGTCAAATCTGCTGTATGACCAGGGCTGCTCCTGTATGGTCCCTGACCCTGCACACTGAGTGGATCTGCAAAATCTGAGACAAAGGAAAAGACTGATTTAGGGCCACTGCCAAGAAACATGGATAAGGTGAAGGAGAAGGAAAGTCCATTCCAAGAAAGGTGAAAAGAAAGAAATTTTTCTAAAGTTTTCAAGATGATCACTGATTTTTTTTTATTTTTTTTATTTTTTTTTTAATGATAAGCAGCAGAGCAGCAGTACAGTCCTGGGCTCCAGTGTGTCATCAGGTGTATGATAGTCTCATTCTTCTATGATATTCCCAGCGTGCAGTCCATGATATAACAAGATAGTATGGCTTCCATCAAAGTGTCATGGTGATTGACTGGTGATGGATTGGTTGGTGACAGCTGTTATGACAAAGTACTTTGATATACTGTGCGTGAAATACACAAGACAGCTGAAGCTGCTGTTTCACTGTCTGAACAGCTGAGCTCATTATTTTCCCCCCTCAAAGAAAAATGAACACAGTCCACATTTCCATTGCTGTTAGGCTATTGATTGTTCTTTGTACTGGGAGTGTCAAGGAGGGATTCCCTCCACTCTATAGGTCTGTTTTCTTAATAAATAAACAAACAAACAAACAAACAAACAAACAAATAAATAAATAAATATGTGAGACCTGTACCTTTGAAATGTCAGACTCTAGTTAAAGGATTTTGAAGACAGATGTGGTTCTAATTAAGATTAGATGACACTCTAGATCTCTGCAAGGTATCATGAGGGGGGATGGGTAAGAAAAAGCTCTCCCAAGGGGGAGGCAGAAGAGCAGCGAACCAGCTTCCCTTCTGTAAAGGGAGGCAGAGGGTCTCATTAGAGCCAGGGTTCGAATGAATACGTCTGTCTTTGTTGTGCTGTGTTACACTCAGCCAAGCATTTAGCTTTCTGTTCCTGCTGCTTTATATGATAATGGAAGGGTGATTACTGAAAAGTAAGAAGGAGAAAGAAAAGGTGAGAGAAACAGACAAAAATTTCCTGCAGAGATCTGGGCCACCATCTGCCCAGGAGACAAAGGGCAATACTGACTTTAATTACTTGTGTGTAAACTCCACTACATTTTTTCCTTTTCTCTTTGTTGTCACAACAATCTGACAATACTAGGCTTCATCCTTCCATCCTATTCCCTCACTTTTTTCTGCCTGTGCTACCTTAGCAAGTGCTGTTGCAGGAGAGTGGAGTCAGCAGCTGATGCCATGTTCCTCCTGGTCTGATGGAAATGTACATCATCCCTCTCTCTCTTTCTCACAACTTCGATGTAAGTGATCCCTTGTGCTTATATGATTGCATCATTAAGGTTTTGTGGGGAATTTTTCAGTAAATGCTGTCAAGAGCATACATTTTACAGAGGCATTCTGGAAAGGAATTAAAGGAGATGTGAGTTATTCACTGCTAAGGCAGTGGTACTTAATAGACAGGAGTGCTGTTATGTTATGTTTGGGAGCTGAGTAAGGCTGTTTCTCTCAGTTTTCCCATCTGTAAGTTTCATATTCACTTGTTTCCTAAAGAACAAATGCTAAGATATAAGAGTTAAACAGCATTTTGGCTATATTTTTTATTATCTCCAGGTAGGCCTTATATATTTGTTTTTCTGTGAAGTACAGCAAACTGAGATTGGTCTATTTAGCAGTGCTAAGAGCATAAACATGATTTCTTTCCCTTCGCAGTACTCTTAAAATCAATAACAACAACAACAACATTCTGGTTACTTTACAACAATCTTTTTAAAAGCAGAATTTAGCTTTATGACACTCTGAGGTGCAGTCACCTGAAACCTACAGAATTACATCTCATGTCACACATGTTATTCATTGTGAAATCCATCACCTTTCCCAGTTCATCAGTCACAGGGACAGTAGCTTGATGTCTGTTGACACCACCGGGAGGGGTGAATGATTCTTCATGGAAGCTAAGGGCTGACAGAACCTCTTGAAAAGTATGTTGGGATGTGGCAGCAGGTTGCAAAAGCCTTACCCTTAGCAGAGGAAAGAGGCGGCCTCAGTCCCTGCCTGGTAATTCTGCAGCTGTAACTTATTCTACATCCACAGCTTGTTTGTAAGGTGTTTGTTCTTGCCTAGATTGAGACAGTTTCTCAATTCCTGTAGTTCAGTAGAAGTCTACCCTGTGTCTGTGATTTAAGCTCAAGCATGGGATCATTTGTCAGCAGAATTTGTGATGTGTTTAAAGTGGCCAGACTGAGCAGAGGTAGGAGAAGGCTCATATGACCTCCCACACATTTTTTTGCTGCAGTTGTTCACCCAAGACAAATGATATTGTGTCTGCTCTCTGCTTGAAAACAAGGCATTGTGAGAAATGAATAATGCAGATAAATGTTCAGCTCAACTTGTACTTATTTCTCATGCATTCTTGTCTTTCCTGGGAAGTTTATTGATATCCATCCAAACCTAGTGCATACCCAGAACTTTGAAAAGAGCAAAAGCAATACTATGCCCAATTTGTTCCTTCCAATTCTTCATATGGAGAGCAGGAGAACAGGAGAAAGACGTTACATACATTTATCCAAATGTACTTGGTCTTGACCGAATGGAGAGGGGTACAGTAGAGAAACCACCTAGGAGCAGTGCTTTGTTAGATAGCTATTTAAACATGCAGAGAATGTCAAAATCATTTCAAAATGTTCTATTCTCTAAATTATAAAATGATAATTGCATTCATAATTCTTATGTAAATAAAAACACTTAATTGATATTAGCTTCTTCCACAGTATTGAACATATATGAATGCATATATGCATTCAGTATGTGTATATGTAGACAGAGTGTGCAGATTTTTGACAAGAGGGTACAACACAGGACATAGAGCTTTGTTGAGGAACTGACTTAGAGGTTTACTTTCTTTTCCTTTTCCCACATTCTTATTTTCTTCACCATTATCAGACCATCCATAGAATATATGAGAGAAATCCTCTCCTTTTTTTTTCTTTTTTTTTTTTTTTCTCTCCAGAATATTCTATCCTCCATGCTCTCTTCTACTACTTTTGTGTTTATGTGTGTGTATGTGCATGTGTGTAATGTGTGTATGCTCGTGGGGAAAAATTGTATCCTTAAGCCAACTAGTTACACACACTCTCATCATCAATGAATTTATGTTATGGTCTTCTGACTGGTTCAACGTTTCCAACCTCTCATTGTCTTGTCATAATTTGTAGAAGCCTTGAGGCAAAGTTCTGTGGGTCAGAACTGTGGTGTCAAGTAATGCATAATTTCTTCTTGGCACTAAATTTACTTGAAAAGGAAGCGTATTTTCTTTCTTTCTTTCTTGCTTGCTTGCTTGCTTGCTTTCTCTCTCGCTTTCTCTCTCTCGCTTTCTTTCTCGCTTTCTTGCTTTCTTGCTTTTTCGCTTTCTTATGATTTCTATGATTTCTATAGGTATAATGAAAGCAGTTATGTTTGCACTATGGAAAGGAGGTTCCTGTTCACTGCTATACCTATGAACCTAATCTTCCTTATTTGTGGACCTCAAGGAGTAAAAGAAATGAGGTGATGAAGTCCATTGGTAAGAAGCTGACATTGGATGCCAAGGGATAGTTTGGAGTGAAGAGTACAGATGCAATAAAGAGGATTTTGAGTTTCTTCCAATAACTTTAAAAATAAATAAAAGGATCCCAATGAGATGATCTGTCTAGAATTTAAGAAAAACAACAGAGCAAAGAACCATTAAAAAAATAAAGAATCAGCTCAGGTCTGAAAACAAGTGGATGATGAGGAAGGAGAAAACAATGTCTAGCAAGAACCAAACCTGTCTTTTCTGCCAGAAAGCTCCCCTAAACACCTGCCCCATGCTGAGCCCATGTTGAGGAATATCTCTCTGTCATAGAAGCCAACAGGAACTCCTGCATGAGGAGGGCTCTCCTGGGCACAGTCCTGACAGCAAACCTGGCACATGAAATGGAGATGACTTTGAGCAAAATCTGGCCTTTTCCAAGCAAAGTTCTTGATTTATGTGAAGCTTGCTCCCCTGAGTAATATCCTTCTCTGTGAGTGACAATTTACTGCATCCTTGGAACAGCATGATATACTGTGCTATAATATAATGTGCTATACTTTGTGTTGTACTATGAATACTATAGCTTTACATAGTTTAAAACAGTCTATAAATGCACACATACAAATGTACACATATATATCATAACATGCATACTATGTTTGCTGTTTATATAATGTGCAATATACATGTATAGAATGTATAATATAATTTATATATATATATAATATTATATATGTAATGTTATATAGCATTTATACATATACATAGTATATAGTATTCTGTGAATATTAATTATATAGTATATAATATTCTGTGAATTGTAGTCATAGCATTCCTGGGCCTACATTACGGAAATTAAATCATGTATTATGAAATAGATATAGAAGATATATTGTTTATTTAAAAAAAAAAAAAAAAGATAATTTAATTAAAGATAATATTTATGTGTTATTATTTACTAATGTTGTGCTGTTATTTACTATTCTGTTTTGTTGTTGCTTGTTTGTTTACCTTTTTTTTCCTTCCCCACAGAATCACAGAATGGTTTAGGCTGGAGGGGACCTCAACTCCAACCCCACTGCCATGGGCAGGGATACCATCCACTAGACCAAGTTGCCCAAAGACCCATCCAACCCAAAGACCCATCCAACCTGGTCTTGAACACCTTCAGAGTTGGGGCATCCACAGCTTCTCTTGGCAACCTGTTCCAGTGCCTCACCACCCTCTGAGTAAAAAACTTTTTCCTTAAATCTAATCTAAATCTACTCTATTTCAGTTTTAAACCATTAGCCGTTTGTCCTATCGCTACATGCCTTTGTAAAAAGTCTATCTCCATCTTTTTTATAAGCCCTCTTTTAAGTATTGGAAGGCCACCATGAGGTGTCCTGGAGCTTTCCCTTCTTCAGACTAAACAACTATAGATCTCTCAGCCTTTCTTCAAAACAGAGATTCCCCAGCCCTCTGATCATCTTTGTGGCCCTCCTTTGGACCCTCTTTAACTCATCTAGGTCTTCTTTCTACAGAACAGTCAGTCTTACCACTGTGTCTGGCAAGATCATGGAGCAGATTCTTCTGGAAACTATGCTAAGGCACGTGGAAAATAATTGTTGATAGTCAAAGTGGCTTCATTAAGGGCAGATCAGGCCTGAAAAATCTGGTGTCTTTCTTCAACAGGGTTAAAGCATTGGTGAATGGGGGAAGAGCAACAGATATCATCTACCTGGACTTGCACAAAGTATTCTACACTGTCCCTCATGATATCCTTGTCTCTAAATTGCAGAGATGTGGATTTGACAGATGGACCATTCAGTGAGTAAGGAATTGGCTTCATGATCACACTCAAAGAGTTCCAGCCAACAGCTCAGTGGCCCATCTCTGCTATGGAGACAGGCTGAGGGAGCTGGGGTTGTTCAGCCTGGAGAAGAGAAGGCTCCAGGAAGACCTTCTAGTGCCTTTCCAGTACATAAACAGGGCTACAGGAAAGTTGGAGAGGGACACTTTGTCAGGGAGTGTAGTGATACGACAAGGAATAATGGCATTAAACTAAAAGAGGGTAAGTTTAGACTATTCTTTACTTTGAAGGTGGTGAGACACTGGAACAGGTTGCCCACAGCATCTGAGAATGCCCCATGCCTGGAAGTGTTTAAAGCCAGGTTGGATGGGACATTAAGCAACCTGATCTAGTGGGAGGTGTCCCTGCCCATTGCAAGGGGTTGAAACTAGATGGTCTTTATGGTCAATTCCAACACAAACTATTCTATGATTCTATGATTCTTGTGCTGGGGGTTCCAGAAGTGGAACTATACTCTAGGTGGGGTCTCACAAGGATGGAGTAATGGGGGACAATCACCTCCTCTGACCTGCTAGACACACTTCTGATGCAGCCAAGGATATGATTGACTTCCTGGGTTGCCTGTGCACACTGCCTGCTCATGTCCAATTTTTATCCACCAAAATCCACAAGTTCTTCTCCCAGGGTTACTTTCAATCCATGCATCCCCCAGTCTGCACTGATGTTTGGGATTCACCACAGAATTATTGAATGGTTCAAGTTGGAAGGGAGTGTATCACATTACCTACAATACAAATGACCATTTTTACTCAGGCTGTTAAGCATCATTTTAGCTGCTACTTTGGCTCTACAAAATAAATTGATCAATTTCTGATAGTAAGATAAATGAACTCCTACTTCAGGCTTAGATTATTATTATTATTATTTTAAAACTAAAATTTATGCTCTTTGTGTTTGATTAAAAACATATATATTATTCATTCAGTCCTTCATTTTCTGAGGAGTCCCATCATTCCTCCTTCCCAAAATAGGTTGTACCAATGATTCATTACCCCTATTTTAAAGTGTGTGATTTCTTTCTGGTCACTATCCAGCCTCATCTGTTAGATTAGACAGCTCCACCAAGAAAAGCGTTCCCCTTGCATAGATATCTGCAGACTATCATCAGATCTGTTCTTTTAACTTTCACATTACTGAAACAGATTGCTTTTCCCCCTCTGTTAGGCTTTCCAAATTTGAGTACCCTGTCGTGTAGACCATTCCAGTGATATATCACTTATAAAGAAGGAGATGTGCAGAAGCAATCTCCTTGGCCATGAACACTGGCTGCACCACCATACTTAAACCCACACAGGATCAGTGAAATCTAGCAAACATTTGTCCTTATGGTGTGAGTACTGACATAGTCTGCAATGTACTGGACAGACAACAGTAGTTGTTTGAGTCAGGGCAACTACAAGCCTGAGGATCATGTGTTAAACACTGGGTTTGGGGAGTACTCAACCCTCATAACAAGAGACTATGAAGCTAGAACACAAAATTGGTTGTGTGACATAGAATACCACAAACTGTCAGGTACCACTTTCAATGAATTATGCTAGAAATCTTTTATTAAAGCAATTGAGAAAAAAATCATTTTATATATTTATTTATTTTTAAACAGAGATGTAATCAAATGGGCTAGATATCCAGATTCAGGAGTCCTGGTATTTTGGAAACTCCTCAGAAGAATAAAAGAGATTATCACTAACATGTACTTTTCATCTTCAAGAGATCTGTCATTTTGGAAAAAAAAAAAAAAAAAAAAGGCTAAAGTTATTAATGAAATTCCATGCACTAATAAAATGCATCAACCTCCAAATACATTCCAGAGGAACTTCAACATGCTGGAAAGGTGTGCTGAGCTGACAGGAACCTCATGAAGTTCAATAAGGAGAAATGCAAAATCTTGCATGTGGGGAGGAACAGCTCCAGGCACTGGTGCATGCTGGGGGCCACCTAGCTCCCAGCTGCAGAGCGGCTCTGCAATAAAGGACCTGGCAGTCCTGGTAGACACCAAGTTGAACATGAGTCAGCAGTGTGCCCTTGCTGCTAAGAAAGCTAATGGTATTCTTGGCTGCATTATGCAAAGTCCTGCCAGCAGGTCAAGAAAGATGATCCTTCCTCTGTATTCAGCACTGATGAGGCCACACCTGGAGAGCTGTGTCCAATTCTAGGCCCCGGAGTACGAGACTTGAACATACTGAAAAGAATCCAGTGGAAGGCCACCAAGACGATTGAGGGACTGGAGCACCTCTGCTCTGAGAAGAGACTGAGGGAGCTATGACTGTTCAGCCTAAAG
This sequence comes from Anas platyrhynchos, assembly GCF_047663525.1. Lineage (NCBI taxonomy): Eukaryota > Metazoa > Chordata > Aves > Anseriformes > Anatidae > Anas > Anas platyrhynchos. The sequence continues at coordinate 8,352,442 of NC_092587.1, forward strand.
AAGAGGAGGCTCAGAGGGGATCTTATCAATTGTATAAACACCTGAAGGGAGGGTGCAAAGAGGACAGAGCCAGGCTCTGTTCAGTGGTGCCTGGTGCCAGGAAAAGAGGCAGTGGGCACAAAGTAGAACACAAAAGGAGCCATTTAAACATCAGGAAACACTTCTTTATTGTGTGGGTGATGGAGCACTGGCACAAGTTGTCCAGAGAGGCTGGGTGGAAAAGGCTGTGTAGCCTCCCTCCTTGGACAGCTTCAAAAGCTTCCTGGATGTGGTCCTACACAACCTGCTTAAAGTGGCCCTGATGGAGCAGGGTCAGATGACAGACAAAACACATCAAATACACAGAATAGTAAACAACAACAAAAAAATAACAGATCTAATGCAAACTTTCCCATGAATCTGCTTAGCCTTTTGAACAAATACGCGTATCACACAATATGGTTATACGCTTATACATTTTTGCTAAAATGCATTCATCCTCCCATTTAGGTTCTTTTCTGCAAATTTTATTTTCTTTTCATGGAAGAAAAATCCCTTAATAGAAACAACTGAGTCAGCAGAGGAAATTATGTTAAAAGTCCAGGTTGCTGCAGGATGTTTGATGTAATGGAAAGTATAGAGCTACTATGTGTTTGTGAAACATTCTTGTGCTCCAAAATCAAAGATTGATATGCTAGATATGAACTAACTTATCCAAGTTTATAAAGCAGATTATGGAAGTTAGATCTTACTGTGCCAGAATTTTGGCACAAAAATGGGTTTTCTGTTTTTCTGCATTGTTAAATTAGATAATCTACATTGATAAAAAATAAACTGATGAAAGTTCAATGCTATTTTTTTAATCTGTTTTTCCATGATAACACTTTCAAGTTGTGCTTTATCATTGAAAATAGCTGTATGAACACAGCATACTAAATTACAATGTATACAAAAATGGCTATTTTCAATTCTCTAATTCATATTTCTTTTCTCTTTAGAAGTTAATAGGGTTTTTATACTTTTACAAGAAGTTTCAAGTTGATTTTAATGTTTGTTTATTGTAAGGTAATGTCCAAAAGCAAAAAAAAATTCACTTCAATTTTTCTTGACCTTATACAAATACTGTAGTTACTGTACAACTGAACTGGGAGTTCTGTGGTGAAATCTACAGACTACTTTTATCATATTGCTAATGGTGTTCAGTTGCAGAAAACCAACATGGATTGATTTCTTTAATTCTGTGCAAACTAGTTTTTATAGTCAGTGTATTGATACGAATATAAAATCATAAAAAAAAATAAAAATATTTGAGTAAAAAAGAGTGTGGAGAAAGCTTGAAAACTTTCTATTCCATAACAATACTGTTCATTTGTTTTCCCTGTTCTTGACAAACACTTTTCTAAGTTGTGGTCACATTTCCAGTTTCCTGCATCCTCTGCATCATCTGATCCATGTATGTTCTGGTTCCCTGCCACCTCCCCAAGCCTCAGCTCAACTGCCAGTGACACAACACCACTGGGCAGCTGTGACTCTCACTTTGGAAAGCATTCTTGAAAGTCTTGAGAAAGTTCACAGAGCAGAGCCATGCAAGAAGATTAGGGCAAAAATGCAAGCAGAAGGTTGCTGAAACAGAGATAGATAACACCTCCAGGATCCAAGAGAAAAAAAGAAAAGAAAAAAAAAAAAAAAAAAAAAAAACAACAAGAAAAAGCATAGAATCTTACAGAAAAAAAAAAAAAAAAAAAAGTTGCAACATGGCAACTCAACACTAGCAGGATGTGTTTCAGAGATCAGTATAGGCCAGACATCCCTTCTGTATTCTCCCAACTTCCAGTGACCTATACACAGAGACTATTTGCAGAACAAGATGTGATAGCATTTTCTTTCTGCTTTTATTTTTTGAACATTTGAATTTAAGCATGCTCATGAGTTTGTTTCCTGGGCCAGATGGAGAAATGCATGGGATTGTCTGCAATCATAATCTAGTATAAATTATCCTCTTACAAAGTAATATTCAGTAGTGATTCTGCAATATCACAACACACAGTTTGTCAGCATTTAAGATGTGTAAAAACAAAACAAAAGATTAAAATAAGTCTAGTGAACTTTTAGAAGCAGTCAAATGCCAGTACAAAAATACTCTTTGATGGACTCACTTACTTGGGTATATCTAATGAAGCTGAAGCTAATTTTGGAACGTTCTTCTAACTGCAATGGCAATGATGTACTTGGGAGTTGTTTTAGTACTGTTCTTTCACAGAGTCCTGATCCAAAACTCTTTGAGGGCTTTTCACATACAGTGAGTTTTAGACTGGGCATTCACAGCTTCTACTCACAGCTAGTTTTTCACCATATGTGCTAAACGCATAACAAGGTGTGTAAATGAGCAGTGAAACACAAGAGAAAGGTCAAAGATGATAACAGTAATGGCAAAAAGGAGGTGGAATTAGGAAAACAGAACGAGCAGAACTCAGGAAAGTATTAAATACATAGCAGATGACAGGGAAAGCTGAGGGAAACACATTACCCAGGTTCTGGTTCAGGTTTTAGCCACAACATGTATCATGAGAGCTGCTGACTTGATGGGGTATTAAAGCCCCAAAGCTTCATTCACATTATTGTCAAACTTGTAGTGCTGGCTAGATAATGCTGCTGGTGGGTAGTTATTTTGTTTCAAGGGGGAACAAGGATCTGTCAATTCAGAAAGAACATAAATATATTTAAGTTCAAGATTAAGAACAAATTGATTTCTAATTTTTCAAATAAAATCAAAATATTTTTTCATCCATGTTTTCTACCTGAAAGGTAATGAATTATAAAATGGAATGGATTATAATTTGGGAGGTTCTAGTTTATAAATAATATACATTCAATACATTTCAGTAATGCTGAATACATTTTTTTTTTTTTCCTCAAGAAATATTAAGTGAAAAACTTCATCTGTCTCTAAAATTGTTTCAGGAGAATAACCCTGGAAGTAGCCATAAAGCAGATAGTTTTTCATTGTACTAAACAGAGGGAGAATTAGATTAGTATAGTCTGTCCTAGAAAAAGAATTGTATTAGCACTGTTTAAATTATGCATTTTTTTTTCTGTGCTGTTCTTCATTGCCACTCCAGAGTTGCATATGCACACAGTTAAACCTTTATAGTTCATTTTTGTTTTCTAAACTTGTGTGGTTACATCAATGTAAATCATTTCTACTATAACTTTAAGAAACACCTCTATCCTCATATTACTGCATCCAAAGGAGAGTGTAAAGTAGCATAGCTATTCAGTGCAGTATTCCAGTTTAAATAACTACAGTAGATAAACCTTTTTTAGTGTAGATAAGAATAAAGATAATGAAAGTGTCCTTACTCAAGTAGACTTTCATTTGCAGATAGCTTTCAAGGTAAAGTTACACTTTTAAATGCTTTATAAGAGCCATAAACTTCAAGTATTATATTAACATAAAAATGGTATAAAGGTTTTATATAAACTCTCTTAAAAGTACATTTCAGATGCATATTTAGGTCATTTCATATTCAAACTGTATCCTTACTACAGTAATAATGATAACTACTTAAATATAGAACATTCACATTTACAGCCATCTTTATTTAATTTATATTCTTTTTCTGTCTCTTTCTGTATTCTACTTCAAGCAAAAAGCTTAAGACCTGCACAGCTGTTTTTCATCTCTTTAGACACTCTGGGTAACAATATTTGAAATCACAGTCTAAGGAACCAAATAGTTACTATCTCAACTGATAAGTTTTCAAATCTTCAAAATCTGGATTATAAGAATTGTATGGAGTCCCATTCGTTTATAATCTAAATAGGCAAATAAAAGGATGGAATCCTTTTAAGCATATGGAATCACATTATTTGACAAGCACCTTTAGAGAACATTATTGAAAGGAAAGAGGATTGCTTTTCAAATATTTTTAAGATTCAGAAACATCCACCAGGGAAGCAGATGTCTTAATATGTTGAACTTTTGTTTAGACATTGAAATAGCAGGTGGTAACAGAGGACCCAGAAATAAAAACTGGTACAACTGACAACAGAAACACCCTGTGTCTGAGACAGCTAGCAAGCCATATACGTGTTTTATACTACTAGTGAATATTATGCCTGTAATATTTTAGTTTGTCTCTGTCACAAAATATTCACTTGCATTTTTACTGTATTTTTCTTGGATAATTGTTTTGTATAGCATAAACTTCAATTGGCATGTCACAGAATATTGTCAGCTGTAGCTATTAGAGGCTGTTCTCAAGAGATGTCTCCTTCACAATCATTATATTTATATTTTAGACACTTCTCAGAAAAACGATGTGTCATAATTAATAATCGCTTAGTCATTACCGTAATAGGCATAAAACATATGATGGATGATAACATGGAGAACTGGGAGGTACTACAGCATGTGTAATGGTTTAGAAACATTCAATCTGGCTGCGATAATATACCCTTTTGGTATTTCTCTCTTTAAATAGCCAAACTTCTTAGAAAAGGAAGACTGCAGGAAGACTGCTTCCTACAGAAACTTGAGTACAAACAGACACCTTTTCCAAAAAGGAGGATGGGATCAAGATGCACCAAGAGGGGGTAAAAAAAAAAAAAAAAAAAAAAAAGTTTCAGTGGAAATTTTGACTATCCAGAGAACATAAATCTTAGTTTCTTACTTAAATGTTGGAGGCTAAGCACAACCAATCGACTACTGCCAAACTCATAGCCAAGCATGCTAGATCTACAGTCTCTGCTGACTACTGCTCACACAATTTTCAAGCCTTGAGTGGTATATGAACCACCTTGACCAATGGCTTAACCAGTTTTCAGTTTATTTGTTAAAACGGACTGATAATTTCAGCTGGTTTGATCAAAGATTTTTCACAGTCTTTGCTTTTGCTAGTGATAATTCAGAACAAACTGTACTGAAGGGAAGACTAACGGGAGAAGGCAGAGGCATGAAAAAGCTCTAAAAAGCAGAGAACAGCTCCATGTGATAGTTCCTGCAAAGAAGAGAGTTAATTGTACATCACTATTAAAAGACAATAGCTTACATATGGCAATCACTCAAGAAAACGAACATAATTGCATGTGTGTGTAATACTGATACAAAACAGAATATGTTAAATAGTTGAAGACTAGAATAGTGAGTGAATTTCTATAAATTAGCACTAGGATTCTAACAGTAGTTTTCAGAGTTCTCTTGGGATACATACTATGAAGCATTAGCTATTTCATAAAATATCCTCAAAGACTAAGGTAATTAACATTTTTGGTGGTAAACTCACAGAAAATCTATGGTCTGAGCTGCTAAAATAACTTTTAGTGCAAGTGCACCAGCCACAGAATAAATTTTTCCTATAACTGTCATTGGATGGATAACAAAATTACTTGAGTGCTTTAATGCTGGTGGCATGGCAACAGATCCATGACTACTACAATATAACTTTATTTATAAGTGAGCTATTTCTCCACACATTCAGTTGCAGTGCAAGTGGAATAAGTTACTGGCAAGTTTTCTCCAAACAAGTTATGGTCAGTAGGTCAAATTTTAGAGCTTAATCTTATTGACAAGATAGGTCATTAAACTGGTGTACACTAATCCTCCTTTAAGCTTTTTATGAACTTGTCACACCCATACAGATACACATCTATTTCTCAATAAGTAATCTATCCTACACTTGTTTTAATTTACCACAATAAAGCAGGCTATAAATTAAAGACAATTTATCTTGGTGAGGCAGGAAACTAATTAACAGCAAAACGCAAAGAGTCTGAAATAGGTATTGGTGCTCTCTATCCACATACTGTACATTCCATTTATATTTATCTCCTTGTTTTGAAAATTGGAACTAGATTAACCTAGTATTGTTTCCCATAAAAAGGCAGATCTAAAACTCTCCAGGGAACTTGTCTCAGGTAGCTGTGAGTTGGATGTAGTAAAAAGGATAGGTTGCATGGTCTTTACTCACTTGGTTGGAGGCAGGATTGTTACAGTGTAAGGAGATGATTATGAGTCTGCAGGAATCTATGTGTAAATAAATGTATTCTTTATGTTCTAATTATAATATACATATATATAGTATTGAAATTAATATAGAAAAGACACACACCACAAGGTGATGGTCCTTTTATAACACTAGCAAGACTTGTGTTATTGATGAATTTTGGCACAACATTTGCATGATGGATGAAGATTAAAACCAGTATTAGGTTGGCATAGATTATTTATATCAAAAAGCAGCAGAGTACTGTCACGTCAAAGTATGCCTATACTGCAGTCACAGGAAAAGCGTACTAAAGCTGGTTATCCATAACTCATGAATTTCACAGAAGTAACTGCATTGCAGTTTTATCCAAACAAGTTTTAAATTAGCTAGTTCATCTGCAAAAAGCTGCTTTTGCAGCACTGTGGAGCTCAGCATATTTCAGGTTACAAACCATGTTTTAAAAGCTTGATGCCTACTTACGTGGCTAGCCCCCACAGAGACCAGAGAGATGCAGCTTGAACAGGACCCAGGTGATGGCAGGTACGTCTGTGCTGAACTGCAAGCACAGTAGAGATTGCAACTGAGAGACTGTGAGCTTTTGGCAAAATTAGCTTGAAGACACCTGTGTAAATTAATTAGGGTGTCTCACATTCCTTAGAGAGGGCAAATGTAGATGATGGTCTGCAGGATGAAGCAGAGAAATATAGCCTTCTTTCCACCACACCTGAAGACAAGAACAGGATGGAGAAGGAGGTACAAATATGCCAAAAAAAAAAAGAATGCCTAACAGTGGAGTTTTTTTGTTTTGTTTTGTTTTGTTTTGTTTCCCTCATCATTTCAGTGGACAGCACTTTACGAGTTCAGGAAGAACTGCATTACACTTCTGTGAAATACGATAGTATGTTTAAGCACCTTTTTGTGTGATAACCTGGGACAAGATGCAGTGAAACCTGAGGACATTTTCTTTGCACACATTGTCATGAAGTAGAGAGGTCTCTGAGCAAGCAGAGAGGTAAATCATAATTCTTTGTGGTTCAGCACAGTGAGGATCCTGAGGTGGTATGGATGGGTTCCTGTCTCCTCAGCTGGAGCCAGTGAGACATTCTTGTTTCAAAAGTAGCCACTATTCAGGAGTCAATCTTCATCATGACATTTTCTAATTTATGACAGTAGGAATTTTCAACATATTTTTTTTTGTTTGTTTGTTTTTTGGGGGGAGGAGGTAGGAAGGGAGGAGAGGGATAAATTCTCAAATGTCTTGTGACTTCTGGTTGATATCTCTCAGAAAGCTGTGAAACTCTTGCTCACTTTTCATACACAGAGAGTCTTCCTGTCTTCTCCTAAGGTTAAATACATAACAGACAAGTTGTATAATAAGCCCACAATAGTATTTCTTGACACATTTGAGCAAGCCTAGATACAGGATATGTCAAAGCATATGGAAAGAAGAGGTTTTGCAATTTTTTTACTTAAAATTAAATTTTTTACTCATTGAACTTTGTTTTAATTAAATCAGTTTTGATGGTTCCTAGTCACTTCAGTATTTTATTTATAAGCTATTTTTGAGGTCTGCTATAATTTCCTTTTTTTTTTTTCTTTTTTTCCCTAGGGTATTAAATATCTTTTTTATTATTATTATTTATTTATTATTATTATTATTATTATTTATTTCATCAAAGGTTATCAACCAGCAGAAATGTAATAAACAGAGGCTGATTTAGGTAAGATCTTTTTGGCTTTGAGCAGTATACCTGGCAGTCACAGTGTGTTTGCAATGATGTTAACTGTTTCTTGTGAAGGAAATGTTTTCCATTAATACAACATTCTTCATTATATGCTTCACCTCTAAAAGACATCTCTAGGTTGGTCTTCATTCTCTGAAGACCATATTTCTTTGGAATAGAGACATATCACAAGTTTTTCAGTGCTAAGATCTGTTCAGGTACTGCATGTGCAAAATGACCCTACTTTAGAAAACAAAACCTAAACAAAAACAACAAAAACTTGAAAACCAAGAACATATATCTAACCATTCAGAGCCAGTGGTTAGAAACTGTGCTTGAAAATATGTCAATTGCTACTGGAGGAATACAGAGCTGAGCATCTGTCCCTTGCCTTATGCACAAGTGAGAACTGAAGCCTGTTTTTCACTGAACAGGCTACGGAAGTAGAAAGAATTGAGCTCTCTAGCAGAGAACTGAAGTACCTCTCTTATGAAGAAAGACCGAGAGAGCTGGGGATGTTCAGCCTGAAGAAGATAAGGCTCCAGGGTGACCTCCTTGCAGCTTTCCAATACTTTAAAGGGGGCTTATAAAAACTGAGAACAACTAATAAAAGGACAAGGGGAAATAGTTTTAAATTAAAAGACAGAAGATTTAGATTGGATGTTAGGAGGAAATTTTTTGCTATGAGGGTAGTAAAGGTTTCCCAGAGTAGTTGTGGATGCCCCATCCCTGAAGGTGTTCAAGGCCAGGTTGGACGGGGCCCTGGACATCCTGATCTAGTAGGTAGAATCCCTGCCCATGGCAGGGAGAGTGGAATTAGGTGACCTTTAAGGTCCCGTCCAGCCCATTCTATGATTTTATACTACACAGCTGGTTTTACCTCAGCTTACAACTCCTTAATATTTATGAAAAAACTGAATATTTTCAGTTTTTCTTCCTCCCCTCCATAGTGACTCTACAAATGTGCACAATTAATTGAAAGCACTGCTCTTCTGCTAGTATTTCTCCTAACCTTTTCTGCTCTTTAACTTATTTCATCTCACAGGCTTCCTAGTAAGAGGTACTAAGAATGGTTGTTTCTAAACACCTTAATTATAGTTTGAAGATAGATGTGTTTGTGTATCAAAAATGATAGATAAATATTATTTGGATTATTTTTACCATCCAAGGTAAGGCTTAACACTGTGTAATTATAGTGTAGTTGATCCCATAGTGAAAGGGCTTTCCAGAGGGGAAAGAGACAAATCCATGTAAGGAACAGTGGCAGAACTTGATCACACATTATTAACTTATTTAAATTGTACTTAATAAAAATTGTTATTGACTTTAACTGATACAACTATTTAAGTTAGCTATCATTCCTGTGACTGTATAGCCTATGAAGTCAGTTATACACTTAGAACTTAAATTTCCCTTCTCTGTTATTTTCTGTAAATCTTAATGAAAATTAGAATTAAAAGGTAAAAAATATCCATGTTGGCTTGTGACAACAAAGACATATATTTTTGTAACTTGTTTATGACAAGTTACAAATGTTTATGACAAAATGGAGCTACCCAATAAGAAGATTGGCTTTCAAATATTGATTTCAAGGAACAGGAAAATCTCAATATTTCAACACCAAGGGAAATGTCTCTTGCATCTGAAGTAATCTCTTTACATCAGAAAACCTCCACTTTCACCCCAAAAATGGTAGATATGTAACATTTCTTTTACAGACTTCCTCAAATTTCATTTAATTAAACGCAAATTACATTCATGCCTGATTTAAGTGGAATCCTTAGATGTCAACAAAGTAAGTGTCAGCAGATCATCACACCCTAGGATGCATATGATGCAAAAGCATGGTCATAGAAAGCTGGACATTTTCTGTTATGAGACCCTCATACAATTTATGCTACCATTTAGTGGGAAGAACTGAGATTTTATTTTGTTTTATTTCAGGTGATGTGGAATTAGGACAGGAAGTATTAAACTGGTTAATATTTGAAGTGTTATTTCAGTCATCTAGTCTTCTTTGCCTTCTTAAACAATGATTCCTACCAGCTAACAGTCAGGAGAGTATGCTAAAAAAGCCACATGAGCACCTTGAACAATTTCTCCTGAAACAAACCAGAACAACAAAAGGTCTGCATTATGTTAGGGGAAAATGTACCTCAAAGAATTCTAAAATATTAGGTAAATATGTACTACAGCAAACTTAGGCCCAATGGAGTTAGAAATTGTAACATTAGAGACCACAACTTCCATGAAGAGCTTCTCTCTTCCCTGGCCAGGCACAGACTAAAAAGGAGAAAAGAGTAGAGGAAGTCAAACAGATGAAACAGAGACTAACATCTTTTTTGCACTTACTTGATCTATCTCAATGGTTTTCAGAAAGTCTAAGCCAAAATGAGAATACTTTTTTGGTACAACAGAAAAACAGATCCAGGCTTTGATGCTGCTGTTTTTCTGTAATAAAAGCTAATGTCCTATGACATTCTCATCACTTTCCCCACACTAAATTGTCACAATGTAGAACAGTGTATTAAAAATAAATGTATTTCTCAAATTAAATGTAATAGGTCAGTTCTGAAAAAAAAAAAATGGAGGTAAGGGTTTAAAAGGGTTCTTGGCTAGTTTAATTTAGCACTCCTGTGGACCTGATGTGCCAAAACTGAAGTTTTCTTTAGCTATGAATTTACTGATACATGAATTAAAATGACTTCTCTAACATGAAATTGCTGTTATAGTTTTCAATAACATGAAGTTATGCAAAATCTTAATTGTCCTTTGTCCTGGGGGCAAGTACTTTGTTCTTCTGGGTTATAATATTACATTTCTGAAAGTTTCATATTTCATCTGTATGAGTATGCTTGGCAGCTTTCACCTTGGACTCCCGAGGTTGGGTTGACTCACAGCTACGCAATGGTTGCCATTCCAGTATTAACATCTCTCGCCTCAGAAAGCACATCCTGTAGAAGGGACACCTCCAGCTATTGGCATGCATACAGCCAAGATAGGATCCTTCCCTCCAGCTACACAGTTGGTCTCAAGATCCCCAGGCACGTTTAAGAACAATTTGTGAAGGATAGATATTGCTATTAACAGTAATAATTTGAATGAGTGAATGGCCAATGTTCATCAGCCTATGAAGTCTATTGATATTTTTAATTAAAAAAAGAGACAGAAGGCTCAACTACTTTAAATGTATTTGATCTGAATGACATAGCTGTATTTTAAATCAAATTACTACATTCCTGAGATTTTTTTTCCACTCCTGTACTTGAAGTGAAAAAAGACAAATAGTTTTAAGTTGTACTCTGAAGGAACTCTAATAGTAACTAAGGAACTCTAATAGTAACTCCCCTTTTCCACAGGATTTATCTACAGCATGGATTTATCTTTAAACATCTAAGAGTTATTGCTAAAACAATTTATCAATAAAATGAGAGTCCCTGGAAAGTCACTAGCTAAATATTTCAAAAGACAAAATATGCTTGCTCTTTACTATTTTTACTTTTTTTTTTTTTTTTAATGTTTCTATAATTTAATACATGAATTATTCTGTAAATTATGTATACATAGAAGATATCACTTTCAGGAGATGTAGAAGACTTTTAAAAATGAAGAAAATTTATGAAAAAACTCTGTTGAATCAAGTCAATAGACTAAGATTAAAACAAGAGGTGCTTAACATCACCAGTACATGAATGTAGCCTTAAATTACATGGAGTTTACTGCACAGTGCAGTACCTCTCTGACACCAAGCATAACTCTGATCAGGATAAGTCAGTAGTTCACTTCCTTCAGCAGAAGGACTGAGAGGCACCAATTAGGAGATCTGCCGAAGGAATCAGATCAAGTCAGGAAAGGAACACAGATCTTTTGTTGGGGTCCTGGACTGTAAATTCTAATAAAGCCTCAATGTACTAGACTGCATATAAAAATACCGTGACATCAGCAAGACCAAGAAAAAGCCAGGAGATGCAAGCACTGGCCTATCCTGACTTCTGCAATTTTTAAATTTTAAATTGGGAAAGAAAAATAAATTCTTACATGTCACACTTGCAGGACTGATAATCTCTACACTATTTAGTATTCTTTCACCCTTTGCAGTATCCTCCCTAAGAAAGAATGTAATTTTAAAATAGTTTCCTTGCACTTATCCAGAGCGATCTTCCTTTCACTTCTTTGCTTTGGAGAATTTCTTCACAGGGAAGCAAGTGCTGTAGAGAATAGAGAAATCCATATATGTTGCAAAATATTTGTCTTTGTTCACTGAACTGTTACTGTAAGAATTCTTTCTTATCGAAGAAAGAGAAACCTGTATATGAATTGAAACTCTCTTTGACAGAGGAGGGAAGAAAATACCTATCATCTGAGTCACTCAGTTTGAAACTTTAAATTGTTTTCATCACCCTGAAAATAATCTCTAAAACTGATAGAATATTAGTATATTTCACTGTTAGAGAAGCAAATTGCTTTTGCCCTAAGAAGGCATTAAACTCCTGGGTACCTACAATTTTGCTGTTTTCTTTACTGTTGTGACAGAGCAGGAGAATTAACAAACCCGAGTACCAAAATGGACAGGTGAATCCAAATCCTAAACTCACAGTGGGCTGTGATATTAAAGTCAGTCCCATGGAGAAATTCAAAGATTTAGGGACAAATTCAGAATATCTTATATGTGGCTTTCCTTATATGAAACACATACATTTAATGAAGCTGACTATCATTTTTACTTTTATTAAGCTTTGCTGGTTGACATTGTGAATATGAGAATCATATACAAAGGAATAGGTGGAGTCATAGCATAAATAATCTCAATGGTTGATAGAAGTTCCAGTGCACAAACTGTACATACTACAAATAGTTCAAGGGCCATGGAAACATTTTTTTTTTCTTTTTAACAAAAGGGTATTTAGAGGAATAAGTACAGAATGAAAAGATTCTAAAAAAAAAAAAAAAAAATCAAAATGGGAAGAGGTTCCCTTTTGTTACCTCTTTCTTGTCTTCAGGACATAGAATAGTGAAAACTTCAACACCACTTTTAAAGTACTCCAGTATTCCCCATGGTCTTTATTTGATTTGATGTTTTTTTCTGTAGCTGCAGGTTTAATTTTCTTTCACAATAGTATCCAGAAATCAATTTTATACTTTATTTAATAATTCCTGAAGCAGTGTCTTTTACAGTAGTCAAGATATATCTGTAAACAAATGTTTTCCTCAGTTTCTGTAGATCATGGGAAACTGACCTGTAGACATTAGAGCTCCTTTCCATATGGGACGAATTATCTGATGACTTCACATCATGTAGATAAAAGTGGGCCTTGACTCTCTTTGGGGTGTATATGCAGTTCTACTAATTGGAAGTCAGTTATGCTTTTAATGTCTGTGACAAATAGTGAAGGAATCATATTACTATGAGTGGTAAAAATAGAGTGGTAGAGAAATAAACTGATATATCACAGAATCACAGAATCACAGAATTTCTAGGTTGGAAGAGACCTCAAGATCATCGAGTCCAACCTCTGACCTAACGCTAACAGTCCCCACTAAACCATATCCCTAAGCTCTACATCTAAATGTCTTTTAAAGACCTGCAGGGATGGTGACTCCACCACTTCCCTGGGCAGCCTGTTCCAGTGCCTAACAACCCTTTCGGTAAAGAAGTTCTTCCTAACATCTAACCTAAAACTCCCCTGGTACAACTTAAGCACATTCCCCCTCGTCCTGTCACCAGGCACGTGGGAGAACAGGCCAATCCCCACCTCACTACAGCCTCCTTTAAGGTATCTGTAAAGAGCAATAAGGTCACCCCTGAGCCTCCTTTTCTCCAGGCCGAACAAGCCCAGCTCCCTCAGCCGCTCCTCATAAGACTTGTTCTCCAAGCCCCTCACCAGCTTCATCGCCCTTCTCCTAGACATCATTTGAAAGACTTTCAGTACAGATGTAGATGGATACCTTGATTAATACATTTTAGTATTATTTATTATTATTATTAAAGACTATACAATATCATATTGTTAAAGTGTTTTCTATTTTTTGTGTGTATGTATATTTTTATAACTGATTTATTATATCTTTCTTAAAAAAAAGGAGGACAGTTATATATATTTAGCAAAGTATAACTAATAGAATGAGTAATTAAAAATATATATTTGTTCTTAGTACTGAACATATCTCATTTTGCCTTCTTGTTTATGAAAATATGCCTCTTTCTAGAATGCACAAGAAACAAACAAACAAACAAAACATGTCTCTTAGCAAACTGGGATTGCATTCATCTATATTTTCATGCTAATGCATTTTTTTAATTTAATTTCTTAAATCAGTAGAATATTTTTATTAACAGTAAGAGTTTGAACAATGTAGAAAATCCTTTTTCCTTGTCCAAAACAAATGCAGGGTTTGACCTTTGGAACTGTAGATATGAGCATCCAGATCCTGAGTTCATAAAACTTAAAGGAGAAATGTTGGTAGAAAAAAAAAAATAAAAAATCCATCTAATGGTTTAGACATACTTTTTCAGATACTTAAAGCAAAAGATAGATCAGACTCCAAAGGAAGATATTACATTCTTTTCAGTAATGAGGAAACAATTTTTGTAGGTTTCCGTAGCCATGGTTATCACCTAATCTGTAGCTATTAGTTCACCATCAGTGCAATGACATGTTATGGTGAATTTTATGGACAAGAGCAATGCAGCAGCCAGTGTGATTACATTACTGCAAGTGTAGTTTCTCTTTGACTTTTTTTTTTTTCTTTTCACTAAAATATCATATTTAAACTAGTGTATAGGTTACAATACTAATTTTCTGATGCAGTGTTCCATAGGCTAACATTTCATACTATTAATCATTCCTGTGATTTTATATTTTACAAGGTATTTTATTTTGAACAAATCCTCTGAAACTTTTTCTGCCTGAATACACAAAATTCTCATAATGGTTAGCCATCGAGCCTGCAATTGCCTAGTACTTTAAATGGCATTAACAGAAAAACACTAATTCCAATTGTCAGAATTTGCTTTGGGAGTATGCACATAGACCCTATTGAATTAAATGGCAACTGCATTTAAGAGAAAAAAATATTTTTTGCCAAACTGTGAAATCAAGCTAAAACTATTCAGTGAAATTCCAAGTCTCCTTTAAATATATATCCCTGTATTGTAGGAATATTTAAAATCTTTTATTCTATTTAAACTTCACAGGTTAAGGGCAGATTATTATAGACTAGCTTTTATCATAACTAATAAGTACAAATCACTTTATCAATTTGTATGCATTTACATTTTCCAAATGTACTTTATATATTCCAAAATCACTTAATCTAATCAAGTATGATCTCCTTAGTTCAAGTCCTTCCACGATTTCTGCACAGGAAATGGGAAATAGAAATTGTCTTTGTCTTTGAACCATTAAATGTTTCTTTGGAGAATTAGTTTGTTTTATTTTATTTTTTTAATGCTGTCCCTATCCACCACTTCTGATCTGCTCTGGTAGGGATTAATCAACCCTACCATAATAAAAAGTGTATCTTTCCACACAGATTCCTTAATCATTCATATAAAGTACAGTAACTTTTAAAACAACTTCTAAAAAATCAGTACTTTTTCAGAGGTATATGATATAAAACATTTTCTTTTGCAAAGCACAGATTAAATTTTCTGACAGAAACTCAGTGAAGGACAGAAGATATTCTTTTCTGAGACAAAAAGTTATTGATTACCTCACTGATTGTATCACACCTCATTGTGTGAAACAGCAGCTTCTCACACAAATCATTTTCAGCATTTAGTTGAGTTAAAAGATCAAAGCTGCAGCTCCCTATCTGTCTTTAGTACTTCATCCTTCCAGCTTTTGACCTTGCTCTGGTCCTGCATACCATGAAGTCAGCTTAAATGCAGCTTTGGCACCTATGTTGTAACTGTTTGATTTATGACTATACTATGTCTTTTCATCTTGATTATGTACAGCATCTGTACAGATACTGCAGAGAAGCATACTTGGCATTCTTCACAAGCGTCCCAAGAAAGTCAGAGACAACTTCAGTATTAATTTTTCCATGATTTAAATCTTGGTACAAACAATGAATTAGCATACAATTCTCATTAAAAGATAATTTATTTGCAGCATGACTTGAGAAGTTATTTTGAAACTAATAGAATGACTCACAAAATAAACATGCCTGAATTAGACTAATATAAAAAGAGGATCCTGTCTTCTATAGGATTGTTCATATAAGTGATTACTCGTGTAATCACAACGTTAAAGCTTAATAAAGTAACACACCATTAAGCATATAAAATCAGCTTGCTTTTTAGTATTCCTTAAAGGTTAATTATGTTAATTTTGTTTGATATTTCATGCTGGCATGCCATCAGTCTATCAGGTTTGATTTTTATTTCAGGTGTGTTACATCTTTGTCTATTCCACCTAATTTATTGTGAAGTTAGCTTGTCTGCTTGTAACTCAATTTTTTAATGAAGACAACAATGTTATATCTAGACAACACAAATTGTGCTAATGTTGGCTGAGGTGATCTATACTATCTCCACAAAAATGAGAAATAAAGTCTCCAGGTGTGTTATTTCTGCCTGGTTACTAGAATACTTAAAGAGTTTTTACTACAGTTGTATTAATGTAGTAAAAAATATTGTATTCCTTCATAAATGTGGGTTTTGTTGTTGTTGTTGTTGTTTTTTAATACTGTATTTTATGTACACTTTCTCTCTAGGACATGCTTTATGAAGTTAATGGGTAAGAAAATCTCGTATTTTGTTGGTCATCCTCAGCAAACTTAAATGAGAAATTCTTGATCAGTGTCATGAAGAAATACATGTAATTATTATGTCTGAAAGCAGACTAGGAAAACAAAAAATCCCTGTCAGTAGAATGTAGAATACTCTGAAATTCAAAAAGATAAACATAGTTGGCTTTATATTCCCATATAGTATGTGCCCCTCAAGTAGAAATGAAGTAGCTTATTCCAAGTTGCACACTTTCTTTGGAAATGGATGTTGGGCATTGCAGAACAACAAAAGAGAGGACTGAGCTTCATCTTTCCTCATTTCATCCTGTTGCAGAATGCAATGTCTTTCAACAGACAATTCAAATAAGTAACCTTAAGCATTTGCATTTGGAGAGAAGGTTTCCAAGCTCCCACAGCTCTAGTCAGTCACAGCTCATTGCTCCTAACCTTGTTTTCTCTTTCAGGATGGATTTTATCAAGCCTCCCGCTTATTTCACAGCCCACATGCTTTGCCAGCTGTCCTTGCATAATGCAAAACTCAAGGCTGTTACCTATTCAAAAATCAAAGCATTCTTTGAATGCAGCCTTTAAAGAGGCCCCTTTTGCAGACTTTTAGGAAGGATATTAACCATAGTCAGTAGAGGAGATCATAAGAGATAAATAGGATAGTCCTCTGTTTTTTAAATGGTCAAACCAAGCAAACAAAATATACGGATATAGCTTTGATGGCAAACCACCTTCTGTCAACAGCATGTTTCAGCTGGAAGGAGCTCTTGACACTTGTCATGCTTGGGGTGTCTAATAGTCTCTTCTGTCAGAAGAAAATTGGGTTCCTAGTAAAACGTTAGCTCTAAAACTGCATAAAAACTAATGACTGTATCAAGCTATGTACATTGCCGGAAGCTACAGTCTGCTAGGAGAATTGCTTTTTATTTGGAGGTTTGATATCATCATGCTGTCAAGGGCCTCACATTGGCTGTTGGCAGACAGGGCAATGAGTTCATTGTGTATTTTATTGCAGAAAACCTCAAAGCCAGCCTGCGGCTTGGTCCCTAGTGTACGATGATAATTTTAACAATGATGTTCATTCTGAAATTCTCTAATCAGAAAGTTTAGCTTCATCAAGTTGCTGAATGCCCTTCAAACTTGGGAATGACCATTCAGAACGGGGAGTGAATGTGGCTATTGCTTATATTGCTTCTGAAAAGCCATAGTAATGGACCACATTGCACAAGTTGGGACAAAAATGTAACAAAACTTCCCTCTAAATCAAATATTAGAAGGAAAAAATCCTATAAAATATAGTTATATAAGCTGATACATAAATCCATTTTTAGCACTGTAAGAAGAAGAAAAATTATGTGGTTTATACAGAAGTAGCCACTTCTTTCTTCACAGGGGAATGCTCTACAAGAACAATGCCCTTCTTCCATTAGAGACCAAAGCAAGGCAACAAATCAGGTTGTGGAGGCACCTCTCTGGTCTCTTATATTCAGAGATTCTAAAATTAATTTCCTTGCCAGGACTAACAATAACAGCCAAATGTCAGCTTCTACTATACCTTTACATTGTCATATGGGCACTGTGAAGGTCTGCCGCTCCCTGGTCTGAGGTTGGAGGTCTGAGGTCTGGGACTGCCAGCCAGGTCCTGGTGGCCTGGGCAAAGGAGAGGCTGGGGACAGCCAGGGCACCTTGAGCCCCAGGCATGTCCTTGAAGATGGGGGCAGGCCAATTTCAGAACAAGATGTTGGCCTGCGGGTAGGCCTGGTTTAGAGGGGCCATGTCTGGGCAGGGCTATGGCCAAGCTGGATGCAGTATCCTATGGACTCACTGGAGCAGAAACCAATGGCCCTGGGGAGTTGGAATGGGGTGGTGGAAATGGGAAGTGTAGGGGAAGCCCTGGAAGTGGTGAGGGTTGCACATACCTGTTGATGGCCTCAAGGCCCTGACAGATGGGAGAGTGAGATGAAAGTACAAAAACATTTTCCATTTTCATTTCTTGCCTGGTTAGGCTTTACAACACTGCCCTAAAACCCTCTTCAGTAAATAGGGTAGAAGAAGTGAGTGGAAGTGAGGTGGAAGGCAAGAAAAGTCCATGCAAATTTCTTCTGGAGCAGAGGTTCCTGAAATTTCTCTCAGAAAATGCTACCCCCACCTTTTCCCATCGCTGGCTGGAATATAAATAACATAGCTCGTCCTCCAGTTGCTAAGCTTTTAAAAAGAGGTAAAATTAAACTATCCTTACTTAATTGATTTTCTCACCCTACAACAGCCCTCCAGCTATCTTATGCTCTTGACCTTCTTGTCTGCAAGGTATCAACTCCCTTTTTATCTCGAATGTGTAAAGTATGTATTTAAATAAATGTGATTTTACAGCAATTACATAGTGTAAAATTGGTGCCTTGGGTTATAAACCACTCATTTTTGAGAATTTGTGAAGAAAATCAGGTGAGACACAAGTTCAACTAAAATAAATACATAAAATTTTGTTCATGATCCTTCAAATGAGTATGTGTAACTATTCATGGACAAAGTGTTGATCATGGTGAATCTGGGAGCCAGAACAAAGAATTGGTTGCATTTTGGATGGAAGAATATTTTTGAATGCAATTTAGATGAGAGCTCCATCTTCTTGTCTTCTTGTGCCTTTCAAAATTTCACTTGGAACTAACCAAACTAACCTTTTTTTTTTTTTTTTTTTTTAATCTTAAAAAAAGTGAAGTGGATTAAAACAATGTTTGTTTTTCTGTTTACCACCTTCTCCAAACTTAAGCCCACAAGCTATTTTACTCTTGATGTTTTCTTCTATAAGGAAGTGATATGACTGCTTGCTGCACTGTGTAGAGTAAGGTTGACCCAAGTGGAAATACTTACAGAATTACAGAAAGACTGTGGTTAGAAGGGAATTCTGTAGGTCTTCTGGTCCAACCCACCTATTCAAGCAGTAGTACCAGGTTGCCCAGGAGCATTTGAGAAGGTTTTCTAGGATGATTTCCTGATGGCTTTTGAATATCTCCAAGGAGGGAGAGTCTACAGTCTCTATTGGCAACCAGTTTCGGTAATCTGTTGCCCTCACGCTTAAGTGTTTGATGGTCAGTTGCAACCTCCTGTGTTTCAGTTTGTGCCCATCACCTCTTGCTTTCTCACTAGTTAAGAATTTTATGTTTAAGTTTGTTTTTCAGATAAACTTCTTATGCCATTTTTTTTTTCTTCTGAATTTGATTTATACTTATGCATACCTAATCTAATGAATACTTAATGAGATTTCAACTAGTACAGATGTGAGTTGGAATCATGGCCATCTCTAGTGTTTGGAATTTACACTGGAACCTGTATTATGATCCAGGTCTAGTAATAAACTTTTGCATTTATGAATTATACATTATATTATAAAACTATCCATACTAAAGAAATATCTGAATGCTCTGAAATGTATAAAGAAGTTAAACAAAGTACAAAGTTATAATCAAATCCTTTATTAAGTGTGGAAAACATTTGACATATAAGAATACCTGTAGTAAAATTAAAAATAATAATAATAATAAAAAAGATGAAATATTTTTAAAGTGTAAATATGTTTTTCAAAAGATTGTTGTGAAGGCATTTGAAGTTCCTGTATTTCAAGGTAAAAATAAAAAATAAAAAAATAATTATCATATTTTCTAAACATGCTCTTGAATTTGACATCTTCTATAGGCTAGGGCAATAATGTAGGAGCTCTGACTGTAGAAGCTCTAACTCTGTGTCTTCTCCATTATGGTTTGAGCCTTCGGAAATGTTTCTCCTTTCCCAGTGGACTACTTTTGAAGCAGAAATGGAAATTCAATAGAATATTATAATACATATCTTTAAAATAACCAAGTTATCTAGCCAATCCCAGATTAGAGAGTAAAATTCTGGATGTTAATGATTTCAAGAACATGGTGTTCAAAGAACCAGAGAAACAATAAAGCCTAACGTTCCCTTAAGGACCATCATTGCCTCAATAGAGGATTTCCCTGAGGTTTACAGCCATCTAGTAATATTGCTTCACTTCTCTGTCTTGAATTAGGCCCAAAGAAAAGTGAAGCCGATGAAACAGAGTTCACTAAAAGGTAAAGCAACTCTTCACACTTCACCTTTTCTAGTTTTCCTCCCATTTCATACTCTGTATGTTCAATAATTTGTTAATATTATTAACTTTGATAAAGGACATAAAAGTACTTTAACATTTGTGATGCTTTAAGAAAAGGAGGAATTTATCCTGCCTTCTAAGGCACCTTACAGAATGCAAAGGGCTATAAAAAATCTAATTTATGCTCATCAACCTTGAGCCACTTCATTATAAATGGTATAGCAGCAACTCAAATCCCAAGGAGATGAATGCTTATCTATCACCCCTCAGGGCTGTCTCGGTAAATTTGACCTCATTGACACATTGGAATCTCTGTTGCTAATTACAGTTGGACTAGAATTGCACTTTAGGACTGACATCAGTCCTGAGCACCACACAGGCACCAAGGCAGGATACCTTGATTCCCCACAATCACCTCAATAGCTTCTTGGCTGCACTCCATCTGGAAACAAGCCATGTAACCAGTGGCATATGGAGGTGTCTTATGCACGGTTTATGTGCCTGGCTCAGATTCAGATTGAAATTACTGCCAAACCACAGAAAGTACGACGCATGTGTCATTTGTGTATTTGGCATGGAAAAGGAGGAGGTTCTGGCAAAGAATTCAAGGCACCACAGGCTCAAGCTAATATTATATTCTCAGGTTAGGGTTGAGGTTCAGAGAGGCATTTATAATCCCAACATGCAGTTTAGGTGAAATGCAGACACTTGGGTCCAAGCAGTTAGGACACTTCCTGGGAAAGGGAAATGAGTGTGCAGTACAAGAATTTGTACATTTTATATATTTTATCTTATGGCTCTTTAGCAGAAAATTTATGAATAGTATCTTAGCATTTAAGTTTCTACACACAGAATGTTCTGAATTCAGGCCCTCTGTTTCGATTTCTTATGTTTGAACATGTCATGAATTTCAGCAGAGTTACTTCAAGAAATAATCTTTCAGCCTTACATCTTACCTGGTGGTTATTAGAGTTTCCTGTAATGGAAGAGGTTCAATTCTGCAGTTTCCCATACCAAATTCTTAGTATCTGGTGAAAACTCTTAAAACCATAAGGCTGTTACGTAAATTTGTAGATGTCACTGATTAACAAACTCTAATGTCTCTTGTATATCTCTGAGAAACAATGAACTTTTTTTGAAATTCTGAACTAATCTGAACATTAGATTAGATGTGTATAAGTATAAATCAAACTCAGAAGCATAAAAAATCAGTGCTGAATGGGTTTCTACAGCATGTCCTATAGGGTGCCTGAGGTGTTTCTTGCTCAGAATATTAACAACATCAGTCAAGAACGCTTTCCACTTGATGTATACAAGTGCCCAAGTGAATAGCAATAATGTTACTCAGTAAGCCAGCCAGTGTCAGTCACACCATAGTGATGCTTAACTTGTATGATATAAGGAAACTGGTGAAACAGTATTTGCCATAACCTCTCTTATATCTCCATATATAGACAAATTCTCAGATTCAAAGGTTGAAACACTTCTACTGGTCTTTGCCAAATGTTACTATAGAGTGTCATTTGCAGAAAACCCAGAGGAGATTTTTGTCTTTCTGGATTTCTGTGTTCTGTCATTGTAAGTTATCATAATTACAGTAATTAATCCTCACCTTTTCTTTCCAGGGGAAAAAAAAATAAAATCCGAATGAAGTTGTGTACTTTTTACAGCAAAACATAGACTTGCTGGTAGACACTATGACTTGCTTCAGAATTTGTGATTCACTAGTTAAGCTTAATGTGGGATAATATATGAAAAAACTTATGTTTTTCTGTTGTTTTATTCTCTGGATCGTGATATTGTGTAGTTTTTTCTGAGAGTGATCAATAACTTCTTACTCCTTGGTAAAATTACATTAATACAGCTGATGTTTATCAGTGACATATCTTGTGATCCAGATTTTCAAGTTTTATAGAGATCAAGCTTGTCTAGTGGAATTATTTCCCATTTAAATGCATTTCAAAGAAGAGCTAGACTAACTACTGACATTCATGCTGTCATCTTTCACAAAACTGTCCCCTGAGATTTCAGCTATAAAGATCAATCACTATCTTGTAGGTTACATATGACACATAGTGTTCTTGTGAAGCCTGATATGCTCCAGATGCAAAGTGAGCTCATTGTATGCCTGCTTCGTCTCCTTTACTGACAAATCTGGATTATTTTGTCCTCATAAATACTGCTTGCACAACATATGCACTGCTGCAAATTATAGCATGGATCTGTGTTTGGCAGATCAATAGAAAAAAAGCATAAATGACTCGAGGGATTTTTTTCCCTCCCCCCATCACACCTCCTGATTCTTTCACATGGGAACTGGTTCCTCTAGGATTTCTTATGGAATTCCTGCATTTCTTAACTAGGACCAAGTCTGATGAAGCACATTAGCTGTCTCTGCACTAGTAAATGAAATCTCTTCAGGATCATTCTCTTCTAGTATGCCCAGCTCTAATCAACCCTGTACCCTTGTTGGTAAACTCAGACTCCAAATCACACTGTGTGTCTGCAAACCACTTACTGGGAATCTGCCCTGATTTTTCATAATTCTCAAACCATGTCCAATTGTGCTAGCTGGCCCACACCTGTACCATGCTCAGCCAGTACCATGTTAAGAGACCTATTATAATATTAAGACCTATAACCAGGAATGTTCCCTGGTCCTAACTATTACACATCTGTCCATAATATCTGATTGTTGCTTCCTACATAAAATAAAGTGATCTGTGAAACAAAAGTAATAGGATAATTGTAAGCACAAAGGAATTCAGATACAGGCAATTTTAATAGAGCTATTCCTAGCAACTGTGATTTTTAAAAAGTATAATGAATATCTTATGAACAGTGGTCTGTCTACTCATTGGAAATGAATGTTTCTTAGTAGAAATTGGATTTTATTTGTACAGAACATAATTAAATTCTGATTTTTCTCTTGTGTAGTGTAGGATATTGTTCCTTCTATATTTTTGGTCCTGGTGAAAGATTTTAAAAGTACTTCAGCCCCCTTTGTTCTTCTTTTGAGACATCAAAAATAGATCTATTTATACTGTTTTCGTAATAAATAATAAAATCTCCTACATGGTTTGATCCTATACCACTTGCATGAATTGGCCTATAACAATTTATATTGATATCAGATCAAGACTCAAATTAAGTCAGAAGAAACCTTTCTGTTGCTTTCCACAGACTTTGATGTAGACTCTTGAGTGCCGACAATTCTTCTTTGAGTGAGTAGTCCAAAGACATTTTAGTGACATCTGGCATTTTTTGACATCTGGATAAGTTCTCGTTGCAGTGTTCAACAGTTAAAAACAGTAAAGACTTCTTGTTCTTTGACATCTGTGTCAAGAGAGTTAAACTCAAATTCATACATAATGGTTAGTCAAGGTATAAACAAATTTATATCAAACACCTATCTAGGAAATATTTTGAATTCTACCCTTACAAGAAACATCAGTAAATGGCAGAAATACAAATGTATACAGTGTAGTGGCAAATTACAAAGAGACAGAGAGAAAGAGAATGGATGGTAAGGGAAGGTAAGGGGAAGAGAAAAGCAAGGAAGAGGAGAGGAGAGGAGAGGAGAGGAGAGGAGAGGAGAGGAGAGGAGAGGAGAGGAGAGGAGAGGAGAGGAGAGGAGAGGAGAGGAGAGGAGAGGAGAGGAGAGGAGAGGAGAGGAGAGGAGAGGAGAGGAGAGGAGAGGAGAGGAGAGGAGAGGAGAGGAGAGGAGAGGAGAGGAGAGGAGAGGAGAGGAGAGGAGAGGAGAGGAGAGGAATGTCTTTTCTTAGGTATAATTCTTGAACCTCATCATCATTATTACATGGGCATTCCTTTTTCATTACAATCCATTTCATTACAATCAGTTAAAAACTTACTTTCCTTCTGTAAGCTTCATCTATTTTTTTAGTACATGTTGGGCCTTTTTAAATGCTAGTGCTAAGAAACACCTCATTTTAAACGGGTGGGGATAAAGCTTTTAAGGTAAGGTTGAGGTATAGTAAATGTGACAGATGATAAATGTCAGAATGATTACCTAAATCAACCTGGACCTGTTTTTCAGCATCTGATGTATTTAATAGCTTCCATGGATTTCAGTGAGTTATGAACTTATTTGAGAAACTACATCTTTTTTTGAAATGATTTTTATTAATTTTTGTCCAAAAATTTTTGTCCATTTTTTTTTCCAAAATTTAAAATTAAAAATTCTTGAATACCTTACTTTGATTTGCATGTGATATATATTAGCTCACATATATATTAGCTCAGAGCTTTCCCTTACAAGTCCTAACATCTAAAGCTCCATCTCACTCCTATTTTAGAACATAAAAATAAATTTCAAATAATTACTACTACTACTAATAACAAATTATCTTTCCAGTGCTCTTCTTTTTTGCAACAAAGAACAGGCACCAGTTTACAATCTGATACATATGATATATAATCTCTATCCTTCCCACATTATAGTTTTTGCTTTGCCACTGAACACTTTTCCAGTGTTCAGTTTCTCAGACTTTGCAATGTTGACAACTTTGTGTTTCACAGTGCTTCTCTTCATTCATAGCAGCTCAGCATCTGCTATAGAAATTCTTTTCATGGGAGAAGTAATAGTAGGGAAAAGTGTGATGTGTTTTCTGTGCAAGCCAACATCTGGAAACTCAAAATTGCACACATCCTGGAAACACTGACATCTCAGATAACTACCACAAAATCATTCAGATTTAACAGTGAATGACAGTAGGACAGTAGTTATCCAACTCTTTGTACTGTCCATATTTGATCTCATGATTAAAAAACTAGTGCTGAGAGCTGACTAATAAGCCATTTGAATGCATGGAGTTTATTAATCATACAAACCCAAAGAACTATGCTATTCAAATTGTGTACCAGCCACGTAATTACTTGCAGATTAAAGGCGGATCTAGTAGCAAAGCTTATCAAATTGCCTTACATTTTCTACTTTAAAATTCTGTTTTCAATCATATTCCCTTTCTAAACTTTAACTGGCTGCCTTGCAATTTAACACCAGGTGTTTGCCAGAGGCTGAATTTATGTGGAAAATATCAGTAAATCTGTTCAGCATTTTGTTCAGAACATGGTCAGAGGACAATGGAAATTCCATGGAAAGGTGTTGAATTATTAAAAACAAAAACAAAACAAAAAAAAACTTTTTTCCTCAAACTTTCAGATAAAGAGCTTTTGCTTTGTGAGTCAGCTGTCTTGGATACTGCATACTGCCAAACTGAGAGAACAAGTAAACATTTCTGAAGTATTTCTTATAACAGATTAGAAGAATGAATTTTAGCAATCATTTTGAATGAAAGGTGTGGCTATCTATATATAAAGAAGGGCTTTGTTGTTATTTTCTAAAGTTATTTGAAAGAAAAATAAATGGAATTGATCAGTGGCTACATGCTTGCAACTGTTCCTTACACATAAATAATCAATTTTAAAAAAAAAACTTTTTTTTGGGGGAATATAATGATCATGCATCCCCACTGCAAAATTCTGATTTCAACAGATCTTTTCCGAGTTGATGACTGTCAGCTGTGTAACAATACCTCAGGTATTATCTTTCACAGGAGTTATAGCTTTCTGACTAAATCTTGGGATACTAGAATAAAAATAAATAATAAAAGGGATTTTTTCATGTTTTATACATCTACATGTTGCCCAAAAGATATATGAATTGACTGCTCATTTTGCTCTGCCAAATGGAAGGTTTTAAGCTATTGAAAATCATGTAAGGTTGAATGTTGTACTAACATTGCTAATGCAAAGGTAATATTTTACCCACTGAAAATCTGGTCTGTAGCTTGCACACAAGCTCCTCCATGAGGAGCTGAGAACTACTACAACAGAAAAGAAGTGCCTCATTCATTGCCTATGTCAAAAACATCTCTGAGTTCTTTCTTCTGATATGTTGTTACTAATAATGTATGACTCTTGTTCTTGAACTTTTTGCATTGGCCCCAAATGCTAAAATACTGGGTGTTGTTTTCCAAGTAACAGTGTCATTCAGAAGTCCAGAGACAGTCTAATTCAAAACGCTTCTGGGTCAGCTGTGTATTTACATCAGCCAGCCCTTTTCTCAAGCAACTTCCAAGTCAATCCTGGCTCCAAGGTGAAGAAAACTGAGAAAGTGAAGAATCCGTGTATCCATTCTTTCTTTCATCATCTAGCTTCACACACAATATTTGACCTGGATGAAAGGAGATAAAGAGGAGGTTCAGAGAATTGCACCTCAGTGTTAAAGATGCAAAAAGTCACCTTTTCTGCTATGTCCATCTGAAGAGAGGGTCTACAGGGAGTATAGCTCCTTATTTCTTAAATTATTATTTCATTCTTTTTAAATTATTCCTGAAATATAAAATGAACAAAACAGAAAAGCAGACAAAGCTCTAGTACATAACCAAGGACAAGCTGTAGCTTATACTTCTTTACATAACAGTGCAGCGTGCTCTTAACAGGCAGTGAAGATGCTGCCAAGCATTTCAGATTCTCAGAACAAAACTGGGGTAATTATTTTCCAGAAGACACCCAGAGCTACACCCTTTCACTCCAACAGAAACCATATTTCACTCCAACAGAAGCTTGGCACAAACAGTAGTCTTTTCTTGTGAAAGACCTAGTGTTTGAGGTATTGATGTCTAGGGGTAGCAGCGTTGGAGTATGTCTGACAACCTGATAGAAATGGATTTTTTTTTGAGCTTTGGGCATCTTGTGAAAAAAAAAATAAAAAAAATATATATATATATATATATATGTATATATATATATATATATGAACCCCTCTTTTTATATCAAGACAATTTTAAAATCAATGGTTTTTTTTTTTCTTTTTTTTTTCTTTTTTCTTTTTTTTCTATTTTTTCCACATTAACACATCACTAGTTATGACTAGTTATGAAAAAGAAAAAAAAAAAAAAGAAGAAGAATGAAGATAACAGTGTATGAGAATCTGGCTTAGGGGTGTGTGGGATGGGAGACATGAAATGTCCCTGAACTCAGAGAGGAGTGAAGACAGAGCAGTACTGGTTTTATAAAACTAAATTAAAACCTGAGGGGCCTATATGGGAAATTCTGTTCAGTTATATAAAATGACCCTGTAAAAGAAAGAGATAGAGAGAGAGAAGGAGGAAGGGAAAGAGACAGAGAGTATGCGTGTGCTTGCACATGCTAAGTAGGGGTGTGTGGAGAAGGATTTTGAATCCATCTGGAATTTTAACCACCCTTACTATAAAATTCTACATGATTATTTATAAAGCCCTGTGAAATGAAAATCATTCTCTATTAACTTTAAACTGAACTTATTGAGTGTCAGACTTACCTTTTTTGTTTCATCTTTGTTTTATTTGTAGGATTTTTCCAAGGAGTGGTGCTGATCTGGGTTTCTATAACCATATCTAGACAGATAGGTCATAGTTACTTTTTAATAACCTGACAGACACCACTCATCATTGGCTCCCACCTGGACATGGAGCTATTGACTGCGATTCTCTGGCTGAACTTTTACAGCCAATTCCTTATCCATCAAATAGTCCACCCTTCAAATCCATGTCTCTCCAATTTAGAGATCAGGATGTCATGTGGGATTGTGTCAAAGGCTATACAGAAGTTCAGATAGATGACATCGGTTGGTCTTCCCTTGTTGAATGATGCAGTTACTCCATCATAGGAGGCTACCAGATTGGTCAGGAACAATTTATCCTTGGTGAAGCCATGCTGGCTGGCATACCTTGTCTTGCATGTGCCTTAATATTGCTTGTGGGAAAATCTTTTCAATTATCTTCCCAGGCATAGAGGTAAGACACACCGCTCTGTAGTTCACCGAATGTTTCTCTCTACCCTTTTTAGAAATTAGAATGATGTTTCCTTTTTTCCAGTCACTAGGTACTTCATCTGACTGCCATGTCTTTTCATGTACCTCAGCCTTCTCCATGTCTATTTTTACCAGTTCTCCCTTCTCATGTTTCAAAGGGCATACACTCTTCTTGGCCTTTATTTTCTGAACAATTTACTTGTAGGATCCCTTCTTGTTACTCTTTGTATCCTTTACAAAGTTCTGTTCCATATGTACCTTGGCTTTCCTGTTCCCATCCCTGCACAACCAGACACCATCCCTGTACTCCTTCCTGCTTCCACATGTCCCTGCTTCCACTGCCTGTGCATTTCCTTCTTGCACCTCAGTTTGACTAGCATGTCCTTGCTCAGCTGTCCTGGTTTCCTGCCTTCCCTGCTTTTAATCATAGAATTATTAAGGTTGGAAAAGACCTCCAAGATCATCTGGTCCAACCAGGCCCTACCACCAATATTACCCACTATTCCTTACACATGGGAATGGAGAGCTCTTGTACTCTAAGAGAAGTGTGCCAGAGTTGCCAACTCTGATCAGTTCTTCTGTCCCTTAGGACAGTGTCCCAGAGGATCTCATCCACTAGTTCTTTAAACAGCTGGAAATTTGCTCTTCTAAAGTTCAGGGTTCTGTCTTTGCCAAGTTCGTATTCCAAAGTAGTGAATTCCCCAAATAGAGATATGAAGTATGAATCTCAATATAAAGACTATGCCATAGTATTCAGGCAATGTGTGTTAGGTAGTTTCATCAAACTAGTAATCTTCATATCTCCATTTTATTTTATTTTTTTTCTAAACATCTCACACCCTTTTCTTCAGGTGAAAAAGAATTTGTACCTCAAAATTCAGCCTATCATTATCTGTAAAAGAAGTTAATGCATTTTGAGTGCAAAGTCAGCAGTGTCAACACTGCTGTCCACACTTTCCTTCAGCTTTGAATTTTCAATATTCTCAGCACAGGCAAATCCCTTTGATTAAGGCAAAAATGCTGCAGCTAACATTATATCTGTACCACAAAGTATAGATTACACTGACAACTACTGTATAGTACAGTTGTGTGGCAACAGATGCCTCATCATTTGGGGTCTTATCAGAAGATCAGTGGGATTTCAGAAGTCTTCTAGAAAGCCAAAAATACACAATTAGTTATAAACAAATATTTATTATAAAACAAAGTTTTATAACTGATACAGTTTTATAATTGATATAAAGTTTTATAACTGATACAGTTATAAAACAAAGTTTTATAATTGTATCATTAAGATTATATGGCAAGACTAATTCATATTACAACCAAAGAAGCCCCGTTTTATCACACTATGTGTACAAGATGCTCTTGAACTGCCGGCAGTTGGTTGGCTGGTTGCCTGTCTGCTTGATTACAAAATCACTTTGGAAACTATTACTCACAAAATGAAGAAAACAGACGACACTATTAAGGGCTGAGGATGAAGATAGTACTTCAGTCCCTGTGGAAGGGTGAAGCTATCAAGGGGAAATGGACTTAAGCTTCATACCTGCAGGTTCTTGGTCTTAATAAAGAAAGAAGAATATAACCATCAGTGCAATGTGCAAAAAGATCCATCTCAAACAAAATGATTGTGAAAAATTTTGGCTCCACAACCTATACTGAAGACAAATTACTCTCTTCCACCTTAGTTACTTTATATCCTGAAGATAATTTGAGAAGGGAAAAGCTGCCAAAGAGAGACAACTGACCTAATAAATGGAATAAATCTCTCACCGCTGTTGTCAGTTTCCAGTCTTTTCTGGCACCACATTTAGGTACCATATTAGGAGCAAAATGAGGCTTGCGAAACATCAATTCCATTTAAATGAACACAGAAAACCTCACCTATAGAAACTGCTTGAGTTACCTGGAGTGTATCTGCAGCAATTTCAAGAAAGTTGCTTGCATTTGTCAGGAGATCAGCATTTTTAACACTTGAAAAGGCCTTTCTTTAGACTCTCATCCAAACCAAATCTCTACAAGAACGTGTCTTGAAATACAATGTATGAATCAAAAGCAAGAAAATTCTGCTTGCATTAATTTCAATTAAGCATAGTACTAGAACAACAGACTTAAGTTTCAGAAAAAATCAAATGCTTACTATTAAATTTTGTATTATTGCATGACACCAAGCTGGCGTAACTCAATGTAAAACTCTGTGAGTCAGTAGAACTGTGTTGCCTTTTCCTCTTTTAATAGAGCTGATGAAGTGAAGGACTGTGAAGCTGAGATGAGGAATGCTGAGCAGAATGTTTGTGTCCTATCTAGCTTCAAAACTCATACAAGAACTGGAGTATATTTCATGTCCGTGGAGATGGGGAAGGGCTTTTCACACAGAAGATAACTAGAAATAGGGCTTAATGAGAAGACAGAGCAGACTGGGGTGATGAAATGCAGGGCTCAGTCTGACAAGCATAAAGACAAAAGACAACTGAACAGCTTTTCCCTTGTTTCCTCTCCATTTTTTTTTTTTTTTCATGCATGTTCCTTCCCAATTTACCTTGTCTGCTTTCTTTCTCCACATTTTATCCTTCCCTAAACTTCCCATAGTAAGTCTCATACATCCCCACAATACATTTAAAATACCCTGCAATACTTTATGCAATCCCCAAACATTGCAGACCAATACTCTACACATGCAAACAAAAACCTTTTCTGTATGCAAGGTGGTCTGGGAGGGCACTTGTGCTGGGGATGATGGCCTCACAACTGTATTTTGAAAGTCCCAGCTATCCAAAAATAAGATGGTTGAAGGTGCTCTAGCCCTGAAACTATAGGGTTCCTCAGCATGGCATTGTTCTGCTGATCTTCACAGTGTGTTTCACAGAATCACAGAATTGGGGTGTTTGTATTCTTGTTGATTAGTTTTTAATCACATAATTGTAATTCCCAACTAATGATTTGTGTGAGACAAAGATCATTCTCCAAAGCCATAAAATGCTATGATACTCAGCATCACTGCTTTGTCAGATCAGTGTCTATGAATATTTTTCTCTCAGTCTTTATCCACTTTCATATTTGTTACTTATTAATGTCACCTGTATGTGTGAACATGGCATGGATGTATGAACTACTGTGACATCTCTTTCCAGAAGGACCTTGAGAAATGTCTGTCACATTTCCCTCTATTCTTACTCTCTTTCCTGCCTCCTCAATTAATGGTAATAGTTATTCTGTTTCTATTTCCTACTCCATTCTACACACTCCCATACAGAGTTTTCTTCATTCTTTTATCTTTAGAAAGTGTTAGCAATATGACTTAATAAATGACTTAATGACTTAATAAAAAGGGCTATAGCAACTTATATTCTTTTTGTTTTCTAGATTTGGGCACTGAAATTGAAAATGGAAAAAGCAGAAAATGGGACAGTTACTTCTCTTAAATGTTTCTTTCCATTTCCACTTCCATTATACTTTTAATTAAATTGTGGGGCACTGTATTTCCAAAAATGTGACTCTACTTAATGAATTATGAAGTGTTATTCTAACTTTTCATAGAAATCATATATGACATATGATGATAAACTTGTCATTTAGCAGTGACTAATCTGTTACTTTGTGTGGGATTCATTTCAAGATTAAGACACCTACATTTAGCTCTCTTTTCGAGCTAAATGTGTAAGATCTCATAGTCAATGACATTCTAACCAATACAGCCAATGGAGGCTGCCAGAACAACCATGAGACATCAGCACATGGCTGCTAAACATGCCACAGGGCCTGTGGGAGAGCTGTGCTCTTCAGAGAGAGTGAGTGGGGACCAGTTCAGTTGCAAAATCCTAAAAACATTGGAGATAATTTTGAATTTCAAAAACATCCTTACAGGCCTAGAAGATATAATGAAGGGCATAGAGTAGATTGCCATTCTCTGAGGAAGAAAATGGAAAAGGTAAAAAAGAAAAGTCAAGGAACCATTTTATCACTAGCAACACTAGATAGGTAAAAATGAATAAGCAACAAGGAACTCTTAGAGCACTTTATCTGCCCTGTAGGTCAAAAGAAACACTTCGACACTTAATGACAATGTTTAGACAACTAAATTGAACTCCAGACTCTCTGTTACCATCTTAAGATCTATATTGTCTACACAGTCTTAAATTCACGTGACAGTACTTTGAAATCTGAACAAAACATATCTTGATTTTTCTTAAATAAGAACTTCTATCATGAAAAGCAATTAAAACAAACAAACAAAAAACTGTAAGATAATAACAATAATTGCTTGTCCCTCTAAAATACACAGTTGAATTAACTGGTTAGTATGTTTATTGAATTAACAGGATCAGGCACCCATATTCAAAGTACCATTTTATTTGAAATGAATGTTTTCTAACTTTAAGTCGATGTAGAGATCTAAGAATGAGAGAAACATGAGGTGATTTGTCTTCTAACTTGAATGTTCAGTAACATTTTTCTTAAAAAGGTTTCAAAGTCTTTAATGAGCAAATACAAATTATTTTCTCAGACCACAGTCTTGCTTCCAATCAAGTAATAGAAATTGAAATTGAAATTGAAATTTCTTAGGTACATTAAAGGGCTCTAGGAGTGAAGTGTTTCTCATTGATTTTTCATTGTTAGCAATCCTTTGATTTTTGTGATAAAGTGACTCCATAATTTTTATTTCATTTTTATTTCTGAAAGAAAATAATTATAGTTTCTTAATATCAGAAGTTACTTTTTTTTTTTTTTTTTAAAAATATCCTTTCTTTCTTCTTTCTTTTCCTTTTTTTTTTTTTTTTTTTTTTTTAAAGCCGCCTCACCTCACATAAAAGAATTTGTTGAGTCACTGCTCAGTGACTCTAATTTCCATCAAAAGCCCCACATTAACTAGGGCTGTGTCAGGTCTTATTCTATACTCTAGGTGCATCTATTCCATACTTATGCAATTAGCACTAATATTTAGACCTTTGTTGTACTTTAGACAAGTCAATTACTCTGTCTGTCTGACTTCTGTAGTTGTAAATTTTACTAATTTAGAATGGCAACTGTGTCATTATTATTTTCAGTACTGAATAACTTTCAGTATTGAAAATAATAAGGGGAGAAAAAACAGGTAAGGGTGTTTTATTGTGATTATATATATATATATATTTTTTTTCCCTACATCTAAACCCTTTTCTGGAAGAATCCTGCTGTATTTGGAAAACATGCCTTCCGAGAAAGGCAAGTTACACTGTAGGTTTTGTAAAGACACATATGGGATGTACCCTCCACAGAGTGTAAGAGAACGCTGTCAGAATAGGAAAAAAAACATTAATATTGACTTTGAAATCTGCTATTTGAAATCTGTATCTCTGTTTTAAAAGTGATAACTGAAAATGTTCTATTTCTCTTGTATACAGTCCCAAACTTTAAGCACAAATATCTAAATGTAATGAGAAAGCAGATTCTGACACAACTTATCAGGCTTTATTCTGATATTACCCATATGAGACTTCAGATAAAAAATAACAAAACTTGTTGCAAGCAGGCAAAAAAAATAGTCCTAAACAGTTAGTTTTAGCAAGTGAGCACTGAGGAAAACAAAACCACACAGACATGACTAAAACAAAATAAATTTGTGGAAGTTTTGATACTTGTCTTGTAGCTGATGCCTACTATATAATGGAGTAGCTTCAGTGTGCTCAAACCTTCTTCTACTGGCATATGACCTTTTCTTTTGCCTCAAGTCATAGTGTTACATTTCAGAAAGTTGGCTCTCCAAAAGAGAAAGCTAATTTGCTTGTTTTGTTTATTTACCTTTTTAATTCCTGATACTTACCTTTTCTCCAGAATATATTTAAATTTTACAGTGAGCAGAAAGAGCTGATAAACAAGTCTGTTTTTTGTTTTGTTTTGTTTTGTTCACTGCATCCATGTTTAACATGATCCATATGAATTCAATGACATGGGGCTCAAAACATGTCATAGGGCAAGGCATAGATAACCTTGCCCTCCCAGAAAATGGAAGGAAGCTTCACATCTCCATGGCAGCAGATCTTCAAATTTTTCTATGTTTCCTCCATAAATCTGTTTTTGGTGGTGGTACTTTTTGTTTGTTTGTTTTGTTTTCACAGAATCACAGAATCATCTAGGTTGGAAGAGACCTCCAAGATCACCTAGTCCAACCTTTGACCTAACATTAACCAGTCCTCCGCTAAACCATATCATGAAGCTCTACATCTGGAGGTCTTTTAAAGATCTCCAGGGATGGAGACTCAACCGCTTCCCTGGGAATGCCTAACCACTTCCCATTCCAATGCCTAACAACCATTTTGGTAAAGAAGTTTTTCCTAATATCCAACCTAAAACACCCCTGGCGCAACTTTAGCCCATTCCCCCTCATCCTGTCACCAGCACATGGGAGAATAGACCAATCCCCACCTCGCTACAGCCTCCTTTAATGTACCTATAGAGAGCAATAAGATCACCTCTGAGCCTCCTTTTCTCCAGGCTGAACAATCCCAGCTCCCTCAGTCGCTCTTCGTAAGACTTATTTTGTTTTGTTTTGTTTTGTTTTGGGGGGGGAGGGTGGATATGAGCTGTTGTTAGGGCTATTAGCTGTTATATATGTCTAACACTATAATGTTAGACAAATGCTACACTAGGCTTCTTGGACTGTGCAATTTGAACTTTTACCAAGCTACTGTCCTAATTACTTACTTTATTAATGTGCTAAATTTTGCTCATCTGTGAAGAGATTTATTATCTTCATTACTGAAACAGATAATTTCCATTAATGAATTAAAGCTAATAGAAACTCAGATGTCTTGGTTTGAAAAGTTACCACCATCTTTCAAGGCACATTTCTTTGGTATATATTAAGGGTGATTCTTTCTCTCTCTCTCCCTCTCTTTCTTTTTTTTTTTTTCATTTTTTTTTTTTTTTTTTTTTTAACAATTGTGGACTAGTTTATTGAATGAAGTATCAAAGAATGAAGCTGGAAAAAATGCAAGTTATAAAATGCCAGAGCCTGGAATACAAATTACTTTCTCTTTCTGTATCAGATATTCTGTATTTACTTGCTTTTTTAAATCTACCAATCTTTATATAATGTATCTTTCATTAATAGACGGAGGTCTTTGAACAGAGAAATACTGTCTTATTCTAATTGTTGGAAAAGTGTTAAAGCCAAATATCTGTATAATTTTGGCTTAATCTAAATTCAGCCATCACCTCTCTCCCACCTGCTAATTAAAGACAGACAAAAGGTTTAGTTCCTTCCCACAGATCCCTTAGGCTGTGTTGTCTTTCAAAATGGTATTGCTTTAAATTACAGAGATGTATGATAGGAATGATAGGTATGAATATATTATAAAATGAGAAAACTTTGCTGAAGATTGTTGTGCTCTCATTGAAAAAAATCATTAACTGGAAACCATGAAATTTTAACCCAGTTGCTTTTGCCAGCTTGATTCCACTGGTTGTTTTCTGAAGAAAATTTGTCATAACAATTGCATAGAAAACTGAAATATTTATATTTGCTCTCTATAAATGATTCTAGGTTTTTGTAAGTTTTAAGATAAATATTTCTCCTCTCTGTAATTTTTCTGTCCAGACTTGTTTTTTTTTTTTTTTTTTTTTTTTTTTTTTAACGTAAGAAATACCCAGATATTAAAACCAGAATCCTGTACCTTGATTGGAAATTAAAAAAGTAGCTAGGTCACTAGATTGTCTGTGTGTCTATGCAAGTTCAGCTGAACAGATGTGTATAAAAAACATATAAGGCTCATCCATCAGTGATTTCAGTTTCAGTTTGATGCCTTAATACCTTTCACATTTTTCCCTTAATCTTACTGCTTTATCAAGTAGAAAAACATCATCTGACCTTTCAGAATATTTAGAGTTAAATACAATAAAGATGAATAGATGCTTAAGAATCCTGTTTTAACACAAAGACATTCAAGAATTTTGATCTAGTGACTGACTGTGTTTGGCAACAGTAAATCTATGCATCTTAGAATGTACAGGTATAGAATAGTAACTGAAAAATATAGCAAAAGTTGTGCTTGACAAAAGTTTGAAGGGTGCCTTGAAGTTCTCTGGGTATTTTATACCTGTGAAAAGTATTAGCAAGAACTGAAGAAACTTGATTTTCTGTTCAGCCTATAATCATCCTATTACTTCAGTGACATCCCTATCATATAATTCAGAGGGAGAAAGCCTGCTTTGTTTTCTTCTCCATCCTCATAATTTAGGTAAGACTTTAAAAAAATATCTCTGGCAATGCAAAAGACAAGCTGACAATGAAAGATACATCTTTATCACTTTAGTAAAATTCTGTGCAGGCCTGGAACCATGATATGCTGCTATTAATAAGAAAACTACAATGGAGGATTAATAAAAGAAATGCCATCTGTCAGTGTTTTTATTTAAAAGAGCTCATAATAATGCATTAGGAGCAGTCAGAACAAATTGAAGGAAGAAAAGTAGTGCCATGGTGCAATAGCTTCACATCCATGAAATTGCAGAGACCTACAGATTAAAGCTGGCCTGGGATGGGAGTGCCAGTAAATCAGAGTGCAGTGTTTTCTGTTGAGACTCAGGTAGAACACCTCAGTTCTACAGAGGGGTAGTGTACCTGGGGAGGCACAGGAGGGTCATTCAGTCTGTTCTGAAGCTTCTGCTTCAGCACCAAACAGAGAAACCAGTGCTGCATGATGCAGGCATAGGGGAATGAAGTCATCTGATATGGAATTTCAATTGGTGGTCTTGCCATCAACTGTGTTGAAAAGTGAAGTGAAGATGTACTTATACATTTTCAATTTTTTATAACAGTCCATGATTTTTGTAGCATAGCTTGTTTCAGTGGATTTGTCTTCAATGTATTTTGAGAGATGTTTTTCCATTTGTAGATGAAAGTGACACCTATACCTCACTGCAGAGGCAGAACACGATAGTATATGTTTTAGACTTTCTCCAAAATCCCTCAACCTGGGCACAAACCAGTCATTCCCTTGGAAGTTCAAATTAAGCATAGGAGAACATATAATCTCTGTCAAATTTTCAGGTGGTTTTAAGTGACTCAGTTTATACTAGATGAAGTATAAACTCCTAATAATAGAGGGCTTGGGGATAGGAAGGTACAATTATATCCTTTCATGTTCACTTAAGTTTATCTCTGAATGTTTCCATTTCTCTTAATTAATATAAGCATACATAAATATACAGAAATATACACACACACTTTAATTGATTTGTCACGTTTTGGGTTATTGTGGTAGTTTTGGGAATAAAGGAACTCCACACAGATTTGCAGATTTCTGTCATCAAGGAACACAAACTGGGTGAATCTGGAAGTATGGCAGCCAGTGTCATATTTGTAACAAGCTACTAGTGTCCCTATCCAGAAATAAGAACATTCAGATCTGTTTGCATATCCCAATATGTCTTTAGACTTTGATTAGACAAAGAAGAAAATTGGCCTGTTTTTCCTACAGAAGTTACATATTCAATTAGCGTTGCTTAGTGAACAAAGAAGAAGTTACAGGGTGACTTACTGATGCTCAAACATTAAAAAAATGTGCAGAAAAAAAAAAAAAAAAGAGAGAGCGAGAAAAAAAACTTGCTTTCTCTGTTAATACTGACATACTGGCTGAGATTAGATTACAGAAAAGCCTTGGAATGCAAAGCTCTGGAAGAGGTTTCCTGAGGAGACTGAAATTGTGTCATGGAAGCTTCTATGAAATTCA
This sequence comes from Anas platyrhynchos, assembly GCF_047663525.1. NCBI lineage: Eukaryota > Metazoa > Chordata > Aves > Anseriformes > Anatidae > Anas > Anas platyrhynchos. Next base: position 8,390,511 of record NC_092587.1, read on the forward strand.
ACACAAGCATCTGTTACAGATGATGAAATTGAACTTGATCCTGTCATTAGGCAATAGTTTAGATTAATATGGAGATCTCTTTCAGCACAGCTTTCTGTTATTATTACATCAACTTCTCCACCAAATTCAGTGTTGTTTTTTTATTGACATCCGACAACCTGCCTGTTGCAGGAAGAATGGCCGAAACACGCCAGACACTAGTATGGTCAGATCATGCTCTACTTTATTACCCGAACAGCTTGACTTTTATAGCAAACTTAACAGGGGCGGATAGTGTCTCACACAAGATTGTTGGTCAAAAACTCTCAGACAAACAACTGCAAGAAAACAAGCCCACCTGCAAGAAAACACCCCCCTTGTGATTAGCAGTCACGTAGACCTTGTCCTTGAAGCCAGCTGCTGGCAACAATATTTTTTAATTCCTCAATCGTGTGTGTGGGAACGTAGATCATGGGAACTTCTCATACTCATCTTGGCAATTTGGTTTGCTCAGAGGAAGCAAGTCATAGCCTCCTTGCTATCTCAAGAATCCCTCAACACCTGCCTAACACAGCTATGGGATATCTGTGTCCTTCTACTGTAGCCTGACTCTTGGCTACTGGGATATGAAGACTTTCACTGAAAAATCAAGTCCTTGCTGAGGCTGCTGGATCTGCATTAGTAATCTGTTTAACCACAAAGCAGCTTCCACACAAGGGACTGCCAATTTGCCTTGGTGTTTTTAGTTTGGAGGATTGCTTCTGGTAAAGTATATTAATCTATACTACATGCTTGAAACAATAGTAGGCCCTAAACTCTTCAGCTTTGAAGTAGTCTTGCAACCCTATTAGCTTCTAGATGAAGCTAAAGTTTCTATTTACTGAATAGCTAGATATCAATTGCTCAATGTTTACCCATCTGTGCCTGATTTATCCATCAGTTCATGAAGACACACTTTACATGTTGGTGTTATAAGGCAGGAGAAGATCTGAGCCTGCAGACGTGGTGTGGGCTTTCTAGTTCAAAACCATTAAGCCCTGAATTGTACTGCATAATACATTCCCTGTGCAAGTACAGCTCCACAAAGAATCTTTTTTTTTTTTTTTTTTTTTTTTGACTTCATACACTTGACACCATCTCAGATACTGGTTCAGCAACAGAAGAGGCTGCAGGGAGACTGAACATGTTCAGGTTGTGCATCTTGGCCTGCCAAGAGGTAGAGATCACAGAATCACAGAATCACAGAATCATTTAGGTTGGAAGAGACCTCTGGGATCACCTAGTCCAACACCTGACCTAACACTAATGTGATGGATCTTTCATGTTCACATTTAAATTGTATTTTCTAGCCTGTGCTGTTATTATGAGATGAAAGCAACACTTGCATAACATCAAACATTTAAAAGTTGGGAAAGAAAAGACTTTAATTCCCACACTTTTCCAGAGCTGTTTTCATCCTTGTTTTTACCGGTTTACAATTGCTTCTCCTCCATCTGTTCCAGTGGTATTTCTCAATGTAGGATTTCTTTTGTGTACAGTACTTACTTCCACTTAGCTATTACCTTTAGGCTAGACATTTCCCTAAGGCTAGGGGAAGAAGCAAAGGCTTCACGTCTGGAATGCATAAGTAAACAAACCCTAACTGTTGTAATTTTCAGGAATCCAGTGAAACAGTAAAAACAGCTTTGAAATAAATGTTGGCATCCAGATCTTATTGAAAAATAAGGATTTACCCTAAAAAGGCTTTACCAATACAAGAAAGCACTTTTGAGACCAATAATAGAATACCTTATGATCCTGTGGTAAAGACAAGGCTGTGGAAACTACCAGTATTGTTCTCTATGCTGGATTGAATCAGTCTTCTTGTATCAAACTTCCCAGAGTTACCCAAAGTACCAATCCATACAGCATTCTTGAGCTCAACTTTTATGGTTTATTAATAGGTCTGTCACTAGATGGTTGAGCCAGTATTGTAGATGTTAGTAAAAATCCAAAAGATATTCCCCACCTGGGAATAAGAAATATATCTATTTTCCCTGCAAAGGACAATGAATTTGCAAGGGGACTGTGCAGAAACAAGAGTGAAGACAGTTATGAACAGTGATCAAGCAGCTTATTTATTATGTTTTGTTGCTGTCCAGTACAATATCATCATGTCCTGGGTGGTTCACTCGTTTTTTATTCCACCAATTATGTCTATCTGTTAAACTCAAGATGTTGTAAAGATTATCTAGACAATATCTCTCTTTGTGTCCAGCATCCACTATAACAGATTTTTTGCCATTAGGTATAAGTTCTCATTATTCATATCAGAGTTAGTCACTATGGCTGTCTGAAGATCAAGAGTGAGATGTAGCAGGTCTCACTAACTAGAATGTTAGAAGGATTCAACATAAAATTATGCACAGATTTCTCTTTTGAAATAGGTGGACGTCTAAAGCACAGTTTTCTTGTTATGATATACATCATACTTTAAAAGTCATACTTTCCTACTTAGATATGGACACGACATAGCCTCCAACCCTGAATAGTCAGCATACTGAGAATAATGCAAAGATTCATTTTAACCACTAGATGGTAGCAAGACCTCACACCCGCAGAAAAGCAGACTGCACAGTTCAGTTTGCCAAAACCAAACAGAACTAATAGAACTAATTTAAAGAAACGAAAAACAAAGTGAGTGATATCAACCACTAAACATTATGATCTCTGCAAGGATCATAATGAACACAAAAATTAGGACCTTCAAATGTTGTCCACTATTGTTTGTCATATTGGCTGCCTCCTCTACATTCATAGTGTTCAGAAAAACAGTGGTAAATACATAAATAGACAATACTAATTTTAAAGTTTAGAATTCCTATGTAACTTTTAAGAGACATAATATTTCACTGGTAAAAGCAAATATCCATACATTTTATTAAGCCTCCCCTACAATTCATTGGGAATGTCTCCTGAAGTGTCTCTTGAATGTATGTCTCTTGAAAGTGACTATTCCTGATTTAAAGTACATTGTATTGGCTGCTCATGGTGTCTTGGTTTCAGTTGGTATAGAGTTAATTTTCTTCCTAGTAGTAGGCATGGTGCTGTGTTTTTGACTGAAGGATGAAAATAATGCTGATAATGCACTGATGTTTTAGTCGTTACTGAGAAGTGCATATACTGAGTCAAAGCCTTTTGGCTTCTTATACCACCCTGCCAGAAAGCAGGTTGGGGGTGCACAAGAATCTGGAAGGGGACACAGCCAGGACAGCTGACCCAGACTAGCCAAAAAAAAAAATAATTCCATACCACATGACATCATGTTGAACAACAGAACTGGGAAGAGTTGGCTGGGGGGTGAGGACTGCTGTTGCTTGGGAACTGGTTAGGCATCGGTTGGTGGGTGGTGAACAATTGCCTTGTGCATCATTCTTAGATGTAATGAAATATAGACCATCCTCAGATAGAATGACCAAAGGAAGAACCAGAGGAATCATGTTCTATGTAGAAGCATCTCAGCACTCTCCAGTGACAGATCTAAAGTATATGAAGAATTGGCTTTCTTAATTTTTAGGCCTATTTACAAAGTACTGCAACATCTGCCAGATTTTATGATTTGGCTAGTGGAGACAAACATGATGTTCTAAGTAGGAAGGCTGAGGAAAAAAGTATACACAAATACTTTGGCTTGAAAGGCCAGAGCATAGCTTTAAGTGATTGCAACAGTATCTCTGGTGTGAAGCTTTTGGCTGTTTCTGAAATCAATTATACTATATCTGAACTCCCAGAAAGCATTGCTTTTTAAAAAATATGTGCTTTTTAAAAAATAATAATAATTAAAAAAAAAAAAAGTGATGAATTTATCCCTCTTCCAATCTTCTGTCTTCAGGATGATGTTAAAAAAAATCTATTTGCAGCATAAAGTATTGCAAGAGTTTGTACGTGCCTGCATGTTACAGTAACAACCATTCTTCGGGGTCAAATGAAGGATTTATCAGTACTGCTAAAATGCTTTACCTTTCTTTCTATATCTCTGAATAGAACATGTCAGGAGTGCTTTGTCTTAAAGATGATAACCAAGAAAAACACTTCAGAAAAAATACATTTCATGTGGGCTTATTTATTTTATTTTATTTTATTTTATTTTATTTTATTTTATTTTATTTTATTTTATTTTATTTTGCACTATGAAAATCCGGGGGTTGATTTTGTCCCCATTCAAAAAATGAAAAAAAAAATCTTTTTGGAATCTCTAATTCTCCCAGGAAAAAATTAACCTATATACTTCATCATGAATCGCTTTTGGGCTTTTTGCCTTATCATGCTCAGGAAAAAATGACCAAGCCACAGCACTGGATCTCCCTGGACTTTTGCTAGCTTTCAGTCTCCTCTCTGGTCTCCTGGACAACAACAACATACCTTGTACTGCTGTCTGTAGCCAGTTTTGAAAATATCTATTGATTTAGCTTTTTAAGCAAATTATTAAATATTTTTCTTTGCTATAACTGTGGTCTATAAAAATGAGATCTTGTGTTTACATAGTTTGATGCTACAGACATACAAGAACCTAATTAAAGAGTAAATTAATCTTCCAGTTTTTAAAGGTTTGTTCCATCCACAGGGCAGTTTTGGAAAGGTAGCTATGTGGGAGCTTTATAGCAGCATTTGCAGGGGCACATTAAAGAAGGGCCAGTCAGCTGGATCTGTTGAACAAACATCACAGGCCTGATAAAAAGTCAGGGTCCCCAGGACTAGCAATGTCTTTTCCTACCCTTCCATTCAGAGACAGAAACCAGATCAGAAGAGAACATGTGGAACCCATGTGTGTTTACAAGCTAGTTGGGGACTACATCAGTGTTTTGCCCTCTTGCATGCTGGATGTCAGGGTGTTATCTTTCCCTTGAACTTCTAAGTAATTATCTTTTTCTTGGGGTTAGGGCTTTTACAGGGAGAAAACAACAACAACAACAACAACAATAATAATCTCTCATCACCATCCTACTGCGGTTAAAATATGTGCTATGATTGTTTGTACCACTTCATTTACAGCTCTGTTAGTTCTTCTGCATATGCATATGCAAAGAACATTCCTTTATCATAGATACATTTTCACTTAAGCTTCAACCACTTAGCTCCTGATTAAGCTCTTAATTACCTGGTTAAGTGAAGGAGGTTGAAACCATAAAGTTTTAGTGAATCATGACCTAAATTTATTGCATGTTTCCTTGTTTTAAAAGCTCAAATTTTAACAGCTTGTAGTAAGATACCTGAAAAGGAGTACCAGCAGTCAGGAGACAAAAGCCCCTGCTGTTGACATTTAGGAGAGAATCAAAGATCTTCATGTAGATAAACTATTCTGTATTTTAGAGCTAAAACTCCTCCTGCATGGGTAAGCATGTGAAGATATACTTTTTCAAGGCAATTTGTCCCTTTAAAAATGCTATTTATACAATGTAATTATAAGTGCATAGTCACTGACTGATGGTGCTCAGTTTTGGACATAGACAACCCATGTCTGGGAGACCTACATGTAGGAACAGTGTTAGTGGGGCACACATAAAATGTTGGACTCACAGATGTGATTGTGTCTGGACCGTCAGGCTAAGATCTACCTCACATTCAGTGCACTAATTTGAAAGTGTCAGTTTTTTAATAATAGAATTAGAGACCAGTAAAAACAGTCATTAAAAGAGTAGATCTGGTGCTTCTAAATGAACTAAGACTAGATAGGCTTCACACATTGGTTTTAGCAGTCAAGGCAAGGAAGCTTGTTTCTTATTCCTCACACTATGAAGTTAAACCAGACTTTAGCAGAATTAATCTTATGTTAGACTCCGTAAGCAATTCCTTCTCTTATTTCCTTAAACTCCCCCTGGACTGGTTCTGTCCCTGTCCTTCTTGTGTTGGGGCCTCAGAGCTGAACACAGTACTACAAAAATGAAGAGAAAGTATCTTTACATTTCATGCCCTGACATTGTAATTACCCAAGATTAATCTAGTTGTGGAATGTTCAATGTGAAAGAAATGGATGAATCTGTGCTATTTTCCTATCACAATGATGTGGCTTTAGGGTCTTTTAGGATACAGGTAAACTCATACGTAGCAGAAGAGAGACTTAGTATTTGGATGATTATGTGGCATTAGTCTCCATTTCAAGTAAATAATGCCACTTCACAAGGGGAAAGAAAAATAAACTTGTAATCAGCTATGTCTTTAGTCTAATCAGCTATCACATGCTTTTTAAATTTCTCTTTCCTTTAGCTTTTACTGCTGTTTTTATTCTTCCAGTGACTATCGTGTCACTTTTTCAATTCTGAACACACAAGTAGGATCACTTATGTTAATAATGTCCTTGTATTAGTGTCTAGTTGAAATCATTTTCAATGTTCTCAAGTCCTGTTGAAATCATTTTCAATGTTCTCAAGTCTTATTAACTACAGCAGCAATTACAGGAATTATTTGAAATCAAAATTTCCTGAAAAATCCCAGGACGCTCTGATTATCTTAGAAAAAGGTAATACTGAATACTAAGCAGTGAGGAACCTCTACCGCAGTAGTCCCTAGCCAATGTTTAATCACGTTAAAACTGTGAGTATTTCTGGCCAGTTCTATTGCACGACCAGAGAAAAAAGATCTTTGTTTCTTTATTTTGGATTTCTCATTCTCTGTTCCTCATGATAAAGTAACCATCATACACTGTAGATGTACTTTCAATGGACTTCCACAAAGATGTGTCTTGTAGCACACAATAATCTTTACCTGTGGAGAGATAAAGAGGCTGGGAAGCACAATTTATGAGTTATTTTTTAATGGAAAATTAATCAGGAAAGTGTGCTTTGACTGGAATACTAAATAAACTTTATTGGCAGGGGAAAGATTTGTATTTCCAAAAATAACAGGTCCATTCTAAATGACTGAGTTTCTTGTCAGTGTCTTCTCATGAACATGCAGGTCTTGGTTTCAGCCAGGACAGAGTTAATGTTCCTCCTAGTAGCTGGTATGGTGCTGTGTCTTAGGTTTAGGATGAGAATAATGTTAATAACACACCGATATTTAGTTGTTGCAGTTCTTACACAGAGTCAAGGACTTAGTTTCTTGTACCACCCTGAGAGTGAGGAGGCCAAGGGTGCACAAGAAGCTGGAAGGGGACACAGCCAGGACAGCTGACCCAAATTGGCCAAAGTGATATCCCATATATCGTGATGCTGTGCTCAACAATAAATATGGAGGAGTTGGCTAGGGGGATTGGGGCTGCTGCTATTGGGGTCTGGGTAAGCATTGTGAAAAATTGCATTGTGCACCGCTTGTTTTTTATACTCTTTTATCATTATTATTACTATTATTTGTCCTTCCTTTCCTATCCTATTAAACTGTCTTTATTACAACCCATGAGTTTTACCTTTTTTTTTTTTTTTAAATTTTATTCTTTCTCCATCCCACTTGGGTAGAGTGAACAAATGGCTGTGTGGTTATGAGCTGCCCGTCAGGTTCAACCACAGCAATGCTATAATGGGTAGTTAAACTCATAAGATATGCAGGTCATGCAACCTGAGCCTTGGAAGAGGAAGGAAATGAGGAAGGAAAAAAAGAGGAAGGACACTGAAGAAGAAGATCCTTTCCTGACAAATATTACTTTTTAATAAGTCTGAAAACTGAGATGCTTTCCAAGTTGCTGGGAGGAGGTGGGGAGAGACTGGGTGGAAAAGAGAGTGGGGAGGGTGTCAAGTGAGGGGGAACAGTCTCAAACTAATAAAAAAAATGTTCTTCTAGAAAATGGGTGCAGAACAATAAGTTAGAAATCCCCTTCTATTATTATAGTATCTTCACAACTCAAGATTTTTTCAGGTATTTATCCTAAGAGCACCTTGCTAGCTAGAGAAGGAAAGAAGACATACAAAGATATGACCAAGAAAGCAAGAGAAATCACAGCAGAAAAAGAAAGTTAACCCAGGCTTTTGCTCTCTCCATTTCCTGTCTTAATTAATTTTGTCCCTGATAAAGAATGAAACATAAAACAAGGGAGGATGACCTAAGAAGAACTGGAGAGCTTTTCTCTTTAACTTGAAAGAATCCAGTCTGCTGATGGAAGAATATAGTGATCAAGTAAGTTAGGTAGACAAACTTCTGTAATTCAGAAAGACTAAAAATACCTTAACAGCATAGCTACAGCTGTCTCTACAGCATGCGAGATTGCCTCATCTCTTAAAACCCTAGAGTCAAGCTTCCATAAGAAATAGAAGACCATATTAAGTGGTTACAATGATGAAAATATTCATAGCAGATGATGAGACAAACAACCACAGAAACGCTCATGTGTTTTGTGATGGAAGGACACCACCCTCTCGGTGCAGAGCTTTTACTTAATATCCAACCAAGACCTCCCCTGTCACACATTCATGCCATTCCTTCCGGTCCTGTACAGAATCACAGATTCTTAGAACACCTTAAATTGGAAGAAGATATGTTCTGAGAGGAAAAAAAAAATGAAGCTCTAACCCAATTATCTGATGCCTGGTCTACTGAGAAGATTGAAACAGAATCTCCTGGGTCTGATTTATAAGGGATTTTCTGAGACAGAAAGAATTTCTGAATATCTTCATCTACATAAAATGTAGCAAACAGATTAAAGCAAGAATCATAAATGTGAAAGAGAGCGTTTGCTTTCTGCCTCCACTGAAATGACTTTCCAAACTAGTGACAATGATTCCCTGGTCTATCATACAAGAGAGCCACAGCACTGCTCAAAGGAATAGTTGGAGACAACAGAGAGCAAGAATAGGCAACTGAAACCACTCAAAACTTCAGAGCTATGAAATATAGCAGAAGGAAAAACACTGTAAGGGAGAAGAAGACTGAGACACATCATTAATTAGTAATGCCCTTTGACATGAAAACATCAGGGGATTTAAAAAACAGTGGTAGGTCCATGAAGTTGGGTTTCTGTGCCTACTAAGCATATTTTGAGGAGAGAAAGAACCTGTCTATAAGATATTTGTATGAGGGTGTGGGGTGTTGCTTGGGAAAGGGAGGTTTCCTTCCTTCAAAAGTTTTTATTCCTTCAGTCTTGTATCTAATGAGAACCAAATGGTTCCTGGATATAATTATTTTATAGGGTCTGGTGAACAGACATTAAAACGTTCACCTGCTGTAATCTTAGCTCAAACACAGTTTGCACTGAGGAGGAAGAGTGCAGCGTCCTAGAGCCTTCTGGAATGAAATCTTTCAATTTATAGATAATAAATCACTTAAAGCTGAAAACCACATTTAAGTAACACCTCATTGAGCCTTTTTAAAAACATTTTCTCTTGGTCAACCACATGTATAAATAGAGTTGAATCAAAATGATTTGTCTTGTTGATAATGAGAATAAAAGCACCAGTAGCCGGATAATAGTATATGCTTTCAAAAAAATCATGTTAATGGTCTCTAAAATAGCTCTCATTGTTCACACAAGGGAAATCTTTGTCCTTTTTTTTCCATTGTTGTTGTTAGACTGGAGGGAGGAAATGTTAAAGCAGAAAATCTTCAATATTTTTTTTAAAAGACAGATTTATTGGTTAATAGGTGTGGGTGAAGGAATGTGGAGAAACACTTTCAGGATAGCGCTATCACGGGGAAAGGTGCTAGTGCTTTATTCATTGGGGATTACTAATGTAGATAACCCAGGATGAAACCCTTAAAGTTATGATTAAAAACAGAGGGACATTACAGATATACCGGGGGACAGAGCACTTTTTCCCTCTCCCTTTCCTTCTCCCCCTAGATTATTCAGTTCTTGCTTTTTCTTCCAGAATAACTTTTTAGAATTTATGCTCACAGACAGACTCACCTTCCCAAAATCATTAAGAATCTAGGAATCTTTAAAATCCAAAATTGTACGTGACAAGGAAGGAGAAAGAGAGAGCTGGTAAATCAGTTAGAACCGTGAAAGAGACAAGGAGGAGAAGGCTGCCAGTTTCAAGGACGAGGCAAATTGTTTTGGCAGAAGTGTCTGCAACAGTAATAGATTCTCAGCTATATCTTGTTCTCCTGGTGAAAAGACAATATTGCAAAGCAAAAAAAAAAAGTACCACAAAAAATCCTTCAGCAAAGATATTTTGCTGCATGTACCTCTAGAGCAAAGTATGAGATGTTGTGGTATCATAGCAGGGCTGAAGAGCCAAAGTATTGCTCAGGCATTTCTTAGAAAGTATGTCTCCCATATAACTTGTTTCAGAAATTTAAGAAATAGTCATGGTTATTTTTGCATGTCAGGGCAAACGAGGTATATTGCTCAGCCAGGACTTTTAGGAAATGAGACTGAAAAGCAATGAGCCATACTTTAGACACAAGGCATACTGGCAATGTTCTTTAGAAAGAAATCAGGCCATTTCCTGGAAAATTCAAGGTAAACAAGAGATCAAAACAACCTCATCCAGCTGCCTTCCTTCTGACAGCTTTCAAGCTCCTTCATCATGTACTAAATCTAACAGTATGTGTAAGTCCATGCAAGAATGCTAATTAAAACAATGTACCTATCACATATTCTTATGCCTTCCAGGCAGCAAGAACACAACAGACAGCTGCTGTTCCAAGCTGCTGTATGGGAGGATAAGAGGTAATTGACCCTGCAGTTGTTAGGTTAATTCATAAAGGGAAATCTCTTGCACAACTGTTGTTTCATCTGCTCTCTCTCTCTCTCTGTCTCTCAAAATAAATAAATAAATAAAATTAAAAAAAGCAGAAGCATTCCCTTTATATAAGCTATTTATATACAGTCATGAAGACTAATTACTTATATGAAGACTTCCATAAGCACAGGAAATAAGGAAACCTTGTGCTCCATATATTTCTGCTTTATGCTTGACTGACTTCAGAGTCTAAGAAAGCACAGGCTTCATTTGAAAGTTTTCCTGTCTGGGAACTGGTTAAAACCTCTTCCCATGAGGTGGAGGCATGAACATGAACATCTCCATTTTTCCTCCCTTAGGCATAGCGTGCAGGTTCTCTTCCTGTAGCTGGTCATCCATTTTCACAAAACAGGTAGGAGCTTAATTATCTTTGATACTTCTACTCCCCTGTTGGATTCTTTTAAGAAAGTATCATTTTCACTGGGAAGAGAACGGAAGTACAAAATTAGGAATGCACATGAATGGGCACACTGACAGAAAAAGCCTCATAAGCCTTTTTACTACAGTAAGTCAAGTTAAAACCCCCACATGCAGATGTCAGATAAAACAATTTTCTTTACATACATGAGACTGTTGATTTAACTCCAAGGCTTCCAAAAAAAATTATGGCATTCCATAATAAGCAAACCCACAAAATCCTGCAGGAACCCATGAAAACTTAATTGGACTCAGCATACAGAAGAAAATATGAATGCCTTACTATACTTGTTGGGTGGTTTTTAACATCCATTATTCCCTGACACAGGAAGAGATGATGTTACATCCTTCAAAGGTTCCCTCTAAGCAGCATGAGATGAAACCTCTGATTTCCGATTACTGTTTGCTTATCTGTTGAAGAGAGTATAAGCCTCAATATTTGGGTTCAAACATGAATCTGAAGTCCCTAAAGGTGCTCATGCCTGAGGTTTTAGGTCTGATTTGTTTTAGAGATAGAATGACCACCTACATGCATTTATCTAGATCCCAGGGTAAATTTTATGTGTAAAAACAGGGAGAGTTTTGGGTTAAGGTTACTAAGGAAAAAAAAAATCTCAAAGTTATCAAATACTCGTCATTTAGCTTAAGGCAAAAAATCAGAGGAATTTCTGGAATGCAGACAAGGATTGTTTAACAAAATGAATTGAAGAGTTGAGTCTAGCCCTTTAAGAGAAAGTCTGAGTCAATACTTTTTTTTTTTTTTTTTAAACTCTAAAAAACTGTGAGGCTGCCTCATAAATCAGCTTAACATCTACCTCTTCCCACCAATATCTGCTGTCTCTACTGCACCTTGGAAAAGCAAGAATGTATTTTCATGAAAAAGATTTTGAGGAGATTTTGAGGCTTATGTACACAAATCCTTACAGTTGATAAATAGCATATTTTTTGTCAGAACTTTGAACAAGTTCTAGAATACTCGTTAATTTGGCTTGATTATCAGATAATTGGTAAGGAATGTAATTTAAATTCATTAACACATTGTTGTTCAGAGATTTCCAAAATTTTTTGCTTAGAGGCAAAACTCCTCAATGATACAAATTTACACAACACTTAATTACATTATCTATTATTCCCCCAAAGGTAGTTTACATATTATGTTAGAGCATGAAGGGAAGAGCAAATCTGCTATACTATCTGAGGTATAGAGTAACAATATCTGCAGCTGTTCATTCTTCAGCTACTGTTAAAAGCACTTTCTCCCTAATCGGGCAGTTACCTCTAGTGACTGACTAATCTATGCACAGTAAGAGCTGAATATCTTTCATGTTAGCCCAAAGGCTACTAACTTAGGGAGAAAAAATATAGGATTGGTTACTGCATTCTTGACTTACATGGCTCCCATAATTTTACTGAAGATTCATGGTGTTTAGTGGTGTTTCTCCCCTTTTATTCAAAGCACTGGGACTCGGATTTACATGAGATTCCAGCTTTCATCTTTTCATCATTGGGTTTGATCTGCTACTGATTTTATTAAAAGTTCAGATTGGTAGTCATTACAGACAACATGTGTTAGAATATTAATCATCCTTATTTTATGCTGACTTTTTATATGCTAGAGGCTCAAAAATAAATCATTATTTAGTGCTTCTGGGTGCACCAATACTGTTAAATGTTTACAGAAAAGAAGAACAGAGTAGATCAGCAGTGTATGATTGATCTGCTGATGGTTTAAATTTATTTAATTCAGGCATCAGGAAGCTCTTAAGCCTGAACCCTTGTGTTTTTACAAGAAAGCTCAAGTTTTCTGTCTTCTGCATGAGAGCTATGCATTAAGGACACAACAGAACAAAGAGGTTACTGGTAGGCAGAGGGAGGAAAGGAATTGTTCCACTCTGCACTGATTTTCAGTCTTACTATTGTTAAATAGTAGAGTGCTTATCTTGAACATAGAAAATGGCCAATTCTGGGTTAACCATTTGCTTTTCTTATTTTTGTTTCTCAAAATAGCTGCAGAAAGTGAAAATAACCTTAAGGTTTATGTATTCTTACCTAGTAAACTGGTCTGGCATACAGATAATGAAAGATGAAGCTGGCTAAAGCCATCTAGTTTCCCCTCATTTTGTAACTGCATTAATTGCTCCTCAGATGGAGCCAAAATGGGGGTTTCTATCTGCATTCTAAAGGATGAAAACCTATTAGAATAGGAGGAGGAAATAGAAGTCTTGGCATAGCAATACCAGCCCATAAAGCAAGATGAAACAGAATAATATATTAATATTTTATCAATCTATAAGCTAAAAATAGGCCTTGTAAATGGTATATACATTCAAACAGTAAGGATGAGGAGGCAGGAAAGATTTGTTCATAAGAAGAGTAAGACTGTAGAGTCCTATATCTTGGAGAAATAACCGTGGGTTCTTTTTCTATCTTTCAATTCAGTTCAATTTTTATTACTACATGGAGATAAAGTTATCCAGAGAACCACGTATGGGTACGTATGACATCCGCAAATGGGCTAGTACATTATATGCTACAGAAGCACCTGATTTGTTGTGGAAATCTCTGCCAGTTTGGTGTAATTACGTGAATTGCTCTTTATTTTTTGGACAGTTTTTCAACTGCCCTTTACAGTCTAAAATTAAAAACTTGAATGAAAATACATTTGCAGCTGAGAAAAACCCTTTCCAATGAAGTATTTCCATGTGAATAGCTGTATGTGAAAAACTGTTGGTTACTCTCCTGTAGCAAGTGGTAAGCGATTAATTTACTAGGATAGTAGACCTATGGACAATTATTAAACACCTAAATCACAGGAATTTTTCTTCTACATCCACCTTATACCTCAGAGCCTGTAGCAAAGCAGTGAAACACATACAAAATTAAAAGACACTCTGCATGCACTCACAGAATCACAGAATTGTCTAGATTGGAAGAGACCTCAAGATCATCAAGTCCAATCTCTGGTCTAACACTAATAAGTCCTCCACTAAACCATATCGCTATGTTCAACACCTAAACATCTTTTAAAGACCTCCAGGGATGGTGACTCCACCACTTCCCTGGGCAGCCTATTCCAATGCCTAACAACCCTCTCAGTAAAGAAGTTCTTCCTAACATCTAACCTAAAACTCCCCTGGCACAACTTTAGCCTGTTCCCCCTTGTCCTGTCACCAGGCACATGGGAGAACAGACCAACCCCCACCTCTCTACAGCCTCCTTTAATGTCCTTATAAAGAGCGATAAGGTCACCTCTGAGCCTCCTCTTCTCCAGGCTGAACAAGCCCAGCTCCCTCAGCTGCTCCTCATAGGACTTATTCTCCAGACCCCTCACCAGCTTTGTCACCCTTCTCTGGACTCTTTTGAGCACCTCGATGTCCTTCTTGTAGCGAGGGGCCCAAAACTGAACACAGTACTCAACATGCAGCCTCACCAGAGCTGAGTACAGGGGGACAATCACTTCCCTAGCCCTGCTGGCCACGCTGCTTCTTATGGAAGCCAGGATGCCGTCAGCCTTCTTGGCCACCTGAGCACACTGCTGGCTCATATTCAGCTGACTATCAACCATCACTCCCAGGTCCTTCTCCACCTGGCAGCTCTCCAACCACTCATCTCCCAGCCTGTAGCTCTGCTTGGGGTTATTGCACCCCAGGTGCAGGACCCGGCACTTGGCCTTGTTGAACCTCATACAGTTGACCTCAGCCCATCGGTGCAGCCTATCCAGATCCTCCTGCAGAGCCTTCCTACCCTCGAGCAGATCGACACACACACCTAACTTGGTGTCATCTGTGAACTTACTGAGGGTGCACTTGATCCCTTCATCCAGAATGTTTAGGAAATATCTTCAGAAGAAAAAAAAAAAAAAAAAGGCAAAATTGGATTTACATTTGAAAAAAATTAAGGATAAGACAACCTGAAACATGAGTTACTAAATCTGAGCATATCCTAGTATTTCCACAAACACCATAACTTAGTTTGTTGACCTCCAGAAAACAAACAAACAAACAAAACAGCAATCTGTCCCAATTAAGAATATATATTTTTTTCTTCTTTCTACAAGCTAACCAATAGAAAATGATTTCAGGTAACTTACAACTCTTCAAATGACTGAAAATATAGGAATATATAATAGGAAAATCAAAAATTTGGAGGAAGGAGAGACATTCTGTGGAATGACATTCTGTGGAGAGAAATTCAGCAGGACAATGTAGATTCAATTTCTAGAGGGTGTCTCTGGCATATGGTGAACTGGGGTTTGTGAACTTTTTTTCCCTGTTCACAATAAGAAATGAATCCTTTGACACTCAGGTTTCAGATGTTTGTCCAAAACAGTTGTTTGTAGACCTTCTTATAAAATATTTGACTAGTGAATATACCAGACAGAGGAGGTAGATTTTACACGTCTAATGTGTTAAACACACATTTTAATTATAGCTATATCTCTAAATTAGGTAGAAAGGTGTTAGGACCTCTGTTTCTACCTTTTTTCATTAATATACGTAAGCCTACTCAAGCTCTTGCTTTTATTTAAAATGTGTGGTAAAGTATAGAAAATAATTCTGCAATATGTTTATTTCTGGTTGACCCAGTCAAATTTTCAAATGTTTACTTGTGGTTTCACTGACAAACTGAAACATCAGTTACTTTTAATACCTTATTTTTTGTGGTAGTTTAACCATAAACACTGGTCTCCAGGGAAGAAAAAAAAAAATCCCTTAATGAGACTACACCTTTACACATGAAAGATTTTGCTTTTAGTTAGTTAGCGGTCAACAGCCTGCATAAATTATATTACATCCAAGGCTAGCATGAACAATGCTTAAATGTTTTTTCTTGGCTGCAAATAGCAGTTAAATTGAGATGTTATTTAGAAAAATATTTTTTTCATGTATTTTGGTTTCTAAACAAGACAGTCAATGTTTTCAAGACTTCATTTGTTTTGAAATTCATTGTCTTCAACTACAGACTTAGATTAGAGACAATAATTGCAGTCAGATATGATTTATGGCAATAGTTGTGGTTTTTATGGCAATTTATGGCAATACTGCAGTTTTCAAAAACACATTTGCCACAAGGTGGCAAACTATGTCTACACGTTTATATTGGAAAAAAAAAAAGAGTGAAGAGGTGTCAAGACATATCTCAAAACTTTTCATCTCCTGTGCTCAAAAAAAAAAAAAAAGTAGTATCGTATCAATATCTGATAAGTTTCTGACTGTAACTGTCATAATTGACTTACAGCCAGGAAAACAAAACTAATAAATACAACTGTCAATAGCAACATAGATAAGTCATTGTTCTGAACCAAAGAACAAGTGAAGTTTGAAGAAAAAAAAATGGTATTTTATCAGGGGATAACTAAAATTCCTTAGGTGACCTGTTGGGTTTTTAAAGAAAATGAGCCTGCTAAAAAGAAGAAAAAAACAGCAAGTTTTCTGTCAGTTCTAGGAGAAAGAACAGGGGAAATGCTTCACAGTGGGATTTTTAGGACATTAATAAGGAAAACCAGAACGTCGATGGAAAACATCCATGGCACAGGAGGAAATTGTCTTTTGGAGCCAACTTTCATTTGAGGATCTTATAGAAGTACTGAAGGAAAAATCTTGGGTGATTTTAGTTTCCCCTTCTGAGATTCTCCAATTAGTTTTTAGTTTAGTTTTGTTTTTGTTTTTCCTATCAAATACAGTCATATTTTTTGTATTTTTTTTTTAAACAATCCAAAGTGAACACTTAAGGGAGCAAACCCTGAGCTAAGAGTTATGTTAGGCAGTCATCTCAATATGGAGTTAAACGAAAAACCTGCTCTAATAGCTCCACAAATGATCCATGCAGAAAGAGTCTTTAAGTAGTTGTTGACAGCAGATCTTTCCTTCCCATTTTTGAGGCCTTCCAGTGCTAACAGAAAAAACCAGGGGGGAACAAAAAAGTCAACAACAGAATGGTCACAATGATGTGACACTCTTCCTTTTTCTGACTTTATCAAAACTTCATAAAATGTACAAACCCTCACTGACACTAAGCAGTTAACATCTAGGATGAAATCTAGCTTTAGGTCTTTCAATCTTTGTACTTAGGAAAGAATTTAAACTTTAAAACATTGAACTAAGCAGATTATTGTCATCATGCCATTGACAGTGTCCATTGGAAAGACAAGTTTGGTTTACTATATGAGTGTAATTTTTGTAAGGAAGATTAACACAGATTCACCTGTTCATGCTGAAGCACCTAAAACCTTTTGCCTCTCTTTCAAGTTTGGTAGGTTAAATAACAATGTCCTGATAGCTGACAGATAATGAGTTATTTCTCTGACAGATAATGAGTTATTTCTCTAAACAGCTGTGCAGCACATCTGCAAACAAGGACAGCTGAATGTAGGAATATTTTGCTACTGATGAGCATCTTGGTCATGCCCACAGGCAGTGATTGCTGTGGTAGACTATAAATAAAGTCTAAAAATGATCAATTATCAATATAATGATTATCAATAATGTCTGAAAACCAGCACAGACTCTCTGCTGATGGAGATCAGTATGAGTTCAATGTACATAGCTGGAATGAGGTTTAATCTCTAAATATAAATTTCAGACACCAAGCCCACAGGTAACAAACACGTGTTAGAGGGAACATAACATCTTGGTCAACTGCACATGGATAGTCTCCACTTCCATGTGTCATTAGACTTACATAACCAGCAATGTGACCTAGCACCACTTTTCACAGAATGGCCAAGGTTGGAAGGGACCACAGAAGATCATCTAGTCCAACCAACCTGCTGATCAGGGTCACCTAGAAAAGGCTCAGATCACCTTTTGGGAGGCTCGGCTGTGTGAAGTAGGTGCAGCTAGCATTGAGCAGCAGCTTTTTCTCTTAATCTGTGAGAGAGCATATATTATGCACATAAATTGTGCATAATAAAATGGTGGAAACAAAGAAGTGAGATTGCTGTGTTAATGATAGTTTATATTTCAGAAGAAAAACACCAGTGAGAAAATCTGAAAGAAAAAGTGTTGATTCAGAGGATGGTAAAACAGCAATATTGAGGATTAGTTGTTTTAAGGAACAGCAGAATATAATACTTCTTCATTTCACTGATGGACATCTGACTTACAGAAACTCATCAGGTGACTGTACCGCAGTACTGTGAATGTATCTTAGTCTATATCTCACTCATATCTTCATCTACACAAAGGCAAGCCATAACTATTCCCATAACATAATTGTCCTAGCTCACGTCTACATGCACTAGCTAATAAATATGATACGCTCATAAATTCTGTGCCTTATCTTTCCCTCAACACTCCACATCTGATAGAAGTTACCAAAATAAAAGTGACCCAAAGATTTGGGGTCTCTAAAAAAGATTTGAAAGTTATGACATATATGAAAAATGACTGTGATTTTGATTGAGTTACAAAGACAGATAGATGTATTGAATGTTTAATTCCTGTAAAACTTCAGTTTTGCTTTTCTCCACGTTTAGCTACTCTCTACTTACATTTTGGGTCCTGCAGATATGTATTTTAATAGATAGATAGTAATATCTTTTTAATTCTATTTTTCCCTGATTACCTTCCAACATATTTTCTTGGACAGCATGTGGTGCTAATACTTTTGTACAAATATGCTTAACTGTTTAAAAATAACACTGCTGGTTATATTGTTTTCATTAAATTTGTTTAATTAAGAATATTTTCCAAATATTCCTGTCACACTAGTTTCATTAGTTTACTCCAGATTAACCTGCTCAATGTAACCTGGTCAATGTATAAAAGCTAATATGGATCAACATCCATGTGATTTTTTTTTTTTTTCCCTGAAATACTTTATCTTTCACTTAGTTTAAAGAGTTTTTATCATTTTCAACTGTTACTGCTAACAAAAAGTGTTAAGCTGAGGTTTCAAAATTTTTACAAGTTATTCTTTCATTTCAGCCGTTTTACGCTTGCCAAATAACTACCCCAGAGCAAGCTTATGTTGAAAGAAGAGAATGTGCACAGGGAGGAAGATGTGCCTCATGTTCAGTTCATTAAGGGCGGCAACCTATCAATCAGACACAGCCCTTGAGAAGACCTTCAAAGAAGATAAAGTAAATGCCAGACACACCCAAGACCTGGAATTCTAGTAGGGAATTTCTTTTACTACATAATATAAAATAGTAAAATAGTATCTGTAAATCTGTAAAAACCATAGAATCATAGAATCATAGAATATCCTGAGTTGGAAGGGACCCTTAAGGATCATCAAGTCCAACTCTTGACACCGCACAGGTCTACCCAAGTTCAGACCATGTGACTAAGTGCACAGTCCAATCTCTTCTTAAATTCAGTCAGGCTCGGTGCAGTGACCACTTCCCTGGGGAGCCTGTTCCAGTGTGCAACCACCCTCTCTGTGAAGAACCCTTTCCTGATGTCCAGCCTAAACTTCCCCTGCCTCAGCTTAACCCCGTTCCCGCGGGTCCTGTCACTGGTATTAATGGAGAAAAGGTCTCCTGCCTCTCGACACCCCCTTACGAGGAAGTTGTAGACTGCGATGAGGTCTCCCCTCAGCCTCCTCTTCTCCAGGCTGAACAGGCCCAGTGCCCTCAGCCAAAAACAAAACAATAATATCAAACATTTGCTTGTTAAGATTCTAACAATAACATTGAGAGAAGTGAGAAATGAGATTTTGATCTTGCATTGATTTGTTGGTATGAATTTTATATGGCTTTCTGCTAAATGCAAAAGCCAAACTGCAGGATGAATTCATATTGTCTGGTTATAGATGCAATTTAGCCAACAAATATTAAGGCATATACACAGAAATGTCCAGAATAAGGAAGTCCAGCTGAGCCCAGTTATTATAATCTTTCTTTCTTTCTATTCAATTTCTCCTCCATATCTATAACACAGATATACTGTAATTTCTGCATTCTTTCTAATAGTATCTTTATCTCTCAAACAGTTTTCCCTTGTTAGAGCTATATAGAACATCTTACATCTGGTATCACTATTGTATCCTTTTTGCATGGATGAATAATTTTGATGTTACAGTAAACTATGAAACATTTCATAGAAAATATATTTTATACATATGAAGTCATAGTCATCTTTTCTCTTCACAGTTGCTCTCCCCAGTACTTTGACTAAGTCTATAGGAAAATGTAAATCTTCTTTGAAACCACCTGGCATATCAGGAACAAAAGTAATCACAGTCGTAAAGAGAAGATAATACTTTCTCTAGATCTACAATGAATAACCTTACTGAATAAATCTGATAATTGTTTACAGAAAGTCAGTTTGCTTTATTTTTAACTGAATTTTAAAAACAGGGATATGTTATTGTAAATTCTTATACCCACATATTCAGAAAGAACTGGAACCTATGAAAAAGAATAAAAGAAGTTAATGCATGTTTACACAACTTCTAAAAGACCTTCAGGCATTTATACCCTAGGTAATATTCAATGTCTGTGAAATACATGTATGTATGTCACATTTTCAGAACTGGCTCAGATAACTTAGGTTGTTTTGTTACATAATATATAGAAAATCTTGGAATTATTTCCACATGGTCAAAGCCTGAATTTGCTCCTGCAAAACTACATGAAAATTCTTTCTTAGAAATCATGATTTTTAAGGCTTAAGTTAATAAATGGTGGTGTTAAGTACCCCCAGAGCTTACAATGATTAAAGTACCTCAGTGCTATACCTCCTATCTGAAAATGTCAATTATTTCACTTCAAAGCTTCTGCTTTATTTCTGTTTTTTAAACAATTTTGGACTTTTATTGCTTTTGGAGAGCAATGAACATGTCTTTGATACAACACAGTCCCTAATTTTGCATAAAAAAGGGGCTTTTACATAAAAATTGTAGTGTTTTTGGATCATTCCATAGGAAAATCAAAGGAGTATTAGGCATATTTTTTTTATTCTCTCTGCCAATTTCATATCTAAATATTTCCATGAAGACTATCTTGACATAACAGTAAGGATAAGATTCATTCTTTGTGTGGTGATAGAAGATTATGAACTGCCTTAGTAACAGGGTTTAGAACCACAAAAACATTTTAGATAATATCATTTATTAACAGTGTCTAAATAATTACTATCAGTGATATTAACTAAAAATCACAGCAGTATTTTCCCCTTTCATTCACAAACTAATATTCTTCAAGATTTTTAAAATCTTGAAGTTTAAAAAGACCGCTTAAGAAATGTATGAGAAGAAAAAATAATAATAATTAAAAAAAAATCTTAAAAATTTTGCAAAGCCAGTTCCTGAAAAAGTTCCAACACGGATGGGTAGCACTTTCTGAACTGTAGCCCAAAGTCCCTGGTTCTGTGGTCTGGAAGTCATGAGCAGAAGATTATTTAAAAAGTTTTTGTTTGCTTGTATGTTTATTTATTTGTTTTGTTGTTGTTGTTACTGTTTGTTTTTCATAATATTTGAAGTTAAGAAAATGATGTTGCATAGAAATTATTTTTACTTGACAACCCATTCACTTAAAATTTGGAGAACTGCTATTTTAAAACATGTCTTGGTCTTTTTCCAATCTATTAAATTAAAACGTTATTATTTTTATTTTTAACCATACATAGGAACTCTAGTAATACCACTGCTCTGGAGCTAGTCTTACAAAAATATCCAGTAATAAGAACACAAGCCTATTATGCTTATTAAAATGAATCAATTTAAATAGAGAGAATTCTTGTCCCGAAAAGTTTAAAATAGGAGATGAAAGAAATGTTTTGGTGCAATAGTGCAGACCATGTAGTTCAGTGTTCAGGGACAAGAATGAATCATGCACAATCATCTTGCATTCACTGGATGGTAAGGAAACACTAGTGGTTAGGCACTGCCCCTCAGTAATGCTTTAAGCCTCCATAGAATGGATAGTTTGTTTGTGACTTTAGTTAGGGACTTATCTGTTTTTCAGCATGCCTGTAAACCCAAACAAAACCAAAGGATGTCATTGTGTAGTGAGGAATTGTGAAACCCACACTACTTAATACATTTTAGAAAACTCTATTTCTTCTCATTTTCCCCCAAACTAGGTGAATGGAATAAAACCACAGTGAGAAACCACACTACACAAAAGGCAGTCCAGCTGCTGAAGAAACTGACAGGTCACTACTCAGAAAGTGTTGGAGATTCCCTTAAGAAGTGCCAACAAAAGCTAAGAAGTGACTGATCGAGTGCAGAAGAGTGGGTAATAGACATCTGAGAGATGGGTACATAATGGGGGTTGCCGATCCACTAAATAATCCGAAGACATTTTCTATTAGAACTAAGACTTGCTTAAACATCTTTGGTAACAGAACAGTGCTCAGGTATTGTAACAGTTCAGAATGACAATAGGGGTCAGATATGTTTACCTCAGCAAAGAGAAGAAGAATGCAAACCTGAAACAGGGTCAGAAGAATGAACAAAATTTCCAATATTATTCCTGTTGCAATTAACAAACATTAAAAGAGGAATTAATATAATTTGAAATATTATATCTATAGTGTTTTGGTACGGGGAGGCAAGGGGAATGGGGCAGGCAACATTGTCTTTTTCAGAGTAATATCAGAAATATCAAGTTAGGGATATGCATAGTCATGCATCTTTATTGGTTTCATGTCTGTTAAATCATAATTCTTGTGACTTCCCTGCTTGAAGGAATTAAACGTTTGTTTTAAATTCATGTAGCCATTTACAGTTTTCTTATGATTCAAGCCTGCAAATATTATGTTTCCATGGATGCCAGCCTCAGATACTCAAAGAGTTTTTCAGTATAATTTCAACAAAAACATGAAAAAATGTGTTTCTTCTCATTATTATTATTATTATTATTAGTAGTAGTAGTAGTAGTAGTAGTATATATATATATATTTATTTTTTTTTTCAGTGAAGAGTCTGTCTGTAGCTCATACAGCCCTGGTCACTCAGCTGTTTTCTCCATGAACAGGAGCAATGCTGTGCTGTTGAGATAAAGTGCAAATTCCACACAGGTATAGCTCAAGACTGACATCTATTTTTCATATATTCTGGTTGCTAAGCTGCCATATAAAGGATTTAATATATTAGTAAAACAACATCAACAGAATGGTGGAAAGAGAAGCAGCAAGAGTCACCAGGCTGTCTGTAAACAGCTTATAACGTACTAGACTTAGAGGCAGAAGAGATATGCAAAGCCTGTCATCCATATTTCAAAGACACAGGAAGGTAAAGGGCCATGTCCAAATTCCACTGAGGTCATTGGAAACTCTTGCATTTACTTTGATGAAGCTGGATCTAGTCATAAAAACTAGTCTGTTTTCCCCATATAACATGACAAATGTTGCGCGAGAGAAAGGAAAAGTACAGATAGACTGAGGTGTGTAGCCTGTGCTTTGCCAGCTGGCGTGGAATAAATTGCTGATGATGGTCTTGAGGAGATGGTTGGTTTGGATGTCTGAAAGCTATTGGATTTCAACTAGCTTACAAAAAAATAAAAAAATGTCTGAGGTAGCAGTTTGGGGCCAGCATGAACCGATGCTCCTAGATCATTGTGATTCTTACCACAGGCATTAGAGAATGTGTCTTTTAATGTGTCTTTTGGAAAACAAAGATCTGTTCCTCTAGAGAACATCTGAAATGAGAGTGATCTGGGATCTTACCTGTCACACTTGCCCAAGAGTTACTCTGACTGAATCTAAGGCTTGTCCTCTAGTTCAGGACCTAGCTAGACAACTTAGTAAGATTTTTAGAGAAGAGAGAGTTTAGAGTTGTTGTTACAAATATATATATATATAATATATATTCACATATTTTGAGTATATAAATATCCCCAAAAGTCACTGGTTTGAGGAGGGTATTTGTGCCAACTGTTGCTGGTCATTATTCCTCCCAAGTCTGGTATGACCTGCCTTTCCCTCTGCTGGAAAGTTTGCTTTTCCTCCTGTCCAGATTTCCTATTCAACTCCATCCACTTCTGCATGACCTTTACTTTTCTGACAGAAAAAGCAATCTAACTTAATGCTTCCTCCGTCCAACAGTAAAATCAAACACTCCCAAATTTCCATTGATCTGGAACTACAGCAATTGAGGTCTGATAATAATTTATGTATTTATTTTTAGCCTTTTAAAAATATATCAGGCCAGTATAATAGGTGTATTATTATTATTATGTGTGTGTGTGTGTCTGTTTTTTGTTTGTTTTAATTCTAATACTTTTTCTATTGTTGAGCCAATCATGAAAAAGCCTGATATTCTTTCACAGTTGAAATATGTCATGACAAATATGGTAGTTTCTCTACCTTTAAGAGTGTATCTTCCTTAGATAGTCTTCAGTTCAGAGGAATAAAGTGTCTCTGTTTTCTGACGTAAGCACAAGGATGAGTAGAAGGACTGTGAACATGGTTTGGACTAATTGACAGGAAAGCATATAGTTTTGAAAAGTGGAAAATCTGGAATGTAATTTCTATATTAATAGTCAAGAGAAGTTTGGCAGAGGGAAAGGAGAAAACCTAACAACATATGAGTAGAGGAATATTTGAAATATGTATTTAAGAGCTGAAAAGAAGGGTGTGGTTGGATGAAACACTGTGAGAAAGAACTTATGTTATCAGCCAAAAGAAAACTTTAAAGTTACCTGCAAAAGCTGTTTCCAATATATCCCTTTTCTTATTAACACCAAGTCTCAGTGGAGAAGAAACATGAACTTTTTAATTGAGAGAGAGTAAACCAGATAGCCTGATATCATTTGTACAAACGATGGCTGCAGTTTAATACTGCTACAGGCAACAGTAAGGCTAATGCCTTTAAGCCAGCTATATCATGAAATGTTTATCTAACTTTCAAGATCCCCACAACTATCATAATTTCTTTTCATGATTTCTCTCTTACCATTCCTTTTGCTTAGACATCCTGTTGATGTTTCAGAGTTGACTTTAATGTTCTCCCAAGGGATTTAGCTGAAATATTCAATATGGTTTCTTCTTCAGAAACCAAAAATGTTTCAGGTCTTTCAACTTTATTATTATTATTATTATTATTATTATTATTATTATTAACAGAAGTAAGAATAAATGACATATGGAAGCTGCTTCTTATCACTATTAACAAAAAAAAAATGACTTGACTTTCTTGAAATATTCTATATATGAGAGTAAAGTTTTAAATAAAGATATATCTTTAAAAAAAGGATATTTATATGTGATATTCACTACTTGCCAAAAGATGTAGACTGTGAACTTTAAAGATTAAACCATGCTACTAGAGTGATAGGTTTTATGTGATTTCTCAAAGTTTGCTTTACATCTGATTGGCAAAATTTCAATGTGTTTTGAAAAGTAGAATTCTAATAAAAAATTGCAAAGAACACTGTTATTTTTGATGTTCTTGTGGAAGTTACACATAAAGTTGGTAAGAAACAATCAAATAGATACCCAAATGTATGTTGGTGACAGAATAGATAAGAAGTTTACTTTCCTGACCAAACCCTCAGCAGTCAGTTATACACCCAAGGGACAGGTTGATTACATGCAAATTTGATCAGGCTGCTGTTAAAGTTGGATTCAGGACAAACTGAACTGCTTGTTGAGTGAAGCACTCAACATCAAAGAGCAGCTCGTGCATTATGCTATTTTCTCAGCATTACCCAATTTCTTTGTTCAAAGATATAGCCTTATATACACGTATTCAAAAACAAATGGAAAAAAAAATAAATTCCTGGCAACAAAACTGAAATATCTGAATTGTTGTTGTCCATAATTAAGATTTTTAAAAATTGTTTTTATTTATTTTCTGAAAACTTTGTCCACCACTCTAAATCTTGAAATACAAATTTTTTCAGGGCCAGTTTGGATGGGGTTTTGGGCAACGTGATCTAGCGGGTGACATCCCTAAATTATTAAACTCCTGTACTTATCTCATGATGATGATTTAACCTTATTTCACGTAGTTTTCCAGGACAACTTGGCAGAGAGTTGCTCTGCCCCACTGTCTGGATCTTTGAAATGGCTATGTCTGACTTACTGCATGCTTTAACACTCTTAGGAAATCAATCAGCAAACTGTGAACTAGTTACCGTCACACCATGAAAATTAAATAGAGAAAGAATTCAAGGGAATAGCGCATCTTGATCTGAAACCTTTTAATAAGAATGGACTTTCTGGTATTCATGAAATATATTATTATCTTTTAATGTACTGTGATGTTGTTGGCAAGCCACAGTGCTTAGTTCTCCATTTGGAAGTGCTGAAGATCAAATATTTAATTGTCTCAGTCTGAAAACTGGGTTTATATCTGAGGCGAAAATGATTTTCCTAAGGTTAGATTCATTACATCCAGACTTCACTGCTTAAATGTAGTAGTTGGTGCAGTGTGTTGTTGCCCTAGGTTTCTTCAACAGAGGAAAGAGAGAAATGCCTGGAAGAGTAATGCAGATCATGGGTTAGCTGCTTCAAGGCTCCTGTCTAGATAAAGATCCCAAGAGGGCTACACTCCTAAGATGGTTGCCTGAAAACTAAGTAGAATGAACCTGATACTTTTCTACTATTACTTCAAAGTTTTTCAGTGCAGTTTTGAATAGTTCACGTCATTTCTCATACAACACATCCCTTGTGATGATGTTTCAAAGTTGGATCTCTTTTTGCTTTTTCAAGATGTGAAAATACCTGTTTGCTAGAAATGTTTTCTTTTGCTATACTCACTCTCTTTGACACAGAGGTTACAGTTACTGTATGTTAGTATTTGTTTTCTTCAGTTGAAATGGGTGTAGAGAATCAACTTTTTGGGTTTAGGTAGAGCATCCTAAGGACAATGTCCATGGTGTCAGAATGGTTTGACAACTTTCAGCAACCTGTGGCAAAACTGAACTGTTCATAAGGAATTATAAATCGAAAGAAGTTTGAAAATTTTAGACTCTGTTTTGCTGAGATGTACCTGATGTTATCTGATGGGCTTAGATTGATGTTATATATTCCTGTAACTAATTAAAACCATAGATGGGACGTTTGCCATATTTAGCAAACAATAAAGTTTTATTTTTTTATGCTTGTACAATACAGTTTAACTAAGTAGGTGAAATGCAGAACAATTAACTTAGGTTACAAGGATATCTGCCAGAAAAAAATGTTGTCTGAATAGGTTCTTCAATGACTGTGATGAAATTTTACATTTTTTCCATAATGTTTGCCCACAGCCCCAAAGGTGCAGGTCCAGTGTTGCAAGTACTTTGCTCCCCACTTCGTATAGTAGAAAGGAAATGCATCTAAGCAGAGGAGCTGGCTTCTCTATTGTTCCAGCCAGCAGAAGTGCACTCATATACTGCAGAAATAGCAGAGTCTGTGGTCACTCCAACTTACAAACCCAAGCAGAAAGATGGAAAAACAGTTTTGTGAAATGCAGGTGACACATACAGGGGCATCAGGATTAGTCAAACTAGACTTTTTTCTGCAATTTTTATTGAACAATAAAGAACTCCAGGTATGATTCTTTAATTTAGGAGTCATTCTGCTATTAATCATGTAATCTAAGCAGTTACAATGCGAACAGCAGCCAAGGAGCAATCATTACTTTCTCACCCTTGCTCTAACTTTTGCATAGAGCTTAACACAGATGAACAAGTGGGGAAAATATTATTCCAGACCTCTGTATGTTGTGTACACTGTGTTGTTATAAGCTCATTTGTCAAGGTCCTGTAACAGACTTCAAAGCTTTGGCCTCCTTGTGGCATCTTTCCATTTCTCAGAGCTATGGTTTGGCCTCCTAAAGCCAAATTGTTCCAAATTGTTCGGTGCTCAGGGGTGCTTCCCACCTGTCCTTTGGCAGGGTTACATCATAATTTGGTGCTAAAAATGAGATATCCTTAATGATGTTAACAAGCCCATTTCCATGTTTGGTATTCCAATTGACATGGGCAAAATATGAAGTTATGCTTGGTGGTGAAAAAATATTTGATGATGTCTCAGTATTTGACAACAAGAGAGGAGATTTCATCTAAACAATGTGCTCTCTATTTTCTTTTTCATCATTCTTATTATCAATGCATGTGTTTGTAATATGAAAATGTAGATCTAAAGTTGTGTTTATATTGGTTTTATGTAGGAAAATCTTCACTCTTTCTCCTTCATTGAACTACTGGACGTGGTAAAAATTGCAGGGTTTTGTACACACTTTCAAACGTATTTTTTGACTTCACATTCTGTAAATTAGATGTAGTTTACATGATAACAGTTAAAAGAAAAGAGACATCCTTGGTTGTTTTATGCTGTTTATTTCAAGATAAGTTGAATCAGGTCTTAATATGTTAGACTATGTTAGGTAACCATCTCACAGTGTGGAAGTGAGTACTTTTGCTTCCAGCCTGTCCTGGTTTCCCAACTATAATACAGTGTGTGTTCTTAGGATTACAAGCAAGTGACTTGAATATACCACAGGGAACTTCAAAATTACACATCAGGATCTTTCCCTATTAAATATTTAATGAGAGAAAAATATTTTTTCTGGTTGTTGTTGTTGTTGTTGTTGTTGTTGTTTGATTTGGTTTGCCCTCCAAGAAATCCACTGTAGCCAGGTCCATAAGTGCTTTGCAAAGACAGAAAAGGTATATGACATACCATTTTCTATTTCTCAGTTTTTAGCTGTTTTCCCCTTCAGCCATACGGAACAGGTTAAAATTATCATGAGAAAAAGTCTGGAAGTAACTTAGCAGAGCTGTTTAATAAAAAGCTTATGCATTTTCTGTTAAAGATCTAAGAAGACTAGTGTAATCAGTCAATTTTTGTAGATAATCCTCCACATGCAGATGCCAGGGATGTATTTTTTCTGTATGTCTTCAGTTCATTAAGTTTGTACCTAACTTATTTGAGTAGATTCTAGACATGACATAATTGTATGTTTTTTTTCTATTGGGAAAATCCAATCTTTTTATTTACGAATGATGGGAAGAAAGATATTTGCTTTTAAAATACATTTAATTTCCAAAGCTATTGAACTTCAGAGTATAACAAGTATATCTTATTTTTCAAAAGCTAAAAAATGAATATACTTTCATATTGACTCCACTTACTTTCTCATAGCCAGCTGTTTTATTTAAGTAAAAATAAATAAAAAATGAAAATTTCAATCTATTTTCCACACATTTACTATGATTCTCCAAAAATTTAATTACTTTTGAAAAATATCATCTTAGAAAATAATTAAGCAAAACTGTAGTACAAAATGGGACAACAAAAAGCAGAGTATGTCATCCAAAATTTAAAATTATGTGTTTAAAAATGCAAACATGCATTAAAGCTAATGACAATGGTTTTCAGGCATCTTTCCATTTTGTAAACAGACCTTCTTCAGTCTAGTAATTAGCATGAAAAATTTCAACAGATCCTTTTGGGAGAATAAATAGAAAATGAATCATAGAATCGTAGAATCATTAAGGTTGGAAAAGACCTTCAAGATCATCTAGTCCAACCATCCACCTAGTACCAATACCACCCACTAAACCATGTCCCTAAACACCTTTCCTTGAACACCCCAGGGACAGTGACCCCACCACCTCCCTGGGCAACCCGTTCCATTGCCTGACTACTCTTTCTGAGAAGAAGTTTCTCCTAATTTCTAACCTAAACCTCTCCCGGCACAATTGGAGGCCATTCCCTCTGGTCCTATCACTAGTTACCTGTGAGAAGAGGCTGATCCCCAGGTCCTCACACCTTCCTTTCAGGTAGTTGTAGAGAGCAATAAAGTCTCCTCTGAGCCTCTTCTTCTCCAGACTAAACCACCCCAGTTCTTTCAGCCACTCCTCACAGGACTTGCACTCCAGGCTCTTCACCAGCTTTAAAGCCCTTCTCTGGACATGCTCCAGAGCTTTGATGTCCTTCTTGTAGTGAGGGGCCCAAAGCTGAACACAGGACTTGAGGTGTGGCCTCACCAGAGCCGAGTACAGGGGGACAATCACCTTCCTGTTCCTGCTGGCCACACTATTCCTGACTTGCTGCCCATCAACCCATCCTGTCCAGGTCCCCCTGCAGGGCCTTCCTATCCTCTGGCAGATTGACACTTCCCCTCAACTTGGTGTCGTTTGCAAACTTACTGAGGGTGCACAAATTCCCTCATCCAAGTCATTAATAAAGATATTAAAGAGGATGGGCCCCAACACCAACCCCTGGGGAACACCACTCATGACTAGTAGCCAGCTGGATTTTACTCCACTCACCACCACTCTCTGGGCCCAGCTATCCAGCCAGTTTTTAAATATGCAAAGTATGTACCTTTCCAAGCCATGAGCTGCTAGAAGTTGGATTACTTGAATGCGCCCCAAGCAGAGGGATGGAGAAGGATCATGGTTTGTTAATGTTTCCAGTCCAAAGGGAGTGTACAGAAGGCTATTTCCTCAAATGACAGAATTACTATAGTTGTTAGAACCCAACATCATATGTTGTACCTGAGTACTTCAGTTTCCATGGGTAAAGACTTTAGTCTTCCCAAACATATTTTGCTCAGCACATATTCTCAGAGCCTGAACTATAAGGATTTTTACTCCTAGCCAAAACACCATCAGGATTCACAAGACAGGCAGGAGAACACTTGCCTTGTTCTCTGGCTCCGGTGAAGCATAGCCACACAGCACACTTAGCCCCTTTTTTTCCTCTCCCCCACTCCCTGCAGGATGACCAAGGTAAGGAAGAGGAGCTCTGCTTTTTCTCAGAAGCCTTGTAATTGAAGCTCTCCTCTGGGAGACGGGAGACTTGACTTCAAAGTCCTTCACTGCCCCATATTTACCACATTCCAGGAAGGTGCCAGAATTTTCTGGGCTGGAAGCCCTCTAAATCCTTCCTGTGCCATCTTTCACGCTTTGCATAAAGTGATTAAATATTTACTGGAGCAGGGCCTGGAGGCAGGTTTTTGGTCTTGCCTTACCTGGGTGCTGCAGAGTCCTGGGTATGTTCTTCTCTGTCTGTCTCTGTCCCTGTCCCTATCTCTGTCTCTGTCTCTGTCTCTGTCTCTGTCTCTGTCTCTGTCTCTGTCTCTGTCTCTGTCTCTGTCTCTGTCTCTGTCACTGTCACTGTCACTGTCTCCGTCGCTGTCTCCTCTTTCTCTGTCACTGTCTCTCTCTTGGTGTTGGTCTCGGTCTCTGTCTTTTACTCTTGCTCTCTCTTTATTTTCATTTGTACAACATTAGGCTATGCAAAATACATGATCTTTCAGAGAAGAAACTGTAAAACTTCAATACCATGATACCTTGTATCTCCTACCTAGGATCCTGTTAGACATTGTGGACTCAAGTCCCCACAAAGAAAGGATAGCTTTGAACAGGCACTGGGGGAATCAGTTGTTTCTGTGTTAAAACAAACAACAAAAATCTCTCCAATACAGTGAACTCTGAGGGGCTATAATAATAATAAAAAACCTGAATAACATCATTTTAAAGAAGACATCAGGCATAAAAACAGAGCAAGGCATAACTGGACTGTAGGAAATCGAGTGCAGACATCCAAAAGGCTTCAGAATTGTCACTGGAGTTCAGCTGAACTTATTTATACTTATCTGAGAGCTGGCCATGCCAGAGGAATGGCTCCATCCCCAGTCACAAAGCAACAGCACAATGTTCATTGTTTTTTGGGAAAGCTGAGATTTCTCCACACACAAACAGCTCATGCTTTATTGGGTTTCTTAACTCAGGCTTAGTACAAACATTCACTTTTGTAGTGATTCTGGGGCGAGAAGGTTCTGGAGCACAGTAGCTGCAATGGTAAAGCTGTCCATGAAGTAATAAAGCTCATTTGACCCAAGCTGTCTTTATATTGAGACTGCTTCAGTCTCTACATCCAGGACATGGTTAATCCAGCCACTGGGCAGAATGGGAATTAACATATAGGGTAAACAGATGCAATGTTACAACTGGGAGAAATAGTTACATATGAAGGACAGTGGAGGGGATTTTGGATTTCACCTTTCATAGTCTTGGGTCTGGTGAAGATACTGCAGAAAATTCTATATTTAAGACTGCTTATTAAAGGTAGAATCTATCCTGTTCAAAAGCTAGATGTCTTGAAACAGAAAAAAATAAATAAAAAAAAAAAAGTGCATACCTCATTTCAGGAGAGAAAACAGTAGAGACAAAGAAATTGTGCCAGTTACTAATTTACTGTGGGAGCCAATGTGAAACAAGAAAAGGAGTTCTAAGAACTGTCGTTAGCACAGCTCTGTCCATTGGTTTGTGCTGTCATTCATTGCATGCAAAGGTTTTGTCTGGTGCAAACAAAAAAGTTTTTTTCTGTTGTTTTACATATATATGTATATATGTCCAAATGCAAGTACAATAATTGTTGATGTTACAACAGTGATTTTGTTGTGTAGCAGCAATTTTACAGTAATTCTTGAATTTAAATACCCTAATTCCTCCTCAGTAATTTCCAGCTCAGGATGTGTGTGGTAGAATTCCCAGGTGTGAAGTTCATCTGTGGTTTCCTTAATAAAAATATGAACTGCTATTTATGAAAATAAATTTCAGGGAACTCCTAGGTTGCAAAGCTGCAGGAGACCAAATCCTATTAAAAAGCAATAGAAGGTGGGTGCCTACATCTCTCAGGGCCTCTAAATCCAAATAACTTAGGCACCCATATTCCAATAATTCATTCCCCTCCACCTCCCGGCAGCACAGACCTCTCCTGAGCATAGTGTGTCAGTCACATATCCCTGCTTGAAAGAACGCTTATTACAGCCAGATAAGGAATATTCCTTTGGCTCTGATTCAGATGGATTTGAAAAGTATGATTTTTCTTGGAAGAAAACTGAATCCCTTAACTGTTTTCTCCTGCCACCACAGCACAACTACTGATTTACAGCAGCATGAGGTCTACTTTTCCATTTACATAATATTTGGGGAAAGCTTAGAGCAACACAACGTGCAAATGAGTATAAGCAGAATGTATTTGCTTTTCCTTCCTGCCTGTCTATACAGAGATGATCTTGACAGTATCTGTTTTGTGTTGAATGCTGCACGTCAGGGGTTCTTTCCACTGATGTTTGTACAGCACGTGACAGCTCCTATTTGCCTACTGGGAATAAGCTTTACAGTTTGCACCTTCTGGGAGGAAGAAAACCCAGCAAATCCACTCCTTTCTGGAGTAAAGCAGGTACCAGAATTGGTACCATCACCTCCCTGGATATTTACCAGCGGAAGACAGCTTTAAAACCTAGATGAGTCGCCTGAAAAATGATGCCAGTGAGTTGCTGTGTTTAGGTAGCCTAACCTTACCTCTTCCCTAGCTGGCACAAGCCTTTTTTTTTTTTTTTTTCCTGTGCTGCTCGGAGGATTTCTCTGCCTTCTGTCCAGTTGTATGTCTGTGCTTCCTAGAAAGAAAAAAAAAGAAAAAAAAAAAGAAAAAAAAAAGAAAAAAAAGATATGGATCAATGTATATCTCTTCATGTCAGGTCTCCACATTTAGACTTTCCCCAAGCTTTTTTTACTGTTCATTTCTGTAATTGTAACTCCATGGGTGAAAGAGATAAAGGAAATAGCAATAACAACAACAGAAAACAAACAAGCAAACAAACATTAGTGAAATTTAAGGTTAATGATTGTTCAGCTATTTTGCATTTTTCCAAAACCCTGATACCTGTTTGTACTTGCCCATTTATTTTCCTTTCCATGCCAGCGGTAAGGGATTGAGAATATGCTCTACTGGTCAGAACTAACAGCTTTTGAATTTGTACATGTTTTCAGTCTGAAACATTCCTAACTTTCACAGGAGGAGAATTATAAGTCTCTCTTTCAACTTCTTGTAATTTATTGCTTCTTTCATGAAAGAATTAAATGCATTTGCTACAAGCCCAGCCTTGCTTTCAGTATAACCCTCAGACCTCTATCAATTGTAACATGAGTTTTTGTGAACATACTTTTCATGCAATGCCATTTCATGAGTCTTTGGAATAGTGCTTCAGATACTTCACCATAATTCAGTTTAACACTAAATACAACACTTAATACAATTAGTGAATACAACTTGGTCTTTAACATGAATGCTTTTGTTTTCCAGAGATATTTGGAAATCTGGTGCAGAATCCATTGGTCTCCAGTGTAAGTCCTGCAACAAGCAGTAGCATGCAATTGCCTAGTATTAACATTAGAGATATATTAAACTCTTTATCTCAACAGACCATATAATTAGAAAAACACATGCCCTTAATTAAGAATATTTTCTATTGAAGAAAATTGCTATTACTAGATAGATTATAATCTAGAAAGATTGTATCAGTAGGTAATTTCTCTCACACTTTGCAGTTTTCTGCATGGAGTCTGTTCCCTTAATATGCAGCTCTTACACTGAATTTTGACTACTACACTGAAAAATACAGACAAAAACCATACACACAGACAAACAAACAAACAAAACACATAAAATTATTATCTATTTTTTTTGCACTCTGGCTTTTCTCTTTTTTTTTTTTTTTTTTCCCACAGACAAACTAAGCTCCTTTAGTTGTCTCATCTTGTCACTCACATGCATATTTCTTAAACCTTCAATTATACTTTTGACTTTTTTTTTCTGAACCCTTTCTAGTTCTTTGAACCCTCTTCTTAGAGCAGAATTATTCTCACAAGATCTAATATCCCCAGAGTAGTAATCATGGAGGTAGTGCAAGCCTCTCACTTACTTCTCTTGATTTTCATTATATTCATTATATATGATAGGTATGATTCAGACTGGGATGAAGATTAGCTACACATCCACAGAGACAGCCCTCCATTTACATTTACACAAGTCACCACATTTGCCTGCATGCATTCCCTGCATTTTTATTATAATGTATATATATATAAATATATATTTATTTATTGTCAATATTAAAGACCATATTAACTAGTTCTCTTCATTACCTACAGTTCACTCATGATTTTACACGTGAAGATATTTAGGAATTGGGTGTTTTCATTCCAGTTGATCAAAATATTGAATGCCAATGTAGTCTGAACCAGGAAAAAAACAACAAAAACAACACCTCTAGAAGCACATTTATTTGATAATTCCCTGTTAACAGAGTGTATCTGAAGACTTAATAGCTAGCGAGGTTCTAATCTCCATATGTCATATGTTGCTTTTAAAATGTTCAATTTTCTTAGAATGCTGTGTGAGAACAGACAAATACCTTACATTGTTTAACTACATTGCATCATTTACCTTTATCAATGGGAATGCACAATCTCATTGAAAGACAGTTTGACATGAGTTGTTTTTATAAACCCATGTTGACTGACTTTAATTAAATTACCTTACCTTAGATTTTGAGTAGTAAAGCCCTATATCAGCCATTCTATTACTTTGCCCTCTGTCAATGTCAAACTGTCAGGCACATATTTACCAGAATGTCCCATTAACCCTGTTAAAATATTGGCAGAGTATTTATGTTTTTCCAGTTACCTGGAATACTTCAGTATGTCAAGACCCATATGAATAAGTTAATGTAAAGACAAAATAAAAAACAAACAGACAAATAACTAGATAAATAAATAAACAAATAAATTGGAGTGTTCTGTGCCTATCTAAAAGTCTGTATCTTTATTCTTACCTATGTACTGAATTAATTGCCTAAAACGCTTATCATCTGTAGGTAATCTTGGAATGGAAGGTCTAGCTTATGCTGTTATGCTGTAATTAAGATGTAATTAACTCTGATAATTCTCACCCCACCTCAAAAGTTATAAAACCATTGAATAGAATCATGGAATAATTTAGGTTGGAAAGGACTTTTCAGATCAAGTCCAGCCATCCGCCTAGCACTACAAGTCCACAGCTAAACCATGTCTTTAAATGCTATATCCACACATCTCTTAAATACCTCCAGGGATGGGGACTCTACCACTTCCCTGGGCAGCGTGTTCCAAAGCCATGAAGAAATTTTTTCTGATATCCAATCCAAACTTCCCCTGGAGCAATGCCACTGCATCATATTGCATTACTTGTCACCTGAGAAAAGAGATTGACACCCACTTTGCTGAAGCCTACTTTAAGATAGCTAGAGAGAGCAAGATCTCCCCTCAGCCTCCTCTTCTCTACATGAAATAGACCCAGTTCCCTCAGCTGCTCCTTATAACAATTGTTTTCTAGCCCCTTCACCAGCTTTGCTTCTTTTCTCTGCACATGCTTGAGTTAGTATCCTTCATGTAGCAGGGGCCCAAAACTGAACACAGTACTCAACGTGCAGTTTCATCAGTGCAGAGGGACAACCATCTCCCTAGTTCCACTGTCTGCACTATTTGTGATGCAGGCCAGGATGCCATTGGCATTCCTGGCCACCTGAATACACTGTTGATGAATGTTCAGCTGGGTGCTTGTTTCTTTTCTGCTGGGCAGCTTTCCAGTCTCTCTTTCCAAAGCCTATACTGCTGCATGGTGCTGTTAGTCTCCCACACAACTTGGTGTCATCTGCAAACTTACTGAGGGTGCACATGGTCCATCATTTAGTTCATTGTTAAGACATTAAACAAAACTGACCCCAGTATTGAGCCCTGGGGAACACCACTTGTGATCAGCCACCAACCAGATTTAACTCCATTCACAATGACCCTTTGGACCTGGGCTCCCAGTCCATTTCTTACCCTATCAACAGTACGTCCATCCAAGCAATGAACAGTCAGTTTCTCCAGGACAAGGCTGTGGGAAACAGTACCAAATGTCTTGCTTAAGTACAAGTAAACAACATACACAGCCTTGCCCTTGTCCACTAAGCATAGAAGGAGATCAGGTCAGTCAAGTAGGACTTGCTTTTCATGAACCTATGCTGACTGGGTCTGGTCATCTGATTGCCCTGTACATGCTGTGTAGTATCCCTCAAGCTGATCTGCTTCATGAACTACCCTGGCACCAAGGTCAGAGACACAGGCCTGTAATTCCCCAGATCCTCCTTCCTGCCTTTCTTGTAAATTGAAGTCACAGTCGCCAACCTCCAGTCAACTGGTATCTCTCCAGTTAGACAGGAGTGATGGTAAATTATTGAAAGTGGCTTGTCAAGCATTTCTGCCAGCTTCTTCAACACCCTTAAGTGGATCCTGTCCGGCCCCATAGATTTGTGGGTGTGCAAGTGGTGTAATAGGTCACTAACAATTTACCCTTTGATCATAAGGGTTTATTTCTGCTTCCTGTTTCCAGCCAAGCAGGCTGTGTACCCTGCAAAGAATTGGTCTTACTAATAAATACTAATAAAGATGCAAAGAAATCATTTAAGTACTTTAATCTTTTCCTCATTTCTTGTCACTAGGTTTCCCCCTGCATCTAGTCAAGGATGGAGTCTCCTTATTCCTCCTTTTCTTGTATATGTACTTATAAAGACATTTTAATTGTTTTTTACTGTAGTGGCCAAGTTGAGCTCCAGATGGGCTTTGGCACTTCTAATTTCCTTCCCGTATAACCTCACAACATCTTCATAGTACTGCTGAGTTACCTGCTCCTTCTTCCAAGGGTCATAAACTCTCCCTCTTTCTCCCTTCCCTTCCAACCCCCCTTTCCCTTCCCCTCTCTCTTTCCTGTGTTCCAGAAGAAGCATTCTGTTCATCCATTCTGTTCATCTTGTTAAATACTGGCTCATCTTTTGGCACAGAGCAACCTGTGCTCTGGTGCCTTCAAGATTTCATTCCTGAAGAATGTTCAGCTTTCCTGGACTCCTCTGCACTTTAGAACTGGCTCCCAAGTTTTCTTCTCACTTTAGAACTGGCTCCCAAGTTTTCTTCTTCTCAGCGATCCTGTATTTCCAGCAGACATCTGGGAAGTTTAAGTCTCCCATGATAACAAACTCTGGCAATCACAACACTTCTAGATCCTTATGGAATATTTCATATGCACTCCCAGCTGAGCTAGTTGCCACT
Source organism: Anas platyrhynchos (assembly GCF_047663525.1). Lineage (NCBI taxonomy): Eukaryota > Metazoa > Chordata > Aves > Anseriformes > Anatidae > Anas > Anas platyrhynchos. The sequence goes on from NC_092587.1 coordinate 8,428,365, forward strand.
GCTAGGGAGAAGTTCATCTCATTCCACTAGCCATGTAATATCGATCAGATGAATGGCATCCTGAAAGATTCTCTTCATGTCCTTATATGAAAAGAAGTTCCACCCTAGTGCACATGCACCTTGCAGACATCTCAAATTAGTTTGGATGTTTCTAGCTTGGATGCCCAAATCCAACACTGAGTGACTTCTGAGTACTGGATAGTATATGATACTTATCATGCAGAATGCTGAAACTGTTACCAAGAATTTATTTTTCAGAAATCAGAGTACTTGTTTAGGCCTTGAAAGGAATACATGAAAATTCCTGTCCTTAACAGAGAATTTCCCAAATTAGACCACATGGAGACATCTCTTTCTGTGGCCTGAACACCCTATTTTTGAGGGGAAAAAGGTGCAGTGCAAACAATCTCAGAAACTTCTGTGCTTACATTTTATGTGGATCTACTCCATGCATATCTCCATTCTTCCTATTGAGTTTTTGCATCACTTCTTGATGCCTATTCATCTGCAGTATAGAACAAACCCCAGACTTTGGATTTTAGGTTCATACTTAACAGCATGATAGCTAAAAACTGAGCACAGTCAGTGTGTTAAGTACTAGCAGGTACCTTTACTCTTTATTAGATTTGTCTCATATTCTTTAGAAGCAGAATGGAATCAAACTGATATATTCAATGAGTCCTCAGAGTAAGATTCTTCTTTACCACTGTTTTTGTTTGTTTGTTTGTTTGTTTTTTCATGTAAATGAAAACTTTTTAAACACCTCATGAATTTGAAACGTTTTCATTTCCTTAAATTACATGTATATTGTGAAAATTAAGGTGTGCAATCACTTGCATACTTCATGTTTCTTAAATGATGTCAGTCTTTCTTTAAAAGAAACAGGATTGCAAATTATCTCATGTATAAAATCAAAACAATGATAAAATTTTTCAAGCTTCTAGTTCATTCAAAAATATTTTTACAGTCCATATTCACAAGCTTACTTTGTTATTTTTTTAAGTTATCTAACAATCACGTTTGATTGTTAGATATGTATGATTATTTATATGACAGTCACAATTCTAGCCTCACCTGCCTGCACAGGATTTTTCTTTATAACGTCTTCAGAACTTTCCCTGAAAACAAAAAAGAAATAACGACTTCTCTGTCTTTGTTCATTGAAAGAACTTTTGTTAGTTAACTCTGCAGAGGAAGAAAGTATTTTCTAGTAATTGAGGACCGGATCCAAATCTAGCTAAAATGAACAGTAGAGTTAATTCAGGAATTTTGGGTGGAACATTTTCATCAGGAAATTCCAATTCATTAACGCTTTTCAAAGGAACTTTCTGGTTTTGATAAAACTTTCATTAAAAAGTCTTCTTGTATATAGTGTACAAATTTTGGTCAAAACCAGAAACAGACATTCTTGTCTCCATGTTACCAAAATGACAGTGGCTACAGCAAACACCCATTCTTCACAAGACATGGATTTAGATTCTTCATTTACAGAAAACAAGGCAGTCATTTGACTTTGAGTTTCTCTCATCCTTCCGGAAGATTTAAAGATTGTTCATAAATACCCCTCATATGCACTTCCATAAAACCACTTAGGTGCACCTAAAGCTTTTAGCTGAGGTGCATTGAGATCATTGCTGAAAACGTTGAACACAACTAGTCGCAGAATTGAGCCCTGGGGAACACTGCTAGTGACTGTCTTCCAGCCAGGCATCTCCTTCAATATGACCTTTTGAGCTCTGCTGCTCAGCCAGTTCATAATCCAGCATAGCGTGAACGTATCCAACTGTTCAACTGTTCAACTCACAATCTGTCCAGTTGAGGGACAGTATCAAAGGTCTTTACATCCACTTCCTTCCCTTCATTCACCAAGCCGGCTACCTTATCATAGAAGATGAAATTACTAAAGCAGGACTTTCTCTTCATGAACCCATATTGACCATGCCTGACAATAATTCTGTTTTTTAACTGCCTTTCAGTAACCTTGAGCACTGGCCTAAGCACTGCATATAGGCTTGGTTCATCTGAAACTCTCTCCCTCTTAGCAGACAGCAGAAAAATCAGGAGCCAGAAAATTGCTGCTCAGTAGGAGGAAAAAAAAGGGGGGTGGGGGTTGGGGGAAAGTGCTTCAGCTCTTCACTCATCTGCCAGTCTCTCATCTACTTTGCTTTACTTTGGCTTTATGTTAAGCTCCTTCACTCCACTTTGGTGCTGCACACAGTCATGTTTCATCCTCTTGATGGTTAAGGCTTTCCTGAGCACAGCCCTTGGGGGCTGGGAGAATCTGTTGATTGAGAACTTAATGGTAAGGAAGAATTACAAGGCATCTTGCCATTATTTTGTAGACTCAACATTGTAACTTCATAACTTTAATGAGACTCTTTGAAGAAAATACAATAAAGAAATATGCATTCCTGTCTCTGTGCTGCTTTGAAGGAACTTCAGAAGAGGTATCTGAAGGAAAGAGAGAAGGTAAGAACTGTATTTTAAAGAGGTAAGGCTTAACTTCTGAACAAAGCCCCAGTGTTTCCAGTAAGCACTAAATTATGTCAAAGTTTGTGTCTGGCCTTTTTTAGTAAATCCCCCTCATCTGAACTTCCATAAAACCAGTCTTAGGTACACCTAAAGCTTTTAGCAGACATTGCCTGCAAAACAAGAGCCTTTGATAGACAGTCATATGAAGTGGTGGAGGGCTCGTTTAAACACGTCTTCTAAACCTGCAAGTTTACAGGGTGTAGACTCTTATCTTGCAGGAGGGGTGAGAGAAGGGGAGAGGAAGGGTACCATGAAATCTTTAACAGAAATTGGCTTGCTGGGTGATGTCTTTTATTTATAAATTGAAACCTTTATCACAAAAATCGGTGGAAAATAATCTACCTTTATGTCATAACAAATTCCTTGCCTGTTCTGGCACAGTTCAGCATACTCAGAATTGTTTCCTACACTGCGTAAGTGCTCCTGTTAACACTTTTGCCCATGCAGTCTGGTCTTCAAGTTCCTTTTCTGTGCTCTTTTCTTCCCACACTTGATTCTTTTGCATTTTCTTGCTATGAATGGTTAATCCTTCATTGCTAAATTATTCTCAGTGAACTTTGCTTTGATATTTTTCAAAAATTTTCTCCAAAGCTCCCTTAAAAAATGCAAAAATGTAAGTTACCAACATACAGAAAGACCAGAAGACAGGACACCAGAGGGAATCTTTTATAGGAAGTTTGTTCCTTTTCATGTGATTTTATGAGGAAATTGGAATTACTTGCAAATAGAAACGCACAAAGTCACAGCAGCAGTTCTGGGTTTAGATGTTATCTAGGGTTGGGTCTGGTAGATCATGGATCTATTTATGAATACTGGAAACAGAATGTGAAACAGGTACACAGGAAGATCCCCATCTTCTGGAGCAAGGTCAAAATGTAGTTCTTTGTCACAAGAAATTAAAGATGTTGAAAATATTCCTCTTCACATTGGGAGGACAGTAAGGAATAGTACATTATCCAATAAGTGTTTGGATAATGCCCTCAATAATAAGCTTTAAATTTTGGTTATCCCTGTTGGTTTGATCAGTCAGTTGGACTAGATAATCTTTTAAAGTCCCTTCCAACTACTCCTGTTCAGTTCTGTTCTGTTCTGTTCTGTTCTGTTCTATTCTATTCTATTCTATTCTATTCTATTCTATTCTATTCTATTCTATTCTATTCTATTCTATTCTATTCTACTTCTGTTCCGTTCTGTTCCGTTCCGTTCCGTTCCGTTCCATTCCATTCCATTCCACTCCATTCTATTCCATTCTTTACATTTTTTATATTCGGAGGATTTAAGCCAATTTGCACCAGCCCAGCACAATGACCCTATAGACCTTTCTGGCAATGAATCCAAAATTAAGACAAAGCTTTGTCTTAAACTTGCCAGTTCCCCCTATATGGGAGTTATAAAACAGTTTTCCTATTCATTTACTCAGCTTGAATTCCCTTAAGATGAAGGGCTGGATGTTTTGATTATTACAACATCCTTTCCTTTGGCCTCCAGACTTGCAGCTTGCTGTGCTCAGATCTACCCAGAACACTGCACATCATTCCTATGCTTTTACTATATATCATTTTCCTTTCACCCTGTCACTGACTTTTCCTCCTTCAACAAGTCTAACAGAAGCTGCTTGTCTTCAATTTCAAGGTCTTTTCCAGGTTTCCAGATTTCTTTCTCTTTCATTACTTAAATTACTCCATACTCACCCATTGGTTTTCTTCATTACTTGTTTGCTTTCAGACAAGAGCCTTAATGTTTCTTCTACTTTTCCACGAACCTTGCCTTATTTCCAAATTATTTTTTTACAAACAATGATCTTCCACATTAGAACAATGTTGGTACAGCAGCTCATTTGAGGCCCTTCACCTTTCACATGACTGAAAGTACAACTATTGTGAGGCCATGGTACAGGAACGCATAAGGGGTTCAATCATGCATATTAAGGGTTTGCAATGGTCACAAATGCAGTAATGTAGTAGTTGGGCATGCTAAGAGATTAAAATTGTACATTTTCTTCCATGCAACTGTCTTACATCCCTTACCCACTAGAAGAAGCTATCATTTTGGTCCAGTAATGTAGAATATTTTAGTATGATTCTCTGTAAAAAAGCAGCTGGGAATAGACCTGCAGAAAAATTCATATGTCCTCCAAACCTTTATCCATATCTCAAAGTAGACCAGGAAAAGGGTAAACAAAGTTGACTGCCAACTGAATGGATGGTTCAGATGGATCAGACAGATCCTGTAAGTCCTGGGTTCAAAGACAGCTGCTTTATTTTTTGCCTGTAAAGAACTGTAGAGAACAGTGGAATTATAGTCTGTGATGGCAGTGGATTATTATAAAAACAAAAACCATCATCCTATTAAGTCTTCACACAACACAAGCACTTTGGTTCAGCATTTAACTAATACATTGAACTTGCAAAGAGCTAGTGCCAGAGACTTTCAAAGGTAGTAGAAATACTGCCTTGCCCCTTTGCTGCATAAAATTACTGTGTCATGCAAGACCAGCTATCTTATTTTTGTCCTGAAAATTCTCCCTAATAACAACTACACACTTCCATGTTGTCAAATTTTATCCACTTAAGATTTAGATGTGCTGTGTTGTTCATTTATACATTTACAAATAGATGATGAAGGGGGTCAGTCATCTTTTAACAGCAATTGTTCACATTTCAAGATTGGTGGGATAAATCTCTCTAAATATGGCAATGCATCTCAGCTAATTTTTATACAATGTGAACAAGAGGAAGTAGGGTGAAAGAGTGTCCTCATTTAGGTTCACCAATGCAACTCGGCCTCTTCATGTGATTTGGCGGCATGAGTGGAGGATCAGGCTCATGTATGAGGCTGTATGATTCTCTTACCTTTGGACAAGATTCATAGAGTAAAATCCTGGCTCCCCTAACGTTAATATGCAACTAATCATTTACTTCAGGAAGCCAAAAAGGAAATCAACACAAGAATTTTTGTCATGATATATCACAATACATCTCTCCAAACAATTCCTAGAATAGAGTACTGTTTGTACAAAAAAAAAATAGCTTTATAAAAACCTGTTCATATTGTAAGGGGACAAAAGAACCAAGGTTAAAGGCAGTTAGAGATGTTCCAAATTCAGTTATCTAAGCAAGTCTTACTTTTCCTATTTTATAATGAAGTTATCAGTTGTTAACCATCATTTAATTTTACACTGTTACCAGATACACAAATATTAAAAAAAAAAAAAAGGACCTGTATGCTTGATATTTTCACATGCTTGTCCAAGTAGGTGTAAGGTACTATATATAAATGTTTGAAAGGAGTCAAAATAGTATCTCTGGCTAGACTGCTGAAACTAAAAAATCATGCCAAATCCAACAGAAAACCTAAACCTTAGATTATCCCACCAAGGAAGAACCATTATGGTAAGAGTAATCATAGGTCCTTGGAATATCAAGTTGATCTGCAAAGAACACACGGAGATGAAATAATGCAATTTCCACTGACTCATAATTAAAAACACTGATGCAGTCACCCTATCCAATCTTTGGGTAACACGAGAGGAGTTCTCTGGCTAAACTATGACATTTTTCTATATTAATTCATTATCACACATACAGATTTTGCTTCAGTGATGCACATCAGCTAGTGTTGAATTAGTAGTACTCACTACACAACTCATATACCTGGCATAGGTAACAGACAGCCTTTCCAAAAGATAACGTGTCAAAACAAATCTACCATTTAAATTATCTAAAAGGGAAATGTAGTCAGTAGCACTTGGTCTTTCACTTACTAAACCCTTGATATAATCTGAAACACAATAAAACTGTCACACTATTTCTTCTACCCACTTCTGACAGAACATATATTAATTAAAACAAGAAATAAGTAATAGGATGCAGAACTTTCTCAAGTGTATTCATATATTGAATTTCAGAAATGAGAAACCCTCTAGACTCTTGCTCTGCAGTGAAACTTTAGGTTTCTAAATCTTAGATTATGATGGGGGCATGTAAATTTCTGGCTCATCTCTGCAGTTCAGAAAGGACTAACTGTACACCAAAGTCTGGCACAGCTCTTCATTCCACTTCAATTTTTTTTCCAAATCTTGGAGCATCAGTCATCCTTTTCTTTCTGTCTGGAGCTATGCTACTGAGCCTTGTCTGCTCTCTGAAAGTATCTCTTCCATGAACTATTTGATTAAGAGCCACAAACTCTTAATTTTAGTAGAAAAGGTGATTTGCATCATATAGCGATGTCTCCCCAACTGACATTTTTGAACTTTGGAAGAATTAGGGAGGAATTTATAAATAAAATATTAGTTTGAGATAATATATAAAATACATTTTCCATCAACTAAAGCAAAGGGAGTCAAAGTCTTACGCTTAAAAAACTTACAAATTTGCATCTCATCTCTCATTTCCCTCTTATGAAAGAAGCTCTTGCCTAGCTCATCTACGCTTTGATCAGTAGTAGTATTTCTACTACAAATGCAGGGTGTAGGCTTTTTTTTATATATATATATATTTTTTTTTTAATTTTATTTTTTTCTATTTGATTACACAAGCCAGGAGGGCTATAGGATCAAGTGTTATTTTCCTGGAGATATTTTATTAGTGCTTACTGGTTTGGATAGCAAAACTGTGAAATAATTATGAATAACAAAAAAAAATATTGTTGATTCCTGTACCTTTTTTCTATCTTTTGACAACCCTCAGTGAAAGTGACAGACCTAAATTTAAATCCACTGTTCCTCATTAGAAAATGGACTGACTGTATGTGCTTAGTATTTGGCATTATTTTTTCATGATACATTCAAGCTGTTTACTATTTGGATTTCATAGAACAAGACTGTTATCTAACGGTAGAAGAACTTTTTATTCTATAAAACAATGTGGAATATACTTAAGTCTGGAAGTATTAGATCTACTTATATTTTGTTCCATAATTCAAGTGACTCCAATTGTTTTGCTGATTAAATGCATTGTTCTTGAGAATATGTACCATAATGTTTCATCATACAGTGAATTTAATGCTTAGCCACATATAGAGCATTGGCTCAATTTTGTGAAGTTCAGCCATTCCCAGAGGCGACCCAACAGACTATACTATGTTAAATCCTGGAAAAATAATAATAAAAAATCTCACTGCAGTTAATACGCTCATCACAGAAAATAAGTGTTGCCCCCTCCTCTCCTCACCTTGCCTCACCTCCCCTCCCCTCCCTCCTCTTCCCTTCCCTCCTCTTCCCTCCCCTCATTTTCCATTACAATTAAAATTCAACAGTGATCTAAAATAAATATCTGCATACTTAGAAAAAGTGTAAACAAACACCACCTCTTCCCATAATAGGAAGTTAAAGACCCTTGTGAAAGGCTCTTTTATCCACCCCCCCCCCCCCCATAGAAGTCCAAATTATTTCACCTTTTTGACATTTATATTTACAACCTTTTTTTTAAAGACAAATACATTGTTTTTCTAGCTGAAATTAAAGCTACTATGGGAGCATTTCCACCACATTTTACAATCTCTTCTTACCATTTCCATCTAGTTAAGGGTAAACTGCTAAAAAAAATGTTTTTTCCTAATTCATCATAAAGTATCATGTTTAACTGAGGTTTAGGATGGCTGCTCTTTTTAATGTTTCTCTTTTTTTGAGCTTGAGCTTTTCTGTCTTTCCTGAGCTTGAACTTGTATGAAAACGGCAACAATAGAGGTATGTAAAGTGAGAAATACATACTCTACTCTCTAATCTGTTTTTTTTTTTTTTCCCTACTGTACAATTGCATCCTCCTCTTTTTATTCTTCTTCAATGTTACAGTAAGACTAGATCCAAAAAGAGCTTAGATTTGCTCTCAGAATAGAATCCAGATTGCTGTTATAGGTGCCAAGGTTTTCTTTGCAGCAGCAAGAATAAAGAAAAAGATTAACTTTGGAAAAGTAACTCAGTCAGTCCTCTGAGCAAACCTAGTTGATTGGGACATCTAGGCAACAGGAAATACATTAGAAATACAAGCCCTGTGTTGTCTGAAATGTTACCTCTCTCTGGAGCTTAACTGCATTACTCCTAACTTTTGTGGCTGCATATTTACTAGTAAGCAAAACAAGCCACAAACCATTCTATGATCCTAAGATTAACTGACATATGACATTTCATCTAAATTATCTTCCCCACCACAACAGGACAGCCACAACACTACAGCCTGTTTGCCTATGCAAGCTCCTGAATCATATGTGAGTATTTATTGAAAGAGTGTTACTTCGTCCAGCTGAAAAATTCAACTGTTCCTGCCACTGATTTGACTGAGTTATTGTATGAGAGTACTTGGTCTCATGCCTTGGCTTTGTCACATTCACTAGCATAGATGTAGGTTGTAAGGGTATCTCCAGCCCTCTACACCTTTTGAGTTGACTCAAAATGAAGAAGGCCTAAACTCATTTTTTCCCTTCTCTAATAATTTCTCTAATTGTTGTGTTAGTTTTTAAGGGCAGGGAGACTCTCACATCCACTTCTTTGGTCCTTCAGGTCTATGAATCGTGCTTATTAAATTGTGTGCTGCCTGGCTCCCATGTTGTACTTACTTGATAATCTGATGGTGTCTATTTATCCATGAGACCTGTGTGAATTCCAGCTTGAATCAACCTCACTAGGCCCAAAACCTACTGAAGCATTCTCACCTTCACAGCCTGAAGTACTTGAACATCTCTCTCCCCTTCTGCACCAACTTTGTCTGGACTGCTCAAATTAGGATCCTATACCTTTATCTCTTTGGTTGATTTGTCAAATTCTTATCACAGTGCTGCTCAGTCCCTATTGTCTTTCTGACTAATAGTGCTTTGTCACTGAAATCCAAAGAGGGAGATTAAACAAACATTACTTACCATTATTGTTACCATCCCCAAAGCAGTAGTATAAAGTATTTATCAAATATGTAACATTTGATTAGAATAATGGAAATGGAAGGAATTGCAGGATGACAAATGGAAATAAAATAATCCTTCCAAAGGCTGGAGAAGGCCATGGATCATCTGTACCAGCTCCCTTAATCTCTGTCTATAAACCTAAAATCAGAGATTTGGGTGTTACAAGTACAACCTGACCTCCATTTACTACAAGACAACCCAACAACACACTTAGTAGATGAGGGCAAGGCAGCAGATATTATTTATTTGGACTTAAGCAAGACATTTGATATCATTTTCCACAGCCTTCTCCTGGAAAAATTAGCCCCCCATGGTAACTACTGTTCTCTGGGTAAGAAACTGTCTGGGAGCCTGGGCCCAAAGGGTCATCGTGAATGGAGTTAAATCCTGTTGGTGGCTGGTCACAAGTGGTGTTCTCCAGGGCTCAGTACTGGGGTGAGTTCTGTTTAATATCTTAATGATGAACTGGATGAGGGGATCATGTGAACTCCCATTAAGTCTGCAGATGACACCACGTTGGTTAGGAGTTTTGATCTGCTAGAGGGTAAGAAGACTCAACAGAGCTTTCTTCAAGAATGTGAAAAGAGCAACAAAGCTGGCAGAGGGACTAGAATACAAGTGTTATGAGGTGCGGCTAAGAGAACTAGGTCTATTTAGTCTAGAGAAAAGGAGACTGGGGGGAGACCTCATCACTCCCTACAACTGCCTCACAGGAGGTTTCAGCGAGGAGGGTGTTGGTCTCTTTTTGTAGGTAAGGCTTTTGTCACTATTTCCGATAAGACCCTCATGGAGAAACTGTTGAAGTAGGTGCTGGATGAGAAGACTGGATTGAAAACTGGCTGAACAGCAGGACCCAGAGAGAAGTGGCCACTGCTGAAAGGTCTAGTTGGAGGCCAGTAATGAGCAGAGTCAACACTTGGCCCAGTTGTGTTTAACATAGAATCATAGAATGGTTTGGGTTGGTGGGGACCTTAAAGATAATCTAGTTCTAACCCTCCTGCCATGGGCAGGGACACCTCCCACTAGAGTAGGGTTTCTCAAAGTCCCATCCAGCCTGGCCTTGAACACTTCCAGGGATGGGACATCCACACCTTCTCTGGGCTTCCTGCTCCAGTGCCTAACCACCCTCAGAATAAATAAATTCTTCCTAATATCTAATTTACATCTACTAATTTTCAGTTTAAAACAGTTCCCCTTGTCCTATCACTACACTCCCTGACAGAGAGTCCCTCCCCAGCTTTCCTGTAGGCCCTCTTTAGGTACTGGAAGGCCACTGTGAGGTCTCCCCAGAGCCTTCTCTTCTCCAGGCAGAACAAACCCAACTCTCTCAGCCTGTCTACATAGGAGAGGTGCTCCAGCCCCTTGATCATCCTCATGGCCCTCCCCTGGACTCATTCTAATATGTCCATGTCCTTCTTGCACCCCAGAATGTAACACAGTACTCTAGGTGATGTCTCACAATGATCTGGGTAATGGGGTAGAGTGCATGCTCAGTAAATTTGAAGACGTTATGAAACTGTGGCTTGTGGCTCACTTACCAGAGATGGTCATGCTGCCATCCAGAGGGACCCTGACAAGCTGGAGAGGTAAGCTGAAAAAAATGCCATGAAGTTCAACAAGGAGAAATGCAGAGTCCTGCACATGGGGGAGGAACAGCTCCAGGCACTGGGGCATGCTGGGGGCCATCCAGCTGCAGAGCAGCTCTGCAGAAAAGGACCTGGCAGTCCTGGTAGACAGGACAGACAGAGTCAAGCACGAGTCAGCAATGATATTCTTGGCTGCATTAGGCAAAGTATTGCCAGCAGGTCAAGAGAAATGATCCTTCCTCTGTACTCAGCATTGATGAGGCCACACCTGGAGTGCTGTGTCCAGTTCTGGACCTCCCGGTACAAGAGACCTGGACATACTGGAAAGAATCCAGGGGAGGGCCACCAAGATGAACAAGGTACTGTAGAACCTCTGCTGTGAGGAGAGGCTGAGGTAGCTAGGTAGCTGGGACTGTTCAGCCTGGTAAAGAGGAGGCTCAGGGGGGATCTTTTCAAGGGTTTAATGAAGGGAGAGTGCAAAGAGGACAGAGCAGGATCCTTTCAGTGGTGCTCAGTGCCAGGACAATGATTCCATATTAAATTTCTGAAGTTCTTTCAGTATATGAAATCCCCCAAACACACAAACATTATTTTATTCCGCATAGCTTTCAGAAGTGAGATCGCCATGAAGTTCACTTGAGTAGAGATTAGCAAACTGGCTCTCATATCAGCATTCAAAATCTTGAAATTTCAGGTACTCCCTACAACATATGGAGAGAATTTCACCAGTGAGTGCTTCTGCTTAACATAAAACATCTGAGTAGGGAGATAAAATAACTGAAATGAGATATGATACAAGAGTTCCACAAAATCATGTCTAGCATGGACAGGGCGATGATGGCTTAATCGTTCACTGTCTTCCTGTACAAGAAGGAGGGCACATCAAATGAAGGCAGAGATTTAAAAGAACCAAAAGGAGATGGTTCTTTGACAGTGAGTAACAGTTCTATGATATGCCTTACGAAAGGATGTTGTGTGTTCAAGAAGCCTATGTGGATTCAATCAAGATCAGGTAAGTACTTGAAAGAGACATCTGTTGGGGGTTACCAAGCAGACAAACCACACCAGGCTTAGGAAACTCCTCAGGCTGAAAATAATTGGAAAATGGAAAACTATGATGAGGGAAGTGTCCTCTATTTTTGTCTGCCTGCTTCCTCCTCTCAGGGCATCTGCTTACAAACACTGTTTCTTTAGTTTGCCTGCTAAGAAGAGCACCATCTACTGCTGGAAAAACCTGATAGCATTTCTTCCACAGTCTTCTTCATTCAGAGGGGTGCAGAGGAAATTCATTGGAGGGAGAATCACTCTGCACAGGGAGACCTGGGGTATACCCACAGTCCTTGATCCCTGCTGTATGTGACAGCACAGAGGTTTAGTTTGAGTACTGGTAGCCAGGGATGTGTTTCTGGGACCGATAGGGATTTGAGTAATTTGAGGACTGCTGCTGTTGGGGGAAATCTTATTATGCTGCCCCTAGGTGTAGGGACTTCCAAATCTACCATTATAATGACTTAGAGGTGATTTTCTGCTTCTTCTTCTGAGGAAAGGTACAGAGAAAACAATGTGCAGGGCTAGATCCAGGGAAGATGGCCTCTTGCCATCAGCATACCCCACTCACAGAACAGTAGGTGGGTGGGACCAGTCCTCATTTGATTGGCCACTGATTTCTGTCTGTCATTTAATTTATTTAATTTACATGCCAGCTTTATAGATTATTCCCATTAGAATGAAACCTGCTGTGAAAAAAAATAAATCAAAAAGGAAGTTCTAGACTTAACCAGCTGTCAGGCAAAGTATGCTCAACTTTTGTGCACAGCTCCCTGTTTGTAGCAGAGAAAGTGATGTTATAGCCTCCAGCAAACTTGGTACTGAGCTTTTCAAGAACACATCAGAGTAGGATCTCAGGGGAGGGATGTCTCTAGCACACTCGGCCCAGCCAAGAATTGTCTTCATTAAGAGAAGAACAATAGCTTAGTCATCCCTCTTAAACTTGGTAATGTCTGGACTGTAAACAAGGATCAGCTTGTATCAGTGGCCTGTGCCAAGATTGGATGAGAATTGCCAGTCCATGAAAATGTGTGTATGTGTGTTTGCAGGGTGTGTGTGTGGAGAGGCAGAGAGGGGCCACGTTACAGTTCTGCGATGGTTGAGGGGCAGAGAGGGGCACGTTACAGTTCTGCGATGGTTGTACATAACATATCCCTAAAATCTTGATAAACATCTTGCTCCAGGTCCCTCAGATTCCCAAAGTGTACTGCTAGAAATGGGATAAGATGAGAGGGACCCCCATTTGAACCAGTGCAGCCGTTCTTACAGTTTTAATAGTGCTTGACATAGTGAAATCCAGGTTCCTCATTCCCAGTCCCTTCTCTAAGACTAGAAATGTATTTGCACTCTGACTCTAGACTGAATACCTTAGATGAGATAGGCAAAAAAATACCTAATTAGTGCTTCCAGAATGGTATTTGCATGCAAAGATTGAGTTGTTCAGTGATGTCAAGGATAACATACTTTCGGGAAGAAATTTCAGTACCTGGAAATTTTAATCTCTTAAATTTAGATGCTGATAGCATCTTCAGAAGAAGGTGATGATTGCAAGAGTTTTAAGGAATACTGGGTTTGACCCAACAGTTTCCATCACAGCAGATGAGAGCATTCAGGGCTGTGTATGACCTTCAGAATGACCTATTCCTCTGTACCACAGGAAATCCCTTGACAAGCTGTTCCAGCAAGGGTCTGGGAGTGACAACGGCAGCCAAAAGGGAGGAGAGCTATAGAAAGGTGAGGCAGGGAGTACACTGTAACAGCCCTGAAGGGTCACTGAACATGAAGTGTGCTTTATGTCACTATGTCAAAATTATCTTCCCTTGGGATGGCTGTGTCCTGGTGTACTGACATTATTATTGCCACAGAGGGGACAGCCTACTCTAAATCCTCAAGTGGGGGAGGTAAAAATAGAATAGATCATACTGTAAGACTTCCTGTCCCAAGGGCGGCTTAGCATATGTCTGGAAAAGAACTTTTAAAATCATTTATTTTCAAAGGTTTGTCCTCATAAGTAGCTATTCATTTGCCTTGAGAAACAGTTTCCTCAATTTTTCTGTGCATTGTGTTTATATTAACTTTTTAACATAGCAAGCTTCACGAGGATGAAGGCCCACTCTCACTAGACCAATGATCTGGTAGGAGAAAACTGTTTCAGTTAATCTGCAGTCTTCAGAGTTGACTCAACTGAAAATAGGCACATAAAGTAGCAGCCTCAGGCTCTGATGTCATACCAGGCTCTGATATGCACATACTGCACCCAGTAATTTGGAAATCCACCAGAATTTTCTGGTCTTTTATAAAAGTATAATTCAGAAAACAATATATGCATCACAGTGTAGATATTTTTGGTTCATGTCTTCATATATTTTATAAATCAGCTGTATACCAGCAGTCCTGAAACATGTCAAGGAATCTGTCTTATACTGATATAATTACATAGAATAAAATAAAATTGCATTCATTAGGATGGGGGCGGGGGGGGGGGGGGGGGAGGCGTTCGTGTACAATTTATGTTGTTAGTGATCTAACTCGGTCCATATGATTTGCAAATAACTGTTATACACATTGAGACTTCCTTCCTTCCTTCCTTCCTTCCTTCCTTCCTTCCTTCCTTCCTTCCTTCCTTCCTTCCTTCCTTCCTTCCTTCCTTCCTTCCTTCCCTCCCTCCCTCCCTCCCTCCCTCCCTCCCTCCCTCCCCTCCCTCCCTCCCTCCCTCCCTCCCTTCTTTCTTTCTTTCTTTCTTTCTTTCTTTCTTTCTTTCTTTCTTTCTTTCTTTCTTTCTTTCTTTCTTTCTTTCTTTCTTTCTTTCTTTCTTTCTTTCTTTCTTTCTTTCTTTCTTTCTTTCTTTCTTTCTTTCTTTTCTTTTCTTTTCTTTTCTTTTCTTTTCTTTTCTTTTCTTTCTTTCTTTCTTTTCTTTTCTTTTCTTTTCTTTTCTTTTCTTTTCTTTTCTTTTCTTTTCTTTTCTTTTCTTTTCTTTTCTTTCTTTCCTTCTTTCTCTCTTTCTCTCTTTCTCTCTTTCTCTCTTTCTTTCTCTCTTTCTCTCTTTCTTTCTTTCTTTTCTTTCTCTCTTTCTTTCTTTCTCTCTTTCTTTCTTTTTTTTCTTTCTTTCTTTCTTTCTTTCTTTCTTTCTTTCTTTCTTTCTTTCTTTCTTTCTTTCTTTCTTTCTTTCTTTCTTTCTTTCTTTCTTTCTTTCTTTCTTTCTTTCTTTCTTTCTTTCTTTCTTTCTTTCTTTCTTTCTTTCTTTCTTTCTTTCTTTCTCTTTCTTTCTTTCTTTCTTTCTCTCTCTCTCTTTCTCTCTCTTTCTCTCTCTCTCTCTCTTTCTCTCTTTCTTCCTCTCCTCTCCTCTCCTCTCCTCTCCTCTCCTCTCCTCTCCTCTCCTCTCCTCTCCTCTCCTCTCCTCTCCTCTCCTCTCCTCTCCTCTCCTCTCCTCTCCTCTCCTCTCCTCTCCTCTCCTCTCCTCTCCTCTCCTCTCCTCTCCTCTCCTCTCCTCTCCTCTCCTCTCCTCTCCTCTCCTCTCCTCTCCTCTCCTTTTTCTTTTTTCTTTTCTTTTTTTTTTCTTTTATTTCCTCATAATTCCTCCCTTCACTACATATACAGTTATTTTATTAATTCAAGAGAATAGATAGTAGATGATAATTTAAGAATACTTGTCTGATGAGTAGTTTGAACAAAATTTCTACATGGTCTACTGGGATTGCAGCACAAATTTCTTGTGAGACTATAGAGTTCAGTTGGATTAAAACTCATAAAATGGACTATAATTGAAATCATTCTTACTGGCAGACAAACTTTTGAGGTCAACAGTTGTAATTGATTAACTGCAAAAATCTTGAGGACATTATTTATTTTATAGGTTTTTGTATGATATACATAATAGGTGAGTGTTTATTTGTACCTGTTTAAAAGTTATGAGGACATTTACAGTAGCGATTTTTTATTATTTATTTTTTTAGGTTGTAAAACAAACCAAATGGAAGAAGAATAATTGTAGACTATGGTAAAAACCAAAAAATATCTAAAGGAATAAGTAACAATTAAGCAATTAGAGATCTATTATGCCCGAACCACAAAGTGGAAAAGGAAAACTAGCATTTATAGAGGTCATGTAAGTCCAAGTTCTCTACTGATATAAAAAATACATAACATTCTGAGAGCACTGTGGGGCTCTAGCATTTCTGCCAGCAAATAATTTCAGTAAGTGTATCTGCAAAAGCCATCAGCAACAGAACACCATCAGGCAGCTTGGAGCAGATATACTGTCCCTTCAACACTTGCTAAGAAGCAGAGCTGCTGGTGCATACTGACGTGGCCACTCCATAGCTGTAGCCTTCTGCTCCCAGCAGCAGCCAAATCACAGCAGGTTTTGTATATGTGCATACAGTGTGAAAGTTCAGGGAAAAGACATTCCCTGTTTTTTTAAGCTCAAGGCCAATGGTAAGGATGGACTTCTTATTACTCTGTGAACAACAATTATATGTGGCTTTAGAGTTTAGGTTAATCTAGCCTATTTGTGAATTTTGTAACAGCGTTTTTGTAAAAGCTGTGGCTTACACTGATAGTTAATTTTTGGCTGTATTAGCTCCTTAACATTACTAAGCAGAAAGTCATGTGGTGCTCCTGATTGCTCACACTGTAAAATCATAACAACAATCTACTATGAGGCAGTATCCTTTGTATCATAAATTGGCCTGCCCCCATTGAATTTATTTTCACCAAGCAAACTGTATACTGATTGAAAAGTTTTCTCATTGATTTTGCTTGAGAAGGACATAAAGCAGACATAAGCTAGTGGAGTTATGCTGTGGTATAACCCAGCAGGCATCCAGGGTTTAACATGGCCCCTCACTTGCTCACTCTCTCCAGGTGGAATAGGTGAGAGAATCGGAAAGGTAAAAGTGTAAACACTCATGGGTTGAGATAAGAATATTTTACTTGGTAAAGCAAAAGCTGCACACACAAGCAAAGTAAAACAAGGAATCCATTTGCTACTTCACATCAGCAGGCAAGTGTTCAGACACTTCCAGGAAAGCAGGGCTCATCGCGCATAACAGTTTCTTGGGAATACAAACATCATCATTCCTCATGTTCATCCCTTCCTCCATCTTTACCCCAGTTTTTACTGCTAAGCATGATGCTGCATAGTGTGGAATCTCTCTTTGGCCAGTCTGGACCAGCTGTCCTGGCTGTGTCCCCTCCCAGCTCTTTGTGCACCCCCAGCCTCCTCACTCTTAGGACAGTACAAGAAGCAGAAAAGTCCTTGGCTCTGTGTGAGCACTGCTATGCAACAGCTAAAACATTGGTGTGTTATCACTACTACCTTTATCAAAAGTCCAGAACACAGCATCATATGCACCTTTATGAAGAAAGTTAACTCTCTCTC
The DNA here is from genome assembly GCF_047663525.1 of Anas platyrhynchos. Classification (NCBI taxonomy): domain Eukaryota; kingdom Metazoa; phylum Chordata; class Aves; order Anseriformes; family Anatidae; genus Anas; species Anas platyrhynchos. Next base: position 8,445,804 of record NC_092587.1, read on the forward strand.
AGCAAAAACCATGATAAGTTACAAAGTCATTTAGACTGACATTTAAATAATGCATTATTAGAAAAAGAAAAATTTGCTCCATTTATTGCGTACTTTCTATTTCATATATATGAGAATCCCTCTGATACTTTGATTTTATGCATCTGTGATTAAAGACAGTCTCCTTCCAGACTGTTCATTAATGTTGATTATTATAATACTGCCACATCAACAACCCTTTATCAGTTTTATAATATCCATGTCCCCCTTTCTGGTTAGTAATCCCATTTATTGTTTGAGTGTTTTTGTTTTTTTTTTTAACTTAGAGTGCCTTTGTGCCTGTTTTGTAGTTTGTTTAAAAGGATCTCCTTAGCTACACGTACACTGATGTAAGCTTTTGGATGACCTTTTCAGGCAATCATCTTGGGGTTATAATTCACCACACCTTTTTGCTGAGTGGTATCCTCCTTTGCAAACACTCTTCACATGTTTTAAACTTGTCATGGGTCAGGTTACTCCAGCTAAGAAGCCAGTCTCAGTAAAGAATTCTACACAATTAATTGGGAATTAAACAAGTACTGTTGTATACACATGACAATCAAATCTTTACTGCTGAAAGAAGCAATACAGCTAAAACACCACTTGCCATTGCATTATTAGAAATAATCTGACAGTGATGTTATATCAGTATGAGATTTTGTGCCGTACTGTTTTGTGATAACATGGAAGAGGGTATTAGAATTCACTCTGGTAAACTGTAGACACACAATCTTCACTTCAGATTAAAGAGAAGATTTTGCTTTGGCTGTACCCAAAGTGTGGTTTGCACTGAATAACAAATTGTCCCTATTCTGAACATTTTAGTGGGAGGAGGTGGAATGCAGGATGTCAACATCTTATTATGAAAGTCCTGAAGCTCACATAGCTGTATACTGAAGCAAGGCCTGTTTCCAGAGAGAGCCACTTGTGAAGAACTGCACTGAGCTGGCTTTGAATTTGCGCCTGGTTTGGTTGTGCACCCAAGAACATAATGTCGCTGAGAAGCTCTAAGGTATCCTTCCTGATTTCCAGATGCCCTTCCAGGAGTACAAAAACATGCGTCATGTTTTGGCTACCCCATGGAGTCTCATATTTTATGATGTGCCTATATGTGAACTACTGAACAGACCCTCCAGTCTATACAAGCAATGTGGCATAAGTCTCATTAGCATGTAGGATCAGGAGGAAATACAAATATTACACCTTGACTGTAATAAATTCAGATTCTAGCTATTTGGACAATAGCACCCTTATTCAAGAACAGACACTATCCTGAAAATAAGAGTAATGTAACCCATCTTTATCAACAGCTCCTACATACTTTATCTTAGCTGTATAGATGTGAAACAGAAGATACTGAAGTTGAATGTTAAAAGCCGTACTGGCAAAGCTCTTAGATTCAGAATTTGACAGATCTTTTGTTTTTAAAGCCTGTTTGTAGAATCCAAGGGTTCTTTAAAAGGTTTATTTTCCCCTCAAGGAGTCTAAGCTGTTGGTGCCAACAAGCCAGCTGTCAAGTCCCAGTATTATATGTGTGTGTGGAGGGGAGATGGATTAATGGAAAAATTCTTACGAAAGCATTTTAGTGTTGAACTTTCCAAATGGTTTGTATTAAAAATAAATGGGTGGGGAGAAATCATTTGAAATGATTGACATCTGGATCTGGCTTCTAAAATCTCAGTGTTAACTGGATTAATTCTAAGGCATGCCACACAGCTCTGGTTTTGTGGTAAAGAAGATTGTTAATTCTTATAGACTCCAGAATGGGTAATGAATTGACTGTTTGCCATTATCAATCTTTAAAAGTATCAAAAATAACAATAAAACCATTTAAACATCCAGGGAAATACATAGCATCCATTTATATGGATCTTATTAACCTGACATAAAAAAGGGCAGATAGAATTTTGAATGTTAATGATTTATTGGAGAATAGGGAATTTAAATGAGATGGATTAAAAGGACAAGCGATCTAGAACATCTGTTAATTTACCATTCTTAAAATAAACTTATGCTAACACTTGCATGTGCAGTCAAATCTGCCAAATGTCAGTAATGTATTAAGTAGAGTTTAAGATTTTAGATAATTCATTTACAAGAAATTGATTTTTTTTTCCAAAAAGGCATTTGATTGAAGGATCAGACAACCTAATAGTCTAATATTCCAGGTTTTTACTCACAGGGATCTTAAAATTAGACTGGCTAAAATTGGATGATTAGTTGTCTAGTTATAATAATTTGTTCATTTTTTCTGTAATAAAACTATTTTGGTATTCACCCATGCAAGAATTGTCCACTACATAATCTCCTCTGTGAGCCAGAACATTAACACTTTGCTGCACTATTCTTCAGCCACTGAAGCTCTGTGATATTTGACCAGCAACTTCCAAAAGACTGCCTCTCATCTGTCCCTGGGGAAGAATAACCCCAACTAACTGGAAAGCAGCTTTGCAGAAAAAAGACTTGGAGGTCCTGGTAGGTACCAAGTCAACCATGAGCCAGCAATGTGCTCTTGTGGCAAAGAAGGATAACAGTATTCTGGGCTGCTTTTGGTAAAAATCAATGTTGCCAGCAAGTCAAGGGTGGTGATCCTTCCCCTCCACTTAGCATGGGTGAGATGCAGCTGGGGTGCCAGGTCCACTCCTGGGCTACCCGGTGCAAACAGACAAGGACATACGGGAGCCAGTCTAGTGAAGGGCCACAACTGGAGAAACTGTTATATGAGGAAAGGCTGAGAGACATGGCACTGCTCAGCCTGGAAAAGAGAAAGCTCAGAGGAATCTTTTCAGTGCATTATAAATGTCTTCTGGGGGAGAAGGGAGGTGAAAAAAAGAGAGACACAGGCTTCCTATTGGTGTCCAAATAACAGATAAGAAGCAATGAACACAAACTACAATGCAGGAAAATTCATTTAAAAACAAGAAAAAAAATGTTTTTCTGTGAACACTGGTATACTTTTTTCCAACACTGGCATACTTTACCCGGACAGACTGTGGAGGCTCCATCCTTGGAGTTATTCAGACCTCAACTGGACACAACCCTGAGCAACCTGCTTTGAGCAAGGGCTTGAGCAAGATGATCTCCAGGGGTCCTTTCCCATCTCAGCTATTCATTGATTCTGTGATTTTTTATTGTATTTTTATTTTTATGTTTTTGTTTCCCTAACAACAGATACATGCGATCCTGTAAAGGCTGGAAGGGAAAAACATTCTTCTTTATGATTCCAATATGACAGCAAAATGTTTTTCCAGTGAGAAATATGATTCATCAGTTTCTACAGGAATGACAGATTAAAAAAAATAAATATATATATATGCCTGCAGACATAGTTAGGCAGCCAAGTACCAGCTACACTTTAAAAAATGTTGGTTTTGAGTCCCTGAAGTGCTAGAAAATCAGACTAGTATTACTTTCATATCCAGGAATCCCAGGTTTATCAGGTGGTTCCTTTTTAATTCTTGTGCATTTTTACATACATTACATCTCCCTTCTTCTGTCCTGTTTCACTGTTAGCCTAAGCCTCGTGCAATCATTTGCATCACTGAAGTGATTTTTTTTTTTTTTTTTAATTATTCAGGCAAAAGGAAAAAGCATATAAATGAATCAGAATTTGAAGGCAGAAAGGAAAAGAAAGAGCAAATTCTTCTGGAGAAGGAGTTAGCACTTCAAAGTGGAATTTGGACTCTGAAAACATGCTTGATAACTAGAGCAAAGTGACATAAGTGATACTGTGTCTTACTTCCAAGGTGTATTCTTTTTATTACTATATCTTTTAAATGAATTCTCTGATTTTCATTTGTCTGTTGGAGTTGTTCACTGATTGTGGTGTAGAAAAATGGACATTTTTTCATTTAAGTTTTTTGAGGAGATGAGCCATCGGTGTTAGGATCTCAGCCAAATCCCATTCTTGTCACCACTTTCTTTTAAGACATGACTATCAAAAATATATCAGTCAGTGTTTATGCCATAACTTAAGGGTTAGAGCACTGTCTGCAGAATTTGCAAAGCCGTGTTTCATTTCCTGTTCAGTCTGAAAGGGTCCAAATTCAAAAATTCTCCATCTTACGGAATTTCTTAACTCTGGGGCTGAGCTGGGAACAGACAGGCACTCCTGTATCCTTCTTTTTAGAACTATGCTATTAAGCAAAGGAATGAAAGATTTATGAGATTAGCAAGGAAAACACTGAGAGCTACCAAAGAAGTTCAGTCTTTCAGCTGAAAATGAAGAATTTTGTTTTGTTTCCTGCTTTTGTCCCTGCTTAAGTATTTTACATTAAGCAGTTGTTAAATGGAATACAGAAATCAGAGCCCAAAGCACTGTGACATCTTGCATTCAGCAGGGATGGATCTTTGTGATGACACCTGCACAAGAGTTAGCTTGCTTCCTTAGCAAGTAAGAAACCTTGGTTCCAGATCTACTTTAGTATTAGGGATTCAAAATTCTTTTTCAAAAAGGAATCTTACCCACAAACACAGATTAGCTATTTTGGAAGAGGTTAACCATTGCTTTCCAGTTGGCCCAGTGCACAATTTGCAGGCCAAAGACAAGCACGAGGAAAATGAAGCATATTTGTTTTACAGCAATTTGGGTTGTGGTGAAGACCTAGTTTCTAAACTGTTCTCTACTGCTTCTCTTCTTCTTCTTTTTTTTTTTTTTTTTCTTTTTTTTTTTTTCTTTCCTGTTTCAATGACTGTTTAATGTAAACTGCATAAACAGCTAACAGCAGGAAATTGAATTCAGATGTAAGCTGGAACACTCCGAGGTGAAAGCAAATGTGAAACCATAAAGTCCTCCCTTTTGTTTGAAAGACATCTGACTGCTCAGCTGCTATGAGAAAGCTGGTATAATGCTGGTAAGGCACAATATAAAAGAGTGTGGGCTTGACATTTTTTCTTTTTTTCCAAACAACATTTTCATGGAGCTGGGATTGCAAATCTATAAGCATGTCTATCCTAGCTCTGACTCAGACCATAGACTGGATGGTAGGGGAGCAGCACTCAGGTTCACACTTGCGACTTATGGCTATGACAGGCTAGTCCTGGGCAACATTTCTCTTATTGTGCAGGCATTTGATTACTCTAACAAGACACCTCATTCTCCCATGCTCTGTATACACAAAGTTGGTGCCTAATTTAAGGCACTGTGATCTAGCTCCTGGGGACAGATGTATAGAAGTCAGGCAATGTGGTGCCTGAGTTGGAGGTTTCTGATCCTTTCACCAGTCCAGGCTCCATATTCTGCATCTGTTTTCTCTCCTGGAGTATGACTAATCATATACTTAGCTGTATATTTTGCATATGTTTGCACAGTTCTTTGAAGAATTCTTAATGTTGACTTACAACAAAAACATTTTTAATCCCAATGCAAATATTTTAGTCCTCATTAAAATGAATAATATTCATTTGTTTGGGTATAATTCATTTTGCATTAAATAATAGAGCTACATCAAGAGCTTCAGCTGTAATATATCTTACAAGGTAAAGATCAACAAAAAGAATTGTATGTGCTTTGCCATTAGGAAATCACTGTTTCTTTTTCCAGGTTGAGACAGGCATCTCGAGAGGGGGAAAATATTTCTAGAATGACAGTAAATTTGTTCAACAGTAAACATGCAGTAATGAATTTCTGCATTAGAAGAACATGATTCTTCTGTTGCAGAAATAGGCCAAGGTAGTTTGGAAAACTCTTTGGATGCAGTCACAATATATCCCAAATGGCACTGGAATCTAATATATAGATACAGGCTTTTTAAGCATTTTTGTTTGTTTGTTTCTCTTTGTATGTGAAGCAGAGAAGGAGTTAAAAGGAAATCAGTGTACAGCAGATGTGAGGATGCTTTACAATTGTACCTCCCCAAGACCCCAGCTTTGGATTCTCATGGTCACCAGAGGGTTATATGCTCATCTGGTTAAAAATAGTCCATCCAGGACATATTGATGGATCATGCATAGTGACTAAACTGAGCAAAAGTTAATAGAGGTAAAGCAAAGATCCAGTCATACACTCAGCTGGTTTAAATCTGTATAGACCCACTGATGTCAGCAGACTTTTGCCAACTTACACAAGCTAAGAATTGGGTCTTGTATGTTAGCTTTTCGTCCAAGCCCAGCTTGGACTCATTGCAGCTAAGCCATGGGATGGAGAAGATGTTTCTAAAAAGCCACTCTATTCCTTTTATCACAGACTATCTCAGTGCCAAAGCGGCTCCTTGCCTAATTTAGGAGCAGCCCTGTCTGGGGTACCTCCGCTGGCTGCTGCAGTGCTGCAGCTTTGAAGTCAGCAACACAGGAAGAGCCTCACAAGAAAGAAGCAGCATGAGGAGGTGGAAGAGGTGAAGGGAAGAACAGCCAGGTAGTTACAGAATGAAAGCTGAATGCTATTGTGAGCTTTGCCACAAGGTTTCCTGTAAACAGCTAACAAAGATTATTGGCTTCAAATTAATAACTCGTATTTTTCCAAGTCTCAGTGTTTGCCTTTCCATCTGAGTCACTACAGGGATTACTTTTAAAGTCGTCCATTCATTCTCCCGGTCTACTGCCTCTGTAAAAGCAGGAGAACAACTCTGCTATTTATTGCAGTGTCTTTTTGGATTTCCAAGATCTATCACTTTAAAATATATATATATATATATTATTTTTATTCTTGAGTAAAAGAAAACTAAACTGGGCCTGTTCAGCCTGGAGAAGAGGAGGCTGAGGGGAGATCTCATCGCAGTCTACAACTTCCTCGTAAGGGGGTGTCGAGAGGCAGGAGACCTTTTCTCCATTAACACCAGCGACAGGACCCGCGGGAACGGGGTTAAGCTGAGGCAGGGGAAGTTTAGGCTTGACATCAGGAGGGGGTTCTTCACAGAGAGAGTGGTTGCACACTGGAACAGGCTCCCCAGGGAAGTGGTCACTGCACCGAGCCTGTCTGAATTTAAGAAGAGATTGGACTGTGCACTTAGTCACATGGTCTGAACTTTTGGGTAGACCTGTGCGGTGTCAAGAGTTGGACTTGATGATCCTTAAGGGTCCCTTCCAACTCAGGATATTCTATGAGTCTATGATTCTAAACTAAATTAAACTGAATTAAACAAGCCATTTATTCTTTCAATGGTGGCCGATGTCTGTATTTGCAGGATTTATTATTATTACTATTATTATTATTATAATCATTATTATTATTATTTGTGATCACCTTAGGTATACAATTTTCTTGAGTTTTATTTCAAAAAGTTGAATACAATTTAACTTGAGAGGGACTCTTCAATCACTCCTATATGCAATTTCATGACATTTTTTCATATTCTTGGGGGGTTTGTCGTTATTCTGTCGAATTTTGTACTAATTATTATCTTTATCTTTAATTCTGTCATTTTATCATCAGAAACATTATTCTTTGTGATGGTTTTAATTTACCAAAATTTTTCATCTATCTATTATCCAGAAGTATTTCATAGTAAAAGTATTATCTTCAACAGATAGACAGAAACAATGCTGAGAGATGGAAAAGAATTGCAGGATTTGTAACAAGAACTACTGTAGTCTTACCCTTTTCTATTATGTTTACTGGCAGCAGTGCAATATTCAGCTCTAACACACATTGAGTGTAAAGTTGGTAGGAGCGATTTCAGTGGAGACAAGAATGAGGACATGTATCAATGCAGTGTGTTTGACATATGCATAGTTCATTGCAGCAACTATGGCAGAACACACTCACATGATCTCCCCCCAGGTTGAGAATGGTAGAATGGCTATCTACTCACTCCATGTGAAAGAATACAGCTGTACTGACAGAGGATGTGCATGATGTCTTGACTGAAAATTCAGTCTTCAGGCTGCTATAAACAGGATACTTTGCTTCAAAACCATTCCTTTTTTTTTTTTTTTTAATACTTCTGATTGTTCTGGAGAAAAGAGACAAGACACAGAAGATGAAAATTAAATCAAATATCTCAAGACTTTGTATTTTGACTACCATTTTGACTACAAACATTGTATTTTGTCAAGCTATTGCAAAGTTATTGACAAAATGAAAAAGAGTATTTAGGCTTCTATACAGGAAGGTTTTTCTTGTGTGAAACTTATGGCACTATTTTTGATCGACCCAAACTTTTTTAGCCTAAAGAATATAACACCTTTTTCAAAAGGAATTGCAATAGAAAGAGGGAAAAGTCCTCCACATTTACATATCAGTTTGCATATAGTATTCTGATATTCCAAGAACTAAATCTTGCTTGCCATTTAGTGTGCCCCCTTGAAGTCAGTGGTGTTTGCATTGGCTAATTATTAACAGAATGTAGCTATGAATTTATCTCCACAATTATTTTCTGAAATTATGCATTTAGAGAAGAAAGGGACACCAAGGATACAGAAAAAGAAAATGCTTGCATATCCACTTTTCTTCCAATGGCTACATATTATACATTGAAATATGCTTGAACTGTTGTAATGTTTTGATCTGAGATGATATACAGCGATAGTTTGTATGAGGAGAGAAGGTAGAAGGAAAGACATGCCAAACATATGCAGAAATAAAAATATTTCTAATCTGGAGCTTCCTTAGTTTTTTAACATCAGTCCTAGAAAAATATGTATTTTGGCTAGCAGGCTTTGCTTAAACCTGCTTTGAGGGCAACCTTCAGTATGATCAGAAGCAGCCAAACACAAGCTGCTATAATGCTACTGATTACACTGGTTTACATGTCTGTTGAATCTGGCCCATGATAACTACATCACTGTGTAATTAATGCTAGCATAAATTAAGCAATAAAGTCACCAAACGGAATTGCAAGTTAAGCCAGAGGAAGAAATGTAAAAGAGACTAACACTGGGTTGAAAGATTTAAATTAGCAACAGTTTCCCACTTTTAACAACTGGAAAATAAATCTATTTTTCACTTTGAAACATAGTGGATTTTTTCACTTCATTTGATATACCTTAAACATATATAAAAGCCTTGCTAAGAATTTAGATCTGCTTAATAGCACATGTCTAATACCTTTGTGAATCAATAGTGTAAAAAAGATTTTTTCTTTAATTGACAATGTATTTATATATTTATGTATGTGCATATGAGACTGATCAAACAAATATTACTTTGAAAATGCTGTATTCTGTAGTCTGTTTCATAATAGATGTACATTTGCAAATAATCTCATACTTCACTTATGTGAATTTCTCCTTTAAGGAATGTGCACTTACTGGAGGGGAAAATCTGAATTTGCTCTGAAAGTGACTGTGTATTTTTAGTAATACTTTTCTAAAAAATGTACTGTCAGGGAGAAATGCAAACATTTAGGGAAAATGGGTGTATTGCTTTGCATGCCTCAGGACATATCCTATCATATTAGTCATCATATCCTATCATACTAGGCATCCTATCCTATCATATCAGGCATCCAGGTGTGTTTTACTATGTAGTGTTGAACAACAGCTACTGTGTAGGTCAATAAACGTCTCATATCATATCAGAGATCAAACCGTGTCCCCAACTGTTAAGCTGTGTTTTCACTAACACCTCATTGTCCACTCTTTCTATCTGACTGTTTTGAGTTTTAGTGGTGATATATTTTTCCAAAAGTCCATATGGAATTTATTATGATTTGGACTATTATAGCATTATGAAAATATGACCTTTTCTGTCTTAAGATTATCCTGCTTTTTTAACTCTTCTTTGCACAATGAATCCTGTATTTCTGCTGACTCTTAAATTAAAGCTACCATCTCAAAAGAAACCTCAGATTGTATATACACAATAACATGACAAAGGCTTGCAGAATCTAATTTTGAGATCTAATTTTGGAACCAAACACAGTGCCTCTTCAACTTCAGTAAAGCTGTTTGGTTACTCATTTCTTTAGGTTGCAATGATTAAAAATGTACCATCTGACACTGAAGCGGTAAGTTTGTTGATTTGGTAGCATGAAAATAGGAACACAAGTTTTCTTAATGAGTCTGCTCTTTCTATTTGCTGGAGACAGAGAAATACAATCTAAGTGATTTATAAAGATGTTCGTGTTGTACATACTGTTTCTGCACTTGTTAAGGAGTTTCCTGCCAATTGTTAACTAAAGAGTAGATGTCATGCAAATGCAAATTCAGTGAATTAGCATTGGAACTATCAGCTTTCGTTGGGCAAGAATTAGGACAAATTATTAAAGTGATAAACGATCCCTTTGTGTTTTTCATAATCCCAAAGTGAACAACAAAGTATTCAAACAGTTGGTGTTCTGAGCAGAAAAGAAACTTTAGCTGTTCCATACTTGCAGTATGACATAATTTAAATCTAAAGCTTGAAGGTATTTAGTATAAGTGAAGGAGAATGTATTAGCTACTGTGAATCAGGGCTATTGCACAGTGTTGACTAGATTAGCCAATTAACGACAAATGGTATTATACTCAAGAGGCTCTTAATCATATGTGATTAAGAAACAGAGAGTTTTACCATTAAGATCTGTTTTCATCTCACATAAATTTGATGTAGAAGTCCATATCTAAGCACATTAGCTGAGAAGTAGCTCTCTTAAAATAAGATAAGCAACTGCATTTCAGTGCCTGTCTCACTGCTTTGATTATCCAAAGTGTCTGTGCACCTAACATACCTTATACATTTATCTTTTAAACCATTTTAACACAGTGATATAAACTCTCTTACATCTATCAGTGATTTATAAAATAGACTGATGACCAAAATTCAATGTCTATGAAAAAATGTCAAAAGTAAGATAATAAAAGAAAGAAAAAACTGCATGACTGGTCACCATCAAAAGTAGCCCCGTCTGTTTTTTTTTTTTTGTTGTTGTTGTTTTTGTTTTTTTTAACTAGGAAAGCAGTCACTGTAAGTATTTTGAAAAGTACAATTCCCAAGGTTTGCACGACTTTTCTTCTGATTTTTTCTTTTTGATCTGGTTCATAAATGGACTTGGTTTTGAATAACAGATTTGGTAGGTTTTGCTAGTAACTGGAAGTTAATAGAAGGGAGAAAAGGAAGAAAGCTAATTAAGGTCTTTTCAATGCATTCATGGTCCCCAAGATGTTTCATTGCAGGTAAGGGACAATAGAAATTATATATTGATCTTTTGCTATTGTTGGTTGAAGCGGAAGGTGTATTTTTATTTTCATTTAAAACGTTTTATATAATTAAGCTATTTTTAAAGTAGTTTCCTAATTTGCTTCTATTTTGAAGCAAACATTTAATTAACTTGGAGTGGCATTATTCTACTGAGAGAACTTTGTTAAGAAATATTCTGATGTTTTAAAAATCTGCCCATATTCTTCCCAATTCCTAGTTCCTTTTTCACTTTCCCCCACCCCCACCCATCCCTTCTACAATAAATCAATAATTTTGAACTCCCCAGAAGATTCACATTTAGAGTTATTTTGCTATTTGATTAAAAAGTAATAATAATAAAAAAATAATCATGTTTAACTATAACCCTGGAGAGCAGTACAGAAAAATCAGAGCAATCGATAGATGAGCTCTATTTTGCCTGAGAGAACTCTGGCATGGTCACAGGAAGGGAACTAGATGATCTAGAGTTTGTTTTGGGGTCTCAACTATATTGCTGTCCATCATATAAGCCTGTTTTAAGGGATTTATGTATGTGTGCATTGCAAGCACATTTCTAAAGGAGATGATTATTTCTATTCCCCATCCCACCTACCCCTCAAGTTACTTAGAACAACATGACAGTTAAAGGAGTGTTTGCAAATTGTTTTATAAAGTGTATTTACTGTTACAATCCTGCTCCCTCTGGAAAAAATATATTTAGTCTATTTTTGTCATTGGTTCTTGTTTAAAACCTGATAACCAGATTATTTGACAAACTGGAACATTTCCAAGACAGCCGCTTCAAGTTTCTTGGTAAACAGAGTCTGTACATTGTATATATTTGTGAAATATACATTATTTACTTTATAAAGTCTTCTGATCTAAATCCTGGCTCACAGAGTACATTTTAATGCACCGTGTCCCACTTCTTAGCAGCTGGCGTATTCATCTCTTTAATACCACACATGTGGCCACATGAAAAAGGTTCATAAGGGATGTCTTTCAAGTGTAGCCACTAGACATCAGATGGACCTGCTTTTCAAAGTGAGAAATACAAAACATCTCAATTTATTTTCTCTCTGAAACAAATGAAATGTTTTGTTTAGAGCCTATACTGATGTGAACACATCCTTGACAGTCATTACTAAGTGACATTACTTCAATAACCAAACACAAAATTGTGAAATCCTATTCTTATTTATCTATTTATTTATTTATTTTTAAATTATGCTTCTTGGCTGATATGCTGTAAAGAGAAATGATACTGTACTTATGTCACAGTTGGTGCTCATTTAATGCCATATGTATGCCAGTAGTTGCAAACAAACCAAGTTAGCTCTGTCTATCTTAAGCCCAGGGCAGAACACACAGATTGCAATCCAGTTTGTTACTGAAAACAGTCTCGCCACACCATGTGGTATTAGCCTGAGCTAGAAAGCCATGAACATAAAGATTTGCATACTACCTTCATTTAGTGTAGACATTCTTATGATAGAGTCGTGTTCTGCAGTACTTGTCTCTGCAGATACTTGTCTCTCCACTTTACTTTGGAAATGTCTATCTTCACCAGCTTTAAAGAACAATAATAGAATAGTTCTTTTTCCACCCTTGAAGCTAGGCATCTTGGTACAGATTGATAGGGTCTCAGAGGAACATTTGTGCATGGACCAGAAACTGAAGCCAAAACTCCCATACAAATCTTAACCCTTATCTCAATATGAGATTCAAAATCTCGCTGAGGTCAAAGTATTTTTCCTCAAAAGAACTGGTTAAAAATTGCATTGTCCACTCTGCAATGTCAGTTTGACTCAAAAACATAGCATCCTTTAAATAAGGCACCTCTTTTTTTCTGGAAGAGCACCACCACATTTTAAGCTTCTGATACAAAACACCTCAGAATTGGCATAAATTCAATATCTACACTTAGATCCATATCCAAGTGTTGTACTGTTCCTCAATGAGCTAAGCCAAGGGGACCCCTCTCCTAACATCTGTGGATATTGGGGTATTTGAAATCCAACTCCAAATTCCATCTTAAGCCATGCTCTAATGTAAACAAAGTTAATGGCTTGTCAGCATGGGGCTATAAAGCAATGTGGGTACTGTCATAATATTGATGTAAGGAAACTTTAAATATATAGCCATTTTTCTGAATATAACAGTGGGTTTTGCTCTTAGGAAAAGTCATTAAATCAGTATGTTCAGGTTATGTAGCAGCCAGAAAAAATATACAATTGTGGCAGCCAAGAAATTACATGGAAAAAAAAAAAAGTTATGCCTTGACCCACTGACTTTATTCAGTGCCAAGCAGCGACTGCCATTTTATGTTGTACCATTTGGGTTGTATAACCATGTGTTATAGTTAATGTGCAACCATGCTTGTAAGGATACAAGAAGAAAGACGTGCTTGACCTGCAACACTCAGGGGACTACTGGAACAGGAGGCAGGCAGAGAGTTTACTTTATTTGAACAGGAGGATTGAAGAAATCAGAAAAAGAGATACTGTACTGGGATATGTCATCTGTTCTGGTTTCTACAAGTAAGGAGTTGTTCTCAGCAGGATATCATTCACTATTGAATCAAGAACAGTTTTAAAGACTCAGGTAGAATTTCTTAGGTGATATATTATAGACTGACAGTATAGTTGATGTTGTTCATGTAAAGTCTCTGCAAATTCATACAGGCTTTCCTAAGGATTATCTTCTAAATACAATGTAAAATAATTTCTTTTGTGCAGTCTTAATGATTTCCAGCTGCTGGAAAATAAGCTTAATTTACTTTACAGTGATCTGTACAAGCTGTACATATTTAAGCATTTTAGCCCATCTCTGTAATCAATTATTTTAGCTCCTGAGTTAATTTATACATCTTATTTGATTTTCTCCAAATTTATCAACTTGTAATACTGAAGTGCCAAAAGAATGCATTGTATATTTAATTATTCTTTACGTATCTTTATTTTATATTTTTAGTCTTTGGGAATCACTACCACATATATTTTTAGTGAAAACCTGTAACCAAAGTTACCTCTATGTAACTTTTTCATACAAGGTATCAGCTATTCAGTCTAAAATGACAGTATACTTGGATACATAATCATTTTGTTGTTTTCATGAGGTATTATTCTCTGAGTCCTTGTTCAATCTGTACCAGTATTCTGATTTATACCACCAAATTATTTGGGAACACATTTCTGTGTTCCATTATATGCAAAGATACACAGGATGGACTGAGTTCAGATGAAGATTTGTACTCATTTTGGAGCTAAGGAGAGATAAAGCATTAATATTTTCCCAGACTTTAGCAATGATCTGGTTTTGGGTAGGGGCCCATATCTGATTATGTGTAAATATTTTGACGTGAATGGTATTCTATTATATAAGAACCTCATTTGTGCTGATAGTCTGCACAATGGAAACAAATGACATGTTTCACCCATATTGAAGAAATTCACGATGAATAGTTCACAACATGAATCACATTAATATATAAAACATACACAGAAAATTCTGGACATCTACATGCTCACTATGATACTGCAGGATCCAGACATTTTTAAAGGTAATAAAATTAAGAATTTTCAGATGTGTCTTAGGGATAGGTACTAAGTACATGAGAGAGAAGTTTTAACCCAAATTTCCAACTTTATTGTTAAGAAACATTTTCAGATTTCTAGGCTAAGGTGAGAAAACAGTGATGATGTATTACTATGGTAGAGATTTACATTTTAAATTAATTTGAAAGGACTGGTGATAAAGGTGAGACAGCTTCTCTCCACCTCACAAATTTGATGTTGGACTGTCTGTGCTGACTCCCATTTGAACTGGGATTCTCTGAAGCCTCTGAACTTGTTCAGTGTTTCCAGCTGTGACTACATTTAGATGCTTACCTATCATATCTGCTTTATCTGAGGTTAGTTTAAGCAGAAAGAGTCATGAAGAAGATTATCTTGGAGATTATTGAAGAGCAGTTGAAGTAAAAAACTATTAACAGGTATAGTTAATATAAGCTCATGAAGGGAATTCTTGCTTAATAAACTGATCTTCTATGATAAAGTTACCTGCTTGGTGGATGAAGACAAGGCCGCGGACAGAATCTTTCTGATTTTAGAAAGGTCTTTGATACGGTCCCTCACAGCATCCTTCTGGACAAGTTGTCCAACAGTGAGTTAATCAGGTTCACACTATGCTACTGGGTGAATGACAGAACTCAAAGGGTAGTACTGAATGGGGGTAAGTGTGGTTGGCAGCTGGTCACTAGCAATGTTCCCAGGGCTCAATTCTAGGGCTAGTCCTGTTCAACAGTTTTATTGATGATCTGGATGCAGGAGTGGAGTGCATCCTTAGCAAGTTTGCTGGTGATAATGATCTGGGAGGTGCTGTTGACTCCCTGGTGTCTCTGGAGACCTTGCAGATGGATCTAGATACCTTGGAGAACTGCCCAGTCACCAATGGCATGATGTTCAGAAAGGGTAAATGCTAGATGCTGCAGCTTGAATGGAGTAATGCCAGACACTGGCACAGACTGGGAGATGAGAGTCTGGAGAGCAGCTCAGCCTAAAGGGATCTGGGGGTGCTGATGACAGCAGGCTCTGCAAGAGCCAGCAGTGTGTCCTGGAATCCAAGAGAGCAAATTGCATTTTAGGATGCATTAAACATGGCATAGCCAGTCAGTCAAAAAGAAATTTCTCCCACTTCCATTCCATTCCATTAATATGCATTATACTTTCTGTCCTGACACTGATTCAGCAGTGTCTTATCTTCCTTTTTGATTGCAATTACCTTTAAAGGAACTTAATGCTTATGTCTCTTAGTAAATTGTCCCAGACTGCCCTTAACCAAGCAAGTAGTAGCCCTGCAAGATGAGGGGAGAGAAGGATTCAGCTGATGCCACTGATTCATCAGCATGACAGAGGACACTGCAAGCAGTCTAACACAGTCTAAGTTGATGACTTCTAACATTTGCCATTGGTTTCTTCGATATATTTTCCAACTACTTACATATTGTTCTGTATAAACAGACATGAGAGCACCTAGTGAAGAATTTACATTTCCATAAGTCTAGTAATAGCTGACATTAAATTCTCTTGCAGCTCACTAGAATGTTGACTGAAGTGCCCAGTCTTTAAATTTTGTACACCATCTGATTTATTTTCCTGAAGATGAGTAGAGTAAGCATACTAAATAGAAGATATTTCATAGAATACTTCAGTTATTACATTTGTTAGGTAAATCGCAAGGTGATTTTTTAAATCCTTAGGACTATGTCATAAAGCTTGCTTATTTAATCTTGACCAATATTCATAATTTCTTCTCCCAAATTGCCCCTCACTTATAACTTCACCAACATTTAATTACATTTGAGTATGTGCTTATTGTAAATATGGCTCATGTCCACAACACAGTTGGTTACTCATTAAAAAACAAAACAAAACAAAACAAAACAAAAACTGGAAATACAATACTATATTAGATCCATATTCCCCAAGTTGTCCTGCTAATAGTTGCAAGAATTCCTAGAGGGGAAAAGGTGAGCTGGTTAATCTACCCTTCCTTTTCACCTTTTGCTTGAATTTGTGGTTTAGTTTCATCCTAATTTATACTACTTAGAAACTGGCTTAGGTCTGCATCACAGAGGTAATGGTTACCCTTGAAAAAACCTTTGCTCTGCTTATATATTGCAAAAGGCTTAAAGAAATTGAATTCTGTTTATATAAACAGTTTGTTTAAACATGGTTAATTATCAAGTATTCTGAAGTGTCATTACATTTTATCACATAAAGCTAGAGCACAGATTCATGTTTTATGTGCGTCTTTAAAATTAATGAATTATGAATAAACTCCCTAATTGCTCTGAAGTACAGATGGAAGCAATCTTCATGAAATTATAAATAATCACCATACTGCTCATTGCAACAAGTGAAATTTAAGCTTGAAAAGCAGTCTTAGAAGTTTAATTAAATGTACTAAAAAAGCAATTTGATACTTTAAAAGCCAAACTGTCGTATGGCACTGAAGCAAATCAAAACCCCAGTTAGGTTGACAAACCAATCTTTTCTACTGATCTCAGAAATGCCAATATTCCCCATTTAGATATGTTATGTTTTGCAAGTTCAATGCCTTCAATAAATGTAAAACTTGACTTTTGGAAGTATTATTTAGGTGAAGATATATAGGCTTCTAAGTAACTTTTTAGATAAGCAAGAATGATTCTCAGACATTACAGATCCACATGCTTAACCAGACTAGTAATTTTATATAGCACTGAGAGAACAGACCCTCTGTATAGTAAGAAAGAGTAAGATGTGCCAGATGTCATCAGGCAAGTTTAGCATTTATGGAGCTATAGAAGAATATAAAGAAGCTTATGTTTAAGGTTGTACCTTGTCTCTTCATGACCTTCTAGATCTGTGAATCTAAGCTTGGGGTAACTAGAGCAAGAATAATAAAATTGTGGCAGAATCTTGGCTCCATCCATTTTCAGCCCTGCACAGATATATAACCTGACACTTTTGTTCCTGCTAGACAATTTCTTCCTCCATGTGTTCTTCAAGTACCACAGCTGAGCAATGTAAGGTGAATGCAGTCCTTGGCTTGGTAAGCAGTGCTCAGATCCCAAAAGGGATTTATCTCATATCCATTTTAAAGTACTTAAGTTAGGATTTAAATGAAGCTGAGGTACAAAAGTTAAAAACTGCAATGCAAATATATTTCACATAGATGCCACCAAATCCCTCACTTCCATGTTGAATCTGTACTTGAATTCTGGCCTCTGTTTCTGCTTCAGGTTCAACTGGAAACTGAACTAATCTGAGAAACTCAGAGATCATTTCAGCTTTCTAAACATACGTGTACAGAGACTTTTTGGAAGACTTGCGTATACTCTATGGTCTTTTTCTTTTAATCAGAAAAGGCACAGATTTTTTGGAAGGCATATGTGTATGCACAGAAAATTAAGGGCATCTCATATCAGAACTGCTTGAATTGGCTAGGCAACTGAACTGATGCATTTTTGTTTACTTTCTGCCTAATTGAGATAGAGGCAGAAAAGGTACTTCCTCATCCGAGGCTTCAGTGGACTGGATATGACATATTATTAGAGTGCATCTAATGCACAGAAAGATGATGACTCTTTTAAATCCAGCTGAGACAAGCCCTAATGTGCAGACATAAGATGAGTAAGTAATTGCAGAGGCTGCTTTTAATATAATAATTTAGCACTTAGATTGTTTGTACAGGAAATGAGGAAACTGATTTCCCTTCCTTCCTTAGACAGAAGGGATCAGACCCATATTTACCCATTCCCAGGAGAGTGAATGGCAACCAAAATTTATGTCAAGAGGGATAATGGAGGAGGGCACGGATACTTTCTGCTTTTCCAATGGGGAAACAGATACAAGATTTCATGTCTCTTTCCCAAAGAAATAAGTCATAACTGTGCAATTTAATGGCAATTTTAAGAAAAAGGGTCTTCTAGAAAGACCTATTTTGTGTTTTCCATTAGAATCATAGAATCATAAAATATCCTGAGTTGGAAGGGACTCATAAGGATCATCAAGTCCAACTCCTGGCACCACACAGGTCTGCCCAAAAGGTTAGACCATGTGACTACGTGCACAGTCCAATCGCTTTTTAAATTCAGGCAGGCTTGGTGCAGTGACTACTTCACTGGGGAGCCTGTTCCAGTGCTCAACCACCCTCTCGGTGAAGAACCTCTTCCTGATGTCCAGCCTAAACTTCCCCTGCCTCAGATTAACACCATTCCCGTGGGTCCTATCACTGGTGTTTAAAGAGAAAAGGTCACCTGCCCCTCCACTCCCCCCCAAGAGGAAGTTGTAGACTGTGATGAGGTCCCCCTTCAGCCTCCTCTTCTCCTGGCTGAACAGGCCCAGTGACCTCAGCGGCTCCTCATATGTCTTCCCCTCTAGGCCCTTCACTATCTTTGCTGCCGTCCTCTGGACACTCTCCAACAGTTTAATGTCCTTCTTGTACTGTGGTGCCCAGAACTGCACACAGTACTCGAGGTGAGGCCGCACCAGTGCAGAGTAGAGCAGGACAATCACCTCCCTCAACTGACTAGCGATGCTGTGCTTGATGCATCCCAGGATACGGTTGGCCCTCCTGACTGCTCGGGCATGCTGCTGGCTCATATTCAACTTGCTGTCAACCCCAACCCCCAGATCCCTCTCTGCAGGGCTGCTCTCCAACATCTCATCACACTGTGCGTATAGCCAGGGTTGTCCTGTCCCAGGTGCAGGACCCAGCACTTGCTTTTGTTAAGCTTCATGTGGTTGGTGATCGCCCAGCTCTCCATTAAATGCTCTCATTAAATGGTAATTGGACAAAACTAGACCAGAAGCCATAATTTGTTGTTGTCAATTGAGTGTTCCTGTCCACAATGTCAGAGATTATTTTGTTTTGTTTTTCCTTAGTTTTTAATCCTTCAGGTAATAATAAAAAAAAAAAAGTCTAATTACAGATGTAATTTTGCTAATCCATACAACTAAAATATCCCAAATGAATAATGATTTTACTACTAGAAAAAATTTGGTGCCTGGACAACTGAGCAGTTAAAAAAAATGGCGATCAATATTTTTCATGAAAACTACAAGACTGAAGTGTTTTTCTGCAGCTGTGTCTTCAGAACTGCAGTACATCTTTTTAGAGGAATGTGTGGAAATATTTAAATTCATAATTACAAAAATTAACAATGCAGTTTTAAAAGTGTATGGCATATTCTTAGTGTCTTATGGTACTTCCCACATTAACTCAAAAATAATGACCTGTGATTTCACAGACAGCATCTGAAGAACACCTTAGATTTCTATGTTACATACTAGTTCTCTATCTGGATGTAACATATCAGAAGATTATTTAGTGGCATTAAAAAAATAAATGGGAAAGCAGGGAGGTTGGAAATGATGTGAAAGATCATATTTTCTAATTTGCCTTGCAAGATATTTGGCAGTTTCTATTCTCTACAGAAGTGGCTATATAATGGAAGTACAAAGTTTCTTTGATCTAAAGAAATCTCTGTGGGTTTTAATAATTTATATCAGAATTTAACAGCACAGTGGAAACCTCTTTATATACTACAGTCATTTTGCTTTTCTTTGTCAGACCAGCTCTACTTGAAACAGAGAGTTACTATTAATGGAACTGAACTATATTTCAATGTCTCAAGTACTTTGGTGGCTTTCATTCTACTATATTTCACTCTGGTCCCAGTACAGCAAAGATCTTAAACACATTCTGAAATCCTATCACTACAATGGGACAGAAGCCCTTGTTTAAATGTTTTGTAAATTTGGGCTAGATCATGCACTCCTCTTAATGATGCTCTTGATAAAGAAAAGTCTATTGAGATGGAGCTTGTTTTTTTCATTTTTAGTAGTATCTTATTCCACTGGACTGAATGTGCAACTTGTCATTCTCATCTGTCTAAGGCTATAGTAATAAAATTCAGACATATATGATCTGACTTATGGAAGAGATGCTCTGATTTAGGATAGACATATTCTTTAATAATGGTGCATGGAAATATATATATTTACAGCTCAGTTAACTCCTTCCAGTATAGATGTGGGAAACAATCCAAACAAATTGTACTCCAGAGGAGTCCATTGCTCCTATCTGGCTATGAAAGTGGCTTCCACATAAACATTTAATAGATATTAATATATATATATATACATTTTTTTTTCTTTTGATGGACAGGGTGTCTTGCATCCTACAGAGTAGAAGGAAAAAGACCTAACAGACCTCGACATCTCCCATACTGTCTCTGAGAATGAGCAGTAAAACACACAGAGCTAAAGAGAAACGAAAAAAAGGTATGTACAGAAATGCCTTGGTCTGGCAAATTTTCCCATAATCAATGGCTTCAGAGCTTCCTGAACCAAAATTTCTTCCTGGCTTATCATGTTTAATAACACCAGTTGATTTACCCTCCATTAATTTGTTCCTTTTTACATCCCTGCACATTTTTGACCTCCATGAAATCCTGTGGCCACAAGCTCTACAATGTAATTATATGTTGTGTGGAAAAAGTACTCCCCTTTGGTCTATAACTTGTTCCTTACTGCTTTCATTATATGTCTACTAGCTCTTGTGCTGTGAGATGGAGTGGGTATTCTTTCTCTGTTCATGTTTCTCTGTTCATGTTCTGCATATAGTTTATGACTTAAAACCCTCTGTCATTTCCCCCTATCAGTCATCTCTATCCCAAGCTTAAGAATCCTAGTGCATTTGCTCTTTCCTCATATGGAAACCATTCAGATCTAGGCATTACTGATGTGAGCAGGATTTGCAAAATCAGAATTTAAGTGGGTTTGGTGTAAAGAAAATGAAGAATGGCAGAGGAACTAGGTTTCATTAGAACAAATCTTCATTCTAGCACTGTGATATGCAACAAAACCCACAGAAATATTGAATGATTATTAATCAATGTGTAATCTATCATATCAAATTTATTTGGCTATTGTAGATGCATTTGACATGAAATTGATTGAAAATGTCTTTTGTTTTGGTTATTAGAACAATAAATTCCTTCAGAAGAAAAAAAATAACACTCCTTTTGCTCCTTTTATCTCCAGTTTTATATATGAGACCTTTCAAGTCAGAATGAAGGGTATGCTGACTGGAAGGGCATGCTGACTCTTCATTTTGGTATTAGCAGTTACAAATTAGCTAATATCTGATGGTTATTTGCTCTTCTCCATCACTGTGAGGAGACTGTATTATGACATGAATTGGTGGACTTGGTCCAATTCCTAATTGAAGAAGTCCTAGTTATTAACTCACAATAAGAAGAGAGAGCAAAGAATTGAATAAACATGAAGGTACTTCATCTCCCTTAAGATATTTTTATGACTCTAATGTGAACAAAACCAGTGGTATAGCTAAGCTTGTGTACTGGGTTTTCTCCTGTTATATATTACCAGTATTAATGTAGCTCCAAAATGCTCCCATCAAAACTGGAATCCCATTACAAAATAACATGTTGGTTTCCAACATATTTTTTTGCACACATCATTCAGTAAGAAGTGTGTTCTTCCAAAGCAAAATAAAACAGTGTCCTTTTATATTGCTGCAAGAAATTCAAAGTACTTGAGCAAGGCTGCAGTAACACTCCAATATTTTGTTAGGATTTTTAGCTGTATTCAGCAGAATAAAGTGTCCCTGGTTCATAAACTCCCAAACTGTAACTTGCAAATATGAAACTACAGATCTAAGGATTTCTGTAGAGGACATAACCCTGAAGGCTGACCTTTAAAATTGGTAAAGCTCATAGAAAGACATAATGGTCTAAAAATTAATGTCCTTTTCTCTATGACATTCAAGTTGGCACAGTTTTACTTGCAAAGGTTATGTCAGAGAATAACATATTCAGAAATTTTCCTCTTCCTTCATCATTTGAATTTGTGTACTATTTAGAACACTATTTGTGTTAGCTGTATAAGCAGGGGAAGAACGTTAGTCCCTTTCTTAAAGAGTTTATGATTCAAGCATAGACAGGATAGAACCAAGCAGGTGGTGGGGTTTCAGGTGAACCGATGGCAGGCAGACTGCTGTCTTGGTGCACCAGAAAGCAAATCCCTGCCAAGGCATATGTGAGCCACTGCAGCAGAGAAGAGTTCTGCTGAGCTGCTCTGCCTCACATTGGAGCAATCTTCACTCATGCCTCTGCAATCAACATGAAAGCAATTACCAGCTCCACAGCCTTATAAAGGACAGACGGGTAATCTATGACAGATTTGATGACAGCAGGGAAAATGCCCCTGAGAATTGTAATTGTAAGGGCTAACTGCAGACCCAGATAGCTCTCAGCTGTTGGGAAGGAACAGCCCAAGAGTCAGTGGCTACTAAAGCTTCAAAGATAAGAACGTGCTCTGATTTAAAAGCCTTTTTTCTATGAGCAAGGCTGTGAACTCTTTACTGCTGTTGATGACATCCATCAGCCCTTTGACATTAGCGTGACTAGTTCCTGGATAGAAGGGCAGCAAGCTGACTCTGACATTGATGAATTTCTGTTAGTGTATTGCCACTTTATGTCAAGCACATGCGGGGGGGGGGGGGGGAGGTAGAGAAGAAAAAATATATATATAAAACTGCATTGTGCTGAGTTGCCTAGAATATCTCTGCTAATTACAGAAACAGAATATATTCCTCTTTGAAGGAAGGAAGTATACGAGCTGAATACAGTTCTGAGTATTTACCTCTCTGGGATCATTTCATCATTGTCACTTTATTTCAGCTGATATATGAATTTTTATATGTTCTGACTCTAATGTCATTGTCACCTGGTCTGGTTCCATGCATCACTGTCTTACAGATGAGCATAGAGGAGAAAGTGTCTGTTTGCTTTTACACAGAAGGAAAAATAAGCTAACATTTTATAGAAAAGGTCACCTTTAGGCATGTTGCATATTAAATCTGTCAAGCTCTTTCAGACCAGTCTGTCTTTCTTATAGAATTTTAAGCTAGGTGCAATGCACAAGGCAAGACCATGTAAATACAGGAGCACAGTTCACAAATTCATGGGCAGTGAAAGGTCCTCCTTTTTTTTTTTTTTTTTTTTTTTTTTTTCCTCTCCTTAACTTTATGTAGTGTTAATTAATCGCCTTCTAAATACCTACTTAAGTTACTTAAGTTACTAACATCATAAACCAGGTAAAAATGGGGTCATTTTGCATAAAATGAAGTGCCAAATATTTTGCTTATTTTTTAATACAAAAACCTGAGCTACCTCTACATAAACTCTGCATAAACTTTTCCAGGTGACTGCAGTGATAATTCCCATGGGGCACTGGTTCTGTGCTCACCCATCAAAATTTAGATGGCCTGGGAATTTATGTATGACCTTCAGTTATGTCAGTGGACCATAAGCAGTTATTCAGTTCATGTGGAAGGATACACTGAGGGCTTGGTTTAGGGGTCCACATTCACATATGTTTGGATGAGTCAGTGGTTCCACTGGCTTTGGGGTGGAATTTATCTTCCTAAAGATAGACCTGTAGTGATATTTGAGACAGCCTTGGGCATCCAAGACATCTGCATGGCTTAGAAGTTATGACATTGTGATTATAAAGGAACTGTGTGCCTCCAAAGCAACAGCTGAAGACTGTATAAATTATTACATAGTGCCTAAAATAACACCAGGTACTTGTGTTTCAGTAACTCTTCTTCAGCAAGCTAGCTTACATATAGACACCAAAATATAGGTATCTCAGTCTGGAGGTGACTTTCACCATCTATGAGTACTTGGTTAAACTGATTTATATGCCAAAGTTGTGATGCTGGCAGGAATATTCTACTCTGCAGGGTGAGAAACAGCACATCAGTCCCTCCACACTTTGGTTTAAAATGGCAGAACAAGTTCCACCCTCACGTTTGTGGAAGTGAGACAGTTTGAAACCAGCTGTTTCCTGTGCCCAGGGTACTGCTGAAGGAGACAATTCCATTGCTGTAGAGGAGCAGAGGAATTATGATTATGTCTAAAAGCTATATACAGCTTCTCTTCAATCTTTCTGCAACTTCATCACCCGCAAAGCAGCTGCATATAGTACAGATTAATACAATCATTCTGTAGGTGAGCCAGTGCTTAGCACATGGAGTAGTGATATTTTGTATGTTTATTTGTTTATTTTGTATGTTTATTCTGTGAGGATTAGCGCAAAAGAATTGGCTTGTGTGTGTGTGTGTGTGTCTGTGTGTGTGTGTGTGAGCAGTATGCGTATCATAGGCCATAGTATTCTCCAGGTAAACTGTTTAACACAATTCAACCTGGGAGTTATAGACATCCATGTGGTGACAGAATAAAAATTGATCTCCGTGTTTCATAAGGTCTTTTGGAATAGTAGCTGCAACAAGAAGACAAATTACTGAAAGTTTGTTCTCAGTTAGGAAGTACAACAATGGCCATAAAGCGTTTTCTTTGGTAGAAACCATGACATTTTCAGTTCTCAGAGGTTAGATGACAACAGTTAAAGTCAATAATAACTTGGGCTTAATTTAGATATATGGCTAATCTTGTAGCTACACTAACCTGTTTCTCTGCAACACCATTGCTATGATAAGAGAAGCTATGATAACTCATCAGCCAGACAGTCCCTGCCACGCATGATAAAGTGTATAAGTAATATAAATAAGTAATAATAAACTGAAAAGTTAAAATTTTGAACTTGGCCACTGAAACACACACTTCCAATTCCAATTCACATTCATACCACTGAAAAGAAATTAGATAACTTTGTTGCTTATTAGTCAGACAAAGGCAAATAACAAGCAATTTTCCACAAGTAATTCCTGTCATCACACAATTTATGGATTAAATTATTAATGCACTGCAATTAGGTAAGAAGGTCTGATCTAATGTCAGCAAGTAGATTTCTTTTCCAAATTTCAAAGTGGATACGTCAACAGATGTGTGCAGTTTTTTGCCTCTGACGGCCATTTCTAATAACTATGTTTTTGACTCATGTGTTAGAGAATGAAGGCCTCTGGATCTGAAAAGCTTAAGTTTCTGTGGTTTGAACTAAAGCTTTGTCACTGGGAACTACTACAGCTCATCTCTACTGTGGAATGGCCTGAAAGAGATGCTAAGACATACCAGTCAATGGTTTGCTTGAATGTGGGGTTTGTACATATTGTGTGTATGGAATATAAACATGTAATACAATTGTATTCACATTTTAATATGTTGTACAATAAAGGCCATATTACTCTATAACATTAGACAAGCATGGTGTCATGAGATGAAGCAGAAAATCTCTCAGGCTTGTTTCTTTGGTAATGCTTGTATTTTTGCTCAATCCCTAAGGTTTATGGCTTATCAGATGCAGACAAAGTGAAAAGAAGCAGTACAAATGAAAACAGTTATAGATCCATACATAACATGATGCAGTATGGAATGAGACCAAAATGTATTCTTTAATAATGAATAGTAAAGTCAACATTTGTAATAGTAACAGGAGATACTGAGTTTTCTTTTCATTTGAAGGTCAAGAGTTAATGTCATATCTCAGCTAGGGAGCTTAGACACACAGTGCCCCATTTATTACTACTGGAGTGTGTCAGTCAGACGCCAGCAGTCAGTGTTAGTATCTGGCACAGTTTCATGAGGAATTAATTATTTGAAAATAAATGGTCAGTTTTGTATTAAAGTTTGATAGTGTTATTTTCTGAGGTGAACGACAGCACTCTTGTTAGTAAATGTGTTCCAGCTGACCTGAAACCTTTGATGTGAATGATAACGTTTTTTTCCTGTATCTGTATCATTGCCCATTTTAATTATGAAAAGAAACAAAGTTAGAGAATGCTGTCCCTTGCAGCACTAACTAAAGAAAAACTCTTCTCTCCATCCTGAACTGTCTGTGTTCCAGATCAATAATACACCAAATTTGTTTGTTCATTTGTATGCTGTTATGCATGAGTTCATAAAAGATTGACATCTGACCATGAGTTTTGCCAAACACAGACTTGCACTGTCAACACCAGTTGACACCAATAAGCAGAGCAGTGTCAAGGGAACCACAGGCATACTGCTGTGTATGCTGAACCAATCACGAAGGTAAAAATTAAAAAACAAATTCCCATGACTATCACCGCCATTTTGATTTTCAGCACCATCTGCACAGCATCAGTGTTTTCAACCAGCAATATTGTGAAATGAAGTTGTCGTTTTTTGTTTTGTTTTGTTTTTTCCACATTGCTTCTGAGTATCTCCATTACTATTAACCCTCAGTTGACTGAGGCATCATTTACATGCTTGGTGGTGAATATTGTCTAGCATCTTAAGTTTTAAAAATATTTCTTGTTTCTTCCTGAAGGTATAGAAGCCACAGATTAACCAAAACTGCTACGTTACTCAAATGGTTGTGCCCCTGAAATAATAGGAAATCTTGAAGAGAGACACTTCCAGAAGGTTTTCTAATACAAGAATGCAAGGAAATAATGTTCTGTTGCAGGTCAAATATATACTTCTGTCTTATGAACTACCTCTGCCATATAATTAGGACATTCAGATGGTCCACTGTGGATGCTAAGACAGATACAGGTGCCTAAAAAGGCACACACAAGTTTACAAGGTAAACAAGGTAAACACATCCTGTCCTGAGCCTTCAGATACCTTTTTTAAAAAAATAAATAAATCGGACCATGTGTCTGATGGCATTGTCCAAACACTTCTTGAACTCTGGAAGGCTCGATGCAATGACCACAGCCTGGGTAGCCTGTTTTAGTGCTGAGTGGTTGTTACCTCTCAGTGAAGAACCTTTTCCTAACACCCAGCCTGACCCTCCCCATTCCAGCTCCATGTTGTTCCCTCGGGTCCTGTCACTGTCCCCAGAGAGCAGAGCTCAGCACCTGCCCCTCCTCTCCATCCCCTCATGAGGAAGCTGCAGACCATCATGAGGCCTCCCCTCAGCCTGCTCTGCTCTGGGCTGAACAAACCAGGGGACTTCAGCTGCTCCTCATACATCCTCCCCTCTAGACCCTGCACCATATTTGTAGCCCTCTTTTAGAGACTCTAACAGCTTTATAACTTCCTTATAATGTGGCATCCAAAACTGCACACAGTACTCAAGGTGAAGCTGCACCAGCACAGAGTAGAGTGGGACAATCACTTCTGTCAAGCAGCTAGCAATGCCATTCTTGATGCACCTGTGGATGTTGCTGGCTCTTGTGCTGCCAGAGCACACTGCTGGCTCATGTTCAGCTTGCTCTTGATCAAAACACCCAGATCCCTTCCTGCGGGCTGCTCTCTAGCATCTTGTCTCCCAGTCTACATGTATAACCAGGGTTGCCCCTTCTCAGGTGTTGAATCTGGCATTTGCGCTTGTTAAACTTCTTATTGTGGGCGATTGCTCAGCTCTCTAATTTCTCCAGAACTCTCTGCAAGGCCTCACTATCCTCAACAGAGTCAAGAGCTCCACCCAATTTGGAATCATCTGCGAACTTGCTCAAAAAACCTTCAAGTCCTTTATCCAAATTGTTTAAGAAAGTGTTGAAGAGGACTGGTCCTAAAATGGAGCTCTGCAGAACCTCATTAGTGACAGCCTGTCACTAATTATTAGTGACAGCCTCATTTACTAGAACTGTCTGGGCCTAACCCATCAGCCCACTGTTCACCTATTTTATTATGCTTTTATCTAACTGTATTCTAGTCATTTTGTCCAGAAGATACTGTGAGAGACAGTATTGAAAGCTTTACTGAAACTCAGGAAGATTACATCTACTGGCTTCCTATGCTCAATTATCAGGGTGATCTTGTTGTTGAAGGAAATTAAATTTGTTAGACATGCCTTCCCCTAGTGAACCCATGTTGTCTCTGACCAATGACTGCATTGTCCTTTAGGTGTTTTTCAATAACTCCCAGAACAATCCTACCATAATTCAATTTAATAATAATTTAAGATTTTTCAGAGCTCTCCACTGGCTGAAAAAGTACTGACATTTAACAGCAAAGTCACTGAAACACCCTGGTAGACAACTAAGTCTATGGTAACCTTCAGAGATATTGCAAACAAAATCTTTCATCTCTTTATCCTCTCAAGAGAGGCATCCTTGAGCATATGCATCTTCATGGCTTCTCTGAGGTAAGGAAACAGAGAATTGAACAGGCAGCAGCTCAGAGAGGGTATCTGTTCTTGTTGCGTGACTTCTGGTGGGGTGGAGACACACACACCCTTTTTTTTTTTTTCAGAGCATCATAAAACACAGCTTGCTTTCTGTGAGCTGTGGCCAAAGTTTTCGGTCTTTTTTTTCTTCTCTCCCTGCTCCCCTTCTTCCTTCCCCCCACATGGTGTCTGCTTTCAAGATTGCTTCAATAGCCAGCATTGTAACATACAAAGATGGATTTCCACAAAATTAATTTCAGCACTTGGATAGAAACTGATTATCATTCTTTGTAGTCCTAAAGATGAAGTTATTAAATGAGAATTGGGAGTGGAATGCAGCCAAAGTTCTTAGTAAGAGCATTGACTGAATAACACAGAATATGGGAGTAAGAGAAATGACAGAATAAAAGTATTTTATGCCTTTCATTAGTTTGTCAAAGCAAAGAATACAGTGGCATATGTTAAATTACACTGAAACCTCTAAAGAAGGTAGAGAAACTACATGGATGGTCCAGATGGATTTTACATTGAAAGATGTTTTAACATTTCTTAATTGTCACACATCTAGTTGAGTTACATCCATTCCATTACAATGACTTCTACAACATTTGAAAAAAGTCATTTAAAGTTCCGCAGTTACACAGTATATTAAATGAAGAGAGTTGGACTTGATGATCCTTAAGGGTCACTTCCAACTCAGGATATTCTATGATTCTAAAAAAATGAAGTTACATACATAATTATATTATAATATAAATTTATAATTTTCCATCTTATTGTTGATAGAAAATAGTTTTGCTTAAACTCTTAAACTGATTATTTTCTGGGAAAAAAAAATAAATAGCCATAGAGATAGGAGAGTGTTAAATTTCTTAAGTGGTCTAAATTTGACATCATTTACTTTCTCATGATGCTTAGCTAACAGTATTACCCACAACATTCACTTCCCATTAATACCTCTATCCTAGAGGAAATGTTTGAACAAAACACATATTCAATATGGATTAATTAATTATCTTCCTGTAATTCAGTAGTCTGGTGCATAGGACCACTGCTAGAATTCCGGAAGACCAAGGCTCAGTTTCCTAATTTATCTGATTTGCACTTGGGACAGCAAGGAGAGGTGATTCCCAGGAGAGGATTCTCAGCATTATGAACTAAATTTGTTGAAGGGCTCAGAATATGTAATTTTTACCACCTTTTACATATACTATCTAGTTCAAACAGAAAAAAAAAAAAAAAGATCTAGTGAATAAATAAGACACAATTTTCTTTTTGAAGTTGGTTGTGTCTATCTCTGGTATTGCATCAGCAGTGATACAGATGAATACAGTGTACTTTACTTGAGAATAAATATTTCTTATTCTCTTTCTCACTTGCTAATGCTATGTATATGTCTCCTATATTCTAGTTCAGTGACCTTAGTAGTTGGCTGTAGTCACTGACTTTTGGGTATTTAAGTGCTTTTTATGTATGAAGTGCAACTGCTTCAGAGGAAGAAATTTTGAGAGACACATGGAGACATGCTCTGAATTGTCCTCTTAATGTGGAAGTAATAAACTATATTGCCTAAGCTGCCTTGAGTCAAAAAAAGCTTAATGCCTTAAGGCAGAAAATGATAGCACTCCCCAGCGTGTAATTTTTTTTTTTTTAATAAAAATTCAATCCTGGTATCTCATCTCCAATGTCTGTTACATCCTAGACCTTTCAGTATAAAAGCCAGAAAAATATGACTAATATGACATAAAGCTTTTATTAATCTATGTGTTGTTGACTTTATTCTCAACATTAGATAATGCAGAGCATAAAAGGAACATACATGAGAAAGTGGTCTCTAGAAGCGTTTCAGTAACTGAAATACAATCTCACCAGAGGACTTGAACATCAAGCATTATTTCTTGTGAAAAGTTTTCTTTTCTACTGTAGGTTATATCTACACAACCCAATGGAGTGTTTTGGTTTTTTTTTTCAGAAAAATGGGTCATCTCAAAAGCAAGTGGAGACAGTATAACAGACCTGTATGAAAGCCATCAAAGCCTGCTTCTAAACTGGAATAGCTTCACACTGACTTTCCAGAGCTGGTTTCAAGGCAAGTGCTAGCCTAGTCTTCTTGCTCATGTGTTTCTGGTAATATAAGGGTTGCACTAAATGGCCTCAAATAGCTCAGATGAAAATAGTTCTTCTTGACATAGCATCAAGGGTGGTATTATTTAATTTATGTGGATTTTTAAAAATTAATTAATTAATTTATTTATTATTCAGTGAAGAGAAACATCGATAGCACAATTCATCATCATCCTACCAAAATGGCTCTGATGGTTCACTAAAATATTCCTTTTTATGTCTGGTTACTGTAAAAAGAGCATCAGTTCAGCAGCAGATTCTTATGTTGGACTTAGGTGAAGAGTCTCACTCTAGTTGTCTATCACAATATTTATATGTCAAGAACATATCTCTATACTCATACTGAGTGTCAGTGATTCAGACACAGTGAGCAGGACTCACTGATGCACTGGGGAGTGACTAGTACAGGAGAAATGATTAGATATGAAAGAGTTAAAGTGATAGTGTTGATTTGATATTATGGACTGATAATGCAAAAAAGAAAATAAATTGCAAAAGAATTGCAGAGAGAGAAAAGGTTCATATGTTCTGACAAGCCTCTCCTGACATAGTTTAACATAATCCACCATACATGTTTTTTTTTTCACCCTATTCTTCACTCCTCCATTTCAGAAACGGATTTTGGTATCTCGTTATCTACGGGAGACTGTACTTTGGTTACCTTCACTAGTAACTTATTCCATATGTCTCTTTCTTTGAGAATGAAGCAACACTGTCCAAGTCCCTATTTGCTCATTGTTACCTAATATTTCAATTTCGTCCTTTATTTTTGCTATTTAAACAATAACAAAAGCCCACCCTTTGAGTTTACTTTATATTTTTCTTATCTCTCTTTCTTAATACTGAAATCTTCAGCTACACCACTTCCCAGCTTTTTCTTTTCCATGGAGAGTAATAATCAGTTCCCAGATTTTTTTTTTTATTTATTCAATTTATTAAAAAAAAAAAAGTTAAAAGTCTATACTTATGCAAAATACAATCTTTAGTCAGGTGACTAATCCAGTTAATCCAGTGTAGCAGGCAAAATGTAAGACTTTCTGAACGATAAGCTGGAGAACAAACAGGACATATTCTTATGTCAGGTAGTCATAACACACATGGGTTTCTCCAAGTCATGTCACCAGAATAGATAAAGTAACATAATATAGGCAGGATTGTCAGGGAACAACTGAAAAGCTTTGACTTTTCTTCTTGGATGGAAAATATGTTTTAAACATTTTTGCCATTAGCTCTTATGTATTTTTATTTTTTTTTTAAAGAAAACAACTTATAAAAAGAATTTGTGAAATAATAAGGCACTGAGATACTAAAATGTCTTTATAAAACAAAGATTATATTTAATATAATTATTTTCATATACAGTCAAAGAGGATTAAAATTGAAAAGTTAAAAAATGGAAAAGAGGAGAGAAATAAGAAACTCTTTACTGCCTGAATCTCTTCCATCCTACACTAAGCTTTGGTTTACACTGGCATCCCTCCAATGAATTACTGATGATTTATACCTGCATTGAACTTCAGGCTCTAAGAAGGAGACTGCTATTATGGTCAATACACTAGACTCAAACTCCGAATTCTGACTTTAAATCCTGAGCCCTAAGAAGTAATAATCTATTGAGGATGATGTTTTCAAAAGAAGATATGTGATTTGCGAGCTTCCTGACCATTTTGCTAAGTAGCTTAGATACTTTCTCTAATCAGTATTACTTGAAATAGATTTCTTGGCTAAGTTCACAAAAGGCTTTATAGATCCGCATCTTTAGATTGAAAGATCTAAATTGAAGTCCTTATAGACAATCTTTTCAACTGTTCTTAAACCTTGACATACCGTAGGCCCATTTCCTTCTTTTTAGCAACTGTCTACAGTTGTCTATAAAAGTATGTGTCAGCTTCATCTGTCCTCTCATCTTTTCCATGTAGGCAAAACAAGACCTACTGACCTGAGTTGAATATACTTACTGTTCTTCAAATATAATAGAAATATGAGATTCAAAAGAAAATATCAATGAAGATGTTGTATCCCCTTTGGGCTTAATGCATTAAGGGGTTACACACTTACATAGGAAGTAGAAAGTCTGAAACTGGCCTTCTTTTTACCCATAAGGAATTTGAACTCGATTTGCCCCCCTCTTTTTCTTTTCTTCTTCTTTTTTGAATGCATTTCACTTTACACATAGTAAATAAATATTAATCAGACCTGAAACAGTAAGCTGTTTTATTTCTGGCCCTTGCTCTACAGACTAGTTAATACAAATCAGGGAATTATTCATTAGAAAAAGAAACAGAAGCCAGGTTGGTTGTTCGTTGTTGGTTGTTGTTGTTGCTGTTTGTTTGTTTGTTTGTTTTAAGGTGAGTCCTGTAGCTTCTTTACAAAATAAATAAAAAAAAACTTTTTCTTTTTTTTTTTTTTTTCTTACCCAATTAATATTTAAGTGTTACATGTAAAATGCAGCTGTTTCCACTGGAAAGAAAGGAGTCAGTCTTACAGCATTTGTGTCATGACAGATACTGTCTTAGAGAGTAGGTGCAGTGGATTCAGATTCCTGTTGTTAGAGTAAAAGGATAGATTCATTTCAGGCAAGAAAACTGTAGAAGACCCAGATCCAATCCCAAGTCAAAGCAGACCATAAAGACTGGGGTAAGGTTACTGGATGACTTAACCTGCTTCTAATATTTCCTATAGGCTGTATTAGGTACAAATTAGGGGATTTTATATATTAGAGTATATTAAGGGTTCTTAGATGCTAGAGATGATATATTTTACATATATAACCTCCCAATGGAACTCACAGTCTTTTCAATAGTCATACCAGCTTCCAGAACAATGACAATTAAAATAAATAAATAAATATCTGAAAATGGAATTTAGAAAAAAACAGAACTTTGAGTGAAGAGGTCCATATAGCCAAAAAGGAAACCCTGAAGAGAAGGATGAATTCTTCCACTTCTGTTCATAGTGAGGAATATTAAGTAGTAAATCCTTCCACACAAAAAGAGAATAAGCCACTTTCACTCCACATTAAATAACTCAGTACACATAGCTCTCTGTTGTTAGATTAGATAGCTTAAACTTAAATCTCACTTAAAGGATTTGAACCTACAAAGCATGCCTTCACTGTCTAAATCTTCAAGCTATAAAACACCTGAGGTGTAGTTCCTGTTGAAACCTGCCTGAAGTAGAGTCTAAAAGAGAGAATGAGAAAAATCTACTGCTGGTGACCAGGATATTTTCTTGAGAGGCACCCTACAATCTCTTATGAAGGCTTGAATATTTTTTAATGGAGTAGCTTCAGCAAGAAGTGGGTTTTGAACTCAGACCAAGGGGCAGGACATCTCTGAAAGAAAGTGGACTTGCTTTCAGTTTTTGGTTTTCAGAAGTCTTGCTTCTAAGGAATGTGGGAGAATGTGATGTGGATGCATGACTCCACAGGCTGCCTGAGCCACCGACATTTTGCAGTCTTTTTCCAGGTTGTGTCCGGGACCATAGCTGAGCCTCTCCGTACATTCAGGGTTTCCTTAGGAGTTTACCTTGAAAACCTACTGTAGAAGAAAAAATTGCTTACAGGATTCATTTAATTCATTTATGTCTTTTATTTCAGTATGGAGAAATGAAGGACATGCTATTAAGCATTCAAGAAAATTATCTCCTTAATCTCTCTGTGTTCTGTAAAATAAGAATGATGCTTTGTCTTACCTTTGTCTTTTCCAGTTTTAGGTTCTTTCTACATTGTGCTACCCAGTGACAGCCTTGTGGTATTCCACAAAGCCAAGGCTTGGAAAAACAATTTGCTATAGTAATAAAAATACTTATAATAGGATCATTGCCTTGAACCAGTCATTGTCTCCATTTCTGACTGTTTAGGCTGCCTTTTATTATTATTTTTATTATTATTATTTATTATTATTATTATTTTTATTTCTTTATTTTTTTATCATAGCTTTTACTTAATTTGGCAATAGGTATTACAATGTGATTACATATTGTGAGCTGGTGCTGTTTTAAAATGCCTCTGTAATATTTTTTTTTTTTATATTTTTTTTTAATCAAACAAATCTTTGTTTACTCTTATTGGACTCATTGTACCATGATTTATACTTGACGCCCTTTTTTTACATTGTCAGCAAGACCCGATACTTCCAAATGTTCATTTTACTATTCAGAAGTCTAAGAACAGTAGAAAAAAACCCACAACAAGCTGGTATTCATTACTAGAAGTATAGAATTTTAAGATTAAATTTATAGTTTAATAACTCACTGATATTTTCACCAGAAATATGTTCACTGCTGGATATCCAGATAATTTTTTAAATTTAACCCAGGCATCAGAAATTACTGCTTTCTTTTCTGAGTTTAATCTGATTTATAAACTACAGAGGATACTCACACACATGTCCACACTCTCTATCATCTTACACAAAGTGCAAATGATATGTGACATGACATTGCACAGCCTGTTACTTTAAATCAATATTGTCAAACCCCAAGAGTTCAAAGCACTGGCTTACAGAAATTCCAGCAATACATATAGAGTAATGTTTCTTTGACTTCTGTTTCTGAGCTCATATTTCCAAACCTTTTTCAATAATGAGAAAAAAAAAAATCATGAGGATGTTCCCCACTATATATAAAATAGTTGACAGCTATGTCTTCAAACTAAAATAATAACCTTGGGCTACATAATATTTCATGCTCCAAGGCACACACACTCATACATATGTATGAATATATTTATTTATATACACACAAATGCCTACATTTGGACTTTTAAGTTAACCAGCTCCAAACTTGAATGAATTAATCATATGAATAATATGAATAACACCTTTTTATCCAGTATAAATACATGTAGCTGTCCTGAATCCAACAGATCTGTATCAGGTAATAATTATTTACATATTTACAGTTGAAATTCAGCAGCTGACATAAAAATATTCAACTGCTACATTCTCTAAGTCAAATTCAGAAGATTTGTGCTAAAATTTATTTAGTGTTAATTCTAATGATGTAATGATGAAAATATTTTGGGTTAAATACTGTATAATTCTTGTAAACCTGAAGTGGCAAAGAGCAATATCTACCCATGTTTCCCTCCAACTTAATGTCCTCAGTAAATGAATACATAATAGAGGATGGATTGAATCAACATCGAAGTAATGAAAATGAATTGTGTCAATAGAATAATCAGTGTGAGAACAGCTGTTCTTTTAGCATTTTTGTTAAACTGGTAAGGAGATTGCTGTAACACTCTGAAGAGACAAAAGCAAATTTTCATTTTATACAAAAATTATGTCTGGAAAGAAAAAAAGTCTGACGAAGTAAACAGGTGTTGTGCATTTAAATTTTAGACTTCACTTAGTATCAAAAGACATTTTGGAAAAAAAAAAAAGGTTTTTAATGTTGGGAAAAAACAAAACAAAACAAAACAAGCAATGAAAGCAACACTTTCTTACCTCATTTCCTTCTCCTATATGTTCATTTTTGAGGCTGAGGTCATTCCCCCCACCTTTATTTATTTATTTATTTATTTTTCAGATGTACTACTTTTTTGCAAGACTGTCTAATTCAGCTGATGATTTTAAATGTCATTCTAGCTGTGTTTAACTTTCTTTCCTTCTACAGACTACAAGCATAAAGATTTCAAGAGAGATTCCATGTAATGAATGATAAATATGGTATTTAACAAAAAAGATGTAGGTTTCAGTGATGTAAGCACAAATGCAAACTTAAGTTGAAGTTGGTGAATGCCAACTTCATTTTAATAAAACTTAAAGGGTTGAGTGAAGAATTCTGAAAGGGTTAATTCTTGGTTGAGTGAAGAATTATTTTCTCACAGAAGCATATTGCCAGTGACCTGGGCCTGGGCCAACTTCATTTAAAAACTTAGTACCTTGAATCTATATAATTACTGTCTATACCATGTGCCAACGTAAGGATATTAAGGCTTATGAAGACAAAGCTCAACAAGCTTTACTAACATATCTGGAGAAGGACTTACGTCCATGAGGATAAACCAGAGAATTTAGGGTTCATGTGTGCTTTTAGTAGAACAAGAGTAAGACAGATCAGCACTATTTATCCATGTGGCCTACTGGCTTTGGTAGCAGTGTTTTACTCCTTCTATGCACAGGTATAAATAACTATCCAAGGAGAACTGGGACCAGTGAATTTCAAGCTATATTTGTCTTCCTTGACCTCAACACAAACTCAACACTACATGTGTTTCTCAATCAGGATCATATTCTTTTAGAACTTTAGACTTAATGTGTTTCCACTAATTCCAGTCAATCTATTTTAGACTTTTTCTTCATTTGTCTGGAAAGCATCCAATGCACCACATGTTTCCCTTTTCCTCTGCATCAGTTATTCTTATGCTAAGTGGAGATATGAAAAACACAGAGAAGTTCCCAACATCACTTACTATTTTGCACAAGCTTTTACCCTCCCACACCGCCTGCTGAGCTCAAAATCCCTTGTATTCTGTTACATAATTAGTTAAATAGGTTTCCTTTAATGTTAAACTATTTCAAATGTAAATCCTGAAGGGCACGATATTGCACCCATTGAAGTCTTTCCAATGTGTAAAGACGGCTCAGTTATAGAAAAATAACCAAGGGAACTCTGACACAGTGGGAAAGATTAAAACATTGAACTACAGGCTGGTTAAAGACAGTATTTCTTGAGTGACTGCATTTGAATGTAGATGGCAATGTTGTACTTTCTCTGTCACCGTTCTTTCCCAGATGGGCCATCTCTATAATACCAGAGACTTGACTTTATCATCATGTCCTTCTTTGTCAGGCTGATGGACAATTAGATTAATTTTAAAGGTCTCAGGAGACTATCTGCAATGCACTAAGGATTGTCCTCTCCTTTTTCTGACAAGGCAAAGGTTCCTCATTGTTAAGTGTCTTAGATCTGGCATAATGAGACTTTTGTCATTATTCAGGAAGACCAATATTTTCAGAATCAAGCAATAATCTTTCATTGCAAAATCAAATAGTAATGCCTTCCTATAAAAAATACTAGATTCTTTTGACATTAAAGGCATTGTAAGATTATTGCTTGTTTCTCTAAATGAAGTTATATCATTTGGACTTTATGAAAAACATCAAATATTTTTAAGAACATTGGTATATGAATCCAGATCTGAATTTTGTACCAGTGAAAAGTTTCTAGTCACCAAATAGATTGGAAATTATGGAGAACATTCAGGGTTCTGTTTTCATTTTTGTTTGTTTCTTTGGGGGGGAGGGTGGGAGTCTTTCTGTTATGTGTCTTTTAAAACTCAGATATTTTTTTCTTTGGTATTATAAAGGCAAGAGTGACAAACAAATGCACTTACACTAGCATTCTTGTAAAGTGAAATGATTCTGAGAATGAAGTTTTAAGAGAAATTAAAACACATATAGAAACAAGATTTTCTAAAGCGCAGACAAGATGCTCAGCTTGAAAAATGTAGGAATTTTCAATGGTCCTTTCAGTAATTAATGTCACTTACCAGAGTTCAGTGGTAATATTCATGTTCCAGACATTTAGCTTGATTTTCATTCTTCGACCCATGAAAAAATTTCACATATTTCCCAAGTTAAAATAATAAAAACCTAAAGCAAATGGTTGTATCATATAACTGATAATGCATAGATATGTTTAACAAGGATTTTAAACAACTGGTGTTATTCGTATCCTTTTACTCCTTTTCTTTAGCTAGCTAAACTCCAGAGTGCAAAGTGAGATTTTGAACCACTCATTCACAGTTGATGGATTTGCTTTCCACGATTTGCTATGTTATGGTAGATTTGAAAATGGAAAATTTAAAGGCAAAATCATTTCTTATCACTGATAGGATTCCCATATACCTCTTTCCCACAGCTTTTATGGCAATGGTTTCAGTTAATGGCATGCAATAAATATTTTGTGAAATATAGAACATTTCTGTGGTTTTATTAAGGGATATTTTTAAAATATACAGCATTTCCCGAAGGATTTAACCTCAATTCTCTTTAAAGGACAAATAATGCTGATCACAAACCTGAAATGTATTACTGTAAATTTACAGTGGTTATACAACACCTTTTCCCAGACACTTGTTTTAAATCTCTATTGCAAAGGAACATGTCCTGGATTCTGTATTTGCTTACACAAAGCTGGAAGCCAGAATATTATTTTGGCCACCATTTTTAACCTTCAAAATTAGTAGTTAATATGTATATGTATATATATTCTGAGCAGAAGCAAAGTAGACTATTAATTTCCATATAAACAACTAAAATAAAAGTATAGCAACTCAAAATATAGATTTTCAGAGGGGAGAAAAAAAAAAAGCATATAAATTCACATTCTTTTTATAACAAATGTAATTATTTTAATTCTAGAATATATAAATTACTCTAAATCATACAGTCATGTCCGGGAGGAACCTCTAGAAGTCATCTCTTCCAGATCCTTCCTCAAAGCAGGTCTAGTCAAAGCAGGTGTTCAGGGCCTTGTCCTGTTAATTGTTCAATATCTTGAAGGACAGTCTTGCAGAGTATCCTGGGTAATCTTTCCAATGTTTGACCATTGTCCTTGTTAAAAATACAAATAATAAAAAAATCTTAACATCGAAGATTTTATGTTTTGCAATTCATAGTCATTGTCTTTTATCCTTCCACTGTGCACCTCTAGGAGCCTATACACCCTTCCATTAGGTATTGATAGACTTTTCTTAAGGTTGAATTCCCTGTCTAGGGCATGTTCCAGTGCTATATAATCAGTAAGATGCAGATGAGAAATGCTCAGCAGTGGGAAATCTCTCCTTCTTCTTGAAGCTGCCTATCAATCCCAAACCTGCCTCCTAGTGTCACTACTTGAGAAAGTACTAAATGGGCACTCCCAATAGACCTATTCAGTGGCTATTGCTGTGGTTACACTACAGCCACAAGACCATCTCAAGGCTATGCTGAGAAGGGAATTTTGTTTCTGACAAGAATTGGCTGAAACCCAGGGGGAATCATGTATCTTGATCAATAAATGAATGAGGGAGGGTGATAGGTTCCAATGTTATTCTTGCTAACTACATGCCTAAATCATAGATTTGATATCTGGATGCATTTCTGTTCTCTGTTCTAATGCAAAAGACATGAGTTTCCAGCTTATTGTGAGTGAGAGAAGCTACAGTTACTGGCTTTCAACCTGTAGTTAACAAGTAGGCAGAACTGAAAAAGCATATAATGGAGGCACAATCTTGTAACCTTATATCTTTGTATGCAGTTATTTCTACCACAGAAATTTGACAACTAATTTTAATTTTGCACTTAAAGTCTATTGCAAACAAGGAGAAGTATAAGACCTGCTTATACAAGATTTAGTGCAAGAATGAAGCAAACTGGAACTTTCATCAGCTGTAATTTGCACCTAATTAAGTTATCCTCTTTCCTTGGATTATGAACTCAGCCAAAGGCAGTCTGTAGTTCAGAAGTCCCTAGGATCATGCAAGACTCATTATTCTTGGGGTTCTGCATAACCACACCAGGAAGATGGCATATCTAATTTGTTTTCTTTTTGAAAAATAAAACTAAACTACAATAAAAGGATATTAATTACTAATTGGGATAAGAAAAAGGAAAATCAGAAAATAAACTATAACAACAAACTTGTAAAATAAAAATGCAATTATAAGCAAAAAGTCGTTCCCTAACGCTGTGAACTAAATCTCAGCCACAGTAGCAGTTCAAAACCTGTTGAAAATAATATATATTAAAAGTTTGAATTTCAGGTGGAACTAATATAATTATCTTCTGGGAGTTGTTATTGATGAACCAATACTAATGTAATTAGTGTTAAACAGAAGTCAGGGTTGTGCTGTTGTCCTCTCTTATGATGTTAAGATGTTACCATATGAATTTCCTTTGGTACAGGTGTTTTTGCTCTGCTATGCATAACACCTTTTTATTTTAGACCACAACTATGTAAGACTTGTAAATCTCCTTTTTCATATTTCATTTTATTTCCTGCAATAGCAAAGCTGTACAGTGAGTGTCAACACAACTGCAATCCGAGTGATTACTTGTTGCTGATTTCATGCTCTTTTACTAACAAAGTAACATCCAATAAATAAAAGATTATTAAGACCCTGAAGTTTTTATGGGTAGAGTTACGGAGAAGAGTGTTTTCCTAATAGGAAACGTCTTTCTAAATCCTTTCATATTGCCATAACCATAGGAATAAAGAGATTGTAAACAGACAGATGATAATTTTAGTTACAATTTTATTTTAAAAAATATATCAGAAATTTCACAAAGCAGTTGCATCGTGAACTGATTTGTACTTCTTAATCAAGAAATATAATCTTCCTGTTTTTTTTTCAGGTTCCTGAGCTCATGAGTGTATGAGGAAAAGAAAAATCCTGTGCAAATTAAAGAAAGTGGAAAGAGATCTGGCAAAGTACTGGTGCAAACAGGTAAGATGTCAGCAAAATCAATGCAAATAATTAATTTATAGCAGTAAAAGATCTGGTCAGAAGTATTTCCTCTTTAAAGATCAAATTACACTGTTCTTCTGAATTTGAGTGGAAAATGTGACATTAAAAGAAACCTGTTAGAGAGATTTTCAGTATTGGTTTTGGATAAGTTGTGAAGCTTAAAATGATACTCCCTCCTAGCCAAATGTAGTAAATGTAGAAATACAAACACATAGCTGATATTCATTTTCTTCATTCAAGTTTTGGCTCAATTGATTGAGAATTCTGATTAATTTCTTTCTACTGAAAATGTGGTCTGCTCACCTGCTCTATACATATTCTTGAAATACATGTTATATATTACATGTTTGGTGAAGAGATTGGAGAGGTTTGAGTTTAGTAAATAATTACCCACTCAAAAAAGAGGTCTGCGATCATAAGTGCTAGGTTTTCTTAGTAATTCAGCCCCTAGTTTAAAAATCTTGCACTGAAATTGTAGGCTCACTAAAGCCAGTGGGATTGTTGCCATTGTTTTCCACAGCTCAGGGATTTCAAACTTCCTTTGAATATATCTTGCAAAATATTCCATTAGAAACTATTTCTATCAGACAGAATG
This sequence comes from Anas platyrhynchos, assembly GCF_047663525.1. Classification (NCBI taxonomy): domain Eukaryota; kingdom Metazoa; phylum Chordata; class Aves; order Anseriformes; family Anatidae; genus Anas; species Anas platyrhynchos. The sequence continues at coordinate 8,487,653 of NC_092587.1, forward strand.
TCTACCCTTTTTACTAGGATATGTTCATTATTATCATTTGATTGGGCTTCAGACTATCTTTGGGAAAAAAGAAAAAATGTCCAAAATTACCTTCTTGCTCCTTGTTACAAGACATGACAAAAACTGCTCTTTTGTATGTGTATGTGTCCCAGGCTGCTCTCCATATACTAAGTTGTGTTGCAATAAAGCAATTGGAAATAAAGCCCTTGGAAAATATTTTTTCCAAGAACCTAAGTGAAGCAGTATTCACTTAGAGTTCTCTCAGAACTCAGTAGCAATTGTACTTCTAATTCTGTAGGCTCTTTTGATTATTTCATCCTCCAGTTGCTGAGATAGTAAATTTTTGGCCATCTTTACAATAAAATATTTCATAAGTCCAAATGTACCTTCCTTTGCAAAGGAGTTCTTCCCTACTTATTTCCTAAATTCCCTACTTTCATCTACATACCTTTTACCAGTGTCTGTAGGCAAACTGAGGATTTCAATGTGTCTAGATGTTGTATTTCTAGGAACAGATTGCAGAGCCTATCAGGCTTTAAAATTTGATTGGCCATCAGCTGTTCTCAGCATTTCTTTGCTTAGTTTTTAGCATTAAGAAGACACAGAGAAGCTCAAAGCTAATGTTACATTGCTTTCAGTTTAACTCTCTTTTCCCTTTTTTTTTTTTTTTTTAAATTTCACATTGTTTTTATGAAGTCGTTCTGTAACATCTGTAAGAGAGGATTTTAAACCTGAATTTCTGTAATAAGACGTTCCCTGAAGTACTCCAAATTCAGAAATACTAACATAAACAAAGAAGTTAGAACAATATAGTAATATTCTATTAATATTATAGTAATATTGCCCTGGAGTCTGGTATAGCAACTTGCTCTTCATAAGAGATGATAGGGACAAAATGTGTTCCAGTGGAACAGCTTTCTGTCAAAAAACACTGTTCCATCAAAATAAAAATGCACTGTGAGAGTTTTTTTTTTTTGTTTGCTTGCTTGCTTGATTGTTGTTTTTTTTTTTTTTTTTTTTTTTTCCTTCAACCAGTGACAATATACTTTTAGATGTAAAACCAGTAACAGGAGTAGGAATTTATATGAGGTCTTATTCTAGCTGAGGCAGTAGAAGATGCTTGTAGTCTCTCTGGCCCCAGGACACTTATCTAACTGCACTTTTGCATTTGATACTGTCACATATAACATCCTTGTCTCCAAATTGGAGAGATGTGGATTTGATGGATAGAACAGTCCATGGATAAGGAATTATCTGGATGGTTATACACAAAGAGCCAACTCATCAAATCATATTCATCAAGCCAAGGGCTTGATATCTGAGTGAAAACTGGCAACAAATGGCATTCCTCAGGGTTCTGTACTGGGATCAGTACTATTTAACATCATTATCAGCAACATGGACAACGGTATCAAACACCTTCAGCAAGTTTTCAATTCACACAAGCTGAGTGTTGCAGTAGAGACTCTGGAGGAAAGAGAGGCCGTCCAGAGGGACCGTAATAGGCTCAACAAATGGGCCTGTGCAAACCTCATAAAGTTCAACAAGACTAAGTGCAAAGTCCTGTGCTTTGGTCAGGGCAATCCAAAGCGTGAATACAGGTTCCATCTCATGCATTTTAACATAAATAGAATTGCTCATGAGTACTTTTTCCCCTCCCCTCCCCTCCCCTCCCCTCCCTTCCCCTTTTTTCACTAATTGGAACCTTGTTGTATATTTAGAACAACAAAAACAACAAAAAACCCACCACCATATGGAATACTTGGAGCAAATAGTTAACCTGAGATCACTAAACTGAAATGTTATACACCTCCATTTCTGAATTACCAACACCACGTGTTTAGTAGAACTATAAGGAAAATGTCTGTGTTTTTCATTACACTGATCTGTGACCTATAGGCATGTGGCTGGATGTCCCAGGATAATGCTGTCCTGTACGTTTTTGGCATGTCAGAATCTCATAGTGACTTCAAACTGAACCATGTCAAAGGGATCTAGAAGCCCCTGTGTTGCATAACCCAAGGGCAAGGGGGTGGGGAGAAAGAAAGAAAATGAAAAACAAAAAATCTCAAATCTCTTTTTCAAACTTAATTAATACAGTTCTCCACTAAATGTCTTCTGGTCATTGCAAATTTAATCCCATAAAAATATACTTACAAAATAAAAATAAAAGAGAAAGAACAGGTACTGACAGCATAGTTAAAAATAAATAAATAAATAAATAAATAAAATAATAATTATGTATATGTAAACTCTACAGAAAAGTGGTGCATTGGGTTAAAATTTCTGTCCCAAAACAAACAAAAAATATATAAAAATATTTGGAAAAATCAGACGCCATCCAAGAGGATCAGATGTTGCTGATTTTCCTCCCCTCCAAAGATTCTGTGAAAATGGAGAAATTAATTATTTTGTCTTTGCAGACATTATTTCAATTCACTGAGACTTCAGAAATGTTAGAATTCATGTAGTAAAACTGTGGGTTTCTGTCAAGCCCAGGAACGTAAATGGAGGTTGCAAGGAGCAGTCTCTCCAAATGCTTCCAATAATGAGTGAGGGCCCCATCAAATTAAAAGGGGTTATTTATGTCCTCATAAGTGGGAAAATAATAAGAAGAATAATAAATACGTTCAGAGTATTTGAAAAGCCCTGTATAAATTAACTCCTGGGAGTAGCCCATGACTTTTGACCAGGTCAATGAAATGTAGTGGACTATAATGGGGTACTCCATTACAGAGGACAGAAGCATAGAGATGGACCAAACTGTCTGGTTATAGGGGCCCAATTTCAGAATTAGAGAAGCACAATCTCTGTGTGAGTGTCATATGCTCTTAATACTGTTAATATTCAAATTTTGTGAAATCATCCTGTGAAAAAGCACAGGAAAATTAATCTTTTTTTTTTTTTTTTTTTTGCTTTTTCTGACTACAGAATATAATATCCTAAAGTCAAAGCCTTCTTTCAAAAGCTGCCATTGGTTTCTATATCATCTTTATTTAAAGGAGGAATTTTGCAAACACCTGGAAAAATAAATCATGAAATTATAAAAATAACGGTTTAAAATGAAATAAAAAAAAGACTGACCTAGACAACAGTGAACTATTTTTCCTTCACCCAAAAAACGTAAGCATGATTGGATCTGGAGTCTCCCAAAGCTCTTACAAACCCTCATACAAGCCCTCTTTACTGTTATTTTTTTTTTATACCTCAAACCTTCTCTACAGCTGAACCTGATTGAACTCCACACCCAATGGCACCTTCAGCAGTTGCTTGACTTCTTACTTACAGGAGTGAATATATCAAATAATTAGTCTGTTATTTTCCTTCTATATCTTAAAAATAAAACAAAACAAAATAAAACAAAAAATATGTGATATCAAAGAATGGTAAAATCAGTTTCTCTTAAAGATTTTGTTTTCTGTACGAAATTTTGTCTGGAACTCCATCTCTGTAAGCACTCAAAAAGTGATTGATTTCCAGACCTTGGAAGGTGGCGGTTATGGCACATACCCATCTGACTTCAGACGACGCAAAAAGGAAAATATAGGTGTTTTGGGGATAACTGGTATTTGGGATTATATTTTTTTCTCCCTATCTTTTGGTCTTACTTAATTTTCTTAATAGTGGAGGTTTGAATATACTGCTGGAATAGTCCACTTTATTAGGACTGCACACTCAGGGAGTATTGAAAAGTATTTGAAAGTATCCAAATAATAGTTTGCAGGATTAAAATGCCTTTTCTGAGTGTGCCACTATTATAGTTCTGGAATACATAATGCCTTCTATAAAAATCAGGCTACAATTTATATATATTTTTTTCCATTAATTTGTGGCTTTCAGGTTTAATAACTCATAAGAATTGCATATATTGTGATGAGTTCTTTTTCTTCAATGTTTCTCTCCCAAATATGCTTTCAACTATCACTATAGATTCCACAACAGTTCAGAACAACAAAAAAAAATACACCATGAAGTCATCTCTAAGTATGACAAACATTCGAAGAAAGGAAAAAGAGAAAAAGAAAGAGAAAAAAAGGAAAAAAAAACACCTTATATTTACATGCTTAACTTTGTGCAGCAAAAGTGTCCTGCTCATACTGACCATGGGTATTTGAGAGGAATTAATGAAATGTTCAAAAACTGGGGAGAAATAAATAATCACAGGCCTGCTACTGTTATGCTGCCTAGTGCGATGAAACATGATGCGCTTATACAAGTTCATTGTTGGAAGCAGAAACACTACAATATGACCAATTTCCAAATACAGCTCTTGAAGCAGGAGCATGGGCTGCCTCAGACAAGATGATACAACATGAGTAGAGAGAAAGCAGATCTTCTTATAAATCTGCAAAAACAAAAAAATGTTTTGGATCTGTACTTACATATACATATGTTTACATCAACAAATGTTTACATACATATAACCAAATATTTAAGTATAGAAATAAATGCGTTGAGTTTTTATGCACTCAAAATGCACTTTTATGCAGTTAAAATATGCAAATACATGCATACAAACATATATTTTTCTTTCTTGAAGCAGATACCAACAATCAGTAATAAAGGTATAAAATTTGACCTTTTATTGTTTTCTTTTAGTTCTTTACTTTGTCTTACCATGTTTTTCCTTCTTTCTTTTTTTTTCTTTCCCTTTCTTTCTTTCTTTTCTTTCTTTCTTTCTCTCTTTCTCTCTTTCTCTCTTTCTTTCTCTCTCTCTTTCTCTCTCTCTTTCTTTCTCTCTTTCTCTCTTTCTTTCTCTCCTTCTCTCCTTCTCTCTCTTTCTTTCCTTCTCTCCTTCTCTCTCTCTCTTTTCCTTTAAAATCTTTTACTCAAACATAAACTGTCTGCTAATATCTAAACAGGATGGAGACATTTACAAGTAAGAAGACCAATGTGCCAAATCAAATAACATTTATTTTACCAAAGGAGGGGAAAATGTCAGAAGTAAAGAAATCTGTTTTTACATTTAGAATATATTCAAAATGCTTGAGGGGAAGCAGAGTAATCTCCCACAGTTTTCTGAACAGAACATACTGTGACCAGTAACACTGCATCCAAAAGCAATAGTTTTACCTCTCTTTTCTTCCACTTTGCCCCCTTAGTTTTTCTCTTCTTTGAAATGGTTCACAGAGAATCCAGAATAGTTATAAATCAAAGAGTTTGCAGCAGCCACACAGATCATCGAGGAGTGTCTCCCTGTTGAGAGCACCCAGTGTGTTGAGCACCGTTAAAAACCTACACTCTCCCTTTAGTGAATCAGTAAGAGTTGAATCCCTTTGAAAAGCAGTCTGCCATGATAAGGGTATTTTAGAAAATTTGACCAACTGTATACAACTGCATCAAAGAAAAAAAAAAAAGAAAAAAACTTTACAAAAACAACAATCAGTAACAAAGTTTGTTCATTCACTTGTTTTGTCAGGAAAATCATCTTTTTTGAAACTAAGATGTGCCATTATATTCCCCCAGAAAATAAATTATAGGAACATTCCATGTTTTGTCCTTAAATTTGTTCTTTTGGAATTAAAAAAAAAAAAAAAGAACCCAAATCAAAGCCATTACATTTTTACATAGTCATTGATATTATTTTTAAGTAGCAGTTATTTCAGAAAATTCTTTATATTGACTTAAATCTTCAGGAAAGTCTCCAAAATAATCTGAGACTGCTGTTTTTTGTTTGTTTGTTTGTTTTGATTGTCTCTACTAGGTCCAAATATTTTTAAATGGAATCTGAACTGAGTATCACATGATCATCTCTGTTCAAGTCTGCCTATGCTTGCATAAGTGAGTGGTCTGTGCTTGTGGACCTGTATGATAAAAGCAGTGTGTGTATATATGTATGTACGTATGTATTTATTTATTTATTATTATGTGGGGGTAAAAGTTTCCTTACTTCTATCTCATAACTTATCTGCCACAAGGCATAATGATGGAATTTTTTGACAGACATTCTTCTGTAGAGAAATATGTTTTAACTCTTGGTATATTTACAGCAAATTAATTCTACTCTTTCCCTCTCATTATTATTTTGCTGCTAGCTATTTTGGCCTCCATTTATTTCTTGGCTATTGGTTTCCAGGCAATTCACCTATGACAGAGACAATCACTCCAAATGATGAGCAGGAAGGTGTGCTGAACAAGCTGTTTGGTTGAGTTTAATAAAAAGTATTACTGGTGGTGGATTAGTTTAGAGATGAGAATTACCCCATTCTGAGCTTGTATGCTCTGATAATACACATCACATGCTATTACCACAATGATTCATTACTGGTAATTATTCATAATGTTCATACCTAATTCAACTGTTTATCTTGAGCGTTTTCTACTCCAGCTCCTTCATAAACATTTCCCTGCCTTAATGGCTTGACATTACGCCTCCACAGTCAATATCTCCAGGACACATTACCATCTCTATAAATCTATTCAACTTTTAAAAGAATACATCTTTAAACCACAAAAAGGTGATATAACCCTAAAGAGCATTATTAATGGAGCTGATGGAGGCTGAACCACACTAATTAATTCTGCTTCTATGCAGTTCTCTAACCCTGATGGAAGGTTTCAGGAAAGGAGGTTTTCTTCTTAAATTTGGATTCTGCTTGGGTCCCACTTGATAGGTTTATTTCTGCTTTTCACTTTTTCAAGTAGTTATTTGTTCTGCTCTGGCAATTTCTATAATTTAATAAATCCATGATTTAATGTGCTGTTTTATTGGTTGAAATACCTGTTTTGTTTTAATAAAAAGCTTTTTGTAATAAGCATAGAAAATTCAGCAAGCATATAATCATAATTCCCCCCCCTCTTTTTTTTTTTCTTTTAATATTGCTTTCGGCATTCTTGGAGCTTTTCATTGAAGTTTATGTTAGTCTATAAATAAACTCATACAACCAGAACACCTTACAATTGGTGATTTTACTTTTATCCAGGTAGCCTGAAGCTTTTCAGCCTTGTTTCCACAAGTTCACTGACTCAGGACTGGGGCTTAGCTTAGCTGGAAAAATTCCAAGGTCCCTACAGGTGCTATAGCAAGCACTGCTGGCATTTCAGTGGGTGGCATTTTGCTCCTTGCATATTACATAGCACCTTCCTTAGCATCATGGTAAACCCAGGAGTCATCTTACTGGAGCTTCTCAGACAAACTGGAAAATCAGTTCTGAAAATCTAGTCCATCACACTTTTTGGAAGATCACAAGCTTTGATATGAATTACCTGTCAAATTACAATGAGGGAATCAATATTCCATACAATATCTGTATTTTCTTCCATTTCAAGAAGAAAAAAAAATCCCTAGCAATTTTTTCCAGTGACAGTTTTATTTAAGAAGCAAAATTGCAAATGGAAACTCAAATACTATCTTCATAAATAGCAGTACTATGTTCATAAATAGCAGAGTTGGAACTACTGTCAGGAACTCACACACATTATCTTGTGATATTTCCTTATGAACTGAGCATCCTGACTTGATCACTTGATTTCTTTCAGTTTTGACTTCTGCAGTTCTTCACATAGATTAATTAGGCTAGTGTATGTAGAATGCATACATAAATTAAGTATTGCATTTTTCCTCAAAATTAAGAAGAAATATTTTTTATATAAAATTCCATACTTCTTCAGAAAATATCCAGCTTTTTTTTTTTTTTTTTGAGTTCATGTGCAATACATAAGTATGTAAGCATACTGAAAAGCAGCAGTCCTCTCTGAGAATTAAATGTAAGCAATATTCTGAGTCTGCATCAATTTTAAAAGGCATGAGTCAAATTATGATTTACTAACACTTGTATACATTGTTTATTGATCATCTCTTTCCTTCTGTGGTCAGCAGAATGTGTTTTCAGCTTACCAGCTACTCTGTGTTTCTGAAGAGAAAGAAACATGCTTTCGTGAGCTTTTACACAATCTTTGCATCAGTAGTCCAAAGAATCCAACATTTTGCTCTTTAATGTAGATTTACTTCACAGCTATGTTCTGTGGGTGCGTTTCTGCCATCTAGTTTCATATTTTATTATATTTTCCACTTCTTTAAATTGCCCCTTTTCATGATAAATACATTTTATAAATTAAATCAATATGGCCTGACCCAACGCATATTAAAATGCCATTTGAATCCATTCCAAATTCAGGTGCTTATAAAAACAAATTTGAGGAGCAACTGTAATTCCAATCTCTCCTATGTTATGTGGGCAATTTAAAATTATGGAAATACTTCCAACTTTATAGGCAATTTGAAATGGAAAACAACCAGAATTCTGGTCATGTACTCTGTATATAGGGATTTTGCAAATAGAAAGGCTTTTAAATGAAACTTCCATGTGCACCCATTTACCTAGTTCTATATAGGTTCCAAATGAAAATTGTGCATTTGTATTAAAATTCAAAATGCTGCCTTTGTTGGACTTCTAGCCAATAAAGAGAACATCTGTACTATAACTATAAACTGTCTGTTCAATTTGTACTAAATTTGTGGATAACATAATGGACCTATATATTTACTATTCTTTCCTTATAACAGAGTATATTTGAGGGGAGGGGAAAGTGGAAGATGGGAGGCTAAGCAATCGTTAGCTCCGTAAGCAATAAAATACTATAATAAAATATATAATCTTCTGATTTTGCCAGTATATTTCTATAAGATATGTGTACAAAGAAGAAAGATTTGTGTAGACAGCTGTGTTTCTATATGTCATGCTTAACTTATCTTTGTTCATTGCAGACATGTATGTAATCTCATTTGATCAGATTATTTTCCTGTCACATTCTTTACAGGTGATTATAATGGTAGAAAAATTAGGTTCAACTGTCTGTGTATTTCAAAGGTAGAACTTCATTTTAACAATATCATTATTTATTGCTAAGATAAAGGAACAATTAGTGTCCTAGTTTACATACTAAGGAGCCCTACAAAGTGTGAAAGGCTGTGTAATTAAAAACTATTTTCCCTCTACAGTAAGAATAAAACTTCAGCAAACTGAAAGTACTCTTCGTCATAGTTTATCTAAACCTATAGACTAACATAATGATACACTGAAAATAAATGAAAAAAATGTCCCATTTAATCAAAAGGTACCGCAAAATCTTATTAGAACACCTCAGCATGGATTTACCAGTGTAGGATTACCCTTGCATTTTCAGAAAGGTAAATATTCAGAAACTTTATTGAATTTCATAACTAAATAAAATTGGTTAAGAATTTAATCCCTTTCTTTTAATGAGGAAGTTAGCATCATAGCTATGTATGGAAAGACCTTCAAGAAAATGTTGTTAAAAGCTTCTGCTGGGCAGGCTGTTATCTGGTGCAGACCACAAGAGCTCTACAGCAGATTTCTGTGTGCTAAGTGTCATCAGTAGAGGATGTCACCAATCATGAGCAGCTGGGGAAAAACTGAGGCTGCTGGAAACCAAAACACCATCACATTCATCATAATGGAGGATTATGAAGTACCCTTCACATGACCAGGCAGAAATGTGGATATGAATCACTGGAACAACCTGCTGGACATGGTAGACTTAGAATCCCTAGAAGTTTTCAAGATGCAATTGGACAAGGTACTAGGCTATATCATTGTATCCATGGATCCTCCCTCCTGGGGGCAGTGTACAATTCTGATATGCTGTGTCTAAAAATATATAGAATTATTAAAAGCAGAGCAAATAGTAGGCAAGTTAATCAAATGTATAAAAATACTGAAGAGAGGGGTTTTTCACCTTGGAAAAGAGATTATAGAAAGGAAATGAGAGCACTGTATAAAACTACAAGCAATATGAAAAAGATAAGGATGGAAAATTGTTCACTATCTCTTGTAAAATAAAAAGTATGAGAGTATCTAATGAAAACTTTGCATATAGCAGGTCCAACAAACAAACAACAAAGCATATAATGAAACCACACTAACAACAACAACAACAACAGGCATGTTACTCTTCACAATATATTAATAAAACCAAGGAATTCTTTGACATTAAATGAAAAGATCATAAGCAGACAACAACAGATTAAATTAAGATAAATCCATCAAAATCTAATAAATTTGAAGACATTTTCTCCTGCACAGAGGTCTGTAAGCAACAAACACTGGAGGTTAAAGGAACGCATTTAAGAAACAACCTTCAATTTTCATCATTTTTATTTTTTTCCCTAGGCAACCAGCAGCAACTAGTGAGAAAATATATGAATGGAAATTCTATTGGCCTAACCAAGAATAGCTTTCTTTAAGGTTTTGGATCTTCAGTTCCAGTTGTAGCAAATACAGCATCAAACAAGCATATACAAAACCAGAACATAAATAATTATTAAAGTATGTAACTCTGTAATTCTATAGGTAAGAAGCATTCTTCTAAAATAAGGTGATTTTGACTTAGTTATTCATATTGTGAAATGTCTCATTTAAGGCTAGATGAGATGTTAGCAAGGTGGACAGAAGCTTCTGCCACTCTCTTTCCCCAGACCAGGGGAATATTACATCATCTTCAGTGAAGTTGCTTTTTTGGCATTTCCAGAGGGTTAAGTATTATTAATGCATGCTTTGATGTGATATAATATTAACTCCCACAGAAAGCACAAAGCATATGGATTATATGAGATGGAGCTTTGATTATTATTAGTGAGAGGCTTCAAAACCTAACATTAGTATATGGAGTCTGAATTTCCGTTACCCCCTCACGATTCTCAGTTCTCAACATTTCCTTATGTGTCTAGGGCTCAGCTTCTTTCCTTCTAGCTCACAATGCTGAACTGGGGAAGGTTCAGAGATCTGTATTCTTCTGTCAATGCAGTTTCCCTTCTTGAATCATGTACTACAAGTTTAAAGGGCTTGGTAATTATTTATATGTATTTTTCTAAATAGCACAACATTTTCTATTTATCTGTCAGCCACTTCATTACATATGCCATCGTAACCCCAAAGCAGCTACATATGTCATCTGGGATAATGGTTTTCTGCTAGTTGTGGAACCACCCGGTAATTTCATAATTCCAATGGCATTTGGAACTTTTTAAAATAGGCTTTATTAATTTCTTATGATTTTACCCAGTTTCTTTCCCAATCCCAATTTCCAGTCTTTTTTTTTTTTTTTTTTTTCTCTTTTATTTATTTATTTCAAAACTGAATTCTCAAATGTAAATTAAGAAAAAAATATCTGAAAAACACTCCCACCAATTATGTCTGTTGTTGCCATTTCTCAAAGGCAAGTTATACTTCAGAATGGAGAAGCCAGTGGACAGAAGATACTGGACAGAAGCCACTGGACACTTTTCCTCCTACAGGATGCATATAAGCAATGTAAAAATGTTATTGACTTCAATGGGGAGAGTCCAGTGTCTTCCATGAATCTTTTACTGAGCTTAAGAAAGATAATTGGCCAGTACAATATGGTAGTTCTGCTGCCTGAATCTTGTACTGCGTTATTTTTCCTATGAAGATGACAATTTCTCTGTACTTAGTTTTTCTAAAATAAGCAGTCTTTACATTCTTACCTAGAGGAATTTATCGAGTTGAGAATCACACAATCCTCCTACATAATTACAAGATGCATTTCAACAATATGAAAGAGAAGAAAAGCCGTTGTACATGCTAAAGCTTGTTTCTATTGCCTTTGATTTCAACAGACTCAAATACTTTTAGGCTTTAACTAATTCAGCTGATTCAACCTGGTCATATTCTATGTCATTATAAATGTCATAAAAATGGTTGAGACAAAAAGTAATTCAGATAGTCCCATCTCACTATTTGTCTCAATATTTATCTGCCCTGAACACCTGAGTTTCCAAGAATTCAGTGCTTTTGCAATTCAACCTCAGGCAGAGTTAACCTAGAGTCCTTAATATGATTAAATGGAAAGAGTGAAAATACAAGAAGTGACAAAAAAGTCAAGAAGCAGACATTAGAATTAAGGACAGACATACAGCAAAACTGTTCTGAACACCTTTGGGATAATAAATCCACTAAAGTTTCTCTGTGCTGGCTCTAGAGGAAGAACAAATGATGAGTTAAGGCAAAATGACTAACATTCAAATGGCTGAAATTAGGGTGAGTTAAATGCCACCTACATGCTTATGAAGGAAATGTAAGATGTTTGTTAAAACCACATTCAGACTAAAGATGGTAAAGTCTTGATGAAAGAAGGGAAAAGAAGGAAGGAACACTTAGCGATTTACTCAACCACCCTGTCCCAGACAGCCCTGCTGTGCTTGATGGGGATGATTCATTCATTCATTCTCAGTGCCAAAGAAAACAGTGATCTGAAATGAAAACGGGACACCATGAAGTTGAGGAACAGCATATTTCCTGGGGTAGATGATATCCATGCAAAACTACCCAGGCAAAAAGGAGTCTGTGAGACATTTGGTGGATTATTCATCTTTGTTTCTTTCAGAATTGAGCTGGATGACTGCCTTTCAAATGTTGAAGCAAGAACAGTTATGCAGTGTGGATATTTGAAAAAATATCCCAGTGACTTGGATATATAGTCGTAGTAGATTTTACTGAGATCTGAGTGCAGACTATTTATTTAATAATGCCAGCAGAGGAAAACTAAAGTCTACCAAGTACTGTGGCAAAAGAGCATTTTTTGACGTCATGACCAGGACTGGGCTAACACTACGGGAACAAAGTTGGTTGCTCATTTTAGGAGAGAACACACTACCTAGTGACTATAAAGGGCTGAAAGGAAACAAATAGGGGAGGCAAAGATTGTTGAAAATTTTTAGAATAGCACTGGTAAAGAATGCCAGCAACTATTTATGTCCGTATGCCAATATGATAGCATTAAATCATAATTTAAATCATAAATATTATTTGTTTATTTAAATATTAAATCATAAATATTATTTGTTTATCAAGATATAATCAATCCTATGAATACCATATCATACATACCCCCAGTAGCCCAGAGAATCTCACTTCATTTCAACAATTAAAGTAATTAATTTGATTGCCTTTGGTGCACTATTACTCTTTGTAGACATAGAGGAGGAAATTAAAATTTACCAGCAGTACAGAAGGCATTTTGAAAACAGTCTGCTCAAAGAGTCCTAAAGCTAGCTCCAACTTTGTGTACAAAACAGCCACATGCTTAACCAGGAGCCTGAACTTTATTGTAGAAACTGCTGCAGTAAATTGAGAATAACTCAATTAATGGTTGTACAGAGCTTGCTACAATCTATGCTGAGTTAATACATGTGTTGGGGTGACCCTTAATCCAAGCACCTGCAAACTCATTTGCATTTTATTTCATGTATTTATTATGCTTTTATTCTATTTATTTTGATTGGATGGCATTTGTTTTTGCACAGGCCCCCAGGTATTGTAGAGGCAGGAGTAATATATACATAAATGTTTAATTATTATTACTATTACTATTACCAGTGTCTGTAGGTTCAGGAAGTGGCCTAGAGAACTTTCCCAGATGTTAAACACAGTTTATACCAGCGAGGAATGAACAGGAGAATAAGGATAGAACAAAAGTGACATAAAAGATACAGCTGCAGAAATGAACAGAAAAATAACAGATATATGCAAGGAACAGACTTGACACTTTCTGAATCTGCAACACAGAAGCTCTACCATGGGGGAGAGCACCATGAGGAAGGAGTGTGTGATTTAGCTGCTGATTACAATCTTAAATTTTTAATGTCACCAGCCAATCTAAGCCTCATTAGCATTATTAGGCAGAAGGGGGAAATAAGGGGCACATATGTCAGCTTCAGAGGCAGTTTCTAAAGCTTCCACACATGATTTCTATTCTGCTGAAATATCTTTTCCTCTGAACACATTCAAGCCAGCTGCTTCTTTTGGAGTTCATGTATAAGATAAGGTCTTTTTCTAGCAGTGGGAAGATCAGAAATGGCGTTAACTTGAAAGGATGATTGTCACTTAATAACGCAGACAAGTCTACACAGAAAACTCAGTTTATGTGACTACAGCATGGTGAAATAAGAAACATGTGACTAGATACGTGGGAAAAGAAGATGAATATTTGGAGCTGTGTCTACAAAGTTGAGTCTTCATATGAGCTTTTGGGGCCTGCACTTTAGTGGATTATAAAGACAAAAACTCCAACAGCTTCCTGGGTTACCATCAACACTGATGGAGACTAAAACTGAGATTCTGTGGTCATCATGACAGAGTCAGAAATTCAGGCACTTTTTTTTTGATCCTGAATGGACTGATGGACAGTTCAACAATTTTGTAATTTTTTTTTTTTTTTTCCTTCCTAATTGGCTTTTTTTCCTATATCCATTGCCTTCTACATTTTTTTTTTTGATGACTATGCAAACAAATCACACACATTGGCTCCAGACTAGGAAGGAATTCAAAAATCTACCTAATTTTGCCAATACCCTTAGTTTTCGTGGGATGTCTCATATGCTTATCTTCACATTTAGATCCTTTTCTGAGTCAGGGCTAGTGGTTGTTAATGTAATGAGGCTTTAAGCTTTTTGTCAGTAAGGTGATATTTGTACTACATTATTCTTTGACCTAATCATACAATAATGCTTTTTTATTCTGACTTCCAAATATGTTTCTGGATTTATGAAAAGTATTCATTTTCTAAATGAATTTGCCTTTGAGATTAAACAAATCTCTTGTAACATACTGTGAATCATTTTTTATGAAAATCCACTTAAAAATTCCCCAACGCTGGCAAAAATATAACTAAAAATACAAGTAACTACTTCCTTCTTATACCCTGTTTTCTTCTCTTCTTACCAGTGATCCTCTAAAATATGAAATAAACTTATACAAAAAAATGAAATTCGAGTGCTCTTTTTAAGTAGAGAAATGAGTAATGCAAGAAACACAGAAAAAATAAGCTGAATTTAGTTGGATTTATCCATATCTTTTTAATCAACATTTGTTCATGCTTGGAAAACCACTTCCCTTTTGAATGTTTCCCTAACATTAGGGCCAGATACTTTCATCAACATTTTACAAGCATGACTGAAGCTAAACAGCATACTTTCACTGGATAAGATAAACCCATTTAAAACTTCAAGGAGATAAGTTTATTGCAGTTGAATGTGTCAATGCAAAATTGTGATGAAAGAAGAAACAATTTGTGTATTCTGCTCAAGGATGCATCCAAAAGGTGAGATGGTATTTGATTGGATGTGGAGATGAATGTTTCCAAAGAATCTGGAGGACTATTAAGTACTATGAATATCTGCACTACTGAAGTTTATACCATTGATTCAGAGAAGATGATTTTTTATAAAGTTGTTCATCTGCAAACCTTTAGTCATTTGGCTGTGATTTTTGTATAAGAACAAAAGTATGAGATCAGATTGAAAGTCCATCTGTCTGTTCCAGACGTGTCAGCCAATGGACATAGAGAAGACAGTAGACACCATTTGAAGAGGGCAAGAATACAATGACATTTTGCAGTTATGGTCTTCCGGCTTCCAAGGATATCTCCTAGTTTCCAGCACTTTCTGTGCCAGAAATAGTATCCTCGTGGTTTGAGTATCATTACAGAAAGACGTCCATAATTTATAATGATTGAATCCAGCTTTTTTTTTTTTTTTTTTTTTGAAATACATTTCATGATCCCTCAAACTATTGGAAATATGAACATGATTTTTTTATACTTGATCATGGAAAGGATAGATATTTCTCTCCTGTGCCTTATTGTATGTCACAGGAATGCATCTCCTTGCAAGTCTCCATATTTTGAGGTTTCCAGCAGAAGCTGAAGAACTTCTAGTGTATACCAAAAAAAAAAAAAAAAGTGTTTTTTGGAACAATTCCCAGATTACTACAAGCAAGTATCAGAAATCAGGAAAATTAGTTCTTGCAAGATTTTTCCTCCATTTGTAATAATATTCAGGTACTTTGTACTTTTCTTAGATGTTTTATTCTTAAAGGGCAAAGATTGCTCTTGCTTTAATAATAACTTTAGGTTAAATTTAATGAAGGTAAAAAAAAAAAAAGGATCAAAATACTTCAGAAATACTTCAGTTGTATTATTTTATTTATGAAATACAATAAGTTACATACATATATGTACGTATGAACACTTGTACAGATGCATATATCTGACAGTTTAGGATTGTTGTTTCTTTGTTTGTTTGTTTTCCCCCTGACATCATGCAAATGAATGTATGACCTGACTTTGCAGGTGGGAGACTACATTCCCACCAGGCCCATTATCTGTAGGCCAAATCCTCAGACTCCTGATATCTCTCTTCATAACCAGCATGTAACTGTCAGACAGTCATTTACTTAAACAGGAATTGCTAGAAGCTGTTTTATTGTTGATGTTGTTGTTTGGCAAATTATTTAGCTTATATAATTAAGCTATAAAATAGACAAATAGAAAGGACTGCAGTTATCCTATATGTGTTCTCAATTGCATAAGTCTATCTTAGTGAAAGAAATGGACCACTGACTCTTCTCTGGATGAGACGTTTTGGCATAGCACAGCTCACATCCACACACCTGTACTCTTTACCCTGGGAAACAAATTCCTCTAAATAGTGGCCAACCATTGTCTAGGAGAAGACTATGTAATACAGACCAAAACCATGAAAGATCTTGGGCTAACACACCACAGAAATGACTGGGTACATGTCCCTGAACTATGACTATGAACTATCACATACTACTGTGGTACTTAAGGGCTTTTCTAACAAGCAGTAGCAATTCAGACAAGTGATTATTGAAGATGTTATTAAAAAGAGCAGTAGGTGAAGATCAGGAATAATTCATTAACTTATATTATAACCAGTCCTACTGGAAAGCTTGAGTGTGCAAGGACAGCAAGGCCATTATCTTAATCTATGTGGTTTAAGAAAGTCATTTCACAGCTAACCTTGGAAAACAGTGTAGACCTTGTCGTCACTTCATTTTCTTTGAATATAGGAGTGGGTGGCTATGTTTGTTGTGGAAAGCTTGTAAAATTAAACAGTGTAATTATTTTAATCTCTTAATATGTTTGGAATTACGGCTCATGGCTGTTCAAAACACTCCAATCACTGGGGTTTGCATGAGATATATGCCATAGAGTCAGCAAATGTCTACCATATGAGCAACAAATGTCGAATGATAAAATAAATTCTAAGGAAGACCTTCCAACCCTGGATACCCAGGAGATAAAGGAAGCAAAAGTGACAGCTGTCTTCAGCAAGAGAAAATCTATTCAAATATTGTTTTTCAAAGGGTTTCTCTAAGGAAGGAAGATTTATTTTATCATGGGCATACCAGAAATGCCATGATGTTAGAAAAAATATAAAAAGAGTTATCTGTGACCCAAACCTCCACCATAACATGAGTCAGTTATTAAAAAATAAATAAATGGATATTTCAGTCATCAAACACACAAAGAAAACAGACAACAGTTTTTTTTGCAGTATTTTCTCTAGAATAAATGACTTTTCTATACTAATCTGTAAATTAAATGGAGCCAGATCACGATGTTTATGCTCACGTAAAATTATATTTTATTCCCCCCCATGAAAATTACTAGTATGAATTAAATTACTAGGATGAATTGAAAATTACTAGTATATATTCAGAGTTAGGTATAATAATTTTGCTGGAGATAATTTAAAAAGAACTGTATTAGTATAAATACAACTGATATTTTTTATTAAAATTACATATAACCTAAACAGTGTTCTTTCATTTGTTTATTAAAATATATATTATATATATATATAATATATAATATGTATATATGTTTATTATTATTATTATTATTATATGGTGTATGGCAAACATCTTGAATAATGTAGGTCTTTCTCACAGGTCTAGCTCAGAACTACGATTACTGCTGACTTTCACTTCATTAGACAGCCTTCAGTAAAATGTTAGTTAGAACATGGTGTATGTTAAAAGAACAAAAAAGTAAAGTAAAAAAGAACAAAGAAGATATTAATTATACACAGTGAGAATCATAAAAATATCATAAGATTAACAGCATTTTCTGGCTATAATGCTTCTCCATATAAGTAAACTTACCTCTTAAAACACAGTTCATTCATGTACAGGAATATGGGCATGGGAATGTACCCACTTGCCAATCCATGGCAATTGAACCCCTGGTCATTCATCTTGCACAGATGCAAACTCTCCTGTGGTCCTTTTCAGTATTAATTTACTAGTGTATTCAATTCATTTTCAGTCCATTGAAGCTTTCTCTCACTCTCCTCTCTCTCTCTCTCTCTCTCTTTTTTCTTTTTTTTTTTTTTTTTTCCGTAGGAAAGAGCTTTGTGGCTCAACAGAAAAATAACCAAAATTTTATTTTTTCTTCATAGATTTCTGAGCTACATCCCTTCCCCCAAAATAAATAAATAAATATTTAAATAAATAAATTCTACAAAAATGAAGAAGTAAAGACAAAGGATATGAGACAATGTTTGTAAAAATTAATATATAATTTCCCAGTCAGTTTCATAAGATTCTTTCCAAAATCTGGAAGACTCTTCTATTGATCATAATTGCTGTATTAAGAAAGTAACAAAGAATAAACTGAACATCAAAGCAGGCATTAAACAAGTATCCCCCAAGGAAAGATAGATCAACTTTCATAAATTTACAACACAGCAAGAGACTACAAATTCCAGAAAGAGAGATGTTGAAATACAACACTAAACACCTTTATAAATCATTTTTAGTAGGACTCTTACAGGTGATTAAGCAGAGGGTAAACCCAGCACAATTTGATTTAGATTTTGGTCTATATTTCACAGTCTTAGTATATAGGTAAAAAAAATACCTACCTGAAATTATAAGAATAATATAGTCTGTAAGTGAAAGACAGCAGGAATAATTTGGTGAATGAAAGTAAAGATATGATGTCTCTCCCTGAAGTCTAAGATAAAGTTTAAAATAATAAATAAGATAAATATATACATCCTTTAAAAAAATCTAGTAGACTAAGAAACATACATCACCAATCTGTGAAAAATATTATATTGATATTATATGATATTTGTTTAAAATATTAGTTGTTTAATTCATCAGCAATAAAGACTCAGTTCCTTTAAGTAGTATAGACTCAGTAAATCTTTCCCAAGGCAAGAGAACACAAGCTGAGACTCAGATAAAGCATGGACTGAGTAAAGGAAAATATACAATTACAAGAAAGCTTTCTCAAAAGCAATGGTTCATTTATATTTGATCAAACCATTAGAGATTATCAGATGCCTGTGCTTATATATTCCTGCTCATCCTCATAGGAGCTGAATGGGTATTGGAAAGTTAGTTGGTCAACTTTATGGGGTTTTATCTGGGAAGAAAGTATATAAATACTAGAAAGAAAGATCTCCATGATAATCAAGTCAGATATGTCTGTTGTCTGCATTGAAGGATTTATATAAAAGGTCAAATTAAAAAGAAGAATTTATTGCTACCATACACTGGACAGTGCAAGCCTTTGTGTTTTACCAATAAATCAAAAAGAAAATAATGATGGGATTGAGGAGAAATTAATAAAGCTATTAAGAAATTATAAAGACCATTCCTGGAGATGTTCATCTTGATTTTCATATTACAAGGTTATTTTAAATTTAACTTACTACAGCCTAGTGCTTTTAAACTGAATTTGGAATAATGCTTTGCATTAATGGTATTTATAGGAAACTGAAAAAAAAAACCACAATGGTGTTACCATCTGGAATGTCCTTTGTGAGCGAGCCATGCTGTGCTGCTGATCCAATTGCAGTCTGTCTGGACTAAGATTTGTCTGTGTTGGGACTGTCTAAGCAAAGACTTTTGCATATGAAGGGTTTCAGGAAGCAGAAGTTGAGATGCACCCAACAAATACATTTTCAGCAGCTGGAAATGGTGTAGAGCTTTAGAAAATCATCTAATAAAAAAAAAAAAGTAAGAAGGGTTTCTGATGGTGTGTCTCAAAAGACTGGGGTCATATGGGGCCAAGAGGGAAAGGAGAAATCTAAACATGCTAAGGGTTTGATGAAAATTCAGAGGCCAGTCTTAAAGACAAAGTCAACAGCAAACCTTCATGTGCTTTCAGTGGCCCCTAGATGTATGTCTGAATTTTTTCAGACTTACTACAATTAAATCAAAATTCTTGAGATTCAGTTATCATTTTTTCTGGCAAAAGATTTTATTAAATCTAGTCAACAACAACAAAAAATATATTGGTAAAACTTCCTTGGCAAGTAACTGAAGGTGCTTTTTGAAACCATCAGCAAGTGTATTTCTTAATGATATTCACTGACAGACGAAAAGAGGGAAAGTATGACTAGGGGTGAATTTTTGTCTTGAGAATTGAAGGCGATAATTTTAAATAGATTAATGGCTTGTAAAATGTATGCATACACATACACATGCATATACATATACATAATATGTGCACATATACACATATATATCCATCTGCATCTATATATCCAAGACTGTATGTGCATTCTTCCCAATTTGTAACAAATTTCTTTTCTCTGCAAACAAAACATTAAGCACTCTACAAGTGTGCCAATTGCTGCTTTAAAGAAAAAAGAACCACTGACATACCTTCCAGCCTGCCAAAATAAACCTACCCTGACTTCTGAGATGTAGACCAATGGGACATATGTGTGTGATAACCCCATTCCAGTGTAAATCCAGCCACAATATTAAGGAGTAATTTGAGCAATAAAAAAGTTTCATTAACTGTAAATCAAAACACATTTTATGTCTGGAAGGCAATTTTGAGCTTTCTTCTTCCTATCCTCTTCCTGTACCCTTCATTACAATATAGTCAATTAGGAATGAGCTTGAACCAAATCTAGGATGCCAAGCAGCCCTGAACACCAAAGAAAGTTTGAAATTCTGTGTGTCTAGTGATTACACATTTTTAATTGTAATAAACTTGATTAAAGCGTGATTTAACAAAAAGTTAGTTTTCATGTAATTGGAAAGGATCAACTTATTGCACTTTTGCACTTGAGTCAATTGATTCGTAGTAGGTTTCTGTGTGATCTCCCACCCTTTCCCATTTGCAAAGTAATGTATAGCTTAAATCTCCTGAATAATGGTTTATGCTACAACATTTAATTCACATTTGCAATTAACTGGAATGTTATGGTCAGCAATCACAGTTCAGCTGGAAAGCAACAATGCATTAAGCTGTGATAAATTAATCATTTGAAAACTTGTGAACATATCCTAAGGAATTTATGGTTGCCCCTCTGCACAGTATTTTTTCCATTTTATTATTCTAATGGATTTAACCTCTCAACACTACTGTGACAAAAGGAAAAACTTGTCTTTTTCTTTCTTTCTTTCTTTCTTTCTTTCTTTCTTTCTTTCTTTCTTTCTTTCTTTCTTTCTTTCTTTCTTTCTTTCTTTCTTTCTTTCTTTCTTTCTTTCTTTCTTTCTTTCTTTCCTTCCTTCCTTCCTTCCTTCCTTCCTTCCTTCCTTCCTTCCTTCCTTCCTTCCTTCCTTCCTTCCTTCCTTCCTTCCTTCCTTCCTTCCTTCCTTCCTTCCTTCCTTCCTTCCACCCTCCCTCCCTCCCTCCCTCCCTTCCTCCCTTCCTCCCTTCCTCCTTTCCTCCCTTCCTCCCTTCCTCCCTTCCTTTCTTCCTTCCTCCCTTCCTCCCTTCCTCCCTTCCTCCCTTCCTCCCTTCCTCCCTTCCTTCCACCTCTCTCTGCATCTTCCCCCCCCCCCCGCCTCTTTCTCTCTCTCTCTTTCTTTTCCTCTTTTTCTCTCTCTCTCTCTCTTTTTTTTTTTTTTTTTCTCTCCTTTCTTTCAAGGAAAGCCGAGGCACAGAGAGAAATTGAATTACCCAAGGTTACATGTGACATCTACATCCAAAAAGGATATTAAAGCTGAATCCTCTGAATCCTAATCTGCTTCACTAATTACTGGATAATCCTTCCTCTCAGGTTGTTTTTAGCTACCAGTTTTTAGGCTTTTCAGAGAGGGAGGGTGAAGAGGATTATTACTACTATTAAGAATAAAGTAGACCAGATTCAGATAAAGTAAGAATTAGTTGAGATCCTTCCTCAAACCTCAAAGCCATTCTGAGGTTTGAAAATGTTTAGCACACTCCTTTTATTTTCTTTGTTTGCCTCAGTGGCACTTCCTGATACTGGCTAGGACACAACAGTGAAAATACTATGTGAAAAGCTGTGGTTTGAATAAATTTTGCCAAGGGTATAAACCTTCTTTATCTTTTTATTTTTATTTTTATTATTTTTTAAAGATTATTTTTATTAGGTTTCTATAAACAGAGAAGGCAATACAAACAACGTATGTTCAGATATATCAGATATCTGAACATTAGACCTAAAGAATGCTGTGGTATGTGGACTAGACACAGAGCTCTCTGGATCTTAACTTGCAATCAAAACCTTTAGACAGACCCTGACATTGCACAATGACTTTTCTAAGGCTCTGGAGAGCCCATGCTTTGAAGCATTACATACCTAAAACCTTACTCAATAGTTTTCAAACATATTAAAAAAATAAAGTAAGATGTACCAAATTCAGTTCCAACAAAATCTTTCAGTTTTCCTAAAGCATTTTCAAACATGAATTCTGACATTCATAGAAACATCAAAACCACTGCTGAGATGCCTGGATCAATCATATGTTGGTTATACATTTGTCAGGTTATTGGCAGAACATTTGTAAGAACACATGCATGGAAGCACATCCGTATTGTCAACATTAATCTCCTGAAAATTCAGACATGTAACAAGCATCTTCTTTAAGTGAAATTGTGCTTTACAAGAATAACATCTGATGTCAAAGAAATACCCTGAACTGTCAAGTTAATTAAGTTCATTTTTTGTTGTTATTGTTGTTTGTTTGTTTGTTTTGTTTTTAATTATAAAATGCAATTTCTTTGTTTGAAGTTTTCAAAAAGCCACAAGGTCTTTCAGAATCACATTGGATTTTAGGTTGTGTTTGACAGCTGCTTTTTGTTCTATCTGGTAGGCCCACTTTGTAGTATCTAAACATGTTAGTCACAAATGAGAATTTGTGCCTGAAAGACCCTGGCAGTTTTTTGGTCTAGACGAAATGAATTACTGCTATTGATCCACCATCTAGAAATCTCAGTAATTCAATTAGCACTATTTGAAATGGTAATTGATAATGTCAGCTCCAAGTCTGCAAAAGAAATGAGTCTTTGTTGAAAATTTTCACTAAGTTTAGATGTTTGCAATGTAAGTGCCTACTTCTAAGCTAAAGGTTCAGTTCAGGTGTCTAATAATTGGGTCTTAGTGCCATTGTTGGTAACTCATGAAATCTTGTCTAGTGTCCAGCTGCTGCTCCAGAAGGTCATAGTTTTTCTGTGAATCCTGTGTCATTATTACCAGCTACACATGCATGTTAGGGATGCCCTGGAGCATCCCATATGGCAGTAGATACCACAGTTGAAGCAGATGAATCATGCCTGTGGTGTCTCAACTCATCTCAAGGGAGAAAAGATCTACTTAATACAGTCAACAGAGCCTAGAGAGAGATTCTTCTTGTAATGTGGAGAACAGATGCTTTTATTCAAGGAAATGGCCTCTCAATTTCTGTCTGTAATGGTAAGTTTGGTTGCCTACATGTGCCATTTGATATGCTTTTGGATACCCAGCCTGGCATCCATCTGTTCTTGGAGGTCATGGGTCTCTCTTTTTTAAATTTCCTCAGGCAATATCAAACACAGTCCAGGGCACCTTAAATAGAACTGGATACCTGTATGTGGACAACTGAAAAGAGCCCAAATATCTCTGAATTTAAAACTGGATCTTAACTTAAACATTAGGTGAAGGGAATCTTGTCCTTCATATCCCAGTTTTATAGGGACCTCCTGTTGTTTCTTGTGGCTGTAACCTGTGAGTCAATACCAGGAATCCATGCAAAAGAAGGGATATCAGTTTTCTGGACTATGGATCAAACACTTCTCCTCAGTTTTGAAACTCAGTATGTGCAAATGAGAATGATGTGGGTACATGTGGATCTCAGCAGCTGAAGTCTTCTTACCTCGCCTTAAAGGGTTATTTAAAGAGCTGACATGGTGGGTTATTGACATAAATTTGTCTGGAACACCTATCCTGACTTCCCAGGGCAAACTTAGACACCTAGTCAAAACAAATGCGTAAGGATATAGAGAACTTAGGGTAAAAACTTCAGCTAATGGAAATTCAGCAGAGCCATGTACCTGGCTAGGAATATAGTGTTTTTTTTTTTTTTTTTTTTTTTTTTTTTTTAAGGAAAACTTCATAATAGAAGATGTTTGCACAATTACTAATGGGATGTAAATGCCTATGACGTCTGGTGCATTTTAGAAATAATCAACAGGACACGTTAGTTTCCTAAACTTATAATTTATTGAGAAACTTATAAGTTCCGGTCCAGAAAGACACCTAAGTGTTCAAATATCTTTCATCATTCCTGTCAAAGGGAACAGTCCTGCAACCCCACAAGCGCTTAAATATCTTATTCTAGTTTTCCAGAAAACTAGGTTGTCTGTCTGATCTATTAAGCTTCTCCAACCAGCTGGAAAGTGCTGTAGACTTTCATGCCATTCTCCCATTCTGTTTATTTTACTCATTAATGAGAATCCTTTCAGAGAGGCTTAGATACAATCAAAATATTATGATCTCCTCACCTTCAAAGTTTGGCGGGGCATAAAGCACAGGCCAGTTTAACTGACCTGCCAAAGAATAGATTATCTGTGGTAGATAGGTAGTGTCAAGTTACTGTTACTAAACAATTCCTTGCATGTGACTGACAGGAGAGAATGCATTATAGAAATAAACTTGCAGCAAAGTGGGATATATTTGTAAATATAAAACGCTCATCTAGTGGTTGCACAACTTAATCATTTCCTACGAGTGCCACTTGAAAACCTACTTGCATATTCAAAATAAACTTTTAAATGGGGATTTAATGGTAAGATGACAACACATTTCCTAAACCCAGATTCTGAGAATACTGAAGATCACCAAAAATGCCAATATACCTCTTTTTATTTTATTTTATTTTATTTTATTTTATTTTTTTTTCAAGATGGCAGCAGCTTCAGACAGAATTTTTCTTAACTCATTGCTCACATAAACACTGAACAGTTCTACATTTCTTACATAATAATGCATTGGGATTTTTCTACTGAATATTGACTGCAATTTTACTGATTGCTACATTGGTATAATGATTCATCATAAAATATACACTGGAAGAGTCTAAATATGAGAAGTGCCATACAAAAATAAATTAAAGCATTATATATATTTATATATCTCCTTCTCTGGAGACAACTAGGAAATTAACTATATTAATGAATGACAATGAAAAGACAAAACACTGTAGCAAACTCAGTCCTGCTGTATAAACACACAGCTCCATTGATGATTAAATCTGTTTTATCCAGATCTGTTATTTAGTTAGTGGGATCTCCATCCTCACACTACATTCATTACTTCTGCTTCACACTAAAGCAGCTCCATTGCTTTCACTAAATGGAGCATATCATTTTCTTAAAGTGCCTGACTGTAAGAAAACAAGCAAACTCCGAACATAGCATGAAGAACACAGCTTCCTATTCTAATTCATGCCTTTGATTTCACAAGCCCTATTTCTGTCAATAATCACATTTAGAGTACATCCATTTGAATTCCCCAAAGCACCACATTTATACAAGTGAACAGACTCGTATTACCAAAACAGGGACTTGATTTGCCTCCATGATTCAGCTGACATAACACACTTGACCACAGTCCTTGAGAAAGTACAGCAGGTGGATTGTGCTCTGGCTGGGAACCCAGGATTCGTGAACCCACGATTCAAACAGCAAAATTATAAATGTGAAATTTTTGCATTCAAACCAAGTTCTATGGGACCTGTCTTTACCTGAGATTTGTCTCCTTTGAGCTCTAATCCAGAATCAAGTTTCTCTCAGAATTTCAAGAAACAACATGACTCGGTACTTGAAAGGTATCCTGGGATCCCAGATTTCCTACAATGGTTCAATATCAGTATTAAAAGAAAAAATGACTGGAGGCTTCACTGACCTGTTCCTGTGCTTTCATTCCCCAGATATCATCACTAAGTTCCTCTTTAGTCCACTGAAGCTCCTTCCTGGGCCATTTGCTTGAATTTCCTTTCTATGAAAAGCCCAGGCACAAATGGCAAATTGCTAAATACCTGTTTCAGGGAGTTCAGCACAACTGCTATGTTCAATCTAAATTGTGCATCTAAAAATTTATAAAGGTTCAAAATAAGTTTAAGAATTCTGCTGCTTTAATAGGTTGTGTGTAAAAATATACACGATTTTTTTCTAGTTCTAATTATAAAACAGTCTTGACCGTTTGCATTATTGATCTTGATTTCATCAGCATCATACTATATCACTAATTCATAGATCTTGTTATAACTGTTATTTTCTACTATTTTGAAAGTTTTGAAATTATGCCTATTTCTTCCTTTGTGTCCAAAAAAGTTTCTTTAAATTCAGAAGCATCTGTATCAGATATATGTGAAGGAAATTTATTCAGAGTATCACAATATTAGGAGGAGATAGTTATGAATAGACTCCTCAAATTGTTTGAGTGTTTGCAACAGCCTTCACATTCCCACAACTGGTTCCTCCAGAAGATGGCCCTTTCTTTGTTCATGAGTAAACAGTTTTCTACCCTCATATAAATGTGAATGAAATTGATGTGGAAGTAATTGAGATTCTTCTACTCATTTTATAAAGAGTTGGATTAGAATTATGATCCACTTCTGCTTCTTCACAGTTTTTAGAAAAAAAAACAGAATGAGCAGAAATCATTAAATATCAGAATACTTCACTGAAATCTCTTCATGTATTAAATAAAATTCAACCTTACTTTGAATCTTTAAGCAGATTCTTCTGGAACAGAATTGCTGTGTTTGCATCAGGGTTGCATAGGAAAGGCTTTCAGATAAATCACCATACTTTAATGGCTGTATGCAAAACAAAAATAAAATTTCTGTTACCATTAATCCTGATAGCTGAAGTAACTGAAGCATGGAACCAGAGTTAGAAAAGGGATACACAGCAGAAAATAAAATATATCTATATATATGAATTTAAATATAGGAAATGGTGAAAACATAAGGTTAATAAAGACAATGTGACATTCCTCTCTCTCCAACTTAGAGTAAATAAAGCAACCCTACTTTCTTTTCCAAAAAATCAATCAAACCACACCACAAGTACAATGACACCCCATTGTGCCATACAGCTTTCAACATGGATGTGAAGTTATGTGTGTTTTGCTTGGCACAGTTTATTTTTCTCCTCACACCCCAACAACCAGATCCCAAACCTTATCTTTCTCTGTCAGAATCCCCTGCAAATCATTGGTTTTCAGTTGAAGGGTGTCTTTGAAATCTTTTCTGCACTTCTTATTCCAGGCATCTGAAAGAATGTAGTATGTTTTTGGATCACAAGGGAAGTGTTGTTTTCAGCCCTCTTGCTGTCTAAACCTAGAAACCACTATCATATTTAAAGAAAAGTTGGAATATTTCCCTTCACATTCTTCTCCTTCTGAGTTCAAAACAAGTGTGAAGATA
The DNA here is from genome assembly GCF_047663525.1 of Anas platyrhynchos. NCBI lineage: Eukaryota > Metazoa > Chordata > Aves > Anseriformes > Anatidae > Anas > Anas platyrhynchos. The sequence continues at coordinate 8,515,126 of NC_092587.1, forward strand.
GAGAATATATCGCTTAAGGTATACAAATATTAATATTCACAGATTTTATACCTTCCAGCAACAGTGTGGCCCCTACTTTTGCTCTCCTCCTACTGCAGCCTTCTGTTAGGGAGCAGTGGGAACAGCTGTACTGACAGCAGGTACAGTCCCTCAGAAAAGCATAGCAGATCTGAGGACCATCAAAGAAGTCTGCTGTGGCAAGGTCAAGCTAGTCAAGTCAGCAAAGCAAGGTCAGGATCAGCAAGGGAGGAAAGGGTATAATTTTAGTAAAGCTCAGATAAGGACAAAGGCCAAGGATATGTCTGAAATGTGTCTCTGGGATTGAGGAGGCTCCAGGTGAGACTTCTCACTGTCATCTCACACACTGTGCTGATCCAGTGAAAGCCTGATCCAAGATTACATGGCTATACCCACATCAGAGCTGAACACAAGCAGCTAAATCCCTAGGATGGAGGCAACAGGTTGCAGACCCTCTTGATACAGTTGAAGCCTTGGCACTTTCTTGGTCACCATAATGATTATTTATGGTGATTTATTTAAGGGGATGGGAAAGCATTGGTTCTGCACAGTTGGGTGGCTGTGGAACAGCTTTATGAGCTGTGTTGCAGGCTTTTCTGGATCTTTTCACATGTACGCAGTGATAGTACAGAAAAGATGAGATTAGGCCCTACAAGTCATGCTCAGACAACCTAATATCCTCTTAGAATGAGCTCAAACATCTGCTGTGCTATCAAAACTCAACAGAAAAGTCATGCAGAATCTCTACTTCCATGGGCATCACATCTTATACACTTAGAGAAGAAGGACAGGATCTGTTACTGAGCTGCTTATCATAAGTGATCTACTTACTATGTCACAGTTAGGAATTGTCACTTTGTTGGACCTTAATGTCATTGCAAATTCTTACCTTCAATTTAATAAGAAATTTATATGGATCCTTGTGGAACCAAACTGTGGAACTGCTTCTTATAAATATTCATGTACAAATCTTATTATTTAAAAACTAACAAAATTATCACATAAATAGGACAAAAAAGGTTAGTCTGTATCCCTAAAAAATCTTCCCATTTCAACATTTATGTACTCTAATCAACATACATGCAAATGAAATGAGATCTACCCAGTGATTATCCATGTAATAATTTGCCCTTTTCTAAATGTTTCTTTTCATCCAGTTCAGTACTAAAAGTATGCTTAAACCATCAGTACTGCTTTTGTGCTTGTATAATATTGCAGTACTGGTGGTCTTGCTCCGGATTTCTCTGCTAGGCTTCAGCCATATGTAGAAACCAACAATATCAAAAAGGGACTTGTCAATGTAATTGGTCTGCCACTAGTGAATGTTACAATAAAATGTAACTAAAGATTAAGTAAAAAGGGATGGTTATTGTAATGATGGCTAAGTGTTGGACCTCTTCAGTGTATTTTTTGAGATAGTGAGTTCTGGCGAAGAAACTCATGGGATTTTTTTATTTTTATTATTATTATTTTTTTTTCTTTTTTCAAATGAAGGATAACAACACTGGATACAGTTGCTTCATTTGAATGACTCTCCTTGTGCCTTAAAACAATATTTGGTGTCACAATATGTTTATTTCAACTGCATTAATTGCACACAAACATTTCTGTTTGATCATATTGGAAAAATAAGACTGCTGGGAATATTGCATGTACGCTCATTTCTTCTTCCAATTTCTTATGTGCTTGAGGCAAATGATTTTCCAAGAACCTCATCTTTGATTAAAGATGCAATAATTCTTCCCAGAAAAAGCTATAACACTACCCAACAGTATCACATTCCCATTTTTAATTAAAGTTCTGTGCTTTTGTTACTCATTCGCAGTAACCAACATACACATATTTCTGTATAATTATACCACAGGTTCATTAGGTTGTGCATATATGTGTGTTTGCCATTTGAAACACACATCCTCTCAAGCCTGACAAGTCACTTTAATGAAACAAAAGTAGTCTTAATATATGAAACATAGTAATCTATGAGTAAAAGCAGTTGAACATTTTAGGGAAATTGGACTTTATGGTGATGATCATCTTTCCACACTAATTACAGAACACAAATGTTCATAATATAAATGTAGGAAATGTACAGTAACAACTGGGATACAAAGTATTTTACAGACAATGGTGAAATTCTGCTCGTGATATTATGAAATGTGAATTACATTCAATTTGAATAGTATTACCTTGAGACGTTACAATGGGAATTAACATGACTTCTTAGCAGAAAAGTTTCCACAGTTGGCAATAGAAAGCAAAAGCATGAATTTTAACAACTAAAGCCTAGAATTTATGAGAAAATTTAAATGATACCTAAACCACAAACTCTAATTTAAACTGTCCTGTGCAGCAGGCTTCAACTCTCAGGGCACATCTATGACCAGATACAGTTTGCCCCAATTGAAACATTTAACTGAGACATTTAAGACAGGAATTGTGGTCATTGTAGACTCTTTTCCCCATTGTAAACTCATTTCCCCCAAAAGTGACCTAATCATCTATATTGCAAGCACTATCTACTCCTCTTGCTGAAAAGATATCTCTGTACACAGATGAAAAGAGAAAAATAAGTCTGGTTTTAACCTAGCTACATCAACCTCAACCTGGACTGGGTTGGGGAAATTTCCTTGAACTCAAAACCAGGGATTTCAAGAATCTCACTGCCACCCAACCCCTCCATCTTTAACATATAGTTCCTTTATGAATCTGGCACTGAAATACCCATCTGGGTTGGGTACTTTCAGCAGTACCATGCAAAGCCCTATTGCCAAATTACAGGAAAATGGGATGATAATGATAATGATAATGATTGATAATGACAATGATAATGATAATAATGTGAAGGGAACACTTCATTCAGAGAAAAAGCTTGAGATAAAACTTGCTATAATGTCTGGAAAACAGGAACAGAACAGTTTTTGCTTTAGGAAATTTTCAGGATATATCAACTGCTATTTTCTGTCCCCTTAAAACAGTAAAGGATGCTAGAGCAAAGCTTTAAGTATGAACTTAATAATGAATTTCATCTTTGAGATTTATGAATTATTACTTTTGATGAAAACTGAGTTGTTAAGTAAACATATATATATATATATATATATAAATTTCAAAACCTTTTGATAAAACTGATTCTGAGTGCTGTTTCACCTTCTAAGACATCCCTGTCCATTAAGGGCAGTGGTCTTTAAAAGCAGGAAATTAAAACTCTTACAAAGTAATCAGAACTTTTTCACACATTCCCCAGGGTTTCTTAGAAGTATCTTAATTGAGCTGAGTAAACTACTCAGAGCACTGGAACTCATGGATCTAAAGAAAGGTCTCTTAGGTAGTAGCTAATATCAGCCAGGAAAGCTTTGTGGCATTTTTATATTTGAACCATGAGTGTTCCAAAATAGTTCATAACAGCTGCCTAGAACTATAACATCCACCAAATGCTGGGTCAGCTTTTGTAAAATGAATGATGACATAATGGTAAACTAAATATTCCACTTCCACGTCTTTATGTGAAAAGCACATAGCTATACATCTGTCATATATTTCCAGTTACTTAACATTTATTCTTCCTTCCATAATCAAGAATTGCACCAATAATAAAGAATTCTGTTTATTCTATTGTTTCATGGCATCCTCATGATGTGAATCACGAGCAAACAAACAAGGTTTCATTGTCTAAAACAAGGTTTTGAACACCTCTTTAAGCATCCCCTTGTGTATATATTTTGGTTGAAAAAAAATCTTGTAAATTGCTTCTGTTACAAGGCTAACATGTAAAACTCAACAGAAAGCATATTTTAATCAAAGCAAAATATAATTCTTATCTGATGGTGTTGTCATTCTAAAATATCTTTTCAATCATATGCTCTGGGGAATCTCTTCAAGCTTTTTCATTCCATTTGAATATAAGTATAGAAATTAAAATTACAAGCAGTTGATTAGCTGGTCTTTCAGCATGGTAGCAAGTGCATACTGAAACAATATGGAATTCTCATGTTTCATATTATCAGCTTCACTGATTTTTTATTAAAAAAATAAAGAAAACATTGTGAAAGTTGTGAAAACAAATTCAATAAGATAGAAGCACAGATATTTTATGTTTGTCGTGCAGATTTTTCAGATAAGGAAGAAATCACTAAATACAATTTAGAAGAACATTCATAATAGTATGGATTTTTTCAAGCTGCCAGTCATCTGAAATTTTCACAAGGACACTTTTTGTAGGCTAAAGACTTTTAGGGAAAAAAAAGAAAAAAAGAAAAAGAGAGAGTGAGAGTATGTTTTTAATTGTTTCTAAACAGTTTTAGAATCAAGGGTACTTTATTTTTAATCTACTTGTAGGCTTAGATTGATCTTATCAAGCTTCAGCACTCTGAAATATATGCATAAAGTTTCCATCAGCAGAGTAGGCTCATTCAATAGCTCAGAGAAAGAAATTGGGTCCTCCATTTGGAGGTTCATCCTATAAGCTTTCAAAACTTGGATAGGTGACTAATAAAGCTGTAATTCAGTGATGGTGCTGAGACATGACAAAAGACTACCTAGCTCTCCCTCAGACAGGGATATTTCATAAGGTAGATTGACTTCGTTAATAATATAAGTTGTCATTTTATTTTCTCTTTAACTTCATAAGTACTCATATTAAAGTCTTTGTTCTTCCAAATCTGCTTGTTGAGAACATCACAAAGTCATATACATTGTGTTAACAAGCCATCTGACCTCCAAAATATGTGCCTATGTAGTCTAATAACATTAAAGAATGGGATTCAAATACAAGTGATAGACTGTTTTATGTCCATACAAAGAGAGAACCTAGTCATTACAGATGTGGGATATGGGTAGTATCCTACAAGTCTGTGTGGGTCTGGATTAGAAAACAGCTTCCAATTGCTTCTGTGTTTGGTGCTGTGGAATTTATTAGCTTTGTTCTTGTAAAGTCTTAGGAAAACTGGTAGGGAAGAAATATAAAATTGAACTCACAGCAATACCAGGACCAGGTGCACAGAATTAAACTAAGACTTTTTAAAAGTTCTTATCCAGCAAACCCTATGAAGCATATAACTCTGATCTATCCTTCCTTCACTGGGTAAAAGTTCAGTGAAATGAAAAAAAATAAAAATAAAAAATAAAATGATACAGTGTGTCAAACAGAAGGTTTGTAATTTTCCCTTCTGTATTTGACATTTAAATAGGATGGACATGGGCCAAAGACTGGAAGAGTAGAAGTTACATGGGACAACTTAATATTCACTGGCACAGAGCTTTTTGTTCATGCTTGCTTGCTTAGCTCCTGCTGTTGTTATAGAAAGTTCTAGATAACCTGTTGCAAGACTTATGTACTTTAGCAAACTCAACTATGTTTACTGAAACAAAATAACATTCGTATAATAATGGCTTTTTTAACTATAATTTTCTTGCTGTAGCAAGCAAAGCAATTTGAAAGTTCTAGCTTGTGTTGCAACTTGAAACCACAGAAACATGGCAAAAGAATATATATATGCATATATACTTTTTTTTTTTTTTTTTTTTTTTTTTTACCTTTTTCTGTCCAAATACAGTATTTTGATCTCTTACAACCATTACTCCAACTGGATGCTTAATATAGCATTTCCACATTTGATATCAATTACTAAAATAAAAATACTCAGTGTTTCTTTTTCTGACTGCAAAAACTTAACTTTGTAAAGGCTAGCCAATACTTTCCTATTATAGAGGTGAAAATATCTTCCATTTAAAGAACTGGAGTAGCTACAGTTGGACCCCTTGATCCATTTTGCAGTTTGCTTCTGATCATGTGACTGAGTTTAAGTATATATGTATACGTTTATATTGATCCTCTAGTTTTCAATGATGTTAAGTACTGTGACCATGGTTAGACTTATACGATGGAAACACCCAGCAAAGAGAGAAACATATTAGCTCACTTTCTTTTTATTGTTTTTTTTTTTTTTTTTTTTTTTTTTTTTTTTTTTCTGCAGTAGCCAAACAAGTAGGAAGAAATTTTGTTTTGGTTGTTTGGTTGCTTGATTTGGTTTGTTTTTCTGGAAATAAATATATATATATACCACTATTTGCAGACTGGCTACTTGGGGTGGGAGTCAGTGACAAATTCAGACACCTAACTGGAAACCTGGAGCTAGACTGAGGTATTTAAGATGCTGTTGGAGTCCCTGAAGATCTCGTGAATAATCACAACAGCTAGAAAGGGAAGGATGTCATGTATTAGTCACCTACGTAGTTCTCTAGGCTCAGTTGACTTTATTGAACACAAGTGGTATATTTGCTTACAAATGAATGTCTGATGCTATATTAGACAGCACAGGGTATCCGAGATAAATGCATAGAGCTTGCAGATAGACACAGGACCTGTATGAGACCAATGTCCTCCTTGAGCGGCAGCCGGAGTTCAGAAGAAAAAAAATAAAATAAAATGGCACTGTCAGTGTATTTCTAGGCAGAGGAATCTCTTAGATCTAAACTGACTATGATAGTCAGTTATTCACCAAGATATTCACCAAGAGGGTGGTTGCGCACTGGAACAGGCTCTCCAGTGAAGTAGTCATTGCACCAAGCCTGTCTGAATTTAAAAAATGATTGGACTGTGCACTCAGTCACACAGTCTAAACATTTGGGTAGACCTGTGTGGTGCCAGGAGTTGGACTTGATGATCCTTATGGGTCCCTTCCAACTCAGGATATTCTATGATTCTATGATTCTGTGATACGAGTGTAAATACCTAGAGTACATGAAGGAAGCTAAATTTAGGAACCTGAAACATTTGGAGCTGAATCCTACATTTTGGGCTCAATTTGATTGCACAGTTATACATATTAGTGCCATTGGACGTATCCTCAGATATGCTTATGATGAGATAGGAGTAAAGACACCTGATTTACTGTCAACTCTGCATGCTTTTGGAGCAGGTTTTGGAAACTGTATGAGTTAGCCTAGAGCATCTCTAATTGTATTAAATGCATTTGCCAGCAGAGGAATTGAGCCTTTTGTGGTAAAACTCTTGGGGCAAGACTCAGTTGCTTAAATATTGTTTACTTCATAAGCTACCTGACTCACAGCTACCTCTCCAGAAAAGTGTGGAAGTACCTACAGGTTTTATATCAGAGCAGCCAGACTCTTACCTGAATCTGTATACTTAGACAATTAAATCTCTAGTTTGCAAGACCATAAAAATCTGCCTCAGGCATTAACAGCAGTGGATGCATGTGTTAGAGGAGCATCACGAAGATGGGAATTTCAAGGCTATTTGCTGCCTATGAGAACAGTCTTTTATTGTGTTAAAGGAGCACCTCAACAGTGAGTCATATGAATTTTCTTGGTGAGAACAGCAGAGCTCCCAGACCTCTCTTGCCTTCTGTTTAGTATTAATTGGAGTAGCTGAGGTGCTGAATGCTAGGACTGCACTAGAGCAAGAAGGTGGCTGTGATCCTGGGAACATCAGATTTACTGAACACTTGCAATAGGCTCATTATGGAACTACTGGAAGTTATAGTATCTGGATTTTCTTTAGCACAGAAATAATATTCTTGTCCTACTTCTTCCACTTGTCAAAACATAGAACATCACTGGGATATGCTATTTAAAGTTATTGCTTTTAGCAGAAGCTTGTTGCAAAGAAGAAAGTAATGGACTATTCTTCATCTCTATTCATCTAATGAGAAGTAATAACCTTACTTTGCAGTGAGAGAGGTTTAGACACAGAAATCCTTCTGCCACAAAGACAGATCATCTATGCAGGAAAGGGTGATGAAGATTATAGTATCTCTGTCCTTGGGCGAGATGCACATGGACACCAGGTCTAATTAGGTGGTAGGCTTCTTTTTTTAGTCCTACATTTTTAGGCTATCAAAAATTTGTGAGTATTATTTAAGAGAAAAACATCATAGACCGTCACTGTAGAGAGGGCCAGAAACAGTGTCTGATTCAGCATATTCATTTAATCTCTTGCCTTTTTTTCACTTTTTTTTTTTTTTTTTTTTTTTTTTTTTCCCACCTCTGTAGAATGGAGCTGGAGAGGACAGGACTAGACTAGACTAGACTAGACTAGACTAGACTAGACTAGACTAGTTCAGCTGGAATGGACCTACAAGTTCATCAAGTCCAACTGCCTGACCACTTCAGGGCTAACCAAAAGTTAAAGCATATTCTTAAGGTTATTGCTAAATATCTCTTGAACACTGACAGGCATAGAGCATCAACCACTGTGCTAGGAAGCCTGTTGCACAATAAAAAATAAAAATAAAAATCCTAATATCCAGTCTGAACCTTCCCTTCTGCATCTTTGTGCCATTCCCACACTTCCTGTCATCAGTTACGAGGGAGAAGGGATCAGCTCCTCCCTCTCCATTTCCCCTCCTCGGGAAGTTGTAGAAAACAATGAAGTACCACTAGTTTTGGATTTCCCTGTTAAGAGATATTTTCTTACCACTTACATGTTGTTTTCATTCCCAAATTTTATTAGCTGACTTCACTGTTGTTTTTCATGCATCTTTACTCTCTTTCAATACTATCTCCTGTCCTAGACATCTTGTCAGTAGTGATGCAAGGCAGAGACAGTTATGCAGTTATCTAGATTTACCGGCATGTGAAAATAACAGCACCACCTTAGCTACTTCAGTTAATACTTTTCTCCCTTTTCCTACTTTAGTGCAGATACATCAGCCTTCTCTTGCTATTCTTTCTCAGCGTTGCCTCCATCCATTGCAATGCTGCAAACTGCAAATCCCTGAACTGAGGGTTCAGAGCTGTGAGATCAGGACCTCGAGGTCCCATGATGCTGGCCTACCTCACCCAGGAGTGTTATCTGGAGGGGTGTTGTCAGGTTCTGGACCATGAAGTGGTAGGCATCATACAAAGAAATGCAGCTCTCCAACCACACAGAATGGTTTTATTTTATTCATTCTGTCTATCACACTTATCCCATATTTGAATTATTAACCAGATACTTCTAGAACAGTGCCAACTGACGTAAGCCAAATGACCATCAACGATTATGCAAAAAATGAGACAGTACATCCAGGACAGTGCTTGAACCTATTTGGTTTGTTACCATAGATACATATATGTACACCTCCACAGACCATGGAAGCAATGTACCCTTTTTAGTTTCATGGTAAAACATAATAACTGAAGCAAAGAAATAAATAAAATAACTGAAGCAAACTCACAGACTGGCCTTTCAAATCAGTGTTATTTCGATGGAGGAAAATCAATTGGTTCAATCAAACTACAGTGAGGTTGATTTTGTTTGGGTTTCTTTCTTGTCTACTGCCAAGCTAGGGAGGACAAGGAAAAAGGGAAAGCAGACTGCTTTTTCAAAGAAGAAAGCAAGATTAAAAAAAAAAATCTTTGGGAAAGAAATAGAAAAGAAAAAATATGTATTTAATCTTCAGAAAGGATGAAATGAAAAATGATCAAATGAAATTTTGCTTTCATCTTTTATTGTGACTGAAATTATTTGCTGAAGCAGTATTCACTGATTTAATTGCTCCCAAATTACATTCATGGCAATTATTCTATTTCTCTAAAAAAGCCAACAGAAATTGGCCCAGTTTTAAGCATTGAAGATTACCATTGACTTGTCTTCTGGAAAATCATTCTCTTGAGGTCCTATGGTTTTCTGTGGTAATGTTACAGTGTCTGGTGTATGTGGGAATCCATGTATTAAGACTCCAGTTATGTTAAAATTCCAAAAAAAAATTGATTTTTTAATTTTAACTCATTATGGGTGCATTTTCATATTAACAATATTTATTTTTTATTTTTCATTGACTTTACTTTTTGTGTACAGGCTATATTCCTCAAAAATGGATGCTAGCAGCTATTCCAAGAACCAGTTTAATTCAAATTTGAAATATGAAATTCTCATCCACCTGCTTCATTGGAAACTTCTGCAAATCCTCTTCCCTGAAATAATGTTGCCTAGGAATTGTGGCTTGTTATATTTTAATTTAGGTTCTTGTTAGTACTCTTTGGGGCCAAATCACTGACATATCTGATAAGTTTCCCTGGTATTTGTAGTGGGATAAATGGGATAAATGCTATGTTATTTATTGTTGTTTCTAAAGAATTCTAGGTGCTCAAAGTTAAGTCATGTAAAAACAAAACAGGAGAAATGAAAACATTTAAATCTTGACAATGTGTTTCTGTCATAGAGAAAGATGAGACAAAAGAGGGAAAAAAGTCAAGATTTTTGTTTTGTTTTGTTTTGTTCTTTTTGGTTTTTATTATTATTATTATTATTATCCTTCATTTCTGTAATATTCAGTTTAATTCAGAATGATCCCTGGCTCAATAGTCTGGACATGCTATGGGATAAGTGCTACATAGGTTCACAAACATTATTTTAATTTTCATTTCAAACAGTCTAGAGATATATGTTAATAATTATATTCTGATTAAAAGATTTTCTGAAAAACAAAATTGAGTCAAACACTTTTCTATCTATTTTATTTTATTTTATTTTATTTTATTTTATTTTATTTTATTTTATTTTATTTTATTTTATTATTTTATTTTATTTTATTTTATTTTATTTTATTTCATTTTATTTTATTTTATTTTATTATTTTTAGTATCATGATCAGTTCTTCTACACTAGACCAAGCAATATGAAAGTCCAGAAATCATCTCATTTTAATTTGGTCATCCTTAAAACCTGACTTGTCTGAAAAGTTATATAATATAATATAATATAATATAATATAATATAATATAATATAATATAATATAATATAATATAATATAATATAATATAATATAATATAATATAATATAAATGACTAACCATCTGATATGTTGAACTCCTCAGCTATAAAGCGCTCCAGAAACCCACAGAACATTTCACAGGATCCTCTGGGGTGTTTGTGGTGGTGATGACACTTCTATTATTTGTAGTTGTCCTTGTTTGATCAGACCTCTGATAGTTTTCTGGAAGCCTACTTGAGCAAATCACAAGAACTTTTTGCACCCTCTGCACCTGTTGTGTTAGTTATAAGTGGTAAACGTCAATCTGCAGTATAAATCAGCTCAGTGCATTTAATAACAGAGAGGGAAATTCCCAGAAATGGACCAGATCTATTACTGTCAGTCTTCCACCATATTGGTGTCACATCCTGGCATATTTTTCGTATATATTCACTTGCTCTGTTTCCTTTTTTTGGTTCTGTTCAACTGCCAGTGGTGATGTTAGGACTTGAGAACACAAAATGGAGAGTGGAAGCAATGGAGAAAAATAGACTCTCACAAGCAATTAAGCTCCTTCAGAACAGCAGAAAGAAAAAGAAAAAAGTTTGAGCTCCAACCTCTTGTACAGACTTGTTGAGTTTCCTGCTTTGCACATGAGATCCATAGATCCATATAATTTCTGTTCCCTGTGAAAAGAAAAATCTCATGCATTTATATAGTGCATACTAATGTTAATCCTCCTCTGCAAGCCCATATATTAGATATAGTTGAGGGTTTTTTGGTTTTTCATTCCTTAAACTCCTGCATACTTGATGTTGAGGATGATGATGCAGGAGAGAAGTATGTCTTTTACACAGCACTTCCTCTTCCCTCCCACATGTAGGAACTTTATTCCCTACCAGAAAAGAAGGCATGGAGTAACTATATGTGAAAAAGAAAAAATATGAAATATCACTTTCTCTTAACCTATGTACAACTCAACAGACCTACCAAAGATTTGCCTTGGCCAAGTGCTTTGAACACAGTTGTGTGCATCTACATGTATTCTTGTCTCAGAGTTCTTCAGGCAATAAGACCGAGACCATACTACTTATAAGGAACCAGGCATAAACAAACAACTGCAATGATAGTGCAAGAAATATCCGGGTCTCCCTTGCCAAAACATATAATTTTTAGCACATTCCATGCTCTTGACCAACCTGGGAGAGCACAAAAAAATCACTCATATGACAAGAGCAGGCTGTAAGCTACAACTGGTCCAGTAGAATATTGACCCTGGCATAGACTGATCATCCTTTGAGTGAAAAGAGAGAAATCCCTTAGCAGTGTGCAGTGTAGATGCACCTTTACTGTCCACTTTAAGAAAAAAAAAAAAGAAAAAAAAGAAAAAAAAAAAAGATACGTTACAGCCACTTTGTTTTAATACAATTGAAAAAAAAAGAAAAAAACAACACAAAGAACTGGAATTCACTAAGTACATGTCATGAGATTTCCGTGGCTGAAAAATATTGCTACATTTGTAAAACAGCTAACACCAAAGGATAGTAGGTTTTAATTAGTATAATTCATTTGTCCAGTAGTGTCTGCGTGTGAACAAGCTGAAAATCATGTTCTAAAAGGTTCAGACGAGGACTGTGCAATGCACTGTGCGTATGTCATTTCAACAAAAACCTCTCCGAGGATTTCCCTCTAGCTAGAACTTGTTGTTCCAGGCATTACTTTTTACAGTGTAAGGCTTCATTACAGGAGGTAAACAGTGACTTTGTTTGTGTGTGTGTGCGTGCGCGCGTGTGATTGTTTTTTTAACCCTCTCATGGAAATGAGAACTAAATATTTAGCCAAAATAATTTGTTATACTCACATCTACTTTATAAAAGTAGATGATTACAGAGAAGAGCTCATCAGTAGGACAAACTCAGGTCACTTACTCACTGTATACAACAAGATGGGCATCACAAATATTCCTATTTTGCTTCAATAGCTATACTTTTTATCAGGGTTTTTGTGTGAGAGTATGGATAATTTTTCTCGCAGCTCTGAGAGGCTCAAGTAAAGATGCATGTGATCTATTTGTTTCTTTGTGTACATCAGATAACAATGTATTTGTTCTGGAAGGAAAAAAAAAAAAAAGAAGAAAGTATATTAATTGGGGTAAGGCCACTCTACTTCAAGACATAGGTGTGTATGTAGAAGTAGCTTGTTGCCACTGTTTGTGTAAGCTGTGGGAGAGAGCAGATATCAATAAATAAATCTCTCCCTTGTCTGTGGTCTTGTGTAGGGTTAGAAAAGCTAGCCAAATGCATCTCTGATGCATCCCAGGTATCTCCTGGTGTGTGTTTGAATTCAGTCAGACTGTGGTTAAAAGGTAATATAAAGCACTCCTTCAATAACAGACATTTAACCACTATATAATAATTTTGTCCCAGAAGGCATCTTGGCAAAATGCTATTTATAAAGGAGTGTAGCAAAGTGGAGAACTTCCTGGCACAGCTTCTGAATGCTGGCTGGCCTTACACAGTTGTAACTGGAGCTGTTCGGAAATGTTGTGGTACAATTCCATTCCTTTAGAACATTAAATCTGAAATCTTCTGGTCAAAACATTTGGTGAACATCTTCCACCAAATGCAGTGTTTTGACTTCTGGCCATCTTCTTGAGCCAGTAGCTGAGAGCTACATGAGTGGAGGCCTCTGACAGGGAAATGATGTCACTGTACGTATTGCATCTTGGGTCTGCAGCAATGTACCATGGAAGGTGCCAGGGACAAGAGGGGCTCCAGGGGCTCCAGGGACTCCAGTGACAGGGACATACCAGCTGGGGAATGCTTAGGCACAGGGAATTATAGACAGTTGTAAAAGGCAACAAATAAGAGGATAACATCATTATATAATATAGAGCTCACTGTGTGGTATATTTTTCTTCCACTGCTGGGAGAGAGTGTAGGTAAGACTGTAGACAGAAGTTTGGTAACCTTCTGTTTGGAGAGGAGCCTGTGCTTTGTGAGCATGTAAATCTTTGTATTTTAGCAGGATTCTTCTCAGAATAAAGGATTTATCTGTCATTCAGTCACCACTAAACAGCTTACATCTCATTTTTCAGTCACCTTTGGTTCAAGGGCATCAAGTACAGAACTTGTTTGCATTGCAGTTATTGCTACAGCCATCTTCCTCAGGTGACAGATACTGATCCTCCAACAGGCTCAGATTTGTTGGGGGTTAGCAAAGGTAGAAAAAGGGCAGAAAATTCTCTGGTGCCACTATGCCTGTAACTTGATTGAGACTTTCTGTCACTGCTACAAAACATACGTTTCTGCAGTTAGAATAAAGGCACAATTGTGAAAGAAAATATAGACAATAAAGTACATAATGCCATCAATGAGCAGCTAGACAAAAAAGGCATACCAAGCTCCCTTCTACTTCAGAAGGCTTAGATTCCTAATTCCATTAAGCTTTGCTTGCTCCTACTCTGATTGCCATGGCTGAGTGTTATACACCAGGAGTTTTATGTTATAGATTTAGAAAGGACTACTGTTTTTTTTTTCCTAATGTAATGTTCTGGATTGTATAGAGTAGTGAACCTCCCTCAGTTATTTTTACATTGTAATTTCTATATTAGCTACAGCATATTGTATAGCTGTAGAATATATAACTATATAACTATATAGCTATAGAATATATAACTATATAGCTGTAGAATATATAACATATAGCTGTACAATATATGTATTAGCTACAGCATAATGTATATTTCTTATACATTAAAGATTTCATGTGTTAGATAAATTGATGTTAGATATTTCAGTGGGCTACTGCAGTGGTTAATTGCTTATACTGCTACAAATGCATACCAGTGTGAATTTCTAGCCCAAATTTGCCTAGGGTTTGCTTCCATCTATTAGATCTCATACATTCTGTTTCTGATGTGTTAAACACATTGTGTCAGAAATCACTCCCTCTATTGCACCTTGTAAAACTAGTTCTCAAGATAAGAATGTACCAGAGGAAAAGGACTTTTTAACTGAGTCACAGGTGCCTACCTTGTAGTCTGAGTCTGAGTTCGTTGCCTTCTTTTAGAAATCTGAAAGCTGTCTAGCCAAATCTGTCCGTGAACAACAACTTCATGAGTGTAGTGAACTTCCACCACAACACAGGGGTAAAAAAAATAGATGTGAAGGTTAACTCTCTGGAGATGTTTGTCTTTCCTCCTCATCTTTAAAGGGAGCATAGTGAACTAGTGAGACTAGACAGCCTTTAGAAGTCTGAAGTTAAGAGAGATGGATCCCTCTTTACGTGACACAGACTGTTCAAAAGGACAGCTAGTACTTAGATACCACAGTGATTGGCACTCTCAGCTGAAAACATAGGGAACAGGTCCAGCATGCCATAAAACCTTGCTTTCTGACTGTGGGCTGTGATATTTTAAAGTGCCAGCATTGTACGTGCAGCAGGGAAGCCCATGGGAACTCAGAAATTTCTTACTGCAGCGTAACTGTGTGATCCATGGGTAACTTGCCATTGCTAACGTTCATTTAACTTTTCATTCCAGGTCTGTTCAGGCCCACAGAGCAGTCAGAGGACCTTGATTCAGCTGAACTGTAGCACTCGTAGAGCAAACCCACTGTACTGTGGAGACTGGCCACAACCACCTAGGGACATGTGCCCACGCATGGCTGCCTAAATGAAAAGGAGACATTGGCAGTGGCAGACTGAAGGCCCAGATGTGCGCCTACATGCCCTAAGGAGTCTAAGATAGGAACGGAAGGAAGGGGTCTCGATTCAAGCCACAAAACCAGGAGGTGACTTCATTGTGTTTACGGAGGACAATGAATGATTTAGTAGAAAAACAAGACAGACTAAGCAGTTTTCAGTGTTGTATATGGTGAGCATTAGGAGAGAAAGTGATAAGGGATAAGATGTGATAAGGGGCTCTGTCTTGGCGTTTGATAACATCTCACTATGTCTTTCTATGTCTCTAACAACAAACGTTGACCTTGACTTTCTTCTAAAGGACATCTCCAAGATCAGTTTTCAGTGAAGCATTGTCTGTTTTGGAATGACCAGGGATGTGCAGGGCAGGGTGGAGTTCAGAGAACAGTGGGTAGCTGAAAGGAAGTGCCTGATGCCAAAGCCTTGAAAAAGCAAGCCAAAATCTTGATGGAGCCTGGCCATAGCTAGAGAGAATCTGCCCATTGTCACCACCTGCAACTAATTTAAATTCTGAAGGCCTGCTGGGACCTCAAGGCAATCCATCAGCCATAGCTGTGCTTGACCATTTTAGTCACATAAAAGCTGTCCTTCTGTTGTAGGTGCTTTGAAACCTTTAAAATTAAAACTTCAAAGTAGGGCAGCATCCTGAGAGGCTACTGTATGCATTAGTGTGTGAATCAGCTGGTTGCAGAGAATTTGGACTAGATATCTTTCTGAGGTCTGATGCAGCTGAATTCTTGGTTAGAGAATTCCATTCTCACTGGACCAGAGCCTGAAGATACCTATAAAATGATGATTAAGTACCTACAGAGGAGCCAGGCATCTGGGTTTTGTTCTCTTCAAAGATAAAATGTCCTGTTTTTTAGGTGAGTGTCCCGATTACTGGACTGTTGAATTGAACCACAAGAAGATAAAATCTTTTCTTTTTGCTCAACTTTCTGAAATGTCCATTCTTTTCTGGCACTAAACAATGTATTTTCTTTCAGCATCTCCAAATTTATTACTATTTTTTGACTGAAGAAATTCCAGTTTGCAAACTGCATTAGTTCCTCAAACCCACATACTGAGTGAATAAATAATTTCTAGGAGAAAGAGGATAGTTGCTCTGCTTTCACACAAATTGTGGTGATGTAGTTAAACATTTTATACAGTAACTCAGGATTTAGGCTATGGGTATAGTGTGCTTTACTGTTTTCATGCTGCTACTTTGTTGATTCACTATCTTTTTTTTTTTTTTTTCCTTTCACCAGTTTCTCTCATATTTAGCTAATCAATGCTCCTGAACTTTTTCAGTTTCATTATTGCATGCAAAGAGTGCTTGGCATAATGAGCTCTTATTTCCAATATACAGATATTGCCCAATATAAAAGCATAGCTGACAGAAGCTATTTTCATACTAGTAGCAACCAAAAAAAAAAAAAAAATCAAATTATGGTAAAAATAAAACAACTCAGACTTTCCTAAATGAAAGGACAATAAGTTTGCTTCTCTGCCCAAAGACTGCAGATGGGAGAGTGGGATCATTGGCAAGGCCCAGTGGCAGCACTGCCTTGCAAATTCAGTTTACTGTCTAGTGTTTCAGGGCTGTGGTGTTGGCTATAGGAAAACATTTGTAGCTGAGAGATGGATAATATGATCAATGTAAGCTGTTTTTATTACTCACCACATACTCTCATACTTTGAAACCTAGCAGTGTATTATTAGGAGGCCTGCTTGGACCAATACTGGACTGCGTTTTTTTGTTTATGATCTGCTCTCTTAGCGTTACTGCCTGCTCCCGGCTGGAGCTTGGCAGGCTGTAAACACCGATAATTGGGCTGAGCATGAGCCTTTCTCTCTGCCTGAGTCAACAGGGAAGGGCGGGTGACCACAAAGCGGGGCGTCCACCCTGATGTGCTGCTGAGTCAGGAGACACCTCTGGCAGCAGCTCATGGGCTGGTGTGTCCAACAGCACGGGCTGACACCTCAGCATATTGCTGAGCCTCAGCAAAAAGCTGAGAGTGGGGGACACAACTGAAACCACAGAGCAGACTTCTCTGGTCAGCACAAACTCTGCATGCAAGGCTAGTAGGAGGACAGAAATTACCGGTAGAAATACAGATGCATTATTTTACTTCAGGCACTTACTGCAGAGAAAAATATGTGCCAAGGGAGTAGTAAACACAAACACACAAATCATGCACTAGTTTGCTTCGTAAAATTAATCCCCAAACATAAACATACCAGAGCTATTACAAATTGTAAACCCTGTAGCATGCAAGGCTTTTCCAGCCTGTTTTCAGCCCTCCTCTTGTTGGCAACAGCAGAGAGGTATGAAAACACAGATTTAAATAATGAAATGAAGCACAAAAAAGGCAGAAATGCTGGCTGATGTAGCTTTTGGCTACAGTACCAGGGCGTCAGTGGTTCTATGGGTGTCACAGCAATTTTGCTTCTTCATTCTTTCCTCTTCCTCAGTCCATGATTTTCTACCAGATCATTGACATCCCTTTATCTGTCACCACTGGAAAATAAGTAGATAGATAGATAAACAAATCAAAGAGATTGTGATTGAGTTGTTCATGGCACTGAGCCCACTGGAGTCCAGAAAGTGTTTGGACAATGCTCTCAGACACATGGTCTGATTTTTTGGGTGGCTCTTTGAGAACCCAAGAGTTGGACTCAATGATCCTTGTGGATCCCTTCCAAGCTGGATATTCTATGATTCTATGAAATAAATTAATATCCTCTTTTTAACCTGGATATTCTCCTACCTCTGATTCAGAATCCATCCATTCAAACAGATGCCTGAGAAAATGAGGGGGAAAAGCATGGGGGAAAGCAGTCACAGAAAGAGGGGAGGAGTTGGCAGGTACTGAAGTTATGAGTGTTTCAAGGAAAATTTCTATAGAACGCAAGCCAAGTGGCCCAGACTTTTCATCACTCCATAATACTGTGTATGGGGTTGGTGGGAGGCACTAGGAGTCCCAGTGAGGGACTCATATGTGTTGGTTTTTTTCTGGCTGTTGCACAAACTTACAATGAAAAAGACGGTTCATGACCTGGTCTGGTTAGAACAGCAAACTATAATCAGTCTTGCTTTTTTGGATGTTGCAGCAGTAGTTTAAGATACCACAGCCTCCTTCTGTTCTTTACAAACTCTCTCATCAACTTGGCTATCCTTCCCACATCAGTAAATGCCACACAGGCATCCCTTACCAAGCTTATTACAACTTTCAAAGCCACTCAAATCATTTTGATCCTACCTGATCCTTTACAATGTCTCAGCAACAGACATGATAAATTCTAGACTGTGCAGAGTCACAAACATCTGTAGGTTCTGCCTCCTTCAGCATATCTGCTGGATCTGTCAGAGGACATCTGTGTATGCTGCAAAAACAGGACAAAAGGTCAGGATCTTACTTGACCTGGTAAGAAAAATATAAAAGAATATTCTAAGCACTGGAGTCAAGAGTCATCAAGATACAGTATCTAACCCCAAATCTCAAAAAAAAAAAAAAAAAAATATTATGGTCATCCATTTGAAAGGGATGGTCTACACTTGGAATTCATGAACAGGAAGCATAATTGGTGTTAATAATTGGTGCATTAGCAACTCCATTCCTGTAAGAAGTGTCATATTTTTCTAATGAAGTTACAGAGAAGAAGCTTCAGGAAACAAGCTCAGATCACAGATCAAGATGCTCAATGTAGGTGTCTGTAGGTGTCCCTCCTCTCTCACTGCTGATGATCCTTGTCATCTGAAGGATTATTCTCCCTAAAGTGTACAATTTCTTTGGTGAGTTGATGAGCTCTATTAATAACACCAACCAATTAGAAATTTGGCTTGGTTTAGTTAGTTACTCAAAGACACCTACTCAAAGACATCCATGATGCTTCAGGATATCCTTCTTGTTTTTCTTCTGCCCTTCAGGAGCAGGTGTCCCTTAGGTGTCTGTGTCTTTTTTGTCCATGTCTTGGATACTATGTAGGAACATCCCAAATGGTAAAAGACACCCACATTCAGACATCCGATTCCAAATACCTATTTCATTCTAAAAAGTATAACAGCATGTGGCAAGCAAATGAGTAGAATGAAATGGGCCTATGGAAAACTTCAGTAATGTTTGTGAGGTGCATATATGTGATCATTGGTCCACAGGTGGGGAGCACAGAACAATGCACAGTCCATGTATTTAGGAGTTCACAACCCAATGTCGTGATTCTGCCAGCACCACCATGAATAAATCCAAAGAATGATTGATTCTGCCTGTACAAGTGGTTACAAGACTAGGCAGAACTATGAATAGTGAACCAAGGACCAGTCTGTGGTTAGCAAAATTCTTACAATAACTCTGGGAAGCTTATGTTGGAGCATGCATTGATGCCTAGCTGAAAGTTTCCAAATAAGAGCCAAGAGGAGCTGCCTCTTTGCTGCCAACACCAGGATCAAGTGCACATTAACTTTTATGTATTTTGTGTGTATATTGGCTCAGGGATGCAGTTATACCTGAGGTGTAGATAAAAATCAGCAGCTATATCTGTTCTGGAGGTGCAAAGGTCTTCAGAGCTAGTTGAATATTCTGCTAACATGATGTGGAATTAATGGTGATCCTGTTGGCATACAGCACAGGCAGGCAGAGTGCATTATGAGGTGTGACGCATGTACTGTGCAAACACATGGTAAAGGTGGTCCCTCTGTGAGTAAACATACATTTCCAGAAAAAAAGCTGGGAGATAACAGCTACATAAGCAGTACTGTGGGTTAGAGCAGTCAAACAGACTTGTAGTTACACCAGCTCTTTAGGGGTACATCCTTAAAAATATGTATTGTGCCTTCCAGGAGGTGTATGAGCCTAAAGAAACTGGTACAAGTGTTAACAAGTGTACTTTGTCACAAAATATTTCTTAAAAATAATAATTATTATAATAATAAGTAAATTACCATTATATGACCAAAAAGACAAAGTTAATTCCCAAAACTGAGATGGAACACACAAACAAACACGCAAAAATCAAATGTAGTTTAGTTTCAGTTTATCAAATAACCTCTTAGGTCAGCTTAATTTCTACATGCTTCTCTTGAGCTGCACCAGTGAGTGGCTGTCTTAGCTACAGAACTAACAGCAGACTAGATTAGATATGACTTGAGCTAAACTCATCAAAAGTGGATGGTGAGCACTAAAATTCAAAATTCCAATTCCAAAATTCTTCACATGGAACTATAGCACTCCTTTGACCTGAAAGTTTTATAAGCACATACAGCTTTATTTTCATGTATGTGTGTGTGTTTAGGGGTGGCTGCTTTTCTTGTAAAATATGTCTTTTGTTCCCTGTTCTGGTTGGTAGAGTTCCCAATCTAATAAGACATCTGCATTCAATTATCTGATCAGTTTCAGGGATTTCACAGCTATGCCTCTTTACTTTACTAATGCACCTTAAACAGGTGACAAAGAAAGGACATATCCCTCTTATTTGGAGTATGGCACACTGTTCAAAAATAAGTGCCAGTTCTGTATAATGAGAAAGGAACTTGTGCTGCTAGGTCAGTTGGATACTTGGTTGAGAAAGGGGAGTCATATATATTAATCCCCATTAATATGATGTCTTGTCACATACTTGAGTAATCAGGCCCACCCAGAAATGCTTAATTTATACATTATTTTTTTTTAGTGACTATACAGGCTTTGTACTAAAGTATTGATGAGTGTCTCTTCCAGATGGTTTCTTTCTCATCATTAGTTCTGGGGACTCTCCAACGCTGTCCCCCAAAAGGCTGGAGTCTGATTACATATGGGCCAGTTCTTTGTCACCACTGATGACTGGTCTTTACATTTCCCAAAATTTAAGGAAGGAGGAACACTCTTTCCACCTGTCTCCTGGATAAGGAGGAAGGCAGCTGTGTTGGGTCTGTCTGGGCTGGAGTCACCTTTCCCTGCAGCAGCCCACACAGTGCTGTGCTCTGCACTCGTAGCTGGAACAGCACTGATATCACTCCAGTGTTGTGTCCATTGCTGCATAGTGCTGGCACAGCATCAGGACTCCTTCCAAGCCCCCAAGGGCCAGAATGCTGGGGGTGGGCAAGTGATGGGGAGGGGAAATCACCAAGGCAGCTGATCTAAACCAACTAAAGGGATATTCCATAACACCTGATGTCACACTCAGTAATAAAAAGGGAGCTCTTGTGGGGGAGGGGGCTGTTCCTCCTGAACAACCGCTATACGTTTTGAGGCCCTGCTTCCCAGGACATGGCCAAACATTGCTCGTTGATGGGAAGTAGAGAATTTTTTTCTCTCCTCTCTGTGCTTCTGCGCAGACTTACCGTTTCGTTTCTTTTTTCTCCCCTTTCCCTTTAATTAAACCTTTCTCATCTCAAACCTCGAGTTCTCTGTGTTGTATTTTCTCCCCCTTCCTCTTTAAGGAAAGGAGGAGTGAAAGAGCGGTTGTGGTGGAGCTCGGTGGCCCACCTGAGTAAAACAAGTCTCTGTTGGACAGTCATAAACAGCATCCTAAACATCTATGACAGCTGTATTGCGTATGGTAACATGGACCGGCATACTTTTGGTTCTGGAATTGCCAAGCCTTTCTAAACCATAGCCAGAGATCAACATAGTACAGGCAGAAGTCATTAAAGGGGGACACAATTTAATGTGCAAGCCCCAACTCATTTTTACGGTAAGCACACCATGTAGACAAAGGCATAGATCTATGAAACTAGAATATTTCGAGCTGCCCCCATGGTTCAATCTGACCTTCATTTAAAGTGCATTGTTTTCCATGTGCTCCACATTTTCCTTACAAAGGAGCAGACTTGTCATCTAGCAATTTAATGAGACAAGTTGTGTACTTGCAAACAATTTATGAGCAATCTGTGAGATGATATCAGAGTCTGTCTATAGCTCATTTTAAACTGGATTAATAAACATCCTCAGGCACTATTTGTTTGTTTTTGGATTCAGACCACTTGGGAACTTATTACTTGGAAACTAAATGCTTTGAGCTGCTAAACTGCATTATTTTGCAGTCTTTTTCTATAGAGAAGCACACAGAAGAAAAAAATATTTATTTTTTATTTTCTCTGAATATTGTAATGAAAACCAACACAACATGTATTATAACAACAGTAAAAAGACTTTATTCCAGAAATAACTATAATGTTTGCATCTCTTTAATATCCCAGAACAGAACTGCAGCTGAAATTCAGGGCAGTACAAGAAAGTCATTTCTGTTGTTCCAGCTCATTTCAGTATTTTAATACAACGGTTTCTAAAACAGTGGGGGAAAAGTGTTTTTTTTTGTAGTGCACCTGCTGGGATTGCATGTGAGTCACTAGCTGAGTACTCTTTGAAAGCCAGCTATCATATGGCTGTAACATTAACAAAACATCTTATTATTGTCACCTCCCATCAAGAATATGAGTAATATGGAAAGAGACACACAAAGAGAATAAATATATACTTCATTTATAGTAAAAGTAAGTTGTCATTTCAAACTAAAGAATCCTAAAATATCTGTGTCCAAAGTAATTACATCCTTTGTTATAAGGCACACTGTGTGACATGCATCAAGCTGGAATTTATTTACCTTATAAAAATTACCTTAGTGCTATAGAAGCATCATTCATGCTGCTACGGTTAAGGTTATGACAGTGTTTCCAGTAAAAACTTCACTTTTCAAATATACAGGGTTCAGCTGTGCAAATCTTCTAGGAGTTGAAATGAATGTAAGCATATGAAATCGCTGCCGTGGTGGGATCTCATATATAAAAGTGTACACAGAAATGTGCCATACACCTGGTAATTTTTTATGTTAAAGGAATGATTTACATGGGCAAAAGGGGAGGGGGAGAGACATTGCTGCTACTCTGCTGGCATTGCCAAATGTAGAAGGTGACCTGTGTCACAGGTTATAGGAAACAATGCTGTCTTTTCCTCATTGCCCTCCAGCCGTCAGGGCCCATCCAACCTTTTGGTTCTGATTCATGGATGGAGACCAGAGGGGAGGATTGTCCCAGCCTGGCCACCCTGCCGCAGAGCAGCGGGCACAGCAGCAGAGGGGCCACTCGTGAAACAGCTCTTCAGTTACCACAATTTACAGAGTAGTAGATTAAGGCAAAGCAAAATTGATGACATTTATTTTAGAATGATACACATCAAACAGTGCTGTCCATTTTCCATCAACTGCTGACTTGATGGATTTATATTACAGAAACTTTGGTACATGGCCTCATGACCCCTTTCAGTATATCTTCACTACTGTTTTCTTTGAGATCAGGGGTGTGAATTTGAATCAAATCATCTATTGTCTCCAGAATTTTGCTTTGGTTTGCCCAAAGGAGCAGTCCCAGGGCACACAGAATGTTTTCTTTCACTAAGATACAACTGTTTTGCTAAACCAGAAGATCTGGGAATGAACTAATGATGAGGGGCTTTCTGGCAGATTACAACCAATTTGAAGTTTTATCTACTGATCCACACATGCTGGGATGGATTTCAGGTAAGGAACACAGTGCTGATATTTGTTGGTTACATTTCTGATTTCCGCAGGGATATGTTTTTTTTGGAGTTTTGTTTTGTTTTGTTTTTATTTGGTTGGTTTAAGTAGCACGCATGCAAAAGAAACAGAAAAAAGTCATCATCCCACAAAAATCTAAACTTTGCAGTTAACAAAAGACAGGAAGACATCAAAGTGATATATTTTGATTGATGTGGCTGAAAAAATTGAATGTTGAACAGAATTATAATGAAAACCTGTCAAACACTAGCTTTTTTTTTTTTTTTATTTCGGTTTTCTTTCAAAGAGAAATTTTTGTTTACTCTAAAATATAATCAATGCTTTACCTGCCAGGGAAAGAACGTATCTGGACTTTTGTATACTTTCTAGACTGTTTGCCTAAATCAAAAGAAACATCCCCTGCCTTTGAGTAATTTACAATAGCATGACAATTATCTCTTGATAAAGATTTTTTAGTGTATGTTCAGGTTAAAGTCAATCCCCAGTCCTGTAGTTTCACTTAAAGTCAGTAGATGGAGAAAGGATAAACCTATTAGAGAGCATTGCAGGTGACCCAACAGACGAGACATGGTAATCTTATGCAAGTGAACAGGCATTTGAGAACTGCTGTGCCTGCTGGTGTAAATATGGAATCCATCAGAAAGTTAGGGATACATCAAAGGTCTGACAAAACTTTATTTGACAAAAGAGAAGTATAATCAAAGCCTGACAATCTGCACTTATGTGGTTGTTGTTGGCCATTTAATGACATGCTAACTAAGCACAGCTGAGTAAAGCATCACTAATTGGTCAAACATATATAGCTTGCTTCTCAGTACAGTATAATATAACATTTAAGAGTACATATGTTTTATATCTATCTTCAGAAGTGGTGTGTGAAGGTTGCATGTAGAATACAATACCGTCTAGCTCTAGAGTTTGCAGAGGTGTCATATATGTGAAGAGAGTATGGCACAGGCCCTGTTACGTGAAATTTTATGTAGAAGTTTTTCAAATGGAAAAAAACAAAAACAGACAAACAAAAACAAACAAACAAACAACAACAACAAAAAAAAAATCCTTATCCATTACATATACTCACAATGAATTTAAAAAGTTTCAGTTCTCATGTCACAAGATAGTCACAAGCCTATCTTGCATGCTAGCTATCTCTACAAGTGATTAAAAGCACCAAATAAAATATTTTGGAACTAGGAAAATAAAACAATAGTGTTATCCATCCAACAAAAAATGCACAAATGAGTAAAATATTTTTATGTCCTTTTTATCCATTTAGTAATAATTCTGTCTTTGAACATAAATAAAAATAAATGAATAAACAAATGAAACTGTAAACTGAAAGAAAATGTAACAAAGAACGTACAAAACTTCAATGCATGAAGCTGCAATGAGCACCTTCTAAGTCATCAAGTCCTTAAAGGAATTCAACCCCCATTTAACTATTCAAATTAATCAAGAGTATTTGGTAGAAGGCACAGGACTGAAAGTGAATAAATCTGAGCAGCGGTCTTTGCTCTAGCATGAATGGCTATTCTATTCCATTTCTTTTTGCTCTTCTTCCTGGTGCTGCCTTCTGCATCTAGAGTTCAGGACTGGATTTGAGACAGATATTTACTCCTCTCGTGAACTACATCAACTGCTCTGATCCTTGTCCTGCACAGAGCCCTGAATGTGTGCTTTTTACTGTTAGCAACAGCAGAATAAAGGCTGAGCCCTCCAGACTGTCACGCTGCAGGTGGGTGTCATGCCAAAAAAGCCCAGGGTCACCCAAACGTTTTCAAAGACAGAGAGGAATGAAGCCCCATGTCTCAGTGAAGCTCCCTGCCCACATGAAGCCCTTCCTTCAGAGCTTTCCTACACTGTGTCTGGTGGGGTGGGGGCATATAACAGCATTTTACAGATGAGAAAATTAAGGCCAAACTACCCCTCTCCCAGCTTCCTGGCTGTGAGTCCATCACACAGGCAAGAGGACAGTGTAGTGTTTGCATCCCCAGCCCTGTGGCTTGTCTTTTTTTTTTTTTTTTCCCAGTTCTCAAGAAATATGAAATTGCTTTTTTAATGAGATTATACCACTGAGGGGAAAATCATGATGACTTCAATAATAGCTGTGAACTACAGTTTATCTCAAACATTGCTGCCTTTGAACCAAATGAAATAAAATAATTAAAAAATAGTTTAGCTCAAAGGGTGAACACATGCACAAATCAATATGCTGTAGCTCTGACAGCAGTACCAAAGCTGTAGTACTGCTGATCAAGGTAGCTAAAATGTGATCAGGTCAATCCTAACAAACAGTGTAAGACTGGCATCCTCCTTACCAGCTTACCAGAGGTCCAAATAATAGTCCAGTCCCTTTGTGAAAGGAATAGCAACCCTTCCTCAGGCAGTACAGAAATTACCCTGAAAATGACAAGCAGAGGGGAAGCTCCTGAAGAGACTTAGTTGTTTGTTCTTTCCATATATTTGCTAAAACAAACCTCCCACTTGCATGCCGTGAGCTGCGTAGGTTGCACACATTGCGCACTGCTTATGTTCCATAAGACTGGGTGGACCGCTTAGGAGTGAAATTGTGTTTGACTTTTTCTGTCACTGTGATGTTACAGAAGAGTTGCCCTTTAGTAAATAGTGAAGAAAACACGTTTTTCAGAGTTAACTCACTCACTGTTGCCATATGTAGGAGGGAAATTATGGGGTGCTGACTAACACTGTGGGGAAGCTTGGAAAATCCTCTGAAAACTGAAATAGGAGACTATCTTAGGCATTTCCTTCACCTCTGTCTTTTAGGCATTTTCTCTTCCCATCTGCTCAGTCTACAAATGCTTCTGTGTTCTGCCATTTACATTGCTTATTTTGGGCTTCTGCTGGAAACAGGTTTGAAAGTAGAAATATATTTTTTTTTAAGCTAGACAAAACATTGGAAATACATTACTCTAAAGTGACAGGGGAAGAAATAACTATCTGAAGTTGGAGTTTTCCTATTTGTAGCTTTCACCTTTTCCTATAAGTTAACAAATATTCAGGTATTCAGGGACATTAAAAAAAAAAAAAAAAAAAAAGAAAAGAGAAAGAGAGAGAGAGATGTACAAATTTACACCTTTGTTCTCATAAGAGCCAAAGAGAAATCACTAGTGACATTAATGGGATAAAAACAGAACCATAATTAGCTTAAGCAAAGACATTTTACATTCCCGTTTTCTGGCATATACAAAATAGAAATAGCCACAAACACATTATTGTTATTATAATCATAGTTGTAAGTTATAAATTGTAATTACTAGGCAAGCTTCTCCCTTTCTGTGCTTCTGGTTACCTCATGGATAACCTGCCAGAGTGTTACTAGAACAAGCCCTGAGGGAACAGATTTTCTACAAAAGCAATGAAATGGAAGGGCTGCTCCTCACAGAAAGGAAGAAATGACAGAAGACAGAAGGCTTTCATAGCAAATCACAATAAAATGAATGCTAGCATTCCCTTTGGCCAGTTCTATGTTCCTTAACCTTCTTTTTCCTCATCATGCTTTCTTTCCTTCCTCCCATTCCTATTCTGTAGTAGCAGCACAACAACTCCTTTCTTATCCAGGGCTTAAAAGTCATTATACTGTTAGGAAAAAACTGTTTCTCTTTACAGCTGAAATTTCAGTGACATTTCTAATCTGTGAAGTATTGGGGCACAACATTTACAGACATGGTGTGCCATGACCAATTTAACAACTTACTTACTATCTCTCCCAGCTAAATGTGTGAAGCTTTTACATGTACAATGAACAATGTATTAGTGCCAAAAAAAAAAAAAAATAAATGCCAATTTGTTTCAAATAATTCTGTTTATCTTAATTACATGCTGTTGTACAAAGAATAGTATAACATTGCACTGCATAATGTTTGTCAGAAAGTGTCTGTCTCCAGCAGCTCAGACCATGCATAACCTGTTTGGGTTCACACAAAATTATTCAGTCTTGTCTGTGAGGCCCCCAGCACTCATGTCCAACGAATGAAACATATGTTTTCCCCTTCCCGAGGCCATTTTGCTTAGTTTGGATGGATAGGATAGATTCATTTTTGAAACACAGAATGATGCCAAAGTCCCCAGAGCTGGCTCCAGAAATGGTTGCAACAGGTCTGTGTCAGCTTAGTGTTTACTGACCTAAGCCATACTGAGGACTTCAATGTGGTAAAGTAGTAGTACTGTCCTTGCATCCAAGCTGGCATATATAGTGCTATACTGTGGGCTGCAGATGAGCAGGTTTTCTTGGAAAGACGCCTAGCACATAGCCCCAAACTCTTGGAAGGAGATTTTCTGTGCAGATTTTATCAGCTTTGTCCAACTCCAAAAACAAGGAATCACTATTGGAAAACATGAAGAGATCTTATGACTTGCCTTTTGCTCTCCTGTTTTGAACGTAGTGTTGGGAGATGATGTTATCTAGCTGGTCACATGGAAACAAATTATTGGATTCTGTTCCTGGGTTTCTTGAGGATGTGCTGGATTTTCTGGGGGAAATATCTTTGTAACTGCCTGCTAAGACAGTTGTATCTTTGTTTTCTTGCTTTGTGTTTGCACAGCTTCCAGCTTAACACTGTAACCATAACATGGATTTTAAAAGTAAATTTAATACAAGACAAAAGCTATGAATTCTTGGAAATACAGGGATCTATTAAATAATATACCATTTTGTTGGTTTAAAAGTTCACTTTAGAAAGGTGAATTCTTTCCCCTTTTACTTTTCACCCTTTGTAAAATTGTTTTGCTCATGAGCACTTTTCATCTTTCTTAAACATCTGGTGAGTGTCTTTTAGGGACAGACTAAAATTGTAGAAGAGAGAAATGCAAATAGCATAATTATGGCTTTATTTTGGTCCATACATGAAATTGAAGGATTAGCTGTATGGGACAGCTGTTAGCTAGGGAGGTGGCCTGAGGTCAGGAGGTTATTCTCTTGACTACAAAGAAGATCCCTGGACTGAAGAGAAGAAAGCTTCAGATCATTGCAAACTGATATTTTAGCTTAGTCTTTTAAGAAAAGAGTGTTTGTATGATCAGTTATATTCATATACACACACAAACACATTTTTGCTTATTCTTTTCCCCACAAAACCTTTTGAATCCATTTGTCAAATCCAGTGCAATTTGACAGAGATTTGGAGTTCTCATAGATATTTTGTTCCGTCATGTTTTGAAGCAATAGCCTGTTGACTAAAGGGGAAGATTGTATTTGTTTTCCACTGAGTGAAAGACTTTATCAGGGGGTTGGATCTGAGTAAACACCAGAAAATCCACCAGAAAGGGTGAGACTCTATGAAGACGCCAATTATGGTGAGGACTTCTATTAGGATTCACCCTAGAGACATGATCTGTGAAGGATCCATTAATAAGAAAACAGATTTACTTAGTAAGTAAATTTTACAGTAGTTTAGATGAAGTAGTACAGATAAGAGATTTATGTGAAGTACGCAATAATGTGTCTGCAGAGATGGGTGTACTTTGTTGTGATCTGGCTCTACCTGTCCTTTGAGCTGACAGAGGCAGCCCCAGAGCAAAAGACAGTTAACCATATTAATGCAGAGTTTTGTTTGTGCTGATGTCTGCCTTCCAGCAGGGTTTTTATTACCTCAAACACAAAATTATAACCTTATCTTTGAACTGCATGAGTAGAGAGGGTTAATGCTCAGAAAATAATACAAAAAGACATTGTGATCAAAACTTTCTTGATTTGTTTATTAGGACCCTTGTCATCTGCTATTGATGATGCTTTTCTTTTATCCTGCCATCTGCAAAGGTAGATGCTTAAATAAGGAATGATGTGAACAGAAACAATGAAAGCTGTCTGTTTCCTTGCTGTTGAAATTTCTAGTGTCTAACAAGTAGAAAACTTCAATTGAAATACTATTTGATATTGGACAAATAAATAGCCCCTCTTTTTCCTCTTTCCTCTGAAGTTTCCCTGTGAAAAATCTCTCTCTTTCTCATGTGTTACTTTGCTCACCCACCGTACCCTTTCTTTCCCTGCTTTCCTAACACCCTTATCTTCTGTTCCTCAGATGCAGCAGCCATTAACAGCTAATTCTGTGCTTGTTTCACGTTTTCTGTTTCTCCAGGAGTCATCCAGGAGTATTTATCACGATTTCAATTTAGTAGGTCTGGAGTGTTCTTTGGGGACACTCATGAGGCAAGTCCTATACATCCATTCCATCTGTAGATCCTCCTTTTACAGTGATGACTCTGCTTCTAGACCTGCAAGTACATGGGTACGTAAGAGCATTTGGGCAGCTAATCTGATCACTGCATGATATCATATTCATGACCTCATGTAACTGTGGTGATACATGTGCTGGCAGCAGTGAGAGAGATGAACAGCCAGGAAATACTTTTTCCCTCTGGAAGGTGGGTTGGAAGAGCAGTAGAAGGAGCTACCAGATCGTGTTTGAACCCAAAACTCAGACTCCTGAATTCCTTCCTACCTCCCCAGTAGCCAGAGCTTTATTCTGCTGAATCCTTTTCATAAGAATGTTTTTACCTGTGCCACCGACATAACTTTGTTTTGTAGTACATACAATCTATGTAATGATATAAAATATCCAGTAAACAAGCAAACAACAAAAGCAACAACAACAACAAAATCCTGAGCTGTATCTCTCAGGTTGAGCAAATTGGGTGTCTTTGATACTCGAGTGAAGCATTCAAACCTAGATGCCAGAAGTTTAGCATCTAAAATAAATATGTGACCAGTTCAGAGCACCTTTTAACACTGTCGAAATCTGAAATTCAAATACAGAAGCCAATCATAACCAGCCCATATAACTCTACCAACAACAACAAGCAACAACAAAATACTACAAATTTATATAGATCATCAGACTAGAACTTTTTAAAAAAATGTGTTCACATCTTTGAAATCTAAATTATAGTAGGACATTAAATTAGCAAAACAGACACCTCTGAAGGAATATTACATATGAAAAAAAAAAAAAAAAAAGGATTCATTTACACCTGCTGCAAATCCCATCCATATCATAGAAATACATTACAGATTTTGAAATTTGTCTTGCCTACAAAGCATGCTAAAAAGTCCAGGTGTTAATGGAAGAAAATACGGAAGCTTCTGAATTCTTTCTTCTGCGTTCCAGACCCTCAAGGCAGTTTGTTCTATAAAAAAGCTCAAATTCCTCTTTAGCTCAGGAAAGGGGAGGGAAGGGGTTGCTTGGGACTGTCCCTGAGGGATAGTGCCATACATAGTTGAATAGCACAACAGAAGACATGAACGGCCACACGCCCTTTATCAAAGAGGAGAACAGAAAGGTATGAGATCTGACAGGATACAGCAGGAGCCTTTTTCACAGGATTATCTCAAAGTGCGCTATTAATGTAAAACAATTTTCTTTTGGGGGGTTTACTGGGGCTTTTGTTGTTGCTGCTTTTCATTATGTTTTAGGGATAATAAGATTTGCTGTCAGTGTCAAAAATGAATAGCTTTGCAGAGGCTCTGAAACCTACCAAACCTGAAAGTGCCACTCGGGAGAGGCAGTTTACTGATGTGCTTGTATTGGGATTGTCCAACTGAAGTAAATAACATCCTTGCAAGATAAGTGTTTATCCCTGCATTTTTGAAGGACTCTGAGAGAAAATAAATAAATAAATAAATAAAATAAAAAATCTTGACATGGCTTACAAAAGATTGAACAAACAGAAACGGAAGTAGAAAATCTTATCCTATGTATAGAGGTGAGACACATCTCACCTCATTTCAGCTATCTGAGGGCTGCTTGGCATTTAGAGTAACCTAGTCATGTCAGTACTCCAATTTACGAAGAAGCAAGCACCTACAAAGGACAATTCATCTTTTCCAAGCACAGATGTATAAGAGGGCTGAGAAGGAAATCTGTCTTTCATCACAGACTACTGGGGGAGCCTAGATGATGAGCTGAGGCCAGATGCCTAACCTTTAGACAGCTGACATTAAAGGAGATGAATCTGTGACTTTATCCGAAGATGAGATGTGATTGTACTTTTGTGTGACGAGACACAACAAACTGGTTTCTGAAGAATAGTTGCCATGGATTCCTTAAAATCATTTTCTCTTCTACTAAGAAAAACATAATATTTGATACTTAATTCCCTGGACTGCCCTTGTATTGATTTATCCATTACTTTTGGACAACGCCTTTCCTGAGAGCAGAACTAGAACGTGTCTAACAAGAATTCTTTAAAAAAAAGAGTGAGAAATGGGAGGACCATGGAAAGAGATGAGCTTGCCATTTAAATAAATAAGACTAAGTAACCGCTACATTAAAGAACAGAGTGTTATGCTGCTGCTTTGAAGTGCAAGCCTCTTGCACTATTTCAAGTAATATAAATAAATGTAACAGAGATTCACCAGTGTTTCGGGTAGTCACAACAATGGATAAGTGGGTCCATGGATACAGCTGACCTGAGGTTTTTATTAGTGCCACAAAATAAAATACAAACAACAGCAATCTTTCTGTATTTTTTGTAAACATGATACAGCTTCAAAGCTAGATGTAAGGATTCTTAAGGTACGTAATGATACACTACCTTGAACTACATAAACCCCCCTCTGCTTGTTCATAGAGTTTAAAGATTATCATACACCAGCCATTCATTCCATAAGCCATCCAAAACTTTAGTGCTTCCTCCCAAGGCCAATCATCCTGTACCTATGCACTTCTCCACCAGTAGAAGTGTATTTGAAACACACAAAATTCATCCCACCACCCAGACCAGCTGTGTCTGCCCTGGTAACAGAAGCATCTCCTGTTGACTTTTTACTTGATTAGAAGAGTGGCCACGCTATGAACCTTCAGCTGCTCACATGAGACCTCCTTGACTCATTTGTAATACCTGACTAGCAACACAGCCTCCTTGATAATGGCATCACTGCTGAAAAATGTAAAAATACAGAAAGAAATGAACCAGATACTGCTGTTGAGGTTACTCTCATTTGATCACCCTTGACGCCCTCCAGACTAGCACACACTAGGGTTGTGGGACCTTTAGGACCTTTCTTCTCTGAATAATTTGCTTCCTATCAGCTTTTTGAAGTTGGTCTTTAACTTTAATTTTTAAAGGTGATTGTCATGTTGGATAGGCAAGGCTAGAGCTGTGCTTGTTTTTTTTTTGAGCTGACATGGTAGACACCTACTCATAAGAGAAGGTCCCGATCTTTGGACTGCTAAAAATTAGAAGGTGACAGCTTACAGCCTTCAATCAAGAATCAGATTTCTCTGGATACAACCACATGCTTCCTTTTCTATAAGGTGGTTGTAAATAACCCACCTGGTACACTAATGGTGTGTAAAAGTACTTCGTTCCCCTCAAAATTTCTATCAGAGAGCTTGATTTCTGCTGTAGTAATACACAGTTCTGATTCTCATTCTAGGGAATGGAGCAGTCAAAAAGCTAAGCACTTTGACATTTCATTTGCAGACAGTGAAGCCTTTTACAGGGCTTATCCCTTTCCCTGTAAATCTCATTAGTCAAGGAGGTGAACTCACATATCACTATCTGCAGCAACTTACAGGCATAACCAGGGCAGATGCAGTGCAATTGTTGGTTTACTCCTGTAGGCCTGCAGCCATACAGTTCTTTGTAGAAGATAGACAGGAAATTTATAGCCATGCAATTATCGAATAAACTGTGATAAGTCCTTGGGAAATCTCTATGTACAGGAATCTCTGCAGAAAGTGACAATCCTTTCAGATTTCATGCTAGTCTTCCACACTGATAATCAACGCAGATATATCTACAGCAACCTCCTCCCTATTCATTTGCTTGGGGGCTCTTTGCCTTTACTGCCTTCAGTAGAGAAGAACCCCAAATCCATTAATACTCTTTCATCTCTCTGCCACAGTAAATTTTACATATTTCCCATCAGATGTGTTTAACCCATTGTAGCTGACATAGCTATATTCAGATAACATAATAAACATATTTAATTCAAATTTGTGTTCATTTCCAGCCAGTGAATCAAATAGCTTGACTAGTTTCAATACATGCCAAATAATGTGGAGAGACTCAAAGCAGAGAGCCAAGACCTGGGCAGTCTTTGGTTTGAAGGACATGAATTGTGACTTCATGAGAAAATAAATCTATTTATAACACTCTTAATGCACCACCAAAAGTGCTGTAAAACACTGACAGTCTATGCTTCTGGTTTACTGACTGCACCAGTGACTTTTCTAGTATGTTTGTTCCAAAAACTATGACTGGCTAACTTTGTGCCAGCAGGTCAGCAATCACCTTTGCTCCTGCTGCTGGCATCAAAGCAGAATTAGCAATCATACAATTGTATATCCATACCTACCTTTTCATGTCCTGCTGATCATTGAGTCATGTATCCATATTGGGGGAGGCAGCCAGAGACAGGATGTTACTGTGGCAACTCTATGCTCAGAGGGGGGCAGTAAATCTGGGCAAGGATTTTTAATGGATTGTTTTGTCTTTTTCTTAGAAATACAGAACACATAAAGGGAAAATGTAGCTTTCAGTAAGTGTCCCCATGTGCTTATTTGGGAAAATATCTCTCAGAACATTTTCTGTTAATATGCTCTAAATGGAAGAAAAGGAAGTAGCTTTTAGAACAAAACAATTTGGGGCTAGAAATTTAGTTTTTAAGCAAAACAGAAAGTGAGAAATCAGAATACATAGTTTTGACAGTTTCAGAAAATTTTTACTGTTCCAACTTGTTCTTACTTATTAGTACAATAAGGGTTGGCGATTTTCATTTTTCATTCTTATCTGTGAAGGGAGTTCTTGGATTTCTATGTTTGTCTTTTTTGGAAAGTCCAAATCTTACAGTTCGGGGAAAATAGCTCCCTCAGCGTAAAGCTCCCCTTCGAATTTAAAAGCCTGTCAAGCATCTCTCTGTAGTTCTGATTTATTGTAGCCATGCCAAAGGTGGACAGCACAACTCTGTGCTTACTTGACCAATTCAAAGGGGGTGTTTATGGCAGACACTGTGGCCTAGAGGATGTTATCGCTTTCCCACCCCCTGCCAGGAGGGAATCTGACACTTCTCACTTTGCTAATGTTTTCTTCTCCCTTGCCCCTGGCTGTGGCTAAGTGATTGTTTATGGCAGATACTTTAAATCATTATCACCTCCTGGGCCTTTGAATACAGCTACATAATCTGCTTTTGCATCAGGGAAACTCTTCTATCAGTACAAAGCAAGGCCAAATGTTTATCTGGTGAGATGATAGTCAAAGCAGCTCCTCTAATATTTGAAAACAAATAGCAGTACCTTTGCTCTGTTGCAATGAACACTGGCTAGCTGACACTAAACAGTATTTCTGACACTCCCCACTGCACAGAGCGGGACTTCTTGGATTACTATTTATTTTTAAAACATCAGAAATATCCAGG
Organism: Anas platyrhynchos; assembly: GCF_047663525.1. Classification (NCBI taxonomy): domain Eukaryota; kingdom Metazoa; phylum Chordata; class Aves; order Anseriformes; family Anatidae; genus Anas; species Anas platyrhynchos. The sequence goes on from NC_092587.1 coordinate 8,550,413, forward strand.
GAACTTGGAGGATTATAGAATATATGAATAAACTTCATGAAATACAACTGTGTTTATGGTGTTGCCTTAGCACTTAACCTGGTTTCCAGTGTGGTGGTGCCATCATAGCTATAACAAGAGCTTTCCTCTGGTGGCTGTAGAGCAGTGACTCCAGGCACACCCAGCAGGCAGCTGTGCAGAGCAGGAGATTGCTGGGGGCAGCAGGGAGGCCATGACCTCTCTGCCCGGCTCAGGAAAGCAAAGCTTGTTGTTGCTCCCAGGGGAAAGATATGGGTACTAGGATTGTGATTACTAATTAGCAGGGAAAACAGCCTCTCCTTGAATCATCAATGACTTCAGCCATAGCCCTCCCAAGCCTCTGGGAGAATCAAGCCTGACTCTTCAGGATTGTGTTCCACAAACACCCCCTGGTTCTTGCCTCCATGGTTGTGCCTCTCTTCTCTTAGCTCTCATCTTCCAAGTATCAACATTCAGCCATTTTCAAGCAGTTAAAAGGCCTTCAGCAGGCTCAGTCAACTGCCATAGTGAGCCTTGCAGCTCACTAAAGGTTTCTAGCAGCAAAGTGTTTTGTTGGCAGAGGAGAGTTCAAAGGAAGCAGTTGAAGGACAACAGTTATTCGACTGGTAATAATTACAGAGCTCCTTTTACTCACTGAAGCCAGGGTTATGTTCTGGAAAGCTCCTATTTGAAGAGGACTTTGGAAACAAAAGTCTCACCTATTGAAAATGCTCAAGTGGGTGTTGAATAGGTGCTGAATGGAAATTGGCACAAATTTCCAAGGCTTAGGGTTTTAGATCACTTGTTACTAACTAGATGAGAAAAACACTGTCAAATATTGTTGGATAAAATCCTAAAATGAGAGTTTACTTTAGACTCTGTATGGAATTTCAGATTTGGAATGAAAGTGTAATGCTTTGCTTGATAAGAATTTAGTGTTAGTATAGGAGTTGATGTATAGGCTTAAATCCTGGTCCAAATGAAGTTGCTCAGGGCTTTGGCATGAACTGGAGCTATTTGGAGCCGTTTTCTGAGGAAGTGGATGCAAGAGGGAAGGGGAAATAGGAACAATGTTTATAGAAGAACGAAGCAGGTTTTGTCAGTATTCTTATTCATCAAAGGGAAGCTCGCTGTCCAAAAATATTAACATCAACAGAAATGTAATGGGTTTACATTTCTGGTTAACCATATAACACAGCTGTTACCTCACTTTACTGTTCTACATGTTGCAGGTTTAGCCAATGAACATGCAAACTCATCCAAAATATGGTAGCAGGAGCAAATACAACTAAATAAAGAAATCTTGTTTGAGGCTTTGAAAAATTCCTACTGTTGCATTGCAGTGAAAATGTCCAGAGTTGTCAGCACAGCCAGCTCAAGGCTGACAGCATGAGTGCCTAGGAAATGTTTTAAGCTGCTAAAGGAACAGAAGTTACAGTTTTCAAGCCAGAAACACAGTAGTTTTGTCCGTTCTATTATATTACCCCCTTCCCAGTAATTGCCTGACAAAGAAAGTCACGGGGAAGAGCACAGGAACATTTTTGTTGACTTTGTCCCTGTGAGCATGGATTAAAGGAAAATTTTTTCTGTAGGTAGGAGCAGTTTAAAAGTAGCATTGTTTTCTAGCTTCAGATTCTAAGAGCCAGGCATGGATTATACTGAAATAGTGAGGTTTAAATTTTGAGCATTCAAGGACAACATTAGTCTGGCCCTTCCTTTATTCTCTTGGCTTTGCATTTCATAATTAGACTATACTGACTATATCACCTCTGCACTCATATCTTTCATTCAGAGTATTCCTACTGTCATACTTACATCTTCAACAACTAACACAACATGTTAAGCTTGAAAGGACATTTAATCACCCAGTTCCAATACTTTGTGAATCTGACCTCAACAATCACACTTTCTCTCTTTCAGCTGACTCTGATTTATTCTCAGAAACATTTAATTCTCCCTGCCTTGTCCAAACTGTCTAAGCAATATTATGCATATTTATTTTATGTGGTTTATAAGTAAACTGTTTCCTGCCATCTCTGACACAGCCAGAGTTCAGCTTTCCCCTTGTCCTATTTTTGTTTATATATTTTTTTTATCAAATTTCATAACTGCTTACCCAACCTTGTCTTCTCTTTCTACTGACAGATGTCTCAAAATCCTATATAGTCTGTTCCTTTTCTCTTTCTCTGTTTCCCCCCTCACTCAATGACTTCAGAATATGAACAACCCCCTTAAAACAAATTACTCATGTTTACCCTTTTACTGCTAAGCAATTCCAGATCAGATCATCACTGTGAAGTTATTTTTCTGATATGTCTTCTTTTATATTCTATTGCCAATTCAGATTTCAAGGCTTCTGAAGAAATAAAAGTACCTATTCTCCTGATTTCTTTTCTGAGGTGCTTTTCTCCACACCTGTCTGCAGCTTCACTTCTCTATGCTCACATACATGAAGTAATTCAAGTTGTACTTCTCCGCTTCAAGTCTTCCAACAGTTTCTATCATCTCCTTCTTCAATATTATCATTTTTGTTCTTTGTCCAAAGTTATGCTGTTCTGCTGTTAATCAGCCTCATGTCTCTATTATCTCTTGTCTTAATTAACCTAGTTCCCTTCCCTTCCTTTTTTTTTTTTTTTCTCTTTTCTTTTTGTAGATATTACATTCATCCCTACTTAGCTTTCAGTGTCTCCTAGGAGACAAAATCAAAATCAAAATATCTTTCACTATTGGTATGTCAATTACTTTCAGTTTTCTTCAACTTGTTTTCAATTTCAATGAAACAACATAACATTAACAATAAAAGTACTTAATGAATGATCTGAAACTGTTTTTTTCCTCCTCCCTCCCTCCCTCCCTCCCTCCCTTCCTTCCTTCCTTCCTTCCTTCCTTCCTCCCTCCCTCCCTTCCTCCCTTCCTCCCTTCCTCCCTTCCTCCTTTCCTTCCTCCCTTCCTTCTGTTATATATGGAGTGGTAATTCGTGTCGAGAAAATGGTTGATATTAATAAAGAAGGGGGAGATTTGGGAAAGTGGCCATGGGGGTTGGAAAGCCCTGTGGTTGAGATAACATTAGACTCTTAACAATGAGGCCATCAGGAATATAAAAGAGTTTAGAGGGAACAAAGAAGGGTGATTCGTGATTCAGGAGACTTCATGCAGTCTTGAGTTGCTTTTTCTCCAGCCACTAAGGCATGGAAGTTTCTGGGTGTTTGCTGTTGCTGTTATATGCAAAGTTGTTTGACCAAAGAAAAGTTGTTTTGAAAAGAACTGCTGTGGAGAGAAGGGTATAAGAGGGGAGCCTGTCCTCAAGATAAAAAAAAAAAAAAAAAAAAAAGGCAAAGCGATGTGATGAAGTTGTCATCAGTAAAGAAGCAGAAAGAAGGAGTGAAGAGGAACAGGCTGGCAGAATGGAGACCAGGATAGGAACAGGCACATTGATCGCCTCATGAAGATAGGTTTGGCCAAACTCAGCAAACTGCTCAGAGAAGCTCGTACTGAAAGTCGCTGGAATGGGCGCACTGGAGCTGCGAAGAAGCTCAAGCTGAGAGAAGCAGACCCACGCACACAACTGCCTCTCGCTGGTAAGCAGTTGCGCATTATGTGGAATCCTACGTCCTTAGAAACAAAGACTGTCCTGGTAACCTTACAGCTTATTCTCCTTATTAACAATCGGACAGGTTATGAGCCCGAAATATGGGACCAAACTGATGTCAAGGTGTGGGACTCTGCAACTAAGAATGACAAGGTTGCAGTGGGATTGCTCGGCACCTGGCGAGCAATCTCTGAGGCCTTAAAGAGCCATGTGGGAACACAATCGTGTGGCTTGCCAGACAGTGAGGGAGCTGCGGGCTCCTTTACTGATCCAACTCTTATGCCATCGGCCCCTCTGCCGCTACAGCCGTCGAAGGCTTTTGCTATTACGCCCGCTGTTGACCTGAACGTGCCTTTTTATCCAGGCCTCATTGGCCTTGAAAAGGAGATGGATATGCTTTTCTTCGATCTGGGAAGAACGGGATACATAAGGCCCAAAGACCAAGTTGCTTGACAACTTAAAGCGAGACATATTGTTCAAAAGGAATGGAAAATGGAGACTTGTTTGTAATCAAGAAAAGGAATGGAAAATGGAGACTGTTAAGTCATGGAACTTAAAGGATTGCTTGTTACCATTTCTGAATGTGCATATGTATAGGCGTACTCGATTTTAGTAAGTTATGTAACTTAAAGGATTGTTTGTTACCTTTCCTGATTTTATGCATTTATAGGCATACTTGGGTTTAGTATGTAAAGCAATGTTCTATATATTTAGAATGTTTGATGTTCGTGTGTGCGTGGTGGTGGAGCGTAGACTCCCCGCACACCCAGTGCTGTTTACTTGCCTTTTATACCTTTTAGAAATATTTGTTTTATAAATATTGCTAAATTCAGATGAGTTGAGACTTCATTTATAATACTTCCATTAAAAGTATAATAAAGAGGCCAATTCTAGACTCAGAAGTGTTGTTGCTACAAGTTCTTTTGTTGAATAGCCCAAAGCTATCTAGGATCTGAAACATCCAGATATAAATACTAAATGCCTGAAATAGAACAAGAGATTTAGAACATTATTTCTTACTACCTGTTGTACTTTAAGAATATTCTACCTTAAACTCTTCAGGCTATGATTCCTTAATATTGGTGTCTCCTGTGGAACCTGGTCTACTCCAAAATAATAAAATAATCAAGATTGCAAGAAATTAGGATTTGGCAGTCTGAAATATTAGATTATAAAGTTCTTTCTCTTTCTCAGTCCAATTTCCTTCATTCAGATACAGAGGATTTTTAATCTAATCCACATTTCAGGTTAGCCCAAAACTTGAGTCATAGGGAACCATTTACTCTAGAGATGTCAAAATTAATAGTTAACATATAGGAATCATAATGTTATTAACTTTTTTTTTTTGTTGTTGTTAAATTTGGCCGTACTTCTGGAGTGACCAAAATTGGCTATATGTAGTGAATTATATTTTGAAACTCACACAGTTAATTCTGTCTAACATGACTGAGGTTTGGTTGATAAGACTCAGTGATAACTATGGGGACATTTTTATGTGTGGTAACTTACAATGATCTGTGTAAATCAGAAGAAGACTATTGAATAAAGTAACTGTCATTTCTCGTACTGTTACCGAATATTTTTATTTATTTGTATTAAGGTGTGTTTCTTTCCACTCACCATCCTCTTCCCTCCAGCTGAGTAGCATTATTTAACTGATGTAACTGGGGAAAAAAAAAAAAGAAAAAAAAAGAAAAAAAAAAGTCCACATTTACAGCTTATAATGAACACAAAGAAACTGGCCAAAAGTAGGAAGCGTGAACTTAAATTCTAATTCCAGTGCAACAAAAGCACTACACAATGCCTCAAGCACTTTCACTAACATGAAGGATTTAGAAAAATGACATTTCACACATCCTTGTGCTCTCCTAGGATCTTTGGAACATGGCCAATACTCATGAACTTTAATTGCCTTAAGGAGGAAGTTCTCATGTACTTAAAATTTTATTTGAAATGTTAATCGTGATGAGTAGGGGAAAGGGTTATCCTTTCAATACTACCTTCTAACCTGATGAGCATTTATTTTCCAATAACTGTAGCCCCAACTACTCATTAAGAGACTTTAATACACAGTGTGATGGAAACCTATTAATCTCTGGAAAACGCTGTTCATACTGTCTTAGATCATAACCCCAGATGAGCTGTTGACCTCATCAGTTCTTATTTATTAGCAGCACAAAACCACCACAAGGTTTGGAACAGTCAGCATTCCCTGTCCAGGGAAAGCTATGGCTTTTGAAGGGTGTAGCAGGTTTGACTATGTAACTAAACACAAGAAATACACTGGAAGTAGTGTTATTTAAGCACTGAACTGATTTACACATGGAAAGAATATGGTTTTTGTGTTTCCTACCTTCAAGGCATGAATTTTTCCTTTTTTTTTTTTTTTTTTTTTTTTTTTTCATTTTGTGATCCTTTCTAATGAAGGGTTTCATGTTTTCAACCACTGTTGTGGAAACAGTCTAGTCAGACTATGAATTCATTGTCTACATGTTTGCATCATTTACTAATAAACACAGCTGACACTGTTTTAGCTGATCAACTGAAATTAAACCTTCCTTTCTCAACAAACAAACCTGACCTGAAGACAATAACACCTTGGTCCATTGCATGGCCTCACGTTGTTTTCTGAAATTAATGTTAAATGAATAGGATATTGAAAAAGGCTGTTTCAACTTTTGTGAACATGAAGCTTGATCCTTCCCTGAACTATTGCATGCTAATTAACTTTTCACTATTTGAAGTCAACACACAATTACATCTCCTATGTCAGTTTTCAAATAACGAGGAGGAGGAAGTGTTCAATTAGCATTGTCAAGTGAAAATGTAGACATCCACTATATAGAAGGAACCCTTTGTTGACTTATAGTCAAGCAGTGTCAAAAGCACAGCAGGAAATTATCATTAGCCAATCTGGACTTCAGCTTCATCAGCTTCTGAAGGAGAGCAATTTAGGTAGAAAGTCAATCACATCTGTAACTTCGGTCAACCTATCCATGGTATGCATGCACAGATGGGATGAAGATTGCTTACACATTCCAGCTCCTGGACCTAGTGCTTTATTCTTTTCTTTATCAGATGTGCTAAATACCATTTGAAAGCTGTTGTTATTTTGGAGACTGAGATTAATGACTTATCTTTAAAGTTACAACAGCTGTTTCATTTTATGAAGCCTATTTTTTGCAAATATTCATGGCTGCATTGGTAATTGATATTTATTGTCATGCTCAGGAGATGAAGTGCTTTGAAAATGGGATTAATATTCAAATGGTGGACAGAGTCATATGGAATGTTTTTAAGCAAATTCAGAAAGATGTGCTGAATATGAGCCACACGCCACTTCCAAAAAAAAGGCAGTATTGAAGCCATGTGTCATGTTCATTCCATTTTTCCACCCCACAAGTGATGGGCTGTGCTATGGCTGCATGCAACAATTATAAAGTGATAAGCTCCTGCTGACATTTTGCAGCAGTTGTATTATGATGGGGGAATGGGGTTCCAAGTATCCCATTCACTCAGGTGTAGGGAAATTTAGCTCACATCTATCCTTTGTAAAAATATTACAGAACTTAATGGAACACAAAATATTTTATATGATGATGATAGGGCAGGACTGTGCTCCTGTTAAATCACCTAAGCCACTATTTTGGTTTTAGCTAAACAAAAGGTTAGGCTCAATGTTGAAGAACACCATTAAGATACATTCAGTGTCTCTTGAAGATTCAGGTTAGTTGCAAGCTTTCGGGTTAGAATTAATTTCATTTATGAACGCCAAATGTGTTGAGATAATATATCTTCAGATTCCTATTTTGTCTGTTATTTTCTTTTGTATATCATTTTGTGAAATGACTCAAATCGAACATGATTTATTTAACTTTTAAGTTGATTTGGAGGATTGGAGAAAATAATATAAATAGTAAATACTTTCTTTAAAAGCATACCTTATCTGGAGGGTAAACTTTGCTGTAGATGTGTAGATAACTATGGCTAGCAATAAATAGTATGAGGTAAATGTTAACTTAAGACAGCTCCCTATGTGTATTTATTGCCTAAAGAAGGCACATCAAAAGATAAAACTAAACACTCCTTAAGGCTATAGTTATAGAGTACCATAAAAGATTGAGTATGTTACTTGTAATAAAATGCCTTAGTGAGGTCTAGCAAAGTTGCCAAATAGTTTCACTTTACCTTAGCCTGACTTGCTATTTTTCACATTAATTTGTCTTTACATGGGTTTGAATAATTGCTGAATGTTTAAAAAAAAAAAAAAGGCAAATTTTGGCAAGAAATTACACAATGTAATGCTGAAAGGAGTAACATATAGGGTGATAGGTTTGTAACTCAACTGACAGATGGAGTAGATTCTGCTGTGCTGCTCTATATTTGTCCCTCATAAAATCACTCCTGGCTGAGAAAAGTAGTTCAAATTTTCATGGAGTACTTTTCAATTATCTTATAACACACACCCAAGTGTTCTTACCTTGTATAACTATGAAAAAAATCATTTTGACATTAGGAAATTGTTGTTGAATTTGATCTGCTTACTATTGGTGACACAGTGGCAGATCCATGAAGACAGAATAATTGATGTCATATCACACTGCTGCTGAGATAACAGCACTGATCTATATTTTAATAATACAACAAACAACATATTACTTCATTACTGCTGAAAAAATCTCCAGACACTGAAAGAGTGATAAGAAATATTTCACCACAGAGGATCAAACACACACACACACAAAATAGTTTTAAAAGAAGATAGAGCCATGTTTTCCAAGTTTTATACCATGCAATCTGGGATTATAATATGAATAGCCAGCATTTTTTTTCCTAGTTGGTAGAACCATAGTTGTGTTTGCAGTAAAATATAAAACCTAAGCAATTTATAACATTAAAAGAAGATTTTGTTCTACATAAACTGGTATAAACTCCTCTAAGAATCGGGTGCATTGGCTGATTTGAAAAGTCACAAAATTGAAAAATCTGTTCTATGGGTAACTTCAGTATTTTAGTAGAAGTTCTAAATCTGAATAAAACCCAGAAAGCCTGAAGTTTCTCCTGGAAGAGAAATCTCATAAAGTTCTACTAAGGTGTCTGATATTGGGGGTTTAGCTGCTGCCCTAACTCAGGAAGGCCCTGGTAGTGCTGAAGGAAGTAAGCACCGGCAAGGAAGAAAAATTTTCCTGGATCTAAATAAGTGGACCAGAGGACAGAAACGGACAGAGATCTCTCCCACAATCATAGATCTATGGCAGACCTGGAAGTGTTTCCAGCTATCTGCATGGCAAGGTTTTCCTGGTGTATAAGGTCCTGTGAGCATCCTTAAGACCAGAAAAGTTTTCTATTGGGAGTCAGTCTGAATCATTTTGCTATCCACCTTTCTAAATGAGTTCCATGTGAACAGAGTATATCAAAGAAAAAATATAGATAGATAGATTCATATTAAATAGCTAAGTAGACAGATTCTTAGAAATTGGTATGACCTTCTGGGAAGAAAAAGGCTCAGCTAGAATCCAAACGAAAAGGTTCTACTGATAGTGTTATTTTTCAGATATTTTTTTCCCCTTGATTCTTCTTGTGCAAGAGCAAAACTTCAGAATTGAAGTTATAAATTCCTATTTTTTCTCCACTAATAAAAATAAATAAATGTTGAATTTAGTATCATATGGAATGCATATGAAGGTAGTCAGGAGAAAGAACTAATTCAAAGGCAGTATCTTACTTGCCTGGGTGTTAGTAAGCAGAGCTTGAGAACTACAATGTAGTAGTGTTTTTCATACTGATTTTTATGTGTCTGTGTGAAAAAGATGATAATCTTTTTCTGTCTGTTTATAATAATGAGCTGTAAATGTACACTTCTGATAAAACTAACTGTTCCCTGCTGTACATGAGTAGAGGCATAAACTCTCTCTCTTTCCTTAAGACTAAGGAAAGAACTATTGTAAGAACTATAATTATTTTTTTAATGGAATTATCTTTTAATTTTGGAGTTGGTATCTGAATTAACCATCCATCCAGTTTGGGGTTGATAAGGAAGAGGGGGAAGTAATCTATATTTAAAGACTCGTATAGGACCCAAATTATTTTTTATGTCTCTTCAAAGCTTTGGCCAGTTATTAAACAAGATATAGATAGGAGGGAAAAAAAAAAAAAATAAAAAAAAATGGAAAAGGTAACACATAGGAAGTAAGAGTAGTCAAAGTTAGAAGACCAGATAAACACCTTTGGGAGAGGTGGTAAAGATATGTCATTCCAATATTGAGAAATTAACACCTTTATGAAGTTTAGCCTGAAAATACATGTGAAAAGGAAATCCTGTGTATATTGTAGCTTCAAAATCTAATTTTCAGGCTTGACTGTGACTTTTTCCATTACCAGTTCTTGTATTGAATTACTTTTTTTTTTCGTAAGTCTCAAGCATTTCAGAGCATGTGACTTTCCACTCAAATCAATGAAAAGCATATCACCAGCTGGCCCTTTGTCTTTGTTGTGCCCCAGTTAAAAATGCTTTTCATTTCACTGACAATGCCACATGCCATGAAATGAATTTCTTTTCACAGATTCTTGGTGTCATTTGTGCAAATGTAATTAGATCTGCATCTTAGTCAAGTAAGTAATCCCAAGAAGTGAAATACTGACTTTAGAGGCTTATTGATTTTTAGCAGTGGCATAAGGCATGAGTTGTGAACTTCAACACTTCTGAATTGTCTGGGAAACAGTTAAAATCACCAGTTAAAGTTTCTAGCTTTTCAGACATGAAAGTAAATAGAATCTAGTCGGCGAGTTACTCTGTATTCATTCCATTAGTAGTTTGCTTGGATGATTCCTTCAATATGCGTGGTAAAAATGACTCTAATATAGACCGTTCTCCAAAACTTCCTGACTCATTACTCCAAAGTTGCTAGATAATAATTAGCAATCAGTGATGATGCATGGGATATTTTGGTGGCATTATGTAGGATGAGTACAAGGTGAGTTTGAGGGTTGACTAGGAAGTATAGAGCATAGTCTGGGAATAGAATCACAGAATGGTTTGGGTTAGAAGGGACCTTAAAGGTCATCTAGTTCCACACCTGTGCCACAGGCACCTTCCACTAGACCAGGTTGCTCAAAGCCCCATCCAACCTGGCCTTGAACACTTCCAGAGATGAAAAAAGAAGAAAGAATTAGCGCTTCATGAAGCTTCTACGTAAGATTAAAATAGAGTATATGCTACACAGGACTACCAGCCAAGTCATATATGTTTCATCTGATGACTTGGGAAAAGCCTATTAACATCACAATTTGATAGAGATCCAAGTGATGGATACAAAAGTAAAAACTTTGTGTCAATTTAGTGCTTTGATCCATTAGTTAATAGAAATTATGGCTTGGATGCTACCTGACTTGGATGTTCTGACTTAAGTTTTCAAATGCAATTAGATCTGAGATTCAGTGTGTGAAAGCCTCTTCAGATTAGAAGCTGGAGGTGGCTCTTTTAGGGTCGTCTCTAGCCTCTTCTATTTCAGGAAAATTAAGGAAGATTTTCAATAGAATTCCCTTTCATAACCTTGTTATACACTCTTTTCTTCCAAGCTGACTCTTCCTACTTTCTCTTCAAGTTAGAGGATTACTAGTTATATATATATAACTATGATATAACTCTAAAGAGTGAGAATTCATAAACTTTAATTTCAGAAATAGTCAGGGAACATTAATTATGGATCTGAAAATATTATTTCTAAACCAATAGCAATCCATGACATACAGTATTCCCATAATTAAATGAAAGATAATAAGTAAATGTACTTTTCACAAATGAAAATGTGTTAAATCTATTGTAGGCTTTGATTCAGTTGATTCAGTAGAACAGCAGGGTTGGACACCTGAAAAACAGGTTTGTAAAGGAAAGGCTTCCAGACACTACTTTGTAAGAATGATAACAGGCGCCACTATGTTGGAGATACTGATAATAGCCCAGTTAAGATTATTTTTACTGTAGTTGTGTGTAATTGAAAACCAGGTCCTTGACTTTTCTTCTCATGTTGGATTCACCGTGGGTAAAATTTGACTTTAAGAGTACTTCCTTATATGGAAATTTTAAATAAAATTTGTATATTTATTTTCTGATGAATTTCTACTTTGTTGGTATTGTTAGTCACAAATTAGTCTCATAAACCACCTGTAACATGAAGGTCTCATAAACCACCTGTAACTCTCAGCTGAAGAGAGTTATGTTGGAAAGTGTGGCTATCTGTTTCTGTCCACATACATTATTATTTTGGTTGATGCATTTTATATATATATATTTTTTGACCAGTAGCTATATATTGGTCTTCTTTACTTTGGTTCTGTCGAGAAAACCACTGCTACTAATTCTCAATGGTCTCACCTTTGTTTTTGTTTAGCTCTTACAGAGTCATGAACAGTGAACAAATTGTCATTTAAAAAAAAAAAAAAACAACAAAAAACAAAAAAACAAAAAAAGGATTTTACTCATCCCATCATTCTCTTTTTCATATTTTCCTCTTTTTCAGAACAACTGAAACAGTTTATTTAGTACAGTAGTTCTGTAAGCAAAGATAAAAATCATCCTAAATCTGATAGTCATCAGTTGTTCAGCAGACATCACAAGACCGTCTTATCTCCTAATTACTCAGGAAGGTTTAAGCTGTACTTGAGGGCTTTTCTGAAATGCAGAGAACATTTCAATTTTACTTCAAACTTTTCATTCTAGAGAAGCAACAGGAGAAAAGTCTTCCATGGAAATCAATATGCAGCTTCCTGTCCAAAAAGTTTCTGAAGTCTCTGGTCCTAAAATCTGTTTCCATCAATGGTAAATACAAAGAGCTACAGTGCTCCACTGAAGCCATTGAAGGTCTCCTTAAGTTTGTATACAATAATATATGATGGTAACATGAAAGCAAAGATAAAAGATTTGTAAATCCAGCATATAAAGTCAGCAGAAGGAAGGAAAAATCTTGAAGAATTTAAGTCTATAGGGACAAAAACTATCAGTGAGTTTATTTTCTCATTCTTGATACCTATAGGAAATTAAAAAAAAAAAAAAAATCTCACTAAGAGGTAAGAAGTGAAGATTTGAGTACATGAAGAGAAAGGAGAAGTGTCATGAGTGGATTGAATGATTTGGCTTCTAGGAAGTTGTGCTGACTGAGGGGGAATGGAGAAGGAAAATGAAGAATTCCATTTTAGTCAAAATGTAAAGGAGAAGCATTGCTTGAACAGCTCATTCTTTAGCAGCTCAGTTTCTCCCTGTTAAATGCAAGGGCAATAAATACTTTGGTGTGTTCAGGAGAGATTTCTGTGATTTTTTTTTTTTTTTTTCCCAGAAACTGCTCCTTATTTTTTATTACATTTTTTTTTTTAAGTCAATAATTTTGTATGCTGCATGTAAACAGGTAGCAATGCAGGAAGGTGAAAGTAATAAGAAAAGGTTAAATTACCAATGGAAGAACTGCAGGTACAAGGCTTAAAGGGATTCAAGTCTGAGATGTTACTTTAAACTACAGCATGTTGTAGTTAGATTAATTTCTAGACCAAGAAGAGCCACCTTGTTATTCTGCTCATACAATTTAATTTTTTGAGATAGAATAACAATAATAATAATAAACAACTCTAATAGGATATAAAATTGACTCTTTTAACCTCAAACTGTTGTTGTTTGGTTGCTTTTGGTTTAGTTTTTCCTTTTTTTTTTTTTTATTCTGAACTTCTTGTTCTCATGGATCAAACTAAATTTCTGAGACAAAATAATTTCCCAGAAAACAAACAAACAAACAAACAAAAAAACACAACAGGAAGTACTGGGCCATCCTGGAGATGGGAATGAAACAAGACTCAGGTACTATAGATATATAGATATAGATATAATGAAATGTACGAAGTTGAGCATGAGAACAGTCCAGGAGGGACAAATGGCAGATATAATAGGGAACAACAGGACTGTTGTGCTTTCTATCCCTTGCCAAGATGTGGCTAATAATATCTGAAGGTCTCTGATGAGATCTTCAGTGTGGGTATCTTGCATTTATGCCACTAAAACTTATGAAGGATGGGCATTCACTTTTTTTTACACCATCCTTTTCTCAGTGATTCTTCTCTGGAGGAGGGTGACTGAACTTTCCAAGACAGACTGAACTTTTCTGTTTACCACCATGAAACATAACTACAATGAAGAAGATGCAGCCTTTATCTCTCTGCTCTGTATGAAATTTGACCTGTGATTCATAAGAGGTGATCCTCACTTTTCTAGTATGCCCTTCATGCCCTTCTTCCTGAAGGCTTCCTGCTCAGAGTTTTTTGATAAGTGAATGCATTTTCTAGATATGCTTGCTTTCTTTTTTTACTTTCTTTTTTTTTTTTTTTTTTTTTTTTTGTTCCTCCTATTCCTCTCTCATTTCTGAAAAGAAGCAATGAGATGGAAGAAATGGACTCTAAAAGAAGCTCAAAGGCAGAGATTTTGCTGAATGATGACAGCAGACCGAAGGAGCCTCCGGGTAAAAATGGGGTAATTGGACAGCGCAATATCATATGATTTTGAGACATGATGTGACTAGAATCCATATAGCATTTAATTATACATGTCCAAATATGAGTGTCTTCAATCACCCTTCTTTTGGGGCCTCTCTCCATATCATTTAGCTCACAGTGAAGGATGCTTTCTTCCTTTAGGCACAGAGGAGCATTTGTCAGCTACCCTTCAGCCTGTGTTTAGGAGGAGGGGGTGATACATGTTCACAGCCCATCTCAGCAGCACTACCTGTTGAAGCAGGTATGGCAGGTCTGATGAGGACTGCCCACACAGCTGCTCACTTTCCTCTTCTTCCTCTGTGTTTTTAATGTAATCTTTGCATTCAATGTTGTTTTCATCACCCCATCAATCTTCCTGGACACACATCCCTTTGCTCCTTGACTTTCAGTACACTCCAGTGAATGGCTTTTGGGTTTTTGGTTGCTCATGATGCATATTTCTCTTCTTGCAGAAATTTTAGGTCAGCATAGTACTTCTCTGAAAATATTCAAAAGTGAAGGAGTTGAGAATCCGGCCTAAAGTAGGCAAGACCAAGGTGATGTCTGAAAACTTTTCTGTATTTTGTGTATTTCTTAACAAGGAAACAGATCCTCTTGTACTTTCTTCATTAGGCATCTTCCGTTTAGGAAATTTCTCTGTAATACAGGCTTGTATATGGGCTGTGTTAGAGTCTCAAACTTCCATAACTAATGAAGATGAAGGGTATGGGAATTATTTTTTAATCACAACTTAAGATCCATAGAAGCTTTAAAAAAAAAAAAAAAAAAAAAAACTTTTGAGCCATGCTGATTAGTGCTGCTATATTGCTTAGAAAAGTTTGAGGAACAGTCAATATCTAACATAGTTTGAAATGTGCTACTATTTCAAACTCTTTGGAATATTAAAAATATGTTTTTTGTATGTATAACTACATATAACTTTGAAACAGTATATGCGAGTGACATTATGTGGGTGACTTTACCATCATGGCACATTTAGTTTTAGTATTATTATAATTTATTTTGTCCTAAAGAGGATTTTTTTTTCCTACCTGTATAGAGCCTGTAAATGCTAGGAATAATTTTAATTTTTAAAATTAAATTTACAAAACTCTCCTGACACATAAATCGTATTACATAAATCAGCTGTGAATATACTTTGAATGTATTCTTCAGACCACCTATATGATACAGAGCAATTCTGACGATTGTTCTGTATCTTCAAGAGTGAAACAAACAAACAAACAAAAACACAAGAACCACCAGCAGCCCATTTACACACAAACATGAGGCTTTTCTTATTTCTGAACAATATATGGGATTAGTAGACTTTAAATGTCCATTGGAAGTGTCTTCCTCATGGCTATGGCACTGTCTCCCTGGCCTTTCTCTGAACATTTAAAGTCAGCTATAGTCCTTTGTAAGTTTTTATAGAAATAGACTATAACATTAAAGATTTTGAATTAATGAAACTTGCAGCCACTTTAACATGTTGCATCAATTCCAGTCTCTTAGTGAAAGAGGTTAGAAAACCAAACATTGCTTTGATGAGAGAAAAAAGAGTGAGGAGGATCTGCGGTAAGCCATTAGTAACTGTTCTTCTGTCTCCTTTCCTGTGACTAAACTCTTCTAAAAGAGGTTTATTTGTACCTAGTGAAACATAGCTTCAGTCCTGCAGCAAAACAGGCAAAGTGGTGTTGAGAACAAAACTTACCCTCTGCTCTGATAACTCTGGTATTTTTTGTACCTTGTAGAGCTTTGTGATTTGCACAAGGAGGCTTCTCTCCTAATCCAGGTAAGGTAGAAAGGAGGCAAACTAGAGAGTTTAGTGTATGCAGAAAGCAAGATCTTTTCCTCCTTTGGGTTTCCCCCAAAGTCTTCCATTATATCACCTTTTCCTACTGCAAAACTCTAGTAGTAGTGGTGTGTACTGTATGGAATTCAGTCTGCCTCACTTGCCAGCCACTGTGCTTGGCTTTTTTTTTATTATTATTATTTGTTTGCATACTTATCTTTCTGTGGCTTTGACATTTAAACATAAATGTTTATAGACTTTTTTTTTTTTTTTTTTCAGTATAAGCTTCTGGGAAGTAATCAGCTCACAGACCAAATTTTACATTTTCCTGTATATAAGGGTAGGAAATAGGAAAAGAGGAACACAGGAATCTGTTCTTCCTGCTTGACTGGGAGTCATCACCTTTGCAGCTTGTAGGCCAAAAGAGGAAAGCTTTATAACTTTATAGCTGATGCCTATAGCATTAGTTAGCATTAGTATCTACCTTCCAAGAGAGATAAGACTCATACTGATTATAGCTGTTTTTCTTCAAACTGCAAGAAGCAACATATTGATCTCCAAAACAGCACATCTGCCATGACAGAATCATGGGGATTTTCAGAACATTTGTACTAATCCATGAGGATAAAGGATAAAGTGCTGTCCTCCTGCATGAAAATCTTAAGTTTCCATTGATATTCTTGTATTTTGGGTATCCAGTAGCTACTGTGATGGCTAATATTGAAATATACAGAAATCTGATCTGAAAGACAGACTTGAATTTTGTCACATGCATGAATGTCACTGCACCGAATGAACTGTTCAGGCATTTTGAGTGATAAACCCCATGCCAGGATTGCATACCCTACATTATCTATGGTCTTTCAGTGCACATGGATAAATAAGTTATTGAATTCAGTGCTTACTGAATTCAATGTTGTATCTCTATATATGTCATATATCTCCAAAGATCATCTATTTTGTTAATTGACAAAGTGATAAAATTTTAAAGCTTCAAAGCTATTATTTTTAATATATCTTTTTAAATGTTTTCTCCTCATTTGTGCAGCTAATCTGTGAGAAGGGCGATCTAGATAATGTGAATTGCAGAGTAAAGTGTTAATTTGTTAAACTGTGGAGCTCCACCTGGCCTAGATCACTAGACTCCTTCTCTATGCATGTGCAACTTCTCTTCATGTTAATAAGGAAAGCATGTTCTTTGAAGAGCAAGAATAAACATCACGCTTCACATCCTAAAGCATTCAAGATGTTTTTTTGGAGATGCCAGAGATAAGTAGCATGATGCACAAATGCACATAATATTTGATGAGGTACCATACTACTTGATGAGATACCATAATACATACTGAACCATTATCATTCTGATGTCTTCCACTACACATGCTGAGACTATCAATAATCACAATTGGTTTAGATTTCTGAATTCTGGTTTTGGATATCTTGAATTGAATTCAAATACAAGTACAAACTGGCACTAAGCCTTTTTTCCTGCATTACAGGAAAAGCAGAGCTAATTCAAAAATGTTGCATTCACTAAGAATTTTGAAGCATGTATCTGTAACTATTTTGGAAAACTAGATGGTTTTCATTTCTTATTTTTTTTTTTTTTGTATAGATATTTTGCACCCTCTGTCTTCTCAATTTTTCCAGCTTTGAAGTAGAAAAGTATAGAAGTAGGAATAAGATAATGCTGTAGTTTTCATATATTTGTGAGAAAATTGTAACGAAAATGTAAATTAAGCCTGAGCTTGCTTTTATTTTTTTTTTATTATTTTTTTTTTTTTAAGAAGTCTGGTTTTGGTCAAAATGTCTGTGAACAAAAGGGTAATAACTTTATAACCCTATTCAGACTTGAAAGTCATGCTAGAGCTAGAGAAAGAATGAGAGAAAGAATGAGAGAAAGTCATGGTTAATGAGTAAAAATAAATGTAGCAAACCAAAAGTATTGTGTTTCATGAAGTCCTGGAAATAAAAATAATAATCAACATTGATTGGCAAACTGAACACATGGAAACCAGTCATTCTCAGACACAAGAAGTAAATATATTCTGTAGAATATTTTGACGTCATTGATTTTTCCAGCAATTTAGAAATAGACCTTCTAATAGGATCTACATGTATAATCCTTAGCTAGTAGATAGCTGGTACTCTTGTTTTGTCAGTGAATCTGGATGAAAATATGTAAGCTGTATCATGGCTACATATTTTGTACTCGTGTTCTTATTTTTGCAAGGTCAGGTTCATGATTTACCTGTGTGTGTAAAACCCTCATTGATACCAGTTAACACACACAGGAAGAATACTCTATTTGGTGTCATTTCTCAGTGGAATAAGATGGGGTAAAATTTGGTTACAAATGGTATGAAGTAAAGAATTCAATAAAACATCTGCATTTGGAGCTATATACTATTTTCAAAGAACCACAGAGGTTTATCTGAAAATGGACATCCTTTGGAAGGCAGTAGTATTGTAAAACTGTTAGATGGACTCAGAGAAAAAGAATTAATCTGGTACAATTACAAAACTGAGCTTAGTTCTAGGCATGTGCAGAGGGGGTAAAAGGATGAACTAGCACAGTTTGTTTCAAGTCCTATCTTTGACATCCCAATAGAACCCTGAATCAATTGCATTTTGATACTTCCTAACACGTACACTGTTATAATTCTGATTTTCTTCTGAACTGCTCACATTTTTGTATACCTTCTTCACTCAAATCTTCAGGAAAACATAGCCAAGTTGTGGTTTTAAGTTCCTTCCTATCTCATGGTAACTCTGTATTTGTTTGTTCAGGCCCTGCTGTTCTATTTCCAGAGACTACCCAAAAGATGGGTTTGCCTCTCATAATGATCTAGTTATACTCCTCCAGAATAGAATAACTACCACCAAACCTGAAAGCCTGTGCACTCACCCACCTGAAAGCCTGGAAGCCAAGGAAAAATTTGTCTGATTAATTCCAATAATGAATTCATACATAATGACCAGGACTAGAGTGGCCTTGTTTCCAGCTGGGTGGAGGAAAGGGACGAATAGATTTACTGGACTGTATAGCCTGGCACATCGGACAGATGTGCCAAACCCAAAAAGCTAGAAGGCCCCACTTTCACAACCTGTATTTGTACTGAAAATAAAGATCAAGCAGGTTTTTGCTCTTCTGCTACATGTGAAGTTTCTGGTCTCCATGAGGAGATGTGTTACACTTTGACAGGTGTACCACCCCAGTCAAACTCTCCAGGCTGTAGTGACTCTTGTGGACACCGATGCACAGTATACCCTAATGCCATCCATCTATAAAGGGGCAGAACCCATCCTTATTTCTGGAGTGACAGGGCTATCCCAACAGCTAACTTCTTCTGCGGTACATATGTCCATGTGATTCCACCTCAGTATATGCCCCTAACTGTGAATAGTTAGTTACAATTAAATCATAGTTAAGGCTTTCTTTATTCAAGACATTTATTTAGAGTATTGAAAATGAATTTCAAGAACCAGCAAAAGGAAACATGGGAATATGAGTATGTTTCATACAGAATAATGTTACATAGTCCTGGGCATTACAACAGCACATGATATGGTGTCCTTTGTCTTAATCACGCTAAGGATAAATGTGAAATTTTACACCTTTTCTTCTCTACCTAGAGCTCATCCCCTGCATTTCCTTACTTATTACAAGATAAGTTTTTAGTCAGAATTTGGTGGTGGTTGAAAAACGTCTCCAGTTAAGTATCTTCCATAACTTGGACAAAAACAAGAAGTAAATGTTGCTGAGGAAAAGAAAATAAACACGAAGCACTTACATAAAAAGTCATATCATTACATGCCCCCTTGCACAACTGTATCGCATACCTATTTTACTGTGTGAGCCTCTATTTTCTGCAGTACAGCTGCATCCATCAGAGTACAAAACAAGCAGTACTTCATGAGTGAGGCAAATGTGAAATATTTTTTTTTCATGTTACACTCTGGTATAACATTATGTCTCATTTACTTCATGATAGCTGAAGTTTGCACAGATAAATCTTTTTTGTTACCCCTCTGATTCCTGCTGTAATGTCTAAAATTCCCCAGTATGACTGATTGCTATAATCTAAAAACTACTCTACCAAATCTACTACTCTCATACAAAATGTACAATAAATGTCCTTAAAGCTTCAACATAATTCAATTTGCACTTGTTTTCATAAGACATGTCTAAACTTCCTATTACATTCCTAGTATCTACCATCCAAATACCATAGTCCAGAGCTATTTGAAATACAATGGTAAGATTTCCTAATCATACAAAATGCACATTTTTTTTTCCTCCATCCTTTATTTTTCAATGTTGGATTTGCCAGGGAAAAATAATTTTGGGACTGCTACCTGGCTTGAGAAGAAATGAGCTATTCCAGATGGAAAAAGTAAAACAGAGAGTTACAGGGTACTGAAAGAGGTCTCACAGAAATCTTTGTGTAGCTTTAGTGACAGGCATTGCCTTACATTCCGCCTGTAACAAACACACATTTCATTGCAGCTTTAACTCCAGCTGGGAGCCTGGCTATGTGTGTTGTAAAGTAATACAGAGTGAAAGGATAGTTGTATGGTGAAAAGAAAGTATTGGGTGTCAGGAAGTTATGGGCTTCAGACCGGTATTTACCCCTGACTATGCACTGAAATAAACCATTGGGTCTGTTTCTCCATCTGAATAACTACTTGTAAAGTTAACGTAGTACTTGTACTCCTCTTGAAGGTACTGGACTGTTAAATTGGTTTCACGGGGTACAAGTCTAGTTTCATGAATGGTACAAGTTGCAGACTGACAGGAGAATTCACCTTCAGCATCATTCTCAGCCAAATAAATAAATAAATAAATAAATAAATAAATAAATAAATACAACATTTTAGTGGCATGGTAAAAGTGGTATTAGCAATGACTGATAAACGTACTGTTTAGACTATGGAGAGGGTTTTATATTCTTTGTTTTAGATATCTAAGCTTGAACTATTGGAAGTCTAAATTTAACTTAGCAAAAAAATTGTATTATCTTTATTCCCCATAGAGAGGACTATCCTCCTCCAAATGACCATTCTAAGCATTGAAATCAGATTTTCATTTTCAACCTATTTCCAGAGGAGTCATCACTGATTATTCATGGATCAAAGGGTAATTAAGCATGAAATGCACTTCACGGGCTTCAGTGCTTGATAGGTGGGTGCTTTCACCTGACTTTCATTTTGATTCAGTGGGGAGAAATAAGCACTTCAGACTGTGCAAAATACACATTTATCGCAAGAGATGCCTGCTCCTCTGAGCAGCCATAAAGAGAATTTATACAGCTGATATTAAGTAAACCTCTCAATTGAAGACGTCTTACGTTAGATTCCTAATCTCAGAATATTTCTTTCTTTCCTGACATCTACCCATCCACCACATGAAACAGATGTACAGGTTATCCTTAGTGTTTAAAGACTATCACATTCATTTTAAACCCAGATTGAAATGAAGATTATCCCCCAAACAGAAATTCTGGCAGCAAGTAATTTTGGTCTGTCTCTTACTCTCAAGTGACAAAACTTTAGTTGAACAAACTCTTTGGGTTCAGGATTTAATTCTAAGGTAGGAATGCCAAACTCAAATAAGCCAGCACTCGGGGCAATCTGCCCAATTCAGTACAGGAACATGAGGCTCAGTTCTTATGCCAGATGAGAGCCATATCCTCCAAGTTGTTGGCACCTCTTCTCTGGGCCTCTCTTTTTCCTCTGCCTCCCACTATCCCCATCTCCCTTCCCCCACTTCCAAAAAAAACTTTGCCAGGCTTGCCTTATTTCATTCTCCATCAGAATGAAACAATTTTTGCAATCTAAAATCTAGGAGAAAAAAAAAAAAGAAATGAAATTTTGTTTTCAGGCCAGCCTGCTGAGAAGAATCCTTAGCATAATCAGGTCAGTATAATCAGTGCTGCTTAAGTGGTCAAAAGCATTTGTGTTTTTAAATAGAAAAATACACATTGCAGCAAACATAAAATGGAAAAAAAAAAAAAACTTTCATTTTCTGTCTTCTCTGTTTTCTGTTTCTATGTGTTACAGTTGCATTTTAGTAAAGCGATATATTATTGCACTCTTTGCAGTAGATAGTGGTTTGTGGTAAACAAAATATGATCCATCTTTTTCCAATACCTTTTTTTTTTTTTTTTCTGGCTAAATAAAATTATTCTAATGTTTTCTGAGTTTGTCTAACAAGAAGTACACAAATATCTCCTGTTTTCCTTTATTTAAAATGATTAAAGAACAAAAAATCTCAGTCTGAATGTTGTTTCTACCTTCATTTTTATCCCTGTGTAATATTACTCTTTTAGGTCTCATTGTTTTGAATATTGTTTTGGGTTATGATATGGGAGACTGTCACAGAAGAAATGGCTCTTACAAGGAATATTTTCCTGACTTATGGATTATGAAAGTTTTTGGTTTGTTTGTTTGTTTGTTTGTTTGTTTTTTAATTAGGCTCTAGATGATGATAACTAAAAACAAACTCCAAAGCGGTTCTGTTTTGAAGATCCTTAAGTGACAAAGACTATCTTTGTTATCATGCACTATTTCTCCTTGTGCTTGACCATTCTTGATACTTCTGCTGCTCACTGCCGTGACTTTCTTTTCACTTTTTCTCCTTTGTCTTTGTGGATATTCAGAAACAAGGTGACTCCAGAGCCCATGTATATATACATGCTTGATATATACACTGATTGCTCACTCTGGCCACTCCTGGCTCTATAGAAAGCAAAATTGGTGTACTTACAACAGGTTCTTGTTCATATACCAGGATCTAAAACTGAAGGAAAGCCCAGGTGATTTTCAAGCAAATTACTTCAGCTTCATTCCTTACACAAGAACTTCTTCTAACTATGTTGTGTCATTGTCTGCACAACATACAGCAACAAGTGCAGGAAGTTTCTACTCTTTGTAATTCTCAGCTGGATGTTGAACATATACCCAGTCTTGTACAATACTTAAGAACACATTATTCTCTCCCAGAAGATCATTGCGTACGTATTGAGCATATAATGTGACATGAGACCTCATAAGAACTGTCTCAAAGTGATTTTCTCTCTTCCTTATAAAAAAAGGGGGGGGGAAAGAAAAAAAAATGCTTTTTTTTTTTTGTTTTGTTTTTTTTTTTTACTCTAAACTGAATGAAAAGCAGAATTGGCTGCTCAGGAATTTGTTCTTCCAGAGGTCGTATTATGCTTAGAGCATGGTGTTCATTAAATATACTAGTATGCTTTTACAAGAATAAGACACGAAGGCCAGGTACTTCAGATTTAATGATGGATAAAAAAGTATATGAATCAGAATCTTGTCACGATTATTTAGGTCCATCTAAAAATTATCAAGGTAACTCAAACTTTGTAATCAACTCCCTTCCTAATTGCTGTTTAGTGTTAAAATAACAGTGTTATTTTACATGCAGGAATGGATTAAATGATTCCTGTGCAAATTCCTGATTCATATGGGTGAATGTATGATAGGTTTCAATAGACGGTGAAAATCTTTTCCAGCTTCTGGAGGATGGGTTTAATCCAAACATATAATGAATTCAAGAGGTGAGTACTATCTGCCTAGATATGATCCCTTTCAGATTCTCCTCTGTAATGTCCTTCACTTACCTTTCTAAAGCTTCTCTTTATATGATTAGTAGAGGATTGCATTTTGCTCCCAAGAACAAAGATATTCTATTCTTTTGTTCTAGATCCTGACAAAGGAGATGGTATTACACTATCAACATAAATTTGACAGAGTTCCTTTGGTATTGACTAGCACTTCTATTTATATTAAAGGATTTCCAGGACAAGTGATATCTTTAAGATAAAGTAATAGAACAAGAATATAGCATGATCACATTTTATGTATTTTCTGGAAGTTTTCCTTTAACATGAATATCAACATCCCCAAAATCTCAAAGTCACCCACAGGAAAAAAAAAAAAAAAAAAAAAAAGTTTTCTGCTTTTCTGCTTTTCAAATGAGAAAACATATACAAATGTGGAATGACTTGCCACAGATGAAAGGTAGGTAAAAAGTCCCCATTTTCAGTCTTCGTCATCTGTAAAACATTTTCAGGGCTAGTACCTAGGACTGAAATCTTGTTCTTATTGTGTAGGGAAAAAAAAAAAAAAAAAAAAAGAAATTTACTTTTAAATAAGTTTTTCACAATGGACCTTCCTAACAAGTTCATTCCATTGTTTGAGCTAAAGAAAACCTCCATCAGTAGATGATAGCAGAAAGCCTTTTTGTCTCTGGAGGCACCTAAATAGAAAGTGTTGCAACCATAAATTTATAAACAATTTTATATTTGGTATTGGTCTTGTTACAATGGGGTGATGTGTTGTGAGTCTTATGTAGCACGTTGTTAGACATATATCATGTAAAAGTGTAACAGACCCCACCTGGACTACTGTGTTCAGCTCTGGTGATCAATGTATAAGAAAAACATAGACTTTTTATAGCATATCCAAAGGAGGGCTGAAAAGATGGTCAGAGGGTTGGAGCACCTTTCTGATAAAGACAGGCTGAGAGAGTTGGGGTTATTTAGCCTGGATAAGAGAAGACTCTGAGAACACCTTATAGAGACCTTCGAGTATTTAAGCAGGGCATACGAGAACACTGAAGAGGGACTCTTTATCAGGGAGTGTAGTGATAAGACAAGGCACAACAATTTTAATCTAAAAAAGGTTTAGATTAGATATAAGAAAGAAATTCTTCACGATGAGGGTGATGAGGCACTCAAGCAGGTTGCCCAGAGAAACAGTTGATATTCTGTCCCTGGAAATGTTCAAGGCCAGTTTGGATGGGACTTTGGGCAACGTGGCTGAGTGGAAGGTGTCCCTGCATATGGCAGGGAGGTTGAAACCTTCCAACACAAACCACTCTGATTCTGTAATATCAGGTCTCATCATCTGAGTCTCTCTTCACTGTCAATGGAAACAAATCATCACTGTAGGATAACGATTCAGATAATTAGCTATTGATATGTATATAGCATGAGACAGTTGATCCTCAGGAATATCTGTTTTTTCCATCACCTTTCAAGTGACTTTGTGATGATGGCCTTCATATTCCACATCTGCCTTTAAGTCTTTTCGCACCAACCAATTTCACTTTCATGAACAGCCTATGGAACAGACTATGTTTTCCAGTTGCAATTGTACTCCAATTCCATTGTTGCAAACCAGCTCCAAGGCTTTTCTGAAAAACAAATCCCAGAGCAGTTTAGCATCTGTAAATGTGACATATTGCAGACACAGAATTCTGAAATACATTGTAAAAAAAATCAGGTTTTATATCGTACTTTGAGAAACTTGAGTGAAAGCACAAACTGTACAGTCCAAGCCCAGATGTCCATTAATCAGCCTTGTATCATATGAGTTCTTTATTCTTTATTGTCCTGTTTCAGAAGCATGTTTCCAGACTAGTTTAGTCATCTCCAAGACAGACCAAGTCTTCTATTGTCTCATCAGTCTATGAACACACTCAAATTCTTACCTTTTGGAGAAGATATTTTGTCTGAGCAGTTCCATGTGTGCTAAAGCATATCCATCTGGCATTCCTGAAGGAAATTCAGTATGATAAATATTTAGCACAAATTAGCACAGTTTGAAACCTTGGCTCCAAAAAAAAAAAGGCTTTAATTAACTGTATTTACTGAATGGTCTTGGGATGTGCTTTAAGACTACTCCCTGCAGAGAAATGGTGGTAATCACAGAGAGTTTGATGCTGCATGGGTATGTTTGCGTGTGCATATTCCTCCTCTGATCCTTTTTCTTGTCCAAAATAAAGGTCTTGTACTCTTCTTCCAAAAGGAATAATCAGCAAATTAGTCATTGCCAGTAAAACTTTGGGTGTCTTAACTCTTCAAAATAAAATGTCAATAGCTGGTTTTTTTTTGACACATGACTCAGGGTAAAAATGCTACGGCCAAGGTTTATCAGTCGTTAAAACTTCACTCAGTGCAGATACAATCTTTTTGCTTGGAGTTTAAACTAGAAAGAACTTACATTCCAAAGCGTAAACAAAAATCTCTCATGATTATAGTGCTGACTTATCTTTGGTTAAAATATTTCACAGAACAGCTACGCACGTACTTATGGATAGGTATTCAGTTGGCAAATTGATGGAGATTCTCCTTTTGGCAACAGCCAATGATAGGTGTAAGATGAATAATAGTAGAGAAGTACCTAGGTTGTTGAGAAAGGTTAAAAGAAGATAATAAAGGGCAGTTGGAATACTGCGTGCATGGATAGACAGGTGGAAATAAATTGAGACAATTTCAAAACTAAAGTAAATCATAGCACACAAAGAAACACTTAAGAGACTGAGTAACTAAAGGCATTAGAAATATTAATATTAATATCAATAATAATGAAACTACAGTAAACACCAAAAAAAAAAAAAAAAACACAACTGCTCAGCTTTACTACTTTAGGTAAAATAAAACTCCAGATGTACCACCAGCAAGATAAGTAAATATGGTAAAGATACTTCAGATTCAGTCTGATGGACATCATATCACATAACTAACACTATACACTAACAGAACAATCCACCTGCAAAATCTCACACAATAACAGTAATGTTTTCTGGAAGACAGGAATAATATAACTCCACAAAACGATACTGGGTCAGGTCCTCAGCTGCTGCAAATTGGCTGAGCTACCTTTATTTCAGTGGAGTTATGCCAGTTAATTCTGGACTACATCTTCAACTGAAGTTTTTACTTGTAAAGGATTCAAATGTTTCATTAAACATCTTCTGCGATGGAACAATTCTCACTGCCATTCTTCCTCCATATATCTGATCTTGTCCTATGATTTTCTCAGCCTCTTTTTGCAGCCATTCTTGCCTTTTAATGAATTAGTTAAAGTAGAATAAATATTTTCCAGGTAGACATAATAGAAATAAGAAATGTATCACTTGAGTTCATGTGTAAGGCAGAGCAAGCCCAGCCAGAATGGTGTTTCAGTTACTGATTCTGGGAATGAGTACATTTAGACTGGTACATTCTGGGAAGATAAATACAGTTAAACTGGTACTTATTTTTTATTATTTGGAACATGGAATTGACCTTTTTAATACTTTTATTTTTTATAGGATCCTTGACATGACCCAGTATTGTACAGTGTGAGATTTAATATCAACGTAAAATGTTGATATATCTAATCAACTTCTCTTTTGAATCTATATTTCTTTGTCTTCCATTCTGGGTCCTTAGGTGCTGTAGTCCTTATTCTAACTTTGTAGACAACAGAGGAGAAGCTACTTCCAAAAGACACTTTTCCCCACTCAACTCATATTCACCTCCTGCAACAAGATGAGTCAGTCCCTAGAATGTCTTTGTTCTGCTTGGCCTAGAGAGAGCCTAGATTTCTAACTGTATTAAACTTTCAAGTAGCTGAAGTTAGATGATATAATCACACACATGGTCAATATATTAATTATATGCACAGCCAAATAAACTGTTTTGAGAAGTCCAATATTTATAAGTTCAGATATACGTAAACCAACTCACATAATCTGTAGTGACCACTGCTGCCTGGGAATTTCCTATCAATTCATTGCAGAAATGGACATTTCTGAAGGAATGAAGGAATATTGAGAGGAAACAAATGATTACAATATGCCTTGGTTCAGGTCAATCTTTAGGGAATATTTTGCAGAAGATCAATCATTAAATATCTCTTTGTTATAATCCTCCAGTTATTAGACTTGTCATATGTCAATCCTTTTGACTTGAAAAAGCCTAAAATATGCAGGGCTCGAAAATGTGTATTATGACAGGCATCAGGAAGATGTAGAATGAAACACTCTAGTTTAGAGAACCATTACAGACCTATTCTTAAGGCTTAAATGATGTGTCTCCCATAAGATCTGTAAACTTGCTTGTTTCATAGGCAACCAGTAAAGCTGATGCCTGGAGGGGTTCAGCTGTCCCAGTCAGTGTTTTTTTTTTTTTTATCTTTTTCAATAGTTAGACTGTGGAACAGCCTATAAAAACAAGACCTCTGCCTGTAAGGCAGAAACTCTCTTTGACCTGTGATTACTCTGTTTTTGCCAAAAGACTTTACAGAAGCAACACACAAGTAAGATAGGCCCCTGTCAGTAGGACACTTTTTCTTGACCTCAACTTGCTCTGCCATTGCTGCAACACAGAAATTATTTTTTATTTTTTTTTAGTAACCTTGCCATTCTTCTTTACAGATACTTCAGGTTGGTAAGAGGAAGCTGCCCCTTTCAAATCCAAAGTTCCTTCAAGCATTGTTGGACAGATCTTGAAAGATATGCACATATACAACATATGCACATATACAATGAATGCACACATAGAACACATATGTACTCTTTTTTACTGTGTTACAGCTCAAACATTTTTACAGTGTTTACTGGAAGTTCCACTTCTACTTTAAACTTAACTGCTTAACTAGTCTTTTTTTTTTTTTTTTTTTTTTTTTTTTTTTTTTATCCTCCAATAATTAAATCTCAAATCTTCCCAATAATAGAATATTAGCAGCTGTTTGGAAAACAAAAACCAGCCAAACAAAAAAGATAAAAAAGATGCATCATTTTCTCAGTTTATATTGTTGTTCAGGGACTAATATACAGGGAGAAGCTGTAGCTATCTAAAACCCCCATGATCATCAACTAACACAACATATTTCCTAAAATCACAAGACCAGGAAAGAATGCATTCTTTCCTGTTATTAAATGAGCTCTAGTAAAATAAATCTAGGAAGTTACTTAATCTCTTATCAAGAGAAGGAAAATCAATCATCCATCTTCTTGAGAGGATAGAGAAGCTGAACTGCTATGATTTACTCTGGTAAAAACCCAGAGGCTTGTAAACCTTCAAAGTTATGTTCATTTATCAGTAACAGAATAAGCATGGTGATGCTCAGGTGAAAGTTTTGATGTTTTTTTCTTACATTTTTTTCCCTCACTAGCTCTATTTGCTACTTTCTACCACAGCACTTTCTGAAGGTGAGTTATTCAATGCATTTCCAGTCCAATTCAGAAAGCTTCATGTAGATAGAATTAAATGTCACATATAGAACTAAGTAGAAGTAACTCAGTGAGCAGATAAATCACTAGAGTTTTTTCCTGTAAGATATTAATGGACTTTTAGAAGCTAATAATCTACATACAAACATTTGAGGCTATGAAATGTAATACTTCCATCTGCATGGCCATATGAAACGGTCTTTTTCCTAGTCTTCTGTCTTTATAGGAAATCTAGAGAAATTCAAACATTTTTATACCAAAGAGTACAGATATAAATTATTTACCATATGGTTAAGACTGCCTGTATTGACAAAGTCTTCTCTCTTTTCTTTTTTCTTTTTTTTTTTTTTTTTGATGAACTTTAGATTTTAATGAACTTTAGATTAGAAGAAAAAAAAAAAAATACATTTGCACCTCTCCTCATTTTTTTGTGATATGGTATTTTTGTTGCTCTGACTTTGTGTTATTGTTATATTTGCCATATTCTTGTGCTTCTTCAAGGGCTGAAAGGAAAAGCACAAAAACCTATGCTTATTTGTATTTGGTTCTTATGTTTTAATCTCTGATAAATGCTTGTGATTGCCCTGTCTGGTATAGCTAACATGTTTAGGACATGGCTGGACTTGCAAGATAGATACAGATCTATATCATCAAACATATTTTTTTTCTAACATGTCACTCTTGGGAGGTTTGCTGTGCTAAAACTTGCTGACTAATTCACTGGTAAAAGTCAGTGCTATATTGCTGATATAACAGTGATATACTGGTTTTATAATTTATATATTATCCAAGATTAACTTTAGCAAACTGTACAG
The DNA here is from genome assembly GCF_047663525.1 of Anas platyrhynchos. NCBI lineage: Eukaryota > Metazoa > Chordata > Aves > Anseriformes > Anatidae > Anas > Anas platyrhynchos. Next base: position 8,580,142 of record NC_092587.1, read on the forward strand.
TTGAATTGAACTTTCATTTTCAGATTGAATTTTAGACTCCTTTTTCAAGCTCAATTTCTCTCACTCATGCGTTTTCACTAATGGGATTCCCCTGCCTTCAAAGATGCTATTCTGACTCCTTACAGAAGTTCTTCATGCAAGCCAACAATCACTGACATTGTCTTAAAGCTGGAGAGGGAATCATAGTAAGAAAACAGAAAATGTGAGTAGAAAAAATCTTTATGGATAATATAACGAGTACTTACCTTCCTTACTCCTTACCATGAATTTCATCTATTGTAATTCATAGATATAATTAACTTTCCATTGAATCCCTTATGTGTTCTCACCCATAAAATGCAGACATAAATATCTGAAAAAAAAATATTTTAGACTAAATCCACTGCAACCTCCTCCCTCTACACATACACACACACACACACATACAGTGTACTAGCATAAATGTGTTATTTCCTTTTGACTGAAACTGAGAATAGTTTCAGACATGAATTCCCTGGGTTCACTTTACCCTCACTCACAACTCTTTCCTCTTGGTTCTAACTCACTACTGACTAATCAGACCTCTGTCAGGGTCTGGGGTATAAAAAGCTTCAAAGTAACTTAGCCACCTTTGTTCCCCTCTTAGTTCCATGAGGAGCAGAATACACAATCTAATTCATTGTCCTTTATACCACTTCATAACCATCTCTTATCCCATTTTCCTCTCACTAATGGCAGTAAATGCATCCTGCCTAACTTGGGAAAACTATGGCCTTGAATGATGATGATTTCCTGAACATGATTCAGATGGTACATACACTCAACCTTTGTATTTCCTGGGATATTGGCCTGACCACTAGGAAATGTACAAAAAGTTCATTCACATTTCTTTTTTAGCAGCAGAAAGGGATATTATGTAACATTGGAAATTTGATAAAGATTAAGCTTCAGAGATTGGCTAGTTAATGAAAGCATTCTGGTTTCCTCAAAAGAGTCTCTTTGCAACAATCATGGCTGAACAGTCTCCAGGGCATGGGGTCCTCTTCTGTACTGCTGAAAGGATAATATTTAGAACAAAGACAATCAGCCATTCATCCCCTGCCCTGATTTATGTTGTACACTTGGGATAAGACTCACCCAGTAGCAGCAGTTCTCAAAGCTTTGCCTATCTTTTAGACCCTGGGTAAAAATGGAAGGGGAAAAAGAAGCTGCAACAAATTAGTGAATGTGATACATTCTGCCACTGTGCAATGTAGTTATAGAAACATTAATATGCTTCTCTGGAAATAGGTTTGACCTCAAGGTGTTCAGAACCTCAAATTACTATGCTTTTGCCTTGAAAAAGAGTAGAAAGACCCTGAAAAAGGTCATGGAATTTACTCTCTGAGGCATCATAGAGAGCGACTATTACAGTTTGTTTACAGCATGACACGCAGCTTGAGGAAACACCCAGAAGTACGCAGTGGGAAGAACAGAGAAGAGAACTTCAGAAGACAAGAGAGACTGGCTTCATAACACAGGTTAATAAGGTACTTCTGAGCTTGGGGGAAAACCATGAGGCTGGGAAATCTGTGAACTACAACTGAGAAATAATTATGAATAGAAGAGAGTCTTTGTTTGATGTTGTAGGCCTGACTGGGATGAGAGTTGTGCCTCACAAATGAGGTGACTTGTTCACATCATGTAGGTCATTACTAAACAAAAATATAGACCTCTTCCCTAGGCTCTTAGATATCTATTATTCTTTGGGCCACCCAATCTCACCACCCACCAAATTCCCTGTAGACAGCTGGGGAGGGGGACAGGGGAATTATTCTTCAGACAGCAACAACACTAAATTTTTTTCCAGATACGTCAAGTGGTTCTCAAACTATTTTTTCTTTCATTCTCAATGGGAGGCCCTGGGATAGAAGACAGAAATAATGGTTTGGCTCTATGGCTCTCAAGAACTATAGACCTTATCTTCTCCTGCTGTTTGTGCAATCTGTCTCCTCCCCTTGTCAAAAGGAATTCTTCAACACATTCTACTTCCTTGACTGTCACTGCCTCATGTTGGAATTTGCCTAACAATGTGCCTCTTCTTTTGTCTCTATCTTCTTTCCCCCCCCCCCCCCCCTCCGTCCCCTGTGATATTAAGATTGTGTTGTGCTTTTGATTGAAGTATAGAAAAAAAAAAAAAAAAAAAAGTCTTCGAGGCCTACAGCTTTCTCTGGGGTTTTGTAGTTATCCGATGAAGAATTTCTAATTTTTCTGCCTTACAACATTTTTCTTGATTTCTCTCTTCTTTCTTTCTTTTTTTTCTTCCAAATTCTCTTCCCTTCTTACGAAGAAAAAAGGAATAAAACCACTTCTATTCTGGCATACATCTGTTTTGCCTTTTTTGCCCTAATTTTAACACTATAAGAAGCCACTAAGGTTTTGTAATTTTAATCATTAATCATGTTGCTGAAAGAAATATCTGTTTGCTGAAAGATGTATCTATTTAATGGCAAATGATTTATTGACATATAGAATCATAAATCATTGAATCATTCAGGTTGGAAAAGACCTCTAAGATCATCTAGTTTAACTTTTAACCTAGTACTGAAGTCCACCACTATACTATGCTACTAAGTTCCAAATCTATATGTTTCATATCTACGTGTTTCTTGGACACCAACAGGAGTGGTGATTCAATCATTTCACTAGGCAGCCTATTCCAATGCCACACAACTCTTTCACTAAAGAAATTTGTTCTAATATCCAGCCTAACCCTTTCCTGACACTACTTGAGGCCATTTCCCCTCGTCTTATCACTTGCTGCTTGAGAAAAGAGCCTGATCCCCATCTCGCTATACCCTCCTTTAGGGTAATAGCCTAACTAAAATAAACTGTATGTGTTTAGTCAGTAACTTTGATTTTTCTGCTCCTCTATCATACATATTTTTGACTATATAGTAGCTCTCATCGTAAGTTAGAGCTGTGATGAGTTTTTGTCACAAAGTAAGTGACTAAGAAGGCAGATGAACTCTCTGTTAATGCATATTTTCAAGTTGCTTTCTTTCAGACAAACAGGTTTCATATGTCACAGAAAGTCATTGCAATAGTATTAAAAGATTTTTTTTTTTTTGAGGGGAAGAGAGGAGATTAATGCATAGCTAGTGATGTCTTAGAAGGGAATACATACTGGCAAAGAACCTTCTGAAATTAAATAGAAATGTTAAAAAATAAATAAATAATTAATTAATTAAAAGAAGAGCTTAAAGAAAAAGGGGAGAACCTTACCAAGAGAACATGTTCTTTACTCTGTTTTGTCAAATGCAATTATCAGCAAGTTAAATCAGTCATAGGAAGCCCTGTCTCTGACTGGGCTGGAGCCAGTAAAGTCATTCTATTAGATGAATCCTGTACTTAATTAGATGTTATTTTGCCCCACCTAATCAACATCGTGCCGGGGTGACCTTGGCTGGCTGCCAGACCCCCGTCCAGCCACCCTGTCACTCACTGTCCTCAACAGAAGAGGGGAGAAATAAGATAGAAAAGCCTTTGGTTGAGATAAAGACAATGTAATAAGAAAAACAAAAGCTTTGTATTGAAGCAAAACAAAAAGAGGGAAATATTCACTACTTATGCAGGCAGATGTCCAGACAATTTTTGGAAAGCAGTGCTTCAGTATGCTGAGTGGTTGCTCATGTAAATAAATGCCATAACCATGAATCCATGAATGTCCCTACATCCTCTCCTTTCCCTCAGCTTTTATTCCTGACCACAATGTCACATTGTCTGGAGTACCCCTTTGTTCAGTTTAGGTCAACTGCCCCAGCTGTGTCCACTCCCAGTCTCTTGACCATCCCCAGACTACTGGCCTTTGGCAGGAGGAGGCTGAAGAGAAACCCTTGAAGCTGTGAAAGAAATGTCTAACAGTAACCAAAACATATGTGCGTCAACACCATTTTAGCCACAAATGCAAAGCACAACTCGGTATGGGCTGCTATGAAGAAAGTTAACTCCAGCTAACTGCCAAATCCAGTACAAACAGCAAGTAAACAGGTTCATTACCAAATAATCAAAAATAATTAACATCTCAGTAGTAGGTGATCAAATACTGTCAAGAAATACAAGCATCTGAAAAGTACTGCAGGATAAATATTGTAAAAAGTTTAAGGAAATAAATAAATTCCTGCATTTATGGGATGTGCAAGTAATTTCATGCATTTTCCTGACAGCCTTCCTGGCATAAGTAAGTAATGCTCCTAAAGACATTGGCTTGTCTACAGCAGTGCCTGGCCAGAAGGCCTTCATATACAGAAAAGGATGATGAAAAGGAATTCTGTAGAAGAGGAAAATTATCTGGTATTAATTAGTTGATGTTACTAAACAAGATTGGCTTCAGTACTTGATATGAACCAAATAAACTCTCTGGAAGTGAAGCACTCTTTTTTTTTTTTTTGCTTAATTGGAGACTAGAACTAGCTGAACTAGAACTTAAGATTTGAATACTCTTGCCTGTATTCTGAAAGGCAGACAAAATTGCCTTGTTTCTGAAATAATTTCTCAGTTGCCACTGATCTTTTTGAAGATAGACAGTTCCCATTTAATGAAAAAGATGTTCAATTAAAATTAATTCATTGAACAAAAATATTCCCTAAAACTAAAGTACTAGCAAGTGTACTACAACTAAAAGTTGTGCTGAAGCCCAGAGTTCATTAAATGGAAATGATAATAAAAATCGTATCTATCTGTTAATTCTGTTTAAACACTTAAATGTGTGAAATATAAATGGATTTTTTCATCCATCTAATGTAATTAGATGAAGGAAGAATGATATAGTAGGCAAATTTTTAAATTTATCCACAAAGTCTTGTTGTATCTTTAAACAACAAGGTTCTTATGCTGACTTTTCCAGAAGAAACCACTGAAAGATATTGGAGATTATAAACTTCATTGTGAATGCTGAAATAGTAAGACAAATGTGTAAACATTGTTATAAAAGTGTTCTTTGGGGATGATAAGTCTTACCAACCATAAAAATCACTAAGCCCAAACTCCACCTTCTCTAATACTGCATTAGTTCACTGTCACTCAATATACTCAATACTAGTATTTTGATGTTTTCTACATGACTAAAAGTGATAAAATAAGTAAATCAAACTGATCAAAACATTGCCAGCTTCAAACATTTATAGACAAGAATAAAAAAAAGTAAATGCCTAATAAAGATGTATTTAACCCAGTTTAACTCTCATTTAGCTTGTGTGAATAAATCCTTGTATTTTGATGACTCTAACAAATCAGTTGTTTGTGTGTCATTGCTTTAAAAATGTCAGATACGAAACCCATTTAAACCAATCCAACACTTCAAACATTGAGCAAGCTTTAATCATTCTCTCCATTGCGGCAGGACAGTGCCTTAAATTCTAAGAGCACATCCCAGTGGAAATCTTAAAGATCTTGCTAACAGAAATGGGCTGTCTCATTTCACATTAAACAGGAAGATTAATCTTAATGGAAAGATCATGACTAACTTAGAAGTCTAACAAATTCAGGTACTTCTGTAATGTTTATTGGTAAAAAACTTTCTAGTTCTGTAAGTGTTATGAGCACAGATTAATGAGCCTTGACATTCATTCTGATGCAACACTGCTAGACTTATGGTAAATGGAGCTGTAAAAGCACTTTGTTACCAAAATATTTTATAGTTTGTACGTCTGAAGATGGATGTATTAAAATATAATTCCCACTCTTTGGTGGGAATTTCAATTAGAAAATCACGTTTGATCAGAAAGAATGAAAAACAAACCAAACCAAACAACAACAACAACAAAAGTTGATCTGTTACAGTTCATCAGTTTTATATTACCAACATCAGGTATGGAAAAGTGACAATGAACTTTGCTCAACATGCAATCTAAACTTGGTCAATGTCTAGTCTGACAATTTAATTCAAATTACTGTTTTGTGTGAATCTTACCTACTAAAAAGACTTCTGTTAAAGCTTTATGCCTATATAAATATTACTCCCAGAACTTATAATTTTACTTCTGTATTATTATTATTATTATTTTTATTATTATTTTATTTTATTTTATTTTATTTAGAAATAGCAGACTGGAATGGTTTAGCTGCCTACTTTTTTTTTTTTTTTTTTTTCCTACCGTTAGTCTAGTTGATGTTTTTCAAGGTGATTTTCTGAATAAATCTAGACAATGCTCTGTTTTTAAAACTACCAGTTTCCTAATAACTTTGTCAAGCATTTGCTTTGGTTGTGGCTTATATAGTTGTGGCTTGTATTCAAGACCACGTTGGATGAACAACCTGGGCAGCTTGGTCTATGGGATGACATCCTCACCCATGGCAGAGGGATTAGAACGAGATGGTCTTTAAGGTACCTTCCAACCCAAGCCATTCTATAATTCTGTGTATAATTCATGTATAATTCTATGATTCTATTAGAATAATGCTGATAACATACTGAAGTTTTAGTTGTTGCAGAACAGTGCTAAAAGCAGAGCCAAGGATTTTACTGCTTCTCATGCCACCCTGTCAGTGAAGAGGATGGGGGTGCACAAGAAGCTGGGAGGGGACAGAACCAGGACAGCTGGACCAGACTTGCCAAAGGGATATCCCATACCATATGGCATGGGATGAACAATAAAAATAGGGTCAGTTGGCTTTAGGAAGTGCTGCTGCTCAAGGGCTGGCTGTTCATCTATTGGTGTTGTGTGCTCTTTGTTTTGTATACTACTGTATTATTAATTTTATTAATATTACTATTCTTTCATTTTCTGTCCTATTAAATAGTCTTTTATCTCAACCCACAAGTTTTACCTTTTTTCCGATTCTTTCTCCCATCTTTCTGTGGGGGGAGTGAGTGAACCTTGTGTGATGCTTAGCTGCCTGCTGCTCACTATTCTGAGATGTTAGGAACAAGCTCTTACAGTGGGCTGATAGCATTAACTTAATTCACTAATATTACTGATACCCCTCTCTTCTTGGTAAATTCTAATGATTTGATCTCTTCTGAATATGTTTTATAGTGATTTGGGGTTGCCTGTATATGCTTTGGGTTTAAAGATTCAAATTATTTATACAAAGTGAAAGTAAGTATAGGGTACATCTGACAAATCTAGACATCAAAAATCTCTGTCTGGCCACTGAAGACTCTCTTTGCAGACAATGAAGTTATTTAACAGAGGCATATTTCATCACATCTTAAAACAGATGTCAAAGATAGGTCAAGTGTATCACACCCTGGAAGGACTTATCTTTCTATGTTGACATTTGCAAACTCAGCTATTGATGTCTGTTGCAGAAACTCTAGCACAAGTGTTTATACTTTCATTGTCAGACATTATTAAGAACTTGCACAAAAGAGTAAAGCAGCTGAAGAAACATTTCTGAGGCCTCTATTCTAAATCTGTCCAGCTTTTGAAGAGCTCTCTTTATTTCTCAACATGGATTTTAAAAGGTTCAGTTTAAGGCTATAACGATAACTTCATATTCTCTGAGTAGGGATCTCAGTTGCACATGTAGAAGCACACGTATGTATGTATGCTTGCAAACTGAATAAGTGGGCACTGAAACCTGGAATGATTGCTAATGAGGAAGAAGTTTGCATTTTGTCAGTTGAATACATTCAACAAAGTAGTACAGTAATGAAAGAAATGTTAAGTGACGACAAGTGTTCTGCCTGATGTAGTCATGAAAAAAGAGAAAGCAAAAGTAGGGTTCAAAAAGGACTGAATTCCTTAAACTACTAAAAATGGAAAATGATACTTTGAACAGTTAAACTGAAGAGAGAGTTAAGAAGAGAGCAGAAAGCAATTCATTATGGCAAGGGAGAACACAATAGGATGAATGAAGAGAAATCACAAGTGAGAGAAGGCCCAATGGTTCTTTCTGAGCCTCAAAGATATCTGCTGTTGAAGGTTTCAGAATTGCTGATAATTGGCAGCTCTTGGATTCAAACCAAGAGTTTCTCTATATATGATCTAAAGATAACCCTGATAGCTTGGAGCTGGTTTCATGAATGAGTCTGGGATCACTTATCTCACTTCATGAAAACAATATGTATTTTTAAGTGATAACAAGTTCATTTCTGGGGAGCAGGGGAGAACTAAGGTGTGGAAAAATGACTCATTTCCAAATATGATAAGAAAAGAAGTTAATGTTTAGCTTGGAAGAAGTGTCTGACAGCAAACTTTAATTTATACATCCAAAATCCCTGGCAAACTTTTTTTTAAAAAAAAAAAAAAAAGAAAAAGGAATTAAATATTAATAAAAATAGAATAAAACCTAAACTAGTATCATGCTGAATTGTAATAAATTGCCTCCATCAAGGAGGTAACATATGTTGTTTCAAGTGAAGCCTATGGATATATGTATATCGGATCCACTAGTAATTCAACCACTGACTCTGGAAAACTGTATATTTTCAGGTCTATTATACAGAATAAATAAAAAAATAAATTGTTTCAACTATTTGAATAAGAAAAGAAAAAGATCAGGAGTGGAAATTCAAAATTTGATTCCAAATCAAAATGAGTTTTGAGGATAGCAGCAAAGAGAGGTAGCATCAACTAAAGGCAGATTGTCAGGTTTCTGGGAACTTAGATTTTCCTGCAATAACTGAGTTATTTCAATCAGGTCTAAAATCCCATGTTTCCAAAGTGTCAGATGGATCTAAAATTTTGTGTTCTTTTCTGTGTGTTTTTTTTTTTTTTTAAATCTTTGCTTTCATATTGTTATTGTTATTGTATTATTATTATTATTATTATTATTATTATTATTATTATTATTATTATTATTATTATTATCATCATCATCATCATCATCATCATTATTATTATTATTATCATCATCATCATCTAATTATTCACAGAAACCTTATGGACAGGGAGACATGCCTCGGAATTCTCACTAAAACCATTAATAATGCAATTTGCCAAAAATGAGTATTTCAATGAACAGTTGCATCTCTCTTCAGATATGATTGTTTCTAAAAACAGTGAAATAATGAAAGAACATTAAAGACTAAGTAAATGAAGACTGTTCCTGAAGTGAGCTTTGGGGCCACCATGCTCCTCACAGTGCAGGTCTGGGACTTCATAAATTTATTACAGCCTCCCAGCTGAATCCCTCTTCCAAGGGAGAGAATGGAATCTGTGACTTCATTGCCTTAAATATGCAGAGGGAGCCTAGAACTTTAGGTCTCTAGAGAAAAGTCCACTTAACCCTTTCCTGAAGTTAGCAAAATGTTCGTTGAAAAGGAAATGCTTCAAAACAGCTTAAATGCAATAAATCTCTCTTCAATTAATGCTGTTTATTGAATATCCCAACAAGTTCTGAATTAAGAAAATGAAATATTTCAGTTTCTAGGCCTTTCAAATTATAGTAAGTGAAAGGGATATAAGCTGTAATTTTCTGATATAAATTAAACAGTTTTAGAATGCACAAAAGGGTCCATTTAGAAATGTAAGGGGCTTGATTTTCCAATAGCCAGCAGGTTATTTGTTCCCAACAGTCTCTTTGGTGCAGTCACCAAATTCATGTCTAAATAGAAAGTGAAAACTGACCTGTTTCAAGAAAATTCAGTTGTTTGTGTTGGCTACTCATGAAAGATGTAATTTATTAAGGAAACACATTGCTTTCTTACATGCGATTACAAGTATTTTTTTTTTTCCCTTTAAATCTATTGTAGCTAAACATGAGCAAGCTTGGCAACCTACAGAAGAACCTAGATGAATAGATGCAATCTCTTGCAGTTACAGTAATCTGTAGTGATTATTTCACAATTCAGAACTGTGGAGGTGTTAAATCCATACCTGAACCATTAACATCCCAAAAGCATATAAACAACTTCAGTGTCAAGGAGTCTCTTTTTTCCCACAAAGATTCATCATGGTATTAAAATTTCCACTTGAGGCTGCAGGGTAGGGATGTTAACAGCTAAATTGGAATAAAGTATACTCTATATAGAGTTCATTCTATTAGACTGACTTGTCAGAATTAGTTTCACTTTGTAACATAGTACTGTAGCTTGGTAAAATATTTCTACAATGAATGAATTAAATGAAACTTCATTATTTATTTTAAACAGATCTGGCCACATATAAATGATTGCATGAAAATATGGTTATATTTTGCATAATGCAAAGATATTTTATGTACTTATCTGTTTTTAACGTCTTAAGAAACAACATTTTTAAAGGTCAAACTACATGTGCTCATGGAATATATCTGGCTCTCTCAGGAAAAGCCTGTCACAGTAAACAAGATATTTTTCTGTGAGTTATCTGATAACTGGCCCATGTTCCTGCAGAGCTCTCATGTAAATCTTAGAAAAATGTAAGAAAATCTCATTATGATCACAATATAGTCTTGCATGTTTTTTAAAGCCAACAACTCTTCCAGCCAATTTAATATTTCTGCCCTGGGAGGGACTCCTCCCTGTGTTTTGGGAGCCCTACAAGTTGTTTCTGAAATTCCAATATAATTACCAGTTTTATAACAGAAATGCCATGGAAAAGGTCTGATTAGAATGTATGCACTTTAGAAAACTGTGTGATTTTCTAAAGACTTCTTTTTGTAGCTCTGTCTAGTGGACCTGACTCAAACCTCAACCTTAAAAGTACGGAAATACTTTCCTTCCCAACTTGTCAAAATATGGTCACTTGCTCAACTTAAGAATGAGCATATTCATATTCCTTTCCATGCTGCTGCTCATGATGCATCTACAAGGCCATCTCTTTAACTTTTAAATCATTCCTTAAAACTGTTCCCTGAGCTGCTTATAAATAAGCAAGCTCACACCAGGCTATGGCCATTGACCATAACTGCTCTAAGGTTATCTACTTTGGCAGGGGGGGTTTGGACCCGGTGATATTTCGAGATCCCTTCCAACCCCTACAATTCTGTGTTTCTGTGATTCTGTGGTTACAGTGGTCACCAAATTGACCAATGATATATCATTTTCTTAAAAGCCCTTGGCTGCTTATTCTTATCTATTCCACCCTCAGATTTATTCTTTGGTGATATGGTGTCTAAGAGATTAGTGTTCTCAGGTGCTACAGTCAAGATCCAAAGTGCCTCCTTTGTAGACATTATGACACCTTCAAAAAATAGACTTGGCATGGTGTTTATGACAAGTTTAATATACCTACATGAAACGCTCTTACATGTAAGACAAGTATTTAACTTCCTATAGTATTTATTGACAATACAACACCATTGAGAGAAATTACTGAACAGTACAATTCACCTTTAAAAAGACACTTAAAGTACAGTTCACTATTCTAGATTTAGCCATTTAAAGGCATTAGAGATATTTTAGAGCATTCAAGATACATGGCCAGAACTGGTTGATATGACACATCACAAATGACCTTCCAAAGCAACACTTCAGGCCATCTTGGATGATACTTGAGTTCTAATTTGCAGCCTTAAGTCTTAAACTGCATTTTACTTTTGGCATGTGGAGGCTAATCTAGATTATATGGATTTCTTCTGTGATTAATACAGAGCCAAGGCAGCTCTGGCAGATTATTAGGAAAAAATGTATAAGTGATGAGCTACCTGGAGTATATTAAAATTAACTCATTTCAGACATCAAAATTTCTTCTTTTCTATAGACATTTTCATGGGGTTATACAGTAGGCACTGCTGTTCATTTGGTTCCATATGCTGTTCCATAATCAGACTACTTCTCTATTAGTAAAACCATTCCGTTCCAGGGATTTATGTCTGATCCTGAGTCCAAGTGGAAGGGCAAGGCATATGCCTAAACTACTCAGAACTGCTTCTCTGTAAAGCACTGGCAGAGCCTCATAGACTCAAGACTGTATCTATTTTTGTCTCTTTTCTATTCCCTGTGCTTTTACTTAAGGCATTCATTCCTTTAGAAGCTGAGATACTTGCATCATACAGACTGCAGAACTGGGATGTCTGAGTTCCTGAAACTGAGACATTAATATTTTAGAACAGGTATTCCTGTGGATGCTCTTGTTATTCCTCTGAATATTCCTAGTTAGGCATGCTGGCCCCGTATACTCCACTATAGATAAAAGACACTAGCTGCACAGTTGCCTGCATCCTTCTTTCCAGAAGGGAATATGTTCTGAAAGACCACTAAAAAAGACTTATTCTGACCCAGGTGGTTAAAATGGTTCTAATCTAGTAATTGCCCTTTTAAAATACACTTGCAACAGGACTGTAGTCTAAATTTAGCATAGTGAATGCTTTTGTTCAAAGGCTGTGCTAGTCAACAATTTCCAGTGCTGGAAAATATTATGAAGATGACTGGGAACAGCAGGTTGTCTGTTTTTTTTCCAAAAGCATTAGAAATTACCAGCTATGAAATGAGACCAAGGCTCCTGGTTAGCATGGAAAAGAAATAAGAACCACCTAGTCTCAATGCAGATCTTGAATTAATTCTGGCTTCTAGTTGGAAACATAACTCATTTCCCCTTAATTTTGATGTTCCTGAAAATTTTTTTGATTAAAACTGGGAGCTGATGTGACAGAAGAATGCCAACTTTGTGCTGCTTTTTTCTTGAGAACAAGAAAGCTGTTTCCCGGATGGAGGAAAGAAAAGACACTTTCTCATAGGAAAAGGTCTGTAAATTCGCTTGGTGAGAGCGGGAGAAGAGAGAAGAAGAGAAAGAGGGAGATAGAGATTAGTAAAAAGTGGAAGAAAGCTGTAAGTGGAGAATAGATAGTTGATGGGTTACTGTTTCAAGGGTTTGTCCCTGCTGAGCTCCCGTACTGAATGAGTACATTCCATACTACAAAAGGATCATATTTAGGAAAGCAAGTAGAGGAAGATATACCCTCTGACTTAACCTCTCACAACAGATTGGCTGGGCTGCCATCACAAGTCATTTTTACTGTGGAGATAGGACAAGTTTGGAGACAGGATTGAGAATGGACTATGGAGTTTAAAACAAAGTGTGGTTTCAGTGTTAAGGGGTTGTGTGGTGTGTAAGAATGACTTAGAGAGCTTGGATATGCTGTTCCTGTCACCCTTATTCAAAATCTAACAGGCTCACATAGGTGCAATAGCTGTTTTGTTTTCACTAGGTGACACTAATTGAAGTGCTTTTGGGTCTGTTAATAATCAATGTTCTACAGAAACGAAGGTGACACTATCTCAGTGAAGGCTTATCAGATCCAACTGTGTAAATTACTATGGTTACCCATCTCAGAGATTTTAAGTAAAGTTTAATATTTGCACAGTTGCAGGCAAACACATTTAATGAGTAGAAAAATAACAACAACAACAAAGCTTTCAAAACAAACAAGCAAACAAACAAAACCACTTAAAACCCTGTATGCCAAGTGTTTCATTTTATTTTATTTTAGCCCTGACAAGAGTAAAGGAAAATATTTTATTTTAGGAACATGGTTTAGGAATAAATCCCTGCTCAAGACAGCTTAATTTCCATTGACACCTGAGGGACCTAAACACATTATTCATATTATACAGATGCTTAAGTGCTTCACTGAATAGGACTGAGACACAGTGACCCAGCCTCAAAAGTGTATTAAAGTATTATATGTAGTCTCTATAATATGCCAGTAAGCCAGAAATAAAATGGCTGCTTGTGCCAAAAACATCTCATGATATGTAGCTTGCAGAATGGCACATTGTAGGCTTACTACTGTAATTCATTTTTATCACTGTAATTCAGCTGATTTCCTGAGAGAAAAGGTAAACAGGGTAGAAGAATCATCACTCCACAATTCCTCTGTACCTAAAGATATTTATCCTCAAATAAACATAAGAACATTTCTTTGGCAATCTGATAGACACCAAGCAGCTAAAAGAAAGGCCATGCTATTCCCAGGGCTCTCAAACAGTAGAGAAATAAAAGAATTCCTAAAACATGGTTTGAAACTTTGTCAACATTCAGCAGGAAGTCCTCAAATATAAATGAAAGGCAGAAGTACTCTACTAGAGAAGAATAAATTCATTCAGCAGCTTCTCAGTTCACTAGTTGAGAAATACCCTCCCATGTGATAGCTAGCATAACACATGTTAAGATTGTTTCCTTATTTTATTGATTTATTATGTAGGTATTTCCAATTTTATAATTAAGAACCTTACTCTTTTGATTAGCTGGAATATAAATTATCTTCATATTAAGTCCAGAATTCAAACTGATTAGATAAACCTGGAAGTACATGACACATGTTCAAGAAAAAAATCCAAATAAATGAATGTTGCAAGTAAGTCTGTTGCAGGGTCCATAATTTGAGAGGAATTAAGGGATCAAAAGAGATGGGATGTTTTTTACTAAATTCCAGTGTTTGGTTTAGGAGCTGAAAGCAATAAAAATATGCTCCTAGATCGTATTAGGCAATTCATGACTTCTAATCATGCTGTCTCAGGGGAATAATGCTTTGCCCTGTTTTAACAGAGCTGAAGCAGGAAGACTAGGATGGAAATAAAAGCAGACATTTGGAGCTGAAAAAATTATGATAGGTTGGTGAAGATGTTCGGGAGATTAATTCAACAAGGTAAAGTCAATACAGAGTAAAAGGAGGCAGCGGATGAAGGAGCTCAAAATATGGAAGAACTTTGGTTGATGCATGAAAAAGCAGGAGTGTGACTTGAACATCAGAATGCCAGCTGGAAGCTGGTTGCCATGTGAGAGGATGGCACATGGAGCAGATACTATAACCTGCTCTCAGACCACTTCAAAAAGTAGTTCACTCTATTTCCAAATATTTCCTGTGATTGGGTGTCAGGATCAGTCCTGGGGAAAGGAACTTGGATCAGCCCCAGCCTCAGGATGGCTGGGTAGGGTAGTGGAAATGGGGCATTTCTGTTACTGATGCCTGATTGCCCAGAAGCCATGTGCATACTACCATGTATAGCAATGGTACTATGTATAGTCATACACTCAGAAACAAGAAATGCTGCAAATGAAAATTTGTAATTTTAAGTGTTGAAGAGGATTTAAATAATAGAGTTTAAATTAGTCTGTTTAAATTGATTTCCATAGTTTATGAATTGAATCTTAATTTTGATGTAATGACTGAATTGTAATCTAACTGATGAAAGAGGCACCATTTCCCATGTTACTTCCAAATAATCAGTCAGTGCTCAGATAACATTAATACTTGTTACCCATTCTAAAGGGTCCATAGCATATGCTTGATCTAATTTGCCTGATATTTGAAGTAATTGATTTTATTAGTGGTGACAGACTGCATTTTATGTTTTTAGATGGGTTTGCAGGTGAACTTTCCAAGCCTTCTTATCCTCACTGACGTTCTGTCAAATATTCACAAATCAGGGAAGTGGGTTTAATCCCCACTTTATTTAATCTAGCGCCAAGTCCTTGACTGTGGTTATCATTTCTTTCTCTCAGAGGGCTTTCGCAGGAGAAGAATGCTTCAAATTCTTGGGTTGGTACAGATATGAGATCATCATCCATCCCTCTTTTTAAAACCCATAAAAGAATAAACAAAATTCCATACATTCATTTAATTAAGCCTAAAGACCAATGTATTCAAATATTTCCAACAAAAACTTCTTGAGGAGAACCTGTCCTATCATTCAAACATGTTCAAATCCACAGTTTATATGCTCTGCTTTCTCACGAAAGTCCTGGTAAGAAATATTAAAAAAAAAGAAAAAAAAAAAAAGAAAAAAGAAAAATACAAGGATTCTCAACAACAACACTTCCTCTCTGGTTTTATTGCATTTATCTGAGTACCCACCCAGCTACGGGTGTCTAAGACCACTATGTTGCTTCTTAAAGCAAGAGTCATTTTTAATCCCAAAGGTTCTTTCAGTCACTAACATAATTTCTAATCAGCGTGAATAGTTTTGTCCTTTGTTACCTTGCTGTAAATTGTAGTAATTATTCTATTTACATTGGTGTGACACGGAGCAAAAAATAGAATAGTGCAAGAGAAATGGGATATGAATGCCTGTGATGTCTACTATTCAACACAACATTTTGAAGGTTGCCTAGAATAACGTATGAATGAAGATGCCTTAAATAAATAACAAGGCACATATTATGTCAGTGTATTTCTATACAGATGCAGATTTTCTCTGTAAAGTATCCTTGCAGATAACTAGCAATAGGACTAGAGGGAATGGCCTCAAGTTGTGCTAGGGGACGTTTAGATTGGAGATTAGGTGGGGATTGGTCTATTCTCCCACGTGCTCAGTGACAGAACAAGCAGGAATGGTCTAAAGTTGTGCCAGGAGAAATTTAGGTTGGACATGAAGAAGAACTTTACCGAAAGGGTTGTTAGGCATTGAAATAAGGAAGTGGTTGAGTCACCATTCCTGGAGATCTTTAAAAGATGCTTGGTGATATGGTTTAGTGGAGTACTAGTTAGTGTTAGGTCAGAGGTTGGACTCGGTGATCTTGGAGGTCTCTTCCAATCTAGATGATTCTGTGATTCTTCTCAGAAAGAATAGTCATACATTGGAACAGATTGCCCAGGGAGGTGGTGCAGTCACCATCCCTGGAGGTGCTTAAGGAAAGGTTGGACCTGGTGCTTAGGGATGTGGTTTTTGGGTGACATTGGTAGTATGGTCATGGACGGACAAGATGATCTTGGAGGTCTTTTCCAACCTTAATGGTTATATGATTCTATTAGTCAGGTAATTTGTGTCTGAAAAGTAGGAGAAAATGAGGGAAGCTTCTTTCTTAATTTGGCATTATTTTGTCATCTTCCATAAGCAAGAATGAATATGGCAAGGACTGTGAGCTTTGTGATAAGAGATAATCTGCCTCAGCCTTCTCTTTCAATCTGTCAGATACTATTTGTCCATTTCCCTGCATCATTGTGAGCCATAATCACTTAAGACAAAGCTCATATAACCAACAGTGGAAAAGGTTAAAAGGGTCTTGATGTGCTCCAAGCACTTTAAAACCTCAGAGGAAAGATTCAGTGATTGAACAATATTATCTTACAGGCTGCCCTCCTCTCCCCACTACCCCCTCTTTTTTTTTCCCCCTTCTGCTTAATGTATGTAACTAGATGTGCTTTCACATCTGTAATGAGTGGAAGTGACCATCAAGGTCATTGATAATACTATGCATTTATAGAACTATTTAGAAATATTCCCATATATTCATAGCATACATATGGAGTATCACAGTCCTTGGAGCAATGGTGAGGAAGTTAGATTTATGTAACTAGGCTGTTTTAGCTTCTTCAGGATTAGTAAAACCTTTGGATCTTCACTATTCAGGAATTTTAGGAAGACTTTTACAGTTCTAAATTAAAACTGTGGAGGATCAATGTAGCCAATATGGCTTCAAACTAATATATGATGGCCTGGCACACTGAGTAAATCCTCAAAGGGCAGCTGTTAAGATATTAAGCTACTCCACCACTGACACACAAAACTACTTCCAATACATTCAGAAAGTAGTCATACATCTCTGTTTCAGGATAGGTACATACAAAAAGGAGGGTTCACAAATAAGGCATTTGAGTGGGGAAGCCTATGAAGCTTTTGAATTCATTGTGAATAGAGTGTTTCAGACTCCAGAATGTCCATTTAGAAGTTCAAGAATGAAAAAACAGACTTAAGTGAAAAATTCAACATCCTGAAACAGCTAAATCTTTCCTAACAGACATAGTGATAAGAGACAAAGCACTTTCCTCCCTTAGCAAAAGCTAAAGTCTTAGTCCATCAAAATAATTCTAAAAGCTTTTCAAAAAAATATTTTAATTTTTATTATGCATTGTGATAAAGTATATTTTTCATGGGTAGTTTGTGAAGTGCTTATCTTCCACACTATATTCACCATAAGATTTTTACCTAGCAAAGACCCAGTAAAACATTGGAAAGTAGAACTTCATTCATTAAAACTGGAGCATAGAACAAGCTGATACCTGAGCAGTGAGCTAACAAGTGACCCATTACAGAAGTTACTTAAATGTTTGTGATCAAAAAAAGGTAATACCTCTTCAGGTACCACCAGTGGTAGGTGAGTAGCTTGAGCACTGTTGTAAGAATAAAACATTACAAATGTTAATAAAAAAAAAAAAAAAGAACAATCCATTTGTAATCCGTTTAATTGTTACAGAAGGATTTTTCCTTTTCTGCAGTTGGAGTCGATCATTAGATAAATGGTCTATTATTGCCATCATGACCCTTTAAAAAGAGGATAGCCTGTCTTGGTATGTTGCGATAAGACTTGTGCAACAAACTTTTACAATTCTGTGTTTACCTCTACACGTAGACTTGTATTTTAAAAAATTAAGTATTGGCAACCTGGTCTCTAACAGCAGACTATTGCCTCCATAGACTATTTCAAAGGTAAGCATATTTACCCAAAAACTCACCCACAGCAAAATCAGTACATTAATATTCTATACCATGAACAAAGAATTAATGTTTTGTAAGACTATCAAACATCCATATGTTGCTGTTAAGATTTGAGCAAATCTGAACACTGAATTGGATGCAGTGCTGGATTGACCTTGGCTGGCTGCCAGGTGTTCACTCCCCCTTCTCAGCAGGATGGGGAGAAAATAAGGTGGAAAAGCTCATAGGTTGAGATAAGGATAGGGAAATTATTCACCAAATACTGTCACAGGCAAGACACTCAACTTGGGGAAGATCAGTTTAATTTATTACTAATTAATATCACCATAGGATAGTCAGAAACAAAACTAATAACATCTCTTGCTGTTCCTTCGTCCTAGGCCTTGTGGATCCTTTCCAATGTCCAGTGCTCCACGAACAGACTGCTCCAGCAGGTGGGCTTTTGGCAGGAACACAACACACCAGTTCCTGACAAGAACAGTCTTCTGTATGGGCTCTCTATGGGCTGCAGATTCCCTCAGATTACATATACAACTGTTCTGGTGTGAGGTCTTTCATGGTCTATGCTGCTGCTATCTCTTCCAACATGGTACACTGAGTTGCAGAGGGACTACCTGCTTCACCAGGGTCTTCCACAAGGGCTGCAAGGGTTTCCTTGCTCAGGTGCCTGGAATACCTCCTCTCCCTCCTTCTTCACCTATCTTGGTTGACTGCAGGGTTGTCATATTTTTCTCACTACTCTGTTACAGTTGACATTCAACACTTTCTACCCTTCTTAAAATATTTCATCACAGAGGCTCCACCAGCTTAGGCTCAGCTTTGGCCAGTGGTGGGTCTGACATCAGGAACTGGTTCTATCCAACGTAGGGGCAGCTCCTGATCTCCTCTCTCCGAGGCCATCCCTGCAACCCTCCTACTGCCAATAGCATGTAATGTAAACCCAACACAGAGGTAAAAACACTTACCTTTATCATCATTTTATCATTCTGGAGAGAAACAACCCCAAACACATTGAGCAGGGATCAGTGACTCTGTGATCTCATAGACATAGTGTAATTCTATAGATACTACACTCTAGACTCACCCTGTGCAGTGATATATCCAGAAGATAATTCAAATTCAGTCTCACATCAGTGCCTTGTAAAATTATGGAGAAGATGATTCTTGAAGTTATTGACACCTGTTATTGATCCTGTGGGATAATGCTGTCCTTGGTCCCAGCCAACATGGTTTCATGAGGGGTAGGTCCTACCTAACAAATTTGATTTCCTTTTATGACAAGATCACCCATCTAGTCGATCAATGGAAACCAGCTGATGTGACCTTTTTGGAATTCAGCAAGGCTTTTGACACAGTTTCCTATAGGATCCTACTGCACAAAGCATCCAGTAGGACAACTTAAAAACATCATACAATGGGGGAGCAATTGGCTGATGGGCATGGCTCAAAGGGTTGTGGTAAGTGGGGCCACATCTGGCTGGCAGATGGTCACTAGTGGGGTCCCTCAAGGCTCCATTTCAGGGCCAGTCCTCCTCAATGATTTTTATAACTGATTTGGATGTAGGACTAGAAGGTGTTCTGAGTAAATTTGCTGATGACACCAAACTTAGATGAGTTGTGGACTTGGATTAGGGTGGAAAGGCCTTGCAGAGAGACCTGGACAGATTGGAGAGCTGGGCAACCACAAACCACATGAAGCTACACAAAAGCAAGTGCTGGGTCCTGCACCTGGGACGGGGCAGCCCTGGCTATACGCACAGAATGGGCAATGAGACACTGCAGCCCTGCAGAGAAGGATCTGAGGGTTGGGGTTGACAGCAAGTTGAATATGAGCCAGCAGCGTGCCCGAGCAGTCAGGAGGTCCAACCGTATCCTGGGATGCATCAAGCACAGCATCGTTAGTCAGTTAAGGGAGGTGACTGTCCCGCTCTACTCTGCGCTGGTGCAGCCTTGCCTCAAGTACTGTGTGCAGTTCTGGGCACCACAGTACAAGAAGGACATTAAACTGTTGGAGAGTGTCCAGAGGAGGGCAGCAAAGATAGTGAAGGGCCTAGAGGGAAGACATATGAGGAGCAGCTGAGGTCACTGGGCCTGTTCAGCCTGAAGAAGAGGAGGCTGAGGGGGGACCTCATCACAGTCTACAACTTCCTCATAGGGGGAATGGGGGTGGGAATGGGGGGGTGGAGAGGCATGTGACCTTTTCTCTTTAAACACCAGTGATAGGACCCACAGGAATGGTGTTAAGCTGAGGCAGGGGAAGTTTAGGCTGGACATCAGCAATAGGTTCTTCACCAAGAGGGTGGTTGCACACTGGAACGGGCTCCCCAGTGAAGTAGTCACTACACCAAGCCTGAGTTTAAGAAGAGATTGGACTGTGCACTTAGTCACAATGTCTAAACTTTTGGGCAGACCTGTGTGGTGCCAGGATTTGGACTTGATAGTCCTTATGGGTCCCTTCCAACTCAGGATATTTTATCATTCTATTATAATTCTATAGATACTATAGTCTAGACTCACCCTGTGCAGTGATATATCCAGAATATTATTCAAATCCCCCATTAAGGTATCATCCATAAGATAGCTACAGTCCATTAAATAAAAAAATGAGTTTAGTCTGACTGTTCCTAATGAAAACATCAGAATAACAGTAGTCTGTATGTACATGCATATAATGGTATTCAGTACCATTCCTATAACTTGAATAGCCTCAAAATCACAGAAGAGCTGAGGTTGGAAGGGACCTCTGGAGGGCATCTGATGCAACCCCTCTGCTCAAGCAGGGCCACCCAGAGCAGGTGGCTCAGGGCTATGTTGTGTTGACTTTTGAAGATCTCCAAGAAGGAAGACTCCACAACCTCCCTGTGAAACCTGTGCTTTTCTCAGTGCTCTATCAGCTGTACAGCAATGAAGTGCTTCCTCATGTTTAGGAGGAACCTTTTGTGTTCCAGTTTGTGCCACTGCCTCTTGTCCTGGTACAGGACACCGAGGAAAATTGACTTTAGGAAAAAAAAATCAAAAAAATTGACCAGGCACCTGGCTCCATCCTCTTTGCATACTCCCTTCAGGTATTTATAGTTGGTAGACTGCTTCAGAAAGCTTCTCCACAGCTAAGATGCAGGCCTGTGGGGAATAGGAGAGACTTCCTTTGTGCTGCCAGAGTTGTTTAGCCAATTCATACAGTGTGGGTTCCTCATCTTTCTACTTACCACAAGACAAAATTTGAGTTCACATTAAGGCATCATTTTCATACAGACTCTTATTAAATCCTAACAAATAATTAATATTGCTTAAAACATTCTTCAAAGTCAAGCTTACCCGTATGCACTTCAATTTCTGAGATTTTTTGTTTTGTTTTGTTTTTAAGGGCTGGGAAGGGAGCTTAGAATCAATAAGTAATTTCACTGAAAACAGACAAGGTGAAGGAAGTACTACAACTCCATGACATTAAACAGCTGTAGAACCCAAGAACACTTACCTGCCAGCTTCTGAACTTCAGTCACTTCCAACAAGCTCGCAGCTTAAACAGTGAAATAATACCACCAGGGTTTTACTGAACTGAGAAGACACCACCAACATAATTAGCTCATAGAGTATTTCACAGAGATAACAGAAAACACAAAAAGCAGGCTCCTGGGTAACACTGAGTCTATTTCACCCTGATAGAAAAGCACACTAGATAATCTGACCCTCAAACTCCTCTAGGAAGCCTCCCCCTACTCCTCATGCTTCCTATATAGCAAAGGTAAAATGACCCACACCTGGCAGATTTCACTTAACAAGGTTGGAGACAAGACACCTTGTGGAATAGGCTCATCTACCTGGTTTTAATGTTTTAAGGTCAATTGCTCCTTATCACTAATAGAAATAACCTGACAAGGGGCTTAGTAGTCAGAGTTGACCTAATTAATTATCTGAAAAAGGCGCACAAGGGTCATATTGCTGTTGGTCATTCTGTGAGGAAGATTTTTACACAGCCTGTTTAGAAAATAAAATAAAATAAAATAAGAAAATGACCTTAAAGGCTAAATTGCTACTGTAGATTTTCATCTGTCTAGTCATGATGGATAAAGAAGTGTGGGGTACCACACTAGTTATTGGCCTACACTGCACCATTGATCACCACACTCCAGGCTTTCCCACTTAGCTAGTTTTCAATCCACCTCACTGTCTACCCTTAAGATTGTAAAGTGTCTTTAAAATAAAGGAAGACATTTTTTTCTGTGATTTTTAACTGATGTGGAGGCTCTAGGAAGGCTCTAGGCTCTTCCTAGAGCTCTAGGCTTCAACTAATTTGATTTAATATTGAATGTTTTCAATTCAAGTGAAGCTAATAAGATTAATGAATACTAACAACTCAAAGACTTGGAGATTTGAATATTACATTGGAAACTGATATCAACATCTTACTATACGTTCCCAGAATCAACTTAGACTCCCTACTAGTCACTGGATGAGTAACTCCACTGGATACGACTTGTTTTCCTTAAAATAAGATTTTCTCTATGGTCATATGAAATCTAGTCAAGCAAGCAAATAATATTTTAATGTTTCACTTTCCTGAATGGTTCCTTACAAAACCTTTCTGTTCTTTTTATTAGGAAGCTTTTTTTCAGTTGATGGTGAATACTAGGGTTTAGATAAAATTTTATTTTTTTCTTTCTGTTCAGTCAAACTTATTTTTTGTTACCTAATACATGGACAAAACTCCATGCAAACTGATCTAAAATAAAAAACACAAAACAGTCCCTTTCTATGCTCAAGTAAACTGGGAACAAACAGATAAGAACTGGAGAAACATTTCATGGGATAGTAGGCTTTCTATGCCAAACACCATTGCAGTTAAAGAGCTGAGAGCTTTGGACAATTTCTTTTATTTTCTTTTCTTTCCATCTATAATTTCATGTTCTTTTTTATATCATCGACATAAAAGACAGCTGTAGTTAAAACACACAGAAAATGATTACAATAAAGATGAATTTGTGGCAGTAAACAACACTGTGACTTTTTGTGCAAATAGAAACACTCACAGCATTTATATAGTATAATAACGAGATGTAATTCTTTACCAGCTTTATAAAAATTTGCTTTTTAACTAGACTGTGGCACAGAACAGAGTATAAACAATGGAGCTTCAGGAAAGCAAAGATTATTCATAGGAAACATCTGGCTGTACAGTAGGTTTATGGCTGATATTTGAATGATTTAAACTTAATTCACATTCTCTTGCAGTCAGACAGAGTGATTTTGGACCATGCTGACCTGTAGCTATTGAGACTACTAAATCCTAAATTCATGCTTTTATACCCATTTTTCTACTGGTGATGACCCATTCGGGGAAACTATGTTAAATTAGCCTTCTTTATCACAGTTGATACAAGCAACACAAGATTGTCTTTCATTTGTCTCCGGATCTTATTCTTTTGTTGCTTTGTCAGCATTAATTCATACCTCTGTGAATGAGGTCCAGCATCTAACTGTAGCCAGTCTATGATCACGTCTATGCCTACATTTTTTCCATGGGTAATCTGTCACCTGTCATCCGCTACATTTCACCATCTTTTTTTTTTTTTTTTTTTTTTAATTATAACGTTGAACATTTTTGACTTTCTCATCTTTTATTTTTGCATCTTAGAAATTGTTGCACTTCAAATTCTGTGCATTTAGAGGTGCTCTGCTTTCTATTGTTTCTATTTGGTGTCTGTTTGATTTTAAAAATGTAATTCCATAGTTAGTCCATAATTTTACAAATTTTTCTTTATTACTTTTATCTAGCAAAAAAGCTAGAGAGGAAAATATATGTCAGAGGAACCAAAAATTCAATTTATAAGGGACTACTGGACAGCTTTCCTGAATAGAAATCACAGAATTTTCCTTACTATATGTGGTGGTTTTACTCAAGTGGGCAGCCAAGCTCCACCACAACCGCTCTCTCACTCCCCCTCTCCTCAGAAGGAGGGGGAGAAAATACAACACAGAGAACTCGAGGTTTGAGATGAGAAAGGTTTAATTAAAGGGAAAGGGAATGGGAAGGAGAAACAGATACAAAAGAAACAATCAGTCCGCGCGGAAGCACAGAGAGAGAGAAAAAAATTACTCTCTACTTCCCATCAGCGAGCGGTGTTCGGCCACGTCCTGGGAAGCAGGGCCTCAAACGCGTAGTGGTTGTTCAGGAGGAACAGCCCCCTCCCCCACGAGAGCCCCCCCTTTTATTGCTGAGTGTGACATCAGGTGTTATGGAATATCCCTTTGGTTGGTTTAGGTCAGCTGCCCCGGCAATGTCCCCTCCCCATCACTTGCCCACCCCCAGCCTGCTGGCTCTTGGGGGCTTAGGAGTCCTGATGCTGTGCCAGCACTACGCAGCAATAGACACAACACTGGAGTGATATCAGTGCTGTTCCAGCTACGAGTGCAGAGCACAGCACTGTGCGGGCTGCTGCAGGGAAAAGGTGACTCCAGCTCAGACAGACCCAACACAACTTCCACCCCTTATTCCATAACATTTGTGTCACAATCAGGTACAGTTTAGTATATAGATGTTCTCATCACCATTGTTTTCTGTCCATTGAAGCATTTTTATGTCTGTACTTCTCTTTATTCTATAGGTCTTTTCCCAAAATGCTCATAAAAACTGTTGATGGTTTCAGCTTCATCTGTTAAAGTGGTCACTCAGGACATGCGAAGTTGGTTTTCTTGACACGAGCACCAGCTTAGCTCACATCACTGTTGCACTTGCCCGGTTCCTTGCAAAGTTGACCTGTCATTGGTTCTGCAGTGTCCTCCTACAACACATAACTTGGATAACAGATTAATTTTCTCCCAGTGTTAAATCTCCTTGTGGCACACACTTGATATCCCCATCTTTCTGCATTACCCACCAGGTGTACCCTGGTCCTTGGGCAAAGACAATCCCACGAGTGGGTTTGCCTTTTCCCATGGCAGGGGCAACCCACACTGCCTTCCCCATCCACTTCCCCACATGCACTACAGGGACTTTAGCTTCTCCCACAGTGTGTAGGGGTTTTGTTTTAGCAGGACCAGGACGGCTTTCAGACCCCCTGTTGTTAACTAGCCAAGTGGCCTCTGGTAGATTTATATCCCAATGTTTCCATGTCCCAGCACCCAATGCTCGCAGCATAGTTTTTAACAGTCCATTGTACCTCTCAACCTTCCCAGAGGCTTGTGGGTGATAAGGGATGTGGTACACCCATTCAATGCCATGTCTCTTGGCCCAGGAAGTGATCAAATTATTTCGGAAGTGACTCCCATTGTCGGACTCAATTCTTTCTGGTGTACCATGTCGCCACAACACTTGTCTTTCCAGGCCCAAGATAGTGTTTCGGGCCGTGGCATGGTTTACTGGATATGTTTCCAGCCACCCAGTAGTTGCTTCTACCATGGTGAGTATGTAACGTTTACCTTGGCGGGTTTGTGGAAGTGGTCCGATGTAGTCAATCTGCCAGGCCTCACCATAACGAAATCCAAGCCATCTCCCTCTATTCCAGGGAGACTTTACCCTCATGGCTCGTTTGATTGCAGCACAGGTCTCACACTGATGGGTAACCTGTGTGATGGCCTCAATGGTCAGGTCCACCCCTCGATCACGAGCCCATCTGTAAGTGGCATCCCTCCCCAGATGTCCTGATGTTTCATGGGCCCATCGAGCTACAAACAGCTCACCCTTACGTCCCCAGTCCAGGTCCACCTGAGCTATTTCAATTTTTGAAGCTCTGTCTACTTCTTCATTGTTCTGATGTTCTTCGGTAGCACGATTCTTAGGCATATGGGCATCTACATGACGTACCTTTACAGCCAGATTTTCTACCCAAGCAGCAATATCTTGCCACAGGGTAGCAGCCCAGATAGGTTTACCTCTGCGCTGCCAGTTGTTCTGTTTCCATTGTTGCAGCCACCCCCACAGCGCATTTGCCACCATCCATGAGTCAGTATAGAGATATAGTACCGGCCACTTTTCTCTTTCAGCAATTTCTAGGGCCAGTTGTATAGCTTTCACTTCTGCATACTGACTCGACTCACCTTCCCCTTCCATGGCCTCCACAACTTGTCGTGTGGGACTCCACACAGCAGCTTTCCACTTCCGATGGCTCCCTACCACACGGCAGGATCCGTCAGTAAACAACGCATACTGCTTTCTGTCTTCTGGCAACTCATTGTATGGTGGTGCCTCTTCAGGACGAGTTACTTCTTCTGTTGGTGCTCCGAAATCCCTGCCCTCTGGCCAGTCCATAATCTCTTCCAGGATTCCTGGGCGGTTGGGTTTTCCCATTCGAGCCCGCTGTGTAATTAACGCTACCCATTTACTCCACGTAGCATCGGTTGCATGATGTGTAGTGGGGATTTTCTCTTTGAACATCCAATGTAACACAGGTAGCCGTGGGGCCAAGAGAAGTTGTGCTTCTGTACCAACAACTTCTGAAGCGGCTCGAATCCCCTCATATGCTGTTAATATTTCCTTTTCAGTTGGGGTGTAATTGGCTTCTGATCCTCGATAGCCCCGGCTCCAGAACCCCAAAGGTCGGCCTCGAGTTTCTCCTGGGGTCTTCTGCCAGAGGCTCCAGGTGAGCCCATGCTCCCCAGCTGCAGTGTACAGTATGTTTTGCACAGCTGGTCCAGTACGGACAGGCCCAAGGGCTACTGCACGAGCTATTTCTTGTTTGAGTTGTTCAAAGGCCTGTTGTTGCTCAGGGCCCCACTCAAACGAGTTCCTCTTCCGAGTTACTCGATATAGAGGACTCACAAGCTGACTATAACCGGGCACATGCATTCTCCAAAATCCCACAAGACCTAGGAAAGCTTGTGTTTCTTTTTTGCTAGTTGGCGGAGACATAACTGTTATTTTGTTGATCACATCCATTGGAATGTGGCGACGTCCATCCTGCCATTTTACCCCCAAGAACTGGATTTCCTGTGCAGGTCCTTTGACCTTATTCTGTTTAATGGCAAAGCCAGCTTTCAAGAGAATTTGAATTATTTTCTTCCCTTTCTCAAAAACTTCTTCTGCTGTATTACCCCATACAATGATATCATCGATGTACTGCAGGTGTTCAGGAGCGTTCCCCTGTTCCAGTGTCGTCTGGATCAGTCCATGGCAAATGGTAGGGCTGTGTTTCCACCCCTGGGGCAGTCGATTCCAAGTATACTGAATGCCCCTCCAAGTGAAAGCAAATTGTGGCCTGCATGCTGCTGCTAGAGGGATAGAGAAAAATGCATTAGCAATATCAATTGTAGCATACCACTTGGCTGCCTTTGACTCTAGTTCGTACTGGAGTTCTAGCATGTCTGGCACTGCTGCACTTAGTGGTGGTGTGACTTCATTCAGGCCCCGATAGTCCACTGTTAGCCTCCACTCGCCATTGGACTTTCGCACTGGCCATATAGGACTGTTAAAAGGTGAATGAGTCTTGCTGATCACTCCTTGGCTCTCCAGATGGTGAACTAACTCATGGATAGGAATCAGGGAGTCTCGGTTGGTGCGATATTGCCGCCGGTGCACAGTTGTAGTCGCAATTGGCACTTGCTGTTCCTCAATCCTCAGCAGTCCTACAGCAGAAGGGTCTTGTGAGAGACCAGGCAGGGTAGACAGCTGCTTAATCTTCTCTGTGCTCAAGGCAGCTATGCCAAAAGCCCACCGGTACCCTTTTGGATCCTTGAAGTATCCTTTCCTGAGGTAGTCTATGCCGAGGATGCACGGAGCCTCTGGGCCAGTCACGATGGGGTGCTTTTGCCACTCCTTCCCAGTTAGACTCACTTCAGCTTCCAATATGGTTAGCTCTTGGGATCCCCCCGTCACTCCAGAGATAGAGATGGGTTCTGCCCCTTGGTGGCCTGATGGCATTAGGGTACACTGTGCGCCTGTGTCCACTAAAGCTTTATATTTTTGCGGTTCCGGTGTGCCAGGCCATCGAATCCACACAGTCCAGTAAATCCGGTTGTCCCTCTCCTCTACCTGGCCAGAGGCAGGGCCCCACTAGTCTTGGTCGGAGTATCTATCAATTAATTCTTCCAAATGTGAAGCAGAAGTCTCTTCGTCAGGGTCAGGAGTAATACTATTCCTTCTACTGCCTCTGGGGGACTGTTCAACAGAAACTGGAGCAGCAATCCTCTTAGGGGCCCTCTTTGTTGCTGCTGTATCTTTCCGTAGTTCACGTACCCGAGCAGCTAGGGCCGAGGTCGGTTCACCATCCCACTTCCTCATATCTTCCCCATGGTCACGTAAATAAAACCACAAGGTACCTCGCGGTGTGCGTCCTGGATTCTCCCTTGTTTGAGCCGGGGACTGCTGGCGCTTGATGGCCGAAAGATTTTTTTGTTTAGGTGAGGACGAAGCTATGTGTTCATCTAGCCGTTGGGACAATTTCTCCACAGCTGAAATGCAGCCCCGTACTGGGGCAGAGAGATTTTCTTCATATTTATGAAGTTGATTGGACACGGTGTCCACAGTTGGCCCCATCCCCTCATCCCAACCCATTACTGCCAGTGTGCTGGCATGTGTTAGGGGTGCCGCCCGTACAAACTTCCGCCACATGGATGTTGTGCATTGAACTTCATCGGGGTCTGTAGGTGTCTGGGCATTATTTAAATCACTATAAATCATCTCCAGCACAGCTAATTCCCGCAGCTGCTGGAGGCCCTGATCCATAGTGGTCCATTTGTTTACTTGGTAGACAATATCCTCTTTATGGGGATACCTTTCTTTCACAGCTGTTAGGATTCGCCTCCAGAGGCTGATAACTTGTGCCTCTCTTCCAATTACTCTATCAATGAGCCGTTCTCTGGAAAGGGATCCCAGCTGCTTGGCTTCATTGCCTTCTAGCTGTTGGGTATTGGCCCCACTATCCCAGCATCGAAGCAGCCAGGTGAGGATGTGCTCACCTGGATGGCGACTGAAGTCTTTTCGTAGTTCTCGCAGCTCACTCAAGGATAGAGACCGAGTAGTTTCTGATTCATCTATGATTTCAGTCTCTCCTTTGTGATGTTGCCATGATAACGCTGCTTTAGAGCTGCTTGCCTTTTCTTCTTCTCCCTCATCTGTAGGAGGAGCTTCTTCCCGTACTAAACGACCTGATCTCCGTTTCCACTGTTTCGTCTTTACTACAGGGGCGACTGATACCATAGATGGTCGGTCCTCTAGGGTGGTCACAGTTTGTGCTGTCTCATCATCAAATTCAAGAACCTCCCTATTCCCTTGAGGGTGCTGGGCAATGTTAATTGATATTTGATAGGCGTAAGCCAGACCCCAGCAGAGTGCAGCAATCTGGTGGAGTTCTCTAGTATTGCCAGGGTCAGGGCATACGTCTTTCAAACATTGTACCAGTTTCCTTGGATTTTGTACTTGTTCAGGGGTGAAATTTAGAACCATTGGAGGAGAAAACCGTGATAGGTACCTGCCCAAATCCCCCCACACACCTTGCCACCCACAACTTTGTCTGGGGACAGGTCCTTGGATAATATTCTTAATAAATTGCTTTACCTTGGGGAAGAAGACAAACACAAAACCTAGTAATAGGAGGATAATATCTGACCAAGGGTATCCAAGATACTGAAAGGCTGCTGTAATTAGCCCACAGGGAGAAAAGTAGAAGGCACCACACCCGATATTATTCACTGATTGACTGCTAGGGGCAAAAAAGAAGGCGCTGTAATTCTTAATATTTTCAATAAGATAATCTCCAGGAGACCAGGAGGATAACCATGCCGGGCCTGAATACCAAACAAAACTGAAGGCCAGTATGTTACAGCACGACACGATAAAGAAAACAAGCACAGACTTCAACACTTTCTCCGATCGGATGTAAAGGAAAAAAGAAAACAGAGAGTAGGCTACATACAACATATCCACACAGAAAAGTATTGCCAGAAAACCGAACATTATGACTATCGATATGTTAGTTGTAAATACTTCAATCAATGCTATTGTTATCTCAACCCTCGAGCCCCACGTTGGGCGCCAAAAAGGACTGTGGTGGTTTTACTCAAGTGGGCAGCCAAGCTCCACCACAACCGCTCTCTCACTCCCCCTCTCCTCAGAAGGAGGGGGAGAAAATACAACACAGAGAACTCGAGGTTTGAGATGAGAAAGGTTTAATTAAAGGGAAAGGGAATGGGAAGGAGAAACAGATACAAAAGAAACAATCAGTCCGCGCGGAAGCACAGAGAGAGAGAAAAAAATTACTCTCTACTTCCCATCAGCGAGCGGTGTTCGGCCACGTCCTGGGAAGCAGGGCCTCAAACGCGTAGTGGTTGTTCAGGAGGAACAGCCCCCTCCCCCACGAGAGCCCCCCCTTTTATTGCTGAGTGTGACATCAGGTGTTATGGAATATCCCTTTGGTTGGTTTAGGTCAGCTGCCCCGGCAATGTCCCCTCCCCATCACTTGCCCACCCCCAGCCTGCTGGCTCTTGGGGGCTTAGGAGTCCTGATGCTGTGCCAGCACTACGCAGCAATAGACACAACACTGGAGTGATATCAGTGCTGTTCCAGCTACGAGTGCAGAGCACAGCACTGTGCGGGCTGCTGCAGGGAAAAGGTGACTCCAGCTCAGACAGACCCAACACACTATAGTAATAATTTCCATGACCTAAATCAGTATAGTGATGTGCTGTACAAACTCATACAAAAAGGCAGAATCTGACCTTGAACTTAAAAGTAAAAAAACAAACAAACAAAAAAAACCTGTTCTCAAAAAAAAAAAAAAAAAGATCATTTGCTGGACTCAAATCCTGCAAACTTTGGACACCTACATTTCTTATCTTGATATGAGAAAAAAGTTTCTTTCAGTGAGAAAAATCTAACACTGGAACAGGTTTCCTAGGGATGAGGTAGACTCCACATCACTGGAGATTTTTAAGATGTGACTTGTCAGGTTACTAGGTAATCTTGTCTAGTCTCATTTCTGTGAAGGGTTGCATCAGATGATCATTCAAGGTCCCTTCCAACTTGGGCCACTGTATGATTCTATGAAATGTAGGTGTTGTAGTGGGTTTATGTGGCAAGGTTTTGGTAGCAGGGAGCCATAAGGGTGGCTTCTGTGAGAAGGATCTAGAAGCTGCCCCATGTTTGGTAAGGGCCCCACTGTTGACCAGAGTTGAGCCAATAAGCAATGTTGTTTTTTGCCTCTGTGAGCGCATATTTAAGACAGGGAAAAAAAAAAAAATGCTGCGACACACACAGCAGCTGGGAAAGTGAGAGGAAAGAGGAACAGCCTTGTAAGCTCCAAGGTCAGTGAAGAAGGAGGGGGAGAGGTGCTCCAGGTGCCGGAGCAGAAGTCCCCTACGGCCTGTGGTGAGGACCATGGTGAAGCAGGATGTCCCCCTGCAGCCCATGGAGTACCACAGTGGAGCAGGGTTCCATGCTGCAGACCGTGGAGGAGACCATGGTGGAGCAGGTGGACCTGCACCAACAGAGGCTGAGGCCTGTGGAAGACCCCTGCCAGAGCAGATTCCGGACCTGTAGCCCATGGAGAGGAGACCATGCAGGAGCAGGTGACCTGGCAGGAGCTACTGCCCATGGGGGACCCAGGTTAGAATAGTTTGCTCCTGGGAATGGACCCCATGGTACAGACACACATTTGGAGCAGTTCTGGAAGAGCTGCTACCAGTGGGAAGCCTACTTCGGATCAGTTCACCAAGGACTGCATCCCGTGGGAGGGCCCCCACAGCACAGAGGATGAGAGTGACTGAAATGGAGCGGCAGAGAAGTGCTATAGACTGACCATAACCCCCATTCCCCTGTCCCCCTGCACCGCTCGGGGGGAGGAGGTGGAAGAGGGTGGATGGGGGGGGAGGTGCTTTTGGTTTCTTTCCTTTGTTTCTCACTTCTCTAGCTTGTTAGTAATAAGCAATAAATCTTACTGTCTCCTTATGCTGAGTCTGTTTCACCCGTTACAATAATTACTGCGTGATCTTCTTGTCCTTATCTCAATCCTTGAGCCCTTTTCATCGTATTTTCTCCCCGTTCCTCTTTGAGGAGGGGGAGTGAGAGAGCAGTTGTGGTGGAGCTTGGCTGCCCACTCGAGTAAAACCACCCCAGTTGTCCATGATATAATTATATCCAAGTGAATGGCAGACATTTTTTGAAGTTCTTGTGGTATTTAATGGAGACCTAGGGCATGATTTAGTCACGTTAGATTTGTGATACCTTATGGCAGTTGCTTTCCCTCCATCTGCCAGTCAAGAAGGACGTTCTTTTGCAGTAAGTACTTTGCTATGCTTTCCAGTATTGTGCAACTATCTCAGACTCCTCAGGGCATCTCAGCTGGTGTCAGAAATACAAATTTAGGTAAATTGATTGAATCCTGTAGATAGATTTTAGAGATCACATATGAACAAATACCAGGTGTGATTCTGTTGCCTAAACACAGGAGGCTAATGCCATTTGAAATATTCTGTAGTATGTCATCTGGGCTCCGATTATCACTCTGTACAGGCATGTATCCACTTGGCCTGTATCATTATTAACTAGTTCCATACAGATATCTCTGTTATCTCAGTGTATATTAAACATCTTATCACACAAATAAATCATGCCATAGATATCTACCGTTAAAAGATGAATAAATCTGTAGGTGCTGCTAAATCTATTATTGAAATATGGTGGTCATTATGAAAGCGTATACACTGACTGAATATTTTTTAAAAATATGCATATATAGTCCTAAGTTTAGACATATTTAGGCAATATAAACCTACACTGTCATTAACTTTTATTTATGCTGTATTTTTATAGTTCCAAATAGCCCTGCTGTTTAGACAGTCTTTCCATCTAACAACCACCCATTCAAATATACAAATTCAGGAAAACAGAGTTGACAGATGAATATTACAAAAGGACAATGATATCTTACAGCCCAGAGACCAGTAAACCCTTGGTTATGGCTTTGTGCTTGACAGTTTAAAACATTTCTGAATGTGTAAAGTCCAAAATGTTACATTTTGCTTCCAATGACTTGTGCTGCTTTACTAGACAACAGTTCCAAAAGTAAAGCTGTCTAGGCTACCTGATGGAAGGTTGGTCTTAGTTTTGACAGAAATAATAGCAGGTGTGGAGACACCCCTTTGGCAACAGAATGGACCAACACAATTTTTGCATTAACACAACATGTGGTTTTAGTTTCATTTGCATGAAACCTTTTCCATTCATGTGCATTTATCCAATTTAAGAGAAACATTAACATTACATAAAAGCACATGATGTAGCCTTTGAAAAGTGTGTATTTGGGAAACAACATAATGGCTGAGTTAGATTTTTTTTTTTTTTTAATACAACTCACTAAAGCTAATCAAAAATCTTGTTCTTGTAATAAAACAAGATTTATCCCTTACTGTCTGATTTTTACAGATTCTTTGAAGGTTTTGTAAGGATCAGGACTCTTTTCTTACCTGACCATCACTCAGTTTCCCCAAACTCAGCTTTTACTCAGCAAGGCCAGAAAAAAGCATTGGAAAAAAAAAAAAAAAAAAAAAAAGAATTTGACTAAGAATTTGTTCTGAACATTTATTCTGAAGAATTTGTTTGGAACTAAAAACTCATCTTTGAGCATTATAGGCATTGCATGTTTATTTTATGCCTAACTTTGAGTTTTCTGGGAGTCTTTGATGTAATGCCACTTTCTGTCTACATTGTAACAGTGCACAATATTTCTAGGCATGTAGTTATGGTGCTTGAAACCTGAAAAGTAAAAGCAAAAAAAGCAAAATACCTTCACAGTAAAAGAAACCCAGGCATGGAGGAACTCTGTGTTGGAATCTAACACTGGGGATGGAAACCAAATGGGTGGGACTAAAGAGAAGGCTTGAATCACATTCAATTTGCATTTTTCTGTGCTAAGGAGTTTGGGAAAATTCTGTTTAAGTGTGTTGTAACCTGGAAGAAATTATAGCTGTAATAGTCTGTGAAAGTCTGAACAAGCTAATTATGTTTAGTCATGCCTGGGCTGAGGTGTTACCCTAATTTAAGGACATATTTTGTGGTTTAGAGGTGCAATAGTCACAAACCATAAGGAAACATTGAAGAGACTATTAGACTATTAAGTCTCCTGGCAGGAAGAACTGTGTGTGGTCCTTCATCCTATACTCAGTAAAATGCAAAAATCACTGGAAAATAAGAGATGATTAGTGGAACAAGGACAGATTAGCCCAGTGAATGGCATCTCACATTTCTGGGTCAACTGTAACTTAGATATGTCCTCAGTGAAGTTCAGAAGTGGTGTCAAAGCTCTGGAAATTGTAAATTGCGACTGGAGCATTAGTACAGAGTATCTGGGAAGCATCCAGTTGTCCAAGTCTTCCCAAAATTAAAGGAGCAGACTTGAAATGTTTTCAGAACAACATTTGGAGAAGAACAGCTTCTTATTGTGTATTATTCTTCTATTTTAATATTGCCCTTTTGTAGGTTCTCTTTTAAAAGATGTTTTATTTCACCCAAAGTATCAGTACAGGTTGGGGCATGACCTGCTGGAGAGGAGCTCTGAGGAGAAGGACCTGGGGATCCTGATAGACGACAGGTTGACCATGAGCCAGCACTGTGCCCTTGTGGTCAAGAGGGCTAATGGGATCCTGGCGTGCATTAAAAGGAGCGTGGCCAGCAGGTCAGGGGAGGTGATCCTTCCCCTCTACTCTGCCCTGGAAGGCCTCACCTGAAGCACTGTGTCCAGTTCTGGGCTCCCTGGTACAAGGAAGACAGGGATCTCCTGGAAAGAGTCCAGCGGAGGGCCACAAAGATGATATGGGGCCAGGAGAATCTTCCTTATGAGGAAAGGCTGAGAGACCTGGGTCTGTTCAGCCTGGAGAAGAGAAGACTGAGAGGGGATCTCCTCAGTGTATATAAATATCTGAGGGGTGGGGGACAGAAGGATGTAGCCAACCTCTTCTCAGTGGTTTGTGGGGATAGGACAAGGGGCAATGGCTGCAAGTTAGAGCACAGGAAGTTCCGCACTGACATGCGAAAGAACTTCTTCACAGTGAGGGTGACGGAGCATTGGAACACGCTGCCTAGGGAGGTTGTGGAGTCTCCTTCTCTGGAGATATTCAAGGCCTGTCTGGATGCCTACCTGGGCAGCCTGCTCTGAGGAACCTGCTTTGGCAGGGGGGTTGGACCCGATGATCTTTTGAGGTCCCTTCCAACCCCTACAGTTCTGTGTGATTCTGTGTTTATTTGGCTCCTTAACTCTTTGACTACAAATTTGAAGTTTAGCTCATTGAACACCTAGTTAGTTTATTTCACCAAATGGGTGAAATGACCTCTAGAAGTTAATGACCTCTAGAAATTTCGCCAGGTCTATATCACTGTCTGGATGAAGTGTTACCCTTTTTAGCTCAACCATTTCCCTGCCTATTTCATTTCAAACAAAAGTAATCATTGCACCACCGGTGACTGAAGAAAAGCTCTCAGTCCTGAGCTGCTTTAAATTAATGAGTCTTTAGTAATGATCACTAATCCCAGATGAGTACATGACTAATTCTCCAACCAAAATCACTATTATATTCTTGGAAGATGTGTTTATAGTGTTGCTGATCTGTGATGGGATGGGAAACGGGGGTTCAGGTTTCTATTTAAAGTGGTGTGTTCTCTTCTCCAGTTACCATATGTTCTGCATATCTTAAAGTCAACAACTGATTTACCTAACCTGGCAAGATTAAAACAAAATAAAAAAATAAAACCCCAATAAAAATTTTGCAAAATCTAGAAAGATTAGAAACAAGCCAGTATGTTCTTTGTATCTGTCATATCTTGCTGACTAGTCTGCATTCCTATGCTATTGAAGCAATTTCTGAGTATGAAACTTCCTTTTCAGTGGTGTGTGGTAGGGAAGTTACAAATTAGACCTATAGAGAAATACACAGAGATCTGGAGGCAGTGTGATAATGTGGATAAGAAATATTCTTTATTCACAACAAAAGGAGGAGCTGTCTTTGTTAGCATTGTCAATGTCTATACTATTCCAGTCAAAATTCTAGATAATAGTCTGTAGTAAAGAATTCTGTGCTGACAACCAGCAGAAGTAACACATCTCTTCTACTTCCTTACTTTTTTTTTTCTTTCTTTTATTCTTTCAACACAAACATGGTATAATGAGTGTTCAGGGATTTAACTGAGATACAGTCTCTAATAAAAACATATACACCCAAGCATGATCTTCTTCCCACTTTTTAAACCAACTTGGCTAAAAAAGAGAAGTTTGGCTCTAAGGAGTTAAATCTCTGAGCACATTCTTTGTTCCCACCCTGTATGACACTTAAATTTGCCTTTTGGTTTGTCTTCTCATTTGAACATTCTCTTACAAGTGTGGGGAGATGCTGCTCTGATGATTGAATACAGATTTTAGTGGCTTTCTCTATAAACAGTGTTTCTGTTTCTGCCAAACATTGTTGGTGCTTTGGGATTCTGTGTACCAAGAGCTGGCATATCTTCCTGCATTTGTTCTGGCAGTTTTCAGTCCCCACACAGCATAGACACTAGAGAGTAACCCAGTAAATCACCCCAGGGACAGAAATGCCAACCAACCAAAGCCTGATTAGTAATGCAGCCAGGATACTTAGTCTGTCCTGGAAAATGGGATTTGGAGGAATGAAATAGAATTTTACAAAAGACGCTATTAGGAAAAAAAACTTGAATTGAACTCAGTTGTAAGGCTAGTGTGAGCCTGATCAAGTAGTAATGCATAGCTGCTCCCACAGCAGGGAAGAAATCAAGCTCTAATCCCCATTTTCTTTGAGAACATGAAAACAACTGACACCAGGCACTTTTTTCTGCTTAATGCTGTCTACCAGAGATGGAAGTGTCCTGCCATCCATTTACACCCATCTGATGAAGAGGGAGGCAAATTGTGGCCTTTCCTCATCACAAAGCTTGAACATTTTCCAGAAACAGAAGTAGACCCATGAGGGATGCTTACTTTTGTCCTCCTGCACAGAAGAGCAGGAGTGATCTGTGCCCATCAGATACGAAACAGGAGCATGTAGAATTTTGGAGGCAGGAACTTAATTGTAAAACTGAGAATGTAACTTGTTTTTGACCAAAAACACAAGTTTGAGCAAAATACCATGAAGGAGAAGTGTTGGAAGACTAATACAGCACTAAGCTGTGATTTGAAGCCAAAGTTTCAAATGTGAAACTTGAAGTCTGGACTGTGATTGGCAGTGTGTATTGTGGAGACCTCCAAACTACAAGCAGTTTAATCATGGTTGGGTAATGTAACCCACAGAGAGCTCCCTGTCATAGAAAACAGACAGCATGATGACTTGAAGTAGCTTCTCTAAGCCAGTTTGCTCTAACTCTCCTGCAGAGACCAAATGTGTTCCAGCTCTGTTCCCACAAGGACTTGCAGAGCAATGGCAATTATGTCAATTTACTGCCCTACCTGTAATATGAGGATTATGGTTCTCAATTAAAATGAGATCCACACCTAACTGAGAATGATTGATTTCTATACTCACTGCTCAAAATAACCTGTCCCTTAAAAAAAAAAAAAAAAATCTCAGCTCAACAAATCATTTTTTGGCTCCTTCCCAAACAAAATTATTTTTGTATTATTATTACTTATTTTCACCTATGCAAATCCATGAAACATTTTTTTTTTAATTAATGTAACTATCTTTTATTATTATTATTATTATTATTATTATTATTATTATTATTATTATTATTATTTTCTATTTATTTCTTCAGAAAGGATGGGTGATATTTTCCTCCTTGCTTCTCACTGCCATTTTGACACTCTTCCCTGTATTCTTGGATAGCACAGAATAACACTTCAGGTATTCTAAGGGATTTATTTATATTAAGCTATGAATTCATCACCGAGGTGGCAAAAACAACTCTGGAAAACACAAGAACTTAAAGAAATTCCCAGACAGCTGTGATGCCTATTGTAACCAGCTGTACTTCATATGACTGTTTTAAACATCATTTTAAACATCATTTACAATATTAATGTAAAATTACAATCTGTACTCAATGTGAATGTGCTGTGATTAAAGTACTAAATAATCCTCCATTTCAATTTAAAAACACTATTAATGGTAGGGATTTGCATACTTAAAAATCTCATGATATACTTAAATTGTCTTTCAAATGACTTCAAATATACATTGCATCAGTAATGACCTTTTTGGCTGTTTTCTGCTATCTTATTGAATTAATCCTGACAGCTTCATAACCATGAGAAATCATAGATTAATTAGTTGAAGTTTTGAATCTACATTTAGTTGTCATGACTGCAGCTGAATGCTTCTCAAATCTATAGACCTTTCTGCCACCTCAATACGTTATCAGAAAAGCAGCTTCTTAGTTTCTTACAGGAATTAGCTACCAAAGCAAAGACAGTAACCTTCATCTGGAGAATCACTGAACAATCGTCCAGGAAGCATTTTTTCTCCCCTTTATTTACTTATTTGCTAGGAAGAAGCGTCACTGGTTTTATGTTAATGATTTTTCCTTGATTGTTATCTCGATAAATAGATTACACATGAGTGCCTGTAGGGTCATGTTGTTCCTGCTCATCATTTCTAATTCTGTTAAAAAGATATAGTCAATTTGTTTCAAACTCAACTGTTTCAACATAAGTGTTTCAACCTAAAACTGAAATCATCTCTCAGATATGCAAAATATCTTGTTGCCTTCCTGGGGATTGTACAAATTGGCATTTTTAATTTAATTTATTATTATTTTTTTTTCAATCATAACATCCCCAGCTTGTGTGTTCTCTTAAACCGGACATAAATTCCTCCTTCCACCTGCGATATTATTCTCTTTAAAAATAACTACTTGGGATATGTCAGAGTTAATGTTAAAGAGACCAATGTTGAAGAGACCAATGGACTCTTCCAAAAAGAGTTATTTTATTTAAGTTTGAATAATAACGGCTTTTATGCAAGACTGTAGATAATTTACAGTATAATTAGAAAAAACATCTCTTTAACAATCAAATAGTCATTCAGACAGGAACTCAGCCACTTAAAGAAACTCCTTTCCACTTCATCATCATTCTAGGAAACATGCCCTGAGACCTGTCCAAAAGCCTGATCCTATGGAGTTAGTTTTACTGGCATAAAACTGGTATAAGAGGAAAATCAGACTGAGAATTTTCACTTTTTCCAAGTATCTTTGAGTTAATTACCTTTTTGCTATTAATATTGAAAAATGTCAATTCCTTTTTTTTTTTTTTTATTTTTTCTTTTTTTTTTTTTTCCCTTTTCTATTTGGATAATTACTATAGAAGGGTAAGATTCATAGCAGTGCTACAGAAGTTAAACCGTATTAGCACTGGCTTCATTTTCCCATTCCTGAATGCCATGTTTCTCATTCCCATATTTCCCATTCCTGAACATCAGGCTAAACTAGATGGTTTGTATATTTTTTAAATGATTTATGTAAATAAAATGAACACAGAATGCTTTATTTTCATTTTTATTATTATTATTTTTTTTAAGCAATGTAATATGAAAACACTTATAATTTACTTTCAAAATAGTTCACTTGATAAATTTCTTACTCACAAAAGCTCTTCAGCAATTCAGCTGGCTTCAAAGCCGAATCAGGGTTACACCATACATAAAATTGCATTCTACAGATCAGTTTAAAGAGCTATTTTTGTAAATTTGTGCATCAGACCTTCTACCTATGCTGTTGATGATATTTTGTGAGAGTAACATGTGTTTAACTTCTGCTTCACTGAAACACAAGCACCAATTTCCTCCTCTTCAGGCCACTTCTCTTGTATACTATCCATTTCAAAATTTACCAACTGAATTTCTTGAATTTATTTGCAAGAACATAATCCTACATTAAAAGATGTCTCTATGCATAAAGACTACTCTGTGTAAGGCAGTGCAAAATCTTCATCTTTAAATTATAATGTTGGCACTTCAGCTTTTTTTTGTTGTTGTTTCATACTCTCCAGAGAATGGTATAAATGCCATTTTCTTTTTGAGGCAGGAAACAGTAATTTCTATTATTATGTGGCAACATATTGCATATACAATGCATCAAAGGGAATTTTGAGAAATTTTTGCAAGACCTGCTATTTGGGTTGTTTGGTACTAGGAAATTCTTGACCAGTTTACATGGTTTCTAGGAATCCTCAGTAAGAGAGACAATTTTTAATATTTTGTTCCACTTTTCTTGTTGCAAACCCATCCTGATGCTGTGTACATTACTCAGCATTCTTCTGACAATTTACCATTCTTTGCTGCCGTGTAAACAAGATGAATAAACTAGCAATGGTATGCAGACAAATGTGCTCCTTTGTTTATAGCAATCACATAAATCTGTGTGCATTGATATTGGTACAGAGGTCTGTGATGATCCTGAAAGGGAGGATTTGGGCAGGATATCAATCTCTTATGATCCTGAAATAATGCCATGGGATCTTTAACTTCCACTTGAACAAGCACTAAAGGCAGAGAGATGGAAACTTGGATTAACTTCTTATCCTAGTGACACCTCTAGCAATGTTTTTGACCCTTACTTTAAAGCTGTCACCAGTTGCCTTGATTTATGGAAACACTATCCTTTTAAATCCTCCTTACTCTTATCTCTGCAGGCAGTTTCCTGATTTGCTTTTCTTTCTCTTAGATCATCCATATTTTTTCTTGACGGGGGCTATGTGGACAGCCACACTTTCGGTGGTGCTTAGGAAGAAAAATGGTTCTGTTTCCCAGTAGAACAGACAATATTATGGACATGTTTGAGTAGTGTCACACAGAAGGCTTTGTTTTTCTGTTTCAGGTTATAGAAAGAAAAATATATCTGTATAAATAAGACCAAACCCACCACCAGTAACAAAAACAACTGCAGAAAACAAAACAAAACAAAAAGAAACACTAGAAACTCCATTTAATCTTACTCTTGTTTCACAAGCTATGTTTCCCATAAAAATCAGAATTATACTATAGTAATAGGATACTATTTCTATCATTCCAAAGAGCTTTCGTTAGTTATACAGAACCTGTTGGGGTAATGCTATTTCACCACCAAAAATAAAACCTCGTTCCAGCACCAGAGCTTATGTAGTAAATAGTATGTAGTAGAGCTTACTAGTAAACAGTAAAAAATAAAAATAAAAAAAAAATAAGCCACTACCCCACCAATATGTATGTCATTTAACAGTTACCATGCTCCTGTCAGTGTTTTGCCTTGTGCCATTTAGCATTGCCCAGACAATACCTGGGCACAGTTTAGGAGACAGCACTCGTCTGGGTCTGTTTCCCATGGTCAGTTTGGGTATTTTCATCTCAGTTTTCTTTGGAGAGAACCTCTATTAAATGTGTGGAGGCAGGCCATGCCATGCACTGGAGGTCAGGAGCACAGAACAGTCTTTGTTCATTGTTCATAACACAGATGCAGCCAGAAAGTCTGCAGCTGAAGCACAAGAAAAGTGGCAACAGAGGATTGTAGTGGAGTATCAGCCCACTGATAAAAGACAGAAAAATCTGGGAGGTAGTGCATCTCCTGTCATTGTTGATGTAGCCTTGACAATGTTTAAAAAGAGTTTTTCTACCCTTTTTGAAATACTGAGAAAAGGTAATTTGTTGGGATTTTTAGTTCTTGCATTTTAGGCACAAACTCACATCAATTTAAGAAATTATAAACTATTATTGAACATCCTGTTATTATCAGCTGCTGTTATTATATACTGATCATTTTCAGATTCTGTTGGAGAGTGACCGCTCAAAAAGTTCAGTAGATTCTGTTACAACAAAAGAGGCAGAAACAAGTGATGAGGAGGGACAAGAAAGGAGCATACTTCTCCTGTTCCACTGGTGGCTGATCTGCCTTACGGAAGCCTGACCTTTCCCAGACACTCATTCACACACCATAAAATGTTCAATACTCTCTATTATCTTGAATACCGTGCCATGGGTTGGAAAAATCTTAGTGCTAGAAAGATAATTTTGCAAAGATAACTACTGGTAAGTTGGCTATCTATCAGTTTTACAGTAGAGACTG
The DNA here is from genome assembly GCF_047663525.1 of Anas platyrhynchos. NCBI lineage: Eukaryota > Metazoa > Chordata > Aves > Anseriformes > Anatidae > Anas > Anas platyrhynchos. Next base: position 8,622,369 of record NC_092587.1, read on the forward strand.
ACATCTTTGGGATGTGAGAAAGTTTAGAATTATAATCATAAAAATTTGAAAATATTGACAAGCAAGTTATACTTGAAGGAAAAATAAATAAAGAAGGCCCAAAAAAGTAATGAAAACAAAAAAGTTGTACAAAGTAATATGTCAAATATATTACTTAAATTTCACCCAATGGTCTCTGAAGAGTAATAACCTGAATGACAAAGACATTAAGAAGAAGGGTCAGACCCATATAACACACAAAAGAAAAATAAAGCTACCTCCAGCAAGTCACTTTCTTTCTGACTTTACTATTTCAATATTCTTATATTATTCTGCAGATATCAAAATAGAAAAAATATTCTTCAAACAAAACAAATTACGGACTTGACCCCAAAACTATATATATATATAGTTTTATATATATATTATAAAATATATATATAAATATATATACTGTTTATATATATAAATATATATATTTACATATATATATAAATATATGTTTCTATATATATTTCTATATATAGAAACTTACTCTAGGATATTAATATATATATATAAATATAATATATTAATATATATTAATATCCTATATAATATATAATACTATATATTATATATAATATAATATATAATATAATATAATATATATTTTATATAATTTATATAAATATATTAATTATATATAATATAATATATATTAATATATATTAATATCCTAGTGTAAGTTTCTTTTCAATTTTCTTAACTCACTCTTTGGTGAAGAAGTAATCCTTAATATGGTGCCAGATCTCTCTGCAGACATCATTTCCTACTGCTGCAAACCAGGCAACTTGGGTAAGATCACAACTAAGCAGCATGCTTCCAGCTGGACCTAAGCATCCTGAACTTCCAGGCATCAAAGTTGACCTTAAGGAAGTACAGTATGCCTACCTTAGAGATTTATTTTTTTCTAAGAAAAAAGAATAATACATCGAGTTTTATTTTTTTTATTTATTTTTTTAAACCTTTCTTGAGACTTTTGTGGTGCAGTAAGGAAAATTAAGTTGTATTTCAGTATCTTCTAAATGTATACAGTGTGAATATTGACTTTTTACCCATTAAAAATGTAAACATAGCTTTCAAAATCCACAAAGCCTTAGTACATGACCAGCATAGTACTCAGACTGGATTTTTAAAGAATATTCAAAGACTGAAGCTATCAAGAGCAGAGGATTGTACTTGATATATTTGTTGAGTTTTTCTTAAATAACTTAAAACTTGCAAAGTTGAAGTCTTCTCTTTCCCAAAGACAATTATCACAGTTATGGGAGAAAAGTATTTTTTTTCCAATGAAACCCAAGTTCTTAAGCTCAGTTCACACAGTTGGTCATGCAAAATCAGCAAATTTTTAAAAATTCCCTTGGGCTGGCTTAGACATCTGTGACTTAATGACAATATAACAATGGGATAAGGCTTTCCACGGTCTTCCCAGTAACTTCCAAATAAAATAAAAATAAAATAAAATAAAATGAAATAACCCTTTAATAAACCCTCCTCTGACAGAAATAGTAATTACAGTGTTATAAACTAGCAAACTTGTTCAGATCAAGACCATGACCCTATTTACTACAAAGAGACCCCTACCACAGTGTGGCAATTCACGTGCTGCCTGACCAGAAGGGTAGCATGTAAAAATTCTTCATTGATTCTGCACTGCTTTCTTCTGCTACCGTAGCTGAAGAAATTTAAAGGCCAACACATGGGAATTAGTGCAGCACAAATGTGTGATGTGAACATTACATTCATCACAGAATCATCTAGGTTGGAAGAGACCTCAAGATCATCAAGTCCAACCTCTGACATAACACTAACAAGTCCTCCACTAAACCGTATCGCTAAGTTCAACAACTAAATGTCTTTTAAAGACCTCCAGGGACGGTGACTCCACCACTTCCCTGGGCAGCCTATTCCAATGCCAAACAACCCTCTCAGTAAAGTTCTTCCTAACATCCAACCTAAAACAACCCTGGCGCAACTTAAGCCCATTCCCCCTCATCCTGTCACCAGGCACATGGGAGAATAGACCAACCCCCACCTTGCTACAGACTCCTTTAATGTACCTATAGAAAGTGATAAGGTCGCCTCTTAGCCTCCTTTCTCCAGGCTGAACAATCCCAGATCCCTCAGCCTCTCCTCGTAGGACTTGTTCTCCAGACCCCTCACCAGCTTCATCACCTTTCTCTGGACTCTTTTGAGTACCTCCATGTAGCGAGCAAGGGGCCCAAAACTGAACACAGTACTCAAGGTGCAGCCTCACCAGAGCCGAGTACAGGGGGATAATTACTTCCCTAGACCTGCTGGCCACACTGCTTTTTATGCAAGCCAGGATGCCATTGGCCTTCTTGGCCACCTGAGCACAAGCTATTCTAATATCTCATATTCTAATATCATAAGCTAATATCACAAACTATTCTAATTTAGCACTTCTGAAGCTCTTGATGCCATAGTAATATATGGTGTGTTGTCTCTTGTGAACAGAATATATGCTTTTTTTTTTTTTTTAATGAGAGGACAGTTTTTAACTGATTGTTAATGGACATTTTGGCTGACTATTTTACAGAATTCTTATGGTTATTACTATCCTGATTCTTTTTCAATAGAGAAAAACTGGCTGGCTTTCTCATATGAATTTTTCTGGTGTTTGGAAAAGGAAAATAGCCAGTAAATGTTACATAAAAACAGGAGGGGAATTGAGTTACAGAAGTACCCAAATGCATCCAAACGAGTAAAACATATCACATATTATTCTTGAATAATGCAGACTCTTCAGAGGTGCTAGACTGTTTCTCTGGAGTTCTGTTTATGTGTGATGGACAAAAAAAAACATTCCTACATGCCCTTATATTGAAGCTGATTTTACTGAGAGACACACCTTGGCATCCATGGATGAGCCTCCTTTAGATCTATCAAAACTGAGCACCAACAGCTCATCCTGTGTCTGTTATCTCTTTTATGCTGTCAAAGAATCAGCTCTACCCCTACATAGTTTGGGTTTCTGTTACCTATCACTCCAGTCCCAAGTGACATAGCCTGAAGCAATGCTCTGTGCCACCCTTGTGTGTTGATGGACACAGCTGTAAATACCATGTAGTCTTTTTCCTTTCCTTCCTCTAGTCTTTCCTGCAGTCGTATCAACAGTGAGGCCCACAAAACACTTGATAACGATTAGACAGCTGGTATAGATTGTGAGAAGACTGTGAAAATAATAGAGCTGTAATTTATTTACTTTAGTTCCACAACTGGATCTAAATGAGTGAAAAGGGAAAAGGAGAAGAGAGATATACACATATCTATGTACATATGTGTATATATGTACATATAACTATGTACAGGAGGAAAATAATTTCATATCTGAAAAGACAAACAAATGAAAACCTGTTCTTTCATTCAACATCCCAATCTAGAAGAAAATAGATTTAGGGTCTTTCTGTAAAAAGGTACTACTGGAAAAGTGATTGTTCTTCCTTCTGATTCAATAGCCTGTCAGGATAGGCTATCAAACACTTGAGCAGGATTCAAAGGTTTTTTCAGGTCAGGGTCAGGGTCAGGTTCTGGTTGAATGCGTTGCTCTGCCTGAAGACATTTGAACCTACTTCATTCCCCCTAGAAGAATGTAATAAGTAAAGATTCATGGAAGCATTATTCCACTTTCTATAAATAAACATTCACAAGAGCAGAAGTTAGAGCATGTTTGTCACTTCCTGGTTGAATGTCTCAAAAAAAGTGGGTAGAATAACTAGTGCTAAGGTTTTAGTATAGACAATGTATATTTACCTTAACATCCTCAAGGGAGAAACTGGAGGCCATCTTCAAGATTTCTGACATTCTAGGACTGCTAAACTAATCACTTGAAATCATAATGTGGCTTACTAAATATTGAGAGGACTACAGTGGGAAGTGAAATATTTTAATTACTTTTGTTCTTAGAAACAAAATTTGATGCTGCATTTTCTGAATTCTGAATGAAATCTATGATGACTGAGCAAAAGAAGAGACATTGTTGCTATTTCTCTTTAAGGAAGAAACTAGCCCTTTCCCTTCCAATCTTGTAAAATTTTCTGGACACATGTGAGAATTAACACTTGTCAAAAAACAAACAAACAAACAAACAAAAAAACACTTTTACTGTAAATCTTTTTTTCTAGATTTAATCTGACATAACCTAATCCAAGCTTTTCAAGCCCATCAAACGTATTACACAGTCCAGGGTCTCATTACTATGTATACACATCATTTTTTTTTTTTTGCTATTTATTTATTCCCAAAATGACTAGCATCTTCTCATTTGTATTGCACATAGGCATTTGATGTATGGGCATCCTGATACTGTAAAACAATAATTCCTGATGAGAATTATTTTCTGGATGTTCTGGAATTTTTCTGTTCTGTTTCTGGAAGGATTTTCTGGATGTTCAAGAATGTAGAAATCTGAAAAACAATCAGATAATGACACAATATTTATTGGTTGGAAGCTCTTGTTTTTACTGTCTGATGATATCACAATATCACAGTAACACTGTGATCCACACTGCATCTTCTGTGCTATATTTTATTTGAAGAACCACTACTCCCATAATATAATGTTTCCTAAAGCTAAAATTGAATGTTGAACTTTGAATTCTCTTAGACAGTATCTTAACCCCAGCTGAACTAGAAAAATGATCTACACTAGGTGTTCCCAGCTTAAATACTTGAACTGCTTATTTTGGAGACCACATCCCAGAGAAACATAGCAGAAGATTGTGTTTTCCAAAAAATAACTGTCTTGATCTATCTTGGCTGGTTCATAAAATTGTTGTATGAGGTTACTGCAAAGCCTGATTTTTAGGTGAACGTATTCCAGGTTAGATCATTGGACTTTGAAATGAAACCTCTACTTCCGTAAAGTAGAGGCAAAGTGTTGTATTCTTCAGAAAGATCCAAGTCCAAAAATGCCTGAGGAAAGCCATGGTCATGGCTTAAGAATCTGTTTTCTGATTCTTTTTCTTATGAGAGGTGGAGAGGAAGGCTGGAGGCAATGCAGATAGAAGGAATCCTGGTCAGGAGGAGGAAAGACAGCAGAGCTAAATTATGACTTATGGATAATCACTTATTTTGCTGTTGTAAGGTTTTATTGCATTTGGCAATGAGTGGCTGTGTTGTTATATGAATTCATGCTCATTCCTTATTCAAATGAAGAAAAAAGAGTCATTAGTTCATTTCTAAAACAAAAAGAACATGCAGAAGCATCCACAAAGAAAATGACCTCTTTCATTTGATAGAGCTTTAAAAATGCGTAAAAGCAGGACTCGATTGCCCAATTAATTTGGTCAAATTCTTCTTGGTTACCTGTAGATTTCACAGTTAGTTAAGCAGTAGGAGGAAGTTATTACTCATGTTCTAAACTGTGCAACAGTGGATAAGGGAACTTAGAAAACTCAGAGTACTCTAGAGGACTTTTTCATACAAGTTTCTGGAGTTGCTAGTAGAATTAACTACAAGAGTTATCTATCTCTATCAGAGAGGACTCTTTGAGAAACAAACACTGTGTTCTTAGAAGGGTTAGGTACACAGACTTTAAGAGTTAGTCAAGTGGAACCAGTGTCTGTGGAGCCTGATGTGAGGAAACAAGATATCCCACCTCTGTCTAAGCTGGATATTGTATTTGTTTCTTTTCTGTCTCATCTCAGAGATGGACCTATTCAGTGTCTATACATACTTCCCCTAAAACTCCTAGGTTGCTTTTAAAGCTGAGTGACAGCAATACTTGTATTAATAAGAAGTAGGGATTGAACTTTTGTCCAGCAAATCCTATGTATGTGGGTGTTTTCCCAGTTAGACACTCGTGCTCACGGCAACTGACTTGTCATGATGTCCACTTTGATGTGTTATTTTTGGACAGCTGAAATAGAGAACACTTTTACAGCTATTTGCTTCACTTGACTGAAGATGGAATGGTTCCAGTTGTGTAAATACTTCCTGGTGCTCTTCCAGCTTTTCTCCTCACTACCCCCATGGAGATGCATTTGCTTAAGGAGGGCATGGCATGGGAGGAAGCATTGCTGGATTCCTCCCTCCAAACCTTCCAGCATATCTCAGACCTGAACTACAGGATCTCTACTAAGTCCAGACCTTGACCTTTCCTTGAAGAGAAAGAACCAGTTGTACACCTTCTGGTCATGGTTTTGTCAAGTGGACAATTCAAAAAATAACTAAATATGTGCGACTCTTGTTAGGACTTAGATCTCCAGAGATAATCATTTAATATCAAAATTAACTTCACATTCCTCTAATCCTAACTTACCTACCTTATTTTTTAACTTGAGATAATGATGATACAAAGTGAAGTAATGAACACATTAGGTTGGAATCTGGTATTTCTTTTTCTCTTGGAGTGCCTCAATTGAAACCCCTCTTACAGCACTACAGGATTTATGAGGATTACATAAAGAGTTTTTCCCATACCCATAGTGAGTATGAGTTTCATCCATCAATGCAAGCTTGTATAAGCCCTGTGAATGAATGGTTATGCATAACTTTGAAACCCAATGTCAAGTGGCAAAATGGGACTTTTCTCATGTATAATTGCAATCTGTGGTTTATGCATATTGCAATGAGGTTAGAAGGTATAACTTGTTTTGTAAACATGATTTTACTTTGTGTGCTTGATAAAATAAAAATAAGCAAACAAACAAAAAATATGGGAATAACAAGCCATGTTTTGATACTCTCTGTCAGAGTAATAATATCTGAATTATAAAAAAAAAATAAAATATAAAAAATCCTGTGCTGATATAAACTGATGCAGTTACATTTGTTTCTGGAGCTATGTTGTTGATGGCTGTTGAGTATATGACACGCTGTTAGAAAAGTATTAAAAAAAAAATAAATAAAAATTACTGTTGTCTGGCTCTCCATCTGGCAAGAATGACCCTACTTCTCCACAGATATCAAATGACACAGCATGTTGAACATGACAAATCAGGGTGTGAAGTTAGCATTACGGATCAGACAAGAGGTCCATGTAGCCTTTTCTCATCCAGAGACTAGTGCTTGATGCATACAAAGAAAACAAAACCAAAACCTCAAAGAAACAGTACAAATATGTAATGACTGCTGCCCTTTTATATCCTTTCAGCTTTGCCAAGATGAGTGGATGAAACCCTTGAAAGAAGTATGAGATGGTTGAGGCTTCAGAGTACAGATCATCTTTCCTTGTTCCTCCTCAGCATTAACCTTCTTTTTGAGCTCTTCAGTCTACTTACCTCTTATTCTTCAATGAAGCATCAGTAGCATCAGGAGACCAGACAGTGTAACCTTTCAGAAAAAACAAACAAACAAACAAGCAAACACTTACCCTCAAGGCTAGAGAGATAAAGTCAGCAGCAGTCTTTGTCCATGAGCTGATGATCTTTGGCATCTGTTGGTGTTTTGTAACCTCTTTTTTTCACAAGAGGTGAAAATTAAAGTAGTTCTTGGGTTCCTTAAAAATTTTAGTGTATATATATTTATATATATATAAAAGGCCATCAGCAGTATCCTTGTTATCTTCAGAAGAGCTGTCCTAGGGTAGAGAGTGCTGCTAATCATAAAGTCAAGATAAGAAAGAAGTAGGTTTAAATCCAGTTTGTGTAATATAAATAGAGTTCATATTTGAAAAAGTGGTGAGCACTGACCTGGAAAATCAATACCAACACAGAATCACAGAATCATCTAGGTTGGAAGAGACCTCCAAGATCACCGAGTCCAACCTCTGTCCTAACACTAACTCCACTAAACCATATCACTAAACTCTACATCTAAACGTCTTTTAAAGACCTCCAGGGATGGTGACTCAACCACTTCCCCGGGCAGCCTATTCCAATGCCTAACAACCCTCTCAGTAGAGAAATTCTTCCTAATATCCAACCTAAACCATCCCTGGAGCAACTTTAGCCCATTTCCCCTCATCCTGTCACTAGGCATGTGGAAGAATAGACCAACCCCCACCTCGCTACAGACTCCTTTAATGTACCTATAGAGAGTGATAAAGTCGCCCCTGAGCCTCCTTTTCTCCAGGCTGAACAATCCCAGCTCCCCCAGCCTCTCCTCATAGGACTTATTCTCCAGAGCCCTCACCAGCTTTGTTGCCCTTCTCTGGACTCGCTCAAGCACCTCAATGCCCTTCTTGTAGCGAGGGGCCCAAAACTGAACACAGTACTCGAGGTGAGGCCTCACCAGAGCCGAGTACAGGGGGACAATCACTTCCCTAGCCCTGCTGGCCATACTGCTTCTTATACAAGCCAGGATGCCGTTGCCCTTCTTGGCCACCTGAGCACACTGCTGGCTCATATTCAGCATCATATTCATATTCATACCCAGGTCATATTCATACTCATATTCAACCCAGGTCTTTCTCTGCCAGGCAGCTTGCTAATCACTCATCTCCCAGCCTATAGTGCTGCTTGGAGTTGTTGCATCCCAGGTGCAGGACCCGGCACTTGGCCTCGTTGAACTTCATACAGTTTGCCTTAGCCCATCAGTCCAACCTATCCAGATCCTCCTGCAGAGCCTTCTTACCCTTGAGCAGATCGACACATACACCAAACTTGGTGTCATCTGTGAAGTTACTGAGGGTGCACTTGATCCCCTCATCCAGATCAGATATCTAAGAGATGGCACCAAAAATCTCCAGATAGTTCTAATGGCTAAACCCACAAAATGGAAAATGCATTGTCCAGAGAATTCCTAACATCTGTGAAATAAATAAATAAAAAAAACCTGTCTCCTAGACTAGATACCAGTTTGAATGCTTTACTTAATCATTTTTGAAAAATAAGACTATAAAACACAATATATTTCCTGGTAAAAAGATATTGTTGTATTTGTACCTCATTCTGTCCAGTTAGATTAAGTTCTTGAGAACATCAGACAGTTTTTATTTGCTTCTTGTCATGGTAAATTGAAGGACATTTAGTATTACAAAATAATTTGAAAAAACAAACAAACAAACAAATCTTTGCCGTTTAAAAAGGACCTGCTCAGACTCAAAATCCTGTAATTTTAAAATAAATTCACTTAAAGAGCTTTAAATCCAAATCAATTATCTTTTCTCCCCTTCTCACACATATTCTTTAGTTATCTCAGTATATTTTTTTTGCTTAATAAATGAGTTTTAAGTATGGTAAAATCCTATTAAAGAAAATAAATGTTTAGAACGCAGACCACAATCCAGCTTTGTATGCCAAGGGAACTGATACATGTCTTTCACTATGGAGTGTTGTATAGCAATAAAAATTTTTGCAAGTTAAACCGACACGCTTGAAACAGATATCCACTCTGAAATGCCATCATTCTGCAAACATAAGAAAATCAATAGGACACTTTACGTGTCATAAACTAATCATTCAAATGCAATTGGGAGCATAAGCTACTTAGACAAGTAGAGGCTTTAGAATTTAACAACATACCATATTGTTTATAACAAATAAATTAGCCATATAAGTTTTCAGCTCTCTGTCATGTACAGATGTAGACATTCTTTTATTTCCATAATTCAGTTTTTATAATGAAAATGCTTCTGAATCATATGATCACATAGGTCAAACATCATCCCTCCATTAAAGAAATGTGACTCCTTATTTCAGAAAAACGTGGAATGTTGTGTATGTATATAAAGTCCTACTCTTTACTTAGTCTTACAAAATAAATAAATAAATAAATAAAAATTGGACTATCCACAAATTGAATTACAGACCATATTTTGCAGCAATGCTGATGAATCATGAGGGAGAAGAATTGATTTAGCAAACAACTCAGTCAGAAGTACTAAATGAAAGTAGTAAAGAAAACGTTGCATCTGGAAACAATGTGTTTTAGAAAAGGATGCTCATTTCAAGACTGGCATAGGTTTCTCTTTTTAGTTCCATTCACTCTTGAGGTGAAAAAGGCATAAGCTTCACTGTTAACTCTAATTGCAGACAAAATTACCAGGCATTATATAATTAGTATGCAAATTCAACTACCAAATGAGCTGTTTCCTCCATTTGTAGGAAATGTTCATCTACCTAAGTACTTGTCTGCAGTGACTCTTGATTATTGGTGTTTACACAGTTTTTCTGCTTTGAAGTCACACTTTACAATTTAGTTTTTCTAACTGATATTAATAGAAGACATAACCTTCAAGTAACAAGATTAAACAGCCAATATACATTTTGGATGTGAATTTAAGGAACCAATGGAAAGACCCTTTCAGAATACATATAGAGAAAATGTCAGACACCTCTACGCATAATGAAAATGAATTTCCCTTACAATTTCTTATTGACTGTGTCTAAATCTTTCTCTATTTACGATGTTTTTGGTTTGAATATTTGAATTTAATTGAAGTGGTATTGTAATGTCATCAGTGTAAAGCTTTATTCAGAGTTTTCATCTCTCATTTACTCAGTCAAGTGTTATAGACACAGCAGAAAGGATTACAATGAACAGAAATAAATTGCAAGGATGAGAAGATATCCCTCAGGAATTCTAAAAGAAACTTGAAATGAATAATATTAGTAGGAATTCTGTAGGCAGAATTAATCTATATCATTCCCAAACACTTGAAAAATTATGCACTGGCCTATGTGAGAGATTTGAAATACACAGTTTCCTAACAGGGTCTGCAGTTAGGTTTTATTTGCTTTCTACTTTTTAAATTACTGTAGTTTGCATTTCTAAGCTTTTCTCTGTCACAATGAAAGCTGGGGTCTTATATTTTATCTTCTTTTAATGGAAGTGGCTCTTATATGAACACAAAGCATGGAAGTGCAATTTTCAATAAATATTTCAACTATGGTAAGATTTAAGATAATATGATAAGACTCACAGGTAAGAAGCCACTCAGTTAACACTGAAAATTTACTGTGTAAAGTAAGCTTTAATGTCAATTAGACCTTATGAAATGTGAAAAGCAACCAACCAAACACAAAAACATACTTTAAAAAAAAAAAAAACAAAACACTTTTACAAAGTGTTCCGTTGTTTGAGAACAAAGTGTTCACATCTGTGCCCATGGCAGCGGGGTTGGAGCAAGATGATCTTTAAAGTCCCTTCCAACCCAAGCCATTCTAGGATTCTATGAAAGTGCAGAGTTTTTCTATGCAGTATTTTGATGATTTTCACAAGATGAGCTAGTAAGATTCTGAGAATGTCCTAAACATATTGTAGCTGTATTTAACTCTCTTAAAAATACACCCTGGTCCCTTTCACCAACAAAGTAAATAAGTTAGCCCTCAGGTTGGCATTTGAAGATGGGAGGTAGCATGATGTTTTACTTCTCTGATTCAGTGACAGCTTGGGAGGTTCCCTTAGAACCTATAGAACCTGAGAACGGTTCTACAAAGACTTGCTCAAAATACTGCACTATAACTGTCTAGTAAAAAGAGCCTAAGAAATAATCCCTCAGGCTCTTTTCATTGGACCTGGGAGCTTCTACAAAGTACAGAGACTCTCACATGTGATTATGTACAGGACTCTGACAGAAGGAGACAGTGGAAGCCTTCTTGTGATACAGTGCTGGGTCAAGGTAAGATAAGGGCATCACTTGCTCTAAATCTTAAATTTTTTCTTGTTTCCTATATGAGAAGAGAGATAAAAACCATAACGTGTGAGGTGCTACAGCAGAGGACTGCAAGACTGTTGTTTGAAAAGTGCATTATCTATATCTAATGAAGCATTGTAATTCCATCATTAGATGTAAGAACTAGGAATTATACAATATCTTCCTTATCTCAGTCTTTCTCTGTATTTACTTTCTCAACAATTTTCACGGAATTGGTATTAGATCTTCCTCTAAACTGGAAGACTGGACACACAGATTAGATTACCTTGGACAAGTATTCAAAAGAGTTGAATCTGGGCCACCACCAGACCACACAGCTGTTCCACACACTCAGCCAGGTGGAATTCATTTTTTTGTTTCCATCTCAAAACACAGAGATTATTGTAACTGTACTTTGAGTCTAAACTATGCTTTTACTTTATCTCAAAGAGGACATTAAATTTGTACCATGAATTTAATCTACCTTTTATTTCTATCAGGAAAGCAGTCTGACTTTTAAAACTGGCCTGTTGTGATTTCTAAGTTGAAAACAAACACTGAAGGATTTTATTAAAACCAACTACTTAGCTTTTTGTGAAACAACCCTGCTTGGTATTTGCTTTCTACACATAAGACCTGTTTTTATTTTATCCCTCCAAAAAAGTTTGACGAAAAAGACCCTTAAGGCTTGCTATTCAAAAATTGGGCCTTTGAAAACAAATTTTGGGTAATATGAGCTTTAACAACACATTAATATATTTGTTTCTTGGGTTAGTGTATTTAAAGGCTGCAAGGAGTTATGGAGACTGCCTGCTTTTTTTTTTTTTTTTTTTTAAATCACGTGGGTTTTTTTGGCATTAGTGATGAAGCAGTTCTATGCCAGATAACCAAGGTTTACGAACAAAGCCACTTAATTTTAAAAGTTCACGTACAGGTTACAGAATCACCAGTAGCGTGAGCAGGTTTTCTTCTCCTTTCCTCTTCCAATCCATTAAACACCTACCTTGACAAACATACCCAACTGCAACCAAGGGTCATATATGTTCTTGGAGTAAGCAAAATGTCTGTGCTCTTGCTTCCCCAGGCTTGCTCAGTAAACCTGGACACAGATCCTGTGGCAAGCCCTCACTTACTGCTTAATTCTTTTTACAGGCAGCAGGTATTAAGCAAGCTTCTTGTAGCAGCTGCTCTGGGAAACACTGGTATGACTGTAATCCTCCCAGCTGAAATACTCCTAGGTATTTACTGATTCTCACTGTGCACAGCTGAAGAGGCTCCAAGTCACTGGAGCCAAACTAACCCTGGGGTCTAAGTGTTAGTATCCAAACATAAAAATGAAGAAAAAATATGTGTTCAGGATCAGAATTTTAGGTTAAACAGGAAAAATACCCAGATCAAAAACTTCTACTGTGGGGCACCCAGGAAGGTTTGTTTTAGCTATTGAACCCTTTTCAAAGCCTGCTTTTTCTCTAAATTTAATTCAGCTTTTGAAATGTAGAATATAATTTCAAACTGGAATGAGAAACATACTTGCATATGCCTCAAAAAAAAAAATAAAAAAAAAATTGAAGGATTATTATTTTTTTTTTTTCCTGGATCTTTGTTTTAGTTTGAACTATTTTCAGACAAAGATCCATTTCATACTTTGGTACCCTGAAGCTTATTTATTTATTTATTTATTTATTTATAGAAAACTATAGAAATAAAGCATCTACTGAAAAAATATTGCTCAGCTCTGGAAAATCACTTTGGCAACAAATACAATGATGAATGTTCTCAATGAAAACACTGAAAAGGAACTATCAAAAAATTTTAATCCAAGATGAACAGAAATACAAAGAATATAGATTTCAATAGAGAGATCAGTTCTCATAATAGCCTAATCTAATAATCAAGCTGAGTAGGAACATGTAGGAACATTGTGTCCTTTGGTGAAAAGACGGCTATAAGAAATAACTGCATGCTAAAATCCTGCTTCACTGGTTTCTCTCTTAAGTTTTGTATTATGTTAAGTTTTATATTACAACCTCAGCCTTCTTTAGCTTCCTTATCCAGGGACTAGTTTTATGGGCTGAGCAGACAGGGTACTAACTTCTGAAGTTAATCAGATTATCCACTTCTTATTTTACAGAAAATCAGAACATTTTGGAAGGAAAACTTTTACAATATTTATGACTAATATGGGCAAGATGGACCCAAACATTTTCCATCCATAGGATGAGACGTCTATATTTATCTGTCAAACTTGGGAATGAAGCATTTCTTAGAAGAACATAGAGATGTTTGAGATTTCAAAAACTATATGGGATTTCAGGCAAGACTAGGAGGATCTCTACTGCTGCCATATTAATTTACATACTTTTAAAGAGTCAGATCATACTAGATTGTGGATATTGACAATGCAAAGACACAGTGAGAATCTGAAATAGGTTGTACAGAAACACTCTTCGCAGAAACTATTCAGATATTAATATTCTTTTTCAGACTTCTCTGCTAATGTTTCAGCACCATAAGGTTGGTGTCTTTGAAGTAACATGAATGCTCCTTCCTTAGGCTTGCTGTGCTATTGGACTTGTTTTCATCTGGCCATTTTTATACAGAGCAGTCTGAAGAGGCAGAGAGGCTAAAACACAAAAGCTATCACAGTCACAGGCAGACTATGAATATTTTGATTTCACGAAAGGAAACAAAATGTAACTAGTGTTTGGAAATTTTCCAATGACTTCCATATATGACTGCCTGACATGTTCTTTTGTTCCCACTTTACCCTGTCTTTCTAGTGTTTGCATACAAGACTGTGTGCACTGCACCAGATGAAGTCTTACAGTGTACATGGTACACTGACATTTTTCCCCACATACTCTTTGGATCACATATGCCTTTTACACACCTCAACAATACTAGCAGCTCATGGTCATGTTGTGAGTCTATAGTGTGCACAGTCTTTTACTATTTACTATTACAGTCTTTTACTCTTTACTATTTTCAAGTCCTCATCATCCCATCTCTCCAACAGAAAGTTTTAATAGAGCATAAGTGAATGTCCTCTGCTTCTCATAGCATTGAATTTTCTCCCACTTCTGTGTCTTTATCTAATAGCCATCCAGTTCTTTCTCTGTGACATCCCCATCTTTCACCATAGTGACGATGATTTTCAGTTCTGTTGTCATGTTTTATTAGATCACTCACGGGTTTCTGTGCCAAACTATAATGAAAACATTATAGAAATTTAGTCCAAATATGATGCTCAAGAAATTCCACTTCAATGTCCGTGTGATTCAATGTTTCTCATTTAGATATAACTTGTCATTTCCCCTTTTAGAAATTTATAGCCAAGTTCCAGTTCTTGTATTAATCATCTCCAGTCCAAAATATTTCCCCTGTGACCCAGTCTCATATATATTACTACCATCCACGTATGTGACTATACTTACCACATTTTCCTCATGTGAAATTCAAAGGTTTTATCAAAAGAAAAGTGACTGTCCTTATTACAGGACATGTTTGATAATCCATTTCTTTGTCATGTCATAAATTGACTTTTAAAATTTTGTTTGATTCTTTTGTCTTCAATAATATTATTAAGAGTATTGTTTTCTTTTTCTTTTTTTTTTTTTCATCCTTTTGATATATAGAGGTCCTACTTTTTCTCGTTTCCCCATGATAACACTGCAAATTCATAGAATCGTAGGATCAGAAATGTAGAATACCCCAAGTTGGAAGGGACCCCCAAGAATCACTAAGTCCAACTCCCGGCTCCACACAGGACTATCCCAAAATCAGATGCTATGTCTGAGAGTGTTTTCCAAACACTAAAACTCCAGCAGGCTCAGTGCCAAGACCACTGTGAAGAAACATTTCTTAACCCCCAGCCTGACCCTTCCCCGTCCCAGCTCTGTGCCATTCCCTCAAGTCCTGTCGCTGTCCCCAGAGAGCAGAGCTCAGCACCTGCCCCTCTGCTCTTGTGAGGGAGCTGCAGGCCTCCCCTTGGCCTGGTCTGCTCTGGGTTGAACAAACCAAGGGACCTCAACTTAGTCTCATATGTCTTGCCCTCTAGACCCTTCATGATCTTTATTGTCCTCCTTTGGCTACTCTTTAACAGTTTTATGTCCTTCTGATATTGTGGTACAGAAAAGTATACGCAATACTTAAGGTGTGTCTGAACAAGTGTATCTGATGAAACTGACAAATTTATTAACACTTCTTCATATCAGAGCTGTTATTTTATCAGCATTTTGGCCATTGATTTGTTTTTTTTCAGGAAAACCTGAATACATATTATTCTGTAAATGTTCATTTTTTCAGATCAAGGAGAACCTAACACTAAGCTTTCCCCCTGTTTCATGGGTCCCATTCCTCACTCTTACTTCACTTTGCCTTTATGAACAACGTCTTCATGAAAACAGACAAAAATTCACAGGGGTTTGGTTGCTGATCCTTTAATATCAGCTTAGAATCATAGAATGGTGTGAGCTGAAAGGGACCTTAAAGATCATCTAGTTACACGCCCCCTGCCATGGCAGGGACACCTTCCACTACACCAGGTTGCTCAAATCCCCATCCAGCCCAGATTTAAACACCTCCAAGGACGGGGCATTCACAACTTCTTTGTGCAACTTGTTGGTGCCTCACTACCCTCTGAGTAAATAATTTCTTCTGAATATCTAATCTAAATCTACCCTCTTTTAGTTTAAAACCTTTACTTTGTTCATCTGCATGGTTGTCTTGTGCAATCAAGGCTTTTGCTATATTTTTCGCTCGTTCTTTCTTTCTTTCTTTCTTTCTTTCTTTCTTTCTTTCTTTCTTTCTTTCTTTCTTTCTTTCTTTCTTCCCTTTTTTTTTTAATTTCTTTTTTTTTTTTTTTAATTTCTTTTTTATTTTCTTTTTTATTTTATTTTTTGAAACAGTCTTGTTCTCTTTTTACATATTTTGACCTCCATGGTGTAGCTTCTTCATTGGTCATTGGTTGACCCCTTAAGATCTTCTATAATGTCTCTATAACACCTTCTACAATGTCTAGGTCACTTTTAAAATTACAGTTATTTCTTTCTTGCTTATTGTCCATTCATAAAAATTGAATCACACTTGAACACCAACTATTGATTTCAAGTCTATATGTATAAATCTCATACTTGTACAATAGTAGAAATCATGGAATTATTTATTGTATTAGTACAGCCAGACTTGTTTCATCAATGCTCTGCAGGAGGACATTCAACTAGAAGCCTTGACCTCTTTCTGATTGACAGCAGGAAATGACAAAGTACCATCAGTTTTAAGAAGGAATCAATACTACTAAATTTTCTGCCAAAACCTGATGCAAAACAAACCCTGCTTGTGACTCAGAACTCACCCTCCTCCCTAAATTTCATGAGTATATTTTCATTGTTGTCACAGGGCATCCCTGAATTTATCATCTTCTTCTGGCATCAGTAAGACTGAAATGATATTACAACTTGGCAAAACACTACAGTTACTGAGTTTGAAGACAAGAGATTTCCAGTCCTGGGAAACTGGAAAATGTGTACTTAGCTGTATCACAAAAAAAGGTCATGTCAGTGATGCAAAAGATGGCATAAATTAGATGTGGGCTTTGGTATGCATGCAAAATGAAAATAATGTTGCATTCAGAAGATGACAGTAGACAGTCTTCTTTTTGCAATACACAATGCAAAGTCTGCTTGTGATCTTTTTGCTTTGGTTTATGCAGATGGAGCTCTACTTTTGACCATTACTTCTCATGAATGAGGCAGATCTCTGATCAGATTCTTCACCCAAATGACAAATATTTTATTGAAAGTGATACAAGTTTACTTGTATTCAATACCAGTGAACAGGCATTTTTAAAATTCAAGTATTCTAACCTAGTTTCTTAGAACAGTTCTGATGCAGTTCTTTTGTCCCACTTAAAACCTTGAGGCCAGAAGTAAATAAAACAATAGACCATAGAGGAACTTTCCAAGTCATCACAATAGTCACTTTAATATATTCTTTTTTTTTTTTTTTTTTTTAATCCTGATGACAACTCATCACTTGATCTGCTGAAGAGTAGGGTGCACTGGGGAATCAAAATCTAAAATGTCCCCTGTGTCATCTTAACTTCTATTAAATTATTTTGAACTTAAAACTGGGTGAGATGAATCCCAACCATTGTTTCTGATTCTGAACATTATTGTTCAGAATAGGTTTGCTATAAAAGCTCCTTTCAGCAAAAACAGGAAAGATTTAAGGATATCACCTGTCTTTGCTGCTCTAGCAACGTGTGCATGATTCCAGATATAAACATTAGGTCACCTGGAAATACATAGTGTTATCTTAAAAGCCCAGAACAAAAAATGGATAATTTAACAAAATCAATGCTGTGGTGAAAACAACAGCAAAAGAACAATATGAAACTATTTTAGGGCAATTGATGTTTAGAGGTAATCAATTAGCTATGCATATATACATATAAGTAACTACATTAAGACGTCATGCAAAAACAGTAGATGGATTTTTGTAGTGTACCAAAAAGACTTAGATACCCAGACACAATGTCTTCCATTATCTCTGCAGTAAGACTTTTTATAACCACAGAGTAATTTCTTTGGCTGGCATACACTGACATGGTTCAGCTGAGCTGAGTGGAACTAAACAGATTTATGAGTTAATTCCTGACAGTTAATTCCTTACACCTTTATTTTATTTTATTTTATTTTATTTTATTTTATTTTATTTTATTTTATTTTATTTTATTTTATTTTATTTTATTTTATTTTATTTTATTTTATTTTATTTTATTTTATTTTATTTTTCCCCATTCTACCTATACCACTTAACTTTCCCTGCAACTACAATTTCTTTTGGGTGGCCTCTATGTATTATAAAAGGAAATTCCAAGCAAATGTTATTTTTATAATATGCTGCGAAGCATATTATAAACATATTATTTATAGCAATACTGCTGTAAAGTTTTTCTTGGTTGAGTATCTCCCTTACATCTACATTTGGTTATCTGATTTTGTTCTTATTCAGCTCTAAGGCTCTAAGGGTTTTGTTTGTTTGTTTGCTTGTTTTTTTTTTTGTTTTGTTTTCCATCACAATATGTCATTTTTAAATGTTTGCTCTGAACACTTGCACATGCAAGTGGTTCTACCTTATTTCATGGCAGCAAAGAGAACCAGTCCTCTGGGAATTGTGGAAAATGCTTAAAAGTACATTATAAACCCAAGTCATTAGGCTCCAATTACTGAATGAGCTATTCTGAAATCTAATGTGAGCTCCCAGATTTCTGCATCAAACATTGATAATTTTAGCTGGCATTCCTGCGATGAGGTCTTGCAAATTCAATTATTGAATATAGATCACTACTGCAGAGTTGCATTTTTACATTTTTTCTCAGTTCAAAAAGAAAACAAACAAACAAACAAAAAACCACAAACAACAAACATTTAAAATTAATGATTTTTTGAATGTTTCTCATGTTCTCTTTTCTCATGTTCTCATGTTCTCTCTTTTGCTTCTTTTTATAACAAACCTTCACTAGAAGTAGTGGGAAAATGTTAAAACAATCAAAGTTTATGGAAGTCCTTACTGTAATTCAGTTGTTAGTTTTTATGAAGCTGTCAAATCTATGTGTAAATGTCTACTTGTGAAAGTATGTGCTGAGGTTTTCACTGCAGTTGCACATGCAGATGTACTCTAAGGCACCTCAAATGGCACTAAATTGCTACTTTTAAGAAACAGTACTAAATAAAAAGTACAAAAAGCTTTTCACATTATCCTAGACTAGAGGCCTTTATTTAGAATGAGAGAATTAATAGTTATGAAAAGGTGTCAGTTCAAATAAGAATGATTACTAAGTTTACAAAGGATGTGAAAAAACAATAACAACAACACAATTTTAGCTTGTTTACATGAAGGCAACAGAGCTTAAAAGAACAGATTAGGAAATGAGCCTTGTGTTGTATCATTTTGATACTTCTATCAGCATTTGAAAATATGTGTGCCAACATAATGGTGCACTGGGACATACTAGCTCTTACAGCATTTTAAGAATATTCAATAAAAATACTGGGTTGAAAAAATGAAAACACACATTCTAATTTCTGCTTGGATAGTATATTTTACAGTATTGCAAGACAACATGTTATTTAAAGACTTGAAAATTTCTGAGTAAAAAAGATAATCCAGACATGTTCCTTGCATTAAAAGGACCAGCTACCTTTGTGCACCAGAGTATGGTGTTTGTAGATGTGATACTGGAAAAAACAGTGGGCTCTGGGCACATGTAACCATCCTCAAGATGGTTTCAGGCTGTAATAATCATCCTTACTGTCTTATCATTTCTTACATAAGAAGTGCCTAAAATAGTGTTGGTCACTATTGGGGTCAGAGTTTGGAAGACAAACTGTGTGTTCACCATTTCTTCACCTAAATGACTTCAGTGTGTGCTACCTAAGGGGTTCTAGACTGAAGCAGATGAGAATAAAGGACAATTCATGCTAGCTAGTAACAACAAGTAAGCCAGCTTTTTCTGGGTCATGACACCCTGGGTTCTTGGATTGAAGATGTTGCTTTTGGAAATGCAGCAGGAGAACTGGGTGGTGTTTTCCTGGTGTTTCAGTCTGCTTTGCACCTGGTGTCATCCACTCATGGCATGCTCCCATGCTGCAGCAGAACTTCTGTATTTAACAGCTTTATCTGCATTTTCCCTTTATCTGATGGAAGGATATATTTTTTACATAACAAAACTGTTAATTAGTTCTTGACAAGATTAACAGGGCCTTGCTTAGACACAATTGGGCCTAGTTCCATTACTCCTGAGGCTAAGGCTGTATTAGAACAGAGGCTGACAAGCTTTATAGGTAAGCATAACTTAAAAGGTACTCTGCAAGCAAACATATTTTAGGAAGTTTTAATAGACTTATACATGCAAAAGCTGTGTATATAAAATGTGTTTTATAAGCACACTTTGTGAAAAAAGAACATTTTTTTTTTTTTTTGTAGGATTATACTGGAATATAATATAGTGAATAGTTTTTACTTTTCACTGAATTCTATATTTCCAAGCTAAATCATTTATATGTATATATTTGCATGTTCAGTGTTAGAATGAACACAAGTTAGCTTTTCTAATATAAATACTTCTCTAATACTTTTCTCTAATATAAACACTTTGCTAAGGCTAAAACTCTGACTTCAAACTCCTATGTAAACTGTCCTTTGACTGACTAGGATATTTGAATCAGAACAGGTATTTATGGGTAAGTCAGAATATATATATATATATCAATTTAAAACATAAAAATAATTGTTTAGACTCTTCTAGATTTTTTTATTTTTATTATTTATTTTTTTTTGGTCAAGTTCTGCAAGAGTTAGTACAAGGCAGAATTTCATGTACTCCTCTGACACATTGCATGCAACTCTTACTGGCAAGAATATTAATTTCAGAAGCATAGGCAAGATACGAGTTAAACAGAAAAATCACGAACTCAGTATACCATCACTTGTTTAAATTTCTGTTACTTAAATAGATACGGAGAAAAATAACCACTTTCTGAGTTTTGATCTGGTAAAACCCTTTCTTTAAAATTCTAAACCAAAAGAGTATGTCATTAGAAATGTAGTCCAAAGTTCGTTGGATTTAAAAGAAATAAGCATTACTGCAGGGTTTTACTGATCTTAGAAGAAATAGGTCCACTTTAGACAGCTGACACTTCTAGATCTGTTGTGTGTCTATATTATGAAGTACAGGAGATTATTTTTTTTTAACCTTTTAAGTTATCTCTGTCTTGAATCCACATGCAAAGTGCACATTCTAGACCCATTCCTGAATCTAAGGAGCCTGCACAAAATCTTTATTTATGTTACTTGCTCATAGTCTCTGAGAGATAATCTGTTTCTGAGTGGTTATACAAAAAAATATTTTTTCTTCCTGAGACATAATTACCACTTGTGTTGTTACTTTAAAAATATCTCTATAATACACTCAAAAAGTGTAGGACCTATTGGATGTAATGTTAAAGGAGATATAGTTGTACTAGAATACGTTCACAAAGGAACAACTAATGATCATTGATTTATTTTATGAGAACTTTCTGAATGAATAAAGCCTGGAAAACAGAAAACAGAATGAGAGATGTCCGGTCCCTATGCTCCTGCCCATGGTAGAGGGGGTGGAATTAGATATCTTTAGTGTCCCATCCAACCCAAACCATTCTATGATTCTATGAGATTATGACAAGGTTCTGCAAAACCATAAGCAATATTGGAAAGGTGAACAGGGAGTGTCTGCTGACTAGTTATGATACATGAGGTTTGGGGCATTGCATACTTTAGCAACACCTACTGACCAATTCATGAAAGAAAGGATCATGGAAGCATTTCTCACCATGTCAAGCTTGAGAAGGCCATTAGCTGTGAATGAGCTCTTTGGAATGGTGTCTTGGAGAGTCTTCTTGCATAAAAGTACTGTCTGCTTGCTTATTTTGCCCACTCTTGGAGACTAAACACTGATACAAATGAGTTTTGACCTGTTCCTGTACTTTTGTTCTTAGGTTCTAGGAAGACTTCTTCTTAATATTAGAAATGGCATTGCATGTGTTAAATCACAAGAGGCCTCCTATTCAGATAAAGTAAGAAGGTTGGAATGGAAGCAGGAAAAAAAGGCAAAAGTAGACTCTAAATTCTGACTCCCTGGAGCCACATGGCAGTTTAACCCAAGCTGTGAATTAAGGAAAACAAAGCGAGCCTGGATGTGGGCTCTTTGGTAGGCCAAGCATATCTTTGGGAAACAGCCTGAATAGAAGGCCACTATGCACTGGTGCCAACGGAGGAAGCTGGCCAGTTAGAAAAATTTCCTCCTGCTCCTCTTCCCAGGCTTGTTAGCACAGTGTTTAGAGTCAGAGGGAGTGGGCCCTCTGAAATACCCCAGTGTTGCGTCCCTGAAGCAAACAGTGTGCTCTGACCACTTAACAATAATAGTTTATGGGTTCAGTGTTGCAGTATGAACCACTTCATCTGGTGCTTTAATCTCAATGTTAGAATAGTGCACTTGACTTAGAAGGCAAGAACAAAAGAAAATGTCTTGAGAGTAGAGATCTGGGAATTAAACACAAGTAACATTTCAAAAATTGAAAGTTTCTAAAATTTCAAGCTGATCTATTTCTAAAAAGATTTCTTTTACAACTGTTATTCACTTATTTAGCTTTAATTCAACTCTCCCAGTCTTGGTCTTATTAAACTGTATAGAAAGGGATTTTTGCCATATATATAACTTAATTTCCAATGTTAAACATTTCCCTTTTATTTTATTTTATTTTCAAGCCTTGTTTTCAAACACATATGAAATATTAAATGTTTAAAATGTTTTATGCTAAATGTTAAAAATGTTTTATACTAAAATTCTGTCAGAAATTCATTTTATCATTAAGCAGTTAAAAGGAAGCATGTTGAAATACTGTGTGCCAGAAATGTCCCTTTGCTACCTGAAACAAAAAGAGTTTACCCCAAGTTAGAATACATAGTTACAAAAAGGTGACAGGAGTTCTTCAGAAGGCAATTTCAGCGTCTAAATGGTGCTTTAAGGATCATTTAGGTGCCACTAACGTTTGTCAAATTCCCACCTAAAGTTGTAGGTACATTAAGTGCCTAATTTAACAGATTAGAGGGTTAGTCACAAACTTTTAGTATTATGAGGCTTTTTAATTTGTTAATGGACAGAATGTAGCTCCTACAAGCAGACTCCAAGTGGCTGTATTAGGCTTCAGCACTGAAATGCCCTGCAGGGCAGACCCCTCTTTCTCAGCAGGGACTAGAAAGGACATTAGTCTCCCTCAAGTCATCCTCTGTGATTATTCCACATAATTTCCCATGTGACATCTAAACTGAAAGACTCCAGAGCAGAAGAAGGTTCCTGATCTAAGTGTAAATCTTAGCCTGTCCTAACTCCACATGAAAGTGGACTTTAAGCACACCCCAGACATCTCCCACATCATGTTTAATTGGGGAAAGATAACTGCTGAGCAGGCTGGCTGTCATCCATGGTGAACTTTAAAGAGGTCTTTGTTTTGAGACACTGCAGGGGCTTCCGTGGTGCAGAGCCAAAGGTCAGTTTAGGAGCAGCCCTGGACATCTGAATATCTGTGGCAGGAAATGTCTATTTTGATGATGTCCAGGAGCAAGGTGTTAAATTCATGCCTTCCTCCTCCTGGATGTCTTCATCCTCTTGTTCTGCCTAGCCTACCTGCATGACATGACCCAACAGACTTGCTTACAGTAGGTCTCACTCTGATACAGAACAATATATATGATACTGGTAATTCCCCCTGCACTCCATAAACTAGGTTGTAGACATCTTCTGCCTGAGATTAAATTCTATTTGGTATGAAACACTTGAATATTTATTTGATCAGAAAGTAGAATAAATTTCTGTGCAATCTTGTTTGTGTCTTAGAATTAGCTACAAGGTTAAATTGAGTCATGGGAAGATTTGAGTTCAAGGTTTTTCTTAAAGATCTGTCATTTGTCCAAATCTAACTGAAAAATTTCTTTTCAAAATCTCTTTCAAATTTTAAATGTGGAGAAGGTTTTTTCTAAAGTTGTTTTTAACAAAAATTATGGTTTTTAATAACCAAAATAACAAAACATTCATACTGTATTTCATTCTCCGCCATGGCAGAAGACAGTGCTGGGGATGACTTGCATATGAGAGCTGCTCATCATATCTACCAATTGTTTTAAAAATTTTTCATCAGGTTTTCATTCAGAAATGCTGTTTTAACAAAACTGATAAAACATGCTACACTATTTCCAATATGAGATGCTTTGAAATGAACATTTCATTAATCACTACATTAAAAAATGTCCTTAGTAAACTTCTATGGCTTTTCATTTTGCATGTTAGTTTTGGCATGACATTTCATACATCTTTGTAACAAACACATATGTCATAACATAAAAAGTAATAATAAAAAGAAAAAAAAAATAATCCCAAGGCCTTTTGAAGTTCCATTCAGGTCCAATAATGCCTGTAATACTGTACCTATAGAGATATAATGGTAGACAGGTCTCACATTGATTTTCCACTTCTCCCAGCTCTTTCTTGATTCTTCAAAACTTAAACTGAATTTATCTTCTATCAGGTTTAGGTCCTAAAAACAAATCTATTGAAGAGATTTCTTTCATGGAGCATCAATTCTTTTATATATAGTCAGTTAGCCCATATGTATTATAATTATTATTATTTTTATATACATACATTCATGTAGATGCATTTGCTTAATTTCTGAATTGCGAAAGCCTGAATGATTTGCTTTGTTCTTCATCCCATCATTTTCCTATAGTTTACTTAAATTTAGTTAAAAATTTTGCTCCAGAGTAAAATCCCTTCACATATTTCTTTTCACATTGAGGAATTAGAGGATTTTATATGCATAAACTTAAGATATTCAAGAATCATCTGTCTAATAGGATTCAACTGGAACATGCAGAATCTTCTTTCCTTTCAAGGTAGGAAACAAATTTATCTCGTATTAGCAGTGAACCAAAAAAATGTCCATTTTTCTTTGTACTCACACATAATGAATTTTAAGGTTTTCAATAATAATCTTAATGAACAAAACAGGGAATTAGTTGGCTATTTAAGTAACTGCAGTCAGGTCACTTAAAGGGTAAGACAATCTTAAAGTTAGTGAGGCATTGAGGAGGGCTATTTAGAATGTTTCAAAATGTATAAGTTGAGGTATTCAGGAAACCTTTTTAATTCCATCTTTTGCTATGAAGAGAAGGTCTCCCACTGGCTGAAAAATGACAAAACATCCATATATAATTTAATTTGTTTTGTAGAATTTTACACATTATTTTATTTGGAATAGAAGATACAAGTTTGCAGGGCTTCTCAGCAAGTCTCTACTTTATTTGAATTTCTGCGTTTTTGTAGTGCACAGCAGGATAAATACATGGAGAGTTTGTTTGACCTTGTAAGTAATGGAGACTGACAGCGGATTGAAAAAACATATGGAAAAAAAAAAGAATCTATGAATAGTGCATGCTGCTATTGCTTTAATAAAACAGGTCAGTGGTGCTACAGAGTGCCAGCTGATAGCACCTGTGATGACAGTGACATACACAGTGTGCATGTATGTCTTTCCTTCATGTGTTTACTGAGTCCATGGATGACATTTTACTACAGCAGCAATGAATGGAACTGTGAGCTCACCCAATGGAGGACTCACTAAAAAGTCCTTTTCAGACTCCAACTTTTTTTCCATTTAGTTCCAACCCCTCTGACATAGACAGGGACACCTTCCACTAGACTAGGTTGCTCAAAGCAACCAATCTGGCCTTGAACACTTCCAGTAATGGGGCACCCACAGTTTATCACCCTGATGGTAAAGAATTTCTTCCTTACATCTAATTGAAATCTACCCTCTTTTAGTTTAAAACCATTATATATAGGGAGTCCTACACTCCCTGACAAAGAGTTCCTCCCCAGCTTTCCTGTAAGCCCCCTTTAGGTGCTGGAAGGACACTATAAGGTCTCCCCAGAACCTTCTCTTCTCCAGGATGAACAACCCCAACTCCCTGAGCCTGTCTTAAGAGAGGTGCTTCAGTACTCTGATGATCTTTATGGCCCTCCTCTGGACTCATTCTAATACATCTATGTCCTTCTTGTGCTGGGGGTCCCAGAGCTGAACCACCAGGCTCTAGGTGGGGTCGTACAAGAGTAAAGTAGAGGGGAAGAATCACGTCCTTGACCTGTTGGTGACACTGCTTTTGCTGCAGCCCAGGATACAGTTGACTTTTTGGGCTGCAACCACACACTGCTGGGTCATATTGAGCTTCTCATCAAGCAACCACTACTCCCAGGTCCATCTCCTCACGGCTGCTCTCAAATCATTCTCCACCCAGGCTGTATTGTACTTGAGATTACCCTGGCCCAGATGCAGAACCTTGCATTTGACCGTGCTGAACTTCATGAGGTGACATGAATTCATCTCTCAAACTTGTCCAGGTCCCTCTAGATGTCACCACTTCCCTCCAGCATGTCTACTGCACTTCACAGCTTGGTATCATTTGCAAACTTGCTGAGGGTGCACTCAATCCCACTGTCCATCTCACTGACAAAGATGTTAAACAGCACTGGTCTCAATACCAATCCCCAAGAAATGACACAACTGATTTCCACTTGTACATAAGCCATTGACTGCAACTCTTTGCATGTGACAGTCCAACCAATTCCTTCTCCATGGACTGGTCCGTCCATCAAATACACATCTCTACAATTCTTCTCTTTAATGGTATCTTTTGATGTTCCAGTGGTCTGCTACAGAAGTTCTGAGTCTAGTATACACATGTGTGTTATCATAGGAAGGTAAAATGGCAAAAGGCAAAAACAGCCATTAGAGCATGGGTTTGTCTGAGAAACAGAACTGAAATAAAGCAAAGATCAAATTGGTATGCAATAAGTAAAATGGTGCTCTAACAGCAAAACACTGACATTTTTAAGGCATTTTATGTCTTTCACTTCACATATCAAGCAAGGGCTGACAATAGCTAACACAAACTAACCGTTCTGTATTGAAACTGATCTCTCATGTTATGGCTAATAACATAGAACACTAACGTGTTTAATATACTGTAGGTCTAACTCAATGTTGCAATGGAAAATGAGCAATTTATATATATATATATATAAATCATTTCACCACTTAGTTTTTCTGAGAAAACACAGTGGAGAAAATACTTGGCGCAAGTGGTAGGATATTGTGCAATACACAACAGAATTCATACTTTCAGTCCATTGCAATGTTTCAGCATAGCTTCACCGAGGTCATTGCTGCTGCACGGAATTACATCAGCCAAGGATCTGCTTTTGAGCTGAGTTGCAGATTTAGTGTGTAACATATACAGGCCAAAACAAACAAACAAACAAACAAAAGCAACAACAACGAAAAGAACACAGAAGAACTACAAAAAAAAACAAAAACAAATACACTATTCATAATGAAAAAAATAGAATAAAATAAAATACCACAACCAATAAATGTTATAGCTACTGTTGATTTCAATGAGTCATGATTCAGTCCTCGCTAAGCTGTACTAGATATTTGTTTTGGGATATTTTGTTTCTCTATACCAGTGATACAGGAAATAATGTAGCTTAAGGGTCATGGAAGGGGCAAAGTGACATAATAAACCCCAGAAATAAAGCATTCTGCAGAGATAACTGGGAGACCAAAAAGTACAACAAAAAGCCCCAGTAAGCCTATTCCTATGAAAGACTGATATGGGAAAAAAAAAATAAATAAAGGAAAAGAAAAAAAAAAAAAAGATTCAAATATTGTCCTTCTGTTTTTTAAATGAGAAAATTTGTTTGCTTTGATCAAATCCAAGAGTCTAGGCGATCTAAGTAAAATCTCTGTTTCTGGTTCCTCTAATTTAAAAACTACATAAATGTTCAAAGAAATTGCTAATCTTTTCTTCATTCGGGCCTCAGAAGATTCCATTTTTTTCAAGTTTTAAAGGAAGGTGAGAGAATTTCTCTAAAGGACACATGCAAAATTATCTGCTATAAGAGAAGTTCTGCTTAGAAAAATGTATGCCAGTTTTGAAAGGTGCCCTCACTGAAAAATAGTAAAACTCAACCCTAAATCTACTTTTACACATCATCTCTCAAAACATATATTAGACCATGAACAAAAAATGTCACTGCCATTGTAGGGTATCAGTTAAGAAAAATATACGAGGTTTTTATTCTACAGTTTCCTTCACATATTGTTGAGTTTCTGTCTGCCAGAAGATTATCTGCTCTTTGCAGAACATATGTAATTTGACAGTTGTGAATTCAATCACATTTTTCTTCTTGAGTGTTCATGGACAGGATACTGCACTTTAAAGAAATACTGTGAGACTAAAAATTAGAGGTCAATGAGTCTGGCTGGCTATAAATGAGTAGATTTAATTAAGTGGCTAATCCTGAGAGAAAAATCATCTGCTGTTTCCACTGACTGAATATGTGTATTCAAGACATCTAGAGTCACTCCCTAAAAGTTGAGATTAGCAGTTGAAGAATCTATAGTGACCCAAGAGACCTCAGATTCAGGCCTCTTTTTTTTTTTTTTTTTTTTTTTTTTTTCAGAAGAGTATTGAAATGTGTCTGGTTCTGGATATCTTCTCTGAAGTTAGTTGTGTTAATTATTTTGAAGACTTCTAACCTTCTGGTATTCTCCTTAGGATTGCATACCAATGACTTTCTCGGGTTATGGTACTCCCTGCATAAAATGTCTTGAGGATCCATAAACCTTTGCTGCAGTGGTAGCTATGGTGAAAAGGTGTTACACAGAGGTCTTGATAAAAGGTAAATTTCTGCAGCAGTCTGCAGAAAGGGGATTCATAGTGCAGAGGTCACAAGGCAGAAATTCCCACCTTCATCTCTTTCCAGCTGTGTGATACACATGCTCCTTCCTGCTACCATGACTTTCGATGAGTCCCAAATTTGGCTTAGGTTGCAAATCTGACTCTTGATTGCCTTTAAATGAGAATAAAATAAAAAATTCTGTTCCCAGAGTGATTTTTCTTTGATTGTTTTTGTGTGTGTTTGTCTTTTCATTGAAAAATGACTATACTGAATTCTGCTAATTTCTTTCTTGTATAGGGTTTGCAAAATCCTCCATTGATCTATGCCAAAATAAGCCTGACATGCATGAGCTGCACGGGACTTGATTCTTACAGCCATGTACAAAAGGAGTGGGAATAATGGACATTGTCCACTACAAAAATACTTGTTTGATATATGGTTTGTATTTTGTCTCAGAAGTGGTGTAGTATCACAAAAACAGGCTTACATTTTTCAGTGAACTCCAGGCTTACAGTTTTGGAAAAGTAAGAATGTATCTTTGCATAGGCATCCAAAGATATTCCATAAAATTATGAACACAGAACCCATTTCTGCTGCAACCACCACAAAACCTGGGAGTAAGTCTCTTCAGATCACTCCAAAAGCCACTTAGATCTTTGCCAAATCTGTTTTCCTCTATAGTTAATTCTAGATTCAATAAACATAAAGAAAAGGCCATCAAATGAGCAGAGTTTACATAATTTACAATTAGAACATGTAACTGGTGTTTCATAAAAATATGGATATGGTTATGTCTGTAGGCTGAATTGAAAGAACCATTAGTTTTGAAATCTTGCACCTGCAATATAAATTTGCTGGATTTTTTAGAAACTTAAAATACTACATTACATGTATACAACATGTGTATTCCTTAGCTATGGTCCTTTTTTTTGAAACTTAGCTCCTAAACCATGTTGCCAAAAGAAACAGCTTTTGTGCTTTCAGACAGCCAACATCTTATAAAACCAGGCAGACGAATGATGTTATGTGTAAGGGATGAATAAAAATATCAAAGATTTGAAATTCCAAACAGGATGCACAGGCCAAGAAAATGTATTAAAATTCACCCTGTAGAAAATAAAAACAAATAACATTGGGGCGAACCTGAGCATTTAGTGCTGCAACAGAAACTAAAGTCTGTAAACATTCCTGAAGCAGTACGATCTCTGATTTTGCCATCAAATTTCCTACAGTTTTTGAAGTGTGTTGCTACATTGGGTTTATTCATTGACAATAAATATATGAGCCTATGGTTTGTGAAATTTGTGCTGAATGGATATCTGTATTGTTATTTGAGACTGACAGAATTTAGAGCCTTGTTGTTGAAGTCTGACTATTGAATTTGAAGGGAAGCTTTTACCATTGACAGCAGAAGACAGGGATTACATTCACAAGTTAAAGCAAGAAGAAAGTTCTTGATAACTTAGATAGATTACCTTCATGATTTAAGTTATAGAAACATATGCAAAAGAATTTCTGCTTGAGTTAGCACTATATAATTTAACTTCATGAACTCATTCAACTTCATTCCTCAGTGATCTCCAGAGCTACATGTATATCAGTGTACAACTTAAATAAAAATATATATTCCTTAATTTATGTAAATGAAGGAATTAGATCCAGCATTAGTCAGCAAAGCCACACACTGCTTTTAAACTTTCTCATGCCAGTAAAATATGCAGGTGAAAATTTCCTGTTCTTCAAAGCAGTTGCTGGTTCAATCTGTTTTTACTCATATGTATGTAAAACATAAATATTGGTACCATAATGAAATACTTCAGAAAGAGGTAATCCATTTATGAGATGCTATACAAAGGCACAGGAAAAGTAATTATTTTTCTTGGCTACACCTGACCTTAATCAGGAGCTAGCAACTGACCATCAAAAATGATAGGAAGCCTGGCAGCATGCATTAAGAGGTCACCTGTGGGTTAGTTATGGGTAACAGTCATCTCACAAGATTTTACATATCTGAAGATAAAATTTCTGAGTATGAACTAGTTACCTACTCGGCTGCCTTCATGGGGCTCCTCCAAAGAAGAAATCATCTCACTTCTCTAGAACAGAATCATGCTCTTTGGAGATGTCTATTTCCCTTCTTTGACTGATATGGAGTCTCATGTGACTAGAAGACACATAATGCATTACTTTTGTCTCACAATTGCATGGTTGACTATTCTGAACCACCAAGGAATATCCCAAAGAAAAGACGAGAAGAAAAAAAGGTAACTGTAACAGGAATAGGAAGTGAGGAAATAAAACGTTTCATCTGTATGTTTTAAAATGTCTTATTTAATCATAATATATATATATTAATTATTGTTATTATATATATATTTAAGTCTACTCAGGAAAAGGATTGATTTAATATAAAATGATTCTGGCAACAGTCCTCACGGCTACAATACACATAGTGGAAGAATGTAGGAAGCTGAATCAGTCTTTATCCCTCAGTCACACAAGTAACAGCTTGGATATACATGTATATTAGAGCTCCTTATGATCTTACAGATGCTTCTGTTATGAACAATCACTTCATATGTTTCGATCATTCTTTAAATTCGTGTTTTATTTTCTATTGAACCCCAGACCTGAAATCTTTTTTTTTTTTTTTTTTTGTCTTAAAAAATAAGTTCACAAGAAGGAATGTAGTTCATTGATCCCTTTGACATCCAAGTATAGGATAGACTTAAATGGTCCAAAGTAAACGCAGAAATTACCAAGTATTTTCAGTTCTGCTTAGACATAACCTTGAGTTTCCCAACGTCTGTATCTGCTCTGTTTCTTGGTTTTGCCAACACTACATTCACGTCTGGTAAATTGTCTACAGCGTCTCATGTACCAAAGGCCTTCACATTTACGAAAGGATGTCAAAATAATTTGCTGTTGTTCCTTCACTTTCCAAAAATTGGGATGATGAAGCATATTGCTACAACAGGGTTTGCTTTAACACTACTTTAAAAATCAGTCATCTTGATAATGATTATAGTTATTAACCATTGGAACCATTTCTCCAGGGACCACTGGATTCCTCTTTCTTCCAGTTGTTTAGCTCAGAACTGACATTCTTCCTCATGAATAGACTCTAGGTCAGCCAGGGATTGAAGGTTAGACTCAGATCACCAGCTGAAATTCCTGAGTCAAGTCACAGATAAGTAATCAAACCAATTTTGGCCTTCTTTCACTGTGTAAACTAAGTCTTATCTGACTGACACTAATGTGTAAGTGCTGAGTAGTTTAGATTGCTATAATTAAAAAATAATACTAAATCATGGAAATGATTCTATATAGTATCGGTAAGAGAAAGTAGTAGTTAGGTTTCATTTCCATCCTTTTCTCTACTGTGAATTTAATCAATAATAAACTGCAGAAAAAATAAAACTGTAGATTTACTTTTTTTTTCACACTGAACTAAACTAATGAGAAGTACCCAATTTGTAAAAATTCTAGTCTTTCTTTTAATCTAAGGCACAGTTTTCCATTTCTATTATTTTTACTAGTGTTTCTTTGTGAACAGAAAGAACCTGGAACTATGCATTGACTTGGTAGATGCAGTCACTTCCACCCATAAATGCAGTTTGTGCAGGTCTATTTTCAAAAGTATTTACACATTGTAGCTTCTTTTCTATAGCTTCAGGTTCTGTTCTCATTGCAATCCAGGGCAAAAAGCCCCTATTTATTGAAAGGTGAAAGTCTGAAAGATAGTAAATTACAGTTAGCTAAGCCAAACCAACTAATTTCACCTCATATCAAACTGATAGGCAAGAAGAGAACCACAAACCACCCAAACCACAATATCAAATGCTGATTCTTAAATGCTCTGGTATCCTCCACATTTCAGTTTAAGTTACGGTATTCTCAGCTGATAAGCCACTGAATATATAAGCATTTTTATAGATGCACATGGTTTCAATGATGCTAAACTTATTATTCATTGGTTTTGTTGTTGTTGTTGTTTTGTTTTGTTTTGTTTTGTTTTAATTATTATTATTTTTGAGCCATAGCCCTGAAGACTGAATGGCAGCCAGGCATAACCACATGAAGAAATATTGCTGATATAAACTGGATTAAACCTAGTATAAAAGTGAATAAATTATTTCTCCTGAAAGGAGAAATAAACAAAATTAATTAAAAATCTGTTTGTTTAGTTTGAATAAAATATATTCCTGTTAGACTCTGAAGGTAATTTTGTTCAACAAGGAACACCAAAATGTGGTCACTCTGTTTCTAGGTTATAATGCTGAAATGAATAGCACCTTTCATAACAGAGTCCTCAATAACCTCTGGACTTGATCCTGAAAACACTTTGTATGTAATTATGTTGGCTTCAGCTGCACTACTTCAGGGTGGGTTTCACTCACTTAACTGTAGACATTTAGAAGTAGACATGTAGGCTCCCTCTGCAGTCAATGAAGAGATACAGAAAGAAAGCACAAGGAGGAAGTTGTGTTCCTTGTCTCCTCTGAAGTACTTTTTTTTTTTTTTTTTTTTTTTTTTATGAATCATTGCTTAGAGATAATAATTTCCTTCTATTTTCTGGATAATGAACCTACATGCTTTGAAACCTAGATTCTAGGAAATAAATTTATTTTCAAATTTGAATGAATATTTTTTTTTGCCTGGGATCCATACACCGGTCAACTGATATGCTTGTGTAGAGAAACAATCGGTGCAACACTTGGCACAGTATATACAGTGGTATATACATTAGTAACAACCGATACTTTCTTTGGATAGAAAGGTAGCAGTTTAAAGTACATACAGATGCTGTACAACCAAACTTGGATGCAGCCTTGATGCAAATGGGAGTATTATGTGAGAAAGACTCACTACATCACGTGGACCAAAACCATGACAAAGGAATGAGGTGTTGCCCACATTATCTTCTCACCTGATAATGTGGGAAAAATTGAGGTATTCTCTCATAAAAAGCGGTATTGAATTGTGAAGCAAGAAAAAATATGAGAATATTGTACTGGTATTTTCCCAAGAATTACCCACAAAATACATTTCTAATTCAAAATGTAGTTTATTGCAGATTTTTGTGATACTGAGAATATGATGATGTGCTGCAGGGATTTTGCTAAACTTTTGGGATTTGGTTTCCATTCACTGGGTTTAGATGCCTCACTAACCTCTTTTGGCTATGCTAATTTGCTTATACAGAGAAACACATAAACATTTAGGGTCCCCCTGATCCACAGCTTCTATGAATATGAGCCTGTCTCCATTAGAAATGATGAGGTGATCTTCAAATTCAGAGGCATTTTCCTTCAAAACTCTTGCACAGGTACATCACAAATGATTTAAACAGAATATTAACACAGAACAGAGGGAGCATGTAAACAAACACACTATACCATATTACTGTTTTCATCCTTCTGAAAGTGCTAATAACTCTCATATTTCAGATGAAGTTTATACTGACTTGGCTAGTAGCATATTATTTTAAACTGTTAACGACAGTCTGTTCTCACTGCTGAAGTTATAACAAATTTAATGATCACAGTTTAAGGAAGAAAATACTTTAATACAATCCAAATAGTATTTATTGAGGACAATGAACATGAGTCCATGTAATGTACACTGTGAGTCATTAAGGCATGTGGTTTCATTTAACACTATTTTGCTTGTGATGTGATCACCTGGAGTTAAAGTTTGCTCTAAAATGAGTAGGAAAAAAATATCCAATAATAAATAACAAATAGGGTGTGTTTGGGATAAAGCTATGTTTTAGAGCCAGAAAGAACATTTCTATCTATAGAGCCATTGCTTGGATGTTTGTCTTCTGTTAACCACAAGTACATATTTTCAGTAGAAAAAAGTGGCTTTCAGGCATTCACAAAGATTTGTTCATTCTAAGGATAAACAGAACTAGATATACTGTGTTCTGAGATAAGAAAATACATGGAATCTTTTCTTGTAATAGCACTCATGTTTTATTAAAATGAGGGGATATTTTATTATTGCTACACTGCTGAGGGGAACTGGAGTTCTCTGGACACATCTCAGAGCTGAATTTATATTCCTACACTCCCCTGCTTGGTGCTGAAACCAATAAATCTATAGGGCAGTTTTTGCCATTCAATTAAAGCAGGATAAGGCCTTAAAGCAATTGCTTCAACCACTGGTTTCATTGGAAGTCGAGGCAGGAGGTAGAAATGCCTATCCTTAGAAATATAAGAGAAATACAATTTTTATAAAGTGGGAAAATGAGCTTCAGTTAATTTTTAATGGAAATGAATTTCTTGTCTGACTCATAAAATACATAGCACTGCAGGACCTCAGCAGTTGCTTTCCTTTCCAAACCAGGACACATGGAAATAGAGTAATCTTTTTTCTAGTCATAGTATTTATTTTATAGAAACCATGATCTGTAGAAAAGTTTATATTCTTTTCACCATGTTTGGTCCAGATCCCACATGAGCTGTGCAGCAAAGTTTAGACTGAAGTCAGTAGAAATTGTAGGTGCTTCACTAGATGGTTACAGATCTTCAGAAGACAGGGACTAAACAGTGGCAAGAAAGTACCTATGTATGTTATTTAATTTCTACCTAGGTCTGTAACATGCTGGGCTAAGTTAAATGTAGTGAACTCCAATGGAGTTTGAACATGTTCTGTAATTTAAGATCAGATGATTAAGGTTTGAATTATCCAGGAATTTGGCAGCAAGACAAATCTGGATGTTCTACTCTTACCTAATCATTTCAGGAAGCTTTTGTCTGATTTTATGTAACATCTTAAACTTTTCTATGCACCTTTCACACCTTTTATAACAGTTTCCTTTTGTCTCTCTCTTTTTTTTTTTTTTTTTTTTTTTTTTTTTTTTTTTTTTGGTACAACAACTCAGGGAATCAGGATTATCTTTTACATTTTATAGCAATGAACTAAGTGAAACCTGCTCTTATTTGAGATCAGTAGAAGCCAGAGAAGCCCTCTTTTATCCACTCTAACCTGCAGTAGAATTTCTCCTGAGAGAATCTTCACTGCTTGCTGAGCTTTTTCACAAACCTGAAAGAGTCTTGACCTCTGCTTTGACTGCATCTTGTTCTCAATGCTTTAAATAAGGCAGAACTTGGGATGATTGGGTAGAAACAAAACAAAACAAAATAAAATAAAAACAAACAAAACAAAGAAAGTAGAGCGGGACAAGTGCCTTGTGTTGCTCTGGAACCCCCAGTGAGCCTAACTGAAGCAGCACAAATCAATGTGCAAACTCTGTCTGTTCCTACTTTGCAAGGCAAAATTCTGAAATACAGAAAGAAAATGAGAAAAGCCTTTACCTTCTGGTGGACTGCAAGGTGGCAGTTCAGTGCCTTTATAATACCATTTGGTTTCTTAACAACTTTTTTAAACATCTGTCTTTTAATAACTCTATTTAATACCTCTCTTTAATAACTCTATTCTATATTATATATATATATATATATATATATATATATATATATATATCTGTTACATAGCCCCCTCCATCAATCAGCAGAAGATACATTATTGTCAGTGGTAATATGCCTGGTGTCTTCAGAAAACATTGATACAGATTTTTGGACAATGCTGAAGTCTGAATTCGACTGTATTGTAAGTGGAGGACCCAGCTTGCCCAAATGCCTACTCCTGATGTAGGTGCTTAGTGACCTAGTCCTCCCCAAGGAGACATTTGGTGGCTGAGTAACAAATATGGGTGCCTGAAGTTGAGTGGAAGAAGTAGGTTCTGCCCTCATCTGATTGACCACCTACTCCATCTTTCTACAGTATTCTCTGCTTGCAGGTGGAGCTGGCTGGCATATGAAGCACCTCCTTTACCACACAAGTTCATAATCCACCTGATAAATACATCAGGTCCTTTTTTTTTTTTTTTTCTTTTACTTTTTCTTTTTCTTTTTTTTCCCACTGACTTTATTATACATGCCAGGTAAAGATGTTCCATATTTTGTATTTCCATCTATGCATCTTGATCTGAGAATACTTTCAGGACATCCAGGTTTTTAAATGAACAGCCTATTTCTTGGTCTTGTTAGTAGAGAATGAAGACTTTCAGAAGATCACAACTTCCAAATGTATATATTTGGACATGAGTGACAGGATCTTCCCATGAAGGACCTCAAAGACACCAAATGCATAGAAGTTCAATCAGAAGAGATTCACTAAATGCAATTTAGTGTTTTTTTTTGTTTTGTTTTGTTTTTGTTTTTTATCAAATTTAACAAATGTAAGCAATAATAATTTAAAGCATTGTGCAGTGCTACAGAAATTCCTATCACTGTTTGCAGGCGTACAGCACCCAGCATAACAATAAATGCCTACAGTGTGGCAGCATGCTGTGTCACGCTTCTCCTGAAGCCTTTACTAGGAGACCATGTATCTGCTTTGGCAATTTTCTTAGATGAAAACTGTTTTCTCTGCAATATGCCAGTTTGACATTACAGTAACTGGACAGTGTTCAAACTTATGATCAAGCAGAAAAAGAAGGGAATAGAAATTAACAAAAACAACTTACCACTCTTCCTAAATTTAATTATTTTCTAAATATCCATTTGGTCTCTTAATTCATGTTTGTACTACTGTTCAATGAGAGAAGGAAAAGGGAGATATCTGATGTTCAACTTCTGCTCTTTTATGAGCCACTCAGCCTTACAGGAAATCTGAACAGTTGCCCAGGGCACTGGGTGTGGAATTTGGTCTTAGGGGAGCCTCAAATAGTTATGAAAGAAAGAGAAAAAGAAAGTGAGAGAGAAAACACAGTTTTCAATTTCACATTTGTAAGAACCTGTTGAACACATCTTCCACCCAATTGTCCCTTTGGTAGGACAAATAATGTAAACATCATTGCCATCATTATAATCTTCACATCTTCAAAATATTGTAAAGAACTTTTCTCTTCCTATAAAAACTTTAGCTAATTTTGGTAAATTTGGCAGAAATTCCTATAACTTTCAGGGCACTTCTAACACCCTGTAAGGGGCAGATACAGCCCTGGTCAAAAAGGTCACTCAGAGAGTTTCCCAATATTGCTGTACTTACCTATATTAGGATTTTCTGAATAGTGATTTAAAATACAATGCCAAGAACTGTATTAACTAATCATTTAAAATGACATTGTTCAGATGGTGAATGTCTCCTCAGCCTGTGTCCATGGTATGACTTTGTGTAACCTTGTTGTACAGCCTTAATAATAGAATAAAAAGGCATGCTCATATCGTGCTCTCTGCACAGAAATTTTTCTTTCCGTTTTCATTCAGCAAATAGCCACAAGAGGGCATCTTTTTCTTGGTTTCTTCCGTTTCAATAAATTAAGAGCTTAATTATTTCCCAAATTCTTTTGTATAACTCTTGAACGATGAATTTTCTGCTATTTATTCCACTAAGAATATGTGTTTTTATGATCTGCAAGAAGGAAAAGCAGCTCTTAAAATAAAACTATTTCCAAAAAAGTTTTTTTACACTTCAGAGAAACTGCAAACACCTTCAACAAATGAGTGAAGGGGACATTCACACTGATTTCTTTTTCACTTGAGTCTGAAATATCTCCAGTATATGAAGCAAGCAGTATATTTCATACCTTTTTTTTTTTTTTTTTTTTTTTTTTTTAACCAGGATTTATGCTTTCAGAACACATCAAAGTTCAATTATGTTGTTTATTGAATGCTACAAAAATCAACAGGGATTTTCTTTCCATCAACCTGCTTCTCATTTTCTCTTTGCCGAACTCCTTTGGTGTAAAAAAGAAGTTAATAAAAAAGTGCCTGTGATAGTCAGTCAGGATCTAGAAACAAGGTGAAATGCAATAATTATTCCATAGGAATTTAAAACAAACTCTGCTCTGAACTGCATCCTACCTATCACAATGATAATTTTATCAAATCTAGGGGTTAAACCTGTGGAAAGTTTTGTTGATGACAATGTAATGAAATGGGAAAAACAGGAATTGAATCAGGCCTCCCTTTTGGAGGCCTTAAAACAGCAGTAATCAAAGGCAGCTATGGAACAACCTGTCTTTGAATTGCTCCATTTATTTTGTGGGCATATGAGGCACATGTAGACAAGCAGAGTCTGTGTATCTCTGTGTACAGAACTTACAAAAACAACAGGTTGGTACTGTAGTAACAAACTGTTAAAAAAAAAAATAGATAAAAACACGTAAAACCAGCTTTTGATGATTTTTTTAAAAAGATATTTAGATTCTACACTACACCGAGACCACCCATCTGACATGAATAGTAGGTGAGGATGAAGTCCTGATGCCATGGGTAATGCGGTGGAAACTCCAATATATTCCTCTGGACTTCTTTGATTCTGCTGTTATTTCATGGGAGCAACAGTTGGGGTCTGTTCTGCAACTGAGTCACCAGCTGAAGACTTTCAATCTGAGCTCTTCACTAAAGGAAATGCAGTTTTTGACAGAGCCGCAGTGTGTCATGTCTGGAAGGGTCTGATACTATCTGTGCCATGTGTTGAATGGCTCTCAGCCTGTGGGCAGAAAGGCTCTTCCTTGGGCAGCCACAGAAGGAAATGTGTTGGGGAGAAGGGTTTGGTGTGGGAGTGGGTTAGTCCAGGAGAGAATTTCTCTCTTAGGAAGTGGTGTGCAGCATGCGAAAGCTGGAGAACCACTGATGTAGCACATTCCATGGGCAAACAAAAATAAATGCGAAAGCAAATGTATCCCTGGCAGCTTTGCACATGGGCTTCCCATAAACGTGCACCAAACCCTAGCACTGGGCCACTGCCCAGCTCTTTTCTCCTTATCAGAGAGTGTGGCAAGCTTGCCTTTTTTTTTTTTTTTTTTAACGCCCAGTCTACCACCGAGTCACTTTCCCTGGCAGCAACGTGCCATGCGAATAAGGTGAGGACCTGAGGCTGCTTTAGACTTTGTAATCTGGACCAGCACCTGTGCAGGGCGCATGTAATATTAGGGAGAGATGCTCCTGTTGCAAACACACAGGGGATCCTGCAAGAGCAGGCAAGGTCTGTGGACCAGGGGAAAGTGCCACGAGTGCAGGGGCCTCGTGTGCCCGATCTCAGCGCAGTGGGCATGCTGCTGCCGTGTCCGTGGGTGCGCTGAGCTGCTTTTCACGGAGCAAAATGCCTCCCCGAATACCTCCCGGTGACCGGGGCTGTGCCCGGCTCCGGGAGCAGCAGCAGTGGGTGTGAGGCTGGGTTGGCTGACACACACCCACACGCACACACAGCCACACACACACACACACGCACGCCAAGCAGCCCATTTGCTGGAGGGGTGTGCATGTGCGTGCGAGGGAGTGGAAAGGGGTGGCGGGGATGGAGGAAGGGAAGCCAGGGGAAAGTCTGACACTCGGCGCAGAAGGAGCGAGACCCTCCGTCGCCGCCGGCGCCGCCGGGGAGGAGCTCGACTTTCTCGCAACGCCTCCCAAAACCCAGCCACCGGCCCCGGCCCCGCACCGGGCTCACCCCGCACCTCGCAGCCGCTCCGGCTCCCCGGCAGGTACCAGGCGGCCCCCGCGGGACCCCCGCCACTTTGCGCCGCGCTTTGCCTCCGAGGAAAGGGGTGGGGGGGGTGGGGGTGGGGGGGAGGGAAAGTGCATTGGGTCCCTCTCCCCACACACACAGATCCGTGCTCGTTCCCCTCCACTGGGGGCCACCTGCCCGGCTGTCATTCAGCAGCTGGGAGGCGCAGCAGGGATGCGGGGCATCCCCCGGCTCTGCCCCGGGAGAGCAAGCAGAAATGGAGTTTTGGGGTCGGGGCGAGGAGGTTGCAGTTTTGGGGAGCGGGGGTTGAAGGCTGCAGGTCTGGGTGCGGTGCGGAGGGAGGGAGAGGGTTGGGTCCCGCAGCACCGGCACCCTTCTGCTTCGTGTAGGTTTCTGGGGACGATGCAAAGGGCAGGGTGGGGATAGGTGGCTCATGTGCATCAGCCAAACTGTTGCTTGCTGGAAGGGTGGCAAAATCTCTTCTTCCCCGTGGAGTCCACCAGCTCTGCCATGAGCGCGACTCTGCTGGATGTGTCCATCACTTGAAGCAGCAGAGCACCTGGCTGGCCTGGGGTGCTCGGTGGAATGAGATTATTCCTCTTTGGCACAGACAACTCCTCTTTTGCTTTGTGCAATAACACAGAGGGGGGTAAAGCTTCTTGTTTTGCAGCGAATATTACAAAACGAAAGTTGTTGCTACCAGAAAGGAAACATTCCTAAGTGCTTTAGGTAATTGGTGACTGTACTGAAGAATCGTAAAACAGACACCTATGTTTCCTTTAATACAAACAAACAAACAAACAAACAAAACACCTTTGGTTTGAAATGGCAAAACTTGTCCGAGAACAATAGAGATCAATAGGGCAATCTGACCATCAGCAGAGAGCACTTTGCAGAGAAAGCAGCAGCTCAGCCCTGCATCTGTGGCTCTTGCAGAGGTCATGAAGATGCAGAGTACAACTTTTGCAAGGATTTTAGCATGCCACTTTCTCTTTTTTACTACTTGACTTGCTGATCTGTGTAATAGCTAGAGTGATTTGATTTTGCTGCTAACCATTAGTATGTGATTTACTATAATGTGAAATATTTTAATGGAGTTTTTCAAGCTCTCATTAGTATAGCTGATGTGACTTTCACCTGCCTTTATTTAGCTCATTTAGCTTACTACAGGCCTGATTCAGAAAAGCAGTGGTCATAGTTTCCTGCAAGGTGTGTAGGGGCCAAGGTCATTCCCAACTATCTTTCTGAACTGTCTTTCTGAAGAGGAGTTTGGGTATTTTAAACCATAATTATAGTCTTATTGCCAGACAGAGGTACCCAAATTCTGCAGATGTCATACCTCTTCTTTCTTAAAGTTTCCAAAACAAGTCCTGCTCAGCCTTGATCAGGCAGAGCAGCTTGGCTTCACTTTTATTTGAACTTTATTTTGGCTTGGACATCCAGACTAGCCTGAGATCCAGGAACTAAATTTACTTTCCATCTTCTTGCCACTGGATCAGTCCAACAGGGGTTCTCAGCGCTGGCTGAACAGAGTGGTAGACGCAGTGCTGAAGTACAGATATGTGCCTCCAAACCAGGCAGAGAGCTTGGAGCCCAAGTCTCCTGCAGAGTGCATGAAGGCTCTGCCCGTGGCATGCTTTAACCAGAAATGGAAATAGAAGCTTCACTAGAACCCTTTGCCATGTCTCAAAAGATAAGAATGACTGCTCACGGGACAGTCATCCCAGGAAGACAGAGGTGCCTTCAGTAGTTCTAAGTAAAGTGAATAAATCTCAGAAAGATGGCTGGGCGGGTAGCTGCAGTCAAAGTCCCTTGAAAGGCAATACCTGCTTTAGAGCCTCTTCTCAAGCACCAACCTCCACCTGCTTCTCTGCAGCTGTTGTGCTGACAGCCTATTTTAATTAAGCTAGAATATAAAATGGAAAATCATGTTGTGCACTGTGAAAGTGCCTTTTAAAGTGTTTGAGGATACTGCATTGTTACTACTTAGAGATTCAATAATGATAATCAGGCAAGTCAGCACTGTAAGCACCAATGTATTATGAAAAGCCAAGCCAAAAAATGAAACACTCCCCCAAAATCCTGCCCTTACTTAGGTCCTATCAGGAGAGGTATGATCAGCCTCTCTTTCCCTGTTCTATCGCAGAACAAGTGGAGGTGTAACTGTCCCACAAAGTCAGGATTTTTATGGTTTAATTTGCAGAAGGTAATAATCACTGTGAGTTGCTCTGTGAGCATGCTGTCGGCTTAGGGTGGTAAAAATAATGACGTATTACTGGATTCTTTTTTTAATCTTTGCTTGGTGTTTACTCTGGTTTTACTTTTTTGTTGTTAAAAATAGAGAAATTGTGATCTCAGGTGTCTCTTCACAATGCACCGCTGCAATGTAGACATCCCATTTACCTGAGGCTCTGGAGAGGCTGATTCATTAGCCAGTAATCAGCTGAATTCCCAGCACATACCAGCATTTCTTTGGCTAAAACCCCTAGTGCTGGAATTGGCCACTCAGCCACCTCTGTAGTCTTTGAGGTTTCCTACATGAGGGAATCCTTCGGTGCCGGTTACGCAGGATTTCCCACCGCTCTCTCCTGGCAAGGCAGGCTGCGGGACAGCCAGAGCTATATTTGGCCCATTGTCTTTTTAACATGGGGAAAATGCTTAAGGGGCATGCTGAGTGTTATTAAATCAAATAGATGCGGTAAACGCGTGATATGTTTGTTTTCCTTGTTTTCTGGACTTTTTCCAACTGCAAATAAGCAACAGAGAAGTTCAGAGCAAAGCCATGTCTGAGAGACATACAGTGTGGTGACTGTATTTAAACTATGAGTGAAACAAATTTTTGCTCCATGGATGTGCTATTTTCATCTTTTTTATACTACTGTGTTTCTGTCGTGCTTAACACAATTTCCCCCCCACCCTAATATTCTGTCTGGATTTCATGTATTTTATAAACTAAACAATGGCAATGAGTCAGTGCTTAAATCATCCCTATGTAAATTTTTAGCCTTTTTATTTTCCCCTCTCTATCCCTCTGTACTCAGAAAGACACCTCTCTGGTATTGTTATTTGTTTTATGTTTATATAACATATCTGTTTATATGTTATTTTTCACATCTTAGAGGCATGCTGAGTGAATATCCATGTGTTATCTGACAGTGGGTGATAAAAAAAAAAAAGGAGAAAAAAAAAAAAAAGCCCTTCTCTTCTACTCTCCCCAGTTTAGATGGATTCAACGTCACATGGAGGGGATCCAGGATGAGTCAGAGAGCAGTACTGTTGTCCAAAATTCCAGTTTGTGTTACAGCTGGGAGGCAGCATTTAGCATCATGTGGATTTATTTTCTTTTAACGGGAACTCCAAAATAATTTATGGAAGTCATATAGCCTAATGAGCAGAACAGATAACAGTAAGCCAAGAAGAACCTGGATTCCCATCTGGGTTGAATCATAGACTCAATTTGACTAT
Source organism: Anas platyrhynchos (assembly GCF_047663525.1). NCBI lineage: Eukaryota > Metazoa > Chordata > Aves > Anseriformes > Anatidae > Anas > Anas platyrhynchos. Next base: position 8,666,222 of record NC_092587.1, read on the forward strand.
CAGTGTGATGGGTGTGGTATTAAAGCCTAGAACATTATATTGACCTTAACCAAATCATTGCACTTCCCTACAGCATAACTGGAAAATGTGATTAAGGTTCAGAGCTCTTCTGGTACCTAACAGTTTACTGAATAGTCAGCTTCACTGCACAGACCAAGCACACTGCATTACAGACATTTATCTGCAACCTAAATTTGCAGGTAGATTCCTAAACAGTTTGGGGTATATACGGCTAAGGATAAATTTGTGCTGTGGATCTTCTGCATACATGGGGACCTGTAACTTGTGAGGACATTCTGCACTGCTTGAATGCCACACTGTATATTGCTCAGCTTTCAGTAACACATATCCCTTTTGAACATTCTTTTTTTTTCTTCCTGTGTTACTGTAAACACAAAGAAGAGTCGTGTGAGCTTTGTCTTTTGATGTGGTCAGTTTAAAAGCTAAACAAATATCCAGAATTAAACTGTTTCCAATCTAGTTGGTCAGTGAATCAGGAGCCTTGCAGGAAGCAGATGTTATGCAAGAGAAAAGAGACTAAAAATTCCTGTAACAACTGAGCACACTCCGATGATATGCTCTTTTCCTTGTTGTTGTTTTGTTATTTATTTTCTTTCTGAGAGGAGAAGGAGGAGGAGGGAAGATACCCATTTTCCTGGAACGTCTCCTTCCAAAACTCCTGAAGACACTGCAGCCCTGAGTCTGATCTCATCTTGCGTCAGCATAACTAAAGACTACATGCACTGGAAACAGAAAGCCTAGGATTAACTGAAAATTATACAAAACTAAGGCTGTCATGAAATGAAAGACTTGCGCCTGTTCACAGTTAATCTGTATTTAGTGACTTCAAGGGATTTAAGCATGTGTTTAAAGACAGACTGCTGTGTAAATGCTCTCTTGAAAGAAGTACTTTCCTAAAGTCTAAATCTAGAGTGAGATCAAGTCTTTTAAAAGTTAAGTGCAGTCCTGAGGGCTGATGTGGCCAAATATTCCAGCATAATCTTGGCTAGAATTTTAACATTTTGAACAGCTAGATCTAATGGTATGTGCCTACCTAGCTTGTTATATTCCCCTGGAATTTATCAATGACACACTCCATATAATTGTGGTTACTTTTTGTCCGTTTAAAATCCTTTTTTGGTTTTGCAAGGGAAAGACTGCAAAGAGGGAGAATGTAAAAAATTCTTTCTCAACCCAAACCAAAAAAACTTTTTTTTTTTTCCTTCCACAATGAAGAATTAAAACAATGTCTGTTGCTCTCATGCTTTATGTCAGAATCTCTGCTAAATAATAGTAAGAAGGAATATGATGAATTTTTCATATGGAACTTATTCCCTGTAATTTTATAATGCACATATGTGAGGTTTTATGAAGACTTATACTAAAAGGCTTTTGAAGAGTATAATAAAGGAAAATTGTGTTTGTAACATCCTTTGGAATCAAAAGAGCTGAACAGCTACAGTTAAGAGAGTAAATAAAATGAAGAGGCAATGACAAATAAGATTTACAGAAAACAAAACAAAACAAAACAAAACAACCAACAACAAAAAACACAACTCCAGCTATAAGGTTGTGCCCCTATTTGTCTGACTTTCTTTACAGTCTGTGCCATTGCAAGGTGTAACATTCTTATGTCCGGTCTCTGACTTCTGAAAGACACGTTCCACCTGCATATAAAATACTTTTTTTTTTTTTTTTTTTTTTAAGGCAGGTGTCTGAGAACCTTTATTAAGGACATAAATAAATCTTCAAAGCTATTAGATTATGTTCGAATTACAGTGTGATTGTGCACCTCTGAAGATCTGTTGTTGTTTAAGGAGAGAAGACACAGTTGGGGTCAAATTATTTGCATCTGTTTTCCAAATTTCTTAAAACTTTGTTTTTTCACACTAAAAAGGACTGTGGTAGTTTTACTTGGGTGGGCAGTTGAGTTTCACCATGGTAGGAAGTGCAGATAAAGTAGCCATATAAAGTATTGATTTATTACTTCTGTTTCATCATAGAATCATAGAATATCCCAAGCTGGAAGTGACCCATAAGGATCATCATGTCCATCTCCTGGCACCACACAGGTGCCAAAAGTTTACACAAAAGTTTAGACCATGTGACTAAGTGCACAGTCCAATCGCTTTTTAAATTCAGACAGGCTTGGTGAAGTCACTACTTCAATGTTCCAGTGTGTTCTGCTGTTCCAGTTGCCTGTTCCAGTGTGCAATCACCCTCTCAGGTGCATAGTCATTAGTTGCAAAGCAGGGTACCTTTTCTCATTCAGAGAAGGTCATAATAATTTATTAGTAGTGCAGTAACATTGGTCCCAGTCCCTGTCAGTAATGTAATGAAGGTCCTCTCGTGTTGAGCACTGGTGATGTATCTAATTAAACAAACAAACAAAACCACTTACAACCAAAATGTAGGGGAAGAGTCAGCAAGCACAAAAGACTGAGATGAGGGTTCCTCAAGAAAACAAGTAACAAAAACTGTTTTATTTGGTAGAATAAACAGAGGTCTCAGCCTGTTTTTCTGTTGTTGAATAGAATAAGCATCAGGGCAAAGTTGAATTTATAATGGCATTATGAGATCCCCTATTGTGAAAGATAAATAGCAAATTTGGCCTAATGCCTCAGTAAATTAATTACATTGAATTAACCTGACTTTTGATTCCAGTGACCTCCTTGGTTTAGCAGATTAATTTCTGAACAACGCAGCTTCAAAGAATCCACTTTATTTTGTGGAGGTATATTATGGCAAAGTTAGAGGATTTTCTAGAAGCACAGAGTCTCCACATGAACAAATCTGGAATTCTTGGATCCATTGAACCATGTAATATTTTGAGTTGGAGACTCTAAGCCTTTGTGTTTCAACTGGAGCAGAACTTGTCTTCAAAAAAAAAAAAAAAAATCTACTAGAAATACTATGCAGAAACACAAATCTAAGAGGAAACAGAAAATATATATTTTTTTTCCTTTTTTTTTTTTCTTTTATTTATCTGTGGAGCAGACACACTGCTTTTTATCTGGTTTTCACATATCTGAGCACATTAATAGTACAGACGGTGTCATGTCATTTGCTAAAAGCAAAAATACTGTAAGTCATTTATCTGTAGGAAAAAGACTATTCAAAGAACATAAATCCAAGGATAAAGCTGAGCTAATAAAAGTAGATATATCTATTACCTATTTTCCTCCCCTAAAACTGAAATATAACACTATTTTTAGGTAACAAGTTGTTGGTTTTTTGTTTTGTTTTGGGTTAATGGTTCTTTAAATCTGCATGTGTTCATTTCAGAGTTATAATTAAATAAAATACGATTCCTGAATGGGATCCTGCAAAAATAGTCTTGAGTGAGGGGTTTTGTAATGGTCATATTAATTATAGGAAAACTATCCAAAAAGAGGTGGGCTTTAATTTAACAACAACAAAAAGTACTTTACAAGTCCCAGTGTTGGGATACAGTCTGGAGCTGAGAGTCAAACTTCTGCTGAAGCCTGGAGAAGTGGAGAGTGTCCTTGGGAATGATGGTAGCAGAGGACAATCATTGTGTTGGAGAAAAAAAAAAAAAAAAAGTTATAGCAAGCTGCATCCTCAGTTGGTGTAAATTAGAGATACATAATTGAAATTAATGGAGTGGTTAGTGGTTTGTAATAGGTAAAGGCTCTTATCTCTTCAGAAGGACTGAGTAGCTCTAGCTCTAAAAGCTGAAAAGGAACATCAGAGATTTAAATAAACTGTATATACTGAAAGCATTTTGGGGAGTAAAATTATAAAGAGAAACCAGAGACTCAAGTACTGAGCAAGAGTCTTGTGCACTGACCGGCTGATTGTGGCAGGATCCCCAAAAGTCAGAAGTCTTGAGGGATGACTGCAGAAGCCATCTTGCAGGAAGTTAGGAAAAACATTTAAGTCCTGAGCCACAGATTTAAATGCCTAAGTTCATTAGGGATCCTTAGTCATGAGCTCTACCAGCAGATAGCTGTCTATGTAGGGTCAGATGTTTTCTTGTGTCAAAAATAAAATAAATGAATAATAAAAATAAATAAATAAAGGGCTCTAGTATATATTTCAGTGCTTGAGGAACCTTCTTTTGTCTGAGGTGGCACAGAAGTGCAGATTTTCCAGTGCGTGCCTGAGCAATGCTGTTTCTTGTGCTTGGGAGTGTGGCTTTCTCAGCTGTTGTGGGTATCAATGGCTTAACAGAAAGGGTCCATGGCTTGACATGGTGGTTAGAGCACCATCTTTCAGGGACTTATATTTCTGGACCTGCTCCAATTAATATTTTGGAAATAGGTGGTAATATTTCCTGATTGATACTGAACTAAACTATTGAGTCCCACTAGCACAATACCACCTGTCCCTGAAGGAGGGTGCTAACCTCAGGGCAGGTGGATAAAGTGTAATGGGAGAGATAGGTATTGTTCTGGTGTCAGTCTGTGGGAGAACTTGGTACCATTGGGGCCCAGCCTGGGCTTGCAAGTAAGGTGGGCAGAACAATGCCTCTTTTCAAACACCACAAACACTGAACAGCTTGAGATAATCATGACCTCGTTGTATGTGCACCCAATAATCTGGTGACATGGGGGATATGCTGCTAAAAAAGTTTGGATGCATACAAAGCCTTGGTAGGTAGTTTATATATTGGTTTCTAATACTGAACCTGGCTGGCAGAAGAGTCAGTTAAGGTCACAAATCCCTGTTATTAATTCAATCTTTCAGCTAAAATAATTTTAATAAGCAAGGGTGCTTTACATAACTAGTGCCTGAATCATGGTCTCTTGAACTGATGTCATATATGACATCAAACCTTTGTTAGAACAGAGGTTTTCTAAGACCTGATGAAATCCAAGGTGTTCTTTTAAAGACTCAATTTGTTCTTTTATGTTGAACTCCAAATTTGAAAGCTTGGAGGAAAAGCTAACCAGAAGTAATATTTTAAATGTCAGTCTCACGTAACTGAGGAATAAATGACAGAATTGATGCTTCTAAGAGAATTACTAACATTGTCCATGTTTAAGGATCTTTTAGGTCCTCTTTATAGAGGAAAAGGTGCATTTACTTCTGCTGTATTGTGCTGTCCATCTTTTTAAGATGAGTTTCCTGAGTAATACTGTTTGCAGTATAAAGATTTTTTCTGGAATTGCTACTCTGTGGTTATAGTCCTCTAGTGACATCTACAAAAAGCAGACATATATTATATCTCACTAAGCTGCCTCAGCTTGAAAAAAAAAAAAAAAAGTAAAAAATGTGTCTATGGATATGTCTATGGTAAATAATTATGTCATGCAGATAATGCATACACTGTTCAGTGAAATTAAGGGAGATTTTACATGGGAAGAATTAAATCATCAGATCAAATCATTATAGACTGCTGAGGGTGAAGGCTAATTAAACTTAAAAACTAAAATATATGTGAGTGGGGAAACAATAGACTGGTATTTCTATGGTATCCCTCTGAATATTTCTGTGTCTGCTTACCCCCTCCAAAAAATAATAATATATATATATATATTTCTAACTACAGATTGGATATTATTATGTTGTGATCATGAGCTGAAGCTCCTGTGCCTTTGCTACAATTCATTCCTTTCCTGAAAGGCAGCACAAACACCAATATGAAACTATTACCACAGTGATTTATTTCCTCAACCATGTTTAAAATCAATGCTGGATACTTACTGTATGGATGAATTATTGCACTTTGGTTCTTGGTAATGACAACTTTTCTTTTTTTGTTACTTTTGGTAATTACAACTTTTCTTTATTTGTTGCTGTTGTACATTGACATGTAAGGATGAAAAATAAATACTTAGGCACAAAACACTGCTGAAAGCTCGAATGCCAGTTTCTGCACTTTTTCACGGCCTAAGAAAAAAGCAGGAGTTACGTGCAGTGAACAGGGTAGGGAGCTTGTCTCTCTTAATCCCAAACACCTGTTTTGAAAGCTAAAAAAATACAAATAAAAAATAACAGAATGAAATTGTCATATTCAGTTTACCATCCTAGGTGAGATTTTGCTTGTTTTATCCCTGGATTTTCTATTGCTCTGGGCCTGTGCTGGATGCCAGCCTGTCCTGTGGTACAGCTTCATTCCTCCCAGCTGGAATTGCCCATCCTCACCTCTTTGCTGCAACAGGTCTCCAGGTGGTTTTGAGGTACAGGACATCCTGCTCCAACCTCCAAACTCTTCTCCCCTCTGAAATTTCATTTCCTTCCTGCTCCAGTTTAACATGCGCTAGTGCTTTAATATAAAACTCCCAGCAGGATACACAGTTAATTCCCAGAAATGGCTCTGACATGATGAAAAAACTTCACACCCTGAGAATACTCTGCTCAGTAGCAATATTGCCTGTGTGGTGTTAACAGATTTCAGATTTCAGGTCTTGTGTCAGGTTTTTTGTGACAATAGTAAAAATACCTTTGTTTGTGATAGCATTAATGCCACTGATATCACAGGCACAGCTGTTCTGTTGTTGGTCAGTGCTGAAATATGGATAGCAATTTTCTTAGTACAGACAGGCTGTATTTTTATTTTTGTCCTAGGTTATCAACGTGTTTTAATGGGACTAAAATCTGCCTTAATGAGTGATGTTAAAAAACAAAACAAAACACCTTTCCATCCATTCTGTCTTTTCCTTCCTCCCTTCCTTCCTTTCACTGCATGCAATGTAAATGCCACTTAAGTGATGTGAGAAGAACATTTTGGAAAGTGTTTGAATTCATTATGTTTTGTTTTCCATCCAGGAATTCACATGACACAAAGGAAAGTGGTATATGACACCTTCAAGATAAACTGTTAGACTGTCTATAAAGTGTTGCAGTCATCTTTATAAGTGAAATGGCGTGTGTGGCCAGAATAACTGGGACCAAGTGACTTCATTTACAAGTAGCATTGTTATCTGTGGTACAAGCGTCAGCAGAGAATACCATGGTCAATTGTGATGTCCTTGGGGGAAATCTCACAAGGCCTTGCAGTAGGCAATGTAATATTCCTACTGTCTGTTTTCATTCTTTTCTCAACAAAATAGTATTTTGATGCTTGGAAGGAATGACCCATTTTAAATTGTACTGTCTCTCTTCATTCATCTTTGAGCCACGTGGGAGAAGAGGTGTGAGCACAAGTGGTTAAAAGTTGAAAAGATGCTGCCAGAAGATGGAGAAATCCATGATTGGCATCTGTGGAAACAAAGACTGTTCCATAGATCTACTGGGGCCCTGAGGGTGTTACATTCAGATGGGTCATTGCCTCAGTCATTGCCTCCCATGTTTTCTTCTAGAAGATCTGTAGCTTTTTTCGAAGTAGTTTTCTTAGATCCCACTGAACACTTGTATTCTGAGCTTCAGATATATTACATTATGGAAAGCATTCCAGGCTTAACATGCATATATGCCACCACTCAGAAAGGAAACCCAGAGATACTGTGGAGGCAGCAGCAATCGCTCAGAGCTCTTTGCACGTGCTCAGGTTGAAGATGTGGCCTCAGTCCTGTGGTGTTTTTTTTTTTTTTTTTTTTTCCTTGTGTATCTGCTGTCTTTTCTACCTCCTGCTTTTCTCTTAGGCTGGCACAGAAAGTCCCAAAATAGGCATTTGAGTTTTTGGCAGTGTTTGTTGCCTAAGTATTATTTATTCCCTACAGAGATATGGTGGTGATTTGTACAGTTTTGAAGCAGTGTGTTCCTCTTGTGTTTCACATAATGTAGTTTGGGAACTCTGATGCAGAACAAACATGTTTCTTTGTTCTGAAGCTGGCTGATTGGACAAAATTTTATCATTTTGGTGTAGGAGGCTTATTGTTTTTAATTTCAGAAGACAAGTGCGGCAATACAGTAGAAAGGATGTTGCTTTGTCTCATGTGCTTGCTGTCCACAGATACTGAATCCTACCTGGAAATTAAGTGCTAATTCATAAACAAGCTACTGGATCCAACATAAAGGCAAATGTGTAAAGTTCTGCAGTCTGTTTAATATAGGAGTTGGTTTTATTTCCCTCTAATAATATTGTCTAGAAAACCATTCACAATTATTTGAACATCTTGCTTGAAAGAGGTATGATATTTTTACCTGTATGTTTCCCACAAGCTATGCTTATAATTTCTAAAACAAACTAACAAACAAAACAAACAAACAAACAAAAAGACAAGAACATGACTTTGATGATAATTCAAAGTTGATATAGTATTGTTTTGACTAACTACAGTTCAAGGTTGTTGTCCTGGAAGGGGAGAACTACACTTGTGTTACACCAGAAATTGTTCTACCATGTTCTTTGGACAGTGTGAGACCATCAACTCTGCTTTTCTGTTTCACTGTACTGAAATAATTAAAAAAAAAAAAAAAAATTAAAAAAAAAAAATCAGCTAAGATAAAATGAATAGAGCCTATTTTAAAAATCGACATTTTACCAAGATCGAAGTCTCAGAGGGGTCAGGGGACGTGCTTAGCATTCAGCATTTTTCCCCAGGATTATTCTAAGAAACACGTATCACCCAGTACTGAAGCCTGCTCTGGTCTGATAAGGTTTGTCTACATGCGGAAGTCAACATGCTGTTAAACTAAAATGACAGTGTACAGCATGTATCTGCTTCACACTAACTCTCTGCATGATCTGTCACAGGGTACATGTTCTAAGTCTGCTCTCAATGTGAAGTAAGCTGTTTTCTAATTAAAAGCCTTCAAATATGTGATTGCAGAGTAGTCAGTATGCTGCTAATTGGTGTCATCTTATGTTTGGACTCTCTCGTTGACAAGACCTAAATATTTCAGTTTTAAGGTCTTGGTCAGTTATTTGTAAATGTGTAACAAACAATATTTGTGTACTGTACTGTGATACAGAGTGCCCAGATGTTACATTTCAGAACTCTGTGCTTATTGAAGTGAATATACTATTTTCACTTATTTTAATAAAAGCTCCAAAGTTATGTTCATGTTTTTACTTGTTTCACAATAACACTTAAAAGTCCAACCTGGAAATTTTTCCCCATTCTACTATTCCTGGTATTAACATTTAAGGATAATTTAGAGAATAGTAATAAAAACGAAAAAGGAGGCACTGAGTCAGGTTTGATTTATGAGGAAAAGTTAAAGGATTTCAGTGTATGTAGTTTGATTGAGTTTGACAAAGAAGAAGACATGACTTTAAATGCTTCAGAAATTTAATTCCAAAAACAACAGAGGATCTGATTAATGTTAAGGACATTCCAAAGGTTAAGATAGCAGCTCAGGGGACTTGGGGTTCCATGATATACGCCTATGATATACGTTCTTAGGCAAGTCATTTCTGCTTAGATCCTAGCAAATTCCTATAGGCACCCAACTGCAACTTCTTTGTCATCATATTTGGGTGTTAATCAGATGATACTGAACAGCACCTAATTTAGACAATTAGCTTGTTAAAAACCTTTGTGTGTCTGGATCTTGACCTCTACCTGCCTTGGATATATATGTCTGTAAATGGGTAAAAATTACCCTATGTCATAAAAAAACAGAGCAAGAATAATGGGTTCAGAAAATATGGATGATCAGAAAATGTAAAAATGGGAGTCATGCAGATATAATAAGCAAAGAGAAGTTCCTTCTCTTATATCTCATAAAACAATTCAGGAAGTCTTTTATTAAAAACTAACTACAAGATGGAGCTCCCACTTCTCCATTTTCTGGTATACAGTCCTTGTACAAACTAGAAATAGACCAGAAGTGTTATGGTGAACATGCTACCAATGAATACTGTATCAAGTTAGATCTATATTTCCCAGGTTACCTAACCCTACATTTGAAAATCAAGGCCTTTATAAGTAAAAGGGAGCTGAGCAATTTAGGAAATCTATCCCTATTGTCTCATGCTTTAATACAGAATCCATATGCTAGTTGGAAATATCTCTAGGAGGTATTTAGTAGGAAACAGCTACCTTTTAGAAAATGACACTCAAAGAATATACAGTTATGGGCAGCATGAGTTTAAAGAAAAAGAAATATATAAAAAAATGAGAATTATTTGTAGGAGAGGTACAAAAATTCTGGACGCTTCTATCAGAGCTGCTGAAGGTCCATGTGCAAAGAATCTGTAAGATGTCGGGGCTCTGTGGAAAAGTTGATCAATAAATACTCATGATGGAGATCAATATGACCCATCTGAAGTCCCTGCTAACCGATGCAAGTGCACAAGTTTGCACTTCAAAGAAAAAGGAGCTATTTGTTTATTCTGCTGTAGGCTGTGCTTGGCAATAAGAGTCCTCCCTAGCACTATTACTTTTGTTACCCTGCAGGACAGCAACATCTCTTCGTGAGGTTTACTCTTTTTGGTTTGCACTCTTCAAAGAAAAGTCCTGCTTTCATGCTTTGTCCCTTTTGTTTTGGTAGCTCCCTCCTCCTCCTTACACAGCTGGACTCTTATTTCTCTCACAGTTACTTGTTGCTTACCTACTTCATGTTTTCTCAGGGAAGGGAAAGAGAGCATCCCCTTGCTATTCACCCCTTATCTTCTTTCTCATCTATTGACAAAGAGGCATTGGTAAAGTGAGCAATTGGACCCTCCTAACAACAAAGATCTGGTGTCAGAGAGCCTGTGGTTACATCTGGGCTAGACTTATAGTTGAGAATGTCTCAAACATTCCGAATTCAGAAGAACAAAATGTGTTTGCAGATGTTTGTTTGTATTTTTTTTCCTTGACCTTGCAAACCTAGTACCTATTGCTAATCAGAGATCAGCTGTTGTAAGGACTTAGAGGGGGATATGAGGTTTGCACAAGGGATCTAATCACTGTGGGGATCTTGTCTGGGTATGGAACAATCCTGGCTCAGATTAGGATGTGAATTTTATGATTCTATGATTCTATGAAATAAGAATTCTCTCACTGATGATGAGTAGTTGGAATACAAGACTCTGAGCTTAAAGCCCACTGCAAATGTCTGGCCATATTCAACCTCAGAAAGACTCTGGCAGTAAGGTGTATGGGACATGTACCTACATCTGGCTCCCCATAGAGCCTGGGCATGGACCAAACATTGTTACTGTATGCTTTTACTTGTTCCCACTGCAGAAACTCAGATGTCTGAGACACTTACTTTCTGAACTGTTAAGGCATAAGGGAGTAAAGGTGGAGATTATATGAATTGCACTAAGACCAGTTTATTGCTGGGTTCCCTCAATACCCAGAAGTCCTAATCCTTCATGTAAGAGACTCCAGACCTGTGAATTCAGATCACCTGCTTTATGCTGTAATTCAGGGGTTTTGAGTCACCCTCTCTAGGTACCTACAACATAGAGAAACAGAGAGAAAGCGGACTACAGTGACAGGAATGTCACATTACTTATATATAGCTAATTAGCTGCTGTGTTCTGCTTGTTACTTTTATTTTTAATAACTTTATCATATTTTGCTCCGTCTGACTGTTTAATCCATTTGTTGTCATTCATCAGGCATTTAGAACACAAAACGACAAGGGCAAAGGACTCTTGTATCCCCATCACAGTATCTGCAGCACTATGGGGTCCTGCCCCTGACTGGGGCCTCTAGGCACTATCCCAGTATAAACAATACATAAAAATAGATCAGCAAAGTAACATCCATCAAGAAAACCATACAAAGACCTAAATAGTGTTTTACTATTGAATTGCTCTATTGTCTCATGTGTGGTTCACGCAATAGCTTGCTGTAGTTTTCAGAGTTAGAAACAGAAGACCAATCATACAAAGCCTTATATCAATGGGCTATGTGTGGGGAGCTTGGGGGAGATCTATAATTACTAAAATAGGGAAGTGCGCCAAAGACGATTTACAAGTATGGGGAAGAATGCATCTTTTGTGATGTTCAGGACTTTATCAGGTTTATTTTGGAGGTTTTCCAAGATTAATAGCAGAAAACAGCCAAAATTTTTAAAGTGAAGCAATCAAACCAAATTTCAGCTGCAGGAATAGCTGCAATAGCCCAAGGGTTTGCAGTTGCTTCCGCTCTTGACACAGCGCTGATTGTTCATGCCGCAACAGGTAGGATCACATTAAGCAAATCAATTTATCTCAGTGATGTAGACAGCTTTTGAGGTGTATAAGGGCAATACTTAATAGAAATGGGTATTAATAATATTCCTACTTGTATTTGAAACCCTTGTTTCTAAGCTCATCCACTCTCAGAGCCTCGCTAGACTACAATATGTCCAAATAGCATGAGTTAAAACTCCCCTGGACAAAAATGGTCAAGTATGTTAGGGAACAAAGATATATCACAGGAATGATGTATTACAATCCTCACGCAGCTTTGAGTCATGAACGTAGAGTGATTTGCTGTTGCATAGTTGTAGATTATTATTCCTTGCAGTGGATTTGATGGGATTTTGATGGATTTGGGGAGGTATAAATGCCTTTGATAAGTCCATGTCACTAAGGATATTGTGACAGTAGAGCTTATAGCACCAGTTCTCAGATGCTTTGTGAGAGAAATTGATTCCAGTGTTGCTCTCCATGTTGCTCTCCACTTTCAGTGTAAACGTGCTTCAGTGCAAGTACATTTCTACTGGGCTCCAGTACATTTCAAACTGACTCCAGTTTGGCTCAGAGCTCCATGTCTGTTTGGCAACCCCAGCTGAGGGCTCCGAGAAGCAAGCTGGGAGTATCTAAACTAAGATGGTCATATAGATTCTTCATTTAATCAGCAGAGAGGCAGATATTTCAGATTCCTGTCCAAGAATTCTGAAGTGGCTGAGAAGAATCAGCTCCTGAAGTGCCCCTAATGATTAGTCTTTAAATGCCAACTAGATGAACTTACACTTATTTTTTTTTTTGAAGACTAAATTTAGGATGGACAAATCACAGTATTTCTTTAAATCATTTTAACTGTTTTTTCAGGCGTTCAAAGATATTGAGATATTAATGGCAGCAAGAACTTGGAAAGTGGTATCTCTGAAAGCAAACACTAGTCAAAAGGATTGAAGCTCATTTAGGTTCCAGTGTTTAGAAGCAGTGAACTGGGGTGAATCTCTTAATTGTCAGTGCAGAAGCCTGTCTCAGTACCAGAGGGTTTAGACACATAACCTCTGCACTGTGTTTTTGTTGCCTTTTTTTTTTTTTCCCCTTCACCATTGGAGAAACATGCTGTTGCAAACTTGGATGACAGGTTGCATTTCTGGTTTCTGCCACTGAACTTAGAATGTGCTTCTAAGGTGTTGGATGCTGGAACTGTTGTTCACCAACAGCGCTGCAGGAGTGTATGGTATTTAACGAGGAAAACCAAATAGGATTTGATTTTGGAATCATCATTGACATGACTGTTGAGCATCTGCATAGCTCTTTGTTGTGGAAGGAGCATAACAGCTTTCTGGGTGCTTTCATGTCACATCACAAATGACATTAATAAGTAAATCAAAGAGACTGAATCATTTACCTTAACTTCAAAGAGTCAGATAGAGCCTATTAAATCCAGAACTGTGTCTACAATGTACAATGCACAATGTACAGATACAGAAAACAAAGAGAAACTTTCTTATTTACCTACTTTCTGTCGAACCTGTGCTAGTCTTTTATGGTTAAGCTGGATCCGTGGTAGCAATTTTTCTGCTGTCTTGTTGGAATAGGAAGAGGGAGACTTCTTTGTGGCATCCCGTCATTTATTTCTGTTAGGTTTCTGGAGGTCCAGCCGCCTCAGAGGTGAAAGCACTGAGAACTGTGCAAATCAAGCTCCGAGCTTTTTCTGTAAAATCAAACAAACATGTGGCTCCTGATTTCAGAATGTCTTACTAAACAAATTCCTTTGGTTCTGCAGAAGAATTTATAAATGGATGTAGGAGGACATAGCATCCTTGGTTTCCACAGATACAAACAAACTCATAGAAAGAAAAGAAAAAAGTCTCTTTCATTGGTATCAGGAAGAGTTAGGCAAATAACTTGAGCAGCAAGAGAAGAGGTAAGTAGTTGTACAATCTTCATTCATATCATTTACACTCATGTCTTGGGAAAAGAATTCCCAGTATGAGACTGGGCTCAAAATTAAAAGAGAAACATCCCCAAGGCTTTTGGAATAGGACAAAGAAAAGAAGCTGCAGAAGCTCCATTCTCATGAATTGTTAAAACATAACAAGCAGCTGGATGGCAGAATGGATGTTTTTTGCCATAAAACATTCCCTGAAACTCTTTCTTCTAAGATCTATGTTGATTACTTATTTGTTTCAGTTTTTGTTTCACATGAATTTATTTGACTAAAAATAAAAATAAAAATTAGGCATCTCATCTTCTGAATATGTCAAGAAGATACTAGCAATAATTTTGCTAGTTTCTTAAGTGTGATCAGTTATTAATCTCTTCTTGTGAGCATGTGGTGGAAGAGAACAAGGGATTTATCACTCATTCTTGTTTGTATCCCTAACAGCTGAAAAATTTAATAACTGCTTCATCTGTCACAGAACCACAGAATGTTTGAGGTTGGAAGGCACCTCTGAAGGCTGTCTGGTCCAACCCCCTACTCAAGCAGAGCCACTGACAGCAGGTTGCCTGAAATCATGTCCTGTTGGTTTTTGAATCTCTTCAGGGAGGGATATGCCACAGCCTCTTGGTCTGGTCATTGTAAGCTTTCCATCCTCAGTTCTGCAGATCCATTTCCAGGAAGTACAGCAGCACTGCTCTTAAGGTGCCTAAAATAAACCAGCCAATGTCGATTGTACCACAGAGTGTCTCCATGAACAGGTTCTTTGGCAGAAGGGAAGACATGGTGGCATGGTATAAGGACCATGATAAGTACTGTAGGCCAGAAGTGCCCCCGTCACAGTGCTGTCCTCATGGGTTTTATCTCATTTTTCTAATTTTTGACGTCCATATAACATGGAAGGTGAACTAAGGACATCTGTGTAGAAGTCAGTGGACATTTGCTCTAAAAGCAGGCCCCTGGACAGGAACTAGTGGGAGGATACTTGTATGCATTGTAGTGAGTATCAGCTATTTACTTTTCCAAGCTTCTCAAAGCTTTTCTGAAAACAGAGGGTTTTAGTGGCTATAAAAAGCAGCTGATGTTTTAGGCTAACACTGCCTTTTTTTAAAACAGAGTTAAATTTCAAAGACTTCACCTGTAATTTAGCTGTCTACTCCCTCACAAAACCTAGAACTCATTTCCCTTTTTTAATTTCTATGTGATGGTCATGTTCACCTGATTCTGGCACATGTTCACACTGAGGAATATTTTGTGCTGTTTTTACCACATCTCATTTTCTTCCACAGAAATTACAGAATGAAAGACAGTATTTTTTAAGTGCCAAAACTCAACGGGAGCCTTTGCTGGCGCTGTCACTCACTGGCTATCTTTTCTGATGGCTTTAGTGGCTTGTTTCCCTTGTGGGTGCAGGGACTCTCAGGGAGACTGCAAGAGACACAGATGTGTTACATCTGTATTTGCAAGTTAAACACGGCCAAAAGATGATGTTTGCCTGCAATAGCCTGTGATGTTTGTTAACGTGCTCAGTTTCGCTCTTGCCAATTAGCAGTTTTTCAAACTGCTTTAGCATAATCTGGGGGGATATGGAGGGCTCCCAGGAGGCAACGTGGATGAGACCACTCTGTCCTGAAGGGAAAAAGAGTTTAGTTGTATGGACAGAAGCTGTGCCAGGCTGCACTGTCTCAGGACCGGCAAATGGTGTCTGTCACATTTTATTTATTGATACAGACAGCCCTGGGGTCTGGAAGCTCGTCAGAGCTGCACTGGGTGACTGTACAGCTGTTGTAGTTGCATGTGCTTTTCCTCCACTCACCTTTTGCTTGTTTTGTCTTTGTAGATGTAAGCCCACCAGGGAAGGCATTAATACTTGCTCTTTATTTGTGGAGTTTGTAGTACCATGTGGCCCTGACTGCCATAGATTTCAGTGCAAATAAAGGCAGTTGAATCTGGTCTTGCCTGTTTTCTTTCAGCTTTCTGTGTTTTCCTTGACTTTAACTGTACAGTTAAGGAAGGAACAAAGGTACTTACTTAAGAACTGTAAAGCCTGCCTCATTTCAGTCCTGGCTATTTAATTTTGTAGGCTTATGTCAGACCTTTAAGGTTAAAAATGTTTCTTTTCTTGTCTTGTCTTGGCATGAACAGTAAATGGAATGTTTCAAAGGAAAAAAAATAAAAAAATAAAAAAGAGTCCATACAACACAAGTCAGAATGATGCAGCCTTGCCTGTTTTTCTTGATCTGAAACACTTTGCTAGCTGGAGCTCAGTATGGCCTGGCTGTCTCAGTTTCAATCCCATTTTTGGATGGAATTTTGCACACCAAATAGGTTCAGAAGCAACCATTTTCTTCATGAACGGGCAAATGTTTGTCCATGTTCTTTGCAGCGTAACATTTTCTTGGTAAACATTATTCCTCCATCACTGCTCCCAAAACTGCAGAATAAATCATTTTTTGTGAATAGAGGAGAAAACTTTTAGACATTACTGAGAAGCAGAGAATAAACTCTCCATGATGCAGACTTGAACTCTGCATAAGAGGCCTTACTCAGCAAGGTCAGGACTGTGATGAAGTATAAGTTTGGAAGGGAAATCTGCTCAGGAGATAGCATAACCCACTGAGTGATAAGTGCTGACAGACTGGCACCCTGATGTTTGAAGTGCTTTCCCTTGTGGCAGAAATATGTCTCTGATCCTGTTGTGTTATGGCCAGACTCAGTCTGTTTTGAAAACCTATCCTTTCTTCACATTGAGACTCAGAAAGATTCAGGCTGAATGTACTTAACAGAACCCTGAATTTTGGGCTGCAGTTAAAGAAGATGAGTTTTAAAGATTCAATATGGCCTTCTCAAAAGGCATTTGTAAAAATAATCATAAACATATGTTAACCCATTTCCATTATTATTATTATATTTTCACAGTAATGTTTTTCTAATACTCCATTAAGTTATTGTGCTTAGTGCACTAGTTCATAGTGGATGAAAGCATTAAGTTATAGTTTCAAAGGAATGATAAAACAATAACACCTGTGAAGTTCAGATGTCTTCTATTCCTTAACAAATTGGGGGCATTATTCAATCTGTCCAGGGAGGCTCTCACACTGTTCCTGTTCTCTGTCTCTTTCCTGTGGGTTTAGGTTGTGCATAGTCCTAGTATGGCCACACAGGGAGAGCAACTGAAATATATGAGTGAGACCCAGAATGGGAGAGTGAAGATTAAGTGAAATGTCCTGGGACCTTCTAGGAGAAAACTGCTCTACTCTTTGACCAAAACTCAGTGACAGAATTATAATCAGAAGCTAGCCATGGGTGGTTTGAGTAATCTGGGGTCTTAAGTATCAGTAATGATATGATTTCAGTTGCTTGAATCACTTTGCTTCAATTACAGCTGCAAATTTATATATATTTACACAAATATAAAAACAAACAAACAAACAAAGCAAACAAACAAAAAAAAAAAACCCAACAGATTTTGTAAATAGAAATAAAAAAGCTTGGGAGAGAGAGAAAAAAAAAATAAATTTTTTTTTTCTTTTTATCCTTTAGCTTTTGGGGCAAGTTTCCCAACCCCTTTCCTTTATCTCCAGGAGAGCAATACTTTATCAGATTTTTCAGAAGATTTCCAGTACCCAACATGGCAATTCTAGCATTTTGTCTGGTTGTTCAACCACTGATCAGAACATCTGCTCTGGAAGATAAAAGGGGGCAGGTGTATAATGCTTAATTATATACAGGGCTAATCAGACCTCTTTTTAACTACTTGAATACAAAAGGTATACCTGCATAGATAATAGAGGAAAACAATGTTTTTCTTTCAATCAATAATAACAAAATACTAACAGACATTTAAATATGTCATTTTTCAGTGATTTGCACCACTCTCCCCTCCATTGGCAACAATGAGAAATGACTCAAAAGTCCTTTCATTGTCAGCATCCCAAAGGATAACTCTTTTCACTTTGATTCCTTCCCACTCCCTAATGTATATGCACTAGGCTTCATTTTTTAAATATGCAATCAGATATCATATGTACCTAAAGACCTCTGGGTCATTCATGCAGAGGGTGGACATTGAATGACAGATACACCAAGGAAGTAGAAATGTTGTCTTTTTATTTTTAAGAGTTCAGTAAAACATTGTCTTTACATTCCCTCTGCTTCACGGACTTGCCATGAGAGGCAGGATCATGTTGTTTGCCATGACATTCCAGCTGTTGCTCTGACATTTACAACTTTTCTGTTCTTGGCCATGCTCTTCTTGTTTAATTTATCATGGAATCTGTTTTGTTGAATATAACATTTTCTTTCATTTCCTCTCATTTGAGAATATTATAAGGACATGTACACCCAGCATGGCTAATATAATTTTCCTTTTTTATTAACGGAAGGATAAGAGCCTGTTAAGCCACCACTGGAGGGATTCATTCCTTTACCTCCTACAGCAGAGGACTGTGCTTAGACATGCCAGCAGTTTATGAGGTTTCAGCAAATGATACACTGAAGGGCATCATGTATGGAGTGCCTATATGTAAATTTGGAACTGGAGAAACAAAAATAATTGTTCTAGTTATGTTTCTGTTGGTTTTGGAAGTATTTATTTTGGGCTGCATATAGTCATACAGATAAACAAGTAACAGCATAGGCCCCATTTTTTTTTTTTTTTCCTCAAATATAGTATGTGGTATTTAACTAGAATCAGCAGAAGGACCTAAGGAACTCAGGCTGATGGTTCACATGATTAACTTCACGGTGGTTGCCATTTCTCTCTGTTGGTTTATGCATTTAGCTTTGAGTGACCAGGCTGCCAGCTTCTACTTCTTGGGCAGCTGCACTGAATGGAGGTGAGTCTGTTCATCTGAGATGTCATAAAATATTTTTTTTACACTAAATTTAGTAAAGATGAGCTCTACTTTCATTCAAATCATCTGAATGAAAGTGCTTCATATTTATTCTGTCAAATAATAATTCAAAACTGGAACTAAGATTATAAAGTTAATATTTGTGTACTAATGAATGAAAGTATCACTGATATAGCATCATGATGGTCATGATCCTTTTCTATCAAATTAGTGCAACTTAAAGTCAGTGTGAACATACCAAATTATTATTTACTGATTACTTTATGCATTACTCTGATACAGCTCTACAGTGGAGATTTTTTATAAATCTTTATTATAAATCTCAGCTACTTTCATTAAAAATGTGAAGGCATTCACTAAAGTACAATGAAGGTAGTTTCTGGGAAAAGAATGAAGAAGAGAAATGAGTATGAATCAGATAATCTCTGTGCACAACTGGAAGTTTTACTGAAGAATTGATCATCATGATTTAGGCAAAAGAAATCAATTTTCACATTAGCATGTTCAGACATTGTGTGCTCTCAAGAGGCTTGTGTACTTTAAAAGGTATTTTCTGGACAATATTATTACCTCTATATTTTTATGGGCAATAGTACTACCTCTGTTAATAACAAATAATCATATATAATAATTTTATATATTGGATCTAAGTGGAAATCTATGTTTGTAGAAAAGTAGATTAACATTCATCTTCAATACCATGCTTGAATTTAGAAAGGTGAAAGATTTCTCTAAATGTCTATTTCTCTCAATATTTCTCTAGAGTCACTACAAAACTTTCATCTTTACTTCTGTAATGCATTTCTTCAAAAGAATCAATTTACCAGATGGACTCCTCTCATGTTATGAGACAGCTTTATGCCTTTGTAGAGATGCAGTTCATCTTTGTGAAAACAGAATCAGACTGTCACTATGCGGTAGTTTAAAATAAGCTCCATGCTTTACCAATGTGGTGGGTAAGATCAAGACTTAGTTTATAGACCTACATGGGATTTTAGAAGGAATTCATAGGGATTCCTTTGGGACTTGACCTTGTTGACAGTGTTATTGGCATTACTCATTTTCTTCTTTGTTACTCAATGGAAATACAAAATGCAGCCTTATTAAATAGACTCAGGATTGTAGGAGGTCAAACTTCTTTCAACTGTATTTATTTATTAAATAAATACATTTTTCTGTTGGGGGAATTTGCTGTGGAATTTTCAGTTTTGATATTTACAGAATTGATGAAAAAAGTATTTGATGTATCATGTGTGATTAAGAAATATTTTAAACTGAGTATTCTGGAATAAACTTTCTCCTTTTTTTTTTTTTGTGAGGAAAGTGAAAAAAGGGGGGAGGGGTGCATTTATTCTGTTTATTCAGTAAGATGCTTCTGCTGTAACATTTGATACAACAATTATAGAAAGCCCTATAGGAAATGAATTAAAGTGAAAACTGCAGTGCAGACAAGGTGATATAGTTGTGCACTGTGACATTATTAACACTTGACATTTTCTCGTTGTTATACAGCACAAATTTAGTCCACAATATAATAAAAAATGGGCTGCTGATTAATAGGATGGCTTGTGTTTCTCTACACTTGTGAGTGCTTCTGAAGAACCATTGATCATGTTAAGAAGAATATTTTGCACCAATGTTTGTGCCTCTGTAGCTGATCACTTTTTACACTGTGAAAGAACCTTTGCTCTGAAGTGAGGAAAAAAAACCACAAAAAACAGATTATATTGGCTTAGTGTACTGAATGTCTGCCCAGTGATATGTCCAGGATCTATCTTGTTTTGCAGTGATAGTTTATAATTAAACTTCTTGTTCCCTTGGGGGCCCTTGTTTTGGCTTTATAAGAGTGAAAATGCAATGTGATAGATGTGGTGGTTTTTTTTGTTTGTTTGTTTTGTTTTGTTTTTTTTCACCTCAGACAAATGAAACAAATGTCCAGATTTGCCTAAATTACTGCCAGCATGTAATCTTTAAAAAAAAATAAAAAATTTAAAAAAGAGTTGTTTGTTTATTTGAAGGAATTCTGCCAATATTTTGAAGCAACATAAATGTAAGAACAAATGGTTATTTAATTATTTTAAAGCACTAGTATTGTATTTATTGGTCTATTGTTTGTGCTAAATTGAGCTGTTGTCATGACGTTAGCCTTCTTAAAACAACACAGAAATATGCAGTTAATATCCTGAGGATTTTGAAAACGTGGTTGTCTTTTCATATGTTGCCTTTCAAAAGTGGCTGGGTTGTAACAGTTGCATTAGACTGCCTTTTGTCTGGGCAGCTATTGTTCCTATAGTCAGTTCACAAAGGATAATCGGCTCAGCCTTCTCCCACTTCCAACTCTTGTAGACCCTATCTGACCTCTTTCCTTCCTCCCCCTCTCTGCTCCCTACAGGTTCTCTCCCAGAGATTCTCTGCAGCTTCCCAGCAGCAGCACTGGGCAAAGTCCAGCCCAGCAGGGCTGAACGGGGTTGTCAGATGGATAAATCAAGGTCCACAGTTTGGTTGATTGAGCTGAACATTTTTGTGAAGAAATGACAGCTCAATACCCCAGTAATGAATGTGTTCCCAACCTTGTCCATGGCTGATAGCATGTTAGCACTGAGGAGACTGCATTGCCTTTTGGTTCCCCTCAAAACATTCTGTTTTTATTTGAAATGCTTAATTTATTGAAATTAATGCATAAGGATTTTACAGGCAACATCCTGCCTGAAACCACATGTTGGAGAAGGCTGAAATAGAAGACACTTAGGGTTGGGGTTAGTCTGACACACAGGAAAGAAGGAAAAGAGTTGTTGCCAACTTTCAAAATTTTGTGTCTTCCAGCTTGGATATCAGACTGGGCCAGGTACCACTGAATGTATCCTTCAGTTCACTACTCGTACTCACCTAATTCTAAAAATTGTTAAAGAACAAGTTTTTGAAAATGACCAAGCTCCTTCATTTGTTATCTTGTTTCTCTGTCTGCCATTGGATGTACTGGGGTGTCATAACCAACTATCTTGCCACAGAAGCATTCTAAATTAAACATCAGCTTAGAATTAGGTGCTTAGTATGAGCCGAGATGTCCTGGTTGTCCTGTGACTGATAGTCTTGAGTTCGACAATCTGCCAGCTGTAGACATGCAAATTCTGGTTCAACTTTTGCTCTAAGGATCATGAAACATTTCTGTTTTGTGTAGGTGTGCCTCCATTTCTGAAGACAAATGGGAGGCAGGAATCTCTCCTTGGATGGTCACTGCAGGGTTTGGGACTTATCCCACGCCCCACATTCCTGCTTGACACAGCAATAATGTAAATGCAGTGGTGAGTTGGGGCAGCATTTGGAAGAACAGGCACAGGCCTCAGCTTGCTCAGGAAGCTTCATCCTTTCTTGCTGTCATTTGCACTCCAGTGCTCTACCACTGTTAAACCACACCAGCTGTCCCCAGGGTGAGACTCACCCTTTGTGGTGTTGTGTTGCCACCTTACAGCCAGCTTCACTGTATTTATTCCTGCCTTTGTTACCCCACTAAGGTTGTCTGTGAAAAGGGACAACATTTCTTCCCCAGCAGTTTGGGGAGATTTCTCTCTGTGCCTCCTGCCTCAGGAGTTAAGCAATTGCAGTTTCACTGGGTGTAGAACTCTGCATGACCAGTGTGAGGGATTTTTCAACCTCAGCATCCTGCTGCACTGCACCAGAGCCTGCCACCAATTAACACGGGAGAACAGTTCCAGACACATGCATTTGGTTCGGCAAATGCTGCTTGTTTGTTGGGTGATGATGTTTTTCTAAGTTTACACTTTATTTGTGGCATGAGTGACATTTCTGCAAGAGGTAGTGATGTGCCTCTAAGTCTTGTGCTTTTATTTTTTTAAAAAAACTTTTTTTTTCTCCTCTATTCTGATTTTGCAAATATGCATCAAACAGCAGGGTATGTTAGTTTAGCTTTGTATGAGCAAAAGTGCAGCAATAGCCAGGGACTTATACATTAAACTGAAGTCATATAGTCACTAGTTTTTTTGAAATAATATGTCTTTACCATAATTAAATAAATAATTTTGATTTTCTTAGTCCTTAGTGGGCAAGGATGGGATAAATCTCATTTTTAAATTTAATATTAGGTCATTAATAATCCAACACTAATCTGACACTGATAATCACTACATTGCAGTCATCATCATTAAATTACTCGTGGAACTTAAATACAGCTTTTAAAATATAGAAATATGAATATTTAAATAATTCCAGGATCACTATGTACAATATCACCTTGTCTACAAGACAATTTTATAATTGCTTTGATTCCCTTTGATCACAGAAAGATTGCAAACAGCTTTCAGGAGTTCATAACATTTCTTTGTCAATATTCCCACGACTAGGACTAAATTGCTTCCACTGAAGATGTTCAGTGGCCCAAATGACTGCACTTGAATTCTGATTTTTTTGGATCTCTCATCCAAACATCTAATTTTTTTTGTTGTTGTTTCTTTTTTTTTTTCTTTTGTCCTGTTTTCATATTGACAATGGGAGAATAGGTAAGCTTCAGAAAAAAATAAAAATAAAAGGACCATATATTTCATCATGTTACCCCAAAATAAGCTATTATGCATAATTAAAAGAATAAAACTATGTCTTTTTTCAGTGTCCCAAAAATAATACATTTTTTTTTAAACCCTTGCATCACAGTTTTGTACTCCTGTGGGAATGTAAGTGATATCAAGAGTAGCATTTTTTTGAGTGCAGCTGCAGTTATCGTTAAAAGAGATAAACATTTGAAGGAATTTTGATATTTCAGCCATGTTTTGATTTAAAAAGTCTCTTGTGAGAAATACACAACTATGCCAAGAAAATTATAGATGATTATTGATTGGTATTTCCTCATTTTTATTATTATTATTTAAAAAAAACTGTAAAACATATTCAGTTTTTAATGTTTAAGGGATAATATCATAATAAGCTGAAAATTCATATTCAGTTGCTGTGAATCACAATAATTCCCTATGGAACAAGATATCTAACATGCACACTTACATCTGAGTATGGACAAGTTACTTTTCTTTGATTGTTGTATCATTTATATCCTTAGTCTATTTTGGCTATAAGAGTATTCATTAAAGCTCACTGCAAAACTGCTTTTACATTGGCAGCCAGAAATTTGGATCAAATACATTGAAAGACATACATAAAATCTGAGATACTACACATTCACATATTGCAAAGGAATACAGCGTATACTCTCTGTCTGTTTAATTTTCCTTACTTAGTAATATGAAAGTATGGAAAAATAGGATTCTAAGAGGCTAGAAAGTTATTAAATACTTAGAAGAACTGCTTTAAGCTTTCATTGATTTCAATGAGAAGTGAAAAGAGTTACCACACTGGAAAAGGTGTTCAATAGCCTCAAAACAATGAAATCTGTGTCTTGCATACAAGATGAGAGATTAAAATGTAGCAGAAAGGGTGCTAATGTGATATTGAGAGGTTCCATATTCATTGTGAGTCCTGGTTTATCTGTTAGATTTGCTTTTTTATAACTTCAGCTGTGTTTTAGCCAAATACAAGTCTCAAAACTTCACTGACCGACACTTCAACAACAGGCAGAAGTATAAAAATTGAAGGAATTGAAGTTTTACCAAAATCCCTTATTTTGCCATTCTCCCAAAGAAAAATCTGGAGGCTCTCAGAAGGCATTTGCCAGCATTTGCTTTTAATCTATCTCTAGCTTTCTTTAGATTTTCTTTTAGACTATCCTTTCCTTCCTTCCTTCCTTCCTTCCTTCCTTCCTTCCTTCCTTCCTTCCTTCCTTCCTTCCTTCCTCTCTCTCTCTCTCTCTCTCTATTTCTCCCTCTCTGAATCATATTCAAGTAATTTATCATATTAATAAATCTGCCATCCATTCATCTAAGAAACAATACAGTTTAACTGTATTGTGTTGTTGTTATTGCTTTTTTTTTTTTTTTTTTTTTTTTTTTTTTTTTTTTTTACCTGAAGACAGAGTGGATTCAGACACTATACCTGCCAAACTTGGAGGGATTTTGGACATGGGTTCCAGTTTTCACCAGTTCTAGTGATTTGTGGATCTAGATTCAGACATTCTAACTTTGGACATGCTAGTATTTTCTTAAGCATTTAATATTTGGGAGTCAAAATGTCATATTGGCATGGAGAAAATATAGACATGCAGTGCAAAAGTTTGTGGAAGAATGTGGTTTCATTACAGTTGCTTAACAAGTTATTGCACATCGGATAAAGTAATAGTCTGTCCATGCACTTTAGCTTTCCCAGAGTGAGGTAAACATCCATGTGCTCCAGAGATTACTCATTAAATGAAGCATTATGCACTCAGTACTCAACAGTACTGAGAAGTCTCTGCTCTCCTTCCTTTATTTTCTACTTTAAAGAGAAATTCACTCTGCATAAGAGTAATTTTAATTATGTGGTTTGTTCTGTGTATATATTGGATATTTTTCAATTGCTCACGCAGACTATAGACAAATACATACATAAGTGTGCACACAATATTTTCCTTGCTATAATTAGGTATTTTTGGCACTTTGCAATAGCAGGTCCAAAGCCAAATTCTAGGTACCTTTGGAAAATCTTAAAAGTAGCTGTAATTGAAAAAGGAGGTGTGATATTTCTGTTTTAAAACTTAATGAGATTTTTTTTTTTCCCAGAAACTGTTATGTTTTCCATCACTGTTTCAATATAAAGTTTTGATGAAAAAGTCACAGAACTTTTGAATGTGTGCATTTTTTGAAACATCCCTGAAAACCACTACACAATGACAGGAATGTCATCGTATTATTACGATCCTCTGCAGTTAGCAACTTACTTGAAACTTGAAGTTTTTATAGAGATGATCAAAATAACTACAGAAATTTGAATTCTAGATAAGTAAAGATAACTCGCTTCATTCTTTAGCATAATTACAGTTTATGTTATTAAGCTTTAAATCTTTTTTTTCTTTTTTTTTTTTTTTGTCAAAGGAAGTTTTTTTTTTTTTTTTTTTTCATTGTAATATTTCTATGAGATATAACCCATTTGGATATTTACTACCTTTCATGGTTCACTAAGTAGGATATCACTAATGAAGCTGTATTCTGACAGGCCCTTAAATTAACGTCGGTATATATATGAAATACAAGCATGAAGTATATAAAGCACAATTGTTCTTTAGTGTTTATATTTGTCCACAGGTCTACTAGAATATAACACACTTAACTGAGGAATTCCTTTCATGAGCTGTAAATTTCAAGTTTTGACCTACTGACTTCATGATAAAGATAATTCTCCAGTGGGAATAAGATGGTCATCACATCTTAAAATAATGTCCAAGAGTCAAGGAAATGTCCTGGTTGGAGTAAACAAGTAGCTCATCCAGTCTGCCTTTCTGGCACCAAGAGTGGGTAAGACCAGATTTTTCAATGGAAAACATAAATCTTCACAATTTTAGTGTTTTCAACTGTATATTACTGTTTCCTACATTACCCACACTTTGAGACATAAAGATTAATAGATTTCTTAACTGTATTTCCATATACTCTGTTTATAGCATAAATCTTAAAATACATTTAAAAAAAAATCTATTGTATCAGTTTTGAGAACATAAGATTTTTGAGGTTTATTCTCAACTTGTGCAAAAACAACACCTCTCACCCCTTACATTTCCTTTACAATGAGATTAAAATTTCTGGATGTGGGAAAAATTATGTCAGTACGTTAAAATTTAATTTTGCTCAACATGAGAGCACCTTGTCAGGGAGAGAGGTGACCAAGCAATTGAGATGGTGGGTGCTGAGGGTACTGGGGCACTTTTTTCATCCTACTGCCTGAAGGTGTTCACCAAGAGCAATGCATGGAAGTCTTTCTGCTACTGTTGTTGAGCCACCGTGAAACACTGTGATTTTCCCCACCCATATATTTGCCAAGCTTGGTAAAAACTTTTATAGTCAAATGCACAAACCTTGTCCTGGGTTCCAAGCACACATTCAGTTGTGAACCCTTACATCTTCACTTGTGCAGTGACCATAGCAAGGTATTTTCATCTGGCAACAAA
Source organism: Anas platyrhynchos (assembly GCF_047663525.1). Taxonomy (NCBI): domain Eukaryota; kingdom Metazoa; phylum Chordata; class Aves; order Anseriformes; family Anatidae; genus Anas; species Anas platyrhynchos. The sequence goes on from NC_092587.1 coordinate 8,693,014, forward strand.
CACTCAGAGCTGACCACCACTATCACCTTCTTAATTTTTGTTGATCAACTTTCTCTTTAATTTCCCAGACAATTACATCTATAATGAAGTATAGAATGCATAATGCCTCTAATGGCAACTTATCTGAAAGATCATGACTTTTAAATCAGAATCTTCCCATTTTTATTGTCCCAAATAGGAAGATATCTTTTTATATTATTATTATTATTAATAACAATAATTTTATTGATCTAATTTCTGGATAATATTATGAAAGTGGTGGAAAATAAGATGAAAATAGTATGTTGTCATGTTGTTGGTGGTACTAGAGGTGGCTCCACACACATTAGGTAGTAGACATGCAAAATTGTTTGCCAGGTTGTGTTGTAGATGCAAGAATTCTACAATGGCTCAAAAGGAGGCTGGTTAAGTACTTGAAAGTGATATCTAGTGGGGGTTACAAAAAGCTCAGAAAATCTTCTAAACTGAAAAGAGATGAAAAAAAAGAAAAGAAAAAGGGAGGATGGATAAAGGTAGAGAAACATCATATATGAATGCTCCATTCTTATTCTTCCTTAGTATTAATGTTGAAAGCAGACTACTAGATTGGATGAATCTTTGGTCATTGCAAACATGATTATATTTTCATTTAAGTAAGGAGATGTTGTCTAAGAGGGTTTTTCTGGAGTAAGATGAATGTTAAAAGTGGAGAAAATCCAACATTGTTTAAATGTAGAAAATTGGTAATGTGTTTTGTCCTACATATTGCTAAAGAAAACAAACTGAGAGGCAACATTAATGTTGAAAGAAGCTCAAATGTGATTACTTTTTCAGCTACTGAGTGTATGTGTTTGCAGTCTTGCCTTTATAGCTTTTCCATTTCATCTTATATTTCTGAGGAAGAGATTTGCAGTGTTTTCCTGGTGATTTCTCCTGGTAAATTTCCAAATACATACAGATGGACTTTTCTGCATTGCATTGCAACTTAGCTGCAAGTCTTCTATGTGCTGCTTTCCAAACCTGTAGCTAAACTTCAATACCGTAACTCACATTACAGTAATTACAGTACACATATGCTATCGACCAACAAAACCCAATCAGCTGCAGTAACTATATCTGCTAAAAAATGTCAGTCTTCTTCAGAAAGGAGATTGTTTTGTGGAGCAGTTAAAAGGGACGTGGTCAACTCATAGTTCATGAGTCAATTCAATGACTCATAATATTGAAATTCTTTTATTAAGCACACAAGGCATTTATTTTAATCTTGTTTTCATCTTTGGTCTCATCCGTTGTTGAGATTGGCCTTGCATGCTGAATTCTTATCTTTTTTTTATTATTATTATTTTATTTTTTGTGTGTTTTTTAAAAATGTTTATACAAACACTTCTGAAAAACAAGAATATAGCTGAGGTGCCTCTAAATGAATAGAGATGCCAAGGTATGAGTGGGATTTTGAATTGACTCACTCTGCATGTCCTGACTGATACACCTGTGTTATAATTCCAAATGTCACTGCCAACAGACAACTTTCTTATCATATAAATTTGCCTTTGGCAGATTTCTTTTTTTGGGAAAAAAAGAAAGAAAAAAAAAGTATAAAATATGTTATTATAATGGGTGTTGTTATTATTGTTCTTATTATGTTAAGTGTTAATGATGATGGTAAAAACTGTGGTATAACTGTCCTTACTCCAAAAATTTCTCTACTTAATGTTAAGAATAAATAAAATATCTGCTGCAATGTTTTTCTCTGTGTATGTTAATGTTTTGGCAGACAATATCTGCCATTTGTATCAGCCATCTGAAATTACTGCTTGATGATTGCTAGAGTGAGAACAACCCACAAGCTTATAGATGCTCTGGAAACAGTCAAGAAAGTTCTATGACAAGGTATTTTTCCATGAAGTCCATCTGAAAAAAAATAATAAAAAAATCTTGCCTCCACCCAATTTCTTAATTATGCGATACAATAGTAGTTTAGCAGTAATTTTCTTGGTAGAAATTTTAAGTTGTCTTTGTTATTTCAAGATGATACTTTCAGTGTTTGTTTTAATGGCACTCCTGTCACCCTATGTCTCAATCACAGATCTTCAGATAAACAAAGCTCAAGTCTGCGTGCATGAGGCTATGATTTTTCTGGGTTCAGGAGAAATGTGACTATTCTGTGTGTCCTAGAAAAAGTCGTGAGACCTCATCCTGCACTGTATATTATGCAGAAAGAATTAGCAATGAGCTCTTTCTATGCCTCTGGAGGAACACAAAGCAGCTGCAGTGGAGCGAAGGGTCTAGACAGCTGATCTCATTGAGGATGGAGGACGGTCAGCACAACAGAAGAAATGTTCGATAGCTTGTCAATTCATGACCCTAAGGTCTAAGAGGCTTCCATTCCCTCAGACAAATGCTGATCCTATTAATATGAATGGTTGAACTTCATTTGACATCAGCCAGTCCTGGGTTTGAGTGCAAGTACATTATAGCCTATGAAATTAATGCAAGTCACATACCCGTACTGAGCAGACAAGGGAAACAGTTTCCAGCAGTCATTGATTCTTTGGCTTTTGCAGTGCTGTGTGAAGATGCTGAATTGTTTTTTTGCGTGAAGATGCTGAATTGTTTTTTTCCTCTGTAACTCTTCCATGCTTTAGCATCTTCAGGATATTTGCTGAATTTTGTAAAGTTCACCTTTACACTTATAAATAAACATATGCATTTATTTAAAACTTATATGTCATATCTGATAACTTATTAAACTCTGTAGAAAAGAGCATATCACATTTAAGGTAGTAACATGAATAACTATTAATTAATATAATTTGATTCCACATCTTATCCACTTCAAGTCCACCTATGATGGCTAATGAATACATTGCTATCCATGAAACTAGAATGATAATAATGCATTTCCTTTGCAAAGACTCAATAAAGTATGTGCTAGTTATTGAATATTTTGAATTAAAAATGAGAGATGTATCATATATACATTTTAAAAAATACATCTTTTTATTGTTTTATTTGCCTCTGGGCACAGGGATTTTGGTTTTGCGGTGCAGATCCAAAAAAAAAAATAATCAAGTATTAGTTTGTCTAACAGGTTATTATTTTTTTTCCTTATTGTATAGGTGATTACTATTTAGTTTGATGGAGTGGACCAAAGCATGGACCAAGTTTCCTTTTGAATAGCCAGTTATAATAGTTGTTATGATGCTTCATTCTTACTGGTTCTAGTTTTCAGATTTTTTTTACAAAGAAATTGCACATCATACAGACAGTCCATGTACAGCTTTTGTATAATGCATGTTCATTTAGTTAGTAGTTATATTTGTAACTCCAGCTGCAGCCACCACTCTCTAAATCTGTCACTGAAGGATTTTGTTTTAAATTCTGCCTGGCTTTGTTTTCAGATGCTTCTGAATTCCTCCCTGTGTTGAGTCACAGCTGTGAAAAGAGAAATCTACCTCTAATTCAAAGGGTCAGTGGTTTAAAAGCACTAAAGCCCAGTGGGGAATAGCTTAAGGAAGATAGTTAATCATCATGATCCCAAGGGATTTAATAAACTTGCATCAGGCTCATTTGACATGAAGAGTCCTGGATGTCTTCAAGCCCTGGTTTCTTTGGGGAATGCCTGTTTTACCAAGGAATGGGATCCTCTATAGAACAAGCACCTGTGGTGGATGTTTGACACCTGTTCAGTTGTGGTTATGGAAACACAACTTAATCTTCTCCACCACGTCCCTATTCTAGCTAAAGCTGGCATTGAGGCCAAATCCTTTCTAGTCATTTTTCTTCCCACACCCCTAAGAAGCATTTAGTGTAGTAAGTACAGTGGCCTTCATTTCTTGATCTGTCTGGCAGATAATAGACTGAGAGAAAGGAGTTTCTAATTTAGGAAAAAAAAAAAAAAAAAAAAAAAAAGGAGTCAGGCTGGAATACACAGCTGATATTTTCTCTTCTGGGTGAGCAAAGATTGTTGGTATTGTTTGAATGTCACCTGTCCATACAGTGGTATTTCTCACAGCTTCCTCTTCTAGCTCCAAAGGAGGAACCCTGGAAGAAATCCCCTTCTCATCTGTTCAGTGCAGACAAAAGCATTATCTCAAATACAGAGTCAATATTTTAAGATTTTATTCTGGTGCTAGGTTCTCATGGGATGGGCAAGCCAGGACTGTTTATGTGAACAATATCTAGCGTTCTTGAGGTATTGGATTAAGTTGTATAGCTAATGTGGTTTCTATACCCATTCTGTGTGTACTTAATACATCTTGTGTGCATTGCTGTTCTTGATACAGGGATCGTGATCTGCTTGTGAATCAGCTCTTGAATGATTGCTGCTTTCAGACAGTTTCATAGAAGGAAAGACTTTCTGAATTCATATTTCAGTAGTAAAAGGGATTGATCTGTGAGCAGATCAGATAAGTGATGCCCGCATCGCAGGAGTCCTTGATGAGAATGCTCACTGTGGAATAGGAATAAACATTTGATGGCTGTCAGAGCCTTAAGCTGAGGAGTACAATATTGTTGGATGCTGCTGAAGACCTTCAGTGTATGATCTTTTTCAGTTATTTCTCTGTCCACTAGCTGTTAAAAGAACTAGTAGAAAAATGTAGGTAGGAATAGACATCAGGAGATCATATGGAGTTCAATCTGCAGTTCAAAGAAAAGAGAACTTCAGCTTTGGATCAGGTTGCTCAGAGCTATGTCCAGTCCAGATTCAGATGTCTGCATGGAAGTAGATCCCACAGCTTCTCTGGGCTCCTGTTCCACTGTTGACCACCCTCATAGGGAATGATGCTTTAGAAATCCCTCAAGATCAAGGCTGACTAGTCTTCTTAGAGGACAAGTGTTTATCAGGGCAAAAGAAACTAGAGGTGACACTTTACACTCTACCTTTGTTCGTATTAACATACTGGTTATGGCACTTCCTTAGTTACCAACTAGTTAACTGTCTATAAAGCGTTGCTATTTTTCAGTTAAGTTTTGATTCGTCTGTGCAGTCTGTGTCCTCACTTTAACCTCACGAGACAAAGGAAAGTTATTGTGGTTTGAAACCAAAGTGGAAATAGTTCTGTGTTGAATGGAGGTGGTGATGCCTGAATTTTTTTTTTTTGTTTTTTTCAGTATGGCTGTTTCAGATTCCAGGAACTGTTGTGTTAGCACCCTTCACAAAACAGCTTAAAAATAGACCTCCAGAATGACTCTCTTGAACCAAATATAAATTGATTTCTGTTGCAAAAATCAAGCAGAAAGTTCTCTCAGGGTCACGTAGCAGCATGTTCTAACCCTTGAAAATCTTCAAGTTGGTTAGCAGTGAACATAGACTTTGATAACCTGATGTCTGAGCTCACACAGTGTGTGTGTTAGGCCTTACACAGCTCTGTGAAATTCTTGTTTATGGAAAATGAAAGGAATTAAGGAACTGCCTGGATGTCGAGGGGATGTGGGTACTGGTCCTAACTGCTGGTGTGACCTTATGCAAGTGATGTCATCTCCTATGGCAACATTTAAAAAAAATCAATTGTCTCCTAATGGTGAGGATAGTGGATAGTGAATAGAAGCATTAAAGCTTTTAAACTGCTCAAGTGCTGTAGTGATCGGTACTCAGGGGAAACTTACTAAGAGAAATAGGTGCACATTAAGTTAGGATAAAATGAATTGTGTAAGCGTACAAATAGGACGTGTTATAGTGGTTCTGCTACCTCCCTATCACTTAGTCTCCAAATGGAAATGAAATAAAAAATGAAATTAAAAAAAAAAAAAGAGAAAGAAAAAGAAAAAAAAAAAAGAAAAAAAGAAAACAAACACATTCATCCTAACAATAAAATAACTAGGCTAATAAAAAAACATAGATCAGTGTACTGCAATGTGCACGTTGAGTTGAATATCATTTTACACATTGGCTGTACAAAGCATTGACACAAAATTAGTTGGACAACCAGTACAAAAAATATTCATCCAAAAGAGTTCAAGTGTACGATCATGAATTATTAAATCAAAATCTGTTAGAAATGTAAATTAAAATCCTTCAGGCACATCTCTCCCTGTACTGCAGTTTATATATTAAAGCTTTTCGAACTATGCTGTATGGAGTTCACTGACAGTGCATCTAATAATGAGGCCATATACTGATGAAAGGAATTATATGAAAATATGCCGTTGGATATACAGCAAACATATTTGATCAAAAGCCAAATGTCACATGAAATAAACATTTTTTAACCATCAATAAACTGTAATAGCCTGAATTCTTTTTAAAAACTATCACATTAGACAGCCGACAATGAACTAGTAATACTGGTAGGTAATGAAACATCCTATCAGAAATAGTACAGTAAAAATAACTCTGAAAATGGTTGTGTTGAGGCCAACTGTAATACAAAGAGGCCTATCCTTAATATATGCAACATTCTAGTTTTCTTTAAGAGTCCTATAGGCAGCTTTTAGATACAGCTGGGATGTCTGTGAGTACCTACAAGCATATAAGAAAAATTCCAAGAACAATAAACTAGCTGGCGAAAAATTTCTGCTTATATCAGACAAATCTAGCTACAATTTTAACACAGTATTTGCTGTGACATGAAATAAACATAATTATATTTGTAAATGTAAGTATTTATTCTTCCCTTTCTACCAACTTTTTTGCTTGTTTTTGTTTGGTTGGTTTTAGTAGGATCTGTTGGATTATGATTCTATGGATAAACTGGGTGGCTGTGGGCAGAATGACTTTTATATTGTTGTATAGTATGGAGTTAATAAAGCTATTTATAAGCTGGAGAGAGCTTAGGTCTGGGTTGCTTGGATCAAGGACAGATGATCCCTATATGTTTGCATCTGTAGATGTAGATGTAGAAAGCCCACTGGCTATACTCTTCCACAGTATGAACAGTTATATACCTTGCTTTTGTATGGTGACTAGAAATGAGTCTGGACTTGATTCATGACAGATTTCAACAGTGTGAAATTCACTGTCTTCCCGTCACAAACACGCAAAATAAGTAAGAAAAGTCTCCATGCATGTAAATAATCTGTAAAATACTCCTTTGCCTCTAGTTACTGGTGACCCCAGAAATACCAGCAAGTCCAGACCTCTGATAATTGAACTGTCAGTGCTGGAGGACTCATGCTCTACCCCTGCAGATGTTGGCAGGTCTCCTATGAAAGGATGTACAGAGAACAGTTTTTCCATAGTAAAACACTGGCAAGAACTCCTGGAGGTGAAAAAGAGACTGTAATCCTTCCTTTGAGTTGGCTTTTGTAGATGTATATTTCTTCCAACAAAATAATGGTGGTTGCAGGGTCAGTGGTTTAGCTGGCTTGACATTGCTGCCTGGGGTTAATTCAGGTTTTAGCAGCACCAGTGCAATCTGTAAGTGTTTAAATGTTCAAGTAGGTCTCTCCAAAGCGAGCATTTATTTTCTCTGATGGCCATCATGACACTTTTCTGGCTTTTCAAGTATTTTCCCAGTAACAGGCCAAAGCTGTTCCACAGGCTGAGCTTTCTGCATGCCTTCTTTCCCTGCCTACTTTACTCAGCCGAGCCACCCCAAGTGCTCCAGGTGGTGACAGATGTTTTAGAGGAAAATTCTCTGGCTCTCTTCAAAAAACTTCAAACATCATGGTACTCGGCAGGAAGTGGCTTTCATCTAGTCTACCTTTTCGTTAAATGTCTTGAGGAATTTTCATCCTACTGCCTTTTCCTTTTCTTGGATACCTAAGTTACAAAACCCAAAACAGAATTGCTTTTCATAGTTTGAGAGGCTTTTTTGGTCTGCTGGGAAGGCATGCTGTACCTACGATATTGTAATGTTGAGGTTTGGCTTAATGTTCCTTTTGATTCTTATATGTGTTGCTAAATCATACAATACATTGCATTTTTTTTTTCTTCGTCTTTTTTTTCTTGTTTTTCTTCTTATATATATATTTTAATGATCAGGTGTGTAGGGTGTTCTCATATCGTTCTTAAAAAGAGCTTAGCTTATGGGAAGCTGTTACTACAGACATAGTATCTGAAGTCACAGTTCTTCCCACACAAAAGAAAAAAAAAAAGAAAAAAAAAAAGAAACAAACAAACAAACAAAAAGACGTTTGAGATGCATATGCATCTAATATTAGAGTGAATGGCACTCTTTTTTTTTTTTTTTTTTTAATATATATATATATATATATATGGAGGCACAATATACAAAGAATTCATGTTCAGGAATAACATTTCAAGAATAACATCATCAGTCTTGGATTTATGCATTACACATCCAGAATACATAGTGCCACAGATAAAACTTCTCAAAATCACTGTTTTTAGTAATATATAACAAGTTTGTGTACATGGTTATCTATCAATCACATTCTGAAAGGATTACTTCTGTGTCTACGTGAAATCTTTGGGCGTAATCCTGACCCTTTTGACACTGACCTGAAAAATATCCCAGTATCTTCTGAGGATAAAGTACTCATTTCCTATACGTATAATTTTAAGTGCATTATAGTAAAGTTCATGGTCAGATGAACTCTTCATGGCAGTGTGACAGAAACCACTCTATAAAGGTTACCCATTTTTAAGAGTTTTTATCTCCTAACAGACTACATGCCTTTTATAAATGCTTCCATCAGCAGACTAGTTTCATTTAACTCTGTATTCAGAAAAATGAAGCCATAAAATTAAAAAAAAATAATAATAATATTATCTTCAGTCTTCTTCTCTTACATTTCAGTTTCTTCGTCTCCATTTTTACTCTAGCTTTGTCTTAATGAACTAAAAATCCAGTGTAAGCCTCAAGCGTATTTACACCCATTGGAGAGCTTTTTTTTTTTTTATTATTATTATTATCAAATGATTCTCTGCAGTGAAACTAATTTTGACTTCTTGCTTCCTCAATTGCATCCTCTTCGTTTCTCAGTCCCATAATTTTATTTACCTCTACTTGGCTGTTGTCATGTGGGAATGAAAACAGCAGTTTTTCTTGCTTTCTGAATTACTGGTGTTGAATGGATAGAGTATAAATCCTGTGAGGAGCTCAGTAAAGATAAAGCCTGTAAAGCTTTGTAAAACTCCTTATAACCCAGCTGGGTTATGTATCATATGAATTGTTACTATTCATCTGGGTGTTTAACAATAGCAAGGTCTATTTTATGACAAAACCTTATCTAAACCAGATATACCTAAAACAATGATGTAAAAAAATAAAAAAATAAATTAGTCACCCACTGTAGGCTGTAGTGTTAGGAAGTGATGTGATATTGATCTCTCTCTCTCTCCCTCTCTCTCTCTTTTTTTTTTTTTTTTCTGTAAAAAGAATTATTTTTCTGAATCCTGGAAGAGAACATTTGCTGCATTATAAACAGCACAAAAGCTACTTAATAAATGGGAGAATAGTGATGAATAATACTGTTTACCAGTTCTTGGATGGAGTTAGCTTTAAGCTGAGATTTCACAATGAAGAGAAAAGCATCCTCTGCCAAATAATATATCAACAGAGCCTATCTAAGAGCTACATTAGCATAGTTACATTATGCTCTGGATCAATGTCATCTTTGTTACTTAAAAAGCAAATTAAAGATTTTAAGTAAGTCTGGAGATACAATTTTACTTTTAGTCCATTTTATTTTATGAATTATTTTATGACTCATGTGTTTACAGTTTCCCTTCCTATTGATGCAGAATGCTCAATATCCAATCCATGATTATAGTATAGTATTGAAATACACTAATATTATTCCTGAAAAGGTATGTGATAGATGAGATGTTTACAAGAAAATGCATTGGAAGAATATCTATGTATTTGTGGTTAAAATAATGTGCTTTAAATGTGAATGCATATATATAAAACTTCTGTTTGATGTAGTTAAACAGATAATATATCTTTTAATACATTTGAATTGTGGGTGGGAATTTTGTTTCTTTTTGTAGTTGAAAAATTTATTTATTATTAATTATTATTGCTAATAAGCAATATGTTCGTCTAGTAGTACGCTCATGCTCTGTGGTTGATGAAGATATCATCACAAGGGACATCTTTTATTCTCTTCTTATTCCATGGAAAAATAAAATAAAATCCTCAAATCCCAGTCAGTGACAGAGGAAAAGAAAGAAAACCTTGGGTATCAAAGATAATAGTTTACATATTGAGATTAGATGACCTTGGTGACTTATTGAATCTACTTATGAATCCATAGTGATTATCAGATATTTTTCTATTCTATTCTTGCCTTTTTAAAATAACATGAGCCAAATAAAAGATTTTCAGTGGTTATTTGCAATTTATACCATTGCTATTAGATGCAGATCACAATCTGGTTAATCACTTTAGCTTGCATTTGTTGCAGGCTGTTTTCATCATCCTCTTCATCGGAGTACAAAATTCTGAATTTTAAAATGGCCATGGAAAACTAGCACTGGAGACTGGAGGTTTTAAATTATCCTCCAATTCAGAAGAGGTTTTTCTTATGGAATTCAGTTGAGTTACATGAGCTACTGTTTAAAAATTGTATGTTTGTGGATGGGTCACAGTCCTTTCAATTCTGGACTTCATGATGCCAAGGGAGGTCGGACACCTACTCAGTATTTGTGAATGTGAAATTTTGCATTCAGATAGGGTTTAGCTGAACAATCTGAAAAAAAACAACACAACACTCCCATAAGCACAGAGCTCCCTACTGGCTGTGTATTTGAGAAGCCTGAAGAGCTCTGTTTATTGCAACAAAGGGCCTGGAATAAATTATGTTTAGTAAATTGGCTCCAGGTTTTCCTCTTTCAGACAGTAGCTTCAGAGTGATCTGTTTTATAGACTCCACTAAATCTGACCAATTGTAGAGAGGTGACACCTCATTTAGGGGACGTGACATCACACATGTGCCAGTTACATCCAGCTGCCTCTCTCTGGCAAGATGGCAGGACACCGGCAGATCCATGTTTTGTCTTTTGGCAGTTTTCACCCACACTCACTGTGAATTTACAGGCCCCACAGGGAGGTCCAGGCACGATGGAGCCAGGCGCCTTGTCCCCTCTTCAACCAGGCACCTCCCACCCCCGTGTGGGGTAAATAATAGCTCCTTTCTTCTAGTGGAAATACCCTGTTACTGGTGAGATGTGTACATAGCCTCCTTCCTCAGCCAGTCTCACAGGTGATAATTAACACAATGCAGATATTTCCTAACTGAAGGCAAGGTGGGAAAGTGGGAAAGCAATTTTGGCCTCAGCGTTTTTTGTTTTTTTTTTTTTTTTCAAGTTAATTTTCCTCATTTATTTTGTGTCTGACTATGATGAGGAAGTTTTAGAGCATGTTGGTGCTTAGCAGAAATATTGAAGAACTAAAGGAAACAATAATTTTGCTCCCCTGACAAAGCTCTTGTTTTTTGAGCAGAGGAAAAAAAAGGAGTTAGATTAGCTTTTAGGTTTCGTATTTTATTTCTGTTCATGGGTCTGATTATTTTAGAACAGCGTGATTGACATTACATATGGTACAGAGAAGAAGGGTACTTCCTGAAGATTAATGGCCAGTTATTTGGTCTGAAGTTCATTAACCTGGGCTGGTCATTAGACTGCTGGAAGGACTCTGTGTGGAAGCTGGAACTGTATTAGAAGATCATCATAAACTAAAAATATATGTGACAATCTGGCTGAGTTGCAGTGAGTCTAGGACAAGACAGTTGGCTCAAGCTCACACAGCAGCTGTCTTCAGTGAAAACTAAAAGCCTTATGTCAAAAATTAAAGCAAATATTTTTTCACAGACATTGTTCAAGTGAAAGGAAAAAAAATAAAAATTTCCATTAGCAAAAGAGCCTTACATGAAAAAACAAGGTTTCTTATGACCAAAAAGCCGAATTCGGTGCTGATCTTCAGTCTGCAATTAAGCAATTGCAGAAATTTGCAAAATTTGGGCAACTGCTTTCTTTTTTTCTGCCAGTGGTAATTTTTTTCCTGACTTGTCACTGTACTTTGTCTTGAGCAGATGAACCCCAAATCCTTTAGTGAGATCCCTGTTGGCTGAGACCCAGAGCCCCAAGCCACTAAATCTCATCGTACTTGCAGTGAGACTGATTCTCTGTTGTTTCTTTTTCAAGTACGGTTTATCTCTGTCATCCCTGTGAAGATGAACTGGGCTGTTATGTCTTGTCTTAATACCCCCCTGCTTCTCTTCCCTCATTCTTTTCCCCTTTTTCACCCCAAAATGATGTGATAGGACCCTGAAACAGACAAATCAACATAAGCTTTTTTGTTTGTTTTTTGTTGTTGTCCAACTACAAATATGTGTACCAGCATGTAAGAAATAAGGGCTATCATCTCTCAGGATCCTACACTCCAGTTAAGAGAGTGGAAAGAGGAATGAGAGACATTTCAAATTCCTCCCCTCCCCTCCCCTCCCCTCCCCTCCCCTCCCCTCCCCTCCCCTCCCCTCCCCTTCCCTTCCCTTCCCTTCCCTTCCCTTCCCTTCCCTTCCCTTCCCTTCCCTTCCCTTCCCTTCCCTTCCCTTCCCTTCCCTTCCCTTCCCTTCCCTTCCCTTCCCTTCCCTTCCCTTCCCTTCCCTTCCCTTCCCTTCCCTTCCCTTCCCTTCCCTTCCCTTCCCTTCCCTTCCCTTCCCTTTTTCTCTTTCTTTTCCTTTTTCTCTTTCTTTTTCTTTTTCTCTTTTCTTTTTCTTTTTCTCTTTTCTTTTTCTTTTTCTTTTTCTTTTTCTTTTTCTTTTTCTTTTTCTTTTTCTTTTTCTTTTTCTTTTTCTTTTTCTTTTTTTTTTCTTTTTTTTTTCTTTTTCTTTTTCTTATCTTACTAATATGTAACAGCTCTTGGCCAAAAGTAGTGCATTCAGACACAGAATGGGGGTGTTGAGGAAGGGATTGAGAAGAAAGAAGTTTAATGTTCTGCGTAGGAAGGATGCTTCGGGCATTTTACAAATCTGTTCCCCTCTCTCTTTCCTCATCACGCCCTTCCTGTACACTCCCTTGTCCTTTAGTATTGGCAGAAGTGCTGGAGGCTCAGAAAGCCCCAACTTCATCTGAGAAAGGTTTCCTCTGTCAGAGAGAACTAAAGGAGTCCTCTTTCCAGTCTCTTTGTGCCGGGAAGGAGGTACTACCTGCCTCATGAGCTGGTGAATTGATTTTGGATGCCTCAACAGCATGCAGAGAGGTTCTGGCACCAGTGCTGCAGCTAGGTAAAGTTCAAGACAAGGGGTGGCTCATGAGGGGGGTGAGCTGGATTGTATTTCTCGTGGGCTCACAAGGAGCCTTCCTTCTGGTGCCTGTGCAAGTGATAGATATTGTGGCCTTTGAGATCACTCTTTTTATCAGGCTGTTTTGGTACCTTTCAGAAAAGAATTTTCATGACAAGTCATGAGCCATTAATCTCATTATTAACCATAGCATTTCCTTACATCTTGATTTACAGAATCACTCAAACACTGACATTTGTCATTTTGCTGTCTATCTTCCCTAGCCTTTTGTTATGGTGCACCTCCAGGGGAAAGGATCTGGTCTCATGTATATTTTCATGCTCCGACCTCTGTGATTTATTAAACATAAGTTTCAACCTTTAGAACCTCAGGATGTCATGTCAAATAACTTCAAATCAATTAAAAAAAAAAAAAAAAAAAAAAAAAGCAAAATGGATCTTTTATAACTGGGTACAAAATAAGACAACTGTTGCTGCTTTCTGTGCAGCTACTGGGGTGGCTGTGTGACCTGTGTGACCTGTAGGAATTAGGTTCACTACAGTTTTATGATTGCGATTTTGCATAGGGAAAATAAGGACATTGATAATTACTTTCTTTTGTTAAACACTTTAAGATTTATGGAATATGAATGATTGTTATTAAGTGAAAAGTGTTGCAAAGCTGGCTTAGTTGCATACTGTGTTAACATAGTCTCATATCAGCCTATTGACCTCAGCATGAACCACTCATTAAAGTTTATAGGACATTTTGGTGGATGAATTGAGGCAGTTATTCCACTGAAAATATCTTACTGCAAAGCACATTGAAGTCCATCATCTGTGTTGACTTTTTTCTCTATTAAAACTAAACACAACAGCTTGCTGTATCCAATTTTCTTAGTTTATTTATGAAAGTTTATGATGGGTATGTACTCACTGTTAACTCAACTTGTTCACTCATGGTATCTCAGATATTACAGCTTATTCTAGTCATACCATAAACATACAATAGCTGTTGTACTGAGATAAAGAATGAGTTATAAAACTTTTAAGAAATCTAATGGAACTGTATGAGATAATGAGATACATTAATATTTTTGAGTGACAAATGATGTTTTTATGGATATTACATTAATTTAATTTGTGCTCAGACTTTAGTTATGCTAGACATTGGTATTTGAAAAGTTTAAATATTTTTTCATCCCTAGTAAGTGTAGTATTAAAGAAACAGATATACAACATTTAGATTTATACTAAACAAAACAAAACAAAAAGCAAACTTTTGTAACAAATGTGTTAAATTAGCTACTCTTTAAAGATAGGTCTGGCTTGTTTTCAGAAATACTATCTTGTTTTCAGAAATACTATTTATATGATAATGCAAAAGATCTACAGATGTTTCCTTTTTGTTTTCAGATTAAATTTGGATTGTTTGAAATAGCAGGGAGGTATTTCACCATACTGCAAAAGATACAGAAGAAGAGAGCAGAATGAGAACGTCTCAGATACCGAATGCCTGCTGCCTGTTATCTTTAGCGATGCTGCTCCTTCCAGTCACTGGAACATCAAAGCAAACTATACCAAGACTGAAGCTTTCCTATAAAGGTAACTTAACTTATGTGTAATCTTACTTATGTGTATTTCTTGTTGAGGAGGTTGAGAAGGTTGAAGGGTTTAAATATATAGTTAAAAAATTCTTTAATGCCCATGTTCTGTGTGGATTTCTTGTTGCTTTGATTGTACAGTAAACTTGAACAGTTTTCACAAGATACAGAGATATATCACTGATATTGTCTCCTTTAGCTAAAGCAAATGCTCACCAGATTGTTATTTTTCAGTTATGTCAGCACCCTGTGCTTATGGGAGCTCAATTTGCTCTCAGTTTTTCAAACATTGGTCTTTGTATGCATTTCAGAATCACACTCGGGATTGTCTGACAGGACAGGAGGCTGTAAAGCCTTCATCAGTGGTTATGATATGTTTATCATGAGCTCTAACACTCACAGGAATTTATTGAGTAAATAGAATGAAATATTATTTATTTACAGGCTTCTCTTTTGCTAGATGTGTATACCAGTGTGTATGGAATTCCACTGTGTATATCTGTGTTTGAATGTGTTTGCAAGAGAGACAGAGGAAGAGAGATCAAGAGATCTTGACAACATTTTTATAAATTCAGGAAACAGTTACACTCACTTAAGCCAATGAATACAGAGACTGAAAGACCTGACATGAGTTATGAACGTTAGCAGTAAAAAATCCCTAACACATAGCCAGACTTTTCACAACTAGGCTTTTTGGAGATAATTCCCAATAGCAGCATATACCATATGGCAATGGCATTTATTGTGGATTTGACACTCATGATTAGTGAATTCTTCTTGACTTCAAAAGCAGATAGCCTTTAGCAAAATCCTGATGGATGCATTTGGCAGGTAAGGAGAAAGGGAGAGAAAAATTATTGAGGTCAACACAGGGAAAAAAAAAATCACTGCAATCTTAGTTTGAAATAGTGGCAGAGACCTGCTGGGAGTGGTTGGGAAAATGCCTGAGCTCGTTCAAAAAGATAATGAACGGATGATTGATATTTAGGCCCTGACCCAAACTTTTATTAGCAACTTTATAAACCTTTCAGTTTGGCTTGAGGGTTACAGTTTCCTATCCAAACTTATCCACCTATATCCCTCTAGGGGGAAAAAAACAACAACATATACAAACCAGCACATAAATCTTAATTTGGAGAGCTGCAATGTAACTGAAAAATCAAAGGAGAGAGAATTATCAGATTTTTTTTTTTTTTTTTTTGGGGGGGGGGGTGGGGAGAGGGGTGGAGGTGGTAATTTTTGTTCTTCCATAACGTACAAGAAAATAAATTACTGCTTTTAAAATAAGAAAGAGGGAAAAGAGTCTTAAAAAGCAAAACAACAACAACAAAAATCTCATCCATTTTATTCATTTGATATTATACCTCTGAATAATATATGGAGAACAAGTAAAGGAAAACATGGAGCTTTTATTCTTTCTGAAGCAAAACACCACTTCTCTTACCCAGAAGGAAAACAAATGAATTGTTCATGTACATGTACATATATATATTTTTTAAGAAACTGCATTTGATTCCCAGAAACATTGGATGCCTTTCTAAGCCATGATATGAAAAGTTCTAGTGTGGCCATCCACTTCAAAAACAACCAAGATCAGGCATGTTTAATCCACAGATGATATATATATGTATATACATATATATATATTTTTTTTTTTTTTGTCAAATAACCACCCTGCAGCCACGTGTCTGGGTTTTAAAGAGCAATTCTGATTTTTTTCTTGGAGCTTGCTTGTCAATGGGTGATGGACTTTGCGTTGTAAATGATCCAGCTAGTATGTCATAACAAAATCAAGATTTTGTTGTTGACAGCAGTGTGTCAGATGTTATGACTATTTAATATAGTTGTCAGAACTAAACTTACTTTTCTTTTCTTTTTCTGAACTTTTTTTTTTTTCCCAAGCATTCCAGCCAAAATAACTTCAAGGTTTCTGTGCATAAGTTGTAAGAGAAATGAACTGTCTTGCCAATTCTCATAAAATTGGTAGAGTCATGTCATTGACAAGTCCTGGCATCTCCATTCTTTGGAGTTTGAATATCATGAGGATAATATGAAGCCTTTTTCCATCTTTATGGAAAACTGACCAAACTTGGCCACTCAGGCAGCTCTGAAGACCTGAACACACTTGTGTGTTCATTTCACTGCTAAAAATGTCTTTCAAGGGAAGGTTTCATCCTCTTCCAAATGCAAAGTGTTTAGGGAATGGCACAGCTCCATCTTCCCGGAATGGCTGAGCATATACTAAGGCAGTACAGCCGGAAGTGAGCAGAACTTTCCCCTGCAGTTACTTTGTCTCACAGCTGTAGCTGCTGCAGTGTAGTAGCACACACGTCAGCCAAGGGCTAGGAAACTGCTTCTTCCCATTCCCTAAGAGCAAGGATAAGAAAGAGCATGCAAAGTATTGCTTACATGCTGAGGATGAAGAAAGGTAGGAGACAGGAAGAGAGGAAGAAGAAGTAGCTGTATTGAAGAAATATGGAAAAGGAGAAAAATGAGAGAGAAAGAAAGAAGCCGGTGGTGGATAGAGGAAGAAGAAGCAGGGTGGGGTAGCTAAGGAAGTGTCTACAACCACAAGAGCACTCCAATAAAACTCTGTTTGTCACATATCTTCTGTGTTCAGACAGCAATTAAAAATGAGGTACTTTAAGGGGCAGAAGTCTGGGCTGTAAAAGTTAAGATGCAGATATTGCAGTGAATCATAGGGGTACCAACATGATGCCATATAGTAGATTTCCTTCATTCTTTGCCCCAGTTCTAAAAATACAAATGCAAAAAATCATATACCCATAAAACCACATATATAAAACCACTCAAGTCAATTAAAATATCTTTTTACTAGAGGTGTACAATTAAGAATATATTCTACACCTATGTTGATATAATATGTTACGATCTTTAATTACATACCTCATCTTATATTTCCATTTTTTTCCTGATTAATTAATTGAATAATTCTTCAGTATTTCTTTTTATGACTTATATTTAGCTATTAGATATTGGTGCATGCTGTTCGTAACCCAGAAATTATTACTATTCTCCACAACACCTCTCAGTACATAGTCCTTAATTAATTTATTAATTTATTAATTAATAATTAATTTATTTCCTAGATGTTTTATCTGTCATTCTTATTATTATGTTATGCTTGTAAAATTAGGACAAGGTAAGCAAACTGTCTACCAAAAGATTACTACTAGGGCCTGATTTTTGAGCAATACTCCATATTTTATGTCTTTAAATACACTACATTAATTCTCAGAGCAAAGGTGTGTATTCTGATTCATTCATTCTGTAGCTGGAGATAAAATATGACTCTCATACAAACTGCAGAAATAGTCAAGCACAGAAGTGACATTCAGCTTCCCCAAGCAACACATCTTTGCTGTCGACTAACCCATTTAACATCCTTATTTCAACTTCTACAACAAATGAAGAAAATTATCATATACTAATCTCATTCAATACTACCTTTCACAGGACACCAATTCTGTTACCGAGGAAGGGAAGTTCCTGTGTTATAATTCGTACATAAAAAACATGTTAAAGACTTTATGAGTAGTCTGGACACTCAAAGAATACATTTGTATTACAAAATTGTGCACCCTGTTTTGCTGTCTGGGGAACATACCCCACTCTGGACATCATCACCAGTGATATACCCATATTTACACCCACAAACATGTATCACGCAGAGAAAATATGGCCAGGTACCAAGACAAAGACATACTTGCTGTGACCAGTGCTGATATGAATGGTCAGGGGATCAGACTCCTACATTTCGACATAGCACACAAGGAAAGGCAAGACTGAAGACAACCTTGGGTTTTTAAAACAGAATTTATAATATAAATTATAATAGCTATGCACTTATAATAGCTATGGTAGTAATTTAAATCTAATAAATAGGAACATTATACTCAGATGACTTTTTCATATTATTATTAAATGCATCTCATTCCCACTAAAATTATAACACAAGGTTTGCCATTGACATAAATTGAAGCAGGATCTAATATCCACACCTTGCTTTTTCCATCTTACCTAAGCAAGCTAACAATATGCAATTCTGTCTTCTCTGTTTAAGGATGACAATGCTAAATCAATAGCTCAACATAGAAATTAGCCACTTTTCAGAAATGTCTAGCTTCATGAAGTTTTTCATATACATGTTTTTACTCCTTTTAGGAGTGAACCATTCATATGATATGGGGAAAATAAAAGCAGAAGATTACTTCCTGGTGCCAGGAATTCTTTTGAAAAATTGACTGTATTAGCACATTTCCTTAATATTCAAAAAATGAGCCTTTGAATATATTAATTTACAAAGTCAAGTGTCCTCCTGTTTTCTAAATTATTTTTGCTTTAAATGTATAACTTTTGTTATACATTTGTATATATGTATATATATATAACATATATACATATGTATATATACATATATGTATATGTATATATAACATTTTGTTATACATTGTATAACTAAAGAGATACTTCACTGTTGCATCAAAAAC
Organism: Anas platyrhynchos; assembly: GCF_047663525.1. Classification (NCBI taxonomy): domain Eukaryota; kingdom Metazoa; phylum Chordata; class Aves; order Anseriformes; family Anatidae; genus Anas; species Anas platyrhynchos. The sequence continues at coordinate 8,712,241 of NC_092587.1, forward strand.
AGTTTTTTTTTTTTTTTTTTTTTTTTTTTTTTTTTTTTTTCTGTTTTAGTAAGCCAGCTTATTTCCATGGCATGCATCATTTAATTACACATGTAAAATACAGTTCCAATCGTATAGCTCTGTGAGCCTCATTTAAACTGTCTGTGACATTGCAGTAATCACAGTACTAAGAAGCGGGTGTTGCACAGCTATGAATGGCTGGAACGTGGTAAATTTGTCATGCCTAGAAATTAGCTTCCATTTCTGCAGCTGTGCTTGCTCCACCGGAAGAGGAAGGAAGATCAGTAAAATCATGCTTTTCTGGTAATATTAGCAGCTGTAATTCTGAATGCCTGTGAAGATCAAGAAAAATCTGCCCAGTGAGGAAGTGCTGGTTTTCTCAAATCTCTTATTTTACTTGATATTTAATTCATTTTAATGATTTTTTTATTTGTTGGGAAAAATGTCTAAGATTACTTTATAGCGTAATGTGAGATCTGTATATGAGAGTTAAGATCTCAGTGTCAGATGATTTTTAGTCATGAAATAGATTTTGCCTGATTTGTCTCAAAAATCCTTTATGGAGGAAGTGAATATTGAGACTTAAATGTATTCTATGTTGGAGGCAGATGGGCATTGCTGTCCATGTGATTTAAGAGTCTCACACATACTGTACACTAAGTATAAACTTAAAGGGGTTAATGATGTTTTAGTAACAGGAAAAACGAACAACCTTCTTGCATTTTTTTCCCGTTTTAAACTAGTGAACTTGGAGGTCAGATCCAACTATATGTTGCATTTTCTGTCATATAATTATCACATATATAATGTCCTGGAGAACAGCCTCCAGTCAGTGACATCAACAGTTTACATAGCAGTTGAACTAAGAATAACCTTAGAGAACTGACCCGTATCAACCTCTTAACAGTGTAAACAGCCTGTAGCTCACAACAGTTTTCTTTTTTCATGATCACAAAAGGGCCTCGATTGGATGAAAAAAGAATTGTGTTCACAAATACCAAACTATTCTGTTGAATGTTCACTTGATTGAATCTCAGTAGATGAGAGAAAAACAAAAGAATAAGACTTTGGGAAAAATGACTAGTGCCTTGTAAAAAGGAGGATGAGACAACACTGAAAATTGGTTCCTTAGAACAAAAATGTAGTGATTATAAATGATCGATTGTGTCAACTTTGAAGAGGGTCCTGTAAACAGTATTTCTCTAGTTGCACTTTTACTAAAGACAGTTGTAAAACATAACCAATTCTTAGCTTTGAAGATCCCAGCCTTGCTCTCTTTCTATGCACTAATTTGAGGGCATGATCCTCTTGACGTCAGTGTGTGTCTAGCAGTGGACATCTGTGGTTGCAGCACAGGTCCTCAAGGCACATCCTATTTCCTTTTCCTCCCTCCCCATTTCTGCTGTTCCATATATAGATGAGTTCTTCAAACAAGGGCTGAGGGATTAAGAGGATATCTGTTCTGAAGTCAAAGTCATTTGGAGATAAATAAATACACAAAGAAACAGCAGAAAGAGACAGACACAAATTTTTGTGTATCACACTGGAGCACTATCATAGAATCGTAGTCATAAAATCATAGAATCACAGAATGGCTTTGGTTGGAAAGGACCTTGAAGACTATCTAATTCCAACACCCCTGCCATGGACAGGGACAACTCCCACCAGACCAAGTTGCCCAAAGCCCCATCCAACCTGGCCTTGACCGTTTCCAGAGATGGGCCATCCACAGCTTCTCTGGGCAACTTGTAACAGTGCCTCACCACCCTCTGAGTAAAAAATGTCTTTCTAATACCTAATCTAAATCTACCCTCTTTCAGTTTATTACCATTACCCCTTGTCCTATCACTACATGCAAAGAGTCCCTCCTCAGCTTTCCTGTAGCTTTCTTTAGGTACTGGAACCTATGAGGTGTCTCTTGAGCCTTCTCTTCTCCAGGCTGAATAACCCCAACTCCCTCAGCCTGACTTCAGCCTGACTTAGTAACTAAGTACTCCAGCCCTTTGATCATCCTTGTGGCCCTCCTCTGGGCTCTCTCCAGCAGGTCCATACCATTCTTGTGCTGGGGACACAGAGCTGAACGCAGGGCTCCAGGTATGGCATTCTACTTTGTGATCCATATCCTGGCTGTCCTGGAGAAGTACGTTGTGTTGTACCATAGGGTTTCATGGTTAAAATATTACTGGAGACACCAAAGTTTTATGTTCAACTTATCTTGCAGCTTTGAAAAGACTTTACAGATCCCCCCGCGTCACACATGCAATCTGGATTGTTCTGAAAAAAGATTTCTAAATAATATGTAATGCAACTTTTGTCTATGTGACATCCATTGCTGCCAGAAAGAGAAATAACTGTAAATAATAATAATAATAATAAAAAGTAAAAACTCTGACATTCTAATATTTAATGATACCTCATGCCTATATACTACCAACTGACAAGAAACAATTGGAAAGTGCACATGGTTAGCCTGTGCAGACACACATATCTGATACCTGTCTCAACATTGCCTAAGAAGCCTATAAGACAGGTATTGGGTCCACCTGCATTTCTGCATGTGGGACTCTGAATCTGACAGAGGCTGTTAAGCACAAGTCCAGCACAAATAACCAACATGTAAAGGAATTAATGTAGATATTTAGTGACCTCTCATTTTAATGGTTTAATAAGAGGTTAACTCCTGTCAGTATCAGAAAAAACAAACAAACAAACAAACAAACAAACAAACAAAAAAAAACCAACAAAATTATAATTATGATAATTATGCTGCATTTAGCCAAGTGTAAGTATTATGCAAGGCCAAGCTATTTTAATGCGATTTGTTTTTATTTTCATTTCTGGAAGTGGTTCTTTCCTAATGCTAGTGCAAAACTATTTTAAAAGTCTACCTCTGCATTAGCTAATTGAATTACTGTGTTACACTTGCTTTTTAATCAAATAAAATGTATCTGGAAAAATTGAAAAAAAAATGTTTTCCTAAATATCTTAAATTTCCTGAAAACAATAATTTTCTACATTTAAACCACATTTGTTTTAAAGAATATCCATCCTGTGCAGTTACCACAGATGATGACTACGTGACTTAAACAGTGCTTCCCTACAGCAATTGCATTTCTTTGCATGCCTAGCAATTTAGAACAAGGACATTAATTTGCCTTGAGAGATCAACCAGTCATAATGGAAAAGCTGAAATATTAATGCCCCAACTGTCATTTATAAATATTCTCTTTTCTCATTCAGAACATGAGAAAATAAAAATAAAAATAAAAATCTGGCTTATGTCAGAATGGGAACCCCCTGTGGGACAGGAAAAAGCAGTCACATGTGGGAAGAGCAAGCAGGAACCTCTAAAAACAGGTTTTGTGCCAACAGAGGAAGTGTCTATCCCACTGGCAGGTAAATCTGCTCACAGAGGTCCCTGACCTTCCCCTCCCTTCCTGAGAACACACCTCTTCCACTCAGCCCTGCCAAAGTTTATGCTCTGCTCATGGATTCACACTGGTCAGCTGCTTGCTGTTTCACAGACCTGGTTCCACCTCCTCACTGTATCTCTTCAGCCTCCACATCCAACTGAATATGTTTTGGTGGAGTGGAGAAAACAGAAAAGCTTTTCAAAGTGAGTGATGTGGAATTTTGTTTACCCTCAGAGGGACTGTGGGAAGCATGTTGAAGGACCATCAGCACTTAAGAGATCTTATAGGCTCTTTTAAGGCTTCATGGCAGCTGAGACAACATAACACCATGCTACTTCTGGAAGGAGGACGTCTCCCTCCCTGCACTTCTCTCCCTTTTTACCTGCTCCCAGATGCATGGACCTGCCCTTTCTCTTGCACTAGTTCCAGCTCTCATGAGCTCCTTTGGCAAGGATCTGTTAGTATTTAGGATTTTACATCTTATTTAGCTTTACAGCCTGACCATACAGCTTGTCAGGGCTCTGGTCCAATGTTTGGAGTCAGAGAGAAGAATAGCCCACGTGACTTCTTGCTATACACTCAGAGCTAGATCCTCAGCTGATTAAATTGTTGCAGGTCACAGTGGTTAAACTGAAGGTCTGGCTCCAAGTCATGATCAAAGTGAAAGCAGGGTGTGTGTCTGTGTGGAGCGTGTAGAGGATAGGGGAGGTTGGGACATACAGTTATTCAATGTTTCCATAAAAATCTGTGTTGCACACAGACACTGGTTACAACTGGTATATGATAATGCTAGTAGGGAAATTGCAAATAGGTTTCAATAATAGAAATTACAGGCAAAAACCAAATAAACAAAACAAAACACTGTTTTATATATTTTTTATTATTATTATTATTTTTTCTTCCCTGTCTATGAACTGTTCTTTTAAGTTTTGAAAAGAGGCACTAATGAAGTAACTGAGCAAATAACTCTGGTTGGCAGGAACTCTCCTTTGCGCTGTCAAGTCACCTACTTCAGGAATAGCTCATGCTACTCTGTATCTCTCCTAAGCCTGTTAGTATCAATATTAAGGTGTTTTCCAGTCCCAAGCCATCTGACACTTATTCCAACTGAGTTGTTCATGCCTCTGCAGTTCAAGGTCTCTTGTCTTTCACATGAAGGCCTTGACTGCTTTGTTATGAACATTACTCTCATTAAGGAAGCTGGCAAATAGACTTGAACTTGGTGAAAAAAAAAAGTATTCTTAATACATATGACCTTTTGAAAAACACTATATTTCATATTCAACAGATATAGGCTCAACAACGCAAATTCTGGCATCAGATTAGCAGCCTGAGAACTCAGGTCTTAGCAAAAAGAGGCAGGCTCCCCAAAAGACTTGCCAGCACCTATCTATGGTGTCAGACCAGCTGCTGAGCAAATCCAGACTTCTGTGGCCAATTAGACCTTAGGTTTACATGAGAAACATCCTTGCAATTTCAATTCCTGGAGAGTGAAATCCACAATACAATTCTCATTTGCTTCAAGTATGAAACAAAATCCAATTCTTTTACCTCTTAAGGATGACATTTCACCTACAGAGCAAAAATTGAGTAAAGATTTAAACCTGTGTCCAGTTCTGTACAACTGATACTAGATAATATAGGTAGAAGAAACAGCACAACCTGCTGTTTTATCCCATGGATATATAGGCTATAGAAGTCTTTCTGTAAGGTGCTGTGTGCATCTTCAGATAATGCTATGTTCTCGGAAGTTTCTCCAAAGAAACAGTTACGTGAAAATTGCAGCTCCAGGTGCTGCAAAATACTTCAGCCCTTTTCATATCACTCAAAAAAAAAAAAATTAAAAAGTAAAAAAAGTTGAAAGGTTGGTATTTTTTTGAAGGCAAAAGCAATATGGTAACAGTCATTTAAAACAAACAAACAAACAAACAAACAAACAAAAACAACAAACAGGTAACACTGAATATCACAGAATCACAGAATTGTAGGGGTTGGAAGGGACCTCAAAAGATCACCAGGTCCAAACCCCCTGCCAAAGCAGGTTCCTCAGAGCAGGCTGCCCAGGTAGGCGTCCAGACAGGCCTTGAATATCTCCAGAGAAGGAGACTCCACAACCTCCCTAGGCAGCCTGTTCCAATGCTCCGTCACCCTCACCGTGAAGAAGTTCTTTCGCATGCCAGTGCAGTGCTCTAACTTGCAGCCATTGCCCCTTGTCCTATCCCCACAAACCACTGAGAAGAGGTTGGCTACATCCTTCAGTTCCCCACCCCTCAGATATTTATATACACTGAGGAGATAAATAAATAAAATATAATAAATATAATTTTGTGTGCCATGCTTTGACAAAAGAGCAATGTGTCTTAAAGTGTTAAATATGATCACTGCATAATATTTTTAACACCTGGACATACTTGCAAAGTGCAATACACATCTCCAGCCAAGCAAGAAAGAATGAGTCCACTGCTGCAGACTGAAATGTGTTCATTCATGCAAGTTAATACAAGTTCCAGACCCCAGTATGATTTTGATGATAGATATCTACAAGGTGCAATGTACTGTCAGTGCACTTTGTATGTGTTGCACATTTCTCAGAGTGTGGACTAATCTCCACACTTTCTAATTACAGGTCATATGATTATGCACCTAAAGGTAGGTGGAAAGTTTGTAATATGAGATGATAGACTAATTGAAGCAGTAAAACTATTTCACAAACAATGAGTCAAGTCTCTTTAAATAAGCCAGTCAAGGATTTTAATTACCAATATTTCCAGCTGAAGCTTATCACTGATCTTTTGCTTTCTGTATATTTGCTTTTATATTGTCTCATAGATTGGAGTATACATGAGGCTGGGAAAGGGTTAACCAGGGCAAAAACTGAAATTTTAATGAGAGTGAGTAGACCAACAGTATTCAGCTGAAGGTGTGGGGTTTTTTTGTTTTGTTTTGTTTTTTTTTTAATTAATTTTTTTCTCCAGGTTCAATGAATTTGGAGTTGAACCTGGAGTTGTTTGCTATTGTGGCTTTATTAATGGGGAATTTTGCAATGGCTTTAAGAATAGGTGAGCTGATGGGTTGCTCCCTCAGAATAGATGAAAGATTTTGTTCTTAGAGAACTACATCCCCTTACCATTGGGATACTTTGAATAAAATAAAAACAAGATTAAACAAGATTGCAGCAGAAGAAAGCACATTTAATTCACATAACTCAGATGATTTACCCATTATGTGTGAGACTGACAGCCAGGCTGAGAATCTGTATGAGATAAATGAAAAATAGGTAAGTGAAGCCCTGACAACTGAAACAATTGAAAAAGAGGAAATTGAGGTGATTTTTTTTTTTTTTTTTTTTTTTTGCATAGTCTACCTTTCACTTAGAGAGGAGCTTTGTTGTCCTTTAAGTCCATCCGTGTGCCAGGCATTCCTAGTGGAAAGGCATGTGTGATTAGATGATGCCAACAATTACCTACACCAAGTACCAATTCTCTTACGCTTGCCAGTCATTTTTGAATTCATATTGAATTACGTCTGTAATGCTTATGCTTTTAACATCCATGGTATTTAAAAGGAGAGAAAAAATAAAAATAAAAATAAAAATAAAAATAAAAATAAAAATAAAAATAAAAATAAAAAAATAAAAATAAAAAAGGAGGATTTAATTTTATCTTGGCAATAACAGTGAGTTTGCTTTCCTTGGCAATTTTTCAAGAAAGATAAACTACTTAGAATAAAGGAACCTTACTAATCCATGGCCTCAGATTTTTTACACACACAAAAAAAACAACAAAACAAATGTTTCACTCAGATACATTTTCAGTTGTGCTGTCTAAAAAGTTAATTATTTTGTTTGGCTCTTTGAAGGTTGTGAATTGAGCCTTTGCATTTTGTGCACCAACTACATGAAGTCACAAGACAGCTTTTAATCACCTCCGCAATAATAACACTTTACAAGTTATTTGTGCAGCTGTTTCTCTAGTCAAATTTATTTGCAGTTACTAAAATACACTTCCATAAACATAACTGACAATTGTTTAGCTCGTGCTTTAACAGAGTGTATTTTTGGTGGTTAGCACTTACCTATTTTGTTTTACTGGATTACCATTTTTGCAGACTTAAAATACACAGAGCCAGACAAAGACAGCACTGTATGTTGATTATACCACAGGCTATGAAGTAAATGGACTGAATGTTCTTTAGTAGTCTTGACTCTGATCTTGCAGAAGCACCTCCTTGCAAGTGACCTCTACTAATATGAAAGAGAATCAGGTCCCACATCACACCAGAATTTAATATAGTTTACATATATATAGTTTACATATATATACATACATACACATAAATAAATGTGTTTCTTTTTATGGGAGCAGTAGCCCTCATAAAGCAGACTGGAAAATAAGATGATATTCCTTTCCTGATGAAAGATACTAAAGTATCTTGACAGGACTGCACGGAGTGATCTATTGCTTAGTTACTATTGACTGTAATGATGATTTGAGGAACATTGTGCATGAAGGAGCTACTTATGTTTTCTCTGTGTTGTAAAATGTTGACATTTGACATATGTGAATAACTGTTTCCAAATAGGGATTTGGGACATTTTACTCTTACTTATTGCTAGAAGTGCCTGCAATTTGACATGGAAAGTGCCCTGAAATGCTTTAACGACTGCAGCAAAGCATTCTTGAATTTTTGAGCAATCTTTGAAAAAGTTCTCTTTCCAGTGTCACCTCCTGAGGCTGTAATACCTTCCTGTAGATCAACACAGTCTTGAAAGAGGAACATAAGTGCCTAACCCCAAACTATGTAGTAGAATATGAGGTAGTTTGGGGCCTACCTAGAAACAGAATCAAGATTTTTACATTATGTTGTGCCAACAAAAAATTGTGTTTTCTCTGCTCCCAGTGATCCATATCCTTTTGAAAAAGCCCTGCTGTACCATGAATATGACATTTTCCTCAAGGCCAAATAAAATCCATTGTATAGCAATGAGCCACATGGCATGCACAACAAATCTGTGTCCATGTTGAGCTGCAATTAAACAAAATAAAGCTTACTTCTTGCAATAATTAGTAGAGATTCATAGATGGGAACTATTCATACAAATACATCTGGGGTTAATTGTATGTTTGAACTCAGAATACTTCAGGAATTAAGTAATTTGCTGTATTTATGCTATTTTGACACTTCTTTACCCCAATAATTTAGTTGAGGATTCACGCAATAAAAATGTGAATTGTAATGGATATTTTCCAGCATGTGAAGGAACTTGCTCACATCTAGAGTAAAATGACATGATGCTTGCCTTTCGACTGTGAAAATTACCAAATTATACATATGTAGTGTTCAAATTCAGGATCTTTTAAGGATGTCATTAGATGCAGCTGTTTTGAAACAGGTTGAGATCCCTTTCTGCATTGTCCATCATTACACACAAAAGTCTGGCCACAAAGGCAATTCTGAATCTTCATGAACTATTTCCAGATTGCTCTGTTCTTACACCATGCTGGGGTGAGGAACAACAGTACTGTCACCAAATACATGAGCTCAGGTTAAGAAGTCTAAATATGTTGTGTAAATGTAAATACATATTACCAGAATGCAATGACATTTTTTCATCAGAAGTTTTACACAGTGGCTCTGATGCCATATATTGTTTAAGTAAGCAATGATCAAGCTGTTGTGAGCTGAGACCTCTGAAACAGTTTCCTAAATGACTAAAAAATAGTTACTAATCTATCTTCTGCCACTCAGCAGTGAAATATTAACCCAGTTAGGGAGTTTGCTGTTTAATTTAATGGCCATTTAATGGCCAGACTGGAGTCTGTGAAGAAAAAAGTGTTTAATTTTCAGTAAAACAGTATATACACACTATAAACTGAATGGTGAATGTGCACTTATAAAAGACCATACCTGTAACTAACTTTGTTTCTGTGCACTGCAAGAAAACTATTTCTACACTAGACAGGCTTCAATGATTCAAACCAACAGCTTTCTTTAAACAGAATATATGCTCTGGAACATGAATGGGCAAATATGCTTTTCATGGTAAATTCTTCCAGTGTGATATCCTAGGTCATATTTAAGATATTTGGCTGTGATGGGCAATTTCAACAGATAAAGCTGGGTTGTTTTGTTTTTATCTGGTGAGAACAATGATTAATTTGGCTGTAATTTAATCAATTCTCTGTTAATGTTTACTTGACAACTTGTATTAGGTCATGTTTCAGTTTTAATCTTATCAGTGGCCGTGTTCGGAGTCTTATTTCCAAGCTTTTTTCAACAGTAAATAACTGTCCAAACCTGACTCTTCACCACTTTGCAGCTTATGTTGTCATTTACATTGGTAAGAAATCAGTGTGAAGTGCTGTCATTTTAATCTGGAACATTTTACAAATGTTTTCCTTATGACACAGTGAAATAAATCACTGTACAAGGAACCAGGCAGGGCTCATTCCCATTTGGGCATTTCACCTATGAGACAACATTTTCCCTCTCTGTTGTAGCTGTCCTAGGTGGTTCTCTACTAAGAAATACTAGAAGTGTTAAGGAATAGACAACAATTCTTTTGGGATGGACATTGCAGAGATTCTTTCTACCAAATAAGAAAGAAATAGGAAATAAGAGTCTCAGTGCACTTCTTTTAGATATGTAGAGAATCAGGTTGAGATATTTTGGCAAGTGACATGCTTGCAAAGGGCAATGGATTTCATCAAGGCAATGAAACCAAGTGCTATTGAGCATTTGCACAAATATATTGTATATCCTTACTCAGATCACGTTTCTACTTGACGATGTGAAGGAACTGTTCCTTGTATTCTACATTTTAGTTACCCATCCCACACAGACCAGCACTATGACAGGACTGGAAGCTTGTCCTCAAAAGAGATTGAGGAGTCATGTAACAGAGGATGATTTAGGTTGCTGAAATACAGTAGCCTCTGAAATCCATCTCTATCTCCTGTTTATTTGTGTTAATGCCTGTAAATTACTAATTACTAGATATTGTTATCCCTCATTTCTTTCTCTCCCTCAGTCCTATGTACTAAGTGTTAGAGACAGTTGTTGAATAGGGGTTAAATTTAGACTGCAGAATTTATAAGGAATGCTATATGCAATGGATTGGGTAATCTAGTAATACAGCCAGCTCTTACATCATGGGTGGAGCAGAGAAAGACATTTGCTCAGAAATGCAGAGGTGGTAAACAATATTTTAGAGATCAACTGAGAAGAATCTAAACAGCCCAAGAGAGCTAAAATCTTCTTTTTCACTGTGGTCAGCGTCAGAGAATCCTTTCCCAATAAACAGCTCCATCACATCCAGTGCCAAGAATTTCCGGTCTGGAAAAACAAGGGAGGAGTTTTATAGAGTCTGTGACATCTGATGAAGATGTATTTACATCACACAAAAGTTAAGAGTAACTGGAAGTTGCTGTCCTATAACAGAGAGCCCAACAACACTGAAAGTGTCAGGAGTAATGTATCTTTACCTCTTTCTGTGTGAAAACACACTATTGGAGTAAGATAAGTTTCAGAAATTTGGAATTTAGAAGGCATTTATTTTCCCTTTTTAAAATTTGTATTTATTTTTAACACTGGTTATTAGCCAGGTAGCTAACAGTTTCTTCAGACAGTTCTACTGTAAGTAGTAGTTTGGGTGGGATTTAAGTATTTCTAGTACTGTGCTATCCACAACTTTTTCCTCAGTGATCTTGCTGTCAACTGATAAGCAAGTCTTTTAAACTGTTACCGATTTGCAGAACAGTGACATTTTTGTCTTCACAAAAGGTAGGCAAGAAAGAATAGTGCTGGTGTAAAGCAGCATAAAGTTTAACTTTTGATTTAGTTTTTTAAGGTGAAGTAAGTTTTTTTCAAAGTACTGCAAAATAAATCCCACTTAAGGGAATAGGAGCTGTAATAAAGACAATTTGTTTTAAGACTGTACCTAACAGTATTCAGCAGTGAGCCAGACAAAACCACATAAGCTTAAGCAAAAGTGACAGAGCCAAAAAAATAATTGTAATAATTCTGTTCCAGGTAGTCATATGAATAAAGTTATTATTATTATTATAATTGTTTTTCCCATGGTGCTGTTAGCCATCAACAAGACTTCATCTTTTGCTTTGCCTATCACACGTTTTTTAAGAGACCTTGGGGAATTTTTTTTTTTTCCTTCTTAATTTTGATCCAGAGTTTCTCTTCAAAATGCTGGCTGTGGTTTTAATCATGACCAGGAAATGTAAGTAACTTGTGCTTTAAGTCTAACCTCTTTAGCAGGAAGGATACATTGTCCATCCGGTGCCAAGAAGATGGAAATATCCTTAAGTTTGTATTCAATTAAATACAGGATTTACTTTTCTGTCCCAAAATTTGTGAATGGTTTAGCTTGGAGAGGTTGCTTGTGGAAGAACTGATTCACATGTTTACTTTTGTTCTCCCCAAATTAGAGACTGACCAACATGACTATACTGTCGTTGTGCTCTTTTCTATATGTTATTTGTGTCCTCATCCAAAATTACGTCTGCAAAGTTTTCAGTGAGCAAAAGATTTCAGGCTCTTTACTTTATGGCTTTTTTTTTTTTTTTTTTTTTTTTTTTTTTTTTAATGGGGAAAAACATAGATTCTTTCATTAGTTTCATAGAGAAGCATATTTTTTCTTAATCACCTTTTGAAGGGGAATGAAAGCCACTACTACATCACAGTAAAAGTTATGTTGAAAATGTATGCTTTTAAAAGGGTTCTAACAAGCTATAGCCAGAGCTGTGCCCTAACTTTCCCCACAGAGAGTACAAGGGTGCAGGAACGGCAACTGGTGCCAACTCTGTAAGGAAAGTACAGACCCCAGGAGCTTAGAGGTATTAGTAATCAATGCTCCCCTTAATATGCCTCTATATTGCCTTTTTTTCAATACTATTACCTTTTTTTTCAATACTATGCTTTGGTATACCTACGCTCGATGGGTGTTGATTCAAGTTTCAGTTCTCAATTAAACTTGTAGTAACTGCAAATATAATTGTAGAGATTTTCTGTATTACCACCAAAAAATGAATGGTAGGCAATGGAAAAAATGAACCTTACGCCAAACTTTCTATACTTAAAGTGTCCCTACAGTACTTTAAGGGGCATACAGAAAAGATAGTGAGATACTCATTACCAGAGAGTGATATGACAAGGGGTAATAGTTTTAAACCAAAAGACAGTAAATTAAAGCTGGATAACAGGAAGAAGTTATTCTTCCTGTGTGGAACAGGTGGTAATGGAACAGGTTGCCCAGAGAAGCTGTGGCTGCCCCATACCTGGAAGAGTTCAAGGTCAGGCTGGATGGGGCTTTGGGCAATGTGATCTGATGGGAGGTGTCCCTGCTCATGACAGGGGGTTGAAATTAGATGATCATTATGGTCCTTTCATCCCTATGATTCAACACCTTACAGTTGTTACCTCCTTCCCCCAGTTCTTCTCATCCTTACATGCCTGCCACACCTACCAGCTGTTTCCAGTTCCTTGCTCTTCTCTGTGCTATTGGCCTTTATATGTTGCTGCTTTATATATTGAGCACCAAATATGGTGAAATATTGATCCTTGGTCCTGTGTATCCATGAGTATGACAATATAAACACACATTAGTTTTCTTACAACGCAGTAAAGATATAGCTCTTTTTGTTTCTAATTTCTGCCAAGGAATGTGATTCTTTTATGTCAGAGAGGCAGTTTATTAAGAAAGTTTCATACAGGAAAATCTTTGCGAAAGTAAATATTACCCAATTTGGAAGTAGCAACACCCCTCTCTCCCTCTCCCACAAAGAAAACCAAGGAACTTGGTTTGAAAGGAACTGTATTATGACCCTGGAAAGACATGCTTGAAGACTGCAGTTATGTCATTGGCATACTCCATGCTGGTTGAATATATTTATAAAAGACACCAATGAGTCATATGTAAACATTTTGATTATAAAGATTTTCTTCATTTTCCCACAGACTTGCTGCTTTCAAACAGCTGCATCCCATTCCTAGGATCTACGGAGGGGCTTGATTTTCGAACCCTGCTGCTAGATGAGGAGAGGGGCCGGCTGCTAATTGGGGCTAAAGACCACATCTTCCTGCTCAACTTGGTTGATTTAAACAAAAATGTAAAAAAGGTCAGTTTATTTTCCACAGAGTTCATCCTATAAATTCAATTTTGTTCCTTTTTATCTATTTTTTTTTTCTTCACTGGGTAACTCTGATCTGTTGTGTGATGGACTTAATATTTATAATGTAAATAGTTAGTATTAATCTCACCTTCCATAGTTATACAGGTTATCTTTAATAAAATGAATTTCTCATGGTATCTGACCTTCTGTGAGATTGAAGTCCTACAAGAGGTCACCCACCTGTAGGAGCCCTGCAGTGCATTAAAACAAAATATCAACAAATTGGCAAACATGCACCTGTAAGTGCTTGTTTTTTGCTCTTTTTTTTTTTTTTTTTTTTTTTTTTTTTTTTTTTTGTCATGGTCACCCTTCTGAAATAAAAGCATTTGGAAGATGGTAACTGCAGGCAGATCATTCATTGTTTTCTGGCATCACTGGGATTACATTACTCTGATATTAAACACAGCAGAGGCAATTTGGGTGGTTTAAATTATGGCAATGTTACTGGCAATTTAATATTAATATTTACACTAATATCTGGAATTGCTAGTGATATGAGAATCTTCCACTGGGATCCAGTGTACTCTCTGGCCCTTGCCCTGTGACAATGTGTTAATTCCAGATAATAAAAAGGCAATGTAGCCTTCAATATTTCTAGTACACATGGTGAAACAGAGTTTTTGTAAGCACAATTGACGGCTACATATAAAAAACAGATGCTTGTACAGAAACACGCACAGAAACAGCTTTTCTGCTTTTTCCAGACATGCTACTTACTGAAGAAAATTTAAATTCTCAGCTGTTTGATATATTCTTTAAGCTCCAGCAGGAGGTATTAAGTGACTATATTTTGCTGTCAGCTCTGAAGTGGTAACTGATCCTAAATTAATATGATGGCAGCACAGGGCTTAACAGGTGTAACAGGAGATGATTTTGCCCCACACTTAAATGCAACACTTGCTGTTGTCGTATACAAGTGTTTCTAGTATCAAGTTGTGTATCTTATTTTGACTTCTACAATGTTCCATAGACCACTTTAAAAATCTTTTTATTTATTTATTTTTATTTTTATTTTTATTTTATTTTTATTTTTATTTTTATTTTTATAATCCTTTAAAATTCATATTGTTCCAGGAGATTTCTTCCCTAGGATGCTTTATGAAACACCTCATGTTAATCTTCCATCTCAGTAGTTTGCTGAAAAACCAAAACCTTTTCAGGACATTGCAGTTATAACAGCATTATTAATATTGCAGATTCAGATTATGGATTGATTTTTGGCATAGGCTTTCTGTAGCAAACAAATTGTGTTTGTGTGAAAAGCAGACGCCTGTTTCTGTGGGTGCTGATTGCCTCCTGAGAGATCCTGAGTGCTGTCACTTTGTATTATGTTCAGTGGGGATTGATTAGTTCAGAGCTTTCTGGAGGCATTCACACCCTGGATAGTCTACCCCTCCACCCAAGTTGGTAACATTTCACTTTAGCCATATCACCATTGATTGTTATGGATGTTGCACTTTCCAAGAATTGCAGAAAGAAGATTGAGCCAGGAGAATTAATTTGTGATCAGGCAGTGCCATCAATCATATATGTTTTAGAGCAAAGATTCTAGATTTGAAGTAAAGTTTGCACTTCGTAAGCTATTTAATATGCCTAAATATCTGTAGTAACCCAGGGAAAAAAAAATAATAAAAAAATAAAATAAAATTCATAGCCACTAAGATATCTGGAGTAAAGAAAGAATTATGTGCAGTTTCAAATACATTTAACTATTCAGGTTGTCTTTAACTTTTCAGAGAAAACATTGAGGCAAAGTGTATTTAAATAGCTAAAAGTGACACTGAAACCTTGCAGAGCATTCTGGTTTGTTGATTTCCAAGGTCTCCATGGGCATTCAACAACCTTATAAACTTACCTGGTTGAGTACATGCCCACAAGGCAATGTCATACAGACGTCCTCCTTGGTTCTTCCGTTCTGGGCTGGTTGAAACGTGTGAGTGAGAGGAGAGAGGAGATGAAGGAAGTTGATTTTGTATAAATCTCAGTCACTGATGAGGTTTCAGTGCTCAAGGATACTCTCCAGTAGCAGGGAAGTGTCAGAAAGTAGCATTAGCCTGTGCTGTGTTTAGACTGACCGTGGTTTGCATTGGCTCGGGGCCAGGCGGCTGGCTTCCAGGCTCTCCCGGTGTGAGGAAACCACACAAGTTGGGACTGCGAGGGGCTGAAGTGTGTCCTTTGTCCTCTCCTGTCCTGGAGCAAGAGTAGTCTGAATTAATTAGAATATTAAGCATCTTCTGATTCAGATTACTTAATAAAAGTTCTCAGTTTCAGATATATATGTTTTTTGTATTAGTAACTACTGATACACCAAAAGGCCAAGTTATCATCCCTAACAGTTTATTCCCAGAAAATCCCTGTCTGTGGACATAAATACTTGGCAAAATTATATTGTAGTGTTCATATGTCTTGATATGAAGACATATGTCATCATATGTTCTTCATATGTCTCTGTGTTCATATGTCGTGAATAGTACTCAAAGAAACATTTAAAGCATTGTATTGTGTTCCCTCTCTAATGTATACACACACATCATTTCATAACTTCATTTTTGCAACCTAATTATTTACCTAAATTAATTAAATTAATTTAAATATATTAAGTTATGGCTTTATTTCCTGGTATAGTTTTTCCTGATGAAATAAATCAATAGTTCCTCCGGAGTTCCGATTTCTTGAATCATTGTATTTTTTATTCAATTTATTGTGTAATTGGTTGAAAACTTCTTAACTGTCAGCTCGAAAAAATCTACCCAGTTTCCAGTGCTTTCAAACCTTATTATAAAGCAACAGTAGCTAGAATAATATAACAGAAAAAGACTCCAGAACGAGTGGTGAGAATAAGAAAAATACAGATGACTAAAAATGTAGCTAAGGGATATAATTGTCTTTCTGTAGTATGAAAAAAAAATATCTGTGAACTTAAACTTGTCTTAAATAGCAGCCTGTAGCTCTTATTGCACAAATAGCATTATCTGTGCCATAGTCTTTTCTTGAAAGATTCTGAGGAGCCTGACAGATGTTGCAAGCTATTTACACACTGTAAAATAAAGAAAAGGCAGAGAAGAGCAGCAACCTATATTTATCAGGTCATTGCAAATGTAGACAAAAACTATGTCACAACCAAGTAAAAGTGTGGTGTAAAACAAAATTTTTACTAGCATGAGAGAATGAAAAGCTGTAGAAGAATTCCTTAGGAATCCTAATCTCTGGGATCTGTCTGAAAAGATGACTTCAGTCAATAGAATTTTCTTGTGAGTTTGCCTTAAAACTGTTATTTTAATATTCAAAAACAAACAAACAAAAACTAGAAACTAAATAATAAATACAAAATGTGATCAGCTGAGCAAACACATATGCAGTAGCTGTAAAGAAATTCTGCACCTTCCTGTAACTTGCGCTCACTACCAGTGTGAGCAGGGTTATATGTCAGCACTATTATCGCTGTGCAATCTGTGGTGTGACCCGCCCATCTCTGCAGGAATAGGAATGCTATCAAGGCCTGACAAGCTTTTGAAAGTCTGCCAACCTGCAGGAGCTGTCAGTGCTAGAAGACACAGCCACATGTGGGCCAAATAGATAAACATGTCAGATCCCCAACAGCAGCTTTGGAAGAAGCTGTTTTCATCTGCCCCAGTGTGTACTGGCACTAGGTCACAAATTATTGTTGCCTGGAGTATCCTTAGTTTGTGGTTGCTACCATTTTTTTGGCATTGCCAGGTGCAGCTGTCATGTATCCCATCCTTTAATCTCCTTTTGTACTGATTTCATCTGTGGGCATTTCACAGTAGAAAATACATATGCATATATTTATATATATATCATTTCAGTAAATGCTTATGAAATAGTTGTGAAGAAATTCTGCACCTTTTTATAACTCCAGTGCTTACTAACAGTGTTAATAGGGTTATAAGTCTATCTAAATATTACCACTGTGTGATACCTGCAGTGTGATGCACCCATCTCTGCAGGAATGGGGATATACTTGAAAAACATATGCATGTGTGTATATAAGTATATGTGTGGTTCTTATAAAAATATATATATAAACAATACCCTTCAGATATAGGTGCCTAATTTCATCTTCATTGCTCTGGTAAACCTGTCAGTCTATATAAATGTCTCAATTAGGAATGAAACCAGTGGGAATTAAGCCAGCATTGAAGGGAGGCTTTGGTTGTGCCACCATGCCGGAGCCTCAGGAGTACATGCACAGCCTGAGATGTTTATTGCAGCCTTGAAGCACAGTAACACCAAGATTAATCCTTCATAAAAAAATATGTGCTGTATATATTATATTTCAAAGGAATTTAGCTTTCTGCCTGTTAGCAAAAGCTGTAGACTGCTTGAGGATGACACTTCACCTGTCAGGTGAAAAAGGATTGCCAGGTGACATCAGTAGAGACCAGAGAGTTATCTGGAAGTCACTGGAGATTTCTAAGTTTTGAAAGAGGGGACACAAAGACCAAAAAAATCAAAAAAATAAAATAATCTCAGTGGCAGGGGAGGAGGATGGTCATGAGTCCGTTTGGCAATGTGTTGGTTTCTTTTCAGTCTGTTAGTAGAGAAGGTTCTGAGAAAAGAATGAGGGTGGTGTTGAGGTCTGGCAGGGCCATGTTTTCACCTTCCTTTCATGAGGAATTAGTTCCCAGGCATTAAAGTCATGCTCATGGCCCTGCTTTTGAAAGAAAAACAACCTTTCTGGATATTGCAGTTCATAAAGTACTAATTTCCACATGTTCTAGGGTATTTCCCATCCTTGTAAAATTCGTGGTAATAAAACTCTTCTATCATTTACAGTAAAACAAGACTGTTTCTATTGAGTATCTATGTAATTTAATGTGCTACTACCAAATGCTATTAACATTGTATAATGAAGCAGGATTGTAAGAAGGAGCTATGATGGTGTTTCAAGTTAGGGATGTCCAGAGATAACTGTGATAACTATGCTTGCTAGCCCTTGGAGTGCCCTTGCCATTGATCTATGTAAAGGTTGTTTTGAAGCTCTGGAAACCTTTAAGAGTCCATAACATTGTTTGATAGAGTGAAATTTAGGCAGCTGTGTAGACAAGGTGGAAGCTTTTAATTGATGTTTACAGACACAGAACAACAGACTGAGGCAAAACGTGGAGAAAGCATTATGTAACCAGGACAGAGATCTTAGGTGGAAGAGGGTGTCTCTGTTATTTCCTTTTGCATTGTTGCCATAAATTATTTTTCCATAAACATCCCCTGTTGTTTCTATATTTTACCCATATGTTTAGGTATAAAGAACAGCCAGTATCCTGCTCTCTGAAAACTCATATTGGGCTTTGACTTTTTCAAAAGTAAGATTTATTTTCAGTCTAAAGTGATAAACAAATGAGAAGCAAATTGCGTTTACCCTGAAAATGCTGGTTTATGGTTTCCTTTTAGGAGAAACAGACAGAAGGCTGAAGTCTGTTGTGGTTATACTGTGGAAAATGAAATGTAAGGCCATTGAAGCCTTTCAGGATGTAAATGAAATCAACATCTGGTTTGTTTTCTCTGAGGTTTCACACTTGCTCATAATGTACACCTGAAAATGCACTTTTCAGAAAACCCTTGAGTAGTGAAAGCATTGGCTACTTTTTCGGTTGTGCTTGGTATGGGTCAGGGTTTTAAGAGCCCTGTGGCAAGCTGATATCTGGCTTCATCTTAGACATGCAATACAAATAGCTCATTTAATTCGGACATCTCTCTTTAACAGCCACTTGCCAAATTTAAGCTACCAAAAATCTGCGAATGTATCATTTAAATATACAACTGTTGCTTCCCTATGACTTTCAAGTGCATTAAACTCAGATTGCTATTACCATGAAAATGAAGAACAGCATACACTGGCACTTCGCATAATCCAAATCGATCCTTATATCCCCTCTTCCCTTCCTCATGCCATATCAAATTAACTCTTTCAGAGATCTGATTTTCTGCTGTTATAAAATAATCGGAAATTCCAGTCAAATGTCTCCCTGGAGGTGTATTTCAACTATGGGAATTAGTGTGATGAATGTAGAAATAACTGTTGAAAGACGAGAGGTCTGTGGTAGATATTAAAGTAACAGAAATTTAAGAGAATTTCCCCGTTTTTTAGGGGTCTCTAAGTAGTCCTGAGAATTAGCTAACCTTTGATAAAACTGTTAAAAAGAGAGAAGAGTGAAGAATCCAATTCTAAAAACAGTCTAAGTTTCAAATACAGGGAGAAATTCAGATAAGGCACTTAAATATATTAAAGTCCGTTGTTTACTGATGCTTTAAAATATTGAATTCCAGAATACAGCAAGTACAGTCAGAGCCAGTTACGAGAAATGCTTAGGGTAACCTCCCTCTTCGCATTTGTATATGAGAACAATCTCTGCAGTTCCCCAACTTGTGAACTTCCCATACCAGATACACGAATGCAACAGATGTGAGGTATTTAGAGACCAACTGGTATACTTGCATAGTATACTAAAAACAGCTCACATTCCCATTAATTAAAACACTCTTTTTTTACAGCAAAATAATATCAAAAAAAAAAAAAAAAGAAAAAAAAAAAGAAAAAAAAAAAGCATGAAATTATTTCCAGCATTTCTTAGGAAATTGTCTTAGGAAATTCAACAGATATTTCAGTAGTTTTTTTTTGGTGACATGACCCTAGGTCAGTATACAAAAATGACAAATGTCATGATTCTCAGCAAGCAATCCATGAACACCCACTCTTACAGTATTGAGTTGTGATATTTACGGTATTGTTGTAGAAACAGTGTGATAGTCTTATCATTGGATCACTCATATCTTTTTTTTGTGCTCCTTGATCTTGTTATTTTTCCTTGTTTTTCCTTTTTTTTCAATGAATTACTAAGTTCTTAGTGAAAGAAAGGAGAAAGTCATTTTACTGGTGGGAAAACTGAGAACTGAGTGTTACAAATAGTAGGGTAATGACATAGCTGGGATTAGAGTGTCTCCTTCAACGTTTTTGGATCATGTTGCCCTCTTTATTGCACGTCTTATGATCACATTAGGGTAAGTCAGGATTTTTTTTTTTTTTTCTTTCTTTAATCATGCAGAGGAGTAGAGGCATAGCCTCTCATGGAGGAGAGTTTCTCAGGGGGAGCACTTTGCATATGCCAGAGTGACAATGGGTTTACAGCTTGATCTGGCTTTGTTCTTTGGGTATTTCATTTGGAATTGTCTTATGGGGAATACATTAATACCAGTGAGTTTAAGCTTCTGAATTATGGTCTGTTTGCTTCACAAAGTCTTAATGGGACATTTTGACATCAAAGATGTAATTTTATTGCATGCCTTCTTCTATGAAGCATCAGTACAACAAAAATGTACGACAACATAGAATAAAGTAAGGGAAGAAAGCAGACTTGCTGTATCAAGTAGCTGATTAAAATCAATGTATTTTTCTCTAAGTGCTTCCATTCACCTCTTATTCCTTCAACGTAAGAAGGAAACAATGTCTTTCTTCACAGGACTTAAATTCAGTGAGTGAGTGATACAAGACACACTGATCAGCTGATGTCCGTCACTCCAGATACGGACACATCCTGCTGGTGCTGCATGTACCACTAATGAAACACTTTGGGGTTTCTCGTACCAGAGACTGTACTGATAGAGAAGTGCTGAAGCACGTGTGCAGCGTCAAGCACATGAGAGGTTCCAGTGAAATCCCCAGGGCTGCTGAAAGCCATTGACCTCAATGGGACACTCAAGTGCTTGCTGCTGGCACGAGCGTGACTATCTTGGGGATGTGGAGCTGGGAGGAATCAGACTGGTCAATTGGTCTCACTCCCTGCTATCACAAACAAATACCTCATACAACAGTTATTCCTTTAATAACCCAGTCCAACTCTTTTGGAAGGGATATTGTGGGATACTTTATACGATTTCTGTAGGATGGTCTTTAATACCAGAATCTTACTACTCTGATATTTCATTTTTATTTTTATTTTTATTTTATTTTTATTTTTATTTTTATTTATGATCTATATTTATTTATGTCCAGTTTATATCATTTTCCTCTTACTATTTATAACTCTGTTTTTCAAAGTGCTTTGATTCTTCCTGTGGATTTGCAAGTCTTCAGATTTATTACTGATGTTTCTTAATTTTATATAATTTCTAAATTTTGCTGCAGAGTGCTGTGTTTTTGCCAAGACTACTGAGGAGTACATGATATGATATGAGATATGACATTATTTCTTGAAGAACTACATCAGTAACTTCCTACCACAAGTTCTTTATTTATCAGACCATTTTTTTCTTATTAATAATTATCTAATTTCTCTGGCTGAGCTAATCAATTTCCATGTGGCAACTTATAAAATGCTTTAGTGGAGCCTTTATGAAGAGGATTTTTACCACATTAATGTTCAATTCAGATATGTTATTAAATATCAGATATGTTACAATATTAACCAGGAGCAATGGCTCTTTACCAATTTATATTGTGTAATACCATATTTGATATTTTCTAGAAAATTAAGTTATCCATTCCATAGAAATTTTTCTGAAGCCTTGCAAACAGATGAAATAAGACCAATAGGATTGTATCTTACTTAGGTATCTCATGTTCTCATTTCTGTGTGTGTTGTGATGGTGTGTAGTAATTTCCATTCTTTGGAAAAGCTTTGTATCATCCCAGGTTTAGTAGCTTCATTAGAAATGATTATTGGAAAACCTCTAACCTAATAAAAGAGTTTATTTGCAATCAGAACTCAGTGTTTTGTCTTTGAGCTATCACTTCACCAAGGGGTTTATATTCTAAGTGTTAGTGTAGGAACAAAAGTGGATAGAGAAAGTTACGTACAGAAGAATAAGGGAAATACTGGCTCATAACCAGTATTGTTAATTTATGATGGCAGCTGAAATGAAACTCACAGAACTGTGTCTAGGTAATATACCACTATATATACCATAATTGTGTATATATACATATATATACACACATATACACATATATACATATATTTACACACATATACATATATATGTGTACATTATATACATTATACTTAATTGATTGGTATATATAGCATCCACCAATCAATTTATGTATCAAAATCATCTATATTTTTTGAAAATTTTTTTTTCTTTCCACTCTTCTTACAGTAAAAATGTATGATTGGAGGAAGGAAAAAGTTACTTTTAGAACTTACTTTGCTTCTGATCTGAAAAATATCTTTGTGGTTTCTAATGTTTTGTTTTAATCAGAAATGAATTTCCAGCTACCCTTTAATGTGATACCTTATCTGTCCTACACTTCTGTGTTATTTAATTTTGTACTCCTGGGAGGTTTTCTTTCACTCTGCTAGCAGAGAACTTATAAGCTTACAGTTATTTGGAGATTTTAATTTCTTTTCTGTTGCTAAATTTAAGAAAATATTTGTGCAATTATTTAAAAGTAATGCTAAGGTATTTTGTTTTTAATTGGTCCATAAAAGATAAAATCAGGAAACCATGACAGTAGCCCTAACCTTTGGAATTTTGATATGGATATCTTAAAAGGAAAATAAGCTGAAGCTTAAGAGAAGAAAATAATCCTGTTTAATTATATTGTTCATGTATTTCAACTAGGTAGAGTCTTCCCTTAAATTGAGTAATTGTACTTAGCTATTCTAAGATTTCTCCAGACACTACAGATATAGACCATGAAATATATCATATATATAATTCGTGCTGTTTGAAACATGAAATGATTCTGGTTTTCCATATGAATATCATTGTCATTGTTTTTATTGTTATTGTTGATACTGATACTATTATTTTCCTTTGAAGTTCAAGTTGATTTAAAAGTTAGTTGGATCACTTAACTACACTTTTCATTGACTATTTTGGCCTTGTATGATGCTAAGTACTGAGGTTGTTGAGTAGCCAGAATGTGAGACCATTGATTTTTCTTTCATAACTGACTGCGGTCTTTTCTTTTACAAAGGCAGGGAATGTGATGTCTCAACCTGACTAGTCCAGTTCGTATGACAAACATTATTTCCCATGAAGGAATCTTAACAAGAATTGAGGCTAGAGTTATATTAATGTATATTAATGAAGACATTAATATACCTGATGTCTTCAAGTGGATGTTTTCCATATAACTGGAACTCCCAAAGCAAGGGTCCAGTACTTCTGTGCAGTCAGCAGGAAGAGGCAGGCATTTTTGAAAGCTTACAGAAGGAGATCTTGTCTGCATAACCAGACACCTAAACAATTTTGGGAGAAAAAAAGAAAAAGTCTTCAAGAAGATCAAAGACCTCTAATACCCTTCTCTGTTGTTGATGGGGTGTGCTTGGGCAAAATTGGGCATGAAATTTATGTGACAGAGACTTGAAGAATAGATCTCAGCTTAAGTAAACCAAGCTATTTGGAGATCCATAATTCATATTCCTCTGCCTGTTCTTTTTCATCATATTTTTTTTTTCAACAGCACCAATTGTGCCTCAGCGTCTCCTTCTCCTTAACCCAATGGCACTTGTGACAAAACAGTGCTGCAAGGGGAAGCTGTCCCACTCCACCCAGACAGAGGGCAGATGAGTTCACTGGTACTAGCTTCAACTCTTCCCAATGTATTTGCAATGTTCCCAGTGCTTCTTGCTGTACATTCTGGAGTTGTACACTGTGTAATCCAGACATGCTGGTGCGGCTGATTTCCAATTGCATTTTCATACCTGGATGCTATCATGACATCATTCTGAGAAAATGCTCTGGGAAAATAAATTTTTACTCCAGTGCAGAGATGTTTTTATACTGCCTTATCTCTGACTTTAGGTAAATGTTGCTGTAAAGGGTTAAGGTTTATATAACTTAAAATACACTATTAACCTCTAATCACAAAGGTAACTGCAAATTCATTGAGAGGAAATTAATTTCCTTGCAGAAAGCCAACACATCCATTAGCACTGGGAAGAGAAGAGAAAGAAATTAAATAAAAAGATAGTTTCCATATTGAGAGGAATATTGGCTGTGTTTGGGACTGTGATAAAGCTGGGCACTCCAGCTTTCCATCCCAGAGCCTATGTATGGGGCAAGCCACATCTTAAAAGTTGCCAATACCTGGGTGAACAAAAAGAAATATTACAGAAGCTAACTCCTCTCGCATGTTTTTGAATTACTTGTCCTTACTGGAAGATCCTTTTTAATGATTATTATAACATTTTTTTATTCATATATTCACTATTCACTGCTTAGGATTTTACCAACTGTGATTTGAGACTCGAGTAAAAAAGCGTGTATGACTACTAGCAATCTTCATATTGGTCTCTGGGATGAGGCAATTTCCTAACTAATATTTGCTCTAAAATTATGATTTGTTGTTGTTATAAATTATGAGAAATGGTTGTAGCTTTCTTTTGTCAAAATAAGGAAAAAAAGATACACACTTAGCATAATGTTTCTGAAAAACTTAGTATTCAGCTTCTTTTTTTGAATTTAGTAGAATCAAAAATATACTGGAATACTGGATAATATCAAATTCTAACTGTTTAATTGAAATCAATGAATCAGAAATGGAGCTGTTGCTCTTTGACTTTTCACCACTAATATCATTGGGGTTACAGTAACAGATAACGATTTGTCATCTGGCTCCATCTGCACTTAAACCTAATATAAAGAATTCTATAATACAAACGAAACAAAGAGAAACAGTAATAATATATGCTGCAAATTGTCTAAGGTATATGATTTTTCTCTAAACTTCTATGTCATTTTCTAAATCTTTATGTTTCACTCAGTAAACTTAGTTATTGTTGATTGATGATGTTTTAAAACAATGTGCTATTAATTTCTGTCAAATGTACTTCTTGTTCTACAAATTTCCCTTCAGCTACTTTTAGTTTTTCAAACAAAACTTCTTTTCATTTGGAAATTGGCAGTAACAGCTCACTATTTTTCTATAACTGCTTTGCCAAGTTCACTGGATCAAATTCATCATAAATGTAAATTGCCTTGTTCTGCAGTCAATTTAGTTTCAAGATGATTTAGCTCATCTAATCTTTGAGAAAAACATGTGGTTCATAATGCTTACAAGGTGTGTTAGGTGGATCAACTAAGTACTTTAAAAAGGTAGGTATACACAAAGAAGAAATTAACAAAGAACAAAGGATTTGATTTTAAAGCCTTGATACTAGTGACAAAAAACTGTACTCAAAGCCACATTTACTTCTACTCGCGTAAATTCCTTTGACATGCATAAGTTTTAACTGTTCATTCAAGGAAATAGCTAAGCAGCAATCAGAGGACTATTTATAATACATATCTTAATAATATATTTTTGTATTTTTTAAATTCTCTTCCAGATTTACTGGCCTGCAGCAAAAGAAAAGGTGGAGCTATGCAAATTAGCTGGGAAAGATGCCCACGTAAGTATAGTATCTATATTTTTATTAATGCTGATAATAATATGTGCATCCATATACTCATTTCTAAATGCATTATATAGGTTAGTAAGCTTCTTTTACACTTTTTCTTTTCAGGATTAATTGAAAAAAAGTCTTTTTCTTCTTTTCTTTTCTTTTCTTTTCTTTTCTTTTCTTTTCTTTTCTTTTCTTTTCTTTTCTTTTCTTTTCTTTTCTTTTCTTTTCTTTTCTTTTCTTTTCTTTTCTTTTCTTTTCTTTTCTTTTCTTTCCTTTCCTTTCCTTTCCTTTCCTTTCCTTTCCTTTCCTTTCCTTTCCTTTCCTTTCCTTTCCTTTCCTTTCCTTTCCTTTCCTTTCCTTTCCTTTCCTTTCCTTTCCTTTCCTTTCCTTTCCTTTCCTTTCCTTTCCTTTCCTTTCCTTTCCTTTCCTTTCCTTTCCTTTCCTTTCCTTTCCTTTCCTTTCCTTTCCTTTCCTTTCCTTTCCTTTCCTTTCCTTTCCTTTCCTTTCCTTTCCTTTCCTTTCCTTTCCTTCTCTTTCCTTTCCTTTCCTTCTCTTTCCTTCTCTTTCCTTCTCTTTCCTTTCCTTCTCTTTCCTTTCCTTCTCTTTCCTTTCCTTTCCTTCTCTTTCCTTCTCTTTCCTTCTCTTTCCTTTCCTTCCCTTCCCTTCCCTTCCCTTCCCTTCCCTTCCCTTCCCTTCCCTTCCCTTCCCTTCCCTTCCCTTCCCTTCCCTTCCCTTCCCTTCCCTTCCCTTCCCTTCCCTTCCCTTCCCTTCCCTTCTCTTTTTCTTTTCAAGTCATAGAATTTCTTTAAATGTTGATGCTTCAAGAAAAATATTCAATATTAAGAGCAGCAATCATACTTAGCCATTCTTGTATGTAATGAATTTAGTTGAAAGATGAATGGACTTTCCTCTGAAATTTATTGTGAGAAAGGTTCCCCTGAAATCTTTCCCATTGCAGTGCTCCTCTTTCCTTGGAAATATCCTGAATGTAACTTCATTATACTTCATTGATGAATCAGAGTAGAAGTGGACACTACAAATTAACTTAACTTGTAGACAGCTGCAGTTAAGGTTAAAACAAGATCTCAGCCTCATTAGTGTTTCCCTGGAACCACAAATCTTCTTTAAGAAGTCTCCGTGTATATAAGGTGCATTCATATATACAATAAAACTTTCATATCTCTTTTGCATAGCACAGATTACATCGTGTCTAGAGTCCACTAGAAATGTAAACATTTCCCAGCTGTATAATAAAATTTCTTCCTTTTCTCTCCACAAATCCCATGCTTTCTGTCCAGCTTGTCTGTTACCAAGGTGGACTCCAACTCAGAACAGTCTTTGTGCTCTTGTCTGAGGAATTCCAACTTTTTATCCTAACTTATTGCTACCCTTATCTTTACAGCAGACAAAAGCCAAACAACACCTCTGCTGAACACTGGGAAAGTTCTGATACTGGTCTATATGGAGGATTTGTGCTGAACTATTCCTATGCTAAGACAAAAGGAAAGGCACGAGAGAAAATTAGTTTCTAACATACATCAAAACTATCTCCTTTTTGCTTCCTGCAATGTCTCTGCACTTACGTGTAGGATGGTCTCTTGGACCTATACAAAACTTTTGTGCATTACCTTATTATATGTGCACTACCTTATTATATGTGCACATATTTCTTTAATTTTGCGGAAAACTACAACTTGCCTTTATATCCAGCTCATCCTTACAGCAAGTGGCATCTGTGCTACTTACCTGACATTACCAAGCCCAGCTAGAGCCAAGACTTGACCTGAGCATTCCAAAGGACTCACAGGAATTCCCAAATAAAGGTGACCAGCTGTGGTTGGTGCAAAGAGAGGTCACTTGCACAAAACATCCCCTTGGAAGTATGGTGAAGGCCTTCAGATTGCCACAAGGATTTCTATCATGTAATCTTCAGTGCTAAAGCTTGTGCAGAACCCTTAATTAGGAGCAAAGGTGGGAGGATTTGTGGGCAGATTAATCCAGTGGCTATTTGACCTTTGTTGACAGGGGATGTGTCCACAGCATATGCTGAAGAGATGTCCTCTAAACTATACTGTTACCACATAGCTTCTCATGTCTGTAAGTGTTACAACAGAAAGGCTTACAAATCTGATTGATGAGCTGCCTGATACATTGCCACTGTAAAATTTTAGCCATCACAACTTTGATCTATCCAGTAAACAGTCACTGTTACAGTAGTTTTGAGGTTAAATACAAGGATATTATGGCTAACACCTAGTACAATAATGTCAAAGAGAAAAATAAACATAACAATTAACATTTCTCTCCTTTCCTTTCACAACAGACAGAATGTGCCAATTTTATCAGGGTTCTTCAGCCCTACAACCGAACCCATGTTTACGTCTGTGGCACAGGAGCATTTCACCCTCTCTGTGGATACATTGAACTTGGCACTCACAAAGAGGTAATTTAATTTCCTTGCTACTCTGACATGTCAAGGAGTAACCCTTGTCTTGTTTAGCATTCATCACAGATTGGAAAATACCCTGTGAGTGTATAAAAAATGAACTGACAGCAGCTTGCCTAAATAACAGAGTAAATGGCGGATTTTCTAGGTCAGACGGGAACTTGTGTTCTCACATTTGATGTGTGTATCGCTTTTGAACAAAGCACTTTCCTTGGTAATACTTACTACACAATGCTTTTTGGAATGACATTTCTACATGATTAACTAAGTGAAGAGCACATTTAACCCAGATATCTTTCCTTCTAGTAAGTCATTTCCGCACATATTTTCTGCTTACATACACACACACACATGCAGAGTTCAAGACGACATTCATTGCTCTACTTTTTAAGGTACACATATCCCCTGCTCCTCAGGGCTTGTTTCCCTGTAAGGGTAGTACAGAGTTTGTAAATGGTCTCTGAGCTGAAGGATGGTATCTCAGGCTTTGCAGCTGGTTTGCAGCCCTGTCACTGAGGAAATGCTGGGTATCCTCCATCACAAGTGGCATAGTCCTGGACTGAATTTAGCGGCTGATTGGTCTTCATTTGCTGGTGACAAAGAAATCTCTATCCTAAGTGGCAAATGTTTGAGACCTAACCCCCACAACAGTGTTGTGTCAAGCAGCCACTTAATACACAAGTCTCTTTTTAACTCCTATATGTATCACACCTTGGCTATATTTATAACACTGGCTCTGTTCTCAGACAGTGTCTGGATATGACCTGTCTGGCTGCTTGCCTGCATTGCAGGCTTACTGTGCTGCTGTAGAAATAGCTTTATTTTTTTCTCAGGGTCTAAGTGAAATACTAGAATATAAGAAAAGAGGTTTAATGACATGTTATTAAATGCAATACCCTGAAATATGTACACGCTGGATTTATTCTGACATACAAAATCAAGGGCAGATGCTCCCAGAGAGAAAAAAAAAAAAAAAAAAGGATGTGAGGGGATGGGTATTAATGCTAGCCCTGACTGAGACTCATTTTATTCCATAAAATTGTGGGTTGATTGACCAGGGGTCTGCCAAAGTTGCAGAGAACTGAACTATCTGAAATCTGCATTGTGGTGTTCTTTTCCTAATAAGCCATTAATAAAACGTACTGAATAATAGATAGGGCTTGCAAAGAAATATTTTAGGCTTTTTTTTTTCTTTCTTTTTTTTCTTAATTTCCTTGAATATTCCAATTGAAACAACTGGATCCCTTGTACTCTGTTGATTCCTTAGCATGAATGATTAAATATAAAGCTGAACTGAGCAGAACAGCTCTCAGCAAAAGTTTAAGTAAGTCTCTGGTTTACCTCTGGATCATTAACGAGATTCCTTATCCACTCCGCCACTGCAACTTTATTTGTGAAGGCTGTTTTCATCAGACTTTATAAAGTTATGGAGTTGGCCTGATTGTTCAGTCTGGCAGTCAGTCTAGACAGGGGGTCTGTCTCAATTAGACATGACCAATTACCTTATGAGAGGAAATGGAAGAAGAATTCCCATATTGTATTTCCTAATCCCCTCACTGTCTCCCAGTCTTGCCTTTCTTGCACTCACTGGTTGCTCAGCTGTAGTGGTGAGCTGTGCAGCATTCATCACTACTCCCACCTCCACAGATGGTGCAGATCTTTTACAACCTCCTACTGGAATAACAGTTTGAATGAGACATGGTTTAGTAGGTAATATTGGTGATAGGGGGATGGTTGGACCAGATGACCTTGGAGGTCTTTTTCAACCATAATGATTCTATGATTCAATGTTTTCCATTTCTTCCAGACACTATATATCTACTGTCCTGGCACTGCCTGTCCAGATAAATCTGACAATAGCAGAAGCGTGCTGGGTCTGGTCTCCTTGCAAACCCATTGTTCTGAATTTGACAGACAGTTCAAAGTGTCTCCTGGTCCTCCTGGTTGCAGGAACTGAAGCCAGGAGTACTGTATGGAAATTCAGGGTGCTTTTGTTGCAGATCTGTTTTTTTCTCTGGCCTGTAAGGATGAAGAGTGGATATTTGGTAATTAACAACCTCTACAGGAAGCTGTGGGATGCTTGGGAGAGCCAAGGACTGAGACAGCCTCATGGAGGCTGTGCAATCAGGCAGTGCCCTGCTGACCTTTGGAAGCAGTGGAGGATCTGCCCAGTGGTCTGCTGGCTGGTGCCAGTGCTGCAAAAACAGGCAGGAAAAGAGTGTGGATCAGGTGACTCAAAACCACAGCACACACTGCTTTTGAAGCAGTACAAATCCCCTACAGGATCACACAATTAAAGGGGATTAAAGTCCTAGTCTTGCTATTACTGAAGTCACTGCCAAAACTTCTCTTGGCTGGTGAAGACGAGGTTTGGCCCGGTCGGTGCCGTTAGCCACAGCTCTCCAAGGGATGCTCTTTTCTTTGAAAGCTTTGTCCAAAGTGAAAGCAGGAGTTTAATTCTGTGTGAATGCCTGGTAGTGTCCATTAGTTTGTCTGGGTGCAGTCTGAAATACTTGATGGTGATCTACAAAGCCCTCGGTCTCTGGAGTACTGCTGGATATTGGGACAGTCTCTTGGCATGTGATACTGCAATGGTCCTCTGAGCAGCTCAGGATTTAATTTCTTGGAAGAAATGAGAATGGGACATTAGCAATGTATTGCCAGCAAAATAATGCTCAGTTCTTAATTCAGTTTTGTCCTCACTGTGCTCTGGCCCAGTTCAGTAGCCTGAGAGTTTGGTTTGCCTGATATCCACAGGTTTGAGAGGATAACAAGGGTTCTTGTTGGATTATTAAATTCTGATTTATAGCAGACAGTATTGCTGGAGAAAATGGAATTTATCTTCGTAGATTGGAATTGATTCTTTTTCCCTCTTAAGTAAGGAGATTAATTATTAAACATCCTGGGCTTTTGTCCTCTGAGCCTAGAGAATTTAAGAGACTTCTCAATGAAATAGAACAGCTTGGTTATTTATAATCTGATGCACTATTAGCATGAATTGAATTAATGTGTTGTGAAGTCTGATCTTATGTGTCTATCTTTGGACATAGTAAGCTCAGTTGCACTCTTCAGTCCTCTTGTAATTCAGAGGTATAGAAATAAATAATTAAAGTCACTTCACCATTTTTTAAATGATGGTTTAAATCACAGTTTTTTCTTTGAAACTAACTTCAAATGTTGTATCTCTACAATTAATATTAAACTGACAATAATTGGATTCCTGACCACTAGTCAGGTCATGTGATTTTTAAATGTCATTGTAAATAAGAGAATATATTAAAAACACCTCTGTAGGCAATCTCCCTTCTCTAAAAACAATAAAATTGTGAAAATCAAATTTCTGAACCTACAAAGACTTCATTTATCTGAGTAATCATTTTGCCTTCTGAGGACATTTGGGTTTCAGTTAAGTGTGCTTTTAGGAAGCTAGTGAAAGGAACAAGTGAAACTGACCACTATAGCAATTCAAAACTATAGCAAAACTTCAAATTAATGCTTACAAAAATTGAATCAGAAATATAAGATTCCCCACTGAAATCATCAGAAATTATTTTAAAATAATTTATTTTCTTAATCTCCCTCTATGCCCTTGTTCTGAGACCTAGGCATTAATCACACTGTATTTGGGAACTTTAAGGAAGGATCTATTCTAATATCTCTTGTATCATTAGCCTTGTTAAAAATAACAAGAGAGAACATATGCTGCTCTTACTTAAAAGGGTCTGAACTGTGTCTGCCACAAACATTATTCAGCAGTCCCTAGAGAAATTTAGGAGTCAGCCAGAATCTCATCTGGGTCTCCTGTTGCAACATAGTCTATCAGCACTTTCTCAAATAGAAGCCAGTGCCTTTTAAGTACAATTCAGCCTTTAATTTGAATAGAAAAGAGCATTGGATTTTTTTTTTTTTCTGAAAATAATTTTACTTTTCCGAGATTTATTTATTTATTTATTTATTTGCTATGGAGTGAAAGAGATACATTAAAACAATGAGTGAAAAAAATAAAAAATAAAAAATCCAGATATAAAACAGAGACATGGACTGTAAACATCAATCCTGACATGACAGCTACATGATCTAATACACCTTCACTTCATATGTTAGCAGAATAGTCTGAGTTTTTTCTCTGCAGCCACACCAGGCTAATGAATATGTGTTTATTCTCAGGAAACAACATTCAGACTGGATACCCAGAACCTGGAGTCAGGCAGATTGAAATGCCCTTTTGATCCTCAGCAGCCGTTTGCATCTGTGATGGCAGGTAAGAAACCATCAGAGCCAGACGCTCAGTGGCTTCATGGGCAGACACCAGGGTCAGAGGCTCAGCAGATGTCACTGGTGAAGAAACTCTGGCCGTGGTCGTGCTTCCGATGCTGCTTTGTGCTCTGGGACCTGGGGGAGCCTTCAGACTGCAGACACCAAACAGTTGGAAGTGCAGCAACACAAACAGAGAAATTTGAGTGGCTGTGAAACCTCTGAGCAGGGTTTCATTCTCACCCAGTCACTTCTCCTTTAAAAAGACAACAACAACAAAAAACCACATGGACAGACAATGTTTCAAGCACTTCTGGGCCTCTTTCCACAATTATCAATATGTTCTGCCCTTTGAAGTCTGCTGACATCCACTATTTCCATAAATACATTTTCGAGGTTTCTATTTACTCGAGTAGCCACTTCTGAAGCTGGAAGCCTAAGAACAAGATAGCACAATCTGCCTGTTGCGTGCATCACAGCGCTGTGTGGTCTGACATTTGGTGCCGAGGAATGTCAGCTTGACCTCTGGATTTCAAACCACTATAAGAGCTACTTTTGTCATGGTTTGGTTCATAGCTTTGGACAATTTTCATTTAACTTGTCCATCAAGCCTATGAATACAAGATAAGAGTGAAGCACCATGACGTTTTCATTTACAGCCAAAGAGTAGTGGTGACAATGCTTTGAAGTATCAGTCACTCTGTGTTATAAAAAGAATATGACTAATGTTCAGTCTTTATTCTCAGATAGTAAGATAGATGATTTGTGATTCTGACCCAACAGATGGGGCAGGACTTCCTTTATTAAAAACAATAGATTAAAGCCAGTGCTTATTCTTCTCAGAGATCCCTAGAACTGTTTAATGACCGTGAAGTCTATTTTTAAAATGGAATTCTAGAAACTTTAACTATTTCTTTTTCTTAATGCAATATAGCTCCATGATTTATTATAGAGTTGGCTAATTTCAGTAGCACTTTAGTACATCGACTTCTTTATTAAATCTTGTGAAATGAAGAAGCTGCTGCGCTTTAGCTAACTAAACCATGAACTTTGGTACATAAAAATTTTATGGCTAGATAATATTAATGATTGGGCTGTTCCAGCATCCCTTCCCTGGTGTCTGTGCCTGGTGTCAAGTGCTTTGCAATAATGTACAAGGAGCATTGTAAAGAGTTACAGGCCTGACCAGAGAATGCATTCTTGACCTATCTTTGGATGATTACTTTATTCCCAAAAGTGCTAGGAGAGCAGTATAGCTCATGGATAAGATACACTGGGACTCAGGGAGCTCAGTTCCCATCTCTGCTACTGGAGAGAGGAATAGCCTTTGGAACATTGTTTCTCTCTGCATGGTTTAATTTATCTGCAAAATGGCAATAAATATTACTTCCTTCCTTCAAAAAGCACTTTGTAATCAGATATAAATATGAGCTAAATATTATTTCCTTTTATTTCCGTTCCTGTATGTAGGTTAACATAAGTGAGTAATTTTCATTCTAACAGCTAATCTCTGAATTGTGCACAGCATTTCCCCCCAAGTAAATTCCACAGATTAATTACATGCTATTGGAAAAACTAGTCTTTCCAGCTAAAAATCACCTGCTCATCATCCATCTTCTATTACAAATTACTGCTCACCAAAACCATTCTGGAAATAACTGGAACTTGGACTGAAAGCCACAAGAAGTGCTGAAAGCGCCTTGTCAGCAGAACCTAGACAAGGATGAGCAGTTTCTGTTAGACCTTCAGGTTTATTGATCACTGAGTGCCTGTCAGTTAGCAAACACCAATTACCCTGCCCATTCCTCATTATGACAAATACCGTACTGAATGCACTATTGTTTCTTTACAAAGGCGACATGCTGTCTGAAAGATGTGCTTTCCAGTACGGTTAAGGAAATAATACATGAGTAACAGCAATATTGAAAAAAAAGAAAGCTAACAGATCTTTTTTTTGGCCAAATAAGGTGTTTGCGGGTCACTGGGTTGTGGGGTTTTTGGTTTGTTTTGATTTTTTTTTTAATGTGTTTATAAATTTTGCAAATGAAATGATACAACGTTTGTGTTGATTGATATTTATTGTAAGTTTGCTCTCAACAAAGGACTTCTCACTAAAATATATTGTGAAATGTTTCTACTCAGAGCATCAGAAAATCTGGAAAGTAATTTTATGTATCACACAGATCATTCAGCTTTTTATATGATTAAGGTCCACTTTTTAAAAACTGACTTACAGTTGCAAGCCATTAAACAAAAACAAAGTTTCTCTGACCAATAAAGATATCTTGTTATTTTTGTAGAAATAAAAGAGAATTGTAAAATGCACAATGTGGTTAAAAAATAATAAAAAAAATAAAATCACAGTAACTCTTTGCTTCCCTTTAGAAAAATACTGAGATCTGAAGGAAAGCAGAAAATATTGTGCAATTCTTAAAGTTGTGAAGTTTTACATTGCTCAGAAAACTGACAGAAAATTAAATAGTAACTGCAATTGTAGCAAAAAAAAAAAAAAAAAAAAAAACAAAAAAAAAAACAACAGTATTATATTAAAATTCTGGCTGCCTTATTCAAGCAAGATGTCATTTATTTTAGTGGATCTACTCACTATGTTAAAATGATCACAGTTTGGGTCTGTAGCCATATTCCTACCATTAACGTTACATAGTTGAGAAGGTGCCTAAAGGTGCATAGTTGAGACTAGTGCCTATATTCCTCTTCATGAATGAAGTGTCAGGCAGAGATCCCTACTTCAGGAAAGGGCCAAGATGAGAAGCTCCTGGGTTGGAGCATCCATAGTGTTTCAGCTCCAACCCAGGATCAGCAAAGCCATGTGTGCTGACAAGGCTGGGTCATGAGAGCAAGCTTGGATTACTAGATGGTCCTCTCCACATCATGCCCCCCCACGCTCATGGGGCATAATTTTCAGTTTGGATATTCTTACATCCCCTTAGGCCAAAGCTTATCAAAGCCTGGAAAGGAGGAATTTTTGATGCCTAAAAGCCTTCCAAAATTATGCATGGACTCCTTCGCTTCTCAGAGATGTTATTATAAATACTACTTCCATTTAATATAAGTAATTTCACAGAACCACAAATCCTATTAAAATATAAGACTATAACACTTTAAAGCATTAAATTAGTTCATAGGCAAATTAGATGCAGGTGATATTCACCCAACAGAACACAAACAGTTGTAATTTGTTTACTCCACAGCTGTAGAAACCCCATTTCTTTTTCATTTGTAGATGAGTATCTTTATGCTGGAACAGCTTCTGATTTCCTTGGCAAAGACACGGCTCTAACACGTTCCCTGGGCCCTTCTCACGACCACCATTACATCAGAACTGACATTTCTGAACATTACTGGCTTACTGGTAAGATCCCAAACATATGCTGTTGTCATTTACATTGTCCCTGTCTCTCTGAAGTTAACAGCCCCTTTCTTAAATAAATATATGTCCAGTAAGTATAAATATAGATACTGTATCATGGTATCTTTGGATTATGTAGACTCTTTTGGAAAAAAGCTCAGTGGAACAAAAATGCACTTGAGAAAAGTCAAAAAGGTGAAAATACTAATTAAGGAAAGAGGAGGAGAGTAAGACCTAATAGTTCTTTCCATCTTTGATCTGTACATCTGTATATAGTGCTATAATTGGAATACTATCATGACTAAAATGCTTTTATTTCCAGTCTTGTTGGAATATTCTTTTTTCCTGATCACTTGTTAAAAGCTGTTCCCTCCAGTATGTTGAAATGACAGACTAGAAATTCCATGTTTTTAGGTAGGAGGTCTTCTCTCTCTCTCTCTCTCATTTTGTATTTTTCCCCCCTTTTTAGACGGGGAAAAATACCTTTTGTTGCTGTCAGAATCATTTTAAAACCACTGAGGGCACCCTAAAATAGCTTCCCAAGCAAAACACTGCTTTTTCTTGTCCGTTAAAAACATTCTGAGCTAGTAAACCCTCTAGAAAACTGGCCACATTTACACCCAGCCGGTCTCAAACCACACACAGAGTAACGTGGAAAACTTCGCTCACAAGCTAACCATGCTCAGTTAAAGCGTCCCCCTTTTAGCTGTCATCTGTCTCTAAAGATGTGGCAACACTGGCCCTGATTCAGGCTGTCTGTGTAACTATTATGGGTGTATTGTAAAGCCAGGGTCTGCTGACCACAGGGTTAAGTTGTCTTCCCAGCAATCAACTTCTGAAAGGCATAATTTTGCCTGTTAACTCTTTGAGACCTCAACAAGAGGAAATATTCATACTTTTATTATTACTTCCCTACTCCTTCTCTCCCTCCTCCTAAGCTGTTGCTCTATATTTATGTCTAGATGTGGCTCCATAACCTCAAGATTTCTCCTGGGGAATGGGGAGGAAAGGAAAAAACACTTCAAGTCAACTTACGTTTCCAGATAGGAGTAGCCCTGCAGAGAGATAGAAAATCTCATACTGCAGTGCTAACATATCCCAGTTTCATCACCTGTACTCTTCAAATGTATGGCTCAACATCTCTGTTGCCCCACCTCTTCTATCTCCTCCCTCGCGTTGCTGCATGTCCCTTGTGCAATTTAGACCAGAAATGGGCTGCATGCAGTATTGGACTGGGATGGGTCCATCCCAGAGGCAGCTCTCTAACCATGTTCCTTAGCATCTGATTTTATTACTGTCTGCTTAGCATGGAAAGACAGTTGGGGTAGCATCCTAAGGGATGCTATAATATCCTAAAAAGAAAGATTTACTGCAGTTTGATCCTAAGGAGCATCTGGTGTTATCATTAGTACATATCCACATCGATGAGCATTACAGGGGGATGAAAGAGGGCTCAGTTCCCAGCACACAAGAACTTATAGCTTAAATATCCAGTTCCAAACATTTCTTCATGATATTAATGATTCTTCATGAGCAGTTTGAGACCAGGGAACAGTACAAGAACATAGGATAAACTAAAGGATTGAGAACTCTTTGTGTTTTAGTTTAGAGGTTGTGAGGGGAAGTCTGCCTTTCTTCTTTCCTATAGATTAGATCATTTTTTTTTATTCTGTTTTCACATCTGTATCTGTGAAAGATTTCTAAGGAGAATAATATATTAACATGTCTGGGGTTGAAAAACAGCTTCAGTGTGGCTGCAGTGTGAAAATATACCCTTGTTATGTAATCACCAAAGACCCCATATATTCTTCAAGTTTACTCTCTTTCCAGCCATATAAGAAACCACAGTCATGTTATAAGACTTCACAAACACAATCCATGCAGTGTTATACTAAGAGCCACAGGCATAAACTAGGTACTTTTAATATTTTGAAATGGTCCTTTTAAAGCTGGAGAAAATTTTGAGTGTAATTCTAAATAATGGGGTCAGTTTTGCAGTAAGCCATAGCGTAGTCAGTATATTGCTAGGTGATTGTGTAACATTACCAATTTCATACATTTTGTGCTTTCAGCCGATATTGGTATAAAAAAAAAAATTTACTTAATTTCAGTTTTAAAACCTCCACTTCATCTAAATCCCGTCTTCCCTAAACCTACTACCCATTGACCAAATATGTGTTAGACCTCCAGGAAAGGTCATACATATTTGAGTAATTGTACAATTAGAAATAAATTATTTCCAGGCGTGAGTCATGTTTTACTTAGGATAAGCATAAAATGTGTAACTTGATTTTTTTTTTTTTTCCAGTGGGCTGCGGAAGTTTTTCTATAATGCACCTTAATATTTTAAAGTGTTTTTGTTGTTGTTGTTGTTGTTTTTCCTTTTTTTTTCTTTTTCTTTTTTTTTAAATTATTATTCCATTCCTGGAAACAAGATTATTCTTTCCTGGGGGAAGGCAGAGAAAGACAAAGCACAAGGGAAAAATGCGTAGGATACCTTCCAGTTCCTTGCAGGGCATCTCTATCTTGACTAATTAAGACATGTTTTAATCTCAGTGACTGAATAGCCGCTCTACAAAGGAGAAAGGGAGGAAGGCAGCTAATCTTTCCCATGACTCACACTCACACAGGCTCATACTCCTGCACGCAGTGGCACTGAAGGATGCTGCCTCCACTCAGCACTGCAGGGCTGGAGAATTGAGTGCTGTCACAGCAGCTGGCCAGAGCTGTTTGTTCCAGAGCTGGGGCCCTGGATGATGTACATGGGGCTGGGCCCCTGCTCCGGAAGGCAAAACCGCCCACTGGAACTGTGTGCCTTCCTCCAGCTGAGATGGCAGAGGAGGGCATCCTGCAATGGGGTACCAGACATACAGGCATCCACTAAATAGCTGCACATTCCTCCCTCCTTTACAGGAAGTTAAAGTCAGAGTTAGGATGAGAGCTTCCCTGCATACATGAATCTTTTTTTTGGTTTGGGGGGTTTGTTTGTTTGTTGTCATTTCAATTTAGTCGTCTTTGCCAGGGACAGATACTTACAGGCAATAACTTCTTTATGTCCTGAATGTTTTGGATGGAATTCAGCTCACTGAGCTTTAAAAGGCAAAAGTTAGCATCCTGTCTGAGCTCAGCCGTTTCAGTTGTCTCTGCCTGTAATTTACAGAGAGAGGTGACACTTCCATGGGGTGACTCACTCCACCTACTGTAGGAATCTGTTTTAAAATAGGATTATTTATCATCACTTTCTTCCTTTCCCCAATCAGTCCCACCCTGAAAGAGGACCTGGGTGAGTGTAGGTTAGGAGCCTGACTACTTTGATGGTTGATGGTTAAAGGTAAATGAGGTGAGCACTGTCTTTTGTATCTTATCATGCCCCATATTTCTGGCAGCCCAGATACAAAGAGCTACTGCAGAAAGTGTCTAGCTGTTTTTGTTCGCCTTTTGATTTCTTTGTTCTAGGATTTGCTATGCATTTGCTGTCCTCTTTTTCTGGATTTAATAATTTTCTCTGGAAGCATTATTAATGCATGAGAGGTTGTCCAGGCTAAAATTAGTGCTTGCTTTAGAAGGGTGAAAATAGAAGGCAGGTAACCTACAGCAAACATGACCACCCCTGGGAACCAGCAGTAAAGGATTGGGTGTAGTAACTATTCCTACCAGACCACAGGAGCATGTTTAAAAAAAGCATGAGCAATACCTGAACTTCTAGTAGCTTCTTTCTCAAAGCTCCTGAAGCCTTTAATTCCCTGTTCTGTTGCATACAGTCTGGCTAGGAAATTAATATGTGGGAAAACTTTCTATTGAAATAATTAAGCGAGGACAGTGGTGTGTATGGGAAAACAAATACTGGTTTAAAATGATCACCATATAATTTATTTCCCATGCAAAGAATCCAAAAACCTAATTCACAATTGATTTGAACTTGCTTTTCTATGTTTTATGGAATGATTACAAGAGATGAGACAAATATTTCATTTGCAGAACACAATGTGCTTTTCAGTTCATGATCTCTTTTATTAAATTGTTTTTAATCTCTTGTTCTTCATATCTTTTATGGTGTATTTTTGTTTGGATTTTACTTTCAAGATCAGTGTTCTCCATTGTGATTTAAAATCATTAAATATTTGTGTTCCTTTAATTTGTTAGAGATTCTTTAAAATCTATTCCAGGAATTGGTATTGAGACATTTGTTTTTTCATTTGGCTTGCCAAGTAAAGCAATGAAATTTATTTTTAAAAGAGCATATATTCAGGGTTTTGTTATGTGATTGTGGATTAAAAAAATAAAAATCTATATGAAATTCAAAAGAATGCTACAGAAGCATTTCACAGGTTACTTTATTTATGAATTGTTTAATAAACTCCATACTACAGAAGCCATATTGGAAGTCATTATGTATTTATTCATTGTTGAAGATCTAATCTTCAGAGGCCTTAAAAGCCCTGAGGAGTATCTGAATATTTGCTTTAGACTCAATTTGAAATCTTCACTTAAGTTTGTTGGGCCTGACATCTTCATCATTTCATTTTTCTGTTGGTGCCATTCTGTAGTGTCAGAAAGGTTTAAAATGGAAGAGGCAATTATGGCAATTTTGACCAATAAATTTACTCTTCTGTTATGAAGGTCCATATGCAGCAGCCCTTGAACATTTTGTCTCAAGTCTTTGACTGTGAACCTTTGAATCAAGGACCCTATTTTTGTTCTCTGTGTACCATAAAGTACAT
Source organism: Anas platyrhynchos (assembly GCF_047663525.1). Taxonomy (NCBI): domain Eukaryota; kingdom Metazoa; phylum Chordata; class Aves; order Anseriformes; family Anatidae; genus Anas; species Anas platyrhynchos. Next base: position 8,752,982 of record NC_092587.1, read on the forward strand.
TGTGTAAACTCCTTGAGGTGAATATGAAGTAATAATCATTAAAAAAAAAAAAAAAAAAAAAAAAGTAAAGACATGAAGATGCAATAAAAGCTATTAATAGTATTTCCCACAAATCACCAATGTTTGCTCTGCCATCTTACACCATACTCCTTACTATCTTTCACTGCAGCCTTACCTGGGACAAAGACCATGAATTTATTACTGAAAGAATGTATCTCAGAGTCAAGGGTCTCTTTGCATTGTATTTGCATAAGCACTTCTGTTTAAAGAAATATAGCATTGCTCCATGGGCCCTCAAAAGAGCTCATTTATTGTAGCACACTGGGGAATGTCTTAAAAAAAATCACATCCCAAAGCATCTGGCTAACTTGTGCAACACAGTGTGGTTGCCTGCCCTGTTGCAGTCTGGAGCCTATGGAATTTGTTTAATTTTTGACTGTAGTCTGTAAGGAAAAAAGAAAATAAAAATGGTGAAAAAGTAGAACAGAAGAAGATAACATGAACATGAGATCTGAATAAGATGGTCAAGAACATGGATGAAGTTCTTGGCCCAATGAGATGCAGGCAGAGATAGGCTTTCTTTGTCAGAGACCAGAAGTAACACAACTGCCATGCCACTCCTTGCAAAAATCAAAATAGCCCAAACAGAATGTTATAGAATCAGCCTGGCTGAGGTTGGAAGGGACCTCTGGAGGCCATCTGGTCCTCAATCCAGGACACCCAGAGCAGGTTGCTCAAGACCATATCCTTTGGCTTTTGGAAATCTCCAAGGAGATTTCTACTTTACTCTACTCTACTCTACTCTACTCTACTCTACTCTACTCTACTCTACTCTACTCTACTCTAGAGGAGACTACAGCCTCTCTGAACAACTTGCTCCCAGATTGATATAACTAACATGTTTTGATGCAAAACAAGGAACTATCTCCTTAAAACTAATTAGAGTCGTGGAGTTTGGTGTGCTAACCTTTTGCTAATGCAAGGCACTGTGTTGGATTTGTAAATAGAGATGGTAGGATTGTTAAAGCACAGGTTTGTAGGAAACTTTTAACTTGGAAAAGATGTCATTTATGTTTGAATTTTTAATCCCATGGATCAATCAAAGTTCTTTCATTCATTTGCAAGCTATCTCTAGTAAACAGTAGTGTATTTCTATACTCATAACTACTGAAATGTGTAATTAAATTAATTAAATTCTACCATGGAATTTGGGGAAAAAACACTTAGCTTGATATTGGTGGTTAGAGAATGAGTGATATGGCAGACTTTTGCAGTCATTGTATTAAAGGTCTTCTTCCTTTCAAACAAGAAATGATATCCAATGCTGCATATTTATTTAAGTTGTAGTAAACTGCATACATAAAAACATCACACCAAGAGCAAATATCTCAGAATCCCTGCTGGTTTTCTCTCAGAGCTTATAACAAACTTGCCACTGTGTGTCTATATAGTGATATATTTATTTCACTGAAAGATGCAATATAAATGTAGATATTTAAGAAGAATTTTAATAACAAGACTTTTCTTCATATTTATAACATCTTTTTTGGGGGGAACTTCTAGGAGCAAAGTTCATTGGAACTTTTCCCATCCCGGATACCTATAACCCAGATGATGACAAAATCTACTTCTTTTTCCGAGAAATATCACAAGATAGTGGCACATCTGACAAGACAATTCTTTCTCGAGTTGGAAGAGTTTGTAAGGTGAGGGCTCTGTCTTTTACACTATTTAAAACGACGTACATTGTTTGAAAAAGATAAAAAGATAAAAGATACAAAGAAAAAGATAAAAATAATTAAAAAAAAATGGTTTGAGCTGTCCTGAAATTTTTCAGAACATACAATGCTACTGCTGTTTGACATGTACTAATCCAAAAAAATACTTAATATTGACTGCATATATTTTATAAAAGCTAATATGCTTATAAATGAAAATCCTTTGTCTAAATGATGATGTATTGACCTTCAGATATGCAACAATGACCTCTGTTTCATAAACTTTTATTAAGGATTGACTTGATGTTGTGTACACAATGGCAAAGTATTTGGATTTTTGTGAAAAGTGCTCAGTGAATGGAGGGATATACAAATCCATCACTTCAACATAGATCAGCACATCGTTTGTGGGCATTACTGAGAGCTGAGGTCATTTGTTTGTTTTTAAGCATTCCTGATAATCAGTTTGGGTGGGACTGGTTTAAAAAAAATGTAGTTTCTGAGCTACATCCACACCCACCTGGAGGTTTTCTTTCCTGTGAAGTGCTGTCTTTGACCTGTTTACAAGCATGAGCCAGGAACTGACTCTGCTGCAGTATAAGAAGTCCCATTTAGTTGGTGCCTGAATTGCTTTAAGAGATTATTTTCTTTACTTTCTCAATCATTATGTTTGTTTTTGCCCCTTATGAAAGATTTCTCCCCTTATGGTATGCATAATGTAGATTTTTATGAGCTGCACTCTTTCTGAATAAGCATCTTTGTCAAGGGAAGAAGCCTCTTCAAACTGTAATGAGAAGATAAACCAATTTCTGTCATATGAAGGCAGTAAATAGTTTGCGGTTGAACAGCCTGCTGGTTTTGCTAATTTAGTCTTCCTGTTATAGTGGAATGGTCTATTGACTTCTGTGACAGACATACTGTCTATCCTCTCCTTTATCACATAATATTTTAGGAAGAGATGCAGTCAAAGTAGATGCTCCCATCCTGTTCTTAAGTCTTTAGTGAATCCGGGTGCACAGGAATTGCTGGCAAAAGACAGAAAATGGGACTTTAAAGTTGTCTTCATATTAATAAACATAAACTTTGAGCAAATGTTTTTCATGTGCCTAACTAGGTATCAGCAACACTATTATAGCAAGCACATTGAGTATGTACATTTCTGTGATATTTTGTTCATTTTTTTCATTTACATGCATTTTCTGAATAAAGCAGATCCTCTGGCAGTGAAAATAGTCTTCTTAAGGAGAAACTTGATAACTAGGGAAGAAGCAAAAGAGTTTGTGATTTGCAGTAAGATACACCTAGCAGAAAGGCACACAGAAAGCTAATGAACACACATTGAAAACAAAGAGCAGATACATGTGCATGAATGCATAAATCTATGACTGTTCTGCAGACCAGCAAACTTCTAACAACTGAGATTTCAGTGACCACAGCCATTTCACACTTCTGTCCTTGACCTAAAATGTTAAGAAAACAGAAAAAAACACCTCATTCATAAATCAGTTCTCTAGTAGGTTTTTAGCCAGACGAAAGAATGGATAATCTGTAGTTGGGTATTTCACAGTGGTGTGATTAATGGCAGAATGGAAATGCAAACACACATGATTTGCAGCTAGACATGGCATTTGCTGATTATGAGAAAGCACTTAATGCATTAGGAAAAATTGGTAGACAACAATTTTCAAGTCAAGGCACTGGGGAGATTATATTAAACTAAGATATATTAGCTAGAGATGTCCAACATCCTCTACCTAGAGAATAAGCTGATAAGGTATCATAATAAAAGCAAAAGTATTGCAAGAAGATCCTAACAACTGTGTGTAATCGTACCTTGCATTCAAGGTATTGAATGGGCAAAAACAAGACTGAATTTGTAGGGTAACCATGTTAAGTGGAAATAAATTGTTTTGAATTTTATTTTTAATAGTCAAACCAACACAACAGAAACTGGTAAGTAAGGTGATTATTATTAATGTTATTATTAATGTTTTATACCATCTTCTTTACTGAGTGCTTCCTGATGGATTCAGAATTCTCTTGATAGTTTATACTCCTGTGTTTTTGTATGACTGTCTTCATTATCTTGCAAATTGTGAAAATTATTAAAATATAAGTAGAATTATTATATTTAATATAAGTTAAAATGCACAAATAAACTCCTATGTTTACAGACTAAGATCCTCTGTATCTGTGGTCTGCTGTAACACCTCTGTTATGATTAGTCCTCTCCAGTATAAGATCCATGTCTTTGGTTAAAATGATGGATAAAACTACAATTTCTGCTTGCACTGTCTCCTAAATGTACTGTATAACATTAAACTTTTGCTTTCTTTCCTCAGCAAGCATGGAGTAATGGTGGATGGGAGAGCAGAAATTTTTGAAATCATTTGCTTGGTGTAATCCCAATTTTTCTCTACTAGAGCTCAATTGCTGTCTACCTCACTGTGCCTTAGGGCTCCTGTACATTAACGCCAGAAACACATGCTGAAATTAGAATAGGCTTTGTTTTTAATAAGGAGGTTAGTCAATGCAGCCTATTCTTTGGCTAATTTTCAGTGACTCAACAATATGGTCTCTCACTGATCTTACCCCTTAGGGAAAATCTTCTCTGGAAAGCATTCCCTTTTCCCAGCTACTTACACACCCAGAAGATTATAATGCTCTCACTGGCAGCTCTTTGCCCAGAGTCAAACAGCTGTCACTTGTCCTGTTCATAAGACCATACTTATACTTACCGTCTCGAAGCTTGTGTTGTAATAACACAGCCACTATAGCAGTAAATAGCACTAATTTAGATTTGCGTCATCTGCATTCTGTAGATCACCAGGGGATATCAGTATGAATTGGAAGGAAGTGTTTTCAACAGTCACTTTCAGAGTCAGTTGTGTAATTTATCATGGCAAATGGCATTTTCTATTTTTGGTTTGAGGGAGGTGGAAAAGTAGCATTGGCCTATCCATATTACCTGCTACTACTTATAGTATGTTTCTCCTTTTATAAAGAATAATGTGTTAGGTTATTTGCTTTCTTTTCAAGAACAGTCATAAGTGAAGAGAGAGAAATACTATTAAATATTTGCCAGTGATATGTATCTATTTTTTTAAAACATACAGGTACACTTGTGCATATTACATGCATCATACAAACCTTAACATCTTAAAAGCATGGGTCCATATATTTCTATTTCTAGAAACACAAGATTAAACTGTTACAGCTCCACTCTCTTCAAGCCCACACTGCAGAACAATCTTGCATTAGCCAAAGACATGACACAGTCATTACACACTGAGTCTCATTTTGAAAACAAAATGCATCATCTCTGCACTGTGCCCTTTGCAGTCAAATAACAAGTCAGCTACTTTTTTTTTTTTTGTATACATGTCCACCACAAAATAATTACAGAATTGGGATTGCATTTAAGGACAACCTCGCGTATGCACAAATCTAACCCTAGAAAAGGTTTCCCTCCTATTTTTCCCTCACAAAGTGAGAAATAAAAATCCTAACTGCAGAAGCCCACATAAATGTTTTGAATAAGGAAGAAGGTTGTTGGAGTTTTTGTTTGCTTTCTCTATAACATCACATTTTTTTCATAGTTAAAACCTCATTCTATTGGAATGGAGTGGAAATTAGCCAAAAGTGGTAGTTTCTCTGCTACAGTATGAAAATCCTGTTTATTGTTACAGCACTATGTATTTGCTGTATTATAAGCTTCTCTTTAATGCTTTTGGTGATGTATTGCAAAAATTAGTGCATGCAGTCTCAGAGTCTGATTTCCAGGAGAACTCAACTGCCAAGAAATCAGACTTAAGCCCCTGATGTTGTTTTCGTATTTCCCATAGTGTTCAACACCCAGAAGTATCCTTTGTTCTAGTGGGAACAAGTGAGCTCTTTGTCTTTTTTTTTTTTCCTTTTTTTTTTTTTTTTTTTTTTTTTTTTTGAGGGGGTCGGGTTTGGTGGCTGTTATGCCATTCCACCCTAATATATACCCAGCTGTACCTGGGGATGAGAATATACTAATTAGGCACAGCCCTCTAGGTTAAAATGTACTTTCTAAAGGCACTGGAATGTAATCATTTTAAGCACTCCTGAGTTGAGAGTGCGGGACACACCCTGCATTCCACCTTAGGGTAATGTGATTTATTTCCAAAGCCATGAACACGAGCAGAGTTCAAGGCCATGACCTTGCCTCCTGTCTGGTGTTTAAGGCAATTTGTATTCCTGGAGTGGCAGCAGGGAGCTATTCCACCCCTTGCCTGAGTACAGGGTCTCCAGTGGGCTCTGATGTGGGACTGCTGGCGTGCAAAAGCTGGGGGGTGGTTTTTTTTTTTTTTTTTGTACTGGAAATAGTCTAGCCATGCCTTTACTGTGACTGGAAGTAACTGGGTCATTAACATTCTTTGTACTTCTATATCATGTAATGCATCATTGTGTAGATAATTGATCTCTCTCCACAAAACATTGGAGTTATCCACATAGTGTAATGCTTTACCAGTCAGCAATATTAGCTAGGATCCCGGAAGCGAAATAGCCATGTTAACATGTTCTCAGCAGGGTTAATTAGTCTGGGCTCACCGCCATACTCGTGTAACTATCCTGCTTCCAGTTCTGCAGGCAACTCATTCCAGACTAGATTTAACTTACTGCGTACTACATGCTTACATACTTTCTTCGTCACCATAATATTGCCTAGCCGCAATGCTAACCAAAGCTAGTGGTTTGTATATTTATTTATTTATTGAAATCTCTGTGATCATGATTAAAATCATTTAGAAAAAGTAATCCCTAAGAAAACTTTGGCCCTTATTTGACAGCTGGGCAGTTTTGCAGCTGTGTATCCTTCAGCAGCCTGCTCCTCCTGGACTTCCAACTTTGACATTTTAATGTTATATGCTGTCTGAAAGTTTTCAGATATTGTAGAAAAGCAGATGCTCATCAAGATGATTTCATTTTAAGGACTGGTGTGCTGGAGACAGCCCAGCTCCATACAATATTTGTTTTCTAACTGTGATGAATTATGAGATATAACACCAGGCTTTGACAAGTCTTTTGGTCCAGCTTTCCTTATTGGCAAGGGTACAGGCACAGTATAGGAAGTTTGGTATGTTTTTGTCTCTCATGGGTGCATTTCAACAATGTAACTGGAGTTTGTTTTGTTTTGTTTTGTTTTGTTTGGAGGTGTGTCATGAGTTGCAGATGAAGCAAAAATATGTAAGATATGCTTATATATAAAGAGGTGTGACTGCATTTTACTGAGCCTCAGGGAAAATGAAAAAGAAATTACAGTGTCAATATAGTGCTTTAAAAGCTGGATTACGGAAATGCAGCTGCACAACCTCTGAAGCAAATTCTAGAAATCATCTCAGTTGCCTGAGACACTCATTGCCAGAACATGTTTTTGACAACCCAGAAGCTCAGAAGTGAGGAACTTGCAGAGTTAATTGGAGTGATGTACCAATGCATAATCCAAAATTCTGGAGTTCAGAGTGCTTTGATTCAGACTTTTGTACATCTTTAAGACAGTAAATGACTTTGTGATTTTGGAATTTTTCTAATGTGACAAAATTAGCTCTCTGAATTTTTTCTTTCAGTACCATTAACCTGAAGATGTACTCTTCATGGTTTACTGTTCAGACTTTACTGATGTTTATTGACTAGTGCTGAAATCTAAAGAGATCTGAAAGACCTACCTCTGTTTTGTTCATCTGCTTTTCCTGCTCTATGTCTTTGGTTGTGTATACTGAGATCACACTGGCCCACACTAGTGGCTTTAGGCGCTTGACAGTGTCAAAGCTAAGAAAGTATCCAGGCATCCACCTCAGTTGGTAAATGAAGATGACTATTTTTTTAAAGGAAGATGCAACACCTTCCATCTTCAATCCAAATTGTTCTTTGAAGGCCATATTTTCCACTAATTATAATGGGAGCTTTGTTGTACTGGGTCCTGAGGATGTGAAATTCAAAACATTCCTATTTAAGAATGTGAAATTTTATGGCAAATTCAGGCCTATTTGTTCAGACAGAAACCAATTTAACCTAGTGTTGCCTCACGCTGTTTTACAATACTTCTGTATAAGATTTCACAGTGCCCTTAATGCACTCAAACATACAAACTCACCCCTTCTATATGACACTAATTGTGTGATCCTTCTAACCACTTGTCTTGCTTGCGGCTTCACGATCAAAATGGTAGATATCGTAAGTTGAAGTTTTGTTGTTTTTTTTTTTTAACCTGTCATTTTATATCCTTTTATGTATTTATATCATGTAATTTATATTAAGTATATATGAAACTACAGATAAAAAACAGGTAAAGGCAATTCAAACATACTGGAATAAACCACAAACAGATTATACCCAAAATTTAAGGTAGATTTTCCTGAGAGTTAATTAACATTTTTGTTTGGTTGAGCCATAATTTTTTTGCTCAATTCAAATTTCCACTGAGGTTAAAGCGAACAGCCTAATGAAATACATCTATTTTGTGTCAGCCTTTAAACAGTTCTGGGGAGTGTTCTTAGTATTGTCAAACCTGTTGGAGGTAATTTCAGCAGGGTTACGAAATGACTCTGAATGACTCTGCAGTATAATGGTACTTTATCACTTCAAAGTCTAAAAAGCTTAATTTTATTATTTCATTTGTCCCAAATCACATTCCGACATGCTCTCTCTCTCCCTTTCTTTTTATCTTAACCTGTTAGTTTCTGTAATGTCCCTGTTCCCTCCTCCGCCCCCCCCCCCCCCCCATATGCTTTGCAACCATCCAGAAGATCTCTTTGCTGGTTAGATTTTCCAATTTGGATCTCATCCAAAGTTAATTCAGTAGAAATGTCTGAGTGTGTGATGTTTAAACACTTTCCAAAATAAAAATCACCATTTTCCATAGTGAACCAAACAATTATGTATGCTTAATGTGAGTACATTACCATTCTGAATGAAATAACAACAAATCCACTTGACGAGCAAGAACTCAAAGCTACAATATAGTTTCTTACACCCATAGTTCAGACAGAAGGCATTTTCACACAGATGTGGCCTATAGTCTTGTAGTTTGAGCTATGGTTTTCAGTTGCAGTAACGACCCTCTTTCCACTAGTCTTAATGCCTAGAAAGATGTGATTGCCCAGAGAGGCATTCTTACCCATAGGTTTCATATCAGTTTTCCAGTGATGGGTTGTGTGATCAATGGGCTTGGTAATTTTGCCATAGATCCAGCTACTTGAGTTTCATTCTAGTTTCAAGCCAAAGGCTTCCCTCATTCAGTCCTTCTGGGCATTTACTCATTTCAGCCACGAAAGTCAAAAACAAGCATTCCACTAACCACAGCACTCCTGCATGCTTCTGGTAATAGAGATGTGTGCCCCTCCTGTCTTAAGTCTGCTGTCTAGATAGGGCAGAGGTTGAGGCAAATGTTTATCTTTTCTATTTGTTTTGGTTTCAATATCTATATTTGACCCTGGTTGTACAATCAACTTTGTACATGCACAGCGGTTGATAAATGATTTGATCCACAAGCTATAATCTTAGTCTATAGAAGATACTAGTTAACCTCTCCAACTCCTTTTGCACCAATCAGTGTGGATTATGCTAAGGGAATGAAGCCAGCCAGTACAAAGGTATGAGGGCAGTGAATCCACTGCACTAATGCTGAGGACCATTTAGTCAAAGTGCCTGACCAATGGCACTGTCTCAAGATGGGGACAGTAAGCAGGCAGCAGGACAAGGTATGCAGTAGGCTCTGGACTGTGATGGGCTATGATTTCAGAAAGGTATTCAAGAGTGTCAGCTCCCAGGGATCAAAAAGCAGTCTGGGGTTTTCCACACCTGTAATCTTGAATTATGGATTGTCTGTTTCAAGAGGTGATGGTATTCAACTCTCCAGAAAAATATAGAAATTATTATAAAAATATTCTCTGTAAACAGGTTTGCTTAGGGAAAACTTAATGGCAAATTAAGCAAATCTAGAGGAACTTCTGAATATGCTGTTGGAGGTGATAAGGGACAGTTAGTCTGCTCTCTGAGACAGTTTGAGAAGCACCGTAGAGCTATCCAGTTGATGCTTGGTTGCATCAATATATCAATATATTAAAAAGAACTTCTTTACTGAAAGGGTTGTTAGGCATTGGAATAGGCTGTCCTGGGGAAGTGGTTCAGGCGCCATCCCTGGAGGTCTTTAAAAGACATTTAGATGTAGAGTTTAGTGATGTGTTTTAGTGGAGGAATTGTTAGTGTTAAGTCAGAGGTTGAACTAGGTGATCTTGGAGTTCTCTTCCAACCTAGACCCTGGTAAGCAGGAAGGCTAAATTTATTCCAGGCTTTCTTGTTGAGGTAATGTGTGACTCAGGCTCTTCCTATCAGTGGTTCATGTACATTCACATCTTTAGTTCTCCTGTCTGATTGTGTGCAGATGCTACTGCAGTGTTAGAGAACTTACAATGTACAGTCTGTAGGCTGAAGCATTTATCCCATTCTGCCAGGCTAGACTCTGCAAGGGATATCTCTGTGACAAAACACATTATGCACAAGGCCAAGTCCTGAACACATCATGATCCTTGGATCAACTAGCTTAAGCAGCAGAAACAGCAAAACTAGCAATATCTACTGTGTCCAGATGGGTTGGTGTCTTATATGAAGCAATTTGCAATCCTGTAATAAGAAGCTTTCCCTGTGAAAGATTCGGTCATCTCATATAAACAGCAGAATTACTAAATAGTCACCACTCTCACTTGAAGATGGAAACTGTGCACATAGAGATGAACTGACTTTCCAAGTTTACTCTAGGTATCCATAGCAAAGAGCAAGCAGTCACAGATCTAAATTGCATGCACCTCCTTTCTCTTGTTTATATTGCAAGTGTATTTTTATTCTCTCTCTCAGTCACACTTCATGGATTGCTTGATGTTTTTGGACCTGAACCATAGCTTGCTGAAATCATGGGAGGAATCTTTTATCTGACATCAATATGGTTTAGAACAGAACTTTTCAACCTAAATTTATGAAGAAGGAAGTCTTACTTTCCTGTGTTATGCCAGTACCTGACAGGATAAGGCCAGAATACAGAAAATAAAACCTAATAATTAAAAATAAAAATAAAAATAAACATTTGAAGACAGAAGTCCACTGATAAGGCTGTTGGCTGTTTCACTGTTTATAAACATAATTTAAGTCTGCTAGAAGTGTTTTTTTTTTTGTTTGTTTTGTTTTTGTTTGTTTTTTGTTTTCTTGTTTATGTGCCCCCTGCCTCCCTTCCTCCTCATAATGTATGATTTTGCTGCTGGGCAATGCATTTTTTTTTTTTTTTCTGATGGCTTTGTAACTTAGCTAGGCTGCCCAAAAGGGAAAAGGCTCCAGGGTCTTTTGCAGTTTCAGCACTTCTTCCCTCTGTTCTCCAATATTTCCTTTTACTGAGGCCAGGAATTTGCTTTGGATGGTCCTTTTGCACATCTTGCCACTGGCTCTAATTAATAACCTGCTTCTAGAATTTTCACTAATTGTCTTTTTTTTTTTTTTTTTTTTTTTAAGTGACTGTTCAGGATAATCACTGTCTTTAAAGTTTTATGAATCACAGCGTTTGACATCTTTGATGTTGATTGATTTTCAGAAAACTGCACTTTTTGTTCTAGTGTTCATTTTGTCACTGTTACTCACAAACAAATAAGAGATTTAAAACCCCATCGATGCAGATGTTCTTTAGCCTTGCTGCCATCTGTTTTCCTGCCTACTGGATTCCAACACATATATTTGTAAATTTCAATGAAGCTATATGATGTATAAGATAAAATAGAGTAGAAAATATGACCAACCTATTTTTTAAGTGAATTTTTAAATCATTTATTCATTGACTGTAGTCTGATATTTTTTTTATTTTCTCAATAATCTGGTAACTTATCACAGATCAGAGTTTTTGAAAAGCAAGTTGTTTTGTTCTTTTGTACATAAATTACAGGACCAAAGTTGAGATTTGCATAGAGGTCTCCAAAGGAAGACATTTTATACAACCTTATTTTACTTCACAAATTTTGCATTGTGACATTTAAACAACATTCTTTATTGCTTTCAGAAAACCTTACTTACACGTGAACCTGGGTTCACTGAAGTTGTGTATTAAATATTTAAATTCTTACAATAGCTTGGTAGTAATTGTTTTTTTGTTGTTTATTTATTTATTTATTATTTTTAGAACAAATTCATAACAAAAAGATAAAAATTGAAGATTTTTGTAGAATAAAAATATTTTTAATTAAAAATACATATTTAATTTATTTTTAATTTATTTCAATTGAAATCATACTGGATTTCTTCCCAAATTTTGTAGATATTTTCTGTGTTTAGGTCTTTGTGTTCTTTTTGGTATTCTTTCCTCAACACATGACAGATTGAACTGCCCACCTTCTAGTTGGCAATAATCTAAATCTCTAACCCATGCAAACACTAGCAACTGAGATTTTACAGGCACTTCTTCCTGTTAAAAAAAAGGTATTTCAGGCGGAAGTGTTGGTATCTCTTACAGTTTGTGAGATTACGAAGCAGTAAGTGCTAATTAAACCTTTATTTATATTCAAAAAGAAATATGCAGTCCTAAGTGCCTTCATCTGTAATGTAACAAAGTTTATAGTAAACACTGCTAATCCAGTTTGCTTAGAAGTGATATTTATGAAGATAAAATTTCAGATGCTTGTGGCTGCTCAAGTGGCTGTTACAAGTACATTAGTAATGTTTTGGGAATGAAGGTTTTCTTCATTCTGCCTTTCCCTTCTCTTTGCACTTAAATTTTTCTTGTCTCATCTGCCTAAAATGTTTACTGTTCTTTGTCTTCAGTATCAGTGTCTCTTGGCTGAAATAATTTCAATAAATCAAATTTAACACACATTTCTCTCATTGCTGAGACCAGTTCTTGCTTGGTGTAAATTGGTCCAGCAGTCATTTAGGATGTGGAAACTTTGTGCTGAAACCCTGTTCCTGGTCACTTATGCATTGACTGGTCTCTGCTTTGGTGATTTGCTCTCCAGTTTTTCTTATCTACTGACTATCCAGCCTGTACATCTTATTATATAAATACCATACTTTACAACCAGCTTGCAGTATTTGAACACATCATTAATTCATTGTAGACTGATATTAACTATTGTCTTCTTTTTGTACCAACGCAGTCTCAAACAGATTTTCAGGCTGTACATGTATGTCTTCTGACAAACCTTTCAGAGGCCAATAATAATGAACTATGGTGGTCCAAGGAATCTGTAGCAGAGTAGGCAGATATGATTCAAAGCTAATGAGTTTATACTAATGTGGTCTGAAGGTGAATCATCACATGTTCTCCAGCAGCTGAAGCTTTGAGACATATCTCATAGTCTGACCTAATATGAACCATAAAATGTTGTTAGGAAAGGAGGGGGGACACCTCCTTTAAAGCATAGAGATGTTCAGAGATTTCTCAGACAACTACTGTTTGAGAGCCCAGGAGCACAAATATGCCTAAATTGTTAATAGGTTTTGAACCCTGTGCTTTGAGCTGAGCTAACACCACCTGTAGATAAAACTGCCACAGCCTTTGGCAATTCCTGCACTTTATCCACCAGTGAATCTTGAGCACATTTTAGGAAAACAAAGACACTGCATTATTCAGAGATGACACGAAGAGTTGAAGAGTATTATATGACTGTAAATCAAACTAAAAAATTACATTTTTTTTTTTAAAGGAAAAAAATAGAAAATGTTCGTTTTGCTATATTCAGCAAAAGCAGTAGGAAGAAGCATATTGGTGGATATGTCAGTACAAGTACACATTTTTAAACCATTGAAAGGTCCTTTGTGTCTGATTTCTGCAACAAGACTTTTTTTTTTTTTTTTTTTTTTTAACACTCTGGCCTCAGAGGAACTTAGTAAATCATGAAGTGCTGGCTGGTCATTGAATTCCCTTGCTGCTTTGTATATAGTACAGTATTATTGGCACCATTTGGATCTATCCTTCAAACTTAAGACACACTTAGTGAATGTCTGTATTAATGTCTTTTACATTCAAGTAACATAGTTAACATCATGTCCTGGCTTGAGAGTGAGGAAATACGGATACATCTTATACTCAGTGGAATCTTATACTTTAAAGAACATAGCACTTGCTAAAACTGCTTCCTTCAAGAACAGGATTTGGTTCACACTACTCTCTAGGAATTCAGTGAAACTACCGATACATTTCAAACAAGCATTTACAAAAATTTTCTGTTGGATTAAGGGTGGTAAAACACAAGTATGTATTTTCCAATCTGTTGCAGGAGGAGCTCAATGCCTGCAATGGCAGGAGCCTGAGAAAGACATTTTTCTTTTTTATTATTATTTTTTGCCCCCACTGCAGCTTCATCATATCTTGCTTCCTCCCCTGTTCCTGATCCTAGCCTGGTTTTTAGAGACATCTCAGGAGCCAGTGATGCTGTTCCCCATCCACTAGAAACCTAAGTGGATGCCCTGCAATGTGAGAATTCCTTAGCTAATCCGAAATGCTAGAGGAAGAAAAAGCTTAAAGCTTTTTGGTTTTTAAGATTCTTTCTTGCATCTTTGTTTGGGTTTAATTAGTCAAAAAAGTTTATCTGTCACGCCTTTGAACAGAACACACACATGCAAAGCTTATTTTTCCTATTGGCTTAAGGCTGCTAATTTTGACACCTTTGTAATAAATCTGTTGGCTAGATGCAAAGCTCCAGGCTTGGCAGGACTTCAGGAAATCAAGAGGGGAGGTAGCAATTCTTGTAAGAACATGAGTTCCAAAGGCGATAGATTAACAAGAATCATTTCCAACTGAGCTAACCTATTTAAAAGTAGCAAATGCATGAAAAGGAGAGCTGGTTAGAGTACATTACCAGAGAAGTGTTACTCCTTGTGAGATGAATTTCAGCACATTAAACCATCTTTCTGAATGCCTCTAATATTTATGATACAGCCCTGAAGGGCCAAATACAGTCCATGGAAATACTACATAATACCCTTACAGTTACAAAGCCAAAGAAAGAAAGAAAGATTTCTCCTAATAAATCCAGATGAAATGAATAGTTATGACCAAATTTGTTGTGCTTAATTATACAGCACAGGCCCAATGAGCTTCAAATTTTGTAAATGAAAACAAAACGGCATCTCCTACAGCTGAGAGACTACTCTTGGCGATAAGAACATTTCTCTTACAGGATTGAATTCATGGTTCCTGCTGGAGTAGCACTGTCCTTAAAGATGTCAGCTTGAAAAACCTGGGGCATAAATAGAATTGCAGAACCTAAATGCATCTGTTATTTGGAGCCAAAGAGGACAGATAAATGTCATTCAGTACATTCTTCATACACTCAGTGGAAGAAGAAAAGCTCCTAAACAGACACTTAAATTGAGCTTCCTATAATTTAAAACTTTCTTCTAAGTGCCACTCCTCCCACACAACTCCTTCTCTCTCTCTTTTTTTTTTTTCCTTTCCTAACAGTCTATTACTACGTTTTTTTTTTTTTTTTTTCATATTCCTTCTCATAATGCTCATTTTTTTGGGGAAAATTTCTGATGTGGTATTCCATTTCCCTCACAGAAAAAAAAAAAAGGATAATGTCTAAATATTCTAGAAATATCTTAATTTCTGAAATGTAGCTAAATGGAATTAGTGTACCTTTAGTGTATCCTTTCACCTATGTAACTGAAGCATGTGGAATCATAGGATCAAAGTCAATAGAAGGACACCTACTCTTCAGGATAATTCAGTTTTCAAGTGACCCTCTGTGATGTTTTTCTTTCTCTGTTAACCAAAGGGAACTTGGGCAAGTGTGCTCATATCTTGGAAACCTACAGTAAAAGATATTTAAAGAAAAAAAAAAAATCCTTTCTGTGGAGGAAGAAATGATGATTCCATAAAAAAGACTATTGAAATAATATGACTGTTTTTCCGAATGCTGTGCACTTGTTTTTCCAAAATCTGTGTACTATATAAACAAAACGACACAGTACTTACGTCTCTGGAACAGAGGAACAGATGATGAACATATTTTCTCTCTTTTTTTTTTTTTTTCTTTTCTCTCTTTCTTTCTCTCTTTTTTTCTGTCTTTCTTTCTCTCTTTCTTTTCCTCCCTGCCTCCCTCCCTCCCTTCCTTCCTTCTCTTTTTTTTTTTTTTTAAATCTATCCAGAATGTTGTGTATTATTTTTGAGTTTGTAAACAATTCTTGAAGAACCATTGATTGCAAAAATTAGCATTACAGAGAACAAGAAATCACATGATATAACATATGCTTCACAGCATTCCAGCTGTGGAGCAGTTCTAAGAACATTGCAAACAGATTTGGGTATAATTAGGAGTTTTTAATTGCTCATTGCTGAACTGAGAAGTGACTACTCTAGCTACTTATAAAAAGGTTGTCTTGCACTTTTATATCATGTGTTAGAACTGTTCTTATTTTTTTTTAGTAATTTAGTCTTTTCATTTTGTTTTTACTAGAATGATATGGGAGGTCAACGGAGCCTAATAAACAAGTGGACTACTTTTCTGAAAGCCAGGCTTGTGTGTTCAATACCTGGTCCTGAAGGAGCAGACACACATTTTGATGAGCTGCGTAAGTTGAGTTATCTTTGATGGATTATTTTGTCATCAGCTTTGCTTTTTTTTTTTTTTTTTTTTTTATTTCTTTGTTGGTTGATTGTTTTTGTTTTTCTTTTTAGAAAAGTACCATATCTAATTCTGATTTTACTAAATTTCCAAGTAGCTCCCAAGTTGGAAAGTATATTATTTATTATAATAATATTATAATTCTATATAAAAAACAGACTACCTGCAAATGGGAAAACGTCAGAATATTAGTACAAATTTACATGGCAGATGTTAGACAAAAATAAATATTTGTTATATTTTTACAAATCTTCAAATTATAATTGATAAATGCAGAAATGTTCAATGAATGTTTAATAAAAAATAAATAAATATGTTCCCATTACAGAAGATATATTCCTGCTTTCTACAAGAGATGAGAGAAACCCTCTTGTATATGGAGTCTTCACTACAACAAGGTGTGTATTAGGAACATGTTTACCTCTCGAAACAAATGCAGAAGACCTTAATTGGGGATAGATTAATTATTTAATGAATCTCTCAGCTGTTTATTTTATTGAGGTGCTTTATGTAATATTGTCAGGAAGGAAATTATTATTTTGTTCCTGTAACCTTTGATTTAAGTGTAAATAATAAGGATAGGTAATATACTGCACAGTGCAATTACAAAGAAAAATTACCAAGATACTCCTTAACTAAGAAGCAACCACTACTGTGGCTCCATAGCCACATATTTTGTGTGATATATAATCACACAAAAATATTTAGAATTGAATTGAGTGTAACACAATTAATGACATAGCACATGAAGTAGCTGAAATACATGCCACTCAACAGCCTGGGATGGTGTTCTTTGGGAAAGTGATTTCTTATTTATTTATTTATAGAAAAATACATAGGAAAATAAACAAATAAATAAATGTTTATTTCTAACTCTTTAATTATCTCGTAAATGCAATTTTAATTCTCGGGCACATCATCTGTGTTATCACTAAAATACAGACTTTCAGAAGTGAACATAGGATGTCCTTCATCTGTAGAAAACTATAAATTTAATAGTTAATAAATGGTATCTGGAATCTGCTGAATACTAGAAAAAATGACAGTCTATGAAGTGATCCCAAAGGCTAACAAGTTCAGGTTTCATCTGAGCAAAGCTTTACACTGTAATGATAGTAACATTAAATATCTGTACTTATCAGACCTGTCCACATTGTCTGTTATTTAGCACCACTTATATCAGCTCTCAGGTGCAGGGTTGATCGAAAACCCATCTCACTCAGTGGAATTAATTAATTCACTGAAGGAGGTGTGCACTGAAGATGTGCTTATCAGTCTGTCTTCTTTTTGCAGCTCCGTCTTCAAAGGCTCTGCAGTTTGTGTGTACAGCATGGCAGATATCAGAGCTGTTTTCAATGGCCCCTATGCTCACAAAGAGAGTGTGGATCATCGATGGGTGCAATATGAAGGTCGTATCCCATATCCTAGACCTGGTACAGTAAGTGTCTCCTTAATTACATACTTCTATTTTCACTCAAAGGCAATCATACTTTTCTCCCCTCCATGGACTGTCAATTTATATTTTCCACTCAGGATGTTTCAAATTATCCTCACAACCCTATCTCTTCTGTTGAGAGCTCAGACTTCTACCTACCCTTTTTCTGTTTATATATATAAATATACATTTTCCATTTCTTTGAGATAACATTGTGTCCAGACTTTTTATTTTCTGATTGTCTCCTATTGTGGTCTCTTACTGTCCAGCTGTATTTCCATTTGTTGGGATCACCTATGAGGCACCAATACTTTATAAAAAGCCAAAAACATTTATTTATGGAGGATTAAATTATGATAAGGTATTTTATTTGGAGTCTTGTATTTCTGTTAACTTTGCATTTGTTAAAATCCCATTCCTTGAGATATGGTCATTGATTCTACCATGTGTGTTTGGGCATGTGTTGTGTTTTGAAATGAAATAAAGAGTTAGTTGTTACAGATTTTGTGTGATGGAAGACAAGTAATAGGAGGAAAAGTGAAGTTTAATACCCGAAAAATTCTAAATTCAAATCTGTTAGACTTGAGATGTAACCATCAGGTCAAAAATGTTGAAAGAATTTAGTAAAGGCTTTCTGTACTTCTGTCTTGATATTAAATTTGGAAAGGCATGAACCCACAGCTACAGCTGGGGGGAAAAGGGTATGTCTAAAAAATGCATTTACTTTTAAAACATCAGCAAAACTTTGAGCAACTCTTGCTACAATCACTGTAAAAGAGCAGTGATTTAAGAATAAGACAGATACTATCCAGGACATCTTTACATTATCTTGGTCTGGTATTCATTGAATTCTAGTATTCATTAGTACTAGAGAGCTGCATAAATCTAGCCAAATACTGAGCTACTGAGGTTGGACTGCTGCTCCTACCTTGCCTAGAAGTCACCTGGTTGTCCCTACACTATTTCTCTGACATCTGCATTGGTGTAACCGTTGCTTCAAGCCATATTATCTTGCTCATTTACCTCTTTCTTTTTTTTTTTTTTTCCACACTCTTTCTTGTATCTTTGTGTTTTCTTCATCATCCAGTGGATCCAGTGGATCCAACTGTTTGGTCCATTACCTTGCTCCCTGTTGCATTTGGTCATCTTTAGCTTCAGCAGGTCATGCCATGTGCTCTGATTATCTCCTCTCAGAACTGTAGGCGGGTGGGAAAGGAAAGCTTTCCATAAACAGTAAGGCAGCTCCAGCCTAAGATCTGCGCTGCTGGAGCAAATAAGCTCCTAATTTAGACACTGCAGGATTACACATCTCTCTCTCATGCAGAATATATGGTGCCCCCAGAAAAGAAGACTACATTTAATTCTTTTACTATTATTATTATTTTAGCATGCGCAGCTCTGGTTAAGAAGTGCAGATACGTTTAGTTTTAAGTACAAAAATGGTGCCTGTGAGAACAATAGCTGGTCCCATGGTATCTAAAGAGATTAAAATAACTCTCTTGAAAACCTCACAGTGCCCCATAAGGATGAACACTCTGCACAGATAGATGGGTCATAAGCTCATTGCATTTTTGAGTGTATTAGCCATCACATGGTTGAGCTGGGATTCACAAGGAAGGAAACATGTCAAGCTGAAGCATGTCAATGCTGATCTTTATCACTGATTTGAATATCTATACTCAAAAGTATTTTAAAAGTTGGAAAGTTTAAAGTAAATGGATATTTTCCATGAGCAACCCCTTCACTCTCTAACTGCTTCCTTTAAACACCTGATAACAGCCGTGAGAAAATGGTCTGGTAAAAATCCTTAGGAACTCTGTACCCAGTGGATTTCTGTAGGAGTTTGTCTGATCAGGAGCTGAGAAGGGAAGTGGAATTTTACTGAAGAAAGTTCTCTAAAGGGAGATATCTGTAATATTTACTATGTAGATAAGGTAAACATATTGCTGCATACTTATTTATCATTAGTCTTACAGAGCTGGAATAGGCTTGGATTACAACATACTTCGGGCTTGGTAGTTTAAAATAGAGTACCCAAATAAGAGGTGGATTCACACCTTGCTCTAATCCTGAAGTGGACTAGGCCAAATTTCTGGATCTGAGCAGATTTAGGGTGGGATCTGGAAGGGCAGTGCAGGGCTCAAAGACAAGGAAAAGAAGCAGCATGTTACATGCCCACAGAATGCTGCAGTGTGTCTGTATGCTGAAATGTTCTTCTATAAAGATTAATTTCACCATTTCTTGCCAACTATGGGGTGATTCAGGAATGCACAGAACAAAGCCAAAGAGGGATAATCTGTCCAGTTTTTAGTTACTAGAGCATTTTTGAAATTTAAGCTGTACTTAAGTGTTGCATAAAGCTTAGCATAGCCAAAACTGCCCTAATCTTATATTTCTTATATTTTAAGTTATTGGCAAAGTCTAAAAATGGCAGTACTAGGAAATCCATTTACTTTGATGTTTGTCTTTGCGAGAGGCATTGACTTCCTTTTCAGCATTTACACAGAAGCAAGAGACTGCTTACCCTAACTTAACTTTTTGCTCAGCTGCCTTTATCTCCTAAGTAAATAAAGCTGTTCACTATAGAGGCTGTGACCGCTTTGATATTGAAATTTTGACAAAATGCTTCCTGTGGCAATTTGTGTTGGAGATAAACTCCCAGCATGACCATGATATCATACCTTGGCAATGCTGAGCATCATGAGGGCGATGCAGTGGGGTCTGCCTGCCCTCTGGCGTCCTGCGAGACCCTGGCCAGGCTGACTTGTGATCAGATGCTGCAAAGCATGCAGCATTTCTACTCCAATTTCTCCCAGCAGTATTAAAGAGCAAGTGGAAATGGTGGAAATTAAATGGAAGCAAGGCTTGAAATCTATTTCAGTTTGGAAGATGAAGGAAAAAAAAAAAAAGAAAAAAAAAAAGAGAGAGAGGAGAATCAAGCAGCAGGCAGCCTGGTACAAAGGGCTATTTGAAAACCAAGAAAGCTTTTTCTTTTTCTTCTTTAGATGCCTAAACAATTGGACTTGCATATCTGCAGCTGCCCCCAGATAACAAGTCCAGTTTTCTTCCAGTCTTTTAGGGTTTCATCCAGAAAATTATCCTTTGATAAAGAAATCCTCAAGGACTTCCTTTAAAATGTATTCTGTGTTCTGAACCAGAATTTTCATAATGCCCTCCTAGTAATCACAGAAGACTTTTGAACAAGATTTATCTGTGAATTAGAAGAAAACAGCAGTTCTAGTTTATTTATATAACTGTAACTATTGCACCGAGACCAGCTTTTGAGAGGAACATCAGTGTTTAAAGATGCAGATTAATACATAGTCTGGTATGTCATAGGGCCCAGGTATTTAACTGCTATTCAAAGCGAAACTGAATACAATGTATCTAGATTTCTAGATCAGCAAAGCATATTGCAGTTTAATTGACTTCTTTGCTACAAGAAACAGCCCAGCACAGAAGTCACTGCTTTTCTCCATTTGTGGTGTTATATCTCACCTCTTTCCACTCCAGATCTGAATACCAATATATGGTTCTGAGCTTCTGTATTCTTTATGGTTCTCTCTCTCTCTTTCTTTCTCTCTCTTTTTTTTTTTTTTTTTTTTTTTTTTTTCTAATAAGTTCCTTTACCCTCAGATCTTTCTGTGATCTTCCTCAATTTTTCTTTTCTTTCTCAGTTGGTTTTTCTTCCTTTCTTTAGTGAAATCCCTTTATTTCTTCTGCTAATACATTGCAAAGCCTCATTGAGATGTGGTGTCCATCCCATTGTGACTTGGCTGAGCCACAGAGAAATACTGTCTGGCAAAAGCCTCCTCCTGTCCTCACGTCTGGTTAATTTTCCTGCTTTAATAAGCATGTTCATAAAACACTGAGGGTTGCACAGGTTTCCTTTGTTATTTTTAGACTTATCTTTCTCTTTACCTGATCTTTTATGGGATAGGCTGCATTCTTTGCTTCTCCAATTCCTCTCTCCTTTGATCTTCCCACTGTAAATGGGGCTGCTTAATTAAGTGAAATGTTTCACTTTATAGGTTTATTTTCCTGAGAAAGCCTCCCCCACCTTCTCCTACGTACCAACATGTTCTCCCCAACATGAATCACCTCTCAATTCATAGCAGCCTTTCAAAAGGCTGCGAACCCAGTCACCTTTCCAGTGTGCTGAGGTCGGCAGAAAATTGCAAAGTGCCACATACAAAGTCAAGTTCACTCACCTAGCTGATCTCAGATTGTTAACCTCACATTAATGTTCACTTATGTCAGCCTTTGCTAACAGCAACACAGGTGTGTTAAATGGAAAAGCAATACAAGGGGTTCAAGACAGACATTAGAACAAACCTTATACATCGAGTGGAATACAGTCTATAGCTAAAAAAATTAATAATAAAAAAATAAAAATGTTAGGGATCCTATTTGTGTGAGTGTGCATGTGTTTGTGTGTGTGTGCGTATTTAGGGGGGTGTAGTGAGATTAGACGTTGATTTAATTTAAAATTTTGGCTGTATCTGTGTCCAGCAGAACCTAACTCAATATGCTGTCCCCCATCTTCTTTCAGGCTTAAGCTGCAAGGTTGTTGTGAACATCTTTACAAGATGGACAGTCACAGTATGTTCATCCTCTAGAGAAACACTAAAGTTTCAGAGGGGCGTGTCCAAATGTAAAATGTATTGTGAAGCTCTGATCAGACTACAGAAAAGAAGCCAAACCATATTTAGGATACTCAGGAATTGAAGTTCCTTCTCCAGAACAGATTATTACGGAGTCCCTTCCAGCACATTAAGTGCTTAAGCCCCAAGAGTCATCTCTTGGCTGTCATGTAAATCACAGAATATCCAAAAATATAAGTACCCAATATCCTAAGGTTCTTCTGGGCATCATACCAGTTCCTCAGTGCTACATCTCAGTGGCTCAGTCCTCAGAACCTGCATTTCTCATTAAACTTATATGCACATAAAATTCAGTTTGTTGGGTGGGTAGAGGATCCCCTTTTAACACAGAAGTGACTAGCTGTAGGTATTTTTTGTGTTTCTCTGCTTTTTTCTTGATGGTTCACTGATAATGGAACTCATTTGGAGTTTGGAAAGCTCTACCTTGCACAGCAGGAGAATGCTGATTATACAGCCATATTAACTCCTACGTAGTTAAACATTAATTTACTGAGAGCTTGAGCGAAAAGGACAGCGTCAGTATTAGCGCCTGGCTGCAGTTAGTACATTCCCTCCGAGGGAGGGTCTGGTTCTCTAGTTCTTGCTAGAGAACCTAGCAAGAGTAATATAAAATAGAGAGCTTTCCAGTGGAAAACAGATCTTCTCCATTCCTGCTTAACATCTAAGCAATATTCTTTCTACTCTTGGCTAAGCTGAGACCTAATTATCCCATGAAAAGTGAAAACACTTTCAAACAGGAAGGAGGGGGGAGCTCCCAGAATGGCTCTGGTCCATGTGTCTAGAACAAATGGACACCTCTACCAGAAGGGAAGCCCAGGCTAAGGCATCTAATCCCCCAAAATGAGAGAGATTTAAGTAGTATTCCATTCTTTCATGTTTCACACTGGCTACTTGAGATGATCCCATGAGAGTGCCTTGCTGGTCTGGTGCTTAGTACTGCTTGTGAAATGCATGAAAATTTCCAGCCTGGATATTGCAAGATCTCCCCAGCAGATGCCTGCTTCAGTCACTGTTATCAAGTCCCCAAATTTGCACCTAGCCTATGTGTTTGAATCTCATTGTTAAGTGGGTCTAAGGGTAAATGTGACAAGTCTCTTTTAAAACGAGGTTTTTGACACATTTGAAATTGAAACTCTTGTAGTTCATAGGGAGCATCATTGTATTTTAAAATGATCAGCAGACAACAGCACTGCTGAATTAAAGATACATAATAAAATGAAAAGGATTTTTTTTTTACATACCTTAAATTAAAATTCCCAAATAATTGTCGCAGTTTTAATAGGTGTTAGATCCAGCAGCTCTTACTGACTTCACTGGCTGGTGTAAAGCACTATGATTTTGGCAAATTGGATGTTTATTTAGGAGTCTTACTTCTGGCACCAGCTTTTAAAAATCTTGGCCAGGGTTCCCATATAATGTTAACACAGTCACACCATACATCTTAGTATTGTGTGAGATCTACACGTCCAGCACTCTACTAAGTTGTAAATTTAATAAAATGAGAGGAAAAAAGGAAAAAAAAAAAAAAAAAGAAAAAAAAAAGAGAGAGAGAGAGAGAGAGAGACGTGCAGTATTGCTAACTTAAAGCCTACTTGCTTTTATTTGAGAGATTAGCCTTAATTTACCAATTCATGATTGCATTTGGATACAAATAAAAGACGAGGGAATAAGTAAGTATTTTTGCAGATCACCTGGGCTTAGGACTTGGTCCAGGGTCAAAGTGAGCTCATACTGAAGACACTGGAAAGGCTTTAAGTTACTACTGAATTGATTCTTTAAAAGTTCATATAGGGGTATATAGAATGATTGAATAGAGATACTCAACAATTCTAACTCTGTTTCTGTTTTGGAGGCTTGTTTTTGTCTTTTACTTTTCACTTCTGAACATTTAGATAAAGATACCATTTATGACAGTGAACACCTGAAAACTTTGAAGAATAAATTACATGGTGAATATGTTTCCTGCAAGATTCCTACCTAGCAGTACTAATTTTACTAATTTAATTTTTCTTGACTTCATCTATCTAAAAGAAAAGCATCTAATCTGAGCTAGTTGTTTAGACTTCTCTATCAGAAGGAAAGAGACAGTCCGCAGCTCAAACACGGCCAAGATAATTTAGGTCAGGTGAGATGAATCCCATGTCTGTTGCAAAAGCAGAAGCCAATGAGATAGCATAATGATGATACTCTAAGAACTTTTAT
Source organism: Anas platyrhynchos (assembly GCF_047663525.1). Classification (NCBI taxonomy): domain Eukaryota; kingdom Metazoa; phylum Chordata; class Aves; order Anseriformes; family Anatidae; genus Anas; species Anas platyrhynchos. The sequence goes on from NC_092587.1 coordinate 8,777,628, forward strand.
GGAGCCAGACTCTCTTGTAGACCACATGAAACATCCCTGGCAGTGTATTCCTGTGACATTTGATATAAATGCAAATCTTTTATTGTCTCCAGTGGAAGATGTCACATATCTGAAACAGCATCTGGTGTTGCTGATGTGAATAAATGTGAACCGGACAGAAAACACTGATATCATTATCACATATGACATACACCAGGATAAGAACTCACATTTTCAGAGGTGAAATGCTGCTTCACTTACTTACTTGGCCATAAAGCCTTTATCTCTGTGCAGCCTATTGATTGCTATGAAAGGAAGCACAAACCTACAGGAATTGTTCTGTTATGATGGGTGGATACAGCTTCAAACAGCTGCCTGAGGACTTTGCCAAAGGGTGGCCCAAATGAATTTTTCATTCCCCTGTTCCATCCGTCATGACACAGTTAGTGATGCCTTTGGAAATAGTTCCCTTGGCCAAGCATAACAGGGTCACACCTGCCCAGCTGCTCCTGGTGGTCATGCTGTCTTAGGATGAGATCCAAAGCCTACTGAAATAATTGGAAAAGTTCCTATTGACTCAAGTGGATCTTTGGATCAGACCCTTAGTTCTTGTTTCTACTAAATTAGCTCTGCAAACTGGCAAAGATTTCCCTATATTATGCATGGTAGGGTTTAAGTCTTTGGTAATACTTCAACAGCTTTATAGTTCCATATTGGTAGACATTTTATCCTAGTAATTTTTTAGTAAATGATGCCATTGCTCTCTCATCTTCCCCTGTTGATAAATTTTTGGCAAAAATTTAGGACATTTTTAAGATCTGTGGGTCTACTCCTTTTTTTTTTTTTTTTTTTTTTTTTTTTTTTCCAAATAGAAATGGACTTCTGAGATTGAGCTATGAATAGGTGAGCAATCAGCAAAGTTCCATAAGATGTGACCTGTAACTCAGAGTTAGTGGGTGGTAGTATGGACCACAGAAAATGTACATGTAAGGGAAATCAACCTCTAGTACGCAGTGAGGGGGAAAGTGAATTACTGCATGGTTGGGGATGCAAAGAATATTTTTTTTTTTTTTTTTGTGGTTCTGTATAGATTAAATTGAGGTACAGGTAGATAAAGAACATGGGTTTCTTTCTATTGATTCCAAAAAACTTTGAATCAGCCCACCTTAAACATATAACCTTGCAAAGCCTTTAATTTCTGAAAGCATAGCAGAAAGCAGAACAAGGGAGATTCTACTCAAAGAGTGAATTTCTTACGGAAAAGCTAGCATAAAGCCCCTAGGGATAACTCACTGCAACATACATTTCTAAATGAACTTTTTTTTTTTTTTTTTGGTAGGATTTTCCTCTTTTTCTTCTTTTCTACCTGTATTAAATTGGGTTTGCAAGGAATGTCCTTTGAGCAATTATCAGACAACAACAATAATACAGACCAATTTTTGTTATCTTGTTAGTTCATTCACAGACATACTTTAAATTGTATATTGAGAAAAATGTCTGAGTATGTGATGGATCATATCTTAATTCATAGACTTATTGACGGTGGAGAAATTTGCAAAAAAATTTGCAAAAAAAAAAAAAAAGATGATTCATGAGCCTAAGCACTGTTCCTGTCTGGACTCCCATTTCAGTAAGACCAACACTTCTGCTGAGCTCTCTCCTGCTGCTCCAGGGTGTGTTGTGTGCATCCCATAGTCCAGGCAGAGAGCAGGCAGTGGAAACCCAAGGAAGGGAGTGTTCCAGGCTGGTCCTGAGCCTCTGGGGACAGCTTTGCTGCTGGTGGCTGTGAGAAGGCAGTTCGCCAGCAATGGAGAAAGGACAGGCTCAGTTCTTGGCACTGTATGTATTGTTCTTAATGTGAATGTTTTGGATAATATCAAACACTACATATTGGAATGAATCTTAACATCAAGACCTTAACTGGCACCATAGACAGAATACAAGTCAAGCTGGAGATGTGGGAATGTAATCTAAAGTTTTTGTAGAAATTAGTTCTGAAGGAGTGTACTGCAACTTTATTACATATCTTAACATTTTTTTCTAGCACACTACAAAAAACATTATTTCATCACATTGCTTTCTTCACAGCCTGTGTTATGGCTCCATCTGGCAGGAAATAAAGGGATTACTTAGTGTTAAAAAAAGCAGAAATTGGCAGTTCATATGTAAAAATGTGTATTTATATATAAAAATGTGTCATTCCAATGTAACACTGGAATAGTGTTTCCAGCTCATCTTATTAGTATTCAGGATTAGTATCACCACAGTAACAAATCTAGGTGTCTCCAGCTTCAAAAGAGAAGCTTTCTCAGATTCAAATTAGAGACTAAGTTTAAAGCAAAGGATGACAAAGAGATAAGGACAGCCATGGGAAGGAAATCAGATGAGCATGAGAGATGATGGGTCACCAAAATGATTGGACCTGAAAGCAAATATTGCTGGACTCACCTGGAAAAGCGTGGAAGGGAGAGACTTGAAAGTGGTTGAGGAGGTAGGTTTATGGGTCTAACAGAGGTGGGAGTTAAACCCATCAGTAAATAGAATATCCTGGGAAGGTGTCTGGGGGGGGAGGGGGGGGGGGGACACAGAGGGTAGGGTGTTCACATTAACAGTGGTCTGGACCTGAAGAGGAAGAGGCTACAGTGTTCAAAATCAGAGAAAAGGATGCTGTAGCAGACAAGCTGTCAGCCTGAACAGAGTTTCAGCTATGTAGAAGAGTAAGAAGAGTAAGAAAAGTTACTTCTGAGAAATAATGAGCTGCAGGGATCATCTGGCATCTGGAGAATCTGCTTTTATTACAAGAAAACTAAATGTGAAGTGTAGGATGTTCAGTTCACCAAAAAGTTGTGGCCTCTGTTTACAGGCAATATACAGGGTATTTCAGTCTAGAAAAATTAGCATGATTAAAGCACTTGTTAGCGGCCTTCTCCCACAGTAGCTCTGGGAGTAATTCCCAAGAGAAATCAAACTTTAGTCAAATGTGGGGCATACTGGTGTGGCTCTTACCAACTTCTGGCTCACTGCACCCACAAGGCAAAAGATCAGCTTCATAAAAGGAGCAGCTACCCATCTCTGATCACACCAGAGCAGGGAGCTGGCAACAGTATTTCTGCTTACATCCCTCTCTTTTCTTGTTGTACTTTATTCTTCTCTCCTTTGCTATGCACAGATGAAGTATTCTGTGATTTTGCTGAAAGAAATACTACAAGAAGTCTTCAATCACTGAATAAATAGAACCTGCATTTTAAATACTTGAGATTATCCTATATTAGACAGCAGAGGGCACTCTAGATTTACTGTTGAAAGTCACAGAGTAAAACTATTAAGCATGTAACAACTTTAACTGCTTATAGCTATCTGTGCCTTGAAATGGAGAGCTAGACTGCATAATAGGTCATTTAGTTCTTCCTTCACCCCAGACTTGATTTCCTTGTCTTGTAAAATAGCCAAAGTGATAATACTCCCATGAGGGGGGTAGGGAATGAGGAAGTGAAATTCTTTGCAGATGTACCGATCCCACCATGAGAACTTTTCTGGTTTATAGCAGTGCTTTTGAAAAATGAAGTAATGGTGTCCAAATACTTCTTTTGGATGAGAAGAAGAACTGAACAACCTGATTTCTGACTGGCTTCAAAGGTGTTTTAATAGAAAATACGATTTCTAATAGAATATAGGTTTTATCTGTGACTTCTTTATAAGATCAAATTTCTCTACTAATTACCTCTACTGATGGCATCTATTATAGTATAATATACAAGTAGTTCCTAAATATTTTAATAGGTGTTTTCCTACATTTGTGTATTGTTTATAACTAAATTTTGCTGTCTCTACTATATGATGTGAAAAAATGTTAAAAATGCACCACAGTCTTGGGTGAACTGCTTGAATGTTAGTAACAATGATGTATTCTAATTACTGGTGATAGTGGTGTGGATGTTAAGGTATATCTCCTACTCTCTTTAGGAGCACTGCTAGATGAAGAAACAGAAAGAATTTGGGACATGGTTTTAAGAGACATTTGGTGATAAAATTAAAAAATTATACATAGTTTCAAAGAAGTTTGTGTTTGCAGATTTGTTAGTGCAATAAATATTAATCATTAGCATTTGATTCAACATCAAACATCTCTTTTCTAACATTGTCTTTTTCTTTTCTTGCTGTCTTATAAAAGCAATTAATCTCCCCTCTAACTTCTAATTTAAGTTATCAAAACTCTGACTAAGAAAGAATAAAAACCTACAGGAGTTTTTTCTTCAAAGCTTGCATATATCTATAGGTAGGTGCAGGTGTGGGCACATAACTAACAAGAATTCAAGATTATTAATTCTGAGTAGCAGTAAGAAATAGTGAGATGAAACAAATTAGCAAGTGTTAGATGATTTTAAAAGATAAAGGAGAATATGCAGGATAAATAAAAATGAAGATGAAGGGAAATCACTTTTGAAGACAGATAAAAATTAAAAGAGAAGAGGTGAGAGTAGAGAAATAAGGAAGAAAGCTGCCCTTTGAAGAACTGGAGGAGCACATGATGGAGGTGAATACAGAGCTTCCCAGTGTGCTTCCACACTTTCAAAACTTCACAAAGCTTTCTAAATTGTAAGTCAAATTACCATCCAACTGGTAAACGTGACTTACAAATGGATATAGCTGATGTGCTAGCAGCTATTCTTTGAATTGGTGTGTGTTTATATAAATACAAAACAAGAGCACAGAGACCAAAATTTCACTGTAAAGAAATAATTGACTAAATTTACACACCTATTTAGCCATCTAGGGAAGTGTTCTGGTTTTCAAGGTAGGTGAGGAGCTGGATAGAGTCCTTGAGATTTCAAAATGGACAGGATGTTTTTCCCAATAAGCAGGAAAACCTGCAGATTTCAGGTATTTCTTTCACAATATTCATCGCAACTTCTTGGTCTCTCTTTTTCTTTCAGTGTCCAAGCAAAACCTACGATCCACTCATAAAATCTACCAGAGACTTTCCTGATGAAGTCATTAGCTTTATAAAACGCCATCCTCTGATGTACAAATCCGTTTACCCGGTGACTGGAGGACCGGTATTCACTCGGATCAACGTGGACTATCGGCTGACGCAGATTGTGGTGGATCATGTCATGGCAGAGGATGGGCAATATGATGTTATTTTCCTAGGAACAGGTATGACTGGATTTCCACTATCATTTTGTACATGCCCCGCCCTTTAAAAATACAGTTTTAAAAAGTCCAGCAGGTCTAGAATAAACTAATTGACTAACATATTTTCCCTAATCACACAGCTTCAGGAAGAATTAGATGCCCCCAGTTCTGTGCCAGGGCTTCATAAAAATGCTAAGATTATAAGAATTTGTCATCTCAAGAAATTTCTCCTGAGATTTAGATTTTAACGTTGCTTGGTCCCCAGGTGATAACCCAGTTAAGGGTCAGAGTACCTGGACTTTCAAGTGTCCAAATGTCCTTCACGACTTGTCTTTATGTTATGTGGCTCCTGTTCCTGTTGGCAGCACATCAATAAGCAATTAAAAGAAAAAAAAAAAAAAATTAACTTCAAGGATAATTCCTGTTATCAAAAGTGACATGTGCTTCAATAATATACCTCATGACACTGAAAAGCTAAGAAAGATTTCAGATCAAGCCTAAGGCAACAATTCCACTTAAATACCTTTAAAGATACTACTTTGCAACATGAATAGTTCCAAACAAGAGGGCCAGGATTGAACAGAGAGAGGCCAAACTAACTTGTTAAGGAAGAAATCTGCTTTGCAGTCTTTTTTCAATAATTACGTACGTATTTACATTTTTATGGTAGCTTAAGGAAAAAATTCTGTTTTTACCATAGTAATTAAATTCAGAATCACTGAATAGATCACCCAACAGCATGGCATGCTAAAAATTATCGTGTCTATTCATAACATTTCTAAAGTATAATCCCTCATCTTATTCCACAGAAATGTCTTGTTCTTAATCCACAGTTTGAAGTTTCCTCAGTTGTAATAGCTCTTACAAAGCACTTTGCACCAGAAGATCTGAATGCTTTACTAAGGAGGCCATTGCCATTATCCCCATCTCACTGAGGGTGAAACTGAGGTACACAGAGGGGAAAAGATTTATCTGAGGATTCACACGAGCTTTGGAGAAACCAAATCTTGGTTTAAATCCTACCTCATTGTTGTTGGGTTGTGCAGCATTTTGTCTGGACTATACAGTTTGATAACTATGCATACCCTCAAGTGATCTGGGGACTGGTGTGAATTGTCACAGAACATCGTCTTTTAAAATGTGTGGGTTTTCTCAACCTTCAGGAGGATCTCAGATGCACTGTCACATACACAAGTTCAGAGAGAGCCTCTCTCTTTTCATTTACATCTTTCAACTCAATCCACTTCACAACTCTGTCTTCCAAAAAAGAAGGTGTGAGACTCCCCTACAGTCCCCACAACTCAGTACAACCACAGTGCAGTGGTGTCAAATGGAAAAGTGAATTTTCATAGAAAAGAACATTAATGTGGCATTTGCTCCCTGGCTGCCTGAGGAGGCTAGGAATAAAATTTACCCATGATGACAGAAAATCTTTGTTTCTTTCTGAATGTAATCTTTAATATAGTCATTGGCAAATGAAAGTGAACAAATTCAGGCTGTGAGCTGCATAAGATTTGAGAGTACCCATTAGAGATTGCTTTTCTAGTCATACTAGTGAAGAAAATTAATGTAAAACAAGCTATAAGAAAAGATGAGTTAGAGCTAAAATATACAAGATATTCTTTCAGTGATTGCAGAGGTTGCATTTAGATGTTTTCTATCCTCTGCTACAAAATCTGTCATAGGAATAAAATTATACTGAGAGACCAGCAACCTGAATATTGCCATGTTACCTGTCACTATCCAGCACTGGTGCTAACTCTTCAGAGTAATTCATTCGGTTTGGACGTGTCCAGGCTCACAGGTACCATGCAGTCACTAGGTGGCACTCCATAACATGCAGATACTTTTTTATCATGCTTTCATTAAAAATGAGTTTTCTTTTCCAGAGGCATGTGGTTTTGTTCCATTTTATCTTCTAAACTTGTCCTATGGAAAAAAAAAAATATCTAAACACAAATATAAAATTTCAAATAGCACATAGAGAAACTGAATACAAGTATACCAAATAACCTATGATTTTTTTTTTTAGCAGCAGATCAGAAACCTACTCTGTGTTTGAATGTATGTAACGATGTTATTGTAGAATTTAGAAAGTCAGGCACATGCAACCATGCTGCAGGTCTTTTAACATACACAGTCTTTGGAAATTATGTCCAAACAAAACAAATGTCTAATATATAAGACAAACTGAAATACTTTGATTGGTAATATGATCTTTTTGTTTGGAAAAACAAATAATTTCTCATTCTTTCCATTACAGTGTATTATTTTCCATTATTTCAAAAAGATGAATGCTTAGCACTAAGCACTGTGTCATTTCCACACTGAATATTCCAGCACCCAACCCATTTCCCTGCACATTTTTTTTTCCCAAGGCCAGTAAAGATTCACAATGTGTAATGGTCTGAAACAATATTTTTATTATTATTTTTTTTTACAGATGATGAATTCAAGTTGAAATTAATGAGCAGAGAAAATAAAAATATATATATTAATAAATAATCTCAAGGTAGCATAAAGAAATAAATTTTGCAATATTTAATCTTTTTTTTTTTTTTATGTTGAATGGAGATTTTGTGTAAAAATCTCCCTAAAATAAAAAGAGAAATGAAAAAAATGCGTCACGTAATTTGCCAGATTAAAACGAAACCTACTTCTGATTAAGAAGCTGTGCTGATGAAAAATAATCCTAAAAAATAAAAATAAAAATAATAGAAATAAAACCAAAAAATGGGTCTGTTTGGGGTCAGATGGGTCCCAATTCCTGCTCAAGAAAACATGCAGAAAGATCCAGCTGGGATCATGAATGTGCTTGTGCTTATGAGTATTTGCATGTGTGTGTATTTGTGTAGAAGCAGTGCTAGTCCACCCCTGTTGAGCACAGTCTACAATTGCATTGGCTCTGCCATATGATAAAACCAAATATCTTTTATAGAGTTATGTAGGTAGTGATAGATACCTACATGGCACCAAGGATAGGTCCCATTTGAAGGCTACATCCTTGAAGATGCATTAGGTTTATTTTCAGTGCACAGTTTTTGTTTTCTTTTCTTTTTTTTTTTTAATTTTGTATTGTTTATTTTTTATTTATTTTCTAGTTTAAGTATACAGCATCACTTTTTAAAATATATATATGTAAAAGTTGATATAAAGTAAGAAATGGAGTAGCTGAGATGTAACAGTGGGGTTTACTTGCTAAACATTTGTTTCAGATGTAGGCACTGTCCTGAAGGTCGTGAGCATCACCAAGGAAAAGTGGACTAAAGAGGAGGTGGTCCTGGAAGAGCTGCAGATATTCAAGGTAAGAATTAACAGACAGTATTTCTATAATTCAGGGAACTTTAAGGCCCAAACTGGCCTTGTCTGTATGGTTGTTTGCTTGTTGGAACTAGTTCGAGTTTTCAGAGGGACACTATGTAAATTTTTAAATGTCTTGGTATTCTTTGGTGACTTAATTGAAAACAAACAAACAAAAAACCAAAAAAAAACAGGCCATGATTTTTCAGGCTCATAGAAAGTCCCATTTTTCCTTCTTTGTTCTAGTCTGCAATCTTATTATGAGAACAAATTATTTATTATTATTGTATTTTTAATGTTAATTTTCCAGTTGTCTCAGCTTTATGATTATTCTTTGTATAATTGTAATTTACGAATCAAACAAACCAAAAAAATCCACAGATATAGAGAAGTTCTTTAAAATAAAACACCTTAGGAACTGAGAACTGAAAGAAAATAAATCAGGTTTTGTTTATCATTGTGTTTTAATCTTTTGGAGTGGGTTTTAATCTTTTGGAGTGTTTTTGACCATTTTGATTTGGTTATTCTGGCTGAGAAGAAAAGTCACCAGAGCCCTGTGAAAACCATTATCTTATTCATAAATAGAACTTGTAAAAAACAAACAAAAAACCTTCTTTCTGTTGCACAGGCATAATTTCTTATTAACCTCATTGCTGGTGAGGAAGCTTACACACACATTCCATTACAGTAGAAAAATAGAGATGTGCTTTTCTGGCTGATTTTCTTTTCCATTTTGCAGTTTCTTCTTCATTCTTTGCATTCTCACTTTTCTTCCTTTTCACCTTCACCTACATAGCTCTTTTGCTTCATCTTCACCTATATAGCTCTTCTTCAGTTTTCACTTTGCTTTTTCATTAAAGTTTATCTGTGTCCCTGGCATCTTGATCATGTCCCTGTATATTCTTTCTCTTATATGAGGTCTCAGCCAGAATTTCTGTCCATGCTAAAGAAATGATTTTGAGTCTTAGAGGCTGTGTTTTCCAAGCATGAGGACAGAATCTTTAAAAATTATTTTTGTAATGCTTTTTGATATGTCAGATGTATGATAAAACTTTGATTTAAAAGTTCTCCATGCCTTCTTCTAACCTTCTTGGACACAGATTATAAATATTGCTCTGAAAATACCAAGATTACTCACTGGCCTGCCAACTAATCAGGAGTTTCAGCATGTGCACCAATTTGCTGCATTCTTAAAATATAACGTCAAGGGCAAATGTACCATATCATATTTAAAACAAAACAAAATAAAAGGTTATTTATTTTTTTTTCTACTCAGCAGACATTCCTTCACATTTTTACTGGTAACATTTATTTTACCTCTATGGTTTTGAATCCAGAAAATTAAAGGGGGTGAGGGGCTGAAAAAAACATCTCTTATTTTCTAGAACCATATTAACATTAAACAGTAGGCGTAGATTAATTATCTTCTATCTTAATATCTTCTATTAAGAGACAGATAATACTTAGAGCTTTGTCCTGTTCTTACATCAGTCACCGGCAAAAGATTCACTGTTTTTCACAGAAGTGAAATGTATCCTAGTGAAGAAGATCTGCCTTTGTATCTCTTAAATGCCATGCAAATAGCGTTTAATAAGAACTTAACTTGATGCAAAGGCTCATTGCCAGTCCCCAGGTCAGGATACTTTAAGAATTAGAGCCAGTCACCTTGTAAGTAGCAGGGAAAAATTATGGGAGGTATTTTTGGAAGCAAGAATTGAATGTTTTGTTTGTTTTTGTTTTGTTTCAATATTAGTTTAAACCACATAAATTAATCTATAATTTAATTTACCTTTTGGGTAAGTTAGTGTCTGTTCTCATTTTATTAACAAAAGGGAATGTGTAAACTAATGCACTTTCCTAACTTATTTTTTAGCACCCTTCATTTATCTCGACTATGGAGATTTCTCAGAAGCAGGTAATCACAAGCTCATTTAATTACTGCAGGATATATGGTACACTGAACAGTTTGTAATTTTCAGGTGGTGCCTGTTACTTATTGGCCAAACTTTCCATGGATAACTCTTAAAATGGATGTGGAAAGAAGGGGATATGTTTGAACTTGTTTCCCTGCCTAATTCACATTTGCTTACAAACAGTAATTTGTGTACCCAAGCTAGTAATTATTCATGGAAACAAATCTTCAGTCATATGGCTGTGGGATTTGTGAATGAAGTCAATGCACATTCATTTTCTGGACACTAGAAATACTTGGCTCTTTGCAATCTAACAATAAATTATTATTATTATTATTATTGTTATTTTTTATGCATTAGTAGTCAGGAGAGCTCAGGGCCTCATGGTGCTGAATGTTGTGCACGCACAGCCTGCACACCAGCCCCCCTCCTCTTAATTCACAGTCTAAATCCGGGTGGTCCCTTCCTGTCAGGGACTGGTCCCAATTGGCATTCCCCCTATGGGAAAGGGTTTCAGGGTAGCTCCGAGCTCTGTGGCGGCTCCGTGCAGACTCGGGAGGCAGCATGACACCAGAGCCACCCCTTCTGTCCCCATGGAGGTGGCCAGAGCATCTTCAGCAGAACACACCAAATACAGGAGGTATTTTGTTGTTCAGGCACGCACAGCACAGCTGGGTCCCATCTCCCCCAAAAAAAGGTGGCAAGCCAGCTGGAAGTGCTGCATGAGCCAGCTCTGGCTCAACAGCAAGCACTTGGACCACCCTTGTCTCAACAAGCAATCCACTCACCCACTGGGGGGGGGGGGGTAACATTATCCTCATATTACTTGAAGATCAGAAGCAGAAGATGATGCTTTATTCACACAAAGTCATCACTAGTTCCCAGACTCATAACATCATGAACGTCATGGCTATCCAGCCCCTTATTTTTAAATGTGTTAATAAAGCCTCCTTGCCATAGATTGCTTCTGTTTTGCTTTTGGTTTGGTTTGGTTTTTGACACAGTGTAAGGGTGTTGAGTGCTGGTGTCTTTCCAGAACAGCAGTCCCCTTTCCATCAGGGATTAGTTGGGAATGGCCGGTTCACACTGAGCCCTGAGAAACAGCTTACAGTAAAAGAGAAATTCTCCCTCTTTTTTCAAAAATCTGGGACAAGGTTGAAAGTCTGCAAGTGTGGCACGGAGGAAGGGAACTTTTTAACTGGGCTACTTGGAGAAAGATCCTAATTCATTCGCTTTGCCTGATTTGCAGCAGCAATTGTACATTGGTTCCAGGGATGGATTGGTTCAGCTCTCTCTGCACAGATGTCACACGTATGGGAAGGCTTGTGCAGACTGCTGCCTTGCCAGAGACCCATACTGTGCCTGGGATGGAAACTCCTGTTCCAGATATGCCCCCACTTCTAAAAGGTAAGGAAAAAATATATCATGTGCTGTAAAAGATCTTGCTGCTTGCAAGAATTTAAGAGGTTCCCAATAAGAATGTGTCACCTTTTTCACTTTTTTTTTTTTTTAATTACTTTAACATAGCATGTCATTTACCTTAAAATTTGATCAAACTCTGGCCGTTTTTCACATTTTCTGCTTGAAGAGCTGGGAAGACATCACAGCATTGTTTAAGTGTGTGTGACAGTAACTCAGCTACTGCAGCTAACATAATAAATCCATCACTTTCCTTTTTTATGCTGAATTCTTTAAGGCATGAGATGCTCAGATCAAGGGCCAGGCTGTGACAATAGAAGAGAGATGTGAGAGCCTCATAAGCTTTTGCTTTTTGTTCAGGGCACCACCATAGTTATGAAGCAAAGGCTATCAATCCTGGGGTTGGGACTACATGATCCTTAATGTCCCTTTCAACCAAAGCCATTCTATAATATTACCACTACTGGGATACTACTACTCTATTATCCCAGATTGGTCAGCAATGAAATGCATTTAACTCGATAAATTCATTTAACTCCCTGATCTAAAAGAAGAAGCTTTTCCTATCTGATTTAACTAACTCAGATAACATAGTTCACTCTCCTAAATTTTATCTGTGGTCTAGCCATGAGAGGGAGACAGAGATTTAAGTAGTGCGATTGGTCTGCAGCAGGAGCAGTTTTTCTACAGTGACAGAAGCTTTATTTGAGCTCTCTACCTACCAGCTAGGGCTGCAGCATGGATCTGCATGGAGGAAGAGTGTGCTGCAGCCTCCAGCAGTGCATTACCTAAGCTGTTGATTCAACGTGGGATGTGCCTGTTGGAATTTTTGGCTGATTTAGCCATTGCTCTGAGCTGGCTGATTGAGCTGGAGTCCACAGCCCCTTCACTGCTCTTTGCACGAAGCCTTCCTGACAGTAATTCTTGTAGCCAGGGTCAGAGGTTGCAGTCTGAGCTCAGGATCTGGAATGAAATTTTCTACCTCAGGGGCTGCAGGGCTGAGACCTGAGCAATTAGACAAAGCATTGAAGTTAATGAGTCATAGGTTATTGTGTCATGGTGTCAAGGAACTTTATGTGTTTTTCCTCAAAGCCAAAGCAAACTAAATTCAGAGAAGCGTAAATGAAAGGAGAAAAGCAAGTGTTCAGGCTCACTGCAAAGTTAGTCACACATGAGGCCTGCTGAAGTCTGAAGTGGGCTGGAGCATGGAGATTGATGGTCCATGCATTTCAACAGATGTGCAGTTTGGTGGGTAGGCCAAAAGTCTGTGGCTCTGAAACAAAGGATGGGGTGGCCAGTCTTGGGAATCCTCCAGTAGATCAGTTGGATGTTTTTCTTCCATCTAGCAGCCTATGCCTCCAGCATGTCTACAGCTTTCACCGCAGCAGACAGTTCAGCCTTGGGAACCCACTCTCCTGCTGAGGCATTGCTCTGTAGATGTGAGGTCTTGCTCTAGTGTGACTGTGAGAAAGGGAGCTCCTCCCCAGGTCTTCAATTATTCCACCAAAAAATTAAAACATAAACATGTTTGTAACTCTTGGGAGATAAATGCAATCATTCACAGAGGAAGAGTTTTTTTTTGTTTTTTTTTTTTTTGTTTTTTTTTTTTAATACTATGACACTAAAATTACACTAAATCACAGTGAGTTTAAGTAACACACCCAGAAGTTACAAAGAAAGTTAATTGTGGAACCAGATCATTGGCTTAAGCTCTTTTTCTATACATGCAGATGAAACATAATCAGATTTGGCATTTTTTTGTTGACAAATTAAAATATAAGTTTTCTCCTCTTCATTTTAATGGCAGATTTACCAATCAGTATTACCTTGGGCTGATGCTGAGCTCAAGTTTTATTATGACTTGTTGAACCTCAGATCTTTTTCATGGCACAGCATTAAGGATGTTTCCAGATAATTCCAAGACTGTCCATCCCACCAAGAGACCTACACCCAGAATGGACAGTTTTAAAGCAGTTTTAGCTATTCTTTCTGTCACTATATGGCACGTTCTTTATTCCAGGCAGATTTATTCTTCTCTCTCTCTTTTTTCCCCCCTCTCTTTCCCCTCACAGCGGTTTTCCCAAATCACAGGCCTTTCTCTTGATGTCAATTGTACAAATCTCTCTAGGCCACATGCAGCTTTGAGGGTGAGGCTGGTTTTAGTTAAGACTGTAATTGTCAGCAGTAGGGTGGGAGCAACGTGCATCCACATCTGCTGAGCCCCTCTGTATTTTGCTGTTGAATTCCAGCAATTATGCCTGAAGTGTTACAAGTTTTCATGCTCTTCCCATAGGCGAGCCAGAAGGCAAGATGTCAAATATGGAGACCCGGTCGCACAATGCTGGGATGTGGAAGACAGTGAGTATTTTGCACTTTTCCTTGCTCTGTAGTCCTTTTGACAACAGAGTTTGCTTTTAGGGTTCCTGTTTGTCTGTGAAAACATGCTAAACTGGGGAAAATAACACCATTAAAGTAGCTGCCCTGTGATTCAGATATATTAACCCACAGTTAAATTCATGGAGCCAAGCCTAGGGCAGTATCATTGGATGCTGCATGGGCATCCCTCCCCGGCACCCACCCAGGGGAGGGAAAACATCACACATATCACCACGAGCAGTTATTGGGACTTTGGTTAATTCAGAAACAGGGAAGACAATCCCACAGAGAAACCCTCAGGGGCTAAGTCAGAACACACCAACTTTTCCCCTTCCATCACATACACTGGATGCAAGTCCTAAGACCCAGCTCCAGCTGGTAAAGCATCCCCTTCCCCTCCCCACAGCTACTTAAATACTCCTGTTATTAACAAGAGCCTACGCCCCCTCCTGTCAGTTCCCCCCTCCCTTTCCCACACCCTGTTTTCGGGTGCCAAAGAATCTGGCTTGCTCCTTTGGCAGCTGCAGCAGTTCCCTTGCAGCGTGCACTGTCAGTATGAAATCCTGTGGTTACACGGCAATCTCTGTGGCAGCATAAAATAAATGAAAAGCATTCAAAACCAAGTTTGGGTTTGTCTGGGGCTCTTATATTTGCTTATTAAAGTGAGCAACACAGTCAAAACAGTATTGATTGTATTGCTGCACTCAAGCTTTGATTCAGGAAAAGCCACCACTTTCCATTGATCTGGTGATTTTCATGCCGCAGCAATGCTGGATGCCTGCCGCAGATCTCGGCGTGAATCCCTGCAGAAATCAGAGCTGCTTGCCACAGGATCAAAGCTTAAGTCTGTTGCACAGTGTAGAGGACTCTGGCTGTACATGTGTACATATAGACATAGTAACAAAGTCAGGGTAATGTCTCATTACCATTAAAGCCAGTGGCAAAACTCTTGTTCTTTACCAAAAGGCCAGAATTCACCCACTTGCTGCTTGCCATCACTTCCAAGCAGTGGCATCTGAGACCATGCAAAGCTCAAGGGTGTAGAAATGCTAGCAGAAAGACTGACAATGTCATGTTTTTCTGGACGGATAAAGAGCTACTGGAAGAGTCAGTTTTCCTGACTCTTCCATATAAAATGACTTAGCACACAAATTGGTATTAATCCTTCTCCATGACATAGCACTACCAAGAGAAATTTCATCCAGCTGGGGATAACCTCTGTGTGCCATAAAACCATGAAGCTGACCTGTGCCACTCCAGGCTCTTGGTTAATTTATGCTATTTGTGATAATTAACAACATTATGGCCCCAAAACCTACTTAAATTCAGTGCTCCAGTGTGCGAGATTCCATCCCAGAAACTGCATTGGTTGCATGAAGTTGTTTGGCTCTACTAAAATCTCTGTGGCACAGTGAAATAAAAGTATTTAATGCAAAGAGCTTGAATTTCTGCAGATCTCGATGTACCTTCAGCAGCTGCTCCACCTCTCTCATGTTTACTAGTTGCATTACATAAAGGAAAAATATAGGCCAGATTTTAAATTCCTCAAAGGCAAAAGCTTCAGCTTTAAAATGGAGCAAGCTCATGCTATAGATTTTATTGACCTCCTTAAAAAACAGTTGCACTGGAGGAAGGTTAGCAGCCGCCTCTAAATCCTCATAGTTATAGTTTAAGCTAAAAGTTAAGTTTCCTTTTGCTTTTTTATAATTCACTCACTCTTATAGCATCTGTTCTGAATCAGGCTATTTTCCCATTGCTTTAAAAAAAAGGTCAGGGTTAATCTCCTGTACCATGTTTGCTTTCCAGGCATTAGTCATGAAACTGCTGATGAAAAGGTGATTTTTGGCATTGAATTTAATTCAACTTTTCTGGAATGTATTCCTAAGTCCCAGCAAGCCTCTATTAGGTGGTACATTCAACGCTCTGGAGAAGAACATCGAGAAGAGGTAAGTTATAGTCATCAAGACAAGTTTCCTCTGCAGAGAATTCAGCTGAGTATTGAAAGGCAGGAGTTACTGGGATTAGCCAATGTTTTACTTTTCCTTGCCTCACCTTAGGTATTGCATAGCATTCTGGTAACACCATTTAGGGAAGAGAGAAGCCATTTGCACTGAATCATAAGCAGATTTAGATACTTAATTTGAATTACATGCTCATTCTATAAAAAAATAAAAAATAAAAAAAATAGAGAAATTAGGCTTTAAATGCTGGTAAAAATAAATAAATACTGCAAGTAAAAAAAACAACCAAACAAACAAACAAACAAAAAAAAACCCCTTTTTGTTCAGTAACTAGCACAACTACTGCTTCAGGCAAAAGTACGTTCAAACCTCTGCTCCATTTAGTGTCTGACCTTCCCTCATACTGTTAAATATTGTGGCTTTGTATGTCTTGCTGCTTCTCTCTTTGTCTCCCCATCTCCCCAGAGAAAGAACAGTTTGTGCAGCAAGGACCTTTTTTGTTTTGTTTTGTTATGTTTTTTTTTTTTTTTTTTTTTTTTTGGAGTCTGAAGATTTTTCTGAAATGGCACTCTGTGCTGATGTAGAGATTCAACTTTAAAGAATTGTACCTTTCACCTGAAGTAGAAAGCAGTGAGATTTGTGATGGCCCTTAACTCCTGCAGGAGGCAATTCTGGGGTCTGTACCAGTGGAGAAGTGCTGGAAAAACCTCCAGGTGCCCCTTGTACCATGTCCTGCGGACTGCTTTCTGGCCTAGTGACGAAGGGGACCTCTTACATGCCCAAAAGGTCAACAACTGGGACTAATCTGGACTGGGTTTGAGAGAGTTTCAAACCTCAGGAGCCTTCATAGCCTTTCTATTACATGAATGATTTTGTGTCTGAGGCCAAGTCCTGCTGTGGCTGCAGCCATGGCAACGTGGAAGGAGAAGATGGGAAAAGAAGAGCCCTTTCAAATGAGCTGCTCCCAGGTGTTAGATATGCTTTTTTGTTAAATGTTCATCCCAGATAAAAATTAGGAACTAACAAACACACAACCAGTCTTCCACTCTCAATGATAACCTGTCCTGTGAGGTTTTCTGAGTGCATAAAGTAGTCTAGTTCTTTGTAAAAGCTGGGGAGATGCAAGCCATGGCAGGTGCCCATGAGAGCATCACCTCTGGTTGAGACCTTCCTCACTGCTGTCGTCCCCTAAGCACTGCTTGTAACATGAAGGGAAGTCTGTAGGGATGAAGCCACCTCAAAGTTGAGACCTCAGTTATGGTTTGACCCAGGAAGCAAGAGTAAAGGGATATGAGTCACCTCTGAGTTTTCTCCTTAAGAAATGGAGAAATTTTAATTTACTCCCTTTTACTTACTTATGCTTTGGATTGGCAAAGATTCTTCCCTCTGTTGGGAATAAACATCTCACTAATTTATAGACATACTGCTTCCCCCAACATGAACTAAATGCCAAAGTAAGGAGCTTACTGGTTTGAAATACCACCTCTAACCTCCATTACAGTCCATAATTGGGAAAAAAAAAAAAAAAGTGGTCTTCTGATCAGCAGGCCAAACATGATCATAGCCACAGGTGGTTAAAGTGAAAACCCAGCTAGAAGTGTATCAGGCTTTAAAAACCTATGGGCATTCATGGTTTTTGCTTTAATTGATTTACCTTTAAGTGTCCTGTACAGAAGACTCTGTGCTCTACTTCCCTAAGGCAGCAGTTTGCAAATGCAATTACATATTTGATCAGAGAAAAAATAAAAGTATTTGCTTAATTCAAACCATGTGTTTAAGAGTAATTTTAAAAATAAATTTAAGCAGGTACTTTTTTTTTTTTTTTTTTTTTATTCTGAACAGTAGTTCATATCAAGTTATGAGGAGACCCAGTCATGTTTTTTAAACAATGCATCACAACTACAGCGTGTGTCCAAGTTCCTCAGAGCTACAAGCTTCACCTGAAGCAGTCAGGTCTCTGTGAATAACATAATATATCTATATCATAAGAAGCAGCACTTTCGAGATTTGAAAGCCTCTTATGGAGTGCTGTTTCTAAGTTTTACCTGTTTCAATTTAGGAAAAAATAAATAAATTGATTTTCTCCTATGTCATAGGTGCAGGTACCTGAAAGTCAGGAAGCCAAGTTTATTTATTTATCTATTTCTCTTTTATTTGATTACAAAACAAACAGCAGATCAAACTGGCTTTTGAACAAAGTCAGAGCAGGCTAAAAGCCCATATAACATAGCTTAAAGTAAGGCTATGCCATTTTTTGCCAACATCTGTGTTTCTAAAAGGTTAATTGTGGGAATGTCTGGGCTCCCATTCCCATTTTTGCACTAAATACCAGTAATCCAGACACCATGATTCCTAATACTACAGGAGTACCCAGCATGCCAAGATTGTGATCTAGGGAGAGAGGATGGAAATGTGCACTTATGTGTGATGGCATTTGAATCTCCAGCAAGCGCACAGTATACATCTTTGCACATTAGCAGCCTTCCACAGAAATGTTTACTGGGCTTGCTCTGTGTAAACAATCTGACATCTGTTTGTATGAGAAAAGTAAAGCTTTGCTAAAAGGCTAGATTAACCTCTGAGGCAAATTTAGAAGAAAATTTGAAGAAGAAATCTGCAGACAGATTTTCTACATTATGAATGCTAACAGTAGGCAAATAGCTTCTTACCACATATTGTCCCTAAAGCCATAGCAGTGTTTCTGTGATCTAGCTTTGATAAAATAGAAGTTGGAGCACATGTTCCGGAACTCCTTGGGGTGGTTTTGTTAGTTTAGTTTATTTATTTATTTATTTATTTTTCCAGTCTTTGAAGGTTGCAGCTTGTATAAATGCATATGCACACATTGACAATTACAGGATCAGATCACTTAAAGACAGTATATAGCTATTAGTTTTGCTTGATTCCTGCCAGAGAATTCTTTTTCTTATTTTCTAGTGTTTTGACCCAGTTTAGTTCCAGTCTCCTAAGAACTGGAACTCATCCTGAGTAAACTCAGCTTTCACATCTCAAATTACCATGTTGGCACATTTCATTTTTTAGAAGGAAAAGAGAGAAAAAAAAATATATATATATATATATTTAAAATAGAGTTAATCATATATGAATGTCATGTTTAAAAATGCATGTGCCCGAAGTTAAATTCCTAATTTCAGATATGACTGCCTAAATAAACCCACTCAATCTGTAGAAAAGCTGAGCATCACTCTTCCTGTTAAAGGGAATAAGAGTATTTGCAGGTTAAAATGTTAATCCCTTTTTTAATTTGGGCATTTTTAAATTAAGATTTTCAGTTTTCCTAATTTGGAATCTATTTTATCAGTGGAAATGAGTTCATTGGTATTAGAGCCTAATTGGAGGCCTTCCTGGAAAATTCAAAGACAAGCATAGTAATTGACTTTCTTTGCAAAGTACTTCAACTTGACTGAAATACCATATGTGACAGCAACAAGGTAGTCATATTTAATGTGTAGCTTGATCTTTGCTTAGCCAATGCCTCACCATAACTTTTCCCATTACAATTATATTTTCTGCTCCCTCTCCCTTCCTGCAGCAGATTTCTCAAATAACACTGTGCATTATTTCAGTGCGTGTCTTAGCGGTGTAACTTATTGTGATGACGATACCATGCTTTGCAAATGACTCTGTGCACCTGGAAGTTAGGTTACGGACTTTTAGTTCCAGGGCTGTAGCTGCAATGTCTCAGCAAGTCTTTAAGCCTCGCTTTGCAAATAGACAGCTACGCACTCTCTCTGACATGTAGTACAGCTTCCTGAGGGAAGGAAAAGGGCAAAATCCAGAATAGGTGGGAAGCGTTGTGCCCAGCAGGATGTCTCCAACATTTCACCCTTCGGGTCATGGTTCAGAGTGTGACTTCCAGCCAGAGCAACCTGTGGGGAGGGACCGGATCTCCTGTGGTCCAGGAGCTGTCACCAGGTCATTTTGCTGCCAGTGGGAGTACATTTTCCTGTAGTTTAGGGCTGTTTTAAGGTCAGGAGTCAAATATCTAGTGCTTTTGTGGTTAGTGTTGCTCACGCAATTGATCACATTTGTTCCTGTGCTTGCAGTTTCAGTCACTGAGATGAGGGAGAGTGTTTTGGTGAATGGAGTTCATAAAATAAATAAATAAATAAATAAATAAATAAATAAATAAAGTGGGGATGTCATTTCTACATAATGACTTAAGGTGCTGAAGTTTCCTGAAGCTTAAACTCAGTTATTTATTTATTTTTTCCTGAAATTCCTATGTGTTATATTCCTAGGTATATAATAGGCATCAGGACTGGAAACAAACAAACAAACAAACAAACAAAAAAAAAAAAAAAAAAAAAACAAGTGCAAGGCTTCCTATGAAGCCCTCAGTTTTGGTGCCTTGTGGCTCTGGAAAGTGTTAAGCCTCCTGCTTTAGGCTGGCCTTCACTCTGGGCCTTCTGGGGCTTGGGGCCTGCCAAACTGCCACACATCCATGCAGGGGACAGAACAAACCATATGGTCTGAAGTGACAGAACAGGTGCAGGTCGCTTTTAACTCTCTCTTTCCTGGTATATTCATACCTGGAGGTGAAAATAAATCCTCTGAAAGGCAGAAGAACATTCCAGTTTCTTCTGCAGCCATTCTCACCCTGTCCCATTTTCCTACCCCACAGGGGTAGGAAAACAGGCTGTGTTTTTTCTGACAGACCCAGCCCAATGACCATCTGATGTTTTGGTAGGTACACTAACATGATTCACTCTTGTATAGGACTTCTAGATGGGCGCAGGAGCATGACCTTATCAGGGAAGAGCTGTTTCCTTTCAACATTTTAGCCAGACTAAGACATTTTTCAGTTTGCCCAGGATCTGTGTCCTGTTCAGTTGACCTTAGTGGGTGTATGCTGGTGAATGAGACGTAAGTTTCCATATCTTTTTGTGGCTGGAGATTCTTGCATCATGATGGCTGTGATTTTCATTGTTATAAACATCTGTTCAGAAGAATCTTGTGAAAAAAATATAAAAAAGGTGATAAAGGATGCATAGGCCAGCCCTAAAACCTAAAAGTCAGATGAGAGAACTGAGTAAGGAAGAGGACATATACCAAGGTCTAAATTTCTAGTAGTAATTTCTGTAACAGGAGTGAATTTCAGTATTTTTGTAGCAGACACAGACTTAATCCTTCGGTCGATAAGAAACAGATCAAGAGTGGGAGAAAATAAGATTTATTCTGCAGCCTAGGGACTAATTATAGCTCTTATGCTTTCACTCTTTTATTTTATTATGACTCATTGGCTTGGCATTTTTTTTCTAATACCTTGAGATTTTCAAGTAAGACTAATATTTTTGACAGTTTCCTAAGGGGAAAAAAAGATGTAACTCTGAGCTGCTATATAAGGTGATATTACTGCTTTCATTTGAATATATCGGGGGGTAAAAGTTTAAAAATTAGTCATGGAATGAGAAGTTAGCTTCATCTTGAGAATAATAGAATGCACATGTCTCCATAATGTCACTACCAACAACACGTTCTTCATTTTAGTTGTGAATTCTTAGTAAATAAATTAAAAAAATGCTAAAAAAGGGAAAAAAAAAAAAAAAAGAAGAAGAAGAAGTAGAGAAATTAACTCTACAGCTGTGTTGGAGTTACATGATTAGTTTACCAGGACAACAGAAAAAAAAAGTTGCATATAATAATAATTCCAACAAAAGCAGAGTAATCTTTATTTCCACTCAAATGGTGAGAATGAATAAGAAAGCAATAGAAAAAAAAACACAAAGTTGAATGTGATTTCTAAACAAATGTTCCTCATTTCTCTCTCCTCCCTGCAACAGTTTGTTCAGGGGTTGCTGCTAACCCATGATTAGTCCAGCTTTACCTCTAACATTTTTTCACATGGTGATTAATGAGGGAAGGCAGGCTTTGAAGCCACTTTCTTCTCCCAGACAGGTGCAGTGTTTTAACTGTGAAAGAGTTGACATGTGAATTATTTGTAAAGAGGGAGCTATCTAAACACGTCATTAGCAAAGGACAAAAGGTATTGACCTAACCTGGTGCCACAGCACTTTCAAATCCTTGGTTGTTTTCCAATTTACTGATTGTTTGAAGATTTGCCATCATTATTGGCAATGTCTATTGATAAATTTAGGTTGCAAAAATCAATTTGATTTACGTGGAGATATTTTTCCTTTGTCAAATATTGCCAATTCCTATGGCATGTGCCATGCTTTATTTAGTGTAATTTTCAAACCTCAAGTGCCTACCGTAAAGAATAAAATGTATAAAATTCAGATATTAAAAAAAAAAAACAAAAAAAAACACCTGCTCCCACTCCGGTAAAAAAAGAAAGTTAATGGTAATCAATTGCTTCATTTTTTGTGGTTTACAATTGGTTCCCAATTGAACAAAACTATTTCTCTCCTGTTTAATTTTTATTGTATGCTGAAATTTAAGCATGTCAGCAAGCTTTTTGTGAATTAAAGCCGTTGTACTTCTGAATTGTTAAAACCCTGTTTATAAATATTTAAGGAGAGGTATTGATTATAACTGGGGGGGAGAAGAATCCACAGTTGACCAAAACAGAATGATGTATTTAATCTAAGTAGCCTTTTCACTCTCCTCAAAATTTAATAAAATGTGTTTTACATCTATAGGTCAGGAACCAAAGAGCACATTAAACATTCAAGTGAAAGGTTAAAGATCTACTACCAAGTAATGAAATGCCAGGTGTTTATGAAACTCCAGAGCCCTATGGGGGAAAAAGTAGAGAGGAAAGACAGGAAGAGTTCTGAACCTATGGGTAAAACAACATAAACAGGATACCAAAAAGAGAAGTGAGGGGGGAAAACAATAATGAAGTGTTGCTCAATACGTGTGAAATCAGAGCCATAATTTCATCCTACCAGAGGATAAGAAAAGAATGAACAATGAAGGCCCAGAGAAGAAGGAGGTGACAGTCACTGTAAATCAATATCCAAGGTTAACACAGGACATTCTGTAAGAATGCTGCTTCATTAAAAATAGAATCTGTGATGGGCTGGGATTAAGGGACACAACCAATTTAGCCTCTGTTAGCTTTCTCTGCAGTATCCTGAGGCAGAGTGGGGCAACTCTCTGAGTTAACACATTTACAACTAGAAAGGGACTGCTGCTACACAAACGGTAAATACTTATGAGTAGCAGGGTGCTAGACTTGGGGGTCCAGTCATCTTTTCAAGTCTAGATATGCCATTATTCTCCCTTCCTTTCACTGAAAATAAGCGAAGCACTAGTGAGGGCTTTTTGGCCTGGTGCCGAGCCAGCCAAAAGAGCCAGCTGGAGCACTTCCAAGTGTAGGAGGTACACAGCTGTCAAGGCACTCTAGACTACAATACTGGCAGAGCCACGATAGGCAGATGCTACCGCTGCAATTGCATCCAGCCCTGAGCTCAAAGAGGTCTGTCCCGTTTTCACTGAAACAATGTGGGAACTGGGTCTTTGCATAGAGCTTTATGAAACCCAAATGTCTGCAAATTAGCTTCACCTTCCCATCCCTCTCCCTAAATTCCTCAAACTGGGGGTCTGTAGGATTTTCCATTGTTAGCATGAAGCCTGGGCAGAAAAAAGAGGGGCTTCCTTGTCATGTTGCAACAGCCAAACCCCTGAGCACTTCCACCTGGACTCTGCTCCTGCTTCGCTTTGTGGAGTACAACAGCACAAGGAAACACCTGCCCTAGACATACTTCTGCCTACAGCTACTTATCTTTGGGTTCATTTTTACCTTTTATGATTCTGTTTTTTTTTTTTCTGTTTTTACTGTAACCATGAGAAAGGTACATTTACTTGGGACAAAGTGTCAGTATCTGATAAAATTGAAGACTATTATGCTGTAGCTTCTGGAAGAGAAAATTTGGTCTTTTCTAATCTGTCTCCCTGCTATCTTCTGTGTCTGTTCTTCTGTTTTGACCATAATTTCTCCAGTTGGAACTCCGTATAGTAATTCAAATATGGCTGGTGCTCATGTAGCACCTGTTGTCAGAAAATAATCAATTTTCCAGGAATTTTCAGAAATTAGCATGATTTCACCCTGCTGGTGCCAACGGGCATGATTATATCCAATTTACAAACAAAGAAACTAAAACTCAGGGTTGACACAAGACTATCGACATGTGTCAGGATCCAAACAATGCCTGGCCACAGAAGCAGGCAGCCAGAGCCATGTTCTAGCATAGGTTTTTGTAGCATTTGATTTCTCCTCTCTGATGCAGTCAAAACAATTGCAGTACACAGGCCAATATCTACCTATATCTAATCTATAGGTAGATATACAGGTAGATTAATCTACTAATCTATAGGTTGCTGAAGATTGTAATAGCTGATACAGGCTAGCAAGGAAAACTCTCTTTCTGTTCATGTATTACTTAGATACACGTGTGTTATATTTTCTGCTGATCTTGAAAAGGTCTCTTAAATCATTTAACCCTTCCAAAGTCTTTATCAAAGAATATCAGAAAATGGGAAAGCAAAAAGCCCTGGGAAGGGCACCTCATCCATCTTTTTGCTCCAAGATACCCTCTTATGATAAAGTACCAGTGAGTTAGAATCATAACAGATGGAGAATCATATGTATAAATACATTTTTTTTTTTTTTTTTCCCATGGAGTAGAAGAGGGAATTGTGTGCAGATTTTTTACATAAAGAAACAGTGTGTAGCTTACCCACTGTGAATAAATCTAATTTAGTCATCTTTATGCCTCCATGATCTTCATTCTCTGAAGTCTGTTGGAGGGTCAGATGTGCACTCCGGGAAATTTTCCAGATTCTGTGTTGGTTCTCTCTGCCCCCACCCCTCTTTTTAAAGCCGGTGCTCAGCCCTGTGCAGAAGATTTTCTTCATTATACCAGTACCACCAGCAGCGCTCAGGCTGTGATCAAGACACTGGCTTTGCTGCAGGCTGAGTAAGCGGCACCCCGGGTCCTTCAGTGCTGTTGTGGCCTGCAGCCTCTGTGCGGCAGCAGAACATCGCATGCCAGGGAGATGACAGCTCTGTGCTGGAACAGGATTGTTTTCAAAGGAAATGCTGGTGTTGGAGTCTGGGAGTTAGGGCTCTGCTTTCTGCTTACACCTCTGCTACTAATCTTTATATGGTCTTTGGCAAATCATTTACTTTCTGTGTTCCCCAGCTGCAAAAATACTTAGATGCCCAATGCCCAACTTGTTTTTTTATTGTATTGTATTGTATTTCTATTTTATGTTATTTTTATTTTATTTATATATATATATATATATATATAATTTTAGTTTAGTTTAGTTTAGTTCAGAGTTAGGTTATTTTGGAAGTAATTTTCAGATCACCAAATATGTAACTTATCTTACAGTGTTATTACTTTAAGGTGCAACTTATTTTTTAGCATTTCATATCACGCTATGTTTTTGGAAATATTTCCATTTATAAATGAAACTGCAGTTCCATGATGACAGATTTCAGCTCTCACTTACAATCTTTTTTTTTTTTATTTATTTTTTTATTTTTTTTCCCCTGTAAGTTCTTCTAACCTCACTGGGTGCTTTTAAGCATGTCTCAGTAAGTCAAAGGCAGGATCAGTTTCCTTTTATAAATCCCAGTTGAAGAAGATAAAAATCAGAGCATTTCACTTTAAAAATCAGCAGTAATAATGAGACATTATTTTCAATGCAATAATGTCTCAGATCATTCCAGATATACAAGTACCCCCATATATTGGATATATTACGGATACCTCAAGAAAAGCAGTTAAAAAACAAATGAGATTTATGGCACTAAACGCCTAACCTTCCTTGGAGAATGCAGCCTATCTATTGCATTCTGGTGTGATGAGTGCTGCTGTCTGGCCTTTCAGCTGTACACTGTGTATCTTTTACTAATGCATGCTGAAATGTCACTGATGCAGATGCTATAGTTAGGAGCAGAACTCAGGAATTGAAAGGATCTCATGGTATCTGTCTGAGCCATGCATGCCCCATCTTGTGGTGCGACAGGATGTGCAGTGTGCCCGCCCTGCCTTGTCTCCACTTTGGTATTGCACTGACGCATGTTCTATTTTTTTTCTGAGGAAATTCACATTCACAATTCACATTCTTCTCTGTCTAACCATGCAGCTGAAGGCAGACGAAAGGATCATCAAAACCGAGCATGGGCTGCTGATCCGCAGCTTGCAAAGACGGGATGCAGGAGCCTATTTCTGCAAAGCCCAGGAACACACCTTTGTCCACACCATCGTAAAGCTGAATTTAAATGTCATTGAGAATGGGCAAATGGAAGGCACTCAGAAAACTGAGGACGAGGATGGCCGGGTGAGGGATTTGCTGACAGAGTCCCGGCTGCGGTACAAGGACTACATCCAGCTCGTCAGCAGCCCCAGCTTTAGCCTGGATGAGTACTGTGAACAGATGTGGCACCGGGAGAAACGGCGACAGCGAAACAAAGGTGGTGCCAAATGGAAGCATGTGCAGGAGATGAAAAAAAAGCGAAACCGAAGGCACCATGAGCCGGCCAGGCCACCATCTACGTAGTTTGCAAACACTATTTAAAGAAAGGACATTTTCCACACACACAAAAAAAAAAACAACAAACAAACAAACAAACAAACAAAAAACTGTGTTATGTTTTTGTGCATCTTGCCTATGAATTAGTACTGCTTCTTACTGAAATCAGATAGCTCACCATCACTATTAATCTGTACAAGACTGTACAATGGGATTCGATACCAAATGAGATGTTCCTTATTGGAGTACCACATGCCAGGCAATAATTTTGAATGCATTCATTAAAAAGAAAAGATGTACACTTTTAGCTATTTTCTGGGTAGCCTGAGGCTACGTGAGCTGTGTTCTGTACTTCTTGCATAATTTTCACATAGGATTTAGCGTCTGTGTTCCCATGTTAATATTTGCTGCCATGTTCCACCCCAGAGGTGGATCCATTTCAGGGGAGGGTAGATGTATTCATAGTTCTTTGGCATCTTTCTGAATAAGAAGCACGGTAGAAATGTGTGACAGATCTGCAAAAATACCCACTAATTTACCCATTGGGCTTGTATACAGGCACATGGGTGGGGTTTGCTAGCATAGAGAGGCTCAGTGAAAAATCAAATTAAGTATTGGTTTAGGGATTACATTGATTTTCCCCATTAAAAAAAAAAATAAAATAAAATAAAAAAGAGAGAGAGAGAGAGAGAAAGCATAATCAGAGTTTAAGAGAGGGAAATTATCAAGCCTTATTCATTAGAGTTTGATAGCCACCAGTTTGCAGTCCATCTGCTGAAATGAAATGTTCACCCTAATTGAAATTGCCACTGAGATGCTTGGGAGTAAATTTCCTAAGTGGTGTGTGGGAGGTATGTGCACAAATCCTATTAACAAATAATGGGATTCCTGCCTGCACCTCTCCTGTCCCTCTCAGTGTTGTACTCTGGCTGTTTCTCTGGCCCTTTGCTAGCCTTATTTTATGCAGAGGAAAAGAAAAATAAAAGACAACAAGAAAGCTAAAACAAATGACGATGAGGGAAGATATTTAGTGGCTGAGATCAGTGCTCTTGACACAGAGCTGACATTCCTCAGATGTGTGTATTCTTTGGGATTTTCTCCCAAAGGTCTTATGTATTTTTAAGTTGAAAATTTGCATTGTCTGAATTAATACTTTTATTATAAATAAAGAAATCAAAAGATGTCAAAGTGTAAATAAAACTTGTAAGTTAGAAGTTTGCTGTATACCATGATTCCATTTGTAAAATGTTCCTTGTTCCTCAATTCATATTTTTGTTGTAGGAGTGTAAATCTTTTTAAATCAGGAAACCCTGGCCTCATTCTTGTCTGTTTGACATCAGTATGATTTTATTGAACTTATTCCTGATATGCAGCAACAAACACAAGCTCAAAATCAGGCCTACTGTCTCTTCTCATGAGTCACAGCCCTTCTTTCTTCTCTTCCAGCTAACGTCCTCCATTTTGCCTTTCACGCCTTTTTGAGTGTGAAATGACAAATTAGCCACTTCCTCACATGGAAGAGAGCTTTGATGGATACCAAAATGACAGACTTTACTCGTTTCTCATGCATTCTACAGATCAGGAGAACAAAGTCTGTGGGAAATCCGTGTAATTGGTGTGCGCCTCATTAAGGAACAGAGAGCATTGCTTCAGAAAGCTGCCCTTACCCATGCTGGTGTTTGTGTGCACATTCAGTCCCGGGTTGATAACTGTGTAGCTACCATTTTCATCACTGTTCATTTCCTTTCTGTTGTAAGTCAGATACAGCAATGTGTATGTCAGACTTCAGAAAGGGAACTCAACTTACCCATGCTTCCTGTAAAAACCAAAAGCTGAGTCTGCATGTATTGTATAAAAGCCAGCAATACCATATGTCATTAATTTTTAGTGTTTTTTTTTTTTTTTTTTTTTTTTTTTTTTTGTAGGAGATGTATGAGTTAATTAGGAGATACTAAATGGCATGCATACAATGCTTTGATAGTGTAAAGCACTGAGTGCTAGATACTATAATGTCTGTGGGGAGGAGGGAATTTCTCAGCACAGGACCTTTAATCAGCAGAAAGACTGATGCTGAAGACACTAACCAGCAGTACAGTACTTTGAGCATGTGCCGAGAACTTTTTTTTTTTTTTTTTTTGCCATTTTTGCTGCAAAATAACTTAGGCCAGGCATTTCACAGGAGTCTCATGGTTTTGAGTACCTTGATTTTAAGGCCAATTACAACTACTTAAAGGAGGTTTTGGGGGGTAATAAACTACTAAATGTAAAGCACCCTATGACTGGCATTCTCAATATTCTTGGCTGGAAGGTTGTACTGTCATCATACAGAACCTTCTCAGTTATTCCTTATTAGATTTTTATCAGTCCATAAAGTCCCATTTCTCTTACTTAATACCTAAGTAAATGAGTGGAATCACAGCAAGGCTGTGGTCTGCATTTACATGCACTGACAAAGGGCCTACTCTTCTCGCCAGTGGTGACAGCATTTTAATTTTAGAAAACCATCATCTCATGTTCACCTAGAAGCAAATCAGTTCTTCTATTTTTTTTTTAACGTCCTTCATGAAAACTAAATTACTTGAATTATGTTTAGATATAACTGAGGGTATGTATTCTAAAAATGAATCCTCGCCTCACTGACTTTAGTAGAAGTCTTGAATGGCTAAGAGTCTCAGTGCTGGGAGCATTAGATTTAAATGGTTGAATTAAAATGTTTTTACTCTAAAAAACAACTTTCATTTCTTTTACTTCCAATGTTGTTGCAATGAGATTCTTCTTAAAGAAATTATCTCATCAGTGTGGGTAACATAAAACCCCAAGTGAGATATATGACCACTTCCATCATGGGGAAATAAATTCAATATCCTCCAAACCAGTGGCCTGTACTAGGTTCATACCACCCCAAGGAGAATATTTAATAATATTGCACTGATAAATGTCTCTGTTTTGATACATTGGATAAGAGGTATGTATCCTAAAGCTGTCAGGGCTAGCTCAGTTTCTCATGCACAGAAGATCTGACATGTCCAAGGAGGCCAGAGGATGTTGGGGACCAGGGATTGAATAGGACATGTCAAGGATCACTTCAGAAAACAGGGTTTTGTTAGGCAGGACTCCATAATGCAAACCCATCAGTAGGAGCAGGAGGAACCATGGGTCTTTCAGCCACCTGCAGGCCCAGAGAGGAGTTTACAGCATGAGCTACACTAGAAACTAGATCAGTAAAGGATTGGAAAGTATAATTTTCTTTTCAGAATAAATAAATAAATAAATAAATAAATAAATAAATAAATAATCATCTTGTGTATAATATAAAGGCTAAAACCTAAACCTAACTAAATTTCAAACTAATGATTTGGATATTGCTTGGGTTGCTACGAGCAGTACTATGAGCAACAACAGGCTCATAGTTAAAATGAAACTGAGCCTTGCCTCCTGCAAGAGCCTAGTAAAAAGAAGTTGAACAAAGTTTTGTTCCACAGTGGAAAAAAAAAGTTGCCTCCACCTTAATAACTGCAGGTTTTAAGCAGCTCCCTTAGTGCATACTATACAACATAGATATTTATTTATGGATTCATTCATCCAGGAGTCCAGTTATTAATACATTATCTTTTCCTTCAACAAAACCTGCCCACTGATCCTGCTTCAGAAAATGGCCAGTGCCTGACTGAACTGCAGTGGCTTTAAACAGATTGCTAGAATTACTAGCACAATGTGATCTATAGTTATAAAAATGCTGAAAACTGACATAATCTTTAAAGCTCAACAGGGCCCTAAACTCTGTAGCAATCTTGCAGTCGGTTAAAATAAAACAGAAAATGGGATTAGCAGAAAAAGGAATAAAGTATTAACACTTATTGTGATAAAGTAGTTCCGTTACTGGAAACTGTTCCAACAGGTGTGAATGTGTGTTCATGCATTAAGCAAATACTTTCCTCTCCAAACAGTTTAACTTACACTTGCTTGAGGTATCAACCTCGGAATGTGAATGCTTTCCAATTCATAAGTAGATTTTAGACCTGGTCCTCATGTCACTCATAATGCAGTAATTAGGTTAGACGCTACAACTTTCCTTTAGTTCATGTGCTTTTCTGAAAGTCATGACTTTCCCTACAGTTAAAATGCTATAAAGTCTTTAATATATCCATTATACATATTGATCTACATTTAAAATTTCAGATAACGATTGTTTGTTATTTTTACTCATTATTCGTATAATTAGTCCATGTGTCTCATAATAATATCTCAATATTTAATAGAAACTAATGGAAATTGATTTTGCTAAAGTGTTGTCACATGAGCATATGTGTATACCAGGACATATTTGAATGTGTTATGTTCATTTTGTAATAGAGTGTAATTGAAAAAGACAAATATGATTTTTAGAGCTAAGGTTCAGATAGGCTCCCACTGACAACAAAGATTAAAATCGTATTGGAACCAAATCACAGCCTAAGTAGATTATACTCTATTTACAGTCTAGTAGTCAAACAGCCAAAGCTATGGGTTATCTGGTACAGTATATTGGCCCGGTTCTTGCATACTCTTGTAGTTGAGATGTGGGGGTCTAAGGAATGACATTTATGTGAATGGAAAATTAAGCCCACGTGTCTCTCTAATATATTCTGTTACATTTTATAAACAATAATGGTCTTCACTGTAGTATTTTACCATAGTGCTTCTAATATGACCCTGAACTAAGCTTCTGTAGCTAGCTGAAGTGTGACATTCTTTGCAGTTGTAATCCAGTTTTCAGGGTTCATAAAATAAGTTAATTACAGTAACAAAAAAAGGCACAAGATAAGAGTTCAATTAAAAATTCTAAGTTCAATTATAAGACAGATTTGTAAGATGTTTATTTCTGTATATCAAAATAGTGAGTGCCCTTAAATGTGTCAGGAACTTCAGTATTTGTTTTTCTTTTCTTGGTAAGGTAAGGATACATAACAAATTATAATCTTGAGATCATCACTTGCCAATGTGAGGCTGAAACATCTGTTCTGACAGCTGTAGCAAGGATGGATTTTTACTTGCTTGTTTTTAACTTCCACCAGTTAAGCCCATTTTCTGCTACGTCTGAGACTCTGCTGTGTCAGGTAACCCTGACACAATGGAGAAGTATTGCAGGATCTGCATTTCCTCAGCATATAAACCTCCCCACAAGTCACAGTATCACAATCTGCCTTCAGACAATGACTTTCCTAAGCATTAGCTTTTGTATAGAGCTGCAGATGTAAACCAAATACCGAGAGGTAAATTAGAGACCAGATAGGCTTGCATTTACAAAGGAAATTTTTGGGACTTGCTTAGAGCTCTCCTTTTTCCTTTTGCTTATGTGGTTACTGTGTATAACACTTCAATTTAAAATCAAAGTTTTTAGTGCTTTAAAGTATAAGGTTTTCCATGTGATATAAGAAACAGAACATTTCCAGGTGATCTGTTTGATTGATATGGACTGCTGGTTAATAGTTTCAAACAGTACAAACCAAGGAAGTCATCTGTCCAGCCATACATGGCTGTGATATTTGTAATGATCCTAGACATATCTTATTTTTTGGTATATTAGTGCTGTGGCTATCCCTTCCCTTCCCTTCCCTTCCCTTCCCTTCCCTTCCCTTCCCTTCCCTTCCCTTCCCTTCCCTTCCCTTCCCTTCCCTTCCCTTCCCTTCCCTTCCCTTCCCTTCCCTTCCCTTCCCTTCCCTTCCCTTCCCTTCCCTTCCCTTCCCTTCCCTTCCCTTCCCTTCCCTTCCCTTCCCTTCCCTTCCCTTCCCTTCCCTTCCCTTCCCTTCCCTTCCCTTCCCTTCCCTTCCCTTCCCTTCCCTTCCCCTCCCTTCCCTTCCCTTCCCTTCCCTTCCCTTCCCTTCACTTCCCATTTTATTCATGCTACTTCTGCTACTAAGAGGAACCATGTCCAAAGCCAGACATGTTCTGAAGGTGCTTCATCTGATAAATCAGTAAGAGGAACAGAAGGCTTGGGCAGATATTTTGATATGGAAACAGCATAGTACATTTGCAGGGAACAAAGTCTGATGGGTTGAATGAGTATGCTAAAATGTACAAAGACCACAAGGTCGTTTATCTTGCATAGACTGAATTAGAGAGTAGATTTTAAAAAGGTATATATTTATTTAAATTATGAAATGCTTTTGGTATAAACAGATCCAGAAAATATAAGCTCTTATTAGGTTCATTATTAAATCCATCATTTTCCAGAAATATCAAAATAGAAAAAGAACGAACAGAATTTTGCAAATTTCCACTTTCTAAATTTATTTTCCTTTTCTTTTAATTGAACTTTTATTTTAAAATGTTTATTAAAATGTTTCTCTGTAGGACAAGATTTTTTTTTTAAACCTATACTTTCACATCTCTGAAAAAAAATCAAGAAAAACTGGGAAATTTTAAATGGAACTGAAATATGTTTCATATTTTCATGTGTACTTAAACTTGAAAAAGCAGCATCAAAAAATGCTCATGCTCTCTTTCTGAGACTATATGTGGCTTCCATCAAGGACTTATTCCATAGAAATGAACTGCAATAATCACATTTTAAGACTGCCTGTCAACATATCTCAGCTGTAAAAACTGGATACAAACCATACAAATCTATGAAAATACAAGTGAGAACAGATTATCTCCAAATGTTTACTTTTTTTTTTTTTTTTTCATGATACATGTATCTCTATTCCTCTCTCCCCCAGTGACTATCTCAGGATGTATGTTGGCTGGGGAGAGAGGAAGAGATTACAAAAGCATATCTCCAAATTACAAAATGAAAAGTCACACTAAATGGACTGCTGATAAGGATTATGATTAATACCTCACATTTGACCAATAAAGACTATATTTTCTCCTAAGGTAAAATTCATCACTCCTTCCAAACCCCAGCACAGGAATTATATGCCATATATAATCTTTTTTTAAATTGTGAGGCATAAGTGGTACTCAGGCTGACCTTGTGAGTGGGGTTCAATTTCATTCTTTAATGTAACTATTTGTAGAGTAATACAGCTTTTTTTTTTTTTTTTTTTTTTTTATAATAAGTGTATGTATTTGTAAATGCTGCAGCTAATTAAGTTAAAATGATGACTGAAGTATCATTTAAAACTGATAATAAGCTATGTGTTTGCCATGCCTGCTGTTTTACTAGAGATTTAAATCTTATATGCAAAGGTAACACAAAAAAATGTATATTTCGTTCATACTATAATAAAAGACAAGTACTGAGTTTCGACTTCTTATTTAAACCTATGTCAAACTACAGAGTAAACATGAGCTTTCAAAGAAACAAAATCTGCTTCATGTCTCATGGAAATGAAGCAGCTTGGGTATTAATGCAAGGTCAGTAACCTAAAGCATCTTAATTCATAAGGTTTTGTACTGGGTCTGGCTGGAATGTTAACTTTCCCGGCAGCAGCCCATACAGTGCCGTACTCTGTACTTGTAGCTGGAACAGCAGTGTTATCACACCAGTGTTGTGTCTACTGCTGAGCAGCAGTGGCACAGCATTGGGCCTTTCTCTAACCCTCCTAAGGGGTGGGCAAAAAGTGAGGAGAGACACATCACTAGGGCAGCTGACCTAAACCAATCAAAGGCATATTCCATACCATGTGATGTCACACTCAGCAATAAAAGGTGGAAACAGGAAGAAGAGGGGAGGGGTGGGCTCTCGTTGGGAAAATGTTGGTCTTCCTCTCAACACCGGCTGCGTGCGTTGAGGCCCTGCTTCACGGACGTGGCCAATCATCGCTCATTTGTGGGAAGTAGAGAGTAATTTCTTTCCTCTGCACTTCCATATAGCCTTCATTTATTTTGTTTGTTTTCCTCCCTTCTTTTTATTTTTCCCTTTTCCCCCTCCCTTTTCCCCTTTCCCTTTTTATTTCCCCTTAGTTAAATTGTTTAGTTCATGGTAGTCTTTATTTAATTATTATAATTATTTCCCTTTAATTAAATTATCCTTATCTCAACCCGTGAGTTGTTCTTTGCTTTACTTCTCCCCCTACTCATCTAAAGGAGGGGGAGTGAGAGAGTGGTTGTGGGGTTTAGCTGCCCAGCATGGTAAAACCACCACAGGTTTACCTTGATAAGGGCTGTCAGAGGTTCAGCCTTCATGGAGAATACGCTTACAACCAATAGACTAAGTCTACAAAAACGTCTTTAAGAAGCCATGGACCTGAGCCATTTGGATTAGTATGTGTAAAGCAGTACACAATAGGCATGTTCATAGTTATTAATTTAAATTCAATAATAGCTTTTTAATGCATGCATTTATAGACATTGAGCAACTATCGTTTTCCTTAAAAACTGCACTGTCATTGTAGTTTGGAGTTGCCCTCAAGACAAACAGATCACCCAACCATCCTAGACAGTCTCGGGAGCACTTTTGGCTTTAAGGGAGGGTGACTGTTTCCTGCCCTTCAGAATGTTTTCAGGATGGGGATAATTGGGTAGAAGGAAGGGCTGTGCATTTTTGTAATGAAGCAGTGTAGCCTTCCTCCATTGTTAAAGGGAGAGGGAAATTGCTGGGAAAAAAAAAAAAATAGGCTCACCGGTCACCTCTTTTTCTTCAGAACAGCCCCCTGTGTTTCACAGGATTTATTAAAGGCCAAGGAGGATATTTTGTTAGCAGACGGTCAGCATGTCATTTCCAAGGACATCCACACTGGTGCACTCAAGGATGTCTGCTTCCCAATCCCATGCTGTGTCCATTAGACCTCTATGCTTCTGACCCTTCGCTGAAAAGGTCCCAGGGTACTGCAGGCCTGAAAGCTGACTCCACTCCAAATCCCAACTGCAGCAATTGCCTTCTGCTTACCTCCATTCCACCTGCAGTTGCAATTGGATATGGTATTCTTCATTTCCGAGCCTGAACTCTCATTTCTATGTTCCTGTGCACTGCTAAACAGCTGCTGGGTTCCCCCGCTCCCTCCCCACAGGTGGCTGCATTTGATAATATCTCATGTAGGATCAATCTTGGTCCCATTGAAGTAAGTGGGAATTTTGCCAGGACGTCCCAGCTCTGGTCCTGCCTCCAGCTGGTAAAGCACTTACAGCTCCTGCAGGAGAAGAGGTGCTCTACACAGGCTGCCTGATTAACCAGGTTCATTAGCAGAGGCAGTGTAAGAAAGGAAGAAACCCTTCAGCTCCTTTCTGCAGCCACTTGCTCAGTAAGAGATTACATGCAGCACTGCTTTGTGTGCACTCACAGAAACAAAAGCTAATTAAGCTGAAATCTGTCATTTTCTCTGTAAGGATTTAAGCAGGCTCAAACTTCCAGACAATTAGTGATGAGTCTCGGGAATGAGCAAAAGAACTCTTGCTGCAGTTGCTCAGAAACATTTCCAGAACTGATTGGCTTCCTGAGCAATCTCTGCTCTGCTCTTTGCTGTGTGTGGTGCCTCCTTCCAGACCCTTGGAAACCAGAAGTGCTGTTAGCTGAGGAAGTCTGTGCTTAAAGTAAGAGGTATGAGGTAAAATCCGGCCCTTCATGATTCAAATCACGGGAAGTGTTCTGGGATGTGTTCACACACAGAATCCATAGGTACTGTGAAAACAAGCAACTGGGAGCTAACAGTCTGTTCATAATCATTTGTATTTCTGCAAAGTAAAATATGGTGTAGGGGATGATTAGGGGTTCATATACTTTGCACTAATGTGTCCATGCAGTTACTGCTACAGTAATATCTGCACTGGGGCAGAATGACGCAGTTTGCAGTTCACAACCACATTTCTGCAAGAATGCTCATCAAACACTGGACAAAACTGTACACCAGCACACGTGGGGCAATTTATGAAATGCTAATAAATGTTATCTCCCACCGTGCTTTTGCCTACAACTGCTTAGAACAAATTTGTAACTGAATATGTAATGGAAAAAGCTAGCAAGCATTTTTAAGAATTGCTAGATGAAACTTAAGTGTTAAGACAGGAAATGACAAACTTTGACTCTTTAGCCAGTTTGATTCTTTGCCTTGCAATAAAAATGTTAATGACTATCATTTCATACATCTACCAGCGTTGCTATTACAGTACTTTACTATTACGTCTTCCAGTATTACATTCATTTCCACACGCAGGGAAGAAAGTCAACAGCAAAAGAGTAAGCTGCTCTTTTCCCGTTGATTTCTTACAGGTTGGTGTGGTCCATAACTTTCTCCAAGGAAAACTTGGTTGCTTTTTTATTTTTTCCTCATAAAGGAAATAACCACAAGCATGCAGTGTTTGGACTGTATCTGCTAACACATACTAGACTTGCTTCTCTCCATTTCTTTCCATGATTGGGATTATTCTTTGTGACTTCAAGTTGAGCACAGATGTTGGCATTTGCAGCACTGGAACTGTTGTTTTAGCTTTGGAAGTTGACAGCTTGGGCACATAGGAGGCTTTTAAAAAATACTCACATGAGAACCATTGTCATGAAGGTTTATTGTTTAAGGAAACACAGAATTTTGTTATGGAATCAAAGTAGTATCTGCTTTGGGTAATATCCATTCTGCTGTTTCCCAAAGCACATCAGTGGATGAAGGCTTTTTGAAGTGCAGGTTTCCAGACAAATTACAGGTTAATTCTCTTTTAATGGAGCAAAGACTAGAAACTTTCTCTTAGTCTGACACAAGCTGATGTTCAGAGTGTGTCTTAATTTGTATTTTCCAAAATACTTTTAAGGTAAGGAAGGTACTTGGGGTACACTTAGGGTGTGCATGGGCTGCACTGTGCAAGAGATGTTTTAGCTGATACTAAACAGATAAGTGTATCTACTGCTGGTTAGTATATTAAAAAAAGGCACCATTACTTCTAGCTAGATGGTAAACAGTGATCTAACTTTGTAATGTGAAACTGCAGACTCATTGCCAACTTCTATCATAGCCAGCATTCCAGCCCCAGCTTTTCCTAATGGCTTGCTATAAGCTTGTCCCTTAGAGGTGCAAAACAGGAAAACAAAAACAAAACAAAACAAAAGAATAACAAAACAAACAAACAAACAAAAAACACTTGAGAACTTCTTGTTGTAAGACCACTGAATCTCCATGTATGTGTTTGTGTAAGAGAGTGAATCCAATGTATTGGAGACAAGATACTTGCTCAGGGAATCCATTGCAAATACTGTTGGGCTTGAAACATTTGCATAAGTGACCCTGAGAGGCTGTGCAACTGCAGCATACGCAAGGATTTGTGGATATGAATGAGTCAGTCATGCACTGAAAGTAACCTCAACACAGCATGCCACAAGAAAATTTAGCAGCTACTTAAGTAGGCAACAAAGCAGGATTGCCAGTCATTATTCTAGCCCTCAGCTGTTTTCTTGTTGTTGTTGTCTTCCTTTTTAGTTCCTTTGTTTGTTCTTTCCTCTCCACTTTTCCAAAACCATTTCAGCTTTCTGTAGTCAGCCCAGCCATAAAAATCCAGAACAGTAAATATCCTTCTGGAGATTAAGCAGCTAAAGTTTAGGAACTGCATTGCAGACTGGCAGTGCGTCATACAGAGGATTGAGCCCTAAATAGAAATTTAACATTTGTGGTACAGAGAAGTGAGTGAACTCTAAACCTTAAGATATTGGCTAGCAATGTAGATCTAACCTTTTTCTGTGTGTATCTGTCTTTTACTACAGAAACAAAATCTCAGTGTGCTTGAAATTCAGTGAACACCATAGTGTCATCTGCAGTATGCCACTAGATAAAGAGGAGGAGGATTGCTTCAATTACATGTAGATAAAAGTCAAGGTTTTGAACAGGGTGGAAGTTATAGCATTTTTCAATTTTCAAAATGTTCACATTTTTCCACCTTAGTTAAGTCGTGAACTAAGCTGAAAACATGGGAATCTGTTTAATTTGCTTTAGGATGGTTTCAGAAGTCTCTACTGATGTACCTCCTGTACCTTACAGAAGGAAATGGCAGTACTGAATATGCTGCCAGTCAGAAAACCATAATCATATACTCATTTTGGATAGAATGGACTATGAGTAAAGTATATTGCACAAGACAGGAATATTTACCTCTTAATTCAAATACCTTTCCTTTATGAAAAGAAAATCTCAGAACATGAACAGGTAGTTGTTGCAATCTACTCTGTTGAAACTGTATATTATTTCCTTTGTTTTTCTCTTCCAGCTGGTAAGTATTTTTATTTCCTGACCTTCTTCTTCTTTCTTTCTTTCCTATTCCTGAGGGGATGGAATATTCTCATGTGGAGCATGCTTCAAATTGCATTCCTGACCAGAGGATTTAAAAGAGGGTGAAGAACATAACAATGTTGTAGTTCACTTAATGCAATGTAAACTTCATTTTGTAGAGGTGCCTTTATCTGAGGAATTCACAATTCACTTGTTGCATACTTCAGCTTCCCTCCCTGGTCCTTTTCGATGTCACTAAAGCAGCATATGAAAGTCCTCTAGGCTAAATGAAAATGCTCTGGAAAATAAGTGGTAGGAAGCACATGCTATTTTACGCACTGATGCAACTCCATTCTGTTCCTATTAAAAGACTTTTTTCATGAGTGCTCTTGTCCTTTTTCTCCACACACGAACCTATTTAATGACACTAAATCTTCTGGGTTTTATTTTCTAGCTTTTGTTGTTTGCGCTATATGTTCTGCTTTTGTTTAGACTGCAAGGAGACCTTTTTATTCATAACAGAATTTAGGATCACATTTATGGATAGAAGTTATTTGAAAGAGGAAAACATAATACACATGATCTGCCAAAATTTCAGACATAATATGGGAAGCTTGGTTTATGTAATGTGCAACCAGTTGGCTAAATGATTCAAAAGGAACTCAAAGACCTGGAAAGTATATGTGGAAGACTGCTGTATGCTGTATGTCTTATGCTGTATTGCGTTTTGTTATACACTGGAGTTTTTTCAAAGACAAATCTTTTTGTTTGCATAGTATAGTCTTATATTTAATTAAAAAATCCGAGCTTTGGTTACAGCATATATAGAGACAATTACAATAACAGGAACTGTGTTTGAAACATATTAAAAGTTATACTTGTGTTAAGACAATTGAAAATATTTTAGTAAATCGCAGTCTTGAAGAAGTATCCAAAACTTTTAGCTACCATACCACCTTTGGCAGTGATATGATAGGTGATACTGGTAAGAGAAGGATATACAAAATAAAGAATCTTGATCTTAACTTTTTGGGCAGTAAGAGATGTATGCACAGCTTTTAATGACACATCTTAATATACACCAGGATAAGCATTTGTGAGGTAAACCTAAACTAGGTGAGTGGCTAGGACTGTGTCATAAACATCACTGTTTATGAGGTGGAAGAATTAATAAAAGTTCTGCTGAAATGAAGATAGAAATTTGCCCTTACCCTTGATCAAGAACTAGTGGAAATGATAATGTATTTTCTATTTTTTATTATTTTGGGAAAAATACATTTGTGAATGTGATGTGTCTATCAAAAAAAAAAAGAAAAAAAAAAAAAGAACAAAAGATACACAGATGTTGCATATTTGTTCCTATGTCTTTGTAGACATTGTTGCAGGACTAACTATAATCTTCAAAAGGGAAAAATAAAAAGCTTTCAAAGCATTTTCCAACATGCTTTATAGCCTATACACAAGGATCTTATTTTATTACAAAAGATATTTTATAAAAAGCTATTGGCAAAAGTCGTTGTTATCTAGATGTGTCACTTGTAGCTTTACTTCCTATTGAAATATGGGATCCATCTGCTTACTGATGGTAGGATAACAGCCATCATTCCCACTTGCTTACTGTAAATGATATATCTGAAAGTACCAGAAATGTGATGGAGTGCAATCCTAGCCCTTGGTCATTCCCTCAAATGATTCATAGTTAATTTAGGCCAGATTAATATACTTCCAGCATACTGACTGAATTCCAGCTTTAGTAAGTTCATTCTGATTCACCATACGTTTCCAAAATATGCTAAAAAATATATATCCTCTTTTATTAATTTTCCCAGTAGCCTTGTCCAATCCCTTTTCCAGCCATACAAATAACTTAAACTCCCAAATTTTAAAAAGGTGTTATGGAGTTCTGATTAGTCTTTTGGATTCACTTATCTCCAGCTTGAATTCAGCTAACTATTTTATCCACCCTTCCTAGCCAAAGCCATAAAAAGTTTGTTCAATTGAAAATGTTCTGATAAACCCACCCATGAGATACCACTTAATGTTATTCATTCACAAGTGGCACAGAATTCTTCTGAGAAAGGCCAAGTGCTGCTACTCTTGTTTCCCCAATTACTGTACAAACAAACATGATGAAGGGCTGAAGCATCTGTCCTATGAGGAAAGGCAGAGAGAGATGGAAGAGTTCAGCACTGTAAAGGGAAGGCTCAAAAGAGATCTCATCAGTTTATATAAACACCTGAAGGGAGGGTGAAATGAAGAAAATGGAGCCAGCCTCTTTTCCGTGGTGACACAATAAGAGACGATAGGATCAAACTCAAACACAGGACGTTCTCTTTGAGTATCGGGAAACACTTTACTATGTGGATGATGGAGCATGGAAACAGGTTTCCCAGAGAACCTGTGGAGTCTTGCTCCCTGGAGATCTTCGAAAGCTAACTAGACATGGTCCTGGGCAACCTGCTGCAGATGGCCTTTCTTGGGCAGGATGGTGGGAACCCCAGAGGTTCTCTGAAACCCCTTATCAAAATAATCTTCCATATGCTTAGGATAAAGGGATGTCCTTTTATTATTCATAATTCCTTCCAAATCAAATGTTTGAAGTTATTAATAGATAGAGTCCCTACCTCCTGGATTTGGCAAAGTGAACATTCTTCTTCAACCTTAACAATGTTCTGTGTGGCAGCAAAGTAAGACATTTTTATAGTACTGAAAGACCGCTGCTTTGTACATTTTTTTAACATATAATGCAGTACATGGAATGGAGATGACCACAAATTCATTTTGCTTTAAAAGGTAAAAAATAAGAGCCCCAGGGCTGCATAGTATTTCCATGTGACTTGACCAAAGACACACATTCACTGTATAATTTTAGAATCCCAATTCACTGTCTGACCTGCACTAAGTAGGACTCTATTAAACTAGTTGTCTTGTTGAAATCTTTTGATGTCCCTCCATGATTAGTTAGCAGATGATGTAAGCAGGGTTGAAGAAATGGATTGTAAGCCTTAGTTGGACATTATTCCTCACTTAAAAGCTTCTGCATCAGAAAACAATTTCATTGATTAAAATGAAGGACCTTCTGTTCTACCCTAGCAAAACTCAAACATAAAGTTAACTACATTATTTCACAAAGTTTAGTAAACCACTGGATTTTCCTTTGAAAGTTTTTAATGGAACTATGCATACAGAAAGCATCATGCTAAGTAAATATCACAATCTAGTGACGTGTTAGCTATGCTGTTAGAATTTTATATGAAATTAATAAAAGTACGAGTTCTAGTATATATTACATCTATTTTACTTGCATAATATTGCTGGAATTCATGATGAAATTTCCTAGTTTTATTTTTATTTTTATTTTTTGCCAAGTGTTTTAAATGTTTTTCTGTTACTCATATTTAATTTTGCAACTTTTCCTATAAAAGTTCAAATATGGTGCGTCTCATTATTTCAGTGTTTCTAAATGTCAGCTAGTCTAAATATCAAACAGTTATTGTGATGCTCAGAAGGAGCTGGGAAAGAAAAAGACAAAACAAAACAAAACAAAAAAGCAACAACAAAACCCCTTTTTGCCAATCAAAATGAAACTTGTTCTAAAATATTTTATATATTTTTCTTGTTTGTTTATTTCTCTAAAAGCAACGCTTTAGTATTGACTATGGAATATTCATTTGCTCTGGCATGCAGGAGTAAGAATCCAGTGGAATTATTTGGTAATTTACACCAAGATATTGTCATAAACCGTAAATTCAGTGTTACCAGGAAGTCCAACTTCAAAGAAAAGATTTTCAGAACCATGGCATTAAGCAATTGCTAGCGCGATCATGAGGGATTGACACAAATACTTTACTTTTTCTTACTTCCAGCTAGGAAAACACTGCTAAGCATCATTCCAATGCCCTGTGGAAACAGATGGTATGTGATAGTGAAAGACTATTTCAAACTAAAATATGCTCACTCTTTATTCTTACCATTCTTATCATTTTTGCCAACTGTCCCTTATTATAGTAATTTGTGTGCATATTTTCTATGGAGTCTTCTTTCAAAAACATAACCCAGACCTTTAACATATTCTGTGCTTCTGTGCCGAATCAGATCAAACCCAGGTCACCAAAGGAAAGATGCTTATATTTTCTGCGTGTGCATTTTGCCACCCTGTTCATATCATTTTAAAAATCTAGTTAAATCCACACAGACTGGTTTCATTTGTGCATTTAACCTCTGCAAAGGTACGACCAATAAAGATCATATCCAACTGTCACTGTGTTAGATCAAGATCTTGGCCTAAACATATGGTACAGAAAGATTTAGGTATATAACCCTTGAATATGGATTTGTGGTATAGAATTTCTCATCTTACTTGGTAAAAGATGTGACTGTCAGCAATACAATTTTCTCAGCTTATATAGCTACAGGTCTGGCATGACTATAAATATCACTATATATTATAAATAGAAAAAGGCCAGGCTTTATTATGCAGCCTTTGTAAATATGTTCCACTGAATAATTTAGTAATTAAACCTGTCTTTATCTGATACTATCTGATACAGAACAATTTTACCAACTCCTACTATCCTTAAAGCTTTCCAGGCTTTTTTTTTTTTTTTTGTATTATTATTATTATTTATTTATTTATTTATTTAACAAGGGAAAGCTTCTTCTTATTTGAGGATAATTATTATTATTATTATTATTTTTTCCATCTTCCACTGTGTACTTATACTAAGTTGAGTAAGTGAACTTATACTAAGTTGAGTAACTATTTAGATAACCCTCAAAGGCAATACTTTCCTGCAGACATATGACTATTGTGGTAAGAATCATTAAAACAATTTACTCTACTGAGAAGTAAAAATAAAGCACATTTCTGAAAGAGGAGAGGTTTTCATTCTCATACTGTCTCAGAATTTATTTGCCTATTAACTATTCCATAATAACCTAACTGGTCATATTGCATTCCTGATTCATCCAATAACTTTTTTTGAAAGTTGGAAGGCTAATTGCAGAGGTGATTATTTATAATATCTGAGTGCTTTATTCAGGGGACCCATTAAAAGAATAAACAGTGGGGACAGAGAAAGGTTACAACTGTTTTAATGAAAAGAAACATATGAAAGGTTTATACAAATATCACTCCTAAACTTGTCCAGATTTTTAAATAAAGACTTCTAATGAAAATAATGTTTTCCTTCAGAGGATCCATTATGTTTTATACTAAGCAAAAGAGGCTATTTTACTCCCAGTATAGCTATTTTATTTTACTTGTCAGTGTTGTTGTCAAGATTTTCTTGTGGTATGCTCAAAATCAGATGTTTTTGTAAAGCCATGGTGTTAAATGAATAGTGTGAATTTCAGCTTGT
The DNA here is from genome assembly GCF_047663525.1 of Anas platyrhynchos. NCBI lineage: Eukaryota > Metazoa > Chordata > Aves > Anseriformes > Anatidae > Anas > Anas platyrhynchos. Next base: position 8,821,655 of record NC_092587.1, read on the forward strand.
ACTTTAAAAATAAAGGTTCCAAAAAGCCACCATTCCAACTTCAAGTCATTTTTTTGTTTGTTTTGTGGGATTTTGTAACAATGTTATTACTGGAAAATCAATCTGGTGACTCTCCGGGATAAGAATATTTTACATTAGCACTATGTAAGATCTGCTTTTAGATGAATATAACACCTCTCAGAGCCCACAGGACAAGTGGCATCATGCACCGTCTGGTATTCCCTTACACAGGCCAAATCATCCAAAAGTATTTTCCTTGCTACATCCATGATTCATGTGTTAAATGTTGAACTGTTTGGAAATATATATATTATTTTTCTTTTGCATATTCATTATTTGTCAAGACTTTTTACTTGGTGATAACACACACAGACACACACAACTGTTAGGTCCTCATGCCAATTGTTCCCCAAAAGAGTAGGTTCTAACACTTTTGATTAGCTTTTTGGTTGTTGTTAAAATATGATTTTCATTAAGACAGAAATGCCCTGCAGGAACTATCTCAGTTTTAGTTCCACAAGATGTGATTTTGGATGGAAAGAGAAAAGAAAGAAAGAGGCTGATTAACCCTCCTTTTCTTGTGCATAGAAGCCTTATGCATTACTGCATAATGACACTGAGCAGGGATGAGATCTAAGTTTAGTGTGTCTGCAACAGACTGATCTTGTGCATCTGTAAAGTAGGAAAGAGAATCTGGAGATGTGACTATTTCACACCCCTGTTAACATCCTGCATGCACAATCTCAGTTTCAGACTAATGTTTGAATTCATCCTTTGAGACAATCCTTGAATATCCTGAATATTTCATTTTCAAAGTGATATTTGAATACAATTTTAATTTTTACAGGTTTTTATTAACTTTTGTGTTGCCTCCTGATGAAGAATAAAAAAGAAGTCATGAATGATATTATAAGAGATGATTCCAAACCTCCATGTATCCCTAAACCTGAGTGTTTCCTACTCCACTGTAGTCAGTTGTATTATGGGGTACTCAGCAACTCCAAGGCATTTTCATAATGAAATATTTTCTTCGCAGATAAGAATGTGCTGGTATAGCTTGTCACAGTTTTTCCTTAATTTAAATTTTACTCTAATTTTTGTATCACTCACTGTTCTAAGCCATGATATTGTTCACTTCTTTCATTCATTTCCTGGTCTTTGGGAAACATTCAGAGTGATACGCAGTATGAGCAAATCATTCTTTTACTTTGCTGTGCCAGATCTCTGCCATGTTAACAGCCAGAAGGGAGGTTCCACATCTGGAAAGTAGATGCCCTCCTGCGGAGTTAGGTAGACCACACATCTGTATCTGGATACATCCTGGAGCAAAAACATACCTTTACACAGGGAACAGTGCTACATCTTGACCTCAGAAACATTCATTATGGCTGGAGAGGGATTTTTCAGACAAAATGTTCTTACCAGCTCTAATTTTCAGTTGATGGGTAAGGTAGGTGATGGCTTGTGTGTGATGTGGTGAAGAGAAAGACATGGCAAAACTCTCTACTGGGCTCCTCCTGGGACACCAGGAATGAATTACTTGTGACAGATGTTAGTCACTTAATGAATAATTGGAAGAGCCTCGGATACAACAGTGATGAGAGCACTGCAAGAACCCATGGAGAATATAATCCTGATGGTAACAAAAGAATGTCCAGCTTCACAGCAACATGCCAAGAGCATGATCTAAAATGCTTAACTGGCTAAAATATCAACAGATCAAACTGAGCAAGGCTAAGACATAATGTCATCCTTCAAATTGCAGATTTGGGACTGAACTTGCACTTATAACAGTTTGATACTCTTCCTACTGAAGACAGTGGCAAGCTGCCAGTTGACCTCAGTGGGAACAGACTTGGCCAGAAGCTACTGTGCAAGTCAAATGTGCAAAGTGCTGGATTGGTACATTGGAGACATAGTTCACAGTTTAGATGCCAGAGAATACTGGGAAAAAAAATAAAAAATAAATAAATAATAATAAAAAAAAGCTAAACCAATTTTTTAAAGTACAACACACAAACACACAGTCCAGGATGAACAGTCAATGGCATCTGTTAGTAGAAGAAGGTAAGTTGACAAAAGAGAAACAAAGGGAAAGAACTCAGCATCAGTATCTACTTGTAAAAGAAGGGGATTTGGTCTCTGATCAGACAAGTGACACTACGGATTTCTGGCTGCTGAAGCTGGCAGTCTGGTGCTGGGGTAGCCCTGCAGAGGGCAGGTTGAATGTAGTGTTGAAAACAATACATTCTATTTATTTCTTTTACTGGGGGCATGGGAACACTTTACTTTGGGGGGCTGCAGGATTAAGTGCAGTAACTGTATATAAGTTTGGAGTAAAACAGAATCACAGAATCACAGAATTTCTAGGTTGGAAGAGACCTCAAGATCATCGAGTCCAACCTCTAACCTAACACTAACAGTCCCCACTAAACCATATCCCTAAGCTCTACATCTAAATATCTTTTGAAGACTTCCAGGGATAATATGCTATCTATTACAGATAAAACGCATCTGCCCACTTGAAAGAATGGATAGAGAAATGCATATTCTGGAAACAACTGGAATGGTGAAGAAACCACAAATGTGAAAAAAAAAGGACTCATCCATTTTGTGAAGAAGCCACAAGTGCTACTGTAAAATGGAGCTCCTGCACTGAGTCCTGCTAATGATGTGACCTGCACTTTGAGAAGTCAGTAATGCTACAAACCTTAACTACCTGACTAAATAGCAAATGACATGTAACATAATTTTATTGAATGATTTAAATTAAAAAGTCACATCCCTGGCAATCCGTACATCCCTGTATGACTGTGTTATATTGTCACAATTAACCTGCCTTGAAACACAGCACAATAAGTGGAAATAACCAGAACATTGCCACTGTTATTGCCCATGCAAGGCATCAGTTTCTTGACTTTGATGTGTGTTAGAGCTCTTCAGCCTATTAGCTTTTGTTGCACACAAGTGTAAACTCATTCTTAATATCATCTTTTTATGGAGGTCTCACCTGTATGCTGGTACCCATCACTGGAGCACGTAATAGTAGTGTCAAAGTTAGTAGAGATCCATGTTGTTCCAGCTAGTCCATGAGGAAGGCACAGGCTTGTTAGCTCTGGCTGCACTGGCTTTAGCAGCTGTCTTTACTCCACTATGGGGCAGTGGGTGGAAGAGGAGTGCAGAGCCCTTGATCTATGTCTCCCCTTTAATCAGAAGTAGATTAACACAGAATTTCACCACATATAGGAACCACATGTCCCCACTGAGCTGCATGGTTTTAGCAAAATTACTCATTTGTAATGTTACTTATGCTGTTAGTAACAGTAACTCTAACATTAAAAATAAATACATAAATAAAGTTTAGCATTTACAAGATTTTTCCCTTGTAGGATGCTCAGAATTTTTGTGTGTGTGGAGTTTTTCTTGAACTTTGTTTTAGATGCCAGTTTGTCAGAATTTTTGTGAAACTAAAGATTGAAAAAAACAGTGTGTTGTTTTCCAAATATAAGTAATTAAATCCAAAAAGAATGCTACATTTCTAAGGTACACTTGACATGTAAGTCACTCAGTCAGCTCACTTTTGTTTAAGAACATATATCCCTAAAGTAAAACATCATGTTGATTTGAAAAATAAGCTTTTGTTTGAAATCATAAATACTAATGCTTAATAAAAAAAAAAAAAAAAAGCTTTAATACTTAATGAAATTTCTTTCTGTCATTATCTAAGACAGGACAAATCTGCAACTTGCTTTAATGAAAAATAAGTACTTCTTTTCACTTTTTTTCTGTCTGAATCTAGATGTGATCAGCAATAGCAGAATCATCATTAACAGTGATCTACAGAGATAACCTGAACTCCTACAGGGTTCAACCTTGTCTCTGGCTGCTTGTTTGGTTTCTATGTACTGAGCTGTCTGCTCATCAGAGTTTCTGTGAGCAAATGTGAAAGAAAAGAAACAAACAAACAAAAAAACATTCTGTTCTTTGCATTATAGGTAAGCTAATAACATGAAATTGAGGCATCTTTTTCTATAGTTGTTAGAATATTAAATTTGTCTTTATAAATTTGAAGTACAGAAACAATTCTGTATAAGAATAGCAGATAACAAGGTGAAGGATCTGAGGCTTAACTGATTGCTCCCTGATGTCCAGCTGAGAATCAGCACAAATAATCATTTTGGCATCAGACAGAAGTCAAAGGTCAGGATTTAAAGCTGTCACAGAAAGATTTTTCAAATAAGCCAAGAAGGTACTTACTAAAGCATTATTGTCTGCTGTGTTTTGGGATTCAGAGCTTGATGGGAATGGGAATGCAAGGTCTCCATGGATAAACTGAGAGAGCTGTTTTATTTGGAAAATCTTTCCCACTTTTTTTTTTTTTTTTTTTTTTAACAAGTCTGTACAAAGCTGGTGGGTAGAGTTCTGCTCTTTCTTACTTTTCTTCTCCTCAGCTAATTAGATTTGTATTGTACTATTATTATTATAAATTTAAATAAAAAATAACCTAGTTCATGAAAAAAATGTATGTGCTCTGTACACAGAAATTGCAAAATGGCTCAAGTGTCAGCCTTCTGGAGCAGGTAATGCATTCGTTATTGTACCAGTGCAGAACAGCAAAATATGACTCCTGATGCTTCCTGCTGTTGAGGATGCTTAGCTTCAGAGCACTAGCAAAGCTGTTACCTTATTGCTGTCCTCTCCAACATGAGAAGATGGGCACATCAGTACCAAGTCAACTCAAAGGTTGGACAAAGCCCTTGTATTTACAGGTCTGTGCTCAAGGTGCTGGTTTCTACAGAACCTCAGTATCTTAGTTGCCAACTTGACAAGATGATCAAATAGTCACCTCCTGTAAGTCCTCAAAGTACCCATACTTCATTGATAGCTACAAAAGATGAATTAATTAGAAAAAAATGCTGTCTCACCTTCTACAGCATATTCTAATGTATTTTACTATTGGTGTTACTAGGAGCAATCAAATAGAAGGGAGGTAATTAACTCAATTCATGCAGTGTAATTTGCCTTTGATACCATTCTTCATGCTGACTTTTCAATCAAAGAAAAAAGTCAGAGATATGCAATTGCTTGAGGGCATATGAGGGCATAATGAAAAACCAGCTTTAGCTTAGGTTAAAACTGAGTACAGTATTAAGCATCATCTGATAGTCAACTCTGAAATTTTGCGTATGATTTATGAAATTATGAAATTATCCCTCATTCCACAGAGTACTTCTCTGAAAATAGAGGGATCTTGGACACCTTTTCAAATCTAAGACTGCTTCTTTAGGACAGGATAAACATTTGAAGCCAGAGTAAGAAAGATTTCCTCATATGCTGTTGACCGCATCTTGAGAGTTCTCGATACCCTTCCCCAGCTTTGCAACACAAATTATTAATGTAGATGTGGATGCGCATCCTTGGTGATCAGTTGAAGCTTTCAGAAGTTGAACATTTTGCCACTTCCTGGAGAAAGTCTCAAATTCATTGCATCTCCAAACTCTGATCCCATGGGAGTGAATATTTATAAAATCCCTTTAAATGTAGTTAAACAAACAAACAAACAAACAAAACTTGTGTAACGAATGCCAGCAGTTAAGCAGGGAGAAAGTGAATGTACAGAGATTGCAAATTGGAAAGATAGAGACAGACTGCCATAGGCAGCCTTGGCCATGCCATCAACCTTGTCTCCATACTTCTTAACAATTGTTAGATTTTTAGATCCCTGAGCAAGTCTCTTGTTTGATTTCTTAGATCTCAATGTCATTCCCATTTGGAGCTCTTCCTGTATTTGTGTTTTTGTTTTGTTTGTTTGTTTTCTTACAGCATATTTAACACATACTGTAGACCAAGGGACAAATTGGGAGAAGGTTTGGAGTACCTGCTGCTTCTGTTGAAACTAGCTGGAGGTTTTAGGTGCTTTGCAAATAAAGTTCCTACTGGTTTTGAATATTATCAGATAAAATAACTGCTTCTCATTTACAATGACAAGCAAGGATGTCTCCTTACTCCTTTTCACAGCCGGCTAGGTTGAGACACCTGAGTTGGAGCTGATGCAATCCATTTCATGAAATGAGCCATCAGTTTAAGGGAAGGATAGTAACAGCAGAGGAACTTCTTTACCACAAGACATCACTAATCCATCTTATCCAGCATCTTGCCTCAATTCTGTATACCTATGAAGAAAGTGTTAAATGCACTTAGTGCATGTAGTATTATACCATGGGGGATATTTGTTACCCCATCTGGTGATCAGTTTATACCCTAAGGCTTGAATTCACATTGAAATTATTTAATACTTTCATTTTCAATGCCCAGAAAATATATGTTGCTAAATTTGGCTACATCTGACTACCAGATACAGCAAATCTGCAGTTTTCAGTAAACTACATATATGATTTGCCCTTTAAAATAAATAAATAAATAAATAAAGTTAGAAAAGCAAACAAAAAAAAAAAAGTAGAGGCAGAAAAAGAGCGAAAACAAACCAAAACAAACTAACCAACCAAACTAAAGAAAACATTGGAAATAAAAAACAAAAACAAACAAACAAAAACAAAAACAACAGGAAAACAAAAACAAAAACAAAAACAAAAACAAAAAAACAACAACACCTTTAAAGCTATTTTTTTACTAGCTTTTTCTGTTGTATTTATATTTGACCCTTGTGGTTCTAGGGCCAACGTTCAGTAATCTCTTGTAGTTAAGATCACATTCTGCATGCTGCTAGAAGGTCTTCCCTCCTTTATTTTTTGTGACTAAGATTCACAAGGGAGTTGAAGGATGGTTCTGCTCTAGTTCTTTTAAATTCAATTAGTAACTGTTTTCCAGATCCTAACATAGTTTTAGAAAAGGCCTTTTATTAGTTTATCCAGAAGGATGTATCCACAATCCTTGCACCTAATTTCATTGTACTGTAATACTTGTCCCAAGAGCAGACTCTAAAACAGTTTTCCAGCCCACAGGATATTCTGACACTTTGAAATATGTTTTCCTTCAGAATTGTTACAAAATAGAAAACTCTTTGAGACTTTTTGTCAAACAAGATATTCTGAAATATTTCAGTTTTGACCTTATTGAAATGATTTAACATAGGTTGTGTTTTAAAGAATATTTGCCAAGATCAAGCATCCTGATGGTTTCCTCAGAAAAAAATGTTTATAAAAATGTCACGTTCCTCTGAACATTTTCCAGCTCATCAAGCCAATGTTTTTGCTGGAAAACCGTTCCTTTGGAAAAAAAAAAAAATAATAATAAAAAAAATATATATATATATACACATATATATATGCATATATTGCCTCACTTTTCTGTGACTGATCAGTACAGTCTGGGATCGTCTAACTATGGGAAAAAGAAGTATAAATTGATATTGCTACAGTCATATGTTTTTATTAAGATACAGACCACTTGGAACTTGACTGATCAGTAATAAATCTGAATAGTCACTTCCAGTAACATGAACAAGACTTGACTTTTCTTTCTTGATACTTTAATAAAGTAACAATGTTAACAATGTTGTTGATATCCAGTGTGGTTTGAAACTAAAAGTATTCTCCATTTACCTGAGTCATTGCAAGGTTAGCTCAAATTCCACTGAGTATGGGGGGGTGGGTGGGGGTGGGGAGGAAGAAAAGGAAAGAAGGAAAGGAAAGGAAAGGAAAGGAAAGGAAAGGAAAGGAAAGGAAAGGAAAGGAAAGGAAAGGAAAGGAAAGGAAAGGAAAGGAAAGGAAAGGAAAGGAAAGGAAAGGAAAGGAAAGGAAAGGAAAGGAAAGGAAAGGAAAGGAAAGGAAAGGAAAGGAAAGGAAAGGAAAGGAAAGGAAAGGAAAGGAAAGGAAAGGAAAGGAAAGGAAAGGAAAGGAAAGGAAAGGAAAGGAAATATGCTAAAGTACAAAGCCTTTCAGCTAATTGCTTTTTATTTATTTATTTATTTATTTATTTTTAAAGACTGTTGTTCAAGTGATATGTAAAAATAGTTGCATTTGAGACTTCTATTCTGTGTGGGGTAATCAATTTTCTTCATCCCGTTACTACTTCCAGTGACATCACTAGGAATAAGAAAAGTATGAAAAGATAGGAAATTTGCCCTCAAGCCCTACAACAAGGTTTTAATCAACGTGTAAAAGGTGTATGCAGTCCCACTGCAATGAAGAGGAATTACACAAATGGGAGAACTTTGCCCTTACAGCACAAAGTACCACTAAGGTGCATGTAGGAGGCATGCAGGAGGTAAGATTTACAGGAGCAATCAGCAGAGGGGCTAACACAACTTCTCTGAAAGCAAAACAAACAGTTTCGGCCATAATCTTCCATGTCCTTTCCTAATACCAAAGTGTCAAAACTGAAAAACATGGTCTGAATGTCTCTGTATTTCAGCGACTCAGAGTTTATCTTTACATTCTAACAGTAATTTAGAACAAGCCTTTCAAAATTGCCATGCATTTTCTTGAAGGGGAATAAGTTACAGATGATGTGTTACATACTATAGTATTCCCACATGGAGTTAAATGATACTCTCCAAGGCATCCAGTAATGCCATTTACAGTTGGTCTTATCTTGAAAATGCAGACTGCTTGCCAAGAGGCGTTCCTGACCATTCAAGTCTGGGCAAAATCTTGCATGATCCAGAGGGCGCATGGTTGATTTATGTCTGAGATACTCTTTTTCACTCCATTACTCACGCATTTTAATTGCAAAACACTGCATAAGCACATGTGTTGGAGGACAGGACTCATTTACTACATAATCCAAAGGGGAAGCATCAGGTTTTCTGGATTGATATTTAGTTCATGAACAATGAAAAATGTTGTGTAAAAGCCAAGGAGCTGGAATGATTGTCAACTGGTGTCATCTTTGCTCTGGTTTACAGTCACTTTCTGTAATTAGATATTAAATTTGGTAGAGAGTACACTTGATACTCCAAACATGTCAGCTCTATTAAATTGAATAGAATCCAGGAGGGATGTGAGCTTAGATTGTGGTAAGCTTTGAAATCAGATGTTGTAGCTAATAGCCATTGTATTTTTACTATCTTTTTTTTTCTTTTTCCTTCATGAAGGATGAAAGTCAGATAACTCATGAGTTGCTTGGGACTGCTGAGTCAGTTGGAAAGTTAGTGAATTATTTCCTTCAGCTTGGAGAATTAGTAGATGTAGATTAATAGATCTGTAAGATCTTCAAAGACTGACTCCCAGCTGAGAATAGTTTATTGCTTTATCTGCTGACTCAGCTAGAAGACAGTTCCTGGCTTGAGTCTCAGAATTAGCCATTTAAATTTGGATTTCAAATGAATTCATTTAGGAGTCTATTGCTATCCTATGACTCTAAACTTGCAAGTTGGGGGCTCTGAATTAAACAGCTAAATGGAGATCAGAACTACCTCCTTTGCTCTCTCGGTCATTTAAGTTACAGAATCACAGAATCGCAGAATTGTCTACGTTGGAAGAGACCTCAAGATCATCGAGTCCAATCTCTGACTGAACACTAACAAGTCCTCCACTAAAACATATCGCTAAGTTCAACATCTAAACGTCTTTTAAAGACCTCCAGGGATGGTGACTCCACCACTTCCCTGGGCAGCCCATTCCAATGACTCACAACTCTCTCAGTAAAGAAGTTCTTCCTAATATCCAACCTAAAACACCCCTGGTGCAACTTTAGCCCATTCCCCCTCATCCTGTCACCAGGCATATTGGAGAATAGACTGTACTGGGTCTGGCTGGAATGTTAACTTTCCCGGCAGCAGCCCATACAGTGCCGTACTCTGTACTTGTAGCTGGAACAGCAGTGTTATCACACCAGTGTTGTGTCTACTGCTGAGCAGCAGTGGCACAGCATTGGGCCTTTCTCTAACCCTCCTAAGGGGTGGGCAAAAAGTGAGGAGAGAAACATCACTAGAGCAGCTGACCTAAACCAATCAAAGGCATATTCCATACCATGTGATGTCACACTCAGCAATAAAAGGTGGAAACAGGAAGAAGAGGGGAGGGGTGGGCTCTCGTTGGGAAAATGTTGGTCTTCCTCTCAACACCGGCTGCGTGCGTTGAGGCCCTGCTTCAAGGACGTGGCCAATCATCGCTCATTTGTGGGAAGTAGAGAGTAATTTCTTTCCTCTGCACTTCCATATAGTCTTCATTTATTTTATTTGTTTGTTTTCCTCCCTTCTTTTTATTTTTCCCTTTTCCCCTCCCTTTTCCCCTTTCCCTTTTTATTTCCCCTTAGTTAAATTGTTTAGTTCATGGTAGTCTTTATTTAATTATTATTATTATTTCCCTTTAATTAAATTATCCTTATCTCAACCCGTGAGTTGTTCTTTGCTTTACTTCTCCCCCTCCTCATCTAAAGGAGGCGAGTGAGAGAGCAGTTGTGGGGTTTAGCTGCCCAGCACGGTAAAACCTCCACGTAGACCAACCCCCACCTCACTACAGCCTCCTTTAATGTATTTGTAAATAGCAAAAGTTCTTAACTAGCCTCCCCAGTTAAGGCTGAGAGTACTTCAGTATACAATTTAAATATATTTAACAATATTCTGCCTCTATTATACCTTTATATGAAACCTCTGTACTGTATCATGTAGTAGATTTAAAAAATAATAAACTCAACCATTTCATAAAGTATTTGATGTGCAACATGGGGTATTGCATCTTAATGAAAATTATAAATACTTTTGTAGCCCTTTTCATTCCTAGTCTTCTCAGTGCACTGTAAAGCATTACAAACATTTAAATCTGTGTTTCAACATCTAGAAATAATCAGGGAACAGAGACAGAGGCAGATTAAGATGAAATTTAGTGTAGTTCTTGTTTTGACTCAAAGGCAAAGGCAGGGATAATAAAATGTTTGTGAAATCCATGAAATCGGGAGAGTTGCACCACTTGAAAATCTGAACCTCAATCTACTTCATTAATCAGTGCACAATTTATTTCCATTGGTCCCACATTAAGTTTTCTTCCTTTCTAATTTATTATTGTTATTAATTCCTATTTCTGCTATTATGGCTGCTATTTCTCATTTAAAAATGACCTTAAATAAACTTCAGGAAAAAACTTTTGAAATTTAGGGCTAGAGTAATGAAATGGTATTTTACTTTCTTGAGCTATTCCAGTTTACTAAATAGTAATTTGAGTTTGTTGTTGTCATTGTTGTTTGTTTGTTTTTTGGTAGTTTATTTGTTCGCTTGCTTGCTTTTATCCGAATGAGGATTCTGTATGTGCTGCAACATTTGAACATTTGTTCTTTTCATTTCTTAAATAAAAAAGAGGAAAAGGGAAGGAGAGAGACTCACACAATTTTATAACAGCCGCCCAGATATCCTACTAGATTATTTACAAGTTAATATACAGACTAAGCTGCTTTATGCTTTAAATATGTATAGAAATGAGACATTATAACTGACTGCAGTATTTATAAAAATGTTTTTTAAATACATGGCGAGTGTGGGGAGAACACAATAGAAAAGGTGAGAAAGAGTTACAGAGAAAGACTGAGACATAGTTCTTAGTTTTTAATAAGCCTAACAAATCACATAATATCCTTTAAACAATTGTTGCACCTTGGACTCCCGTTGAGCCCACCTCACCATTGATATTGCAAGTGTGACACCTCTTATCCCTTTATTAACCTCTCAATTTTATGATCTGTTAGTCATACATGCACATCTGCTTCACAGGCCATAACAACAACACCTGCCTAAACATCTTAAAAACAAGGCGTCTAAGTGCATAAACAGGACATGTGCTCCCCAGCAATGGGAAGCAAATCCTCCCCAGTGGTGGTAGAGCCAGCAGAGCAGCTATAGCCTTAGTGGCTCATATGGTGCACACTTGTGGTTGGCTGGCATGGGGCTTGGCCGAATAGTGAGAGACTCTCAGGTCCAAACAGTTGCAAATTATTTAACAGAAATAGGGGTGTGAATTTGTTATGTGATCATGTAATGGAAGAGCCTCTCATGATACCTATGTGCAAGCCACGGGGTCAAGGTTGTGAACACTAAGCCCGAATCTCTGTTCTTTCATGGAGCAGTACAATACTGCAGTTTACTGCCCAGTAAAAATAAACTGTGTAAAAGTTCAGATGAGTTCTCTTATTTAAAGCTTGGTGGAAACAGCTTTGATATCCTGAATACTCCATCAATCAATCAGTCCTGTAAATGAATGCCTTTCAACCTCAAATGCATTTCAGGTGCCTCTGTCCCATCTCTCCCTCCTCAGATACTCCAAAAAACACAGCCATTGCTCAGATGTTGAATGAATTTTCTTGCTAAGAGATAATTTTGGGAAATAGATGTTTGAGAGCTATGTGTTGGAAAGAACCCGTCTGCTGCCCTTTAATTTATCTGTTTGTTTAGCATTAGTGTTCCCTGAAATAACATTAAAACTCTTCTTATATATGGTAATATATATATATAATATATGAACACAGAGAACATTTTTCTTCATATTCCTTTTTTTAAATATAAGCATTGATTAAAGACCAGAGTATAGGGGCAGAAATGCTGCACAGCTGAGCAATTTCCACCAATGGGGGCTGTATTTCAGAAAAGAAAAAAAAAAAAAGAAAAAAAAGAAAAAAAAAAAACAAACTCCATGCTCAAACCACTGTTTATAATGGTTTAACTGTTGAGACAAGTTTGCACTTATGTTTGAAGCAAGAGAAATCAGGACCCTGATCTCACAATGGTTGAATATCTTGCAAAAATTGCAAACATGACACCCATCTACAAGAAGGGCCGGAGGGTAGACCTGGGGAACTACAGGTCTGTCAGTTTAACCTCAGTGCCAGGGAAGCTCATGGATCAGATCCTCTTGAGAGTCATCACGCAGCACTTGGAGGGCAACCAGGTGATCAGGCCCAGTCAGCATGGGTTTATGAAAGGCAGGTCCTGCTTGATGAAACTGATCTCCTTCTATGACCAAGTGATGTGCTGGTGGATGAGGGAAAGGCTATGGATGTGGTCTACCTTGACTTCAGTAAGGCTTTTGACATCGTTTCCCACAGCATTCTCCTCAAGAAACTGGCTGCTCGTGGTTTGGACTGGCGTATGCTTCATTGGGTTAAAAACTGGCTGGACTGCTGGGCCCAAAGAGCTGCGGTGAATGGAGTCAAATCCTGTTAGAGGCTGGTCACTAGTGGTGTTCCCCAGGGATTGGTAATGGGCCCAGTCCTCTTTAATACCTTTATCGATGATCTGGACGAGGGGATCGAGTGCACCCTCAGTAAGTACGCAGATGACACCAAGTTAGGTGCTTGTGTCAATCTGCTTGAGGGTAGGAAGGCTCTGCAGGAGGATCTGGGTAGGCTGGACCGATGGGCTGAGGTCAACTGTATGAAGTTCAACAAGGCCAAGTGCTGGGTCCTGCACCTGGGGTGCAATAACCCCAAGCAGAGCTACAGGCTGGGAGATGAATGGTTGGAAAGCTGCCAGGCAGAGAAGGACCTGGGAGTGATGGTTGATAGTCGGCTGAATATGAGCCAGCAGTGTGCTCAGGTGGCCAAGAAGGCCAACAGCATCCTGGCTTGTATAAGAAGCAGTATGGCCAGCAGGGCTAGGGAAGTGATTGTCCCCCTGAACTCGGCTCTGGTGAGGCCTCACCTCGAGTACTGTGTTCAGTTTTGGGCCCCTCGCTACGAGAAGGGCATTGAGGTGCTTGTGCGGGTCCAGAGAAGGGCAACAAAGCTGGTGAGGGCTCTGGAGAATTAAGTCCTACGAGGAGAGGCTGAGGGATCTGGGCTTGTTCAGCCTGGAGAAAAGGAGGCTCAGGGGTGACCTTATCACTCTCTATAGGTACATTAAAGGAGTCTGTAGCGAGGTGGGGGTTGGTCTGTTCTTCCATGTGCCTGGTGACAGGACGAAGGGGAATGGGCTTAAGTTGCACCAGGGGTGTTTTAGGTTGGATGTTAGGAAGAACTTCTTTACTGAGAGAGTTGTGAGTCATTGGAATGGGCTGCCCAGGGAAGTGGTGGAGTCACCATCCCTGGAGGTCTTTAAAAGACGTTTAGATGTTGAACTTAGCGATATGTTTTAGTGGAGGACTTGTTAGTGTTCAGTCAGAGATTGGACTCGATGATCTTGAGGTCTCTTCCAACCTAGACAATTCTGTGATTCTGTGATCTGAGAAGTCAGTGACTGAGAGCAGGGATCGGTGCTCCTTCCTTGCTACATTGGCTGCACCAGGGATAATAGCCTGGAGACAGAGAAATGACCTTGTATCACCCTTCATCTGGAACAAGAGGAAGCCTGGCACCAACCTTGAAATTCATTCGCTTGTTTGCTTCATACAAATGGTCCAGAAATTTTACTCATAAGCTGCCATGTATTTTCCCTCTTGACATACCTCCTTCCTTACCTGCTATTCTGCTTGAGCATAAATCCCAGCGCTAAAATTGAATTGGGCAGAAATTTTGAAGTCACCTGTCATCTTGTGGGCAAAATCAGGATGGTTTCAAATAGACTTGTGGTTTGGTTTAACGTGTCTGTTTGTTTACAAGAGATATAGATAAACTTGTGAAGAAAGTTTTTCAACAGTGATTTTTTGAATTGCTCTTGGTGTAAATGCTACTACCCTGTAACCAACAAAACAGTTCATTTGGCTCCCATCTTTTTGGGATTCCCTTACCTGACTTTAACTACTAAAACACATTGAATTAAATCCTGGTCTTTCCTAAAGCCATTAGCGGCATTCCCTGGACTCAGACAGGGCCAGGAATTCACCCACTCCCTCACATTTCTCTTTTGGCCTCTAAGCTTTCTAGCTGAGAAATTTCAAAACTGGATTGCTCATCTCAGCCCACGGGATATGGCTGTTGACCCACTTTTGCACAGCAGCTGTGGAATACAAAGACATTTCAGGAAACTTCATCTGCCAAAAGGTGCTTTCAGCCACACTATCATCTTAACAACTGCTGGGGAGTGAGTACATAATGTGCATGACATTAGCACCTGTTTTTATAACACTCCTGTTAAATACCAGAGGCCAAGACTACTGGGTCTTATTCAAAATACTACTTGCCCTCAAACCAGATTGTTTCCCAGAAAATGCCAGAGAAGAAAATGATTTCCCAAAAGACAGTCAGCCTCTTTAATCTACTGGGGTGATTGCTTGTGAAAAATCACTGATTGCACCTCTAAGTTAAAATTAGTCATGTTTAAATATCACTGATTGGAATACCTGACACTGTAAACCTAAATGAAGGAGAGTCTGATAAAATATCCTAATCAGGAAAAGAGAGCATTAAATTAACTTAATATTCTAATGTACTTAATGAATTATACAAACTTTGATTAATTCAATTCTAAACCAACTCAGTAGTGACAGTCAGTGGATTCTTTAGTTCTTATCTGGTGTTTGCTTAAAGGCCTGTGTAGCGATGAGTTTAGCAAAATCCTTGCCCAGTTCATCATATTGAGATATCAAATAGAAAAATAAACAAATACAAAAAATAAAGGAAAACATTTACTGCATTTGAACCAAACAGTGAAGGCATCATCATCTCAGAGAAATCAGGCAAGGCTGAATGTCTAGTGCTTACTGGATCCGTGAGTAGAAAAGAGTTACAATCATGGGGTTCAATGGTTAGTGTAGTACAAGCCACATCTCTTTACCTAATAAATGCCCTCCAAAGCTCACTATGTCTAACCCAAGCACATATTTTGCTCATCATATTATATATTTAAAGTTCTGGTAACTTTATCACAACTCTAGGAAAATTTTTTGCAATGAAAAAAATTATTTGCAATGAGCCTTAGAGTTTGTACTTTATCCTGGTGTCTAGTCATTGCATTATGATGTTCATGTATTTTCCTTGTAAATAAAACATCTTATTCTTAACTTAAACCTCTGAAGTACTAATTGGTACTGAAAGAAGCTTCATTATTCCATGGTTTTCCTGTGAATAAAAGGTATGTACATTTATGTTAATGATCTGCTACCTTTTTTTCTGCTATTAAATAATGGAAATGCAGCAAAGATTGCTTATTGCCCATACCTTCAAACTGAAAGAAAAAAGTCTAGAACTCTAAATAAAATAATAATAATAATAATAATTTTCAATCTATCCTTTTGTGTATCCAAATTGTATGCATGATAGGCAGAAAACCAGAAGATAAATATTTTCATGTATACCTTATTAAAAGATATGACATGAGTAATAGGGCACTCACCATAGGATATGTATGAATAGCAGAAATGCTGCATGCTTCCATTGACAAATGGCTCTGAGTTCACAACCATGAACAGCCATGGTCCCTGAAGACTTCTACTGAAGATTACATAACCTGTTATGTTAGATTGTTTAGATTTTTCTTATTTTTTTTTACTGAAATTGAATACTTAGAAAAAGAGTGAACTAGGCAAACTTACAATTCTATGATGAGAAAGTAACTTGTTTAATCCAATGAATATTTCTAAGAAGCTACTGTACTTTCACGGGTGAAAATACACCCATTGTGGTGTGTATCTCTCACAGATGTTCAAACTGACATGTATCCCTCTACTTTGTCTGACCAGGATCGCCCTAGCCTGGTGATTAAAATATCACACAGCTAAAGATAATTAAATTGTCAAGGAGTTCAGCACCAAGGATAAGATTTGTTGCCCCTTCATTACTTCCCATAATGCCTATTGTTTTAAATACAGGTGTTTGTGGTTATCAGTCATCTTGGAAAAAAAGCTCCAAGAAAACTCACTGTTTTGTTGATGGGGTGAACACATATGCCTGCAGCCACTGGTTAGCAATTACATGTAATTCAGGAAGAAACATGTCTGTGGTCTATGTTGGAGTATTAAAATTATAAGCTTTTACACTGTTGAGAGGATTTATGGGCAGAGGAGAGAGATATGTTTAAGGAGTTCCTTCTGAAAACACTGAGAAAACAAGGGATTTTTTTCTATATTCCTGGTATGTAATTCTTTATTTTCTGTCTCTAAGAGATACAGTCTGCCCATAGAAACATTAGCTGTACTGTAGATTTCTCATAGTATTTAACAAGACAGTGTCTGAGGCAGGGAGGCTCAGGTTCTGATTTCTGGTTCTAGAGCTAACTACCTGAAGGTGAGGGAACAGAGACCAAGGTCTAGCTCTCCACTGTACCCCATGACTGTCCTAGTCATGGACCAGGATAATCCCTCTTGTTCACTGAATCACAAGTCTTTTTCTAAGTGGAATAAAGTAAACCTTTTCACCTGAAACAGCTCACATATGGTTCTCCCCTGGGGGTGAGAGCTATGGATTTGAAATTAATCCTTTCATGAGAAGATAATCTTCAAACCCAGGTTTTCTGATTCCTCCCAGAGTTCCCTGGGCAGGGACATGATGTATAGATGTAATGATGTTGCACTTTTATAAATAAACACCAACTCTGAACTCCAGATTTTTACACAGGCAGATAGTGACAGGACAAAGGGTAATGGTTTTAAACTAAAAGAGGGGAGATCTAGTATGGATGTGAGGGGAAATTCTTTACTCAGAGGCTGGTGAGGCTGGAACAGGTTGCCCAGAGAAGTTGTGGATGCACCATCCTTGGCAATGTTCAAGACCGGGTTAGTTGGGGCTCTGGGCAACCTGATTTAGTGGATGGCATCCCTGACCATAGTAGGGGGATTGGAAATAGATGTTCTTTAAGGTCCCTTCCAACCCAAACCATTCTGTGATTAATGCATCCTTCTATCATGAGCATAGGCTCTCAACTTCCTAACAAGAAGTGGTGATCTGGTACTCTTTTTCTAATTATTTCACAGAGTTACAGAATGGTTGAGATTGGAAGGGATCTCTGGAGGTCATCTGGTCCAACTCCTCTGCTCAAGCAGGGATACCTGAAAGAAGTTGCCCAGGCAGTTTTTATTTTCCAAGGATGGGAGACTCCACAACACCTCTGAGGAACCTGTTCCAGTACTCAGTCACCTGTACATAAGAAAAGTGTTTCCTGATGTTTAGAGAGAACCTCTTTTGTTTGAGTTTATCCCATTGCCCTGGCATGGGGCACCACTGAAAAGAGCCTTGCTCTGTTTTCTTTGCACCCTTCCTTCAGTTATTTATACACTGATGAGAGCCCCCCCGAGCCTTCTCTTCTCTAGGCTAAAAAGTCCCAGCTCTCCCAGCCTTTCTGCATAGGAGAGACACACCAGTCCTTTAATCACCTTTGTGGCCTTACGTTTCATCCTTTCCAGTATGTCCATCTCTCTCATACTGGGGATGGGACAGAACTGGACACAATACTTTCTTATGGTCTGTTTTTTTTTGTTTTGTTTTGTTTTGTTTTTTTTTTTTTTCATTTGTTTCTTTTCTTTTCTTTTTTTTTTTCTTATTTTCTTATTACCTGTTTTGGTTTGTGACTTCAGGTGGCTTCTACCCTCCACTCTGACGAGATCTGTACATGGAATCTAAATGTCAGACCAAAGGTCTAACCGCAGACTGTGCTGTGAGCAGACAACTAGAAGTTAAGCATTGTACCAGTGAATGTAGTGATCCCTAAGTTCCTTTACAGATTCATATTTTAACTTACTTAATATAGAGTTCATCTAGAGCTCTTCCCATTATCAGTGGAAACAAATAGGCAGCCTGAGGGAGAGTGACCTCGTTCCAAAATAGCTGTGCAATGTTGGAGGTACTTCCTTCAGTAGATTCTTCCTACTTAAACTAGACTTCATTCATTCATTCATTCATTCATTCATTCATTCATTCATTCATTCAATTTCCCCTAGAAGGAAAAATGTTTTTTTCACTGACTAGAGATGCAGAGGTGATCAATTTAGACTAAATGCCTAACTTTTGAATAGGTGGAACCAATTGAATGAATCCTAGCCTTTATGACTTACTTTGCCATCTGCAAAATTTCAGCTGTTCTCTCCCTCAGCAGGAGGGTGAAAAGCTAAACACTTTAAAGACTGACAAATGCTCAAAAATGGAGGTTGTGAACACAGAAGTCAGCAGGAATTTTGCTACTGACTTCAGTTTTTCCAAGATTTAATGCGTATGATTTAACTTACGTTTGAAGTAAGCTTTCATTGTTTTTTATGTCCTGGTATTCATAGAACAGGTAAAAAAGTCAGTATTAGATGGCTTTCAGAAATCTAGGCTTTTTTATTATGAACTGCTACAAAAGACAGTAATAGAGCTCTAAATAGCAAAGAAGGCTTAAATAATCTCATAACCATGTATGTTTTATAATGATTCCGAGTATGATTGCTTTTGCAGATGCTGGTTGCTAAGTTTCTCATATGGGGACTTCAGCTATTTTGGGATGTATATAGCATATTGTTCCACTGAATGTCAGCTATTGAGCCATTAGAACAACAACTAGAGGAAAACTGCTTTGCCATTAAACAGGAGTGTGATAAATTCACAGAATATTTTCAGCCTTGATAATCTCAAGACAGTTACAGCCTTAAAACCATTCTTATTTTTCCCTAAGCAGTAAAGATGTAGAGCAGACATAATTATGTTCTGCCTAATATTACCAGATGCTGGAGTAGTTCCCGATTTCTACATTTGTATGCTCTGTTGCATCCCAGCTTCATACCATTCACTATACACATATTTTTTCCCCACCTTGTTTCCAGGCAGGAGAATAAAACCCTCAGGGCATTTTAAAAAGGAAGTTGACCAGCGGTGTCTAGACACAGACTTTTGTGTCAGGTATCCTCTGGTTTAATAGAAGTCAAGCCTTTGCCAACAGTTCACCATGGCTGCTGCTATCCTGATGACTGCTGATCAGGATCTCAAGGAATCTTCAGGTCATCCTGTTACTTCAGAGTTTTGTAAGAACTTAAAAACATATGGGTATCAAATAGAGCTTATGAAAATAGCTTCTTATGTAGATTTAGATATGAATTCAATAGTGAAAAAACAGGCTCTGCCAAGCATTAGCAATAGCCTAGCAAGCTAGTTCTTTCTATGGCAACTACACTGCTGGTTATTCCACCATTAAGTCCACCATTAAACCATCACTAAGCACTACATCTACACTTTTTTGGAAGACCTCCATGGTTGGTGACTTAATTACTTTCCTGGACAGCCTGTTGCAATACCTCACAACCTTCTCAGTGAAGAATTTTTTCCTAATATCCAGCTTAAACCTCCCGTGGTGCAACTTGAGGCCACTTTCTATTGTCACTTGCTGCTTGGGAGAAGAGCCCAATCCCCACCTTGTAAAAGCCTCCTTTAAGGCAATTGTAGAGTGTGACAACATCTCCTTTGAACTTCTTGTTCCACAGGCTAGATATCTCCAGTTTCCTCAGCCACTCCTCATAAGACTTGTTTTCTACACCCTTCAACAACTTTCTTGGCCTTCTCTGGACATGCTCATGGGGTTGTTGTGCCCCAAGTGCTGGACACAGAACTTAGCCTTGTTGAACTTCATACTTAGCCTCGGCCCATTGGTCCAGCCTATCCAGATCATCCTGCAGAGCCTTCCTACCCTCAAGCAGATCGACCCACGCACCTAACTTGGTGTCGTCTGCAAACTTACTGAGGGTGCACTTGATCCACCTGTCCAGATGATTGATAAAGATATTAAGGAAAACTGGGCCCAGTACTGGGCCCTGAGGGACACCACTAGTGACCAGCCTCCAACTGGGTTTAAGTCCATTCACCACAACTCTTTGGGCCTGGCCACTCAGCCAGTTTTTAATTCATTGAAGATTACACCAGTCCAGGCTTTCAATAGCCAGCTCCTTTAGAAGGATGCTGTGGAAAACAGTGTCAAAAGCCTTACTGAAGTCTAGGTAGACAACAGCCACAGCTTTTCATTATCTACTGAATGCATCACCTTTCCGTAGAAGGAAATCAGGTTCATCAAGCAGGACCTGCCTTTCATAAACCCACACTGACTGTGCCTGATCACCTGGTTGCCCTGTAAGTGCTGTGTGATGATATTCAAGATAATCTGCTCCATGAGCTTCCCCAGCACTGAAGTTGACTGACAAACCTGTAGTTTCCCAGATCCTCCTTCACACCCTTCTTGTATATGGGTGTCTCATTTGCTAGATGCCAGTTGACTGGGACTTCACCTGATAGCCAGGACTGCTGATAAATGATGGAAGGTAGCTTGGTGATCACTTCAACCAACTAACTCAGTACCCTTGGGTGGATCACATCCAGACCCATAGGCTTGCATACATCTATGTGGTTTAACAAGTTGCTAGTTTGCTAATCCTCATGGATTATGAGGTCTTGATTCTGCTCCCTATCTCTATCTATCAGCTCAGGGGACTGTGTACCTGCAGAACAACTAGTCTTGCTGCTAAAGACTGAGACGAAGAAGGCATTAAGTACCTCAGCTATTTCCTCATCTCTTATGACTATGTTTCCCCCCAAATCCAATAAAGGATGTAGATTTCTTTGCAGATTTCTTTGTCCTACTTGTCTTGTTTGTGTATTAAAATAAATAAATAAATAAATGATTTATTAACAGCAGTAGTCAGATTGAGCTCAGTGTTGTTCTAATGTTCTAACCTTCTAATGTTGTTCCTGCACAGCCCTACAATATCTCTTCATAGTCACCCTTAGTGACCTGCCCCTTCTTCCAAGGGTCATAATCCTCTTTTTCTTCCTGAGCTCTAGCCATGGCTAGACTCAGCTAGGAGTCTTCTTCCATGATGGCCCATCTTTTGACATGTGGGGACATCCTCCTCTTGTGCCTTTAAAAATTTTCTTCTTGAAGACTGTCCAGCCTTCCTAGACTCCTTTGCCCTTCAGGGCTGCCTCCCAAGAGATTCTGTCAACCAGTCTCCTAAACAGGTCAAAGTCTGCCCTCCAGAAGTCCACGGTGGCAGTTCTGCTCACTTGCCTCTTTACTTTTCCAAGAATCGAGAACTCAATTAATTCATGATCGCTATGCCCCAAACAGTCTCCAGCCTTCACATCACTCACAAGTCCTTCTCTGTTAACATGCAAAAGATCCAGTGGGGCATCATCCCTAGTTGGCTCACCCATCAGCTGTGTCAGGAAGTTATCTTCCACACACTCTAGAAACTTCCTAGTCTGTTTCCTCTTTGCTGTGTTGTATTTTCAGAAGACATATGGTAAACTGAAGTCCCCCACAAGAACAAGGGCTAGTGATTGCAAAGATTTCTCCCAGCTGCTTATAAGGTATTTTGTCTGCCTTTTCCACCTGGTTAGGCACTCTATACCATGACATCTCCCACCATGACATCTACCTCACTGGCTTTCTCCCTGATTTTTGTCCATAAACACTCTACACTCTCATCATCATTGTTCAGCTCTACACAATCCAAATGCTTCATCACATTCAAGGCTATCCCCCCACCTATCTTTCCTAGCCTAACCCTTCTGAAGAGTTTGAAGTCATCCACTGCAGTGCTCCATTCATGTGAGCTGTCACACCATGTTTTGATGATAGCAACTGTGTCACAGCCCTTCTGCTGCACAATGGCTTCCAGCTTGTGGTGGTTTTACCCAGCTGGGCAGCTGAGCTCCACCACAGCCAGTATTTCACTCCCTCTCCTCAAAGTGAAAGGGGGAGAAAATACGATGAAAAGGGCTCAAGGGTTGATATAAGGACAGGGAAGTCACTCACCAATTACCGTCACAGGCAAAACAGACTCAGCATACTGAGATTAATATAATTTATTACCTATTACTAACAAGCTAGAGATGTGAGAAGCTAAAAGCAAATGAAAAACACTTTCCTCCCATCCACCCTTTTCTATGTCCTTCCCCTGTGTAGTGCAGGGGAATAGGGAATGGGGCTGCAGCCAGTCCATAACATTTTGTCTCCACCACCCCTTCACAGTCACTCTCTGTGGGCCCCTGCTCCACATGGGATCCCTCCCATGGGATGCCATCCTTCCCAAACTGATCCTGTGGGAGCTGCCACAGGCAGCAGCTCTTCAAGAACTGCTCCCACATACGTCTGTACCATGGGGTCCATCCATTGGGAACACACTGATCCAACATGGGTCCCCCATGGGTGGACTCCTTACAGAGGCCACCCTTGCAGGCCCCTGCTACCAGAACCTTGCCACATAAACCCAATACACAGCTCCTTCTGTTTGTTTCCCATACTGTGTGCATTTGTGTAGATGCACTTCAGTTGGGCTAGGGATCCTGCCACCTTTTGGGCGAACAAGCCGTAATTCCTGCATGACTATTCCTAGACACTTTTGTGATTCCTAACCTGGGGGTGAATACCACCCCCAGGCTTGTCTCTGTCAAGCCTGGTTTTATCCCTTTCCACCTTCAAATCTAGTTTAAAGCCCTTACAATAAGCCTTGCTAAATCCTAAGCAAAGATCCTTTTCCCCTCTAGAGACAGGTGATCCCTGTCCACTGCCAGCAGGTCTGGTGTCTTGTGAAATGACCCATGATAAAAAACCAAAACAAAACAAAACAAATTTATCTCGGTGACACCAGGCTTAGAGCCAGGTATTGATTTGCTGGTTCTTCCTGTTTCTCGCTTCGTCATTCCCTGGTGAGGGAAGCTTAGCAAGAATATATATAGGACTCTCAAAGTTTTACAAGGTGTCTGAAGGTTGTTTAAATATTGATTGCCTATTTTAGCCAAGAACAGGATTTAAAATGTCTAGTGGAATCATATAATAGTACCTTACAAAATGATCAGAGAGGCAAAATGTTTCTTCTACCTCAAAACATTTCCCAAAAGACCTTGTGAGGTCATAGCAAATGGCTTGCAAGAAGAAAGAATTATATATATTTTTCCAAGTAAAGAAATTACACTTCTCCCTACAAAACTCTGCATAACTTGTAGAATAGAAAAGGCAAATGCCTCTCTTCAAGAGTTCCAGAAGAAATAATTCCCAGCAATGAGCTACAGTTTGCCATCTCTGACCTCCAATCTTTTGGACGTCATGTGTTTTCAAGCCCTCACAATCTGCAAGAATAAGCCTGGCAAAGAGAGAAGTGTGGGTTGCTAAGGGAGTTCTACAGCAAAAAAAAAAAAAAAAAAAAAAAAAAAGACCACATGCTAGCTCTGTGAGTGAGAGGGTAAACCTTAAATCACACTCTGGAGTAGGCCCAAATTTCAGCTACTTATGGGTCAGCAGAACAGAATAATACTGGCAGCTTTAGAGAGAAATTTCTGATGCTTGTACGGATATGGAACAGAAATAGTACTAATTTAAGCACTGGAAAGCTTTTCTCTTTAACCTTTTCTTTACTGTTTCAGTAAGTTTGAATCATGTTCAAGCTGAAAGATTCTGTTGATGTAAAAAATACATAATTACTGCAGAATGATAATTCATGTCACTATACTATAAATCCCCACCTATGACTCAGCAAGGCTCAAACCCAGTTGAGCTGTTCTAGCCAAGCCCATTTGCCTGGAGCTCCAGTAAGTTTTTTGTTCAGCAGTAAATTAAATTACATCTTTCTATAACTGCCTGTTCCTATCATATGAAAGCCTTTTTTTTTTTTTTTTTTTTTTCCCTTTTGCCTTGTGTTGCAGGACATTCTGATTTTCAGAAACATTAAATACAGGAAATTCAGCACAAGACTAAAGATTTGTGTTTTGGACATTTTCAGACTTATGTGTGAGCTTTAGATACTTCTCCATATTGTTTTGTTCCAATACATGCATATTCTGAAATGTGTATGGTTTGTGATGTCTTGTAAACTGAAACTTTTTTTTTTTTTTTAATGGGTGAGGTTGACCTAGTTGAATTTTTATGCGAACATCTGTCAGTGACATGAGGAAAACAAGAGTCTTGACTATCTGGTAGCCATCCATTATGCATACATGTTGGTAATAATAAAAAATGATCTGTGAGTTTGGCCCAGCAATAAAAACACATGGAAACTGTCGACTTAAATATTGGTGCTATGT
Source organism: Anas platyrhynchos (assembly GCF_047663525.1). Taxonomy (NCBI): domain Eukaryota; kingdom Metazoa; phylum Chordata; class Aves; order Anseriformes; family Anatidae; genus Anas; species Anas platyrhynchos. Next base: position 8,846,450 of record NC_092587.1, read on the forward strand.
ATTATGAGAAGAAAGAACAATTCAAAGATTAATGAAGAATCTCTAATCTTTTTTTCCCATTAAATAAATAAATAAAAATTGTTGTGGGACAGCATCATCTCCATTAAGGGAACAAACAAACAAACAGAAATATTGGATTTGGACAAAATTATTTTACATGGTATTTTAATTGTTTCAGTGTCTAATCCCAGAAACTGATTTACAGTGGAATAGCTATATTCCTCCTGTAATATTGTAGTGCTTTCATATTTTAAACCAGGTTCAAAGAGCAGTCTGTATACATTTCCACTAATAGAAAAAAAATGAGTTACTATAGGTAGGTCAGGGTAAAAGAATAGTACAATAGCTCAACAAGCAGGGATAGGGTCCTTTCTTTACTTAGTGGAAAACTGATTTAAAAGCTGTCTGGTACACATCAAAATGCCTGCCACAAAACTGATTCATTCTACTTTATAAATTACACAGAAATAAAGGGTTTGTGATTATTTATTTATTTATTTATTTATTTTTAGTGTCCAAGCTACTCACATAGAATGTTTTACAATGGTCATCAAATTTGATGCCCAGAAAAAGCTGTGGGAATTGAGGCCCATGAAATCTTGTTTCAACTGCTTTTATATTTGCTGTCGGAGATGGATATCATTCTCAAAAAGAGAAGGGCGTTACTTTGGCTCGTAGTGTATTGCTGATCTTTCCCTTGTGTGCTTGTCTCAGGAGAAGCAGGAATAGTTGTATAGCCTAGTCTTCAACTGCTGATCAGTAAAACTATTTATTGGTCATCACCCTATACTCAGAAATGCTACAGTCCGGAAGCTTGTAAAATCAGAAAAAGTTTCCCAAAATGGAAAAAGAAGTGGTTATCTGCCGCAAGCTCCTTATTATTGTGCTTTTTAATAATTCAATAGGTTGTGGGAACTTTCAGTCACTTTCCACTATCACTTTGCTTGGAGTCCAGATGAGGGAAGTAAAGGTAATAATTCAATAGTTCCAAGGGAGGAACAAAGCTGGGAACAGATGGATCTACTACTGAAATCTCAGGTGTTCACTAGCAACTAGCAAACAGAGCTTGAAATTAAGGAGGAGAATGAAAATCTAAAAGCAGGAAATGCAAGATCTCTTTGCATTATTTAGGGCTTCTGACGCACGTTGTGTACTCTTTTCTTTCAAAAAGTAGGCCATTGAAATCTTGAGGGGTAATAGTGAAGTGTAATACTATTCCTTGTGAGGAAGAAATTTACTCATATGGTTGAATTTTTGATGTCTTACAATAAAAAGCAATGATCCAAGCTCTCTGATCATTCTATTTCAAAGCCCTATATACCACGAAGTGTTAGCAAAGTGTTTTTTTTTTTTTTATGCTCTTTTTATGCTCAATTTTAGTGTATGTTAGTGTGTTTATTTTTCTGCTTAAAAATTAATGTTCCTCTTCCACAGTGGCTGCATGTAACTTGTGCTTAGTTTTCTTTTTTGAAATGACATTGAACGTCTTTTGCAATTTCCAGGAAAAAAAAAAATCAAAATTTTAAAAGTGATTTTCTAAACATGTACTAAAGAAATATAGTGTAAATAGCTGTGCTTGCACAACTTCAGAACCTATCACTTATATTCTGCTACAGGAAGCTCCAAAAGAAGATTGTATTACAGAAATGCAACAGTTAAGTAATAATTGAGGATATGGGTTTTTCTAGCAAACACGCTGAGAACTATACATAAGACTTGTCTTCTAACTTGGGAATGTTTACATTTTAAAATGCACTGATCTAATTAATCTGTGGTCACTGTCAACAGAACTTAGAGCAATAGTCACTTTGTGAACCTGCACAAAGGAAGCAGTCAGATAACCCTTAAACAAGCTGCCGAGCCCAGATGGGTGGTCTTGCAAGTTGTCACTTGGTTTGCCCTTTCTGTTTACATCACTTAGTTATTTTTTCCATTAGAGAAAGCCTTCAGATGCAGGGCTGATTGGTATGTTTTCTTAGTTTCATAGCCATTCATCATGTTCTAAGTATTGATTCTGCAGCTAGAAATGCTGGTTGCTCGAATCAACAGAGGATATTCTCGTTACTAGGCTAACAGAATGTGAATGTTTGTGACAAGACTTTTATTTTAACTGTGAGGGCCATCACTGTGTAAGATAAATTTTCTTGTGAAGGACTAATATTTTAAGATTTCTGCATGCTCACAATGAAAATACTATGTACAGTTGGGTGAGAAACACCTGTTTTCTAAAAAAATCTTTCTGTTCAGTTTAATTTTGTTGCAGATTTCACAGATGCTTTAGGGAAAAAGAGGGACTGCATCTCACACCCTAGGATAGACAGGAGCCTAGGACAGGGAAATCAGAAACTTATACTTTAATTGTCAACATGTCTGCTTCAAGTAAGGTGTCATCATTTTATAAAAGAAACATTAATCAAACAGTTTGCAGTTACATTGTTTTCATCCCAGGTTGTGCAGTAATAGGCACTTTATTTCCCTCCCACTTGTTCACACACACATTCACCCATCTAATATTGCATTTAGAACAGATTTCTTCCATCTTGGACTCCCAAATGTTTCCACTGGGAGACAGTAAATACCCTATTTGTGTAGTACAAAAATCCAGTGTATGTACAGTTCCTGTTTAATGAGATAAAACATAAGCTGAAGGTCTGAATGGTCCCAGATAGACTTATACATTAAACACTGAACCAGATGTCCAAATAAATAAATAAACAACTTCATGGTACTAGTAAAGAAACTGGGCAAGAAAAATATAAAAATCTGTCTTTTGATTTTATTATTATTTTTTTTTTAAGTGGATGTTTACTGGTAAACTACATTTCACTTAAAATTAAGAGACCAATGCAGATAAATATATATACACATACGTATGTATATATAATCAATATAACTGTCAAATTACACTACATATAGAAATGATCTCTTTTGAGGGGGTGAAATTGCAAACATATATTTTTACCTGTAAAAGAACTATTCATTCTGAGAAGCTGAGTTTATGTTGAACTCCAGCACCAGTGAAAACCTTCCTCAAATCTAATTAAAAAAATCTCTTTTAATGAAAAATCTTTTCTTGCTTTAAATGGAAAATTCCAATAAATGTTTTATAACAATGAATCCTTTTAAATATGTGTAAATATAATGAAAAATAACTATATTTTCAAAAAAAAAAAATTATCAGTTTCCTGAAAAGAAAATGTCAGAGACCCATGAGTGCATGCAGTACCAAGTAGGGGCCTACAACGAGGGTTTAGAAAAAGCCAGAAAGAAAGGACATACACAAGCTTTTTGTAATAGTTCAGATGTTGGACTGAAGCCTTGGTTTGGGTGTTTTGTCTGAATCAGTTCACTTGTCACTAACTCATTTCTATATAGTGAACAAATGAATACATTTGCTCTTGAGTATGGGTATAGTCAATACGTGATCATTCTTGTTGATAAATTGACTCCTAAAACTTAAGTGAAAAAGTCATAAGTAAGAGCTGAGTGTTTGAGAATTCAAATAAATAATTTGTCAGGAAACTGTAACCATCTGTCAGTCCCTTGCACTTGTAGGCTTTTTTTTTTTTTTTTTTTTTTTTTTTCCCCAGGCCACTAACAAGAAAACTAAACTGCCAAAACTAAATAAAGAACATATCATTCAGGCTTTTGATCAAAACAAGTGAGAGATGAGCAGTCATATATAGGGAAAAAATAAGATCATAAAGAGATTACTTAGATTGTCAAAATGGATCACAGATTTATACTATAAAATAGAGGCCAAAAGTACATTCCTCAGTTATTCTATGTAAACAGACATTTAAAATGGCAAGAAACTTGTTCTCCAGCTCTACTCTACAATTAACTTTGCAAGAACTAAGGCCAACATGGAAATGACAGGTGCTTGATGAGAAACAGCTAATTCGAAATATTGGCATGTCATTAAAAATAACCTGATTTTCCAAAGTGTAGAGTTGCATGAGAAACCACTCAAACCCTGTCTCCTTTGGAATTTAGATGCCATATCCTGCTTGGAAACTTTATACCAATTTCTGACAGGCTAGGGCTGTTTCTCTACTTTGTTACTCACATAAATGATAAAGATAATCCATGATGCAAACAATTTTTGCAGACCAGCTCAGTTTTAACGGCAGTAACTCAAAAAAACAGAAGCAGGATAATCACTGAGACACAGGATACAGTAGTCTGCACAGGCTTGTTTTGGCAAGCAGACTTCAGCTGCCTGGGGCAGCAGCAGTCTCATCTACTGCAGGCATCTACATATCCTCCTCAGATGCTCCTCCTGGGGTCATGGCGATGATAGAGAGAAATAGACACTTTTAGCGACTAATTCATCTGACTTATTTTAGACATCTACTTTAGGAAGTGATCAGTCTATGCTTAGAGAATGCATTAGGTATCCAGCAAAAGCTTTTCTTAAAAAAATGCTGCATAGAGATTCTCCAAACGGGAAATCATCCTTTTCATCTTTCTGCAATTAATGCATCTAAGGGAAAGTCAGCTAATCACAGTGAGTCCCACATGCAATTAGAAATTTCTTGACTTAAGCCTAAATTCTGGTTATCTTTCCTCTTTCACTATTGTACTTTTTTCAATCAGATTTGCAAAATACCCATGTGCTAGATATTTCCTTAGCAATGCATGGTAGTTGGCTAGTTAAAAAAATAAAATACAAAATCCAAATTGCCAGGCAAGACAATAATTACTCTTACTGCAGACTTTGTGTGGCCTTTTCTGATTGGCATATACCTAGGTTCCCCAAAGACTTGAAGCTGTTATTTCCAATACTGCCAACCTCTAGTACTCCCAAATCATTCCTATCCTTTCTATAATCATGAAATTATCTTAGGTTTCCACTATTTATAAATCTTTTCAGAAATAAAATAATCAAGGAGTTTTTGATTTTTTTTTTTTGAGACTTTGATGATTGCTTTGGATTAATAAGGAGAGAGAAAAATGTCTCTTAGAATCATAGAATAATCTGAGTTGGAAGGGACTCACAAAGACTCTTGAGTCCAACTCCTGGGTCCCCAAAGGACCACCCAAAAAATCAGACCATGCATCTGAGAGCATTATCCACATGCTTCTTGAACTCCATCAGGATCGGTGCTGTGACCACTTCCCTGAGCAGCCTGTTCAAGTGCCTGACTACCTTCTCAGTGCAAAAAACTTTTCCTGATATGCAGCCTGAACTGCCCCTGTTGCAGCTCCATGCTGTTCCCTCAGGTCCTATCGCTGCTTACCAGACTGAAGTGTGGTGGTTTAACCCAGCTGGGCAGCTGAGCTCCACCACAACAGCTTTCTCACTCCCCCTCCTCAATGGGAAAGGGGGAGAAAATATGATGAAAAGGGCTCAAGGGTTGAGATAAGGACAGGGAAATCACTCACCAATTACCGTCACAGGCAAAACAGACTCAGCATACTGAGATTAATATAATTTATTACCTATTAACAACAACAAGGTAGAGATGTGAGAAACAAAGAAAAACTAAAAACGCCTTCTCCCCCATCCACCCTTCCCCACCCCCTCCCCCCCAAGCAGCACAAGGGAATGGGGAACAGGGGCTGTGCTCTGTCCCTGATGCTTCATCTCTGCCACTCCTTCATGGTCCCTCTCTGGCCTTTCTCCACATGGGGTCCCTCCCACAGAACGCTGTCCTTCCTGAACTGAACCTGCGGGGGCTGCACCCAGGCAGCAGCTCTTCAAGAACTGCACCCACATGGCTCCATACTACAGGGTCCATCCCCCAGAAGCAAACTGCTCCAGCACGGATCCCCCATGGGTGGCAGCTCCCCCTAGGCCCCCTGCTCCTGCGTGGGCTCCTCTCCATGGGCTGCAGCTCCTGCCCGGGGCCTGTTCCTGCAGAGGCTCTCCATGGGCTGCAGCCTCCTCCAGGCCACATCCACCTGCTCCACCAGGGGCTTCTCCACAGGTTGCAACATGGAGATCTGCTCCATGTGGGACCCATTGGTTGCACGGGGATAGCCTGCTCCACCAGGGGCCTCTCCATAGGCTACAGGGGTATTTCTGCTCCATGCCTGGAGCACCTCCTGCCCTCCTTCTGAACTCACCTTGGTGCCTACAGGACTCCTCACTCTCCCAGCTGCTGTTGCACAGAAGTGTTTTTTTTCTTCTTCCCTTCCCTTCCCTTCCCTTCCCTTCCCTTCCCTTCCCTTCCCTTCCCTTCCCTTCCCTTCCCTTCCCTTCCCTTCCCTTCCCTTCCCTTCCCTTCCCTTCCCTTCCCTTCCCTTCCCTTCCCTTCCCTTCCCTTCCCTTCCCTTCCCTTCCCTTCCCTTCCCTTCCCTTCCCTTCCCTTCCCTTCCCTTCCCTTCCCTTCCCTTCCCTTCCCTTCCCTTCCCTTCCCTTCCCTTCCCTTCCCTTCCCTTCCCTTCCCTTCCCTTCCCTTCCCTTCCCTTCCCTTCCCTTCCCTTCCCTTCCCTTCCCTTCCCTTCCCTTCCCTTCCCTTCCCTTCCCTTCCTCCTTTTTTTTTCTCTTAAATCTGCTCTCACATAGGTGCAAATAATGTCACTTATTGGCTTGGCTCTGGCCAGCAATGGGTCCCTTTGGAGCTGGCTGACACTGGCCATTATCTAGCATCTATCAGCTTCTGGATTCTTCTCACAGAGGCCACCCCTGCAGCCCACTGCAGCCAAAACCTTGCAATGTAAACCCAATACAAAAAGAGATCAGCACCTGCCTCTCCGCTCCCTTCATGAGGAAGCCGCAGGCCACCATGAAGCCTCCCCTCAGTCTCCTCTTCTCCAGGTTGAACAAAACAAGGGACTTCAGCTGCTCCTCATATGTTCTCCCCTCCAGATCCTGCACCATCTTTGTAGCCCTCCTCTGGACACTCTCTAATAGTTTTCTATCTTTCTTATACTGTAGTATAAGAAAGGCACTGAAGTAAGTTCCTGATAAAAATACTTACCTGGTAAGACTGACAAGCCTGTAATTGCCCTTCTTGAAAACTGGGACCACATTTGCTAGCTTCCAGTCAACTGGGACCTCTCCAGATTCCTGAGACCCTCAAAATATAATTGAGAGAGGTCCCACAATGACATCAGCTAGCTCTTTGAGTGCCTTGGGATGAATCCCATCAGGCCCCATGGACTTACATACATCCATCTGGAGCAGCAAATCCTGCACAAGTTCAGGGTTGTCTGGGAGTTTCCACAGTCATGGTCTTCCAACTCAGGGCAGCTGGGGTCCCAGAGCCCATCACTTGTGTTGAAAACAGAGGCAAAAAAAAATGCATTAAATGACTCTTCCTCATTCTCTTCCATTTCCTTCTAAGTGAAAGTGAGGATCTTACATTTCCCTCAGTTTTAAGAGCAGCCATACTAAGCAACTAATAATCATGAGAAATGAATTAAAATTATAAGAACTGCCTCCCCCATATGGCAAGATTGTTTAAAGAAATTGTACAGAACTTTTTTATTTTTTATTTTAATCCCTGCTTTGCTGTGAATGATGTAAGTATGCCAATGTAAATTATGTACAGAACTTCCTTGTTATCCATCTGTTAGAGTATCTTCTACACATTCTTAATGTTCATTAGGAACCCATAAATAGAAATAATAACACAGAGCCAGATATTTAGCTTAGAACATTTTTAGTAAAATATTTATTCTAATCGTCTCCTCTAGCTAGTTGAAGTAATATAGGTGTTTGAAGAATACAGGAATAATGTATTGTGGAGTCTCTGCCAGTTAGACCATTACGATTTTCAAAAGCATGCCCCAGGATAATATATGACCCAACGAAATGTCTAACTACATGCAAAATGGAGAAGTTTTTTAAGTTGGCATCTCAACTGTCCACGATTTTATTTTAAAGTATTTCAATGTGAAGGCAAGAGCCTTGCTTTTTTTCTGCCTGAAGTCTAGGGCATCACATCTGACAAAATCACACCATATCATTTTAATTTACATTCTAGATCTGAGATCATTGTATATGGGCATCACTCTGATCCTATAAATAATGACATCATTTTCAAATGTGCCATTTGCAAACGTTGACAAAACCATTATTTTTCATGATCTGTTATTGTGAAGAATTATCACCCGGCTGTGGCCTCAGTCCCATGTGTAGCAAAATATTTTAAATTTCTGTGCCTGTTAAAAAAATAAATATTGAAAAAGAAAAATACTTTGTGGAAAGCTATATGGAATAATTCCTAGTCTTTATACTTGGCAATATGCAAGCAGCTTAAAAAAAAAAATAAAAAAAAAATATGAAATACAAAACATAGTATGATACAGTACCTGGTAGATACTTGCCTTACATACTAGATGAATAGCAGGAACTCCACTGAAAACAAGTTATTTTTCCTGTACAGTTTAGATGTATTCATGAGAATATTTATGGGAAAAACAAAATAAAATAAAACAAACAAAAAAAGTATAAACCTAACAAATAGAGAGAACATAAAATTGTAACATACATGTTGGATCAAGATACTTGAATTAAATTATTTACTCCATGTGCAATATTGGGAAAATTAGGAAAATAATGCTATTGCTTTTGCAGTGTTTCTCTGAGAAGTCTTAAGCTGCACATGCTGCTGTGGTTGGTTGCATGAACACCTCAGCAGTCACATGTCAGCACATGCTATTTCTTTGAACTCCAGACAAACTCTACTACCCTGTTAGTCTCATGGTGTGGCATGTGTCACAGACATGCTTAATGACTGAGGTAGAAAAGTCACAGAAGCTCTCTTCCTCTGGAAGTCATCTTGCCCAATCACCTTATAGGTTGCCCAGGACCACACACAGATGGCTTCTGAAGATCTCTAAGGAGGAAGACTCTACAGCTTCTCTCAGAAACCTGTTTCACTGCTCAGACTCTAAATTTCATTTTTTCAACATTTAAACTAAGCGTCATATCCTTTTTTTTATTTATATTATTTATTTATTTATTTTTAATTAGTAGAAAGGCACAGAGTAAATACCTGCATTGTTTTGCAAAAAACTTTTCAGTACCTTTTCTTGTTAAATATTGCTGCTATTTTTTTTTTTTCCATGTTGCTAAACACTGGGGTAAAATCATTTCAGCAAGAAATTGAATATAGCAGTTTTTCTTATAATTAAGTCTACTGAAAAAAAAAAAAAAATAATAAAAAAATACAGCATCTTCTAAACCACTGGAAAAGCTCTGTAAAACATTTCTACCTAAAAATAGGTATGTACTAACAAATGCTAAGTTATGCAACCTTTGTTATTATTGTTTGGTATTACACTAAAGAGTGTAAGTTTGTTACTCTAATCATAACTTGATTCCAATGCCTTCATGGGGAGAAACATAGTCATTTCTGTTTTACTTAAGTACTCCAGTATTTTTTTTCTGGCAGTCAGAGATGAACAAACATAAATGGTGAAAACTTTAACTGTTTTAATTGTTTTCCCTTGGGTAGTATCTGAAGTGTTCTATGGTCAACATCTCTCCATCTCCATTTTTTTCTCTCCTGGAGAAATCATTAAAGTTCTTTGCACTATTCAACATCTCTCCAAACCTTGTGCTTCATTATGGACTAATATATCAGCAGTGAATGTCCTTGGCAATTCATGCTTAGCTCAGATCTGTCTTAGACAGAAATTGCATCATCTCCACCTTCCTCAGGGCCAAACTGAAATTATATTTCTTTTAAAAGAGGTGGGAAGAAGGAAGGAAGGAAGGAAGGAAGGAAGGAAGGAAGGAAGGAAGGAAGGAAGGAAGGAAGGAAGGAAGGAAGGAAGGAAGGAAGGAAGGAAGGAAGGAAGGAACAGTCTAAATAGAAAAGAGCACTTGGAAGAAATTTTATTTCCCTGAATTTTCCAGCTCTATCTGGAGAGCTGTCTTGCAATGAAGTCAGTAAGAAAATGGGAATCTTTCCCAGCTGTGCTACTGAATGCCTGAAAAAGGCAGTTTCCATCTGCATGGGCCAGAATACTGTTTCTTCTCCCAGAACACACACCTGCCTCTGCTGGTGCAGAAATTAATCCCTCTCAGACTTGACTAATGCAACTCTCCATTCCCAGGAATGAAGTTTCATAAACCAAGAAAGCCACTATTTGTTTGAAGCACAACAGTAGACTCTGCTTAGCAACATGCTACCATGAACAAAAAATTATGACTTTCTGCTCTGTGTGGACCACACAGATCACAGAGTTGAATTGAGGGCCTACTTGTGAAGTTTTGATGTAGTCATGTAAAACAATACAATGTTTTAGAAGGAATTTCCAAATAACAACCAATTGGTTTTAAGGTAACAGAGACTATTTTTAGTTCTTTTCCAAAGTAGAGACTGTAATTCCCCAGAAGACTGGAAGTGTCCAGAGGGACTCAAGAAAACACCCTGAGGATGGAGTGAGCAGGTTTTGGCAAGAGGTGCTGCCATTCTGCCTAACTCCAGGACACAGCTCCAGGGCTTGTATCCTTCAGGCCTCTGGGATAATTTCGGATCCCAACCCACCCCTCAGCTTAAGATATGTCAGCAAAACATTATAAGCAAGGCAAGTGCTGGGAAGTGGAGCCAGCCAGCGTGAGCTGGTGGACATGGCTCCCTGTGAGAGGACCTGAACTAAACACGAGCAGTCTGGGAGAGAAGGGTGTGTGCAGCTCACCCCTGAGACAGCATGGCTGCAGGCCTCATCACATCTGGGACAAAGCAATGGAATTCCACTATTTTACTTATAGCATGTCTATTCTTTAGGCCACACTGGAGAGTAGGATTAGCCCAAAGTAGCTGCAAAAGAGCCAATTCATTCATGAGACAGCATGACCACAGAAAAATGCAATTGAAAGTATAAGCTTTGCTTCTCAGAGGTGCAAAATAGCTTGAACTGCATTCCAGTATCGCTTGTTGAAAAGCTAGTTTGAGTATCTCTACATTATTCTTCAGAAAGAGAATCCTTTTTATTTTTTTTTAATTTTATTTTTTATTTTTTATTGTTATTATTATTTTTTTAAATTTATTTTTATTTTATTTTTATTTTTACTTTTGTTAGTTTTTTATTTTATCCTGAGCTTTTACCCAAACTCACAGACTGAAAGAGCAGAGCCAAGTAAATGAATCAAACTGTGCTCTATGTCTTTCCTGGGAAGACAGGAAATAAGAGAGAGAGAGAGAGATTTATTGTTTTTAATTTTTAAATCTTGGGAGGTGCTCAAAAGCTATGTTGATGGGACCATAGAAGTAGCTAGATAGAAACAGTAAATATCAGGAGAACCAATGATAAATCTTGCTTTTATTTTTATTGGGACAAATCCCGAGTTTATATAGCTGAATTACATGCCAAAATTTTTGAAGTTGAGTGTCTAGAAATAAGCACTTATATATACATGTGGGAATCAGTGAGAACTGTTCTCAGTACCTCTGAAAATTGCTTTCACATAGGTACAATTTATAGGACTACCTTCAGACACTGAGCTTTGAAAAAATTGGCCAGGATTTCTATCTATTTATTGTTTCCTGGGCCAGAAAGAGTGATGAAAGTAGCGCGCTTTTTATTATTATTTCCATATGCAATATATTTATAAAAATATTTATTCAAGGAACGTTACAGAAATTCCATGCTTTGTTTCCTTTGTGAAAGATACCTTCCTCATAAGAAACACATTATGCTTGGTCAAATATTTCTCTCTATGGGAGGATTAGATCCACAGAACTGTGGGGTTCTCATTTATCAGAAGCACTTAATTTATCACCTGGCTTTTATTAAAAAAAGAGAGACATCGATTCTGTTTCCATTCTGTTTGGACAGCCACTGTACACTGGATTTAGGAGATTAAGGTTGACTCTAGAAAAGTGTTATTGTGAGATATGATATGAATAGCATGACATCATTTCTGGCAATACAGTATCAGTGAGTGAGAGAGGAAAAAAAAGCAAGATGCAGACAGTTTTCTGATAGAGGGAAATGGTTCTATATTCTTTTCATAATTTACTGTGTTTTAAGATTGTGTATGTCATATACCAGTCTAGAAATAAGAATAGACAAAACAGCAATAAATTCTTCAGAGGACATTATTTCAAAAACACACTGATGTTTCTAAGTGGGGGAGAAAGTGGAATTTAGGGCAGATTGATGAGGAGCCAGTGGGCTTGGATATATTTTATCACTTACAAGAAAACTAGGGATTTCCAAATGTAATTTACATCTTTGTATCAATACAGCACTTAAAATTTAAACAGCAACAACAACCAATTGTATGTCTTGTTTTGATCAGTTTTATGATCTTTTTCAAATTTGTATGTCATCATGGGAAGAAGATATAGTAACTCAAAAAGTAGTTCATTATAATCACCATATTCTCCCCAAAACCATGACAAAATTTTATTAAATCATTTTCCGTATCATACTCGATATTTTTTTTTTTAATGGAATAAATAAGAACTAGCTGTAACAATATAATTATAGCTATAAGAACTAGCTATAAAAATATAACTATAATTATAACTAGCAATAACTAATATTTAGTTATGCAAGAGTCTGTGCTGATGAATGAATTTGTTTTATTACTTATATCTTTTAGAAAGGATTTTCATGACATATATTCCCTACCTTTAAAATGATTTGAAATCATCACAGAAACTTGTGCCAGATTATTTATTATTATTATTAATAATAATAATTATTATTATTATTTGTTAATATAAATATAATTATAATTTAAATATAACAATAACAATAACAATAACAATAATCATAATAATTTTATCTCCAGTTCAGCAGTTTAGGTGCATTGGATTTCAGGTGTACGAGATGGCGTCATAGACTGTCCTGTTACTGGGTGGTCTTAACAGCAGAAACGGTGAATGCATATAAAGAAAAATATTTTTTTTTCTTTTCTTGAGAAAAAAATTATTTCCTTGAGCTTTTGGACTGTAAATATACAAGTAACTCTGTGTCCTTAAAAAAGCTAAGAGGTACCACTGGTCTTAACTTTGGTGCCAAGAGCTGGAATAGCACTCTAAGAGATATTCTGTACCCCATTTTTTTTTTTTTTTTTAGCAGATGGTTTAAATTTAAGACTTAATAGTTGCAAACACAATGTCAGAGTGGTTTTGTTGATTTCTTAGTTTCAATGTCCTAAGTCCTGGATCACATTGCATATACTTGGAACCACAACACTGAGTTTTATTTATTGAGTTTCTATTGTTATACCAGTTTACATTATATTCATAGACAAGCCCAAAGAGTCGTGGTAAATGGAGTCAAGTCCAGTTGGAGGCCAGTCACTAGTGGCGTTCCCCAGGGCTCGGTGCTGGGGCCGGTCCTCTTTAATATCTTCATCGATGATCTGGATGATGGCATTGAGTTCACCCTCAGTAAGTTTGCAGATGACACCAAGCTAGGTGCGTGTGTCGATCTGCTTGAGGGTAGGAAAGCTCTGCAGGAGGATCTGGGTAGGCTGCACCGATGGGCTGAGGTCAACTGCGTGAAGTTCAACAAGGCCAAGTGCCGGGTCCTGCACCTGGGGCGCAATAACCCCAAACAGAGCTAGAGGCTGGGAGATGAGTGGTTGGAAAGCTGCCAGGCAGAGAAGGACCTGGTTGATAGTCGGCTGAATATGAGCCAGCAGTGTGCTCAGGTGGCCAAGAAGGCCAACGGCATCCTGGCTTGTATCAGAAACAAGCAGGGCTAGGGAGGTGATCGTCCCCCTGTACTCGGCTCTGGTGAGGCCGCATCTCGAGTACTGTGTTCGGTTTTGGGACCCTCGCTACAAGAAGGACATGGAGGTGCTTGAGCGGGTCCAAAGAAGGGCGACGAAGCTGGTGAGGGGCCTGGAGAACAAGTCCTACGAGGAGCGGCTGAGGGAGCTGGGCTTGTTCAGCCTGGAGAAAAGGAGGCTCAGGGGTGACCTTATCACTCTCTACAGATACCTTAAAGGAGGCTGTAGTGAGGTGGGGGTTGGCCTGTTCTCCCATGTGCCTGGTGACAGGATGAGGGGGAATGGGCTTAAGTTGTGCCAGAGGAGTTTTAGGCTGGATGTTAGGAAGAACTGATTTACCGAAAGGGTTATTAGACATTGGAACAGGCTGCCCAGGGAAGTGGTGGAGTCACCATCCCTGCAGGTCTTTAAAAGACGTTTAGATGTAGAGCTTAGGGATATGGTTTAGTGGGGACTGTTAGTGTTAGGTCAGAGGTTGGACTCGATGATCTTGAGGTCTCTTCCAACCTAGAAATTCTGTGATTCTGTGATTCTGTGATTTTACTTGATTTAGCTTTACACGTCTGTATGGTAGTACTAAATGAGTCTTTCTTTAATGTAATAGGTTGTTTGCCATTATTGAGCTTAACAGAACTCATGCAGTATGTCTATGAAGAATAAACATCCTATATGTAAAAAAAAGCTGCAGTTATACCTCCATCCCTGCAGTACAGTTGAGCTCTTAAGTTGTTACTGATTATTTATATCATTTCTGTATCAAGCTATTATCCTATATTAAAATGCTGTGAAAAGACTTTATATGTGCTATGGTTTATTTATCATTGCATTCACCCTGTATTTTAACAATCTTTGACAACTTCCTTACATTCCTAGGATTAGTTTATATATTGCCTTGTCTTATGTTAATATTTGCAGTCCTTTCCTTTATGTCAATTAACTACCAGGACATCTATCTAGACACAGTATGCTCAAGTATAATAAAGAAAAGAAAAATACTTCAAGATGCTAACAAATTATAACCATGCTCAGATATAAACCAGATGTATGAGTGATAAACATAAAGATACTGAATTGTCACCACTTTTCAAAATCAGAATTTAAAATGTCTCCACCTTTGACCTGTGGTAATAAGCTTTACTAGGGCACAACAGTGATGGAAATTTAGCCTTGTATTTTTGTTCTTTTTGAAAACATCCTTTCTTTCTTTCTTTCTTTCTTTCTTTCTTTCTTTCTTTCTTTCTTTCTTTCTTTCTTTCTTTCTTTCTTTCTTTCTTTCTTTCTTTCTTTCTTTCTTTCTTTCTTTCTTTCTTTCTTTCTTTTTCTCTCTCTCTCTCTCTTTCTCTTTCATTCTCTCTTTCTCTCTCTCTCTTCCTTCCTTCCTTTATCCATCTTTTTCTTTTTCTTTTTCTTTTTCTTTTTCTTTTTCTTTTTCTTTTTCTTTTTCTTTTTCTTTTTCTTTTTCTTTTTCTTTTTCTTTTTCTTTTTCTTTTTCTTTTTCTTTTTCTTTTTCTTTTTCTTTTTCTTTTTTTTCTTTTTCTTTTTCTTTCTTTTTCTTTTTCTTTTTCTTTTTCTTTTTCTTTTTCTTTTTCTTTTTCTTTTTCTTTTTCTTTTTCTTTTTCTTTTTCTTTTTCTTTTTCTTTTTCTTTTTCTTTTTCTCTTTCTCTTTCTCTTTCTCTTTCTCTTTCTCTTTCTCTTTCTCTTTCTCTTTCTCTTTCTCTTTCTCTTTCTCTTTCTCTTTCTCTTTTCTTTCCTGCCTTCCGGTCTGCCTTTCTGGTGCCTTCTTTCTTTCCTTCTTTCATAGCAACATCTCCCACACTGTCCTTAAAAACAATACCAACAGTGGGGAAAAAGAAGTGGCTAATGGTGTTGTGGTTGTCTGTTAGCAGAGCTCAACACAAACATGTGCTTCAGGTTATTAAATGGAGAAATGCTCACAGTAATGAACAGCCTTTTTCCTTCACTCACTATTTAACAGCTGTGTTTAGTGATGGAGAATATATGTGCTGATATAAACCAAGAGCACACATTGGCCAAATGTATTTTATCCATGCTATTTAGTAACAGCAAAGTTCCTGAACAGACCTTCAACTCTGGAGGACTGATTAGTTTCTAAAGACAATTTTACCACCTTAGATTTGATGGCAATGGAATTATGTTAACTTTTCTTTGGCAATGCAAAGAAAACAGTGTTGATGAAAAAGAATATTGCTTTGCTTTTTAATCACTATGAAACAGTTCTTATGAAACATGATGTCAAGGAATATCATCTGTTTTTTTTTTTTTTTTTTTTTTTTTTTTCATATATATAACTGTAAAACAAAAGCAGATTTATTTATTTATTTATTTTTACCCCTAGAAGATACAGCTTACTAATGCACTTTTCAACCTGTATCCTGTGTGACCCTGTTAGTCCAAGGAAAAGTCATAACGGTTTAGAAATGTCAGCTAAAGAGAGTAGAACCAACACTCAGAGGGCATTACTTCATTGTACTTCTGTTGTAGTCACTGGGATCTGAATCAAAAAAGATGTCAAAGATTTAGTTCAGGAAGAAATAATAACCAGAAGTCCTGAGGCCTCTGCTGAGCAGGCTACAGATTCACTACCTTCCTTCTGACCTTTCAGGCTGTGAGACTTGGCTGGGCTTCACATGACCTTGGACCAAATTTCAAGCACAGCAATTCATACTTCTATAAGGAAATCATGAGATTGATTCAACTAATATTTTTTTTTTTTTTTTTCCTCAAAAGTGAGAAAACAATAAAAGCTTTTTTCTTTTTTTCTTTTTTCTTTTTTTTCTTTTTTTCTTTTTTTTCTTTTTTTTTCTTTTTTTTTTTTTCTTTTTTTTTTTCTTTTTTTTCTTTTTTTTCAGAGTTTAGCAATGCCTGGTTGTACTTTTGGATACATCTGTGAAGGATCTGCATTAATGTGAAGTATGTGAAGAAAAAACAAAAGCAATAACAACTGCATGTTGAGGACAGTCTGGTTAATATATATGTCATTATACAGTATACATGTCAATATACAGTCAGTCAGTGCTATAAATAAATATAGTACAAGATAATTCTATGAAGGTAAGAAGAAACTGAGAACAATTTTACTTGATAAAATTAGCGTTGGATCAAATGTTTAACGGGCCAGCTCAATATAGTCAAACAAGATCCCAAGTTCCACTTTAAATTTTGAAGGAACTGAGTGCATTCAAATTTCAGTCTAACAGTGGTTGAGTTTTATGTGAAATGTAAAGAAAAGAACAGAAAAAAAAAAAAAAAAGTTTGCAAGGAAAGTTGTTAAATATTAGCTGAATGTGAGTGATATTAGCTAGTATTTCAAGCAGTCTCCATGTACCTGGATCTATAGGTGCGTTAGTACTTAAATCTACAAGAGACCAAGAGAACATTTCAGATGCATGATTTACTTTATGTTTCTTATCTAAATATCCCGTTGCTTAGCAGGCTAGCCTGCTCTGTTCTATTTACTAGCATAGAAATCACCATAGTGTCTGGTGCCTATACGTCTGGCTGGAGTGGTAAATTTAAGCTGGAGCTCCTGAACTGAATCTAGATGCTGTCAGCATCAGGAGGCTGCCAACACAGGCATTGCATATCAAAGACAGGATTAACTGTAATTTTAAAAAAAAATCAACAAAAATGCTACAACTTCTAATCTCTTAAAGGATGGCTGTATCATTTCACCCAGTGTAGACTGCACAAATCTATTGTTCAGAGGTTATTATGTAAACTGCCAAAGTCCCTGAAATGCTGGGGATAGTTAAATGTGTAAACAGAAATAATTCTATATTTAAACATTATAGTTCTTCTGGTTGTTAAACTATCATTAGAACAGGATGGAAGTTGGTTTACAAGCTCCACTGTTGTACTTCTACACTGTGGGTGGTAGAAGCAAAGCCATTTTAAGACAATAAAATTTCTTTGTCAAATATTCTGTAGATGGCTGTTTATACATAGCAAGAGTTGCCTCTCACCTTCTGAACCTTCAGGATAGAGCATGGATGAAATGGGTACGTTGGTTTTAGTTGTTGTAGCTGCCTCGAAAGTCAGTACTTGAATCCGCTGACATGGCTGTGGTTATTTGCCAGTTCTTTTCCCTCTGTTGAAGACTTAGTCTTACTTTCTTACTGACTATGTAAGACATGCTGAAAGATGTCTCCTTTAATACACAGAGTGAGAAAATGAAAAGTTGGAGCTCTGTATGGACATATAGGTGCTCTGCTTTTTTAAAAATAATCATTGGATACTGAGAAAACAATTTTTAGCTATATAAAAGCAGTTTAAAACCTTATGAAAATACTATTAGGGTGACAACAGTATTTAGGACATTTCTGTGGTTTCCCAATAGATGTGAAATTTACCACAGAATTTACACTTTAATGGAAAGCAAAATTGATTAATATATACTGACAAAATGCATCATATTAGTAAGATAGGATTCTAGTCTAAAATCCCCTGACTCCCCTCCTCCTGACCCCCATTTCAGCTGTCATGTTCCAAATCTTAGACAGTAGACTGAGACCTATTAAGAGACTGGAGTCCCAGATACACAGAGGGATTCAAGCATCCTATTGTCATTTTAAATAGATGATTTTTAATAGGAATCATACAACTACCCTTGTGGATTGCAGCAAAGTACCTTCAGAGTGACTTGCTGCAGTGCCTGCTTAGTAGAATTTGAATTTCAGACCCACAGAGGTGTGCCACCTTGCTGTGAAAGCCTTGTAAAAATGCCTCTTGAAAACATTCAGTAAAAGAAAAACATCAGTCGATAGCCATCTCGGATGTGCCCAGAAAAATTAACCACTGCAACACAGTACATGTGCCTTGATTTCTCTCCTCATGTCATTCAGGCTAACAGGATAAAAGAAATAGGAGCAGGGAAATTTCTCTTGAGGGAACTACAATGAACTTTTGAAAGAACAGGCCAGGATGTTTATTTTAGAACGTTATCAACTTGCCACTTCATTCCATAATAGCCTAGTGTTTAGTATTATTATCAAGCAAGTGGGACAATGAATTGATACCCTCCTGACCAAGCCTTCTGAAAGTGCATTGACGTTTAAGGGCTGTTCTGAATGGGGATGTTCTGCTGTGCTGGATGGAGCCTTCTGCAGGAAGGATTATGGGATTTCTGATGGTTGAACAGAAAAGGGAACACTCACATGGGAAAAAGCAGTCTTGGACACCTGTCTCTGCTCACAGATTTATGTCTGCTCTTTTCCTACCCGCTGTCCATCCCATCTCCAACTATGTAATGTAAAATACCAACAAGCATTAATAAGTCATCTGGGGAGGCCATGGAATTTCTGTGCCTCATTCCTGGTTTCAATGGAGAAATACAGAAATTATGTTTTGGAGTTTTTTTCATGAAAAAATATGGAATGAAGTTCAATTTCAATGAATGTTTTAGGAAAAAAAGCATAATAGGTCATGTATTTTTCTTACATACATTATTCTGGTTCTGTGGTATTGAACAGTATTATTCAAACAGAGCAGTATTTAAAATAGTATTTACTGTAACTGTTGATTCATTTCAATGCTGTTTTCAAAAAATATTTATATATTTATTTTTAATTTTTGAATAGCTTTAAATGTATAAAACAAACCCTAGCCTAGAAGATTCAGTACTTGGGATTTTTCTGTGATCTATCCAAATCTGTTTGTAAAAGGCAAATTTTCATTATACTGATATATCTAAGGTAATTCATATTCCACTATTAAAAAACACACACACAAACAACAACAAACCCACAAAATTTTTAAGGAAGTACATTAGATCCTTTCCTATTACATATCCTGAAAGATACAGATAATCATCAAATCAAGACACACTGTTCTCCATATAAACAATCCTTATCTTTTTTTGTTTTCCTTTTTTTTAAAAAAAAAAATATTTATTTATTTATTTATTTATTTTCCCATGATGTTTCACTCTTGGTAATATTTGATTTTTATTTATTTTTTTTTTCCTGGAAAAATCGATATATTTTTGTCATGAAGTATACAATCAGAACAAGACAAGTTCACTTACTGAAAATAAATATGATTTCAAGTCATGTTGACAATTAAAATGAAGTTTTTTATTTGAAGATTTATTATGATGTATCTTAGTTGTATCAAATTTATGACCAAACATGTCAACAATATGTTACTGTAAATTGTGTTTATTGAATTCAGTTTCTCATAAAGTTTAGCAAATGTAAGACCAGGTTTCTTTCATTTTAAGACTTCATTGTTAAAATTTTAAAATACATTTAAAAGGAAAATGAATGGTATTAAATCATTGAAACATCCTCTTTATCATTCCCATCTTAGCTTCCTAAAAGAACTTACAGTTAAAAGATACAAATTATATCTGGTCGGTTTTCATCTAATGTACAAGAGCAACATTAAGCTATTGAAAACAATACCCAGAAGTTTTCAGTTACTGGAGATGTTTCTTTAGATACAGGAGTATCCTCAACATTTCTGCTCATTTTAAACTGATAAAATGTTTTAATTATTTTATTATTATAATTATTTATGTATTTACTAATTTTTTTGGTTGGGGTGACTTATGAATGCTTTTATCAAATTAAGCATAGAGATGAAAACTGTTTTCAAATGTTGGTTTATCAACCTATCTGATCATTCTGGGCATAGTTTGTGGACTATGCATTGTACAAACTGGTCAATTAGCTGGATGAAACATTTACTTCTACTGTTTTGTTAATGTGCAGTAAATTGGTACATCCCTAACTTAACATCAGCATTATGGCTCTGAATTAGGCTAAGCTCTAATGGTTGTTTTAAAGGGCATATAAATCCATGTGATTGTAGATTTGTCCACACATCTCTTAAATACCTCCAGCGAACTCTGCCACTTCCCTGGCAGCCCAGTCCAGTGCTTGTCCACTCTCTTCATGAGGAAGTTCTTCCTAACCTCCCCCAGTGCAACAATCAACTTCTTTCTTGCATCTTATCATCACTTGTCACCTGAGAAAGCAGACCGACACCAGAGCAATTGGAAGGTATCTTTTGTGAATTCAGATATTCCTGAAGTGAACTGGCAGCTAGACAGGCTTCTTGGTTTAACTTTTCTGAACTGGTTTAAATTAAGGTGCCTAAATTCAGTTTTGAATATAGGCGATAACAATCATACATACACAGTGTTACTGGATATCTGTGCCAAGGTGTTGGCAGTGAAGGACTTCAGGGACCTCTGTGGCACGGGCTGCCCAGTGCTGAACACAGCAGGCTCCAGTCAGTTCCAGCTGGTGCTATGACAGCTCCCATGCCTGTAGGTGAGCCCATCAGAGATAGGGCTGACTTAAGAAAGGGAAAAAATGCCAAACAGGCAGAGGAGGAGGAACAAAAAGACTTGGAAACAACAGAGAGAAAACTAAAGTCAGAGGAGGGAGGAAGGGAAGGAGATGCCCCAGGCCTGGAGCAGGTGTCTGCTGTGGCCTGTGGAGGACTGCATGCCACAGTAGATGGATATTGCCTGAAGGACTGCAGCCCATGGAGAAGCAGAAGAAGGATACGAGGAAGAAAGAGCAAGAGAAAGAAACAGGAACGTACTGACCATAACCCTCCTGCTGTTCCTCATCATCCTGAACCTCTAGGAGTAGGGGTTAGAGGAGTTGGGAATGAAAGAGTGAAGTGGAGACTGGGAGAGGGGGGAGGAAAGGTGTTGTTTTAATGCTTGTCTTTTCATTACCCAAGTTTGTTTTTATTGGCAATGAAGTTAGTTTTCCCCAAGTCAAGATTGTTCTGTGTGTAATGGTAACTGGTAAGTGATCTCCCTGTCTTCATCTCAACACATGAGATTTCTCATCCTTCTTGTCACTGTTTCCACCCCTCCACCCATCCTACTGAGGGGGAAAGTGAGTGAGCAGTTGGGTGGGAGTTTGGCTGTTTTCCCAGGCTAACCCCCCACATACAGAAGCAGAGAAGTCTCATTTTTATGGGTAGTCATCATCTGAGAGAAGAAAATGACACAGATGTAACAGAAGGATTCCTTGGGAGGAACCTGATAAGATTAGTATCAATAAGAGAGTGGAAGATCTGAGATGAAAAAAAAAAAATGGGGGTGAGGAGTGCTCCTACAAGGACACAGTTAGGGTTTCAGTGCTTATCACCAGAACACAAATTTATTGCAATTTGAAGGAAGCTCCAGAGACTTCAGTCCTGTCTGCTGCTGTGCCAGGCAGCTGCTCTAGCAACATGTGCAAGTCTCTTGATTCTTCTTTCAAACAAGGTTTGCTGACAGTAGTCAGACTGCTTAACACTTAAAAGTGCTTAAAAAAGCAAGTGAAGATTTCATATATAGAAGTGTAGCAATGTACTAAGTTAAATATAGGTTGCTGTGCCTCTGATTTCCATACAATACAATAATTTCCATACAATAATCTGACTAGTCTGTTTAACTTACACACATATCCTTGAGGAGTTGCTTGTATATAATGTTTAGAACAATGATACTTAATTCAACTGTACTGCCATTCATAGTTTTAACTATAGAAATGGTCTCAATGAGGTCATTTTCAAATTCATTTACAGAATATTAAGCATGAGCACGAACATTTATGTAACATGAACCTCCGAGTGCCTGAAAAGGCAATGTAAAATGAATAAAATTTGGAATGCCTGTCCAGAGATGAGAGTATGAGATGAGATGAGAGATGAGTGTTAAAGCAATTATTATTATTATTAATTATATTATTATTATTATTAATAATAATGAATCAAAAATCAGGGCTATCCTGAATTGCTAGTGATATGGATGTTTATTAAGTCACAGGCTCATAGTAGTTCAGAATACTATTACGGTTTTTGAATTCATTTGCTTTTCATGCTACTCAAGCATATAACAAGGGGCTGTTGAGCACCACTCTCGATATCCAGCTTAAGGACGCAGATGCAAGACTTTTTAATTAACATGCCTTTACAGGCTAAGGCATCTTTGAAAATAGAGTTTGCATAGGGTTTATCACCTTTTTTACTTTTCTTTCATCTGAAGTCAGTGATTAGTTATAGGAACCTAGCTCAATGTTATTTTCTATTTGCTTAAGTTTAACTCAGTTGTTATTCTCCAAAAAGTTTTGCTGCAGAAACAAAGGTGATTCTGAAACACAGTATGTACAGGAAAGTTGTTCTGTCTTTGATTTCTGACACTTGGCTATACCCAGATGTGTAACAGGAATCGTCCATTTTACGGAAGTGATGCTTATAATTTGGGGAAGATAAGCTTCCATTTAAGTCAAAATTACGATCTTGCACATTTACTCATTTCCCAGAATAAAATCCCTTGATAAGCCTTTATCAGGAGAGGTGTTGCTGATTTGGTTGTGAGCTGGGCACAAGGCGCTGCAGGCCATGAGTGATTAGACTGTGAGGTGAGAAGTGTGGCACTGCCAGTAACGTGGCACTTGCTTGCATAGATTGTTCAGTGTATGTCTGAGGTGAAAACAAATGCTGTGCTGAGAAATATAAACCAGATTTCCTTTTGTTGGCCTGAGGATAGGAAGTGGAAAGAAGAAGAGAGAGAGGGAATACTGTAAATTGAGGCAGAGGTGAATTTTCCACAATAAGACTACTATATGAGCTAGTGTAAGCTCCCTGAGGGTGAAATTCACTCTTCTGTACTGGGATAACACATAACTGAGGTTGAATTTGAAATCTCTTTTGAAGACTTTAGGACATCTACAGCCCTGTTCATATAATCCACTGGCTAGTAGCCCTCGCTTCCCTATCTGTGCCTGATTTATGGTGCTGAGTCCCCATGGGTTTAATGGCCACCAGATGAGGTAGCAAATTCAGCACATTGAGTAGTAGAAAAAATGTGCTCTGTAGCTTGGGCCAAATACTGAATCTGTATTTGTTGAGCTGTTACAAATCTATATTCTCTATGCATTGTGAGGTGGGAATGGTGTGGAACTTGCTTTCTCAGCAAGCTGTTAACATTCTAAAAGACTGAAAAAATAATGGAAAATGCACAACTAGAAAACTTAGTAATATGAAAGCAGAGCAAGAAGGAAAAGTGAAAGAAACTTTTATCATTCATTAATGCAATACATTAGACTCTTGCAGCAGAAAACCCCCACTGGAACCAGTTGTGTGGGTTCAGTGTGAAAGAGAAGAATTTGGTCATACATTTATTTATTTATTTATTTATTTTTTCATTTCAGTGAGCCAGTAGAGACATATTTTCTCTTTTAAAGAAAAAAATAAAATAAAATAAATTTAAAAAACAAAAAAAAAAAAAACAAAAAAACCACGTAAATAGTGACCTTTATGCATACCTTCCTGATGCTGCCATTTTTAAAGAAAGGACATAGTAGAGACAGTCTCACTGACCACGTCTTGAGTAAACATAACAACTTTATTTAGTTTTTATAATACCTCCATGGTCTTGACTCTGAAAACATAAATTACAGTTCTTAATGGCAGCATAGATTTCAGTGAGGAGTTATTACTCAGCCTGAATAAGAAGGACCAAAATCTACATTATCATTTTCATTTTGCGTAAGAAGTTACTATGTGATAAAAATTTAAATTAGCTCAAAAATGTGCCAGACTTGATTTTCCCTCAACTGTACCCCTAGCAGTTATAATTCATGACCTAGTCTCCTCGTGAAAGGCTAATGGATGTTTTAAATTCCTTTAACACAAAACCTGCAATTTGAAGAATAAATGCTAGTGGGTGGAATGATTCTTAATGCTTCCTTCCTCCTCCCCATGTGTTAACATACCTCTACCTAGATGGTCACCTAATGTCTTTATTTCTCAAATTTCTTGTTTCATCTCTTTCTTCTCAGCTGTGTAGCCTGCCATCCTCTTGGCATTTCCCTTGAATTTATTATGTAATTGAAAGGAAGTTCTCCTGCTTTATAGCTGCTGTCTGCCCTCCCCCCCAACCCCCATCCCCCATTTCTTTTTCCCCAGATTTCTCAATTCCAGAATTGTGTGTGGTTTTTATTTGCCTTATCTCTCTTTTCACAGTAAGATTAATAAGAGAGTACTTTAGTGAGGTTTTCCAGGTAGGAAAGTATTTACTAAAGGGGAATGACAAATATTCTAAATTAATTGCCTTGTTATTTAATGACATTATACCATTCAGCAGTGTCACCTGACATCTAGCCATTATTGTTCCTGAAGATATGTTTGCCTCAGTGGTGCAAAAGGATCTTTTGTCATGGTGAACCACCACTGTTTTAAACTTTGGCATTTTGTTCAATGCTTTTCAACTCTAATGTGATCTGAAGTATTAGTACAGAATATTATCAAATGATCTGTACTACTGCTTTATTCCTCATCCCACTGTGAACTTTTTCTGCACGTATACCCTGTTCTGATCTATGTTTCAGTGATTTCTTAAGTATTATGAATAAATAAAAGTTGTATAAATAACACCAAACCAAGATGATAAGACGCTAAGATTATGGACATTAAATGATCATATTCTGTTTCCTTTGCTTTCTTCCAGGCCCTGTTTTAGGCTTGCCTCCCTCTTCATCTCCCCACTCCCCCCTGCCATATTTTTTTTTTTTTTGGGTGAAGGTGAGGGGGGAGCGGGGGGACTGGATGGGGAGGAGGTGCAGAGGTTAATGTAGCGACTCATCTTCAAGCAGCTGTATCCAGCTAGTACATCCAGAAAACTAAACCTATAAAACTGCACCATTATGGTAAAAGGAAAGTAAATCCATCCATCAGAGGTACATCCAGCCTAAGGGAAGCTGGGGTATGTCATTTCCTGTGGAATTGATCTAACCTGGTCATGGTAAAAAAGGAGACATTACCTAATTCTCCACAGCTAAATAAGGACAATGATGTTGCTGTTGTACTTTGCTTTGAGATCTGTGTCACAGATGCAGAATGGATTTACGCTGTGCACAGTTATTGGTTTGAACTATTTGGGAAATATGTCAGTAAAGCTGAGTATCTGAACAGGTACACTGAATGCTCAGTTCAGTTGTAGTGCTCTTTAGTAACTTGTTCTGGAGAGGGGTCTTTTTCTTAAATGATTTAAATATAGTATTTTCTGAAGACAGCCTATGCCTTTGAATAGGTAAGCAATGGCCACTCTTCTAAGTAGTTGGTGATCACTTCAATGACAACATTAAATTTCTTATTGCTGGCATTTAGCTAATGACTCTGTCAGAACATCCCCATCATAACGCAGTGCCCATAACTTCTATAGTGCCATTGGGATTTTTCTTTGACAGAATTCTGAAATATCTTTGCATGTGTGGCTGTGGTGTAATTGCCTGAAGTAACTAGGAAAATAAAACTAACATTTACATTTTTAAGGAAAAGGTACAGCATTGAAGAGGCTTTCAGGGTAGGGCATAACTGCATTACCTGAGCATTTCCTAGGCTCCCAACCTTAGATGCTATCGTGCTGGGGAAACTTGGCGTGCTAGCACTAAGGAACAGCACGGAGCATAGAGTGGAGTGGAGACACCATGGCTAGGCTCTGTAACCAGGTGGGGACTTGATTTTTCTTGTGCACAAAGCTGCACTTTTTGCCACCCTGAGCCAAAGACCTGTCATGTTTTGACAAATGCTGTACCCTAGTGTACTTTTTGCTCATTATAATATCATTATAATACCAAAACACACCTCCATCCCAAAAGCTACCCGTCTCCAAGGTGCGACCACCCCTCACTGAGCATGCGCTCTGAATTTCTCAGAGCCTATTACTTTAAACGGAGATGGGAAAACTTTACACCAATCATAACTAAGATATGCTTGACTAGAGCCACTCAAGCTCCACCTAAAAGATAGAAAATAATATAAATTGGCCCAAGAGAGAGGGGATGTTAGGGAAGATACCACTGTCAGGGGAGATACCATCCCGAGGAAATACAACATCCTTAGGACCTCCTGACTCCTGGGATCAGTCGACGGGCTGAGCCTCTCTTCCCCCCTCCCCCCCCATTGGGACGCCTTTGGGTGAGATCTGAATATTTGTTTATAAATCTCTATAGAGTCTTTGATCCTTTTAACGTGTTTATTTCTAGGCTGCGCACCTGTAACACCTATAACACCTGTAACACCTATAACACCTGTGTATTTCATGCATACTAGCTTGCTTTTGCAGACAGTCACTATTGCTGGCAATCCAAAAGAACCTGATTATCTGTTGCTGTAATAAACCATACTTGATTGCATTAGTTGCACTCTCATTAAGTGCAACTAGGGTGATTATCTGTAATAGTTCAGTGTTCTGAATCCAACCAGACCCCCAGACCGTTAATGCATTGATGGTGAATGTCTGACTGGACCCCCAGACAGTTAACGCGTTTTTGGTGAATTTCCGACTGGTTCAGTACCCTGAATCCAACCGGGCCCGTAACGGTTAATCAGCTATACCCCTTAATGTGACAGTGGACGTGCTATAGAAATTTTATTTATTATCACCACCACTTCCAAATTTATACTATATTTTTCTATGTCTTAAATTTTAGTTTAAAAATTAGTATGCTGCTACAGCTGTAGAATTTCTAGTACACTGCAAAATTTTGCAGTAAGATTTTGCATAAATGAAGTGAAACCCTCTGTAAGGAATGAAAGCTCATGTTCATAGTTGCATAATCATTTTTCTATTTTTTTTATAAGTATATTACTTAATAACTTATCCATAACAGTTTCTATTCTTAATGCTGTATACTATTTTTTTTTTTTAATAGGAGATGTAATTTTCAGAAGCAGATGGCCTTGCAAAAGAATGTAAAGAATATATTTTGTATTTATTTTATATTTTCTGTAAATGCATGCATTTTAAATTGGATATTGAAGTTATCTGACTTTCCTGTAGGAAATGTTCAGATCTGCTATGACTGTATTTTGTATTAAAGACATCTAGGTTATGAATTTGCAGTACTTGGGATATTTTCCTTTTATTTCCTTTCACTACCTCTTTTTAGATAGTAATTGGACATTTTAGAAATTTAACAATAATGGACACTAAAAACTGTTTTAGGGATTAAAATATCAATTGGAGATGCATATGTAATAATTGGAAACGGCTTCTAAAGTGGAGAATGACTCCTGTTTCTCCTTTGCATCCCTTAAGGATTTGTTGGCAAACTTATCTCTGACTAATGTAGCCTTCTTTCTAATAGGCATTTATGGTCTAGGCAAATCATCATGGTAATTAGCTTACAATTTAAGGCTGAAAGAAGTGTATCACTTTTGTGAAGAGCCCAAGAAGCAAAATAATTGGATTAAAAATAAGATGGTTTTCAAATACTGAATAATGCAGTGCTATGAGAGTGTTATAGGACTCGTTCTGACTACCCAGAGAGAATTAAAGCACAGAACCTTACTCTCTGTGATGTTGATTATTAGGAACTAGGGAACCAAGCTGAAAGGATATAGCTGCAATTTAATGCGATTAGCCTGCCATATCAAGTCATTGGATAATTGTAGACCTTGCAAGACACTGCTCTTATGGTGTTGATATTCACTGGCCTTTGGGAGCACTGATTGAAGAGGGATGATGAGAGTAAAATAGAATTGGATAAAATTAGAGAACAGGGGCAAATGTATGCGGATTTTTCTCATTCTAACACAAAAGAAAACTAGCTTACGTGAAATGGAATCTGGCTGCAATATGCTGAAAAGCTACTTATCACAACTCCCTGTGGTATATGCAACAAACATATGGAACAATCTTGTGACTTAATCGGTCTACTCAAGTTCATATGACAGATTCATTATTTTCTACATTAGAGAGAGAATGTCAAGATCAAAAGCTCTGCACTGATTAGCTGGCAAATGTGCAATATTGTAGTACAGAGCATGCATTCATGTATGACTACTTTGCTGCATTTGGAAATCAATTTGTTTCATTCTTGTTGAGGAAGTATTGTAGTATCATTTCACAAGAATAAAAGGCCTATGTTTAATTTCTGGCCATGTGAATCTGAACCCTTGTTTATCACCCATACCTCCCACAAAGTGTATGTCAATTCCACTGCTGTAATTTTCTTTTATGCAGAGATAACACAACTTTTCATTCACAGCTACTATGTATGCCATCTACCTAAGGATGGAACAATCCAAAATTCATGAAAATAGTGCAGTGTCATGGGTTTGGCTGGGATAAAGTTAATTTTCTTTGTAGAGGCTTGTGTGATACCATGTTTTGGATTTTTAATGAAGGCAGTGGTGATAGCACGCTGGTATTTTTAGTTGTTGCAGAGCAGTATTAGAGCCAAGGACTTTTCTACTTCCTGGGCTGCACTGCCAGTGAGGAGGCTGGGGGTGCACAAGGATCTGGGAGGGGACATAGCCAGGTCAGCTGACCCAGGCTGACCAAAGAGATTCCACACCACATGGCGTCATGTTCAGCAATAAAAGATGAGTAAAGAAAGAGGAAGGGTTGGACATTGGAAATTATGGTGTTTGGCTTCCTAAGAAACTCTTACGCGTGATGGGCCCTGCTTTCCTGGAAGTGGCTGAACACCTTTGAAATGAATTCCTGTTTTTGCTTTGCTTGCACTTGCAGCTTTGCTTTATCTATCTCTCAACCCATGAGTTCCCACACTTTTACTTTTCTGATTCTCCTCACCATCCCACCTGGAGAGAATGAGCAAGCAGCTGCCCATGGGGGTTAAACCACCACATGTAGGTACAAGCCATTGATAATGTTACATATGCACGGCACTAGCTGAGTGGGTGGAAGCAGTGCTACTGAAGTAAAAGCAAAATAAATCCGGGTTGTTATCTATAGCCCAAATTTTACGTTCATTTATACAACACTCTAAAACAAACAAACAAACAAAAACTATTAGTTATCTATAGTCCAAGGGATTTAACTTGACTAAATCTTTTGTAAGGATCTGGAACCAAGTCATTAATCTTTTTTTTTTATTATTATTATTTTTTATTATTATTATTTTTAAACACATTAAGAATTGTAATCCATGATCATGAATTTAGATCAATGGCATCATACAGACTACTTACTGATAAAGAAAAAAAAAAAAAAAAGTACATCCTATCTTGCTACTTTTTATTTATTTTAACTATTTTTTTCTTCTTTTCCAGATCAGTACAACTGAAATAATAACATACTCTAAAAACAAAAATTAGATTTTGGACCAATTGTATAGCAAGCTGTCATACTGTCATACTGTTATTCTATACAAACAAGCAAATAATATAAATTCAGGAATAAAAAAAGTGTCATTTACAAACATGACAAACTGACATTTTAAATTTTAAAGTGTAAAGAGACCCATGGAGGCCACTTGTGCTAGCAGATGCTTTATTCAAATTAATAGTGAGAGCAGAGCTCAGCGCCTGCCCCTCCATTCCCCTCCTGAGGAAGCTGCAGGCCGCCATGAGGCCTCTCCTCAGCCTGCTCTGCTCTGGGCTAAACAAACCAAGGGACATCAGCCACTCCTTATGTATCTTGCCCTCACTGTCTTTATGGCACTCCTTTGAGGGCACTGTCTTCATAACCCTCTTCTCTAATACTTTTATGTCCTTCTTATACTGTGGCACCCAAAACTGCACACACTACTCAAGGTACTACACACCAGCACTCTGCACTGGAGCAGAGCAAAGTAGGACAGTATTTTCCTAGTTAGCAGTGCTAGTGCCTGGTACACCCCAGGGTACAGTTGTCTCTTCTGGTTGCAAGGGCACACTGCTGGCTCATGTTCAATTTACTGTTGACCAAAACCTCCAGATCCCCTTCTGCAGGGCTGCTCTCCCCTGTAGAAGAAGCTCCTCATCCCTCAATCTGTACGTATAGCCAGGGTTGCCCCTTCCAGAGTACAGAATCCAGCACTTGCTCTTGTTAAATTTCATGTTTTTGGTGTTTGCCAAGCCCTCTAATTTGTCCAGATCTCCAGATCTCTCTGCAAGGACTCTCTACCCTCGACAGGGTCAACAGCTCTTTCCAGTTTAATATCATCTTCAAACTTACTCAGAACACCTTCTAGTCTTCCACCCAAGTCATTTATGAAAATATGTAAGAGAACTGGCCCTAAAATGGAGCCCTAGAAAAGCCCACTAGTGACTGGTCACCAGCCTGATGTAACCCCATTTACTATAGAACTTTGAGCCTGACCCCTCAGCCAATTGTTCACCCATCACAATATGTTTTTATCTATTTGCGTTCTGGACACTTTGTGCAGAAGGATACTGTGAGAAACAGTATCAAAAGCTTTACTAAAATCCAGAAAGATTACATCAATTGGTTTCCCTTGGTCAAGCAGATGGGTGACCTTGTCATAAAAGGGGATTAATTTTGTTATG
The DNA here is from genome assembly GCF_047663525.1 of Anas platyrhynchos. NCBI lineage: Eukaryota > Metazoa > Chordata > Aves > Anseriformes > Anatidae > Anas > Anas platyrhynchos. The sequence continues at coordinate 8,877,372 of NC_092587.1, forward strand.
CAGGACCTTCCCCTTGTGAACCTATGTTGGCTATGACCAATGACTGCATTGTCCTTCAGGTATTTTTCAATAATCCTAGAATAATCTCCATAATTTTACTGGTCACTGAAGTGAGACTGACAGGCCTGTAATTACCACAATCTTCTTTCATGCCTTTCTTGAAAACTAGGACAACATTAGTGAGCTTCCAGTCATCTGGGACCTGTCAAATGCAAAGATCATTGAAAAATATTTCAGAGGTCTTGCGATGACATCAGACAGCTCTCTGAATACCCTGGGATGAATCCCATCAGGCCCCATAGACTTAAATGCATCTGGCTGGAGCCACAAATCCCACACAAGTTCGGGGTTGACTGTGAATTTATTTATTTATTTATTCCCACAGTCACAGTCCTCCAACTCAGAGCAGTTGGGATCCAGAGCCCAACTTGTAGTGAAGACAGAGGCAAAGATGGCTTTAAACAACTCTGCTTTGTCTATGTCCTTGTTCATGAGGTGACCATCCTGTACAAAGCTAGGAGTGATATATCTGCCATCTAACTGTGGTTCACTGTCTTGTCAGAAGCAGTGTTAATTAAAATAACTACAGCCAGAACTTAATTCTGTGAACGATGCTCAAAATATCTGATGGCTACAAACTGGGAGAGTAGAAGTTTCCACATTTCCTATAAGCTTTCTGCATTTTTTTATTTTATTTTATTTTATTTTTTTGATGGAAGCAAACCATGAGAGACCATCAGAGACCCTTTGATCTCTGATTAGAACTCTTAATAGTTCTTAACATTTTCAATGTTTCTATTTGATTGTCTTTTTTTTTTTTTTTTTTTTTTGTATCTTCTACCCAGAATCTTTTTAAGATTTTATTGGATACTAAATGTTAGGTTTGAATCTTGAAATGCTGGGAAAATATATTCTTGAACCTGCTTATAACTCTTTTTGTGAAAAATCTGTTTTAACAAAAGATGTTCCTGAGAATCTTTTCAAACCTAGCAAAAATGTTATTCATATGTTGTGGTTTGTTTTTACATATATAAGGAATTTCATAGTCTTGTTCCATAATATTTTTTTGTATTTTTTTTTTCAACTATTTTTGGGGGCACCTTGTTCCATCATTCTGTTAAAGACTTTTAGTTTTATTTTTGCGTCAGTCATTTTTGTTGGTATCATTATTTTGCTGTCTTCTGAACTATGCCGACAAGATGTTTGGGACAGTGCTAATTTGTCTATGTCAAAAGTTTTAACAGTATAAGTGATGAAGGTTCTCAGTGCTTGGAAATGTTCCTTAGCACCCTTTAATTTGTCAATATAGTTTTAGCATGAGAGAAAATAAGTCATAAAGACATTAAAGTTGTCTGCAAATGTTACTGGGAAAAATGTATTCTTAAATGCTGTGATTCTTAAATGTTGTCTACCTATGCAAAACTCCTAATAGATAGGAGCTTATAATTTCCTTCAAAAAAGCTTATGGGTCCACATATCATAAAAGTTTGTAAGCTTGTGCATTTTTTTTTTTTTCATTATGTAGAGGTTTTCCAAGCCTCAAATTCCTTTATTTTTGATGAAATATTTCTTAAATATATATACTACTCCTGTTCCATTTAGAATCAATTACTTGGTTATAGATCTGTATGAAATCTAGTGGCTCTTACAAGCTTTGCAAACTTTGTTTTTCCTCCAAAATATCAGAATACTGTCGTTATTTTTCAGTGTCTGTGTTTGAATTTAAAACCTTATAGAAAGATTTGGTCAAAGATGATAGTTTTATTCTGGGTTTACTTCAGATCTGTGATTCTCAAATTATTTTCTTGCTGATTAGAAATCAGATCTGTTCTGTTTGAAACTGGATTCTATCACAGCATAAGATGTTTAGATTTCATAGCAGTTCACATATTTCTTTCTGCTTTATGGAAAAAATATATATATATATTCGTGAGTTGTGAGAACAAACTCACAAATATTTGTTCATCTACAATATATATTGTAGATGAAAACCATATTTTTGTAGAATCTCTCCTAAAGCCCAGATATTAAAAAGAATGAATTCACTTTTTCCAATTGCATCATATAGTATTAATTTTATTAAGAATTTATGCAGTGTTTTTATTCTCTTTTGTCTTTATTTATGATACATATAGAAATCTGTAGAAGTTCTGCTACAAAATTCTTACCTGTTTGAAGACAATTACAGTAGTCTTCATTAAGACTGGTCTTTTTGTCTTCCAACTTCAGAAAGCTACCTTACAACTATAAGTTCCTATAATTGCTTGTGACAGTCTGCTTCTCTTCACTCTTGTTGCAAGGGAAGCTGTGAGAAGAACTCTGACTATATATGGCTGTAGACAGGGGAACATTGATAGTGAAGATAATTGAAGTTAAAAAAAAAAAAACACAAAAAAACACATATATTTTGCTATAGCAGTTCCTTTCTAGAGTAGTTCATAACTTCATAAGTTAATAAATGGGTTATTCAGATACAACAAGCATCTGAATAATTTTTATTTTCTTATTTTTAAATTAGGGTATTACATGCAACCAATAAAGTTCAATTCTACATTTCTTTCAGAAGATAATACTAAACTAATATGCAAAACACGACTAACTAACTAACTAAATAAATTGTAGAGCTAGAGCTGAGCATAATTTTCTGTCCAAAAGGCAAAGAAGAAAAAAGCTGGTGTTCTAAATGTGCTATTTTAAAACAATTATAATTTAATTTCTAAATCCAAAGTCACCTTTCTTAATTCTAAGTTTCACAAAACCATTTTGTTGTTCATCATTTTATTGTTATTTCTTACTTACATTTTACAGTAAAATGTCATGGCCAATATCTTAAATTCAGAACAGATACAAATAAAGTATCTCACATCAACATATATTACATTTAAATATATAGTTAATATAAGTAGTACTCAATAAGAGGGTAACGTGTTTCAGTTTCACACTGTGCTCATTACTGAAAGATACTTCAAAAGATGGATTGAAAGTCTGTTGGACCAGATAATCTTGGAGGTCTTTTCCAAACGTAATGATTCTATGAGTCTATACTTGATAATGATTGAAGAGGTACTGCACATATTCTGACCTGCTAACTTTAACTCCATGGTTTGAATATCCTTGGAGGATATCAAGGAATCAAGACTCACATGAATACCATGAAGTCTCTCCAAACAGAGTACCTTAGTAAAATCTTTTAGAGTCAGTAACTACAACATGGATACATTCAAAATTATAAGTAATTTTTAACTTCTTTTATAACAACTTGTAGAAAGAAATTAGTTCCAGAGGAAAGTTAAAGATTAGTGTATGTGCTTAACACTATGGTTCATGATAAAGTAGGTAGTGAAGTCAAAGACTTTTGCATTTCCTTTTGTTTTAATTGATTTCTCATATATATTTTTAATGAAATAGTACCAGAGTCAGATGCAGATAATAATTATTCTTACCTGGTATTCAGAAATCACATGAAGGTGATTGTCTTTTACTTTCGGTTACAGTTGCAGATCACATGTGTGATCTTCATTGTCCATAAATTTACACATATTTGCTGTTGATGTTTGATTTTTGCTGATCAGAAGAACATTGATATGATTTCAATATCTTGTTGAGGGTCAGTATAATCCACCCTTTTGTGTAGGCTATCGTCCTGGTTTTAGTTAGGATAGAGTTAATTTTCTTCCTAGTAGCTGGTAGAATGCTATGTTTTGGCTTCGGATGAGAGGAGTTCTGATAACACGCTGATGTTTTAATTGTTGCAGAGCAGTGCTTACACCAAGCCAAGGACATTTTAGCTTCTCACTCCGTCCTGCCAACGGGCAAGCTGGGGGTACAGCAAGAGCTGGGAGGGGACGGACCCAGGACAGCTGACCCAAACTGGCCAAAGATGTATTCCATATCATCTGACGTCATGCTAAACAATATATAGGGGCGGCTAGCTGAGGGGAAGAGGGCCAGACTGTTCGGGGTTAGGCTGGGCATCTGTCAGTGGCACTTGTTCTGTACATATTAGTAGTACTATTATTGTTATTGTTATTGTTATTGTCATTGTTATTGTTATTGTTATTGTTATTTTCCTGTCTTAATAAACTGTTTTTATCTCAACTCACAAGTTTTCCCATTTTGTCTCCCACTTTCCCATTTTATCTCCCCCATCCCAGAAAGGGAGGGGGGAGGGTGAGCGAATGGCTGTTTGGTGCTTAGCTACCGGCTGGGTTAAACCACAACAGCTATAGAGTCAGTTTGTGCAGTGATAGTGACGATACTTCCTTCTATCTTGTCCCTTTATATCACCTAACTGCTGAAAATATTTGGTCTGGAACTCATGCATTAAAGTTGGCCGTTCAAATTTGATGGATTCGGAAGAGTAAAACTCCAAAGGGACTTACTGTGCACAGTAAGTGATAAATATCTTGCAAAAGAGGAGAAATGTGTCAAATTTGGAGCAGACGTGAATTGTAGCACGATTGTTTTCATAAAACCAAGTCCTCTTGAGTGCATATTCTATTATTTTGGTGTGAATGCAACACTATCCACATCTAATCTGAAATGAATGTTGTGTTTCAGTTTTATTGCTATTTTCACCCACCAATAGGGAAAAAAATGAAATATCCTGAGGGTCAAGAAATTAGAAAAGTATATCCATATTGAAACTCGTATCCTATATCCGTACTAAAACCTAGATGGATGATCAAAACAAATGCAGTTGTTTTCAGCATAGTTATAATCTATTTGTAATCGGTTGGTAACTGTTAAAGTATTGCTGTAAAATTGCAGCTTATGACTTGTCCTGAACCAGGTCATGAATCTACTTCATTAATTTACTTGAGTTCTGAACCCTATACTTCTGCCATAATTGAGATTTTTACTTCAATTTGTTGGATTAAAGATGTCTAAAATGTGCTAAGTACACTGATTTCATGCTCCTCAGTTGCATTATAAAGTTCCTCTTTCCCAAGTGGATTACACTAGGCAAGAAAATATGGAAATACAAGAAACAGATTTTGTTTCACACTCCTGTCAGTGAGAAAAAGTATTAATAATAATTAATTATTGTGAGATTCTATAACATTATTTAGAAATAATAAAGAGATTTGGTCTCTTAACTAAAATTTCCTTGTGTGGTATATAGGCAGAATATTGAGTATATGGTCCATTATATTGACTGAAAAATGTGAAAAGGTAGACACACAGAATTTAGCTAATTATGTAACATAGCTTCCATTACCAACATATGTGATGATCACCAAGAAGATGTTGCACTCTTGGCATTCAGGTAATTTGGAAAAATATTATTCCCTTAAGGCATTATGCAGGGATATGAACTGGCATCTCATGAATGTTATCTCTTTTCCCTTTGTTTTAGCCATTTTCAGATGGGGAAATAAAAATATGCAGAAAATATGTGCTCAATTGTTAAAATAGAGTCTCAGTCCCCTGCATAAAGCATCCTATCATATCTCCAAGCACACATGTAAACAGACAAACACAAGTCATAACCAACACTTTTATCCATATAGTAAATATAAGCTGGTAATGACTTATTCTTGTTTTGAATAAGGACTCACCAACCTTACAAGACAGAAAAAGAACAACTCCATTTCCTCTTCTTTCTAGGGATTCAGTAAACATTTTGTTACTCTGATTTTTCTTTCTCTGAGAAATAAAAGCCTTTTAAAGATACTCTCTAAACTCATTCTTTCTTTTTTTGTTACATGCATTTGCCCTGTTGCCAACATCATTTTGTTAACTGCCTTTATCAAACGGTTTAGGATTTCTTTTCTAAACTGATGCACAGAATAAGAGAACTACCCATAGAAAAGTTAGGGGAAAGTCGACGGTAATGAATTTAAATTTCCTAAGGTTAACTTGGATATTCCAGGGTGAAATTCTAATAAAAGTATACTTTTATTATCTTTTATTGTTATTACTTTTTAGGTATTATCTATTTATTTCATTTTATTATTTCAGTCATGTTACTTAGTTCAATGTCTCACTTTAGCAGCTGTTGTTTACACCTGAACTTATTGTAAAAGTCTAGGATATCATCAGATTTTTTTCCCCATTATTTTCTTGATTTTTTTTTTCTTCTGACAAATGAAGCCTTCATAAATTAACTCAGCAGGTGCACATTTGACCCCAATTTTTGAATGCATTCCTGGGTCAAGTACTTTTGTATGTGAGAAGAGGGTCTTTCTTCCCACCCTAAGGCAATCAGAGTATTCATGCACTTAACTTACAATCAACACATTTTTAACAATAAATGATTTTTCAACAGGTTTAATCTAAACAAACAAATATAATACCTAAAGCAATAAAGACAATTACAGTTTATTTTCTGGCCTCTGCTTCCCTATATTAAAGTACAGGACCAAATGATAAATACAAGTAAAAATCTGTTACTTTATGATAGCTGGTATGTGGGTGTTTCAGCAAATTTAAATTAAAAGTTATTTTGGTCTGAAAAATCCAACAAATCTTACCCTATTTTTTAATTTATTTTTGATGTTAAAAATGTATTTTAATGTATTTTTTTTATACCTGTACGTGACTCTCTCTCTCTGTCTCCCCCACCCTTTGTCTTACCAGTTCTTTCCATTGCTGAAAGTTTTGCTTCCACAACCTAAGCGCCAACATATGGTTGCATTCTGTAACATGAACTCCTAGCTAAATCTATAAGTTTTTTCTTTAGTTTCCACCTTTGGGACATCAGTAGGTGGTAATCTTAGCAACCTGGATGTGATATCACCATTGTGGCATTTCCATTGACACAGCTCTGCTACAGAGACCCCCTGTCCCCAGTATAATTCCTGAAAAATTAGCCTCTCATTACAAAACATTAAATCCCTTGTCACTCAACCCTGTAGCTTGATGGAAGTGTTGGACATGCAGTGGGGGTAAAAAGCCCTCTGAAGGATTAAACTTGGCACTTCCCTGTTTGGTGATATGGTCTCTGGATGGGTGGTCCCTCTGGATCTCCTTTCAATAACAGGTTCATAGGCAGGTAGACAACAGCTGTAGAGATGATTAGAAAGCCTTAATTTAGAAACCCCAAAATTTTATGAGTTTTAAAATGCCAACTGTATTATTTTTATACATAGTTATATTGGCAATGGAAAGGATTCTTTGATGAGAGAGTAATTTCTTAGTTATTATTATAAAATATCTTACAAAAGCTTCCCTCTTGGGTGGTTTGTCTTTTCCTAATTTAACTTTCTAGAGAATGTTCAAGTTGCCTATTCTTTCCTCCTTGTGGTGATTTAGCTTTTGTGAAATCTAAACAATGTGTTTAATATTTCTTATTTGCCAAGAGAGACTTTTGGGCCAAGGCTGAAAGAAAGCAATGCTTTTGGTTAACGTCTCCTGTGAAAGCAATATATCCAGGACAATTCTCCTGGGAAAAGGAAGCCAAAGAAATTTTTTCAGCTGTAGACTGACCAAAGAGCTCAGCAATGTGACAAATGGGTTACCTTATCTGTGTGCTGAATAATGTCAAACTGTATATAGCAGCTTTGATATTCATGCAAATTATTATCACATTTAGGTAAAGAAGAAACTTCCTTTAGGAATGTAAATGCTAAAATGTTCCTACTTCTTACAAAACACTAGTGGCTAGGGTTCAATACTAAGAAACATGCATAGTGAGTATGTTTATATAAACTCATTCTGGAATTAAAATTTTGAGAAAAATTTAAATCATTTTAATGTTTTTGTCTACGTTAAAAAACAACAGAAAATCAGATAAAAATAGTTAGTGCTCATTAACACAGTAGTTAACAGAAAGGTGAGATGACAAGCATGACATTTTGTTTATTGTATCAGCAGGAGACGATCATTTAGAACAGCAGTTTTGATCACTGCTTATGGATTTTCTAGAAAAACAAGTTAAGGTCAGTGCTCTCATAATTCAAAACCATTCAATTTGTTAAGCAAGTAAATAACAATTGAAAGTGTTATCACTGTTTTTTCATTTGAAATCTGATTGTAAATGTTTATGGGAGTTTCACAAATTTGCCATACCATTTTAATATCTGTTTTTACAGGCATATTTTATTTAAACTACGTGTTAAGTGTGCAACAAACCATTACAGAAAATGGAAAGCAATAAGAATCCCAGTTTAAGCCAAATAATTTGAGGATTCAATATCTAAATGACCATGTTATGGCTGGATTCATTTTTACTATCGTATTAGTAATTAGATGCATCATTATTAAGAATAAAAAAAGATCTGTGTATTCACTTCAAAGGCAATAAAATAACCTGAAGAGCTACCTTCACTATAGCTTGTTTATACTTCTTTCTGGAGTTGAAGGGCACTGTTCATCTTCTTATTAATTGTTTAAATTAGAAGGTTGTATAGCCCAAGGTAAAAAACAAACAAAAATAACAAAAAAAAAAAAAAAGAAGAAAGAAAAAAAAAAAGAAAAAAGAAAAGCGATTGTATTTCTGGATTATGCTGCCCATTGGCCAGTCTGTTTTGAAACAGTGCTTAGAAGAGATTCATTCCCTAGAGGTATCATGATCATTTTTCAAGTACAACCACTGTTCATTCTCCCTGGAGATGCTTTGGCCTATCAGCTACACATGTAAGGAAGGTATCTCTTCAAAGTATGTATTAGTGAAATTCTTCTCCTGGCTTTTCACCTACTAATTGCAAGCAGGGAGCGAGTTCTCCTTTTTCAAACAAAGCCACAATTTTAAAATCTTCCCTCAGTTTAACTGCGGTTGTAGGGCCATATACTGCATAAATTGTGATCATGATATTGTAAAGCTTTCATCTTAGCTTGAAACTGCATCTGTCTGCTGCAACATCTTTTAAATCTTGATTCATAAAGGATTTAGACCTGGTTTTAATTATTGTCTAATGTACTTGGCAAAGGTTAATATTTTGCATGGGGAAAAAGATCAACCTCTAATTCCTAGATTAAAGGAATGGAGTCCAGAATTTTGCTTAACTGTGCCTTCCAATGCTAGAGAATTTTTGAGATGTAGAGATTTACTGTTTGTTTGAGGAATGTGGAAGGCTTTTAATGGCGTGTTCAATTTATAAACAGAACATTTAACAAAATAAAATCAACAAAAATAGTTTCACATGCATTTGTTCACTTTTTTTTTTTAACAAAAGATAAATATATTTTTTCTGCTCCATGTTTCAAGTTCATTAAGCATTAATCAATCCTAAAGTTAAGGGAATTACACTAGCATTACATTCAGCCACATTTGTCTGATATACTGATCAGACCCAAATGTACACCAAGTCAAAGTTTTCAAATTGTTTTATTCCAACTGCTGCCAATCACAAGATCCATCTGATTAAATCTTACTGTCATATAAGTCTTAGTGTAATGTCATATTTTAGGACATGACCAGCAACACAAATGAAATATTTTTTAATTTTCACTTTCAGTGTGTCTTGAAGACCGTGTTTTTTTTTTCTCTTTTTTTTTTTTTTTTTTTGACATATGTCTATAAGCAAACAACAATATATGACCTATATTTTAAAATATTAATATTTTAAAGATGTAACAAAACAAAGAAATATACACAAAAGTTTCTAAAGCAGAGTTTTGATATCCTTGTAAATTCTTTCTTTTTTAGGCTAACCAATATTCTAACCATGAGTTTTAAACAACCAACTTAAAAAAAAAAAAAAAAAACAAAAAAAAAAACATTATCCACATAAACTCTAAAAAAAGTCTGTACATTTTGCACAGCAAAATATACTGAAAAATATTTTCTTCTGTAAAGATGATCTGTCCTAATTTGAATAGAAGAATTTTGAGAGTTCAGTGTAATCAGATTGGATATTTTATTAAATGTTTTCTATTTTAAAAATGAATTACTATAATGTGGATTGAAGAACTACTTTATACCCTATTCAGTGCATAATATCATGTCTGTATTCCCTATCTTCAAACTGATCCATGAAATCAATGTTATAAGTCACAGATTATATACTATTTTAATTTTAGATTATTACAGCGGGAATTACAGAATTGTAGAAACATTTAGGTTGGAAAAGACCTAAGACCTTGGAAAAGATCATCTACTCCAACCATTAACCTAACACTGCCAAGTTCACCATTAAACCATGTCCCTAAGCATAATATCTGCATGTCTTTTGAATACCTCCAGGGATGGTGACTCAACCACTTCCCTGGGCAGCCTGTTCCAATGCTTCATAACCCTTTCAGTGAAGGGTGTTTTCCTAATATCCAACCTAAACCTCCCCTGGTGCAACTTAAAGCCATATCCTCTTGTTCAATTGCTTGTTTCCTGGGAGAAGAGACTGACCCCCACCTCACAACAACCTCTTTTAGGAGTTGTAGAGGGCAATAAGGTCTAGCTTGAACCTCCTCTTCTCCAGACTAAACAACCCTAGTTTCCTCAGCTGCTCTTCACAGGACTTTCTATCCTGTGAAGGACAGAATACCCCCAGGTCCCTTTCTTCAAGGTAGCTTCCCAGCCACTCTTTCTCCGGCCTGTAGCGCTGCATGGGATTGTTGTGCTCCAAGTTCAGGACCCAGCCCTTGGCCTTGTTGAACCTCATACAGATGGCCTCAGCCCATCAGTGCAGCCTATCCAGATCCTTTTGCAGAGCCTTCTTACCCTCGATCAGATCAATACTCATGCCTAATTTGGTGTCATCTACAAAGTTACTGAGGGTGCACTCAATCCCCTCATTCAGATCGTTGATAAAGATATATTTGTGAGGCATTGGTTAAAGAGCTATATATACACAAATATTAGTTTCTTGTGAACATTGAAAAAGCTCTTCAGTTGAACAAGCATCTAAGTTTTTCAGTCTTCTCCGAATCTTCAGAACATACAAAATAAAGTTATGCACTCTGGAAATTAGCTAGTCTTTGTGGTGTTGAACATGGGGCTGATAAATGTGTAAGCTTCACACTTTTTTTTTTTATTATTTAATTTCTAATTGTGTTTAATATTTTACTTTATTTTTTGTTCTAAGACATCCATGATGATAAATTCATATACACAAGTGATTTCACTCCTTCAGCTTTTGACTTTCTCTGGGCCTTCTTGTGTGATACCATGCAGAACACACCCATAATATATATATATATATTTTGCTTAGTATGTGGCATGCGTTTTTTATGCTTTCACAGAAGATGTCTTTGGCTGGCTGACTGTTTATTTGAAAACTGTTTTAACTACTGCTGTATTAATAAACAGCGCTACTTACAGATCATGACAATATGTTTTGCATTTTCATTCCCCATTTTTGCATTATTCAGACATGTAATGAAAACAGTATATGGGGCTAGCTTTTAAGCATTTATTTTTAACTACTGTTTATGTCTCCAAATTCATTCCTGGTGTAAGATGTGCCTAGAAAGTCAATGAATATGGATGAGATTGACCCATGTTCCTGTATTTTCACATAATTTCTGCAGAAGACAGTTGTCTGTGTTAGACTCTGTGGGAGAACTGTATAACGTGCTAACTTTGAAAGAGGGTTAAAGAGATGATATAATAGTTTTTCTTAACTCTGGTTCAGTGATTCTTTATGATGTGATTATGAGGTGAGCAGCCAAAAGATGAATAAAAAAAAAAAAAGATGAGCTTCCATATCCAAGGAATAGCTGTTGCTCATATAGCTGTTTCATAGAATAAAGAAAGAAGAATCAATTCACTTCATATATACATGTCAATTCAAGGGAAGGCAATGAGCCTTTTCATAACCACTGAGCAAATTTGTAGGATTCTATAACCTTTATCTGTTCTAGATGTGTTTTTTGCTCAAACATACATTTATACATGTACTATAGCAAACCAGTATGCCACAGTAAGAAGATTCTTTCTGGCAGAAACATGCCTGTTTCACTGTGTTAATCAAAGAAGAGTTTTGTACCCCATGAGTCATTAAAACACTTTTTATTTATTTTTATTTTATTTTCTCCATGCTATATGCTTATAAACAATTGAAGACTGGGAGATAGGGGCCTAATTAGAACAAAAACAAACCCCAGAGAATTAGGAGCACAGTTTCATTGGCTTTCACTGTGACTTTAGAACTTCAATTCCAAGACACTTTTGAAGATCCCTCTCTGTACTCCTTAAATGTTGAAACATTTTCCATAAAGTATCATTCATTAGTCCAGGTTCCCCTAAGGTTAGGTCCTGCCATTCTAAATGCATTCTGCTAATGCAAAGAAAAATGAACATTCCAATTGTGTGGTCTTCTGTAATCTCTGCTGTGAGGCCAATAAACCTGAAATAAGCGGTTTGCAAAAATGTACTGTAAAACACTTCCCAAAGTCACGGGTGCCAGCTAAAAAGCCATTTTTTAGCCTTTCACTGATAAAGGAAAGCACTTAAAGAATGAAAAGTTTAGTTTGCTGGTTTTGTGCTAACTAAAGCTTGTCTCTAATGACAAATATTTTAAAATTGGCCTGAGCAATAGAAAAACATTTGACAATTGAAGTTCCATAATAGAGCTATGTCAGGGACGAACCAATTTTGTCTATTGTGCAACAGAAAACTCATATGGAAATAACTAACCAAGAAACTAACAATAAACAAAACACGCACATACTATCTGTATTTCTTCAATGTACTGTAGAAGTAGAACCACCCCACAATTACCGTAGGTTTGCATAACTCCTAAAAAGTGTATCCTAGTGTTTAGATATAATAAAGTGTGCTTGCGTGATGATGGCTTGCAATATGGTCTAATTACAGCTGGCATAAACAAAACGGTGGTTAATCCGCACAAAATGTCCAACAGTTTACAGGCTTTGGCTTCAGTTCTACATTCTGAATGTGTAGGAACTTTCAACAAAGTTCAGTCCTGCTGCAATTCCCTACAATTATCTTCTACCCCAGTATATACAGTGACCTACATTCTGTAGTAAAATAGGTTCTGCCAGAGGACCCCGCATTTGGAGCATGTCCTGCCTTTTATGGGCAGATAAGCAAAACATTTTATATATTTTATAAGGAGAAAGAGAAGCAGAAAGATTCTGCTTTGTGTTTGCTTCTTTCTGATTCCCCATGTTACGAATGACAAATCAGCACTTCAAAGTAGTCACTAATGTCCATGTAGATACTAACTTTGTGAACAGGTATAGGACTATTAATATAGGTGAAGTCTTCCTTAGCCACAACTAAAATAAGTAAGGGTTCACAAGAGAAAAGTTGCATTTGAACTATTTTCCCTTCCTTTTGAGACTTATATAATTTCCTTTTTGTGATTTTTGTAGTTTATATTTTGTTCCTTTTTATTATTCATCTAAAATTGGCCAGATGTACAACAGAAAAGCTGGTAAAAGACAAAAATAAATAAATAAATAAATAGCCTTCTGAATGCTATAACAGCGTATCAATTGATCAATTACTGTGCAGTACTTCATATTGTTCTAAATTAGTAAAATCTAATGCTAAAACAGTGCATTTTTATCCAAGAAATGATACTGAAAATAGGGTTTATTTTAGAAGACATTCCATCTCCTCTTATTTTTGATCAGTTCAATCACCAGTAGCTTATTTCTATTAATAGCAAGTATTTGAGAAAACCAAGTAGTAATAACTAACAAATGTAGATTTTTTTTCCAATTCTACCTACCAAAGTAGTTAGAATTCATTCAAGACATATATTGTTACATGCATTCTAAGTAAGATAATCCATCTTGTTGCTATGTTAGCTGAAAAGAATATGTTCAGAAGATAATGGACATTATAATTTTGATGATAGGCAGCTGGTAATATTTTCTAGTAATACAAGGGTGAATATTCCCAAAATTGTCATTTGGGAAGACAAATGGAAATTTAAGAAAAAAAAAAAAATAAAGGAACGGAATAGCTTTTTTCTTTTCTCTCTCTCTCTCTCTTTTTTTTTTTTTTCTTTGCGTGTATCAATGCAGTTCATTCTGTCTTCATATCACATCTTTTATGTGACTTCTCCTCTGATTATATCAGTATACTTATACCAGTATATTTAACTGATTCTTTGATTTCTTTGAAATTCATTGCAGTTACTACTGAAGTCTATTTTTATGTATTATAACACCAACAGCTGCAAGTTCATATGTAAAAATATTTCTTTTAGATATGTTCTTTTACAATTTTCTCACCATGGTATGATTTTTTTTTTATTATTGGATCTTGTTTTTGGATTCATAACTATTCGATTGACTAGCCAGAAGACGTAGATGCTGTGCTACTTAACTGAAAGAGAAATTTTAGATAAAAATAATAAAAAATAATAATAATCCCAGCAAACATAGAGATCCCCTCAGCAAAACAAAGTGATAATAATAAAAATAATATATATATATATATATATTTGTCCAAATGGACCATTTTATAGCCCAAATAATAACACAGATGGTTATCAGGTGCTTGTAGAATAAACTATTATGTACATGAAGGTAATGAAAACATTGGTCCTAAAGAGGAGAGAGAGAAATTTCTTACAGAAGTTACATATTTTAGAGACCGTGAGATTGGTGGGGGTAATGTAATTTATCCAGAAATTATGTATATTGTAGACTGTGAAAGATAGCAGACTGGGGCCACTGAGAAAGAAAATGATCATAGACAGCTGAAATAAAGGGTTGTTACAAATGTCAAAAAGGTAATAAAATCATTGCAAAATAGATATGATGGATTTTTGGATTATTTTTATGTAATCAAGCATTAGCCATTGAAATGGTATTTTAGGATGAATAGTAGATTCCTTGAAACAATATTAAATAATGAAAGAGGAATAATATCTGATTTTAGTGCAGTGCTTTTTAGGCCTTTTATGCTAATTTAAAGGAATTATCTAGAATGAGAATAAGCTCCCTTAGGACCTACATGCAAGCTGAGGCTTCTTTGCAAACTTGCTGATCAGATCCTGAGTAGGAAAATAGGTCGTAATCCTATAATTATACACGAACACAGCTTCTTCTTGCATGCCGTGGGAGTCCCAACTTATTTTAGCAATTTAAAATTTATCTTTTTGTAACACCTTGGGACTTCCTTATGGTCAGTAATGGAGCCAAAAAACCCACCAAATCTCCTAGTCCTCATTTTGCTCTATTCTCATTAGTGTTCATGATTCATACTGGCCAGAGTTTACAGCAGAAAGAAACTGAGACAGCGTACCATTAATGAAAATAATTAACTTTTTATTTTTCTTCATCACGCACGTCCTTTAAATTCATGAAGTGATGCTTTCCACCACATGTAACCTCTTCAGCTTTCATGACCTTTCTGCAACTTTGAACAGAAAGCATTGCTTAGTTCATTTAAAGAGTGTGAGAGGGAAATGGAAAAAGGACAACTACTGTAAACATAACTCAAAAATTCATGACAAACAAGGTAGTTTTATGATTCTGTAGTTTCAGTAGGTGATGTTCTGTCTGGCAAAAAAAAAACAGAACAAAAAACAAAAGTTGAAAACTTTCTTTTGAAAAGAAAGTTGTTACCACATCACTTGTGGAAATATCTTTCACTCTATCAGTCTTCTTTTTTTTTTTCCTCTTTTAAATATTTTATGAATTATATTTATAGTCTGACCTACCTGAAGGCAGATATCAGTCTACCAGGAAAAGAAAACAAACAAACAAACAAACAAACAAACAAAAAAACACCTGCCACAAGTAATGGGAATGCTGTCCCTGAAACTTTTGTTGGCTTCAAGTTTAGATCTCACAGAGTTCACAGAAGTTTGTATGTAGACTGACTATGATGGACACTAAAGCTGAGCACAGTTTAGATGTATCAGAAGTATTGCCTTTACACACCTGTCTGGAGAAACACCCTAATCAAGAAGGTGACTTTCCCAGGTTGGGACTTTTCTACCACTCTGGATGCACCAAGAACTTTAATTTTGCCAGCTGAGGGAAATCTGATTGCATGCTTTTGCTAGTGGTTGAAATGTTAAAAATAGTAGGTTTTCTCTTGTTTGTTTCTTTTAAGATTTTGAGTGGCTACAGTATTGCAGAAGTATAATAACAAATTATTTGACAAGAGTGCTGACCTAGATGATCAATTTCTGATGTAAGACAAGCGATTGCAGAGAGGTTTTGAATGACAGAGATAGGATTTACTCTTTGCAACTCCCTTAACTGTTAACAAAATTGGTTTTATGATAGAGGAAAGCTTGTCTCCACTTCACTACTGCCCATTGTGGTGTTTGCTCCCAGTTGTTTCAAAGTGAGAAAGCAGCATTTTACATACTGTCTTTATCAACTTCATATGCTCAATCGTGATTATTTTCAATAACTATAGTAGTAGATGATTAAATTCTGTGGGTCTGAATCATGGTTTGTAATGCTGTTATCTTCTGAGTTAATACTGATCTAATAGTTTATATTGATGATTGACATGAGATGCTAACTATATGGTTATTTTCCGTATACCCATGAATGGAGTGGTATTCACTCTATCTTTACAGTGTTTTGAGATCTATAATCTGTATTGTATAGACTGGGCCACATTTGAAATCTCTGTAGATTTGGAATTCAACAGGAGTCTTGGGAAACAAAATAAAATAAAATCAACTTTGTAACCAACCAACCACACACTTAGAATTTTAAGGGGAAAATAATGAGCAGCTGCATTAAGACCTTTTCCTTGCAAATCTGACTTTTAACAGCATGACAGACAAATCTAGTTAAAATGTCTGTTCTCATTTTATTGTATAAATGTTCTGTTAAAAGAGTTGTTGGTACAGAGTAGGGAGAGCAGTTCCCTTTGGTCTCAAGTGCTGCCCTCTGTGTCAAGGGAGCCCCCTGAAAGGAGAAGGAATTTGCTTATCTTCCAAGATCAACCAAGATCAGCATAAAAAACACCTTGTGCCCTCCAGGAATGTCCTGCATGTGTTGCCAGAACTGGAAGACAAAAGGCAAGTGAAGGTGCAAGCCAGCAAACTGGGAACTTGCAGATGAAGGGCAGAATCAAGAGAGCCTTGGGCTAACAGGGTATTTGTGCATGCAGGAGGGAAGAGCTGCCCAGCTGAGATTTAGCAGTGATAGGAGAAAAGGAATTTCTCTGTGTTCCTAAGGGAGGACTGGGACTTGGATTTTAGCCAACCCACAAACCATTGAGTATGGTTGGACTGCAAAGAGCAAAGGAAAAGTCACATGTTGCCAAGACTCAACAATAACTTCCTTTTTAGGACTTTTGTTTTATCTGGCTCATCCTGCACAGCTGTTTTCTCCCTAATTACTTAGTTCTTCACTCCTGTGTAATGCATTATAAGTGAGTTAAGTCTAGATGTTTGAGGGCATGTCTTTGTACTTCTTCTTCAAGGAAAGTGAGAGCAATTCTACTTTTCAATTTGGAGTCCCATCACACAGCAATATGGTATTTTTCAATGAAATGTATTTACTAATGCTTTTGCTTCTTCTGTTTCTTTAGATTTGTTAATACATGTTGGTCTTAATAACTACTTTTGATACAGCTACATATATAAAGGCTAGTTTTTTTATTATTTTTTATTTTTATTATTTTTATTTTATTTTTCATTATTATTTATTTTTCCTCTTACCTGCAGTGCAACATCTCAGTGAGCAATTGTATCCAGACTAAGTAATTATTTTAATATCATTCTATTTCAACATAAAACATATTACAGATATAATTAAATAATGAAATTCACATAAAATATATGTGCTACTTTTGATAAAATATACATTTTGCTCAATAAATTGAATAGGATTCAGGTGAGGAATCAGACTACTTTATTTGGACAATTTCCAAAATCTAAAAATTGTCATACATAGGTGTTCTGGATGCTGTTGTTTGCTACTGTGAATGAATGAAGAAGATTGTATTCTTCCCTGCATGTAGGCATAATAGTGAATGATCCATACACAGTCATTCCTACAAAAGAGGCAAATTAAATCCTTCCTTGATATATCTCATTAGAAGTATAGACTCCTTTGTAGTGCAGACATTAACAAGGGTAATTAATCTTTTTTCTACCAATGGTAGCAAAACTAATTCATTTACAGAAGTAAAGCAAAACTTTGGAATTCAGAAGCAGCAGTATTCATCTCAATATTATTAGAAAGGAGAGTAGTCACAAAACTGATAACTTCTGTTAGCATGGAGGACTTGTACTTGCATAAATTATCCTATTGGTTTCATTGTACAGGAGGGGATATGCATGATTAAAGCCAGGGATCATTAACTTGCTCTGAGTTGTTTATGTTCTTTGAAAGAGGATGCTGTGTTTCAGAAAGATTTTTGTGGCAATAAGAAAAGTAATTTTTAAAAGTGTATAATACAGGGTAGAAAGAGAAGTTATCTTTCTTAATTTACCATTTAATCCTTTTAATCTCTGAAAACACTAGAAAGATAGCACAGTTAAGCCTTGCACGTTGATGTCTAGAACAGCAAATCTCAGTTAAATTTAAGTTACAAAGCTGAAATTTAGAAAATAAATCTACCTGTGGATGACAGTTTAAAGGAATCAAATTTTTCTAGACTTCAGAAGTCATCAGTAATATTTTAACAAGCCTAGAGTTCATGGTGACATGCAGTGCAGCTATAGATTAGCCTTTAGGACTGAAAGATTTATTCATTTTTCTACTGACCCAGGAAGAGAACACACATACTATGCATGTTGTGCACAACAGTTCTAACCTCAAATGTATCATATTCTCCATGTACTTTTATGGTGCATTTTTCCCCCAATACCTGTCTGAATAACCACACTAACATTTTCTAAATACAGGTGGATTTAATTTCATTGATGGAAGGTGTGTTAGGTTAAATCTATAAACTAGTATGTACTGTATGTATGTACTGTATGTATGTATGCAGCATGTACTGAACAAATCTCATTGTGTCTCTTGGTATGTACCTAGGTTCTTAGCAATGAAAGTTTGTAGGTCTTGAGTCTTTCCTGGTTTGCAATTAGTATAACTCCAACAGATTCAGCTTAGAGCAGAACCTGATTTTTGTATTTTAAATCAGTTGTAAATTTATTTCCCCATTTCTTTAAAGCATCTGTTACTTTCAAGTACTTTTTCTTGGTGACTCCAACAACAAATGAGCTCTGGAAAGCCTTTGTTCAAAGAGCACATATTTAAAATAATGTTTTAGCATGTTGTTTCCATTCTGCTGTGGTGTACTTTTCTTTCTGCTCCCATCTGCACTGAGAACTGCACCTCTGGAAGGAAAACAAAATCACATGTGTATATGTCATACTAAGTGAAACTCTTCAATTGTGTTGTATGCAAAAGGACTAATGACAGTACTGCATATGTGACAAGGGAAAAATTGAAAGTCCAGGCTTGAAACATAAGTTTTAATTTATTTCAGTTAGAGAAGAGGCGGCAAGTGTGTGCTTATTTACTCACCAAATGTGACTGGTAATGAAAGTACAAAGTTACCTGACTAGGGTCAAAGTAATTTAAAAACAGCAAGCAAAGCACCAAATAGTCCAAAGACAAGGGAACCTTGACATCAATTTAATGTTCACCAGAACAGGTAAGTAAACTGTTTTTGAAGAAAGTACTCTTTCTCAATTTGGAGAAAATTAATTAAAAAAAAAAAGTAAAAAAAAAAAAAAAAAAAAAGTATATCATAATGATTCATTGTGGCAGAAGGCAGAGAGTGAGAGCAAGAGAAGAGGACGAGGAAAGAGATTTTCTGTATTGCTTGTAATGGCCTTGAGAAATCTACTGGGAATAATTTTGTTTTCTTAAACTAACTGCTCTAAACTGCCTGGCTGCAAACCTGACCTATCATCATAGCAACAGGTAATGTCATAACACAGATCCATCACAATGTATTATTTGAATGTATTACATATCTTTTTCTCTCTTTTCTCTCAGTGTCCTCCAGCTCTCTGAAGCTGCTTTTGATGACAGTTATGGAAAATTAAAAAGGGGTGGAATGTGTGGGAACCAAGAGTCTGGGACACTACTGAACTGTCATAACTTGAAAACTGTGTCATCCATGAAATAACACATGCACCAGTTTATATTGTACTGTTTAGATTAGAACATAAACTGTAGCACATGGAAACTTTTCCATATGCACAGTGCCAGTGCCTAGGATTAAAGCTGGAGGTTTAAGTCTCTAAGTTTAGGACTAGAAGCCTCAAAACCTTGCTCAGACATTCCCTATCTCTCCTCTACATTTTATAGGATTTATTTATATATTTATTTATTTATTTTTTACACTGAGGTTCCCTTGTAAACTGAAGTTTAATGTCTGAGATTACCCAGAAACCGGATAGCCCACAGTTTTGAAGTGTTGCTTTTATTTGAATTTTTTTTTTTTTTTTTTGTTCTAAATAAATTGCAGATTGAAGACGGTGGAATTCTGAATAGGAATTCAGTCTGTAGTCCATGTAAATACTACAACGTAGATACAATAAAGTAGCTGCTAATCACTAAACATCATTAGCAGGGAGTTCTTGTGATGACTTGAACAGTGATCAGAAATCAGGAGATTTGTTTTGTGTTCTTATCACAAGACACTGTTTTATTTGTGACTCTGGATAAAGGCTGTTTATTCACAGAAGCTGAGTTTTGAAATGTAGATTAGGGCACACACTGACTTTCAAGAAACTGTGAGACCACGTGATTGAAAGCACAGAAAATTTATAACTAGCTCAGAAAGTAACACTGCAGGTCAGGATTGTGCATGGTGAGGCCATATCCTTAGGTGTTTAGAAGACTGTCTGATTTTAACTACTTTAAATTTTCATTGTCAGGTCTCAGATGAAGTTTTCAACAGATAATTATGGCAGAGCTATAATCCAGCTATTTCTCATTCTGAGACTGGGAATTAAAATCATATGGGGGTCAGAAATTACCTTCAGGGAAGGATTTTGAGGCTTTAAATTACATATAATTGGGAATCAGAATCATCCCACAACATTATTGGCATTGTTTGGGGAAAAATAATAAGGGATTATTGTCCTTAATGTTTCCAGGTTGAGAAGTTCTCTGTTTCATCAGGAAAGAACATTTAATCACTGATCATGTCACTTCTTAACCTTCAATTTGGAAACTAAAGTATTATTCTGCTTTTTATTTATTTATTTATTTATTAATTTTAAGACATTTACTCCAGTCCTTTAATCATTTCCATGGACTTCTCTGAATGTTTATAATTTCTCATCGTCTTCTTTGAACGCATAATTAGACACAATAATCTAGCAGTGATGTCTTCAGTGTCAGTACATTTGTAATATAATCTCTTCACTCATACTTAGCATTTTCTTGCTGAAACTTTCAAGGACTATGGTATTCCACAATGAAAACTCATGTTCAAGTAATTATGCATGCTGACCTCTAAGTCACTCAATATCTCTTTCATTCTTTAGAATTCCCAATCCTAAAGAATGACTTACATTCCTTGTTTATAATTATGTTCTTGTCATTTGGCAACATAGAAACACACATCATTTTCCCACAATAGGTTTACCAAGGAATAGAGTTCATTATGCATTCTTGACATAGTCTTTTTCCTACTACTGGTTCTCCAGATCTTTACATAATTGACAAATATTACAGTAATGTATTTATATTGTCTTTCCTCAATTAATTGATTAAAAAAGCTAAATAGTAGTAAGCCTTAGTGTATTTACACTGAAAATATGGAACTTATTATCCAACCACCTGTGTACTGTAAAAATGTATACTAGTTAAAAAACAAAAAAACAAACAAAAACGCAGCTCTCTAAAGCTACCAGTCACAAATATCTATTTTTTCTTCCCTTATCTTTTGCATTTATGACTACAAGCTCCTTCTCTTTTCTATTATAATTATTAGTTAATTGATGTTTTCAGATACCTTCTATGTCTGTTTTATCTAGCATATCCTTCTTCATCAGCAGAAATTTTGGGCACTTAAGGAATTCCCAATATCAATTGCAGTTAATTACTTTCTCCCAATGGATTTTACTCATTGTTATCAACCTCATAAATCTAGCCTATGAAATCTAAGAGAACTGTAAATATGTTGGAGGTTGGGACTTTGCTTTGCACTCTCTGACATAATTGATTAGATATTTCTTGTAATTTATCAATTGTTCATTATTTCTTGTATCAGTTGTTAATTTTTGCTCTGAGACCAATGCTTCTTTATATATGGAGATAAGAAGCTTGCAATTCCTCTATAGTAGTTATAACATTTTAGTTTTAGGTTATGTTTTATAATTTTATAAATCCTGAAAGTACTGAAGTGCTCCCTGCTTATGACTTTCAACGTGTCAGTAAGAATTGAAATCCCTGACGGTAGTACATCTTTTTCCACCCATGCACAATATATTGTTTTTTAAAAAGTTGATAATCCTGTTATCTATTGTGAATCTGGAGATCCACATATAGTGCTTTATATGTTGCCACAGGTACTACTGATTACAAACATTTATTTGTTACACAATGCTGGTAATGTAGAAACAGTTAAAGTTATTTTTGACATATTCTACCATTCCCCCTTCTTTTTTTTCCCCACTGACTTCTAAATAGGTTATAATCATCAATGGAAAGATTCCACTAAATTGAGTCTTGCAGTACAATTTCATTTAGGAATTACTGAAATATTACAACCTAAATTCTGTAATTCCTAAGTAGGTCAAACTCTTCTCAGAGATGAGTAATTCCAGTTGCATTTGTTTACTACTTAGATTTCTCACACTAACACATAGAAAATTAAATATTTTTTCCTCTGTGTTCATCCGTAACTTGGTCATATATATGTTTTAGTACAAATTATATATATATATTTTTTCAGTTTTTTACTTTTCTCTTATGTTCATCCCTCCTGACTACTTTAGCCATTCTATTAACGAAAGATTGATTCCAGGAAGCTCTAACAAGAGCACATCCTTCTTTTGCTGTACAAGAAGGTTGTGACATCTTTTGACCCCTGACTGCTTTTGCTCATGACATGGAATGAATCTCTGGGAAATGCTTTAATGTTGTACTTCTTCAACACCCCCTAGAGATCTCCAGAGTCTTTTACAATTAGTCATATATAGTGTTATCAGTTATATCCATGATCATTGCTCTTGGTACCACTTTGAACCGTAGGATCTGTTCTGACTATCTATGAAGCAACCTGGAGTCATTCTGGTTCTGTAGTTGCCTTTTCTGTCTTGGCTCCAAGGGGAAAGGACAACGTCTATTGGTTGACCTGCTCATCACAGTACATTTACTATATTCTTTGTAGGATAAAATACCAAAGCGGGTTGTTGTTGTTCCTTGGATCCTTGGAAACTTTTTTTTTTTTTTTTTTTTTTTTTTTTTAATAAAAAGCATTCCTGTTTGTAATCCCTGAATTCCAACAGTGAAGAATGTCTACAAAGATATTCCTTCGATGTAAAATTCAGTGCATTGTTTGAATTATATGTTTTAATGAGGCCCAGGGAGACAAGATTAAGAATGAACCATTAATTGAACAATGCTTATTCTGTGCAATAAATGAGATGCACTCTACGGAAAAAAAAAAATAAAATGTGACAGGAAATCCGCACATAAATATATATGACTACAATTCAAATAAATACAGGTTATACTAAACACTTTGACACATATACACATGAAAAAGTACTAAACTGAAGGATCAGATTAAGTCAATATTTCTGCAATTTATTTTTTTTTTATTGCTTACTTTGACAATACTAGTTGTACTATTGTTCAGTTAAATATAATATGTGTAATTATTGAAATATACACTTGTCATTGTTAATATAGTTTTAATAACAATTACACAGTCACTTTCTTCTAGAATTATTTTCATTTCTGGGTTCTGAGTCGAAACTATGAAAAGTACTTTGGAGGTTATTAGAAGAAGAGAGAGAAAGAGACAGAAATTTAAATATTTTCACAAGAGCAGTTCTCTGTAGACTTCAAAACCCCCTTTCACTATATAGATTCTCAAAGGCCTACCATTTCATATCCTTTTCTTTCATTTTGTATGGCTAGAACTTTGCACTGGAGAATAGTCTGTGATTTATCATTGCTGTTTTAATCAGGGAACTGGTCTTTGACATAAACTGTTTGCTTGACATGCTCTCCCCACTGGACTATTTAGTTAGATTGGAAAAACAGTGGCAGATTCTGTGAACATTTTTCACGTTAAAAACCTAATAGTTTAATCCTTCTTTTCTCTTGTAACTCCTCTGTTAATAAATTTCTGTGTCTGCTTCTCAGACTACTATCCTGCTTAGCATCTTGTTGTAGAAGACTAAATTAGCTGATGAGCTAAAGAGTTCAATAGGCTCCTAAGCCTATAAGCATTAAATTATTCTAAACATATCAAATTTTACAGACAATTGTGGAGTGTTTTCTATTTGGTTTGCCAGGTCTAGTCTTGCCTGAAGTGAGGTGTAGATATTGAGACTTAAGGGTACAAGATTTGAATCTTTGTTTTAGTTTTCTGGGTGAGAAAACATCTTGCAGATTCAGCTCTACAAACCTTGGATTGGGAATGGAATTGGGACTATAGCTGCCACTCAAGGCATTTTTTTTTTTTATAAATGTCATATTTTCCTTGGTGTGGCAACTGCACCATAACCACTCAATGATTCTGGAGGAAGACTAGTGGAAGGCTGCTGTGAGTTAGATACCTTCATCAGTACTATAAGCCCCTTTCCAGTACTTAAGGGGATCTTAGGGAAAAAAAAAAAAGATGGAGAATTTTTGTATGAGCAGATAGTGGTAGGACAAGGGAGAATTATTTTAAACTGAAAGTAGGGAGTTTTAGATTCTACGTTAGGAGGAAATTCTTCACTCAGAGGGTGGTGAGGCACTGGAACAGGTTGTCTAGAGAAGGTGTGGATCCCCTATCCCTCGAGGTGTTCAAGGTCGGGTTAGTCAAGGCCCTTGGCAATCCAATTTAGTGGGCGTCATCCCTGCCTATGGCAGGGGAATTGGAACTAGGTGATCTTTAAGGTCCCTTCCAAACCAAACCATTCTGAGTCTATGATTAGTCATGCCTAACTAAGTGTGCTTTTGCAGATGCCCTTTACTCAAGCTACTGCTCTCTGTCTGGAATATTTCAAGACTCCTAAGTACTGCTGGGACCATAATATCTTTCCATCTTGAAGTATACCGTATCTTCTTCTTAGCCAACATCTAATTATGTAAAGAAAACAGAAATTAAAACTTTGTAGTTTTATTTTGGTTTTCCTTATGTCCAAACTTAATCTGCTGATACATGCTCAATTACTGAATGTAGGTCTGTTTTGCTTTTTTTCTTCAAGTTACTAAAATGAGAGAAAAGCTGTCTGTGTAGTCTTAGTTGTTCTTACTTCAAAGATCCATTACAGATACAATTTTCTACTTTTACTCCTGTGCTTCCAAAATTTCAATTAAATGGCTCAGTGAGCTTTGGCCCTAAAAGGTTTCTTTAAGTGGACAAGATTATTGACTGGAGTGATGATTGGAGATGGTGTAAAGAAGACTGAAAATTTATGTTACTGCTTGAACTTCATCCTAGTTATGAAGGCTGGCTCACTAACAAGATGGTCCTCCAGGTAAGGAAGCTTTAAAGCCAAATTGCTTATGTTTGGCTGCTGAATGATTTGCAAAGCCAAAGAAAGTCAACTAATTTCAGAATGTACACTCATATCCTCACTTTCACTGGGGCTGATTTTGGTGTTAACATTTAAATGAGCCCTACTTTTCTAGCTCAGTTAAAAAAAAATAAAATAAAATAAAAATCTTTCAAATTGGTACAAGTCCCCTATGTGGATATTTTTCATAAGATTTAACTCTTAATTAAATTGATTTAGTTTGAAGCAGTAAATGAAGAAATTATATTAAATTGCTTAAATGGAAGACAAACTCTTTTAAAACATATTTTCATATAGAATTTCACTACATAGCTTTGAAATTCAGTTTAAAGTGCTTCAGCTCTTCTCTTCCCAAATGGACAACAGCTAAACCAAGTGCAGCTTCGTGGCACTTAGATCAAATCACATGTGTGACTGGTTTATGATCACAATGAAAAACACTTGAATTTGCTGCTCTTTTCAGTTTGGACGTTTCAAGAAAATACAGAAAATCTGCATCAAGTCAGAAGCACAGAATGTATGCCAGATCTGTCATGCTGTGTTGCATAGAAAACAAGCACTAATATTAGGCAGTGGAGCTGTTTCCAAACCCCCAGTAGCATGTCTACCACCCAAATTGAAAAAGTGTGTGTTGTGATACCATTACAGACAAAAGCATCACTGTCTAAAGAGTTCTACTGTCTGGGAATTAATTTCAATGATGTGAACAGAAAGAATTTTAACATGAAATGTGTTTTTGTTACTTTTTTTTTTTAAAGAAACCATCTTTCTAAGAGATACTTATGTGTGGTTCTAGTGTCATATCCTGCATTAATGTTCAGTGAAGTAGCTTGTTTGAGATGGTCTTGAATATAAATTACTCTTGTCAGCAAATTAAGCTGTTACTAAGGAATGTTAAAGGTACACATTGGGGAATGCAAAGCCAGGCAAATAAGGCTTCTGCTTTCTGTCCTTGGAGGAGATGGTTGAAATTGCTCAAAAGTAAAATAAGTTTGATAAAATCATAAATGTGTCAAAAGATATGTGGGATGAAGCCACTGAAATTCTTCATGGAAATTAAAGGTGGAATATAGTTTGTAGGACTAACTTCAAATAGAGATGGCACTATTATGCAAGAAAAAATCATTGATCTAAACAGAATTACGTTAAATTTGAGACCAGCAATGGACCAGAAGTTATCAGCAGAGTATTTCTTGTGAGCATTCATTCTGATATTAGTATTAAACACAAGGGGAAACTTTTTTGTTCTTAACATTGAGTTCTCTGAGGACTGAATGCTCACTGTACTATTAACTGTAGAAAGAACCTTACAGGCACTAGAGTGAAAATAATTAGAAATCTTTATCTTCCCCCAGCTTTGTGTTTTTAGTTCAATATCTTTGTTCCTGCAAACGTTATACTGAGGAATATTGGAATATTTTATGATTTCACTGATCTGGGGCCCTGGTGCACTGCTTACAATATACTCATAAGCATATTATTTGCATTAGCCTCCACAATCACCTCTGGACAGGTTTTGTTTCCAAACTTCGCATCCTACATACTCCCTATCTGTTCCAATAGCACTAGAAATATTAGAAATATCAAGGTGTACTATGAACCCGGGTGTAAAGTAATCAGGAATTAATGATTTTTGATTTATAATAGGTAACACTGTTTATAAAACAGAAGTTCTTGTTAAAAACGATTTATTTATTTATTTATTTATTTATTTATTTATTTAAAAAAGCTATTTAGTTAATGTGATACCAGTGGGTGATAAATTCCCTCCAGTCCCGTATACAGTTTTACTTGTCAGCAAAAGAAGTTTCTGAACCCTACCTCAGCTGGCTTTGTTAGCATCTCTCTCCCTTTCCTGTAGGTTGTGTGGGAGCTGTTGTCCTCAGTGTTCTGCAAAGAAGCTTGGTACAGCCGCTTGAATTTGGTCTCCATGGACAAGACTGCTAAGTTGCCTCGGAGTTGGACTTTGACAAGAAAAATGTATTCTGAAATCTACCAAGAAGAAAGATCTAATGCTCTTAATTTAATTAATAACATTTTTTTTCCCTCTTTTATTCACTGTACAAATGCTTATTAGCTCAAATGCTGAGGAGTATTGGATGACTCAGACTCCTGGGAGGTCTGCATGAGTTTCACCCCTCTTCTTTATAGCATCAAAGTAAAAAGTGTTTTTGTTGGCTCATATTCCCATCTCACTTTTATTTTATTTTTTTTTTCTCTCTCTCATTTTCCTTTGTTTTTTTCCTCTTTCTGTTTGATATGGCTTATATACCAGGAAGTATATATGAGCATTAAACATCAAGAACCTGAATGCATTGATCACTTCATATCAGTAAGAGTATTCCACTTGTGGAGGAGAACAAAAGCTTTGTACAACACATATCTTGCAACAAAACCTTTTAAAAGAGATTTTTCATGTTGATGAAAACATTAAAAGGTACCAAACAATGAAAATTGTGTTACAACAAGAAATGTGTGTGGTTCTGTAGACTCAAAGTAATACTGCAGTATCAACTTCTGTTACTGAGTACAGTTTTGCAATTTCTGCTAAGGTTGCGAAGCTCTGTCTCACTAATTTTTTAGTGTGTTTCCAGCTGTAATCACTCTTGCATAAAAAGTCAGCTGCTACAAAACTGGCATACTTCTGCTGTTAATATTTTGAAGGCTACTCCCTTGCCATTGTCAAATATTTGTTTACAACAGAGCTGTGTGATTAATTATTTTTCCAGGACGTCCATAAAATCTGAAAGGGATTCCTTTTTGTATGAAGTAGGATGAATTTTTCATAATTATCATCAAAACAAACAACCCCTCCCCCAGATTCCATACTTGGCCAAAGATTTTTTTTTTCCTAATTTGAAAGAAAAGAAAAAGAATATGTAAGTGTATTTAACAAAAGCGAAATAGTTGATGGACTTACACAGCATTCAAGAAATAACATTGTCTCCCATGTTACAAAAGGGCACATTCATAATATTGTTTTCCTATGATTATGGAAGAACATAGTTTCATGGTCCTGCTCTGATTAAGGAATTTCACATCTAAGTATGAGAATATTCTCAATCATTGTGTTGTATATTCAAGATAGTTGACTTTTTTTTTTCTTTTGAAATTACCTAATTTTGTATAAGCTGCTTTGATAGTCTCTAAATCATATCACATCTCCAGGGTAAGTACCCTAAAAACTGTACAGCAGACAAATTATCTCACAGTCCTGTTCTCTGCTGTAGTGAATATCTGAATATTTTATATGGAGTGGAAAAACTTCTTTCAAATTATCAAACTGAGAAAAATAGCTTACAAGTGTTAACCAAAGACAGTGTCTTGAAAGGTAAGAGTTCAAACAACTGCACTTACATAAATACTGCTACTGAATTTGGTGGTTTTGCAACCTATTTTAGCACTTTAGAACTACTTTCTGATGTTGGGAAGGTATCCAGACTGTGCGTAACAGTCTGCTGATTTTTGTATGCATCTGAAATTGAGGAGACCGGGTTTCCCGTCTGTGTTCCATGTCAAGAGAAAAAGTAGAATCTGAGTTTTTGCATCCTGTGTAGATCCCTTAACTATAGATGCTTTCTCTTTCTTTTTCCGTATATGATCATGATTTTGTACAGCAGTGTCATGGAGAACACCCAGCACACAAGCTCCATTCTTGCTCATGAATCCTATGAAACTTTTGAAACAAACATAGAACGATTTTTTATTTATTTATTTATTTATTTATTTATTTATCTATTTGAGATTAGAGACACAACCATGAAAGTTATAGTCTGTTCCTCTACATTCTAACTGCAGAAATCCATATGGACTTAATCTTATCTGTCTATGGAGATGAAGGAGATGATGCAGTTTACTTTATTTCTTTTCCTAGGTCCTCGTAAAAGTAAGTACTGTGTCAAATGTTTAAAAAGTTGGGATAGAGTCCTGCTATAACCTATATTGGTGTAGATTTGGAACAACTTTGCTGCAATTTCACTGACAGAACTATGCCTATAAATTTCTGTAAGTAACTGAAAAACAAGGCTTTTGCTTGGAAAAGCATGCTGCTTAACAAAGAAAAATACAGTCTAGTCAACTTACTCTTCACTGTTGTGTCTTCTAAAAGATTGTTTTTTTTTTGGTCTGTTATAGCTGTTATACTAATAATTTAAATAATATGCAGGAGCATTCTCAGGTAGTTGAATGTGACTGTCTCTATTAGGAAGTGGTTGGACTGTTCCTTGAGATGATTTTGCAAGGTAGCAAAATTTTATGGACAGATCTCAGGAACTGTGTATTGTAATAGCTGAAACATAATAGGCAAATAAATAAACAGAAAAACAAACAAACAAAAAACAGGAGGTTCTGTCTGAACATCAGAAAACATTTCTTTATTGTGCACATGACCAAGCAATTTATAGAGAAAGGCTGTGATGTCTGCCTCCTTGGAAATGCTTAAAAGACATTGGCACATTGTCCTGGGCAGCCTGCTCTGGGTATCCCTTCTTGAGCAGGTGCGTTGGACCAGATGACCTGCAAAGGTCCCTTCCAACCTAAACCATTCTGTGATTCTGTGGAGTATCTCCATTTATATCCTTACATGAGATAAATATATATGAAATAGGTATGACTGTGTTTCATTTAGTCTAACTTACCACCCTTTGGATATCTCTTCCAGCTTTTCACAGATAAGGCAATGGGAAGAAAAGAAGGGAAGGTCTCTGCTGGAGCAGTGGTTATAAGAAGCTTTTTCTGTAAAGTCCTACAGAAAACACACAGTCAGTGCATGATTTTGTTATTATTTCAGTTCTTCCCTTTAACACTCCAAAAGCAGAGAAAAAGCCTTAGTTTGATGTTAAAAGAACATCTTTGTTTGTCAGCCATAAGAGGAATTTAATGTATTTGTAGGATTTATTTATTTATTTATTTAGATTTCTGTAATATGAATACAAAATATCTGTATGAAAATTGAAGTTCTGACTTACAAGACCATAACAGAAAGAGAATTCATGATCTATTAAGGATGTGGATCTTCTGTTGCGATAAGGGATGCCCATGCAAACACACAATGTCAGCAAGCTTTAACACCTGTCTGGTTATTCCACGTTCTCATACAGATTCTGTAGCTATATGGAAAATTCAGTTTGCACATTCGAGGCTCTGCCTCCTTGCCCTTCAGAAAGCAACCCTGTTTATAATGCTCTTGCTATATTATAAAAAGATTCTTACTAGAACAGTAGCAACAGAGCCACATTTTCTATTCACCAGCCTCTTGCATGGTCACGGCATTACAGGAAAAAAAGTCATGTTTTCTTGTGAGGCTCCTACTTTTCCTGTGATTATGTTACTGTCTGCATCTTCTTTAGTTATGTTTTAGTTTTTATGAATCTCTGTTTTGGCATTGTTTATGTTTGCAATTTGAAGGAATGGTAGAAAAGGAAAGGTTAGTCAATCTCTTCCCATTAAGAGATGTACCAGAGACTTGTCTAAAATGCTTTGAAAATTTAACCTATGATGTTGAAATGCACTACTGTAAGTAAACCTGGCTTTAGAAATCACCTAGACATCTCTCTCTCAAAAAAAAAAAACAAACCTGTTTTTTGAAAGCCATGTAAGAAAGTAACTGGAATAAGGTCAAGTCAATGACATCTTGCTCTATTATTGCTGTGGTCATACTCCTGTAAACCTGTAGTTGATTAGGGGTTAAACTGTTTTTTTCCAACAACAACAGCAATAAAGGCTACAAACTAAACTTTATATGCATGCTATTTGAATTTTATTATGATCCTGCATGACCCACCCTAAAGCAATGTATTATACATATGCAGTAGCTACTGGTTTACTTGAACTCTGAATGATTGAAGTTACAAATGCCATTTATAGAGAAAGTTAGTTTTTCCTATAAAAACTAGTTTTCCTAGAAGATCCTTTTTAATTCTGGTATTACTATTGATAAATTTTGAAGTTGGTGCAGTAAGATGATACTGTCTTTTTGATATACAGTACCAGTGTGTTTAAAATATGTTTTTGCTCCCTCTTTCAATATCCAAGCCTAGAGATTCAAACAAAAAGGTAAATACTTGAATAATAAGTATCCAAGATTCATTTTAAAGGATCAAAAATTCTGGCTGTTCAATTCTGATTGATTCAATTGAGAACTTAATCTTAGCCTTAAACTCATTCATACTGCATTGCTTTAAAAGGCAAACAGGCAAACAAACAAACAAACAAACAACAAACGAACCAATCAATAAACCTAAAAACTATACAGTTGCAGCACAAAATATTAGAATGATAACAGATTTCCCTAATGCAGGATAACCTTTGTTTTTCTGTTAGACAGTTTTAACAAAATGTAAAACATTTTTAAGCACTAGCTAAAATTAATAAAGCTGTAAATTTGTAAAGGAACACAAGAGAATGTACTGAGAGATTTTTGCAGGTTTTCTGTTTAAAATGTTTCAAATTTTAAATTTTTCAGTTTAAGCTTCCTCTAATTTTCAAAACTGTGCTAGAATGCCAAACATGAACTGAACAGTTTCCTTCATAGACCGCATTTCTTTTTTTCCACTTGTCTTTTCATAAAGTACTTAATTTCCCCCGTAAAGCCAAAGAATTCTAGATGACAGACAGGAGACAAGCACATTAATATATACAATTCCTAAGACAACTAGAGTAATTTTTTAACCAGTCCTAATGAAAGCTACAGCAGTTGCAAATAGAGATCTATGTTTATACAATAATTTATGTTTCTAATAATGCCACTTATATGAACAACATATTTCTTTAAAACTGGATAATAAACTATATGCTAAGACCGTAGCAGGCCAGTGGCACACTAGTCTCTGCATTTTTAATCAAATGTGGCTCTAGGGGCTAAGCGTTACCATCCTGATCTTACATCCTTTCATTGTTGCGCAGGGGCAGAGGCATGGCGGTGTGAAGTCACCTGAAATCATAAAGGGAAAGTCTAAAGCAATATAACTTAGCCTGTTAGCTGACTGAATCTTTCATTTCTATGTCTTTGCATCACAGGAAGGAAAATATAAAGAAACTGTCATTTGGAAATGAATGACCTTTGCACTACTATAATAAAAGCAGTCTTTTGGAATCATTCCAGACAAAAGATGCTGCATAAAGGTATGATTATTATTAGTGGTTTTCAGTTACAGTGACACTACTTTGGAGCTACAGAAAAATGGAAAGAATTAGAATATTGGTGAACTAGCCTCAAAAAATCAGTTTAGGACTTACTATTTTTCAAATCCAAGCATGTTTAGACCATGGATATACTCTTAAAACAAATTGTAAAATAATTACATTGTAATTCATTATTCTGTAGACCTACATGCATCAGGAAGGGAAAAAGATTAATCATTTTGAAATTGAATACATGATTTGCTTAAGTTTCTATATTAAAAATGATAATAATAAAATAAAAATTACAGTGCCCTGTCTTACTGCACAGAAATAACCTTTGAATTCTAGGCCTAAACTGCATCTTCACAAAGTTACAGTGGCATAAGCTCATTCAGCTATAAAGTTTAGTTTCTTTTTTTATTTACAGATTTTATACTAATTGCAAATTAGTACCATTAGTACTGTTTGTTATTATTTGGCAGAGCTGGTTGAAAATAGTTTGAACAGGAGAAATCTTTCTTCAGAAACCTCAATTCTGATGACATTTTATTTAAAAAAAAAAAAAAGAGGAAGAACAAATGCTGATTTTGAAATACTTCACTTGATGTTTCTGTAGTAAACAGTGCTTTTTTTATTCAGTTTTTAGTTTCACAGCCAATGAGGCAAGTTAGGTCTTGAGAATAAGTAAATTTATAGAATTGAACTGGAGGTGATAGCAAAGACTGTTGGAAGTGCAGAATCCACATTAATATGTCCTGTTAGTTAGGAAAAATGACAATATAAATAAGTGAGAGGGTAAACTAGGGGAGGGTTCAGGTTGAATGTCCTTCACTAAAAGGTGGTCAGGCACTGGAACAGGCTCCCCAGGGCAGTGGTCACAGTATTGAGCCTGCTGGAGTTCAAGGAGCTTTTGGACAAGCATTTGGACATCTCTCAGACATATGGTCTGATTTTTGGGTGGTCCTGTGCAGAGCCAGGGGTTGGACTCAATGGTCTTTGTGGGTCACTTCCAGCTCAGCATATTCCTTGATTCTATGATTTTAATTATTATTATTATTATTTTTTGTTAAGTAAAGTAAAAAAACAAGTGTTTTTTCTTATTGTTTGTTTGTTTTATATAATATCTCAGGACAGTACTTTTATAGCTGAAGGACTAGAGTAACGCTAAAGAAATGGGACCTCCATGCATGTTGCTTCTAGAAATTTCCTCTCTGTCTGACCTAGTGTTATTTTATTGTAGTGCACAGGAGCTCAGTCTGTGCAATGGATGTGGGGATGTGGTACCTCTTTTTTTTTTTCTTTTTTCCCTCAGCTTCTCATTGAAAAACAGATTTTTCTATTTATTTATTTTCCTAAATCTTTTAGTGACTATATAAGAATTCTTCACAGTTTCCAAATCTCTGTAGCTCATCTACATCTTCATCCTCTATCTAAATAACCTTAAATCTTAGCTTATAAGTTTTTTAAAAGCAGGATTGTCTCTTGGAATCTCCAGATTTTACCCCAGAGCAAACAACACAGACGTAAATTCAGTTGTTACTGAGTTACTATTCAGTCCTTCCTGGCAAGTAACCATTTGAACAGTTCCGTGGGGTAGTATCTACTGATCTCCCATACCCCACACAGACATAATTCAGATCACTTTTATTTCTTTCCTGCTAGATTTCTTCTGTTCTTTCCCAGCTTTGTTCTCTTCTGCTTTGTTCCCCAACTAATAATATGAAATCTGCTTAGAGAAAATAAAATCAATTGGTCAGAAAATGATTCTTGGTTTGTTTAATGCTTCAGGTAAGCCCAGGAAGTTTCTAAACTTATAGCCTCAAATTTTTTCATTTCTACTTCTACCACCTCCTCATTCCTCTTCACATAGAATATTGTCTATTTCATTCATTACAGTTTCAGAAAGTTTTGCAGAAGTAAATAGCACCTGTGTAACTGAGCTAATAATGTCAGCAAGTGAAAGGTATTAATACACCAATTAGCAAAGATAGTTTATGGGAAATACAAAGTAATGGAAGTTCAGAAATAAAATGACTTATTGTGTTTCAGCAGTATGCCTTCCACCATAAAATAGGTTACAGTTTGGAAGGGTGAAAGAAGACCAAACACATGGTTTTGGATTGAATTCCTGCCCTAATAATTGTTATCCTATGTTACTGAAAATTATCCATGACTGGAGATAACCATACGTGTAGTTTTTCCATTATTTTTCCTCTCTCCTGTGGATGACACTTCGTTACTGGAAGCCTATTCCCTTTTTTCCCTTTGCCTCATAATTCAGATTCTTGGCACACCATGTTGAATTTTATGGTTAAGGGTAAAGCAAATCATTCACAGCTGTCTGTTGGTTAGGTGTGCTTTGTGCTTAAAAACCAGTCATGTTGGTGTTGCTTCAACCCAAAATCAAGTGTTCCCAAGACTCTGACCTAAACATGCCAATTTTCATACCCAATTTTCTTCTTCCTTTACTATTTTGAATGTGTGGCTGACACTTTACAGATGGTATTGGCCAAACATTGGTTTCTGGAGCCAAAATAGATCTGAATTAGTAGTCAGAAGATACTGCCCCAATGGGAGCATTAGTTTAATTTTCCATTATTGTACTCTTTCTTCAGTAATAAAGACTTTAATTTCCAATCAAGGTAATATCCATAGCAAAGGATTTGAATT
Source organism: Anas platyrhynchos (assembly GCF_047663525.1). Classification (NCBI taxonomy): domain Eukaryota; kingdom Metazoa; phylum Chordata; class Aves; order Anseriformes; family Anatidae; genus Anas; species Anas platyrhynchos. The sequence continues at coordinate 8,912,657 of NC_092587.1, forward strand.
AATGGTAATAAACATTTGGACTGGTGAGCTTGAAATGGGTAGTTGTAAATCCTTGGGCTTTACAGTTTGAAATTCAACCAGCAGCACATATTTAGACAGACTGTTTTTTTTTTTTTTTTTTTTTTTTCCTCCTTGTGTTGGCAAATTGTAAGCTCTGTTTTTAAGCAGGGATAAAGTAGAACTTCTACCTAACATCTACAAATCATGATGTAGACACCTGCCTAAGTGCTGAAACGTCCATTTGGATTTACACAACCAGCATTTATTTATTTCATTGTTGAACTTTAATAAAGATATTCCAGTTTGTCTTTTCTTCCTTGTTCAGTGGAGCTGTCAGGTTCACAATTCCTCATTTCTCTGCCCAAAAGTCAACACCAGGAAGCAATAAAGCTGCCTGGGGTTCTTCTAATTTGTGTTGTTTGGCAAAACACCCTAGTGTTCAGGATGCCAGCTGAGCATTGCCAGCTTATACTGTGGCTAGAGCCATTATGAAATAAAGCCTACTCTGAGACTGGCTAACTCAGATGCTATGCATGCTTTAGAATGTGAACTGGCAGAAGTCTACCAAGATTTATAGCTAATATCTACTGCCTTGACACAGTTTGGAAAGTGCAAAGAGAATATAAAAAGCCAGAAAACACCCTTCGCAGTCAATGAAATGAGGTCTTGTTCACTGTTTCTTGATGGCTCCTGGTAAAGCTTACTTAGATTACAAGCTTAATGATGAGCTCTAGGATTTGCTTGAAACTGTCAGCTCTGCCAGCATGGTCGGGGACATAACAGTGAACTTGTGGTCTCTCTGGTTCTCACATCATCTGGAGTTACAAAGATTCTTCATATGAAACTAAGCTGCTCAAGGTATATGAACCAGAAAACATATCTGGGTCATACACTCCTTGTGTCTCTGAAAAGATCAAATTCCAGGAGGCTTATAAACAACTGAGAATGATCAAATTTCTTCTCTTTTGGACACTTTGACTCTCAGTTAACTGAAGTGAATGAGGATACTTTCAGGCATCTTACAAGTGTCTAAATAAAGTGCAGAACTCACTGTCTGGTGTGCTGATTCTCAAGTCATTCAGTCTGTAAAGTACTGCATGCAGAAACTAAGTGATTGATGGTAAATGTGTTGCTAAGCTCTTCTGCTCATTAAAAAATAAAAATAAAATTTGCAGTAGTAAGTATTTATTAACAGTATTAATTTTGATATACAACATATAAGAAACACAGAATTAGTACTACAGGAAAAAAAAATACCTTTGTATATGGAGTGAGATGAAAGATGCATATCACTATAGGACTATACCTACTAATTTTCTCAAAGATACCTTTTGTCATGGCTTTTCAGTAGCTGCTTTTAAAGCAAATAAATCACTTGGAAAAAAACCTTAAGATTATCCCACTCCTCCCTCTATATATGTTTAGCTTGCATCAAGGAAGGCTTCAGTGGATTTCTTAGACAATAAACTCTTCTGTTGGCCATGATTTAGAAAACCATCCTTTTATTTGGCAAAGCACATTTCAAATATGCTATGGTCTTCAAGATGGTGACATCCTGCTTTTCTTCCTCAGTAGACTCCTGACCTCTTAATGCCTGACAAGCTCTTTTCCTTTCACGGATATAAGCATCTTGCTTTAGACCATAAAGTGTAGAATATTCTAAACAGATGGACGTAGCATTATAACGGTCTGCTGAAGATTACAATTATTTTACATTTCTTGAGATGTAGTCTCATTCAATTGCATTGGTAAATATCTCCCAATTTCATCTGAATTTTGGTTATTCGCAACACAGTAAAGAGAAACAGAATCTGGCTGTTTATATTTTAGTTAACTATGGAAATATTGTGAAAAAGAAGGAAATAATAGATTTGTAAAAAAGTTGCCAAAGTCAATATTGGAGAAAAATGTTGAACTAAGTAAAAAAAAAATATGTATATATATATATATATATATATATATAAATATATATATATTGAAACCTAATTTTTAAGGCATAGCATTCACAGGAATATTTTGAGGTGGTAGTAGCTTTAAGGATTTTCAGACTAGTGGTTCTTAAATATAAATATATATGCCAAAGTTATTACATATAATTTGTTTGAAAAAAAAAAAAAAGTCATGTTATCTCTCTTGCAAAATAAATAATTCATAGAAAATAGGACAGAAATTATTGTGTATATATGTCAAGTATGAGACTGTTGTCAAGTCAGTGGAAACTTGGTCTCAATGTGGCATTTCCCCACTTGGTGTTTGACCACAAGATCAAACAGGTCCACTAAGCATTGTAGAGTGAATCTCATGCTTCTTTTCCTCGTAAGTCAAAACAAAGTAGAGTAACAATGAAATGTTGCTTTGAAGCATTTTATCTGCCACCCTTGTGGATCAGGACCACTGAGAAAAATTTTCTTTCCAGACTGCACTCATAGTGAAAGCATTTATCTTCAAAACATGATCATAAAAGGTGGCATCAGCAGTGCTCCTGTCCTGGCTAAACTTGGTTAACCAGCTGTTTAGTTGCAGACTTTTGAGATCAGATAAGATTAAAGGTGCGTAAAAATGTAACTAGGGAAATCAGTTTCTAAAATATTTTATTGTAATCTATTTCATATATTGACTCAAGGATATAAATATTAATAGAATATCATCAAGAATTTATTATTTTATTAATGTATTATTTATTCATAAGAAATATTAAGAATATTAGTAAGAGTTGGTCATTGGTAATCAGGTTAGGAAAAAGCTTTGCTCTACATTTTCTATCTCAGTTAAACAAATTGTTGAGTTATAGGGATAGATCAGAAGAAAGTACATCAGTGAACTTCTTTAATCATCATTAGAGAAATTAGCTCTTCAGACTAACAGGACATGAATATATGATTTTCCCTCTTTCTTTATTTCTTTTTAAAAGCTCAGTAGGTATGGCAGTGTTTCTGACTGCCCACAACTGGAACTGAGGTTTGATACTACAAATTTAGTGACACTTAAGAAAGAAATATTCAGGCTCTTCCAGAATTCAGCCAAATTGAACATGGGTGTTAAAGCTTACATTTTCATAAATTCTAACAGTGATTTGTATTTTTATACTAAAGAAATATAATTTATAGGATATCAGTGCAGTTATCGAGAAAAGAAAGAAATATTAATTGCTGCACACATGAAAAGTTATGTTGGGGCTATTGAAAAACAAATACTTCTTTGGAGAATATGCTGGCCCAGCCCTCAGCTGATTCACAACATTTTACTACTGCCATAAATATGGTGATGCAAAACATACAAAAGTTCAAAGAACAGCTGCATGTTTCTGATCTGATCCAGCAATGTGATAAAGGCAGTCAACAATCAAAGTGAATGAAAGATGGTTAGTATATTCGGCAGGACTTGCTCATATTTTTAAAGTATCAGACTCAAAGTAAATAACTATTATGAAGTTGCTATAATAGGGAACTTCCATAACTGTTACATCTCTGTAAACAGCAGAGTGAATGGCAGAGCATAAAGCTAACAAATGTTTTACATTAAAGTTTCAGAATCAATAACATTTTTAAGATGTTATCAAACAAAGCATTCAGTGTTGAAAATAACAGCCTCAGCTAGAGTATTTATTCAGTAATGCAGCTGCAGAGCCAAAGTTCCTATTGTTCCTTAATGTTTATATTGCACTGTAATGAGAAGATGGTCAGTAGAAATTGGAATTAATTGCAGATGAACTTAGAAGGAATTAAAGTTATACACTCCAGTCCAGTAATGTCCCTTTTCTGTTTTGAGGTGTGAAGTGTGGAATACAAACTTCTTACTTAGAGCTCTTAAGGGAAAAGGGAGATAATTCCATGTCAAGGTTGCATGGCTCTTAATGAAAAACTGAAGTGTAGGTGACACGTACCCTCATTGGCTATCAGCTGCAAATATCTGATATTGTCAGATTAGTGAAGCATTGCTGCTTCAGTCCTCAAAAGGGAAAAAAAAAAAAAAGAAAAAAAAAAGTTTTCCACCTGTTGAAAAGAGTTGATGGAATAAGATTGATTAGAAGCAGAGAATATTGTCAGCTTCCCATGACAAAGAGAGCTTAGATGATCTCAATATCAGATTATTTCCACATCTATATGAATTAGAACTCTACCTGCAAAGGCATAAAAGATTAACCTTGTACTCTGTACAGAGACAAAACTATAAACTATGTGTGGAATCATTTGTGGTGGAATTCCAGATTTAGACACTTAAGTGTAGATGTTTCATGGTGTCTTTTATAGATGTAGCCATATATTTCCAAGATATCTAAACTCCCTTTGTAGTCAATTTATACCTTGTTGATTCAGTTAGAAGAGCCTAAAGAAAAATAAAGTTCTGAAGACACAAAGTATCTTACCTTACATTAAACATTTCTTCACTATTTAATTCCCAAACCTTATCTAGTTTGTTAAAAATATAGAAGCTACTGTAGCATAAAACACTACTGTTCTATTTGTATTGTCTGCTTTGATAATTCTATTTTCTCTCTACATTCTCTCTTTTTTAACAGAATGGTGATTTTCTTTAAAAAGAAAATGGGATTTATTATTATTATTATTATTATTATTATTATTATTATTATTATTATTATAGCTGTAATCAGGAAAATCATTATAATATTTGGAAAAATTCATTCAATTATTTTTAATTTATGATTGACACACACACACATAATAACAATAAATCCATCCTTTCTGTTAATCTGCTTAATATTCAGTCTTTTTTTTTTCCTTAGAATCTTGGAATCATAGAATATCCTGAGTTGGAAGGGACTCACCATGATCACTGGGTCCAACTCCTGGCTCCACACAGGACCGCCCAAGAATCAGGACATGTGTCTGAAAGTGTTGTCCAAACACTTTTTGAACTCTGGCAGGCTCAATGCCGTGACCAATGCCCTGGGGAGCCTGCTCCAGTGCCGGACCACCCTCACAAACCACTTGAACTTTTTCCTAACATCCTTCCCATCCCAGCTCCATGCTGTTCCCTTGGGTCCTGTCACTGTCCCCAGACAGCAGAGCTCTGTTTTCCTTGTGAGTAAGCTGCAGGCTGCCATGAGGCCTCCCCTCAGACTCCTCTTCTCTGGGCTGAACAAACCAAGGGACCTGAGCTGCTCTAGAGTGTCTTGCCTTCTAGACCCTTGTAGCCATCTTTAATATCTACCCATGTAGATCTCTGTAGCCATCCTTTGTAGCCAGCCATACAGTTAGCCCTCCTGACTGCCAGGGCACACTCTTGGCTCATGTTCAACTTGCTGTTGACCAAAACCTGTTGACCAAATGACTTTTCTTTGGAGCTGCTCTCCAGATTCTCATCCCTCAGTCTGTACGTATATCCAGAGCTTCCCTTTCCCAGGTGCAGAATCCAGCACTTGCTCTCCTTAAACTTTATATTGTTGGTGATTATCCAGCCCTTGAATTTGTCAAGATCTCTGAGAGGCTTCTCTACCCTTGACAGAGTCAATAGCTCCTTACAGTTTAGTGTCCTTATTTCCTGTTTCCTTTCTTCCTTTTTCCCTTCCCTCTGCAATTTTTATTTTTATTTTTATTTTTTTTAATTATTTCTTTTTCTTTTGGAAAAAATAGAAGGTTTATGCAGACATTAGTTTCTAATAGTCTAGTAATCCTTCTGCAAAACACTAACATCTGAACCTATATTGAAAAGTTCCTTGTCTAATTAAAACACATGGATACAACCATTAAAATGTAGTCAAATTAAATGGTTAACTAAATGATTGTCCCCCTTACTCGGCTCTGATGAGGCTGAACCTCGAGCACTGTGTTCAGCTTTGGTCCCTTTTCTACAAGAAGGACATGGAGGTACTCAAGCAAGTCCAGAGAAGGGCAACAAAGCTGGTGAGGGGTCTGGAGAATGAGTCTTACGAGGAGCTGCTGAGGGAGCTGGGTTTGTTCAGCCTGGAGAAAGGAGGCTCCTTATCACACTCTACAGATACCTTAAAGGACGCTGTAGTGAGGCAGGGGTTGGTCTATTCTCCCATGTGCCTGGTGACAGGACGAGGGGTAATGGGCTAAAGTTGTGCCAGGGCTGTTTTAGGTTGGATATTAGAAAGAACTTCTTTACCGAGAGGATTGTTAGGCATTGAAATGGGCTGCCCAGGGAAGTGGTTGAGTCACCATCCCTGGAGGTCTTTAAAAGATGTGTAGATGTAGAGCTTAGTGATATGGTTTAGTTGAGGACTTGTTAGTGTTAGGTCAGAGGTTGGACTAGGTGATCTTGGAGGTCTCTTCCAACCTAGATGATTCTGTGATTCTGAGATATTAATGGTGTTCCTTGTCCTGGAGTTAATAAACAGGAAATAGTGTAAAAGACAGTAAGTGAGAAAGAGCTATGTTCTAAGACAGAATGGCTTAGACTGAAATTTGAAAACTACCAAAATGTTTCTCTGTGGAATCCAATTTAAAATTTTGGAACAACGAGCATTTTGAAGTGCTTAATATTGTTATTTCTAAGATTCTCAGAATGTTGCAACATTTTCTTTTCATGTTTCTCAACTCTGATGCTTACACCATTTAATCAAAGAATGGATAGAGAAAGAAAAACTCATGATCAAAGTTACATTGATCCATCTTCATTTCTCTCCATTTTTATCTAGATGATACTTAGATCAGGGACTTACTGTTTGTCATTAGCGTTACTAAGGAATATAACTTTTTCCTGACAGTAAAGGATGAGGTTCAGAAAACTGCAGTGTCTAAAAGATCTGTTAATTTCCTTAATTAAATTCCATCTGTCTTTAAAAGGTTACAGTATCTCTTTATTTACAGAATAGCTTATCAATTCAGCTATTTTTTTTTCCTTTAGCTTGTCAGAAGCAGTTAAAGTTGATACAGTTTGACATCTTGCCCAGACTGCATCAAACCACAAACCTGAGAATAGAACTTGGCCATTAACAATTTAATCGCCTGTTGCAATACTTCTTTTCCACATCAGCAGTGTCACACTTGATAACGGTGTGATTTTTACCTTTACTCAATGAGATGAGACAATATATTTTACATGTTATAGTTTCTAAAGTGCCTCAAAACCATAACAAGTCAGAAGTTTCATTTTTTTAGTGCTGGATATTTGAAAATGTCAGAATCCATAAGTATACTGGAGGTGAGATTTGGTTAAAAAGCAATGATTTTGTCTGAGAAGTAGACATGAAAGCCTTGATTCAGTACAGTAAATAACATATGCCTAGTCTGAAGAATATGAAAGCCATTGACATTGGTGGGAATTGGTTTTCATACAAGATAGGCACATGATAAAATACTTTTGTGACTAAATCTTAAGCTTCTATTCCTATTGTGGTTCTGGTGAATGCCAGTAAAGCCAATAAACCCATTTCATTGATTTCAGCAAGCTTTGACTCTTACATTATAGTTAAAAAAGTGAAAATTTGAATCCTCCCCCTCTCCATCCTCCTCCTCCCAAACAAACAAACAAACAAAAACCCAGATGGCATAAATATGTGTTTTTTGTTTGTTTGTTTGTTTTTAGCAATCCAACAATGTTAAGATGGAGAAAAAAAATATCTGGAGAGACCCCTCAATATTTTATTAGTGTTTAATGTAGTCATGGTATAGTAGGCAATTGTGTGGATTTTTTCTGTCTCCTAAGGGTATTCTTTTTTCTCTGATGATACTTATGGGAAACTTTTACAGATCATTGGTAATCCACCACAGTCTATTTTACCCAAACATATTCAAGTGCTCAAAATTAATTTTACAAAAAATGAAACTGATGTAGTCTGAAGGATTTCATATCTCTGTATTACTTGATTCAATTTCCACAGACTGGCATCTGATCTTGGTTACGCCTCTATAAATTTACAATATTTAGTTATTTTAGTGGAATTCTTGCCAGTTTATATTGTTCTAAGAGCCCACTAGAAACAAATCTAAAAATAAGTAACTTTTGTTATCTTGTAACATGGGAAAAGTTTTAAATTTCTTTTTTTTTTTTTTTTAGGTACACTCCAAAAATTCTATTCCTTACTTACCACTATTGATGATACTGACTGATTCAGCGTCCTTAGCTACTATAGCAACACATGTAGAGTTATACATGTAGAGTTATAGCTACAGCTGTAGAGTAATTAAGGCTGGCTGATAATGTAGTTCTTGGTGTCTCTTTTTACATCAATATAAAATCTTTTAAGAAATTTTGTTCTGGCTTCTGCTGAGTGAGCACCTCACTTATCAAATAACTTCTTCAAAAAGTCTAGCCAAAGTGCTAATATATATTTGGGGAAGTAAGTTTTCTTTCTTCCTCAAACTGTAGTTTTCCATGTAAATTTATAATGTAGACTTTCTAGAAGAAACTAGAAAGATACTAAATTTACCTGAGAAATAATAATAGAGTGTAAATTGGAGTACTTGATTTACTTGATTTATGATATTATTATTATTATTATTATTATTATTTATTATTATTTATTATTATTATTTATTATTTTTAATGATACTGCTGAAGTTCAATCCATGCATTCTTCAGCACATTACTGATCTTGTTTTTGGTAGAGGCAGGAAAAGTCCACTTTAGAAAATCTGAAATGATCACTGTAAGGTCATTGCTATGGTTGTGAGTGACAATGTAGCAGGGCATGTTTGTTTCCAAGTTTCCTTGTGTTTTACAGGATTGCAGGGTGTGTTAAAGGAAAGCTTGGGTGTGGTACTTAGGGACATAGTTTAGTGGGTAATATTGGAGGTAGGGGGACAGTTGGACTAGATGATCTTGGAGGTCTTTTCCAACATTTATGCTTCTATAATTCTTCTGTTTGTAGTCAAGCTTTGAATACTTTTCTTGTCTTCTTAAACACTGAAGTAGTAGTCATAGTTATTAGTATATAGTGTAGACAGTAGAAGACATAGTATATAGCGGAATTAACACCCCCAAGAGATAAAATAATCCTGGACTATCTTTATTAAACAACTAAGGTCTAAGGTCAGGATTTCTTGCAGTAATTTCTTCACAAACACATTTAGCAACTTACAAAATATGCATCACTATCTGTGCAAAAACATGTACTGGATCAAGGTGTAGAAACATTTTGTTAGCTTACACTTCTACAGCCTTTCAAATGAGTTATTAAGGTAACATTGCAAAGCCATGTGTCTCTGTACATGAAAGACTCAGTTCTAGATAAAAGTCTAAAATCAGTACCTGACCCCATAGACTCACAAATAGGAGATACAAAGTAGCAGACCAGAATTAGATTAAAATTATTTATTTTATTCACTTCTTCAAGCACCTTTTCCTCATCCCAAGAAAATCGTATCAAACTTTCCCAAAAATCAGCAGCCTGCCTTTAACTGTATAGGATAGTTCAAATCGGCTGAGAAATCTGTGAAGCTTCAATTTAAAGGTTTTTGTCTGCTTGCCTTTTGAAGCTATTTTGTTTTTGTTTTAGACCCAATGTTATTTGTTCTTAATTTCTGTTTGAAAAAAAAAAAAAAGGGAAAAAAAAAAAAACATAATTCAGCATGTACATGCTGTAAATATATGGATAATGTGCCTGTAAAAGACAATCAGAAACATACAGTGCAGTTCTGTCTTTTCTGGGTAATTACATTGGTTGTTCACTATGAACCCAATGAGTACAATATGAGTTCAATAACTCTTCACAAATTTGAACCTTGTTTTACAACTCCATTTTGCATAAAAGCCAGTAGATGACGTTCAAGAGTGTTGCACAGCTGATGGGTTCTGCAGGACCAATAAAATAGGATTCATACTTTAGACGTATTTCTCTGACAGTGCATTCCATTAAGACTTAGCAAATTTGATCCTCATTTTACAACTTAGTTCTGTATAACAGCCAGAAGCCTTATCCTAAAATGTGCTGAGTACTCTTAGCATGTTTGGATTCGTACAATTCTGCCTTTATAGAACCTTGAAAAGATTGTAGAGATGTTATGTTTGGATGTCAAAGGGGATTTGCATATTAGCTACAAAAGAGCAACACCTCAACAGTCTTAGGAGAAACAGACAATATGATGTATCTCCTCTTGTATAAACAGTGACATCTCAAGTTACCATTAGTATTCCCTAATATGCAACTAAGTTAAAGGTTATCATCTGCTGCAGATTTAATGGATTGCATTAGAGTTACAGCAAATGACCCTTGCAGCTCCTTTAAACTTGATCGATCACAATGTAATTGTCATGGCGGGCTAGCAATTAATTTTCATTAGTCAGGGAAGTCATTAATGCTTGCAGTTAGGGAAAATGACTATTAGATTGAAGTAGAAGTGATTCAATCATTTTTTACAATTAAAAAAGTTGGCATAATTTGCTAGTTCCATACGTGCAGAAGAATATTATTGCAGTTCTATTACCATGTGCTATTCCTGCTGTGAGGCACTGGTTCGAACCAAGGGTTGAATATGGCACTCTTCATACTGAAAGAGAAGGCATTTTTTACAAAATTTCTATTTGGAATATTATTTGGGAATAATGATGGAATGCCCCCTCATTTTTATTTTTTTTTCCTATTGCCTTTAAATCTATGCTGGAATTTAATGCTATGGTGAAAGGCATATTTCCTCATGTCAAAGTGCTATTTGTTTTTCCTTTGACACACAGTGCCTGTTTACTGAATAAGAGAAGAATTGAAAGACCTCTGGATCATTCAGCTGCCTTGGTAAATAGTAAATTGCCTGGCAATGACAGTTAGATGTGATATTGCTCCCTGATATCACAGTTGGTATAACAATGCTGTTCATTCATCCAGCACATTTCATATAAGAATTTTAAAATATTTTTTCAAACAACTCCATCTCAATAAGTCCTAATCAAACACAGAAGTCAAACTGAAACAGAAAACCAAATACCTTATACTCCAAGGTATATGGAATCCTCATAAATGCCTAGTCTTGTCCAATTTCCATTCCCAATTAATTAGTTAATTCGTTGGTATTGTTTTCAAGTATTCTTGGTGTTGGGATGCACTCTGTTGAGACACTTTTTTTTTTTTTTTAACCTAAGAGAATATTCTGTTTCAGCAAGTCATCTTTAATACCTCTGTAAATGTGCTTTTAATGAATTTAAGTAAAACAATACAAAACTATCTAGGTCTTATTTTGTCCCTGTGAGACTAAATGTCACCTGCATTTTAGGTACTTAATAAACTACAGTTCTTTAATACATAAAGCCATCGTTTGTAAAGTAAATGCTAGAAAGCAGTGTTCTTTGAATGTTGTCACAAAATAGTCCATCTCAGTTTAGGTTAATAAGTTAGGTGGAAATGAAGCAGCAATACAGTCTCTCAAAAACATTTTATATTTTTCCTTGGCTAAAGGAATTTAGGCATTACAGTGAGCAACTTACTTAAAGTGTATATGTTTAAAACATGCAAAGGTTGGGTGAATTGCCTCTTCTCATGATGACTAAAATATATTGAAGAAAATATATTAATACTGTTTATTATACTAAGATTTTGGAAAGTTTAATGGTCAGCATGAAAATACTACATTCTCAAATGTTCCTGAGGGAATATGCATGGGAAAGAAAAAGTTTTAGGCTTCAAAAGTTAAATAAAATTTTGGAAAGTTACTGACAAGATAACTTTTTTTTTTTTTTTTTTTTTTTTTTTTAAGGATGTTAATGTGAATCAGGTATATAGGTGTGAAAGAACATCGGAGATGAAGCATTAGAGACTGACCACTATCCCCATTCTCCTGTTCCCCTGTGATGCTCGGGGGAAGTGGGTGGATGAAGAAAAGGTGTTTTTATTTTATTTATTTTATTTTATTTTATTTTATTTTATTTTATTTTATTTTATTTTATTTATTTTATTTTATTTTATTTTATTTTATTTTATTTTATTTATTTTATTTTATTTTATTTATTTATTTATTTATTTTGATTGTTTCTCACTTCTCTAGCTTGTTAGTGATAAGCAATAAATTAATCTCCCTACACTGAGTCTGTTTTGCCCATCATGATAATTGTTGAGTTATCTCCTTGTCCTTCTCTCAATCCTTGAACCCTTTTCATCATATTTTCTCCCCCTTTCCCTTTGAGGAGGGGGAGTGGTTGTGGAAAACCACCACACCTTTGTACATGGCACTGGTGAGACGACAAATCAAATGCTGTGTTCAGTTTTTATCCAAGAAGGATATTGAGTTCCTCAAGCATATACAGAGAAGAGCAGCAAAGCTGGTGAAAGGACTAGAGAACAAGACTTGTGAGGAGCAACTGAAGGAGTTGAGTTTGTTTAGTCTGGAGAAGAGGAGGCTGAGGGGAGATCTCATCACTGTCTACAATTATCTGAAAGGAGGTTGCAGCAAAGAGGGTGTTGGTCTGTTTTCTCAGGTGACAATTAGTAGGATGAGTAAAAAGTCTGAAGTTGTGATAGGGGAAGTTTATATTGGATATTAGGAAGAATTTCTTCATGGAGAGGGTGGACAAGCATTGGAATGAACTATCAAGGGACTTGGAGTCTCTGTCCATGGAGGTGGAAAAGAGACATGGACGTGACACTAAGGGACATGATTTAGTGATGGAACTTGGTAGGTCAGGTTGGTGGTTGGACTTGATGATCTTTAAGGCTTTTTCCAACCTTTTGATTCTATGATACTATTAGTTAATTTTAACATCATCTTTTGACCTCTCCACTGATCTTACAGGAAATTGGATGACTAGCTCAAACCTAGATATTTGTATCACGAGTGTTTAGACCTATATGAACAGCCCCTCTAGTGGTGTTTATAAAAATCATCTGAGCCTGAAACACAATTTCAAAAGTTACCAACACTCAGATGCCAAAAAATCATTGAAGTGATTTACTCAATTCAAGCTTGGAAGTCATTTTAAAAATGTTACCCCTTGTTATAAAATATTTACTTTCTCACTTGGAAGATTTCCAATAGCACTTTCGTCGCATAAGATATATTGTTCTGCAGTTTGATGAATTGCTTTTTTTATAAAACAAAAATGCATTCAAGATGTCTTTGTGATAGTCTAATCCTATTTTCAGGTATGTGACTATCTAGAAGAATATTAGTTTGGATCTGAATCAAGATCCTCTCTCAAGTGGTCAACATTTAGCACTTCCTTTAGACAGTGAAGTTCAGCTGTTCTGAAATTACAATATTTAAGAACCTGAGCTTTCTTAAGCTATTAAATACTCAATTCGTACATTATATGACTAGACATTTAAGTTATTTGGAAAAAAACTACACTTCCACTCTTTTAGATGATGCTTTAATGACAGTTGCCAAGTAGCAATGGAAAGTTATAAGGATGAATAGAACTGTATTCTTTGGCACTGATGGGCTGTTCAAATGGGCTCATGTTTTCCACCTCCATATATTCATCAGCTTGAGTATTTTTCTGCTACAAGATTGAATAGTGTAAGTCAGACTTCCTCTTGACTTTCATCTGTCTCTCAGAACAGAATCCTCCTCATTATGCACATTTTGAGTCAAAACACTTGTGGTTTTTTAAATAAAACTCATGGGATGAAACCTGGCATTTTCATGCAAAGTATTATATGGTATGCATTAATGGTAAAGCAGTAATCAAAAGTTTCTGTGGGAGCTAGTGAAGGCAGACTTTTCGACTGGGTAAATCCTATTCTATTAAAATGAATGATTTTATTTATTTATTTATTTGAGATGAAGCACAATACAAGTTGCCATAAATCATATTTCATAGAATTAAAAAAAAAAAAAAAGGAATGAGTACAAAACCTTTTTCTTCTCACCTTGCTTTTTTACTCTTACTGTTTTTATTTTTACTTGAAAAATGTCTTCTTGTACTACTGAACTGTCTTTACAGAACTGCATTCACAATAACAAGCCTTTGCTGTTGTTGTTGCCCTGGCTAAAGGTGCCATTTCTATTCTTTAATTCTCTTTAATGTTGATATTTGAAAGGAAATACCACAAGCTATAGGAAACTTGTTACAGGGGAAAGAATATACCAGAAATAGCCTACAAGTAGCTCTCTTTTGCTTTCTAAAGATATAAAAAGCCTAGGAATCTAGGAGTGGATCTACGACTAGGACTTTTGAGTTTTTCAGAGCAGATTGCTACACTCAGTTCTCATGTGTTAGACACAGAAATCAAGGACACAGCCTGGGGTTCAGCCATAAGATGCTGTACAATATTGTGAGGTTGATGTCTAATTTTACCAAAGATTAGATAATCAGGAAAACAACACCAAGAATGCTGGAAACATATATTACTCATAAATAAGTGTATAGCAGTACAGAAGGAAAGAATCTTACCTGAAGGAAAGAATCTTATCTAAATGATCCTGAACTAAAGAATCATTTAGGTGGGAAAAGGCCTTCAAGATCATTAAGTAAAACTGGTCAAGAAGTTAGGTGGCGTTTTGTATCTGTTGTTGGCACCTATACTAATAAGAGAAAAATGTATTTTCTCTTATAAGAGAAAGACACCTAGCTGTCTTTCTCTTGCTTACAATACCACTCTTAAATCATAGTAAGTAAACTTTTGGAGTATGTTTCTTGAATAGAACTGAACAGAACATCTTGAGTTGGAAGGGGCAAGGGTCATAGAGTCAAACTCTTGCCACCATATAGGACTACCTAAAAGTAAAACCATATATCTATGGTTGTCCAGAAGTTTCTTGAACTCTGGCAGACTTGATGTCATGACTACTTCCCATGGAAGCCTGTTCCAGTGCCAACGAAAATTGAATTAGAAAAGGTTATTTTTGGAACATTAACTCTTCTCCTCTGAAGAAGAAACCACTTTTTAAACCAGAAGAAACCACAAAAAAAAAAAAAAAAACTTTTAAAATTATATTTTCTCACCGAAATCATAGGAATAGGAATGGGATTATTATGATTTTAATTACATTAGTTTTATTCAAAAATAGCTAATTATGCCTCCTCATTAATGCATGACTTCAATGCTTAGTTGTCATTGATATTCAAAAGAAGTAAACTTTCTATTTTTCTATTTTCTATTCTTTCTTTTTTTCTATTCAAAATTTTTCTATTCAAAATTCATTAATAAGGTCACATTTTGAGTCAGTCTCCTCTCTTTTTATAAAGTTTCAGTTCAGCAATATTTTCTTTTGCTGTTCAGATCTTGCAGAGAATGGATACTGTGAATATAGTTTTCAATTTACTGACAATGTCTGTATTTTCATAGAGCTGCTCTACTGAAATAATCTTTCATTCCTTGTGTGCTGTACTAGTCTTGAATCTTGGGATGCTGAAACTTTTGTTTATGACTGTATACACAGAAAATTTATTTTAAAAGTACCGTGTAAAGTTAAACATTTGGAAAGCATAATTAATTTGCAACTTTAATTTGTCCCCCTTTTTGCGTATGCATTATCACAGTCTTTAGTTCCATGCAACTCTGAACAGTGATCCTTAATTTAAAGCTCTACTTGTATAACTCTTTTTTCATCTTCATTATCTTCAATTCTTATTACAAATGTATTCAGCTTATTCCAGAAGTTCATATATGATACTTCTGATGTTTTAATGTTTCACAAATAATAATTTCCTTTAAGAGTCTTTGAGATTAAAAAATGATATTTTCCATATGTTTAAGATCAGAAGGGCAAGGATGGAGAGATTAAAGGTCAAACAAATTTGCTAACATGAAATGGACAGTTTGAGACACACATGGCTTATTTTTTTTCTTTTTTTTTAAGTATATAACAGCATGTAAAAAAAAAATCTCCACTTTGCATTGCAGTTTTGAAGCTTAGCACTTCTGCAAATCCTCCTCTCTCATCTTGCAGTAAGTAGAGACTGTGGTGTTAGCGAGCACCAGCTGTAAGTTTGAGGCAAAGGATTTAATTCTGCATATCTCTGTGGCAGAAGGAAGGACATGGTTGAAGAAGGTGACAACTCTTACCTCTCTGACTGCCTTTCTAGGATGGCCAACTGTATCCTGGGATGCATCAAGCACGGCATTGCTAGTCGGTTGAGGGTAGGTGACTGTCCCACTCTACTCTGCGCTGGTGCAGCCTCACCTCAGGTACTGTGTGCAGTTCTGGGCACCACAGTACAAAAAGGACATTAAACTGTTGAAGAGTGTCCAGGTGATGAAGATGGTGAAGGGCCTGGAGGGGAAGACGTATGAGGAGCAGCTGAGTGCACTGGGCCTGTTCAGTCTGGAGAAGAGGAGGCTGAAGGGGGACCTCATCGCAGTCTACAACTTCCTCATGAGGGGGAGTGGAGAGGCGGGTGACCTATTCTCTGTAAACAACAGTGATAGGACCCGCAGGAATGGTGTTAAGCTGAGGCAGGGGAAGTTTAGGCTGGACATCAGGAAGAGGTTCTTCACCAAGAGGGTGGTTGCACACTGGAACAGGCTCCCCAGTGAAGTAGTCACTGCACCAAGCCTCTCTGAGTTTAAGAGGTGATTGTATTGTGCATTTAATCACACGGTCTGAAATTTTGGGCAGACCTGTGCGGTACCAGGAGTTGGACTTGATGATCCTTATGGGTCCCTTCCAACTCGGGATATTCTATGGTTCTATGATTTATAATTCTCTTTATACACGGGAGTGGATTCATAATTTACAACAGCTACCCAAACTGCTTTCAAGGTTGAATGCGTTAAAAGCTATCAACTTGATAAGATGTATTCCCAGATTCTTCCTTGGAGAAGCTTAGGAATTCAATATCTTATTTTGTATATATATAGATATATTTACATGCACATACATACAGTATGTATATGTGTACAAAATATATACATAATATATGTGTTATATATTTATATTACTTAGGGCAGATTTGATAAGTTTAGCCCTAAGAGTGAAAAATGTGTACATGCAAACAGGGAGGATACTGGACTGCATCTCTTGCACAAGTTCATACCACATTCTGAAATGGCCCCTGCACACACATACCCTTCTCCATAGTGAGAGCTATTTCTTGTAGCAGGTATAAATTCTTTTAAGTATTTGATACCATTTTTCTGATCTTAGGATAGATTTGTAAGGTTAACAAGATTTTTTTTTTAGATGGATACAAATGCTCTCTGCTTGTTTTGTGCATTAACAGCTGTGTATAGCTCCACAGTGTAATTAGCATAGTCTTCAGCTTCTTTTAAAAACAATAACTGCTTTGCTTACCTGTGAGCCCAGTTTACTAACTTGTGTTATTCCAATCTACAGATCACAAAGATCTACACACACACACATATATATATTATTATATATATATATCACATACTATATTCATAAAGTGAAGGTTGTATGACTCTAACTCATGTAGTCTTCTGTACATTCAGGTCATCAATACTGTCTTTTTTATATAAAGTGTTTTTTTTTTTTCTTGCCAATTTCTGCTTCTTCTTGTAGCAGAAGAGAAAGCTATACAATAATGGACTAACGTAGCCTAGAGGCTAGTCCAATCTAGCCCAAACCCCTACTCCAAACAGGGCTAACATCACAGTTAATCACGTCACTCTGTCCCTCATTCAGTTGAATTTTGAGTATCTCTAAAGACAGAGATTCCACGTACCTTTTAAGCAACCTGTTTCAAATACAGTCTTGCCAGTTTAATTAAAAGATTAGCTTTTTTTTAGAACAAAATGCCTTAGTATTTGTACTAACTGTTTTAAGTTCCAGATTAATATATTCCATTATTTGCAGTAACAAAACAAACAAACAAACAAACAGAGTAAATAATGTCTTATTTCCTATTTTGAAGAGTTTCAGGGGAAAAAAATAAATTTCATTCTATACAAAGTATAAAAAATAAAATAAAAATTAAAACAGCTCTCCTTGCTTAAGCTTCTAGCACGGCCTTGACTAAAACAGTGGTGAATGTTTTTTAAACCCCAAGACAGTGAATATTTAAAGGATTAAGTTTGAGTAGAGGCTGGCACTATGAAGGAATGTCACCCAGATGCTTTATTTCATGTTCACCCTGTATGCACAGCCATTCCTTGGTGTATCGCATTTGAAGGGATAGCCAAATAGGTCTGAAAATACTATTCTTTCCTTCTATTATAAGTATTGATGGTCATAATTTGTAATGGAAAATCTATATACTTTCATGATTAGTGAAAGCATTTCAAAAGACAATTAATTTAGAAAGTTTTGTGATTTCAACATGTGCTTTTATAAAGTATTTGTACATCATATTTACCAAGTAGATATCCCCAAAATTTTGCTAAACACTAAACGTGACAGTTTGTTTCCCAGAATTGTTCATCTCCCATAGTTACACTTATTCCTTAGACCTTTCTTAGTGACTTCTGCTGTCCTCATATCTGACAAGATACTTGTGCACTAGTATCTTTTATTTTCTAGTTGTATTTAGAGACAATTCCTACACACTTTTTTTTTTTCCAAATAAAACATTATAAAATTATGATCACTATTTACTGCATACTTAGTCCTTTAAAACTTACAAGAACTGTGCAAAATAATTTTGCTTAAGGATTATTCACATCTGTGGCTTGGGGGATAAAGGATCCCCATCTGCCAATTAGGCTTATAACTACTTATCACAGTGAGACAGAAAGTTTAAGTAACTTGCTGTGAAAGTGAACTTTACTTGGGGGTTGAAATGAGGATTTTGCTGGCCATCAAAGCTATATTTTACAATGCAGATTGCGTAGAGATCAGTAATTTTCTTACTCTTTTCACCTATTAAATCACATTTTATGTAAAAAAAATAATGTGGACTCTTCTGTAATACTATTTTTTACCATGAAAGTGCCTTGACTTTCCTGATCCCATCCGTACACATCCAGACACCATCCCTGTACTCCTCCCAGGCCACATATCCCTGCTTCCACTGCCTGTGCATTTCCTTCTTGAACCACAGTTTGACCAGCAGGTCCTTGATGAGCATTGAGTGTTCCCCAGCTTCCCCACTTTATTCCTTACACACGAGGATGGAGAGTTCTTGTGCTCTAAGAAAAGTGTCCTTAAAGAGTTTACAGCTCTGATCAGTTCCTGGGACAGTGTCCCAGGGGATCTCATCCACTAGTTTGAACAGCTGGAAGTTTGCTCTTCTAAAGTTCAGGGTCCTGACTTTGCCCATATTTCTTGAGAACACAATTTCAATGAGGGCATGCTAACTGCAGCCCAGACTGCCCCCAATCTTAACCTCTTTAATTATTATTATTATTTTTTAAAAATCTTTCATCTGCACTTGGGAACATCAGGTACAGGAAGACTTCTCTAGTTGGTTTCTTTAATGCCTGGATGAGGAATTTGTCTTCAGTGGAATCCAGAAGTCCATTGCATACTTTCAGGATTGCTTACTGCCTGCCATGTGGCTTTTTCAGCAGACATCCAGTTGGTTGAAGTCCCCCATCAGAATAAGAGTATGTGAGTGTAATGCTTCCTTTAGCTGAAACAAGAAGGCCTCCTCAACAGGCTCCCCTTGATCAGGCAGCCTGTGGTAGACCCCAACCACAAGGTGTCCTTTATTGATCCAGTTCTTAATTTTTACCCAAAAGCTCTTAATGTGTTCATGGCTGTTTCTCAGAGGCAGCCATTCACAATTTATCCATTTCTTAACTGTGGGGGCAACACTCCCACCCCTCTCCCCGCCTATCTCTTCTGAAAAGTTTATAGCCTGCAATTGCAATGTTCCAGTTGTGTGACAAGTCCCACCACATTTCCATGATAGCAATCAGGTCATAGTTTTTTAATTACACCATGGTTTCCAACTCCTCTTGCTTGTTTCTTATGTTGTGTGCATAAGCGTAGACACACTTCAGCTGCGGTATCAGACTCATCACCTTTTTAGAGGAGCCCTCCCTAATTCCTTTGGGACAAATCACACTTATTTCCCTGTTGCTTCCTAAAGTTCCCAGATTCTTCTCTGTCACCTGGAAGTGCATCCCCTTTCTAGTTTAATGCCCTGCTAATAAGTCCAGACAGCTTACTGCCCAGAACACTCTTGCCCCACCTGGTCAGGTGCACCCCATTCAGTGTCAACGTGCCTGCTGTCTTGAAGGTGCATGGAGATTACAGAACCCAGAGCCCTGAGCATGGCACCAGCCACATAGCCAATCATTCACATGATCTTTTTGTCTTATTCTTATGTCTCAGTATCAGCTGGGAGGATAGAGCAGAACACTATGTGCTCTTCTGATTCCTTCAGCATCTTTCCGAAGGACATAAAGTCCCTTTTGATATTTTGGAGTCTTCTTGTTGCAGCCTCATTCAACGCTACATGAAAGAGTAGGAATATGTGATAGTCCTCTGGCTTTATTAGGCTTGGTAGCCTCTTTATGATATCACAAAAGTAGGCCTCCAGGAAGCAGCAAACCTCTCTAGAGAGATTGTCCAGATGGCAAATGGATGCATGGATGCTTGGATGCTTCAGTGACTCTCAGAGAGGAATGTCCAATTGCTAACACCCTTTCTGCTTTTTTTTTTTTTTTTTTTTTTTTTTTTTTTTTTTTTGGTGGCACTGGTTCTAACACAGGTGGTTGTTTGGACCAATTTTGTATTGTTATCCTTTCCTGGGTCTTGAAAGTTACTCATGCACCCACTTTCCAGCCCCAGAGCATTTCTTGAAAGTTACTCATGCACCCACTTTCCAGCCCCAGAGCATTTTATTTCTTGCGTAAGAGCACTTTGGGGGCAAGAGGGAGCCTTAGCCTTCTGCTCTGAGCAGAAATGAGTGTCCAATATCCCTTGTCTTGTGATTCAATCAAGTCATCAGCTAAGGATTGAAAGCTAATTTATTTTCCTTTTCAAGGACTTGAGGCAGGGCTGTCACTAAGCCCATGACAGGACATCAATATCTTGCTCAGGTTTCTGGATACTACACTGCCTGGTGAGCTTCTTTGGCAACATGGCAATTTGTTCAAAAAACATGTCCAGACGGGCACAGTTGCACCTATGACAAGCACCTCTGCCTTCCCTAGTACCCTAGGGATACTTCTGGATTCTGGAGTTTTCTGCAACTGAGGGTCTGGGCAGTGCTTTCAGTCCTCAGGACATCTGTTTGGGTTTAGATGTCTGCCTGAGGATGCTGTAGCCCCTCTGTCTGGGTTTCAGCCTCGGACCAGCAGTTGTGGTGGGTAGATACCATTTTTGTTTCAGTAGAAGGTTGCTTCTTGTTACACCCAGAATAGAATAAAGTGGTTCACCTTTCATCCTCCCCTTGCACCCCCCAAAGGCTGCTTTCAAAGATACTTTGGTTACAAGATACAAAGGTTTTGAGGTTGTCATCAGACAACCAGCATTACCAGATTATTTAGAAAGGAGTTGTGATTCGCACTAATGGACCTCACTAAGGTCCTAGGGTGCTAGGGTGCAAAATCACAGAGGTAGCTGAAGCTTCTGGCACTGCTAACCCAGATTAAATTACTTTGTGTTCTCCAATCTTTTCCTGTGTGTGTCTGATCTACTAAATTGAAAGACAGAATTAGAGAAATGCTAAGTTCAGTGTGAACCATTGTTTTTCTTAGTGCTTACTCAATAGACATTTTTTCTTCTCTATGTTAGAACCACTGGATGTTCTGCCCTCATCAGTTAGAGGGGTGATAACCTTAGAACAGTTTTTAGACTGCTGTGGAATAACTTATGCTTTCTTCTCTATCAAATAAGCAGCATACATTAATGCTCTCAAAGGAGGTTATTTATTATTGCAGTGGTGTAAATGACTGCAGGTTTTGGCCCATAAACAATAAAAGAGGAGTGGAGCATGTAATTCTTCACACTATTGTAAGGAAAACTCTGTCCAGCAACAATAAATTATCTGAAATTCTTTCAAGATATATGAATGACTCCATAGTCAGAGAAAGCTTGTGAGGTTTAAAGCATAAAAATGACAACCATAAATAATGGTAAAAGCCACTGATCCCCACTGAAATGAAATAATACAACATTCCTGAGTCACAGGTGTCTTGGAAAATACATTGCTTGTCTGACTAGGAGAGATGGAAGGAAGAGAGTAAACCCATCATCCTGCTTTTTTTTTGGAAGGCTTTGACTTCCAAAAGTAAAGTTTAATGCTTCTGGTTAAAAGTTTTCTTTAGGAAGACCTATCTTGTAAGGATGCAAGTTAGTTTTTAAGACTCATGTACATACATAAATCAACAAACATATGTATATGTACTTTAATAACTAGGTTTGCTAGAAGTATTTAACAAGATGAGTAACATAATTGTAATGCCTATATCTTTTAATCTATAGGTTGCGAAATAGCAACAAAGAACATTAAGCATTTTCATAGCAGTTTGGACGGTGCCAATGGCTTATCCTGGGAGATTTAAGCTTTCTAGAAAAATACCTGCTGTAATCTGGACGTGTTCAATATCTTAACACTGTTAGTTAAGCTACACTGCTAGTTTAGCACTACCACATTTCATTGGCATAGTAATACCCGCTGCAGATAACTTGATAAAATAGCTTCTTAAAATACTTGCCTTAAAAAAGGCAAGTCTTCAATTTCTCTTCTGATGTGGCATAATTCAAAAGCTTAAGTGTCCTTGCTGGAACAATTTAGAGGTTGGAATGAAAATCCATAAACACTAGGTTAACATTTCCATGATCTCAGTATGCATCAATTTACTAATGCTGCCTTGGGTTTTAAATGCATTATGATGATATAGGTATGCCACTTCTAATCATCTTGTTATACAAAAAATGAAATTTTAACCTTGCAATGAATTATGTTAAATTTCAAACTAATCATATTGAAAAAAAATTGGCAGTAATTTCTCTCACTGTAACAGAAGTGAAACTGGGGAGATTCAGATTAGAGATTAGGAGGAAATTTTTCACTCAGAGGATTGTGAGGCACTGGAATAGGTTGCCCAGAAAAGTTGTGGATACCCCATCCCTGGAGGTGTTCAAAGACAGGGCCCTGAGCAACCTGATCTAGTGGGAGGTGTCCTTGCCTATGGCAGGGGGGGTTGGAACCAGGTGATCTTTAAGTCCCCTTCCAAACCAAGGCATTCTATTATTCTGTGATTCTATGAAATGTAAGATTTTAAGTCAAGGCAAAGGTACTAAAAAAGCCAAGAGTGAGATAATTTTGTAGATGGACAATATTCTGAGATAGGCTCCCAGAGAAACCTAGCCTGTCTAACTTGGTTTTAGATGGTCGAAGCTAAAAAGTCTCAGTAGTCAAATGTTCGCTGCAGTAGATTGCAAGGATTTTTTATCATCACCTCTTGAGAACAGGCAACTTGCTTTTTTTAAAATTCTGAACCATAGATATTTATATGCAATGTCAGCATAAATTTTGACTCCTTACACAACCACTGAATATGGTCCACTGAGTCTATGATAGCCTTTGATAATAGCTTCTTTGATGAAGGTCAGATGTTATGGAATAATAAAATGAGACAGCAGGTTCATATTAGTCTAGTCCCTATTTCAACAGAAATCTCTTTTCAACTGTTTAGCGTGTACTTTGTTTCAGTGCAGATATTATACAAAGTTGTGTACCTTCCATACTAAAGTATCTTGGCCTTGTCTGAGACAAAATTTTTTGCTACCTGACCATAGGGAGAGAACTGCTTCGCTAGTGCACATTTTGTCCTTTGAATTTTGAAATCTCTGGAGAACCTGTTTTGTCAGTGCAAAGTTATTTGTGACAATACGGTCAATATTTATCTTAAAATTGAATGCAAGATAGCAATATGATACATTGAAAGCGTCATACTGCTAAAATCCTTTTTTATTTCACAGAAGATATTCCTGATTCAATTTATTTATTTATTTTTAATAAATGTTTAAATGAACATATATGTTTGCAAAGATGTTAATTACTTGTTTAATTTTTAATTAAATTTGATCGTGCTCTTATGATTCATCTGCACTGTGAACACTTGTGAACTTTCCTTCTTGGTAAATGCATGAGTAATATAGCATTCAATCTTTATTTGCACTGTCCCATTTCTCCAGTTTTAGATCCTGGCTGTGAAATGATGGCCTGTGAAGTGATGGCTGCTTTCCCAGGGAGATGGAAAATACTCAACATTTCATAAAGTAGACGCTTCAAAATGGGAATTGGTTACATCTGAGAGAAACTTTTAGGACAACACCTCTTATCTGTGGATACAATATGGAGTAATTAAAAGGTATGAACAGAATGCAAAATTGTAATCTTTAAATGTTTTATCTTAGATAAAGCTGTAAGTCAGGCTCACTTTGAGTGTAATAGCTGGCAGATGAACTTTACATTTTTCTGTTGCAGATACCAAGTATCTGTAACCCTGTAACAGGCTGTGCCTCTGCAGTTGTACAGATAATGAGAGAGAGCTTGTCCCAAAGCATTTGCACACACAAGAGAAGAACTATAAGAAAGTGGAAGTGATTTCTTTCAGGTAACAAGGTGGCATAAGTGAGATTTCAACCTACATCTGCAGAGTTTGTGTTGAATCTGTACATTCATTTCCCATGCAAGAGGTACATTGACCAAGACAGAACTGCTTGATGGGCAGTGTGATTCAGGGAGAACATGAAATAAAAGTGTGTTACCTGAATAAAATTTTATGCGCATGTAGCATAACTCCTCACAAGTCAGGTGTAGTTTCATCTCCTACAAAGCTGGTAAATACTGTGATGATTGTCATTTCAGGACTCCAAGATAACTGGTCTACCAACATCAGCCATATTGCACAAGTATGTTTTTAAGATCTGGTACTTCCATGTTGCAGGTAGGAAAGTTCTTTGTCTACATTAAGCAGCTGTGCAGGTTCAGTGTCCTGCATCACTTCTGTAAGTTTGAGGTCTATGTCTGTGACAATGGTTTATCCAAATAGCCTGTAATGTGTATATGGATCCACTGTAATGTCTGAATGACTCTTAAAATATGGGATACTTATTCTTCTGTTCTGGGTAGGAACAGAAAATGAGATAAAAGCCACAATTTTATCACAGTCAGTCACTCAACTGCAGAGT
Organism: Anas platyrhynchos; assembly: GCF_047663525.1. NCBI lineage: Eukaryota > Metazoa > Chordata > Aves > Anseriformes > Anatidae > Anas > Anas platyrhynchos. The sequence goes on from NC_092587.1 coordinate 8,937,505, forward strand.
AATCTGTAGCAAATGAAAACAAATCAATTTCTGTCACAGAATTCTGTTTGGATCTTTCTTATGCATTTGTACTGGCAGATTTTATAAAGCTCTAAAAACTTCACAGGAATAAAAATGCTGTAGACAAACCATACAAACAACGAAATTAAACTTTGACTAGTCTCTAACTTTCCATGCCTCTTTATTTATTTTATAATGTAATTACAGACTAGATAGAAAAAAATAAATAAATAAATCTGCTTGCAATATTATACCAATAATTATTTTTGCCAGCTAGTTGCTTGTAAAAAGGAGAAATTAAAAATAGAGAAAATGCTCAAAATTTGAAAGATAAATTTCAATTATGTACCAAAATTCAATATTGTATATGAAAGTTACTTTTGTAAAATTCAGGAGGGGGTTGGGGGGAAGGAAACATTGAAGTATTATTTCTTTGTAATGTGATCTTCTGTCTTGCCATAGTTAGAGAACTAATCACTGAATATATGAACTAAATACTCAAAGAATGCACTGGAGATGGAAAGCGTTGTCTTAAATTTATATATGTAGCATAGGGAAACGTAAAAATTAAGTGTAGGACTTCCAAAAGAGTGTGCAAAGCACAGATAGGAAATAAATACAAAATGTAATTTGTCAAGTTGGTTTGAAAAATCCTACCTGATCCCGTTTAAGACTTTCAGTGACACCTAGTCACTTAATAGTGTATCTATAAACTAAGTCCTAAGTGACTTCCTTACTTCCCACAGAAACCTATGGCAGAGGTAGGGACTTCATTTCAGCTATCAGAATGCCATGTTTTTGCCTTACAAGCACAAGTACGGAGTAAAGGTTGGATGTGGTGCTTAGGGACATGGTTTAGTGGGTGATATTAGTGGTAGGGGTTGGACCAGATGATATTGGAGGTCTTTTCCAACCTTATGATTCTATTCTATGGTGTTCAAATAATTGCACTAACACACACACATAAAAAAAAAAAAAAAAAAAAAAAAAAAAAAAGATTTATTTGCTGTCAATGTTATGTTTCAAAGTGAAGGCTAAGTTTTGTTAGATGGCTAAAAGTCAGAATAGTACATAAGCCTCATAATCATAGATTCAGACCTTCAAACATTGCCACTTGTACTGGGATTGTGTCCACATACTGGGATTGTGTTTGGCCCCATATGAATTTCTTGTGGGTATTGGCCGATAATATGATGTATCTCATTTGCTATGATTAGGCAGGTTTTCCTCTTTAAACACTTTGAATTCATAAGCTTAGAACATTATCTGGTAAACCTCTTTTATGAAAAACCTATTTTAAAAGGATGGGTTAGGAAGGAAGTAGGAAGGTGTCTCCAAGAGGAGGTCCGAAGCCTTAGCTTCGAAGCCAAGTATTATTATTATTATTTATTTATTTTTTTTTTAAAGTAAATATTTCATCTTGGAAGACCCTTATATCAAATAAAGAGTCTTCCACACTCTGTTGCCTAAGTTTATGGCTCAAGAGAAGCTGTAACACAGTCCATATGGCTGGCTGTTTGAAGTGTGCTTAGTACTCCATTAGGGATTCTTGATTTGTACTTCTCAATCTGATTTCTATAAGACACAGGTTTCCTTTAGTGGCCTGACCTGGTGCAAACACATAATAGATTAATTCCATAATAAATTATGCTGGCAATAAAGCTTTCTGGACCATTTTGCTTTTTAAGTAACTTAAGTAACTTTTTTTTTTTTTTTTTTTTTTTTTTAATGTACTTTTATAAAACTAAACCAATGTTTCACTAGTAAGTTACTTTATGTGTATACAGAACTACTTGAAGTTTGGGAATGTAATTTTGCACTGTGTGCATCATTTCTAAGTGTATTTCATTTTATTGTATTTTTGGAGCTACTGACACATATACTAAGAGTTTTCTGAAAGAACATTATGCCTAGAATTATGCTGAGCTGCTAGTTTAGATTGCCTTCTATCTTAACAGTGACATGGCTTTATTATTTATATAAGTAAAGCTGTATTTCCATAAAGTTCATTATTACCTTCTACTGTTATGCATTGATTTTACATGATACTGTTACTTTCAAACAATAAATTTGGTTTAGATTTATTATTGGCTCATCATTTTACATAGTTCTGCTGTCATTTCTAAACATTGTTGATATAAAAATGGCAAACCATGCTTACTGCTAGACACAGATGAGGACCTGAATGTTCTAGGCATTGTGCAAACGCAAAACCAACATCCTTGATGTAATATAAAGGCAAAGATGACAAAAGATTTGAGTGGAAAAGCAGGGAAGTACAACAAAAAACAAGCAAAAAGATAAAATACATCATCAAAGGAAGCCAACTCACTAGAAACCTAATATTATTTAAGAATCATTTGCCTTTCTAAAAAATAGAATAAAGGTGAGAAGTGCAGGAGCCCTCTGGATTTCCAGAGGCTCATGGGCATAACGGACAGTATGTGAGAAACTCACTGCAGTATTTGTCTCTTGGCAATTCAGCGACTAAAACTGTGTTAATCCATCAGCTTCTTCCACCTTTCCTTTTCATGCTCATGACCTCTGTGATACCTCTTTTCTTAGAGACACCAGGCTCTCTTCAGGTCCTCTCACAACTAAATAAAATGGTATGGTGGGAAAGGAAAAATTGTGAAGGCTTTGTAAGTGAAGGCTTTGTTATAAAGAAACCAAAACCAAAACCCAAACCAACCAATCCAAAAACTCCATACAAAATACACAACAACATACAACAATGTTTTGGTGAGTTTTGTTTTATTTTGTTCTATTTTACTTCCTTTCACCTGTGAAGACACATCTATGCAGGTACTACCTGATGAGACTATCCCAAAAATATGCTTATGAGAATATCCCAGAAATATGCTTAAAGTACACTGGTCATGAAATTGTCCTGTTAAAATATACCGCGGTCTTGGTAACAATAAAATACTCTGCAAAACCATCTGAGCTTCTGTTCATAAGCTGTCTGCCGAGATTTGTCTCAACCTGATCATATAGATTTATCTATACCTTACATGAAAGGATGGAAAAAGAAGAGAAAACGTGGATTGATTGAAAGGGAACCTTGTGTGTCCTGTGGAAGGACACACATATTCAGTTGTAGAAGAAGCTGAGATGGAATCTGAAGAGAAGAAAGAAAGATCTAACTGTGGCAGAGAATTTCAGGTGCAACTAACATGAGATTTCAGTCATCTGGTAAGTGAAGACAACAGCAAATGAGCATAAAAAGAGAAAGATGCATAAATAGGAAAAAAGAAAGAGAGGGCTTGAAAATATGAAAAATGGAGAAAATGGCAAGAATATATGACACAATGGGAGGAATAAAACCTACAGAAGAACAAAGATCTGGCAGAATTAATAGAAAAAGAATGAAGAACAAACTTTTTTTTTTTTTTTTTTTAAAGTTTATTTATAATATGCATGAGAAATGGACAATTTCCTGAAATGCACATAAACATTTGATTATTAAAGAGGAGTAAAACCACATAAATCCAAGAACATAACTTTCAAATTTCCAAGAGAAAATCTGTGAAGAAAATGTTGCTATATTAGAGAAAATTAACATTTTAATTTAACTTTAATGCCAAGATCAAGTTAATCTCTTTATTATCAACTGAAATAATCTCTTCTCCAGATGGAAGTACTTTTTACCTATTGTCCAATGGCTGTAAAAAAAGTTTGACTTTTCTTGTTAAGTAATATGCTTCTTTCCTATTTGATCTTGAAACAAAGCCTCAGGTATCATTACAAACAAAAGAATACTGGCTCGTGTTAATAGGAAAGGGTTTTTGTAAATCACTTAGTAGATCTACACAGGTAAAAGAATGCTGGGAACATGCATTGCCAAATCCTTATTTTGCAGACTGATTATCTTTTGTTTTTATTTACTAATATTCTCAAATGCATTTGGGACATAGCATAAAGTAAAATTGGAGATTGATTATTTTGTTTAGTACAGCTTCAGAAAATGGAAAAACATTGTTTGACAACTGCTTTTGAATGCATAAAATTCTTGCATAGACGTTATATATTGTACAACCCAGAAATATTTAAAACAATTTTCAATTAGTTGAAAAACAAAAACACAAAACTGATTTGGGAGAGAATTCCCACATGCTCAGAAATGTGGTCTCAGGTATGTTTTATATATATATGTGTTTGATAATCAGCATAAACATAATTCATGCATTTATATTGAGTTATGTTGAAATACAAAGATTTCCTGAATCCATTTCTATAACATTATCATTATATTAATTGGCCAAAACTTTGGTCTGCTTTATATCCAAATTGAGATCAGTAGAAAGGCAGCAGGCTCACGGTAGTTTATAGAGGGCAGAGTTTATTCTATTCTTTTTTTTTTGTTGTTGTTGTTTTTTTTTTTGTAATGATGAAAGAAGTCTGGAAAATTACTTGTGCATTTTGACAATTATTTGCACAATTTAGCTAGAGTCTAGATTTCTTTGAAGGCTTTATGCATGATTAAAGAAAGTGACAAAGAATCACTAAACAGAATGAAATATTTTGTATATGTATTGCAAGGAAGTGTTGAAAAGTGAACATTTAGGGAAAAAAATGAATGAAGATTATTTTTAGAGAAAATGAACAGAACCAGTAGTTTAGACTAGCATCTTCATGTTAAATGGATAACTCTCAGTGACCTACTTGGAGAAGTGCTGAGTTCCATCAGCAGTGATTGACTTCATTAATGACTTTCTACTAGTTTCCAGTACTTTATCAAAATCAAGATCACAAGCTCTTACACCTGAAGGTAAATATTGAAATTCAACCTAGTATCTCTAAGTCAAAAGGAAGCGTTTTTGGAGCTATAAGGCTATAAGGCTCCAAAAAAGGAGCTTTATAGCTCATAGAGTCCTGTCCTTGGTTAGCCTCACCAACTGATCACAGAAGCTACTCAAGCATACAAATATGAAGAACCTGCATGGATTTTCCTGCAGTGCCTGTTACAAAGCTTTAAACAGACTTTGTATCAAGGACTTCTTTAGCCAGCAATTTTCTTTTCTAAGATAATATATATACATGTATATATATATAAGATTCCAGGTCCAGGGACCTTTTCCCTTTCATTCATGATTTTATAGACTACCTACCATACTTCCAAGATCTTGTTCCTGTGGGACAAGAGAGCATTACTTTATTAGTAAAGTTGCTCATGTGCATCTCTAATGAATTAGTGCATCCATCTGCCGTGAATTTTGTCTGCCATTTTGATGTTCAGTCACTTTCTCTGGTAAGGTTTTCTTGCAGTTTTGCTCTCTAGACCTTTGTCTTTCCTGCCCTGAATAATTTAGTACCATAAGAAAACTTGGTCATCTCAGTATTCACTTCTATTTACACATTATTTCTGTATATATGACAAACTGCACTGAAAGGTACGGACTTTCATGTAGAAATCCACTTATAGCTTTTCCTCACTATAAAGACTGATTAATTTAACTCTGTTTCATATTCTAACTAAATACATTGCTGATGTGCATTTTTGAAGAAAGTTGTTTTAATCAACAGGACACACAGCAGGTATGTTTTGTTATCACAAGTTGTAATTGACAAGGAAAGGAAAATTTGAGCCAAGCTTTCTCATCTGATTAAAGAGATTGTATATATATATATATATTTTGTTTGTTTATTTGAGAAAACATTGTTAAAAGTCTGACTTTCAGAAGTCACCTGATAATTACAGTCTGGAAAGGAGGTAGAAGCACCAAAATTAACAGACAAGAGAGAATTTGCCAAGAACATAACCTCTCACATCTTTATAATGAGGGTAAGGAGTTTTCAAGGAAGGTCATCAATGTCTTCAGTGAAAGATCTGCTTAAAGAACACTAAGGAGGTCAGAGCAAATGATTCCCAGCCAGTGAAAAAGTATGTATAAGATCTGAAAAAATGTTTTCAGTGGAGTAAGAAAAGAACAGGTCAAGGAAATTGTAAAATAGAGGAGAAGGACAGGGACTTAAAATAAGATAAGAGAGTGTGTTGAAAATAAATAAGCAACTAGTAAATTTATAAGGGAATAAATTATTAACTGGGAAGGCAATCAACTCTGCAACAAAGTAATTAAACATTCAGAGCATCAACAAGAGTAATGATTCAAAGTATATGGAACCAATTATATAATTAAGCAGACAGTTGATAAAAGAATGACATAACGTAGGAAAATGAGGACTGTAAACTAGTGAAATAGCTGAGTCTGAGTGGACAGCTACTTAAACCAGAATCCAGGAAGAGTAAGACACTTTTCATGTAAGAGTAAATAGAATAAAGTCAATATATGGAGCCTGTATCCTTAACATCACACAGCCCTATATTGGCTAAATCCCAGAAGAGGGCAGTGGTGCTCTATGGAGACTATACAATGATGGTGGTCAAGGATTTTAATGATTCTGGTTTGGTGCCCAAGCACCCACTTCCACAGAACTGAAGGTGGGCAGCTGAACCTTTGTTCTCATGGAGGTGTGAGGCCTCCTCTAGTTCAGGAGTGAAAATATTTAATGCTTCCGTCCTCTAATATATCTTCCATTGTTGGGGGGGTGGCACTTTCTTTAAATATAGTGGATTGAGCTTCCATACCACGTTAATAGTTATCTCATTTCTCCTTGTCCTTGTCTAAAAAGATTTGATGTGAAATGACTTGCATCGTTTGGGCTTCACAGGAGAAATGGTTCACTGAGATTCCTGGGGTCCCATTATAAGTTATAGCAGCTGTAATTTCAGCCACTTTATGGAGCAGTCCATTTGTGTCTGCTCCAGTTCCTAATGCTACCAGCCAGTCTGTAAAATGATCCTAATCTATTACATTTAAGTCATTTGAGTCATCTTTTTGAAGATTGTTGAGTGCAGAGATACCCATGAGGAAACAATGTAAGTTTTCTGTACACCACATATGTTATATGTCTAGTGAAATGTACTGCACACGTTTAAAAAAGTGACAGTATTACAAAACTGACAACTTTTCACGACCTTTTGTAATATAATGTATTTTAAACATATGGCAGGACTCCGTTCTTCTCATGGATGTAGCAAATACAGTATGAATATTTCATGAATTGTGTGTGCATGTGAAACAAATTTGTTCAAGAAGTAAGAAACTCAAGAAAACACATTAGCCTTTTACATTTAAAATGGTAAAATAGCTACTGATGAAATATATTACAATGAATATTTATGGAAAAACAGTGAATATATAATGAGAAGCAATGATCATCAAGGGTGAAGTGTTAAAACCAATATGGTTATAATACGGTGGTTTTCTCTACTTTTTTCTTCTAGTTTTTGCTATTAATTATAGTGTGTCCTGTTTGGTCACCTCTTTTCATCTCTGTTTCTTTTGTATTCTTTTTGCTACTTATTTATTTAAAACACAAGCTCTTTAAATTTAAATAAAGTCCTGGCTTACCTACTTTGATGTTCACATCTATCAGTTATCATACTCAATTAGAGTTCAGAGTAATTAAAGTTAGATGCTTAAAAGTATTTAGATAGGTATCATAGGAGATTCCCTTTTTTAAGCCTTAAGTGAAATAGTAAAACTATTCTGTTATCTGTGCAACATAGAATCTTTTTCTTACATCTTGCTCTTTCGGCACGTACAGGTTTGCCAATGCCCAATATGCTGCAGCTAGGTTGCTTATACTGAAAAGAGTGGAGAACACAGATTTGTACATTAAAGAATACTATTGTCTGTCAAATATGCTTACAATAATTATGCAAATAATTTGACTGTGCCTTCGGACATTCAAAACCACATTCATGCTGTAGATATGAAAGATATGTAGATATTCTGCAGAATTTATGATTCAGAAAATCCCCATAATAGTATTAGGAGTGTTTGTGTTTGGTTTGTTTTTTTCCCAAGGACACTCTTCTGTGCCTGATGTTTCTTTTGGATTCTCACAGATACTCTGAGAGGTAATATTGATGAATTGCTTGTCTTCTTTTATAAATCTAAAGAAAACATCTGTATTTGTGTTTTCCATTGAAAATATAAATTATTGTTTTGACTGACTAAACAATTTTGGACTTTGTCTAACAACAACATGTTAACATCAGTCTTAGAGAATTGTTTTACTATACACCTCTTTCCTGATGCTCACTAGCTCTGTTGGTCAGTAGGTCTTCTGGTCCTGTCTTGACATTGAGGATAGTAGCTAATTCATTTTCTTTGGACAGATGCAATCCTTGAGCAATGTTTCATTGCTCATAAAACAGATAAAAAGGGGTATATTAACTGTAACGGACTGAATATAAATGAAGGTGCAAAGCTTTTAGAGCATGGTAATTGGTTTCAATATCTTGGAGCAATTCCCTTATTTAACAGGGAATACAATATAATTGTATTTACGTAATTCCCTATATATTTAAGGACACTTAGATCTGAAATCCTCAAAGAAGTCATTAAAATTAAAAAATAAAAATAAACATACATGTTTTAATTCAGGAATATTTTAAAGGGAATTCCTTTAACTGAATAACCACAAATTTGTACCATGAATTCCTTGTCATGACCTCACAAAGTTTTCCAAAGTAAACTTCTTGTAAATATAGAATCATAGAATAGCTTGGGTTGGAAGAGACCTTAAAGATCATCTAACTCCAACCCTCCTGCCACCCACTAGATCATGTTGCTCAAATCCCCAACCAGCCTGGCCTTGAGCACCTCCAGGGATGGGGCTTTCCTGGGCAATGGGTTCCAGTGCCTCTCTACCCTTACTATGAAGAATTTCCTTCTAACCTCTAAACCAAATCTAACCTCTTTTAATTTAAGACCATTTCTCCTTGTCCTATCATTATCTACCACTCTTTTTGTAAGATCCCTTTAAGTACTGAAAGGCTGCAATGAGGTCTCCCCAGAACCTTTTTTTCTCCAGGCTGAACATATCCAGTTCTCTCAGCCTCTCTTCCTAGGAAAGGTGTTCCAACCCTCCTATGACCATCTTTGTAGCCCTCCTCTGGACTTGCTGTAATAGGTCCAGATCTTTCTTGTGCTCAGGACCCCAGACCCAGATACAGTACTCCAGGTGGGGGGGCCTCATGAGGACAGAGTAGAGGGGGACAATGACCTCCCTTGACCTGCTGGTCACACCTCTTTAGATGCAGCCCAGGATGTAGTTGGCCTTCTGGGCTGCAAGTGCACACGGCTTGTTCATGTCGAGCCTTTTTTCCACCAAAACCCCAAAGTCCTTCTACACAGGGCTCCTCTCAATGAGTTCTCCTAGTATTTACTCTTGTCTGAGATTGCCCTGAACCAGGTGCAGCACCTTGCACTTAGACTTGTTGAACATCATTTGGTTCACTTGGGCCCACTTCTCCAGCCTGTCCAGGTCCTTTTGAATGGCATCTCTTCCTTCTTTGGTATCAACTGTACCACTCAGCTTGGTGTCATCTGCAAGCTTGATGAGGGTGCACTTAATCCCATCATCTATGTCATTGATGAAGATACTGAAAAACACCAGTCCCAAGACAGACCTCTGAGGGACACCACTCATCACTGGACTACACCTGGACATAGAACCATTGATCACTACACTGTGGGTATGGTCTTCAAGCCAATTCGTTATCCACCAGATGGTGCACCCTTCAAATTCATATCTTTCCAATTTAGAGATTAGAATGTCATGTGAGACTGTGTCAAAAGCCTTACGTAAGTCCAAGTAGATGACATCGGTCAGTTTTCCCTTATCGACTGATGCAGTCATTCCATCACAGAAGACCACCAGATCAGTCAAGCACAATGTGCCCTTGGTGAAGCCATGCCAGCTGTCCTGGATCACCTCCTTGTCCTGCATGTGTCTTAACATTGCCTCCAGGAGGATGCGTTCCTTGATCTTGCCAGGCACAAAGGTGAGGCTCACCAGTCTGTGGTCCCCTGGGTCTTCCTTTTTGCCCTTTTTAAAAATGGGAGTGATGTTTCTCTTTTCCCAGTCAATGGGGACTTCACCTGACTGCCATGATTTTTCAAATATGGTGGAGAGTGTCTTGGCAACTACATCAGCCAATTCCCTGAGGACCTGGGATGCATGTCATCAGGCTCCATAGACTTGTAGTTGTTAAACTGCATCAGGAGGTCCTGACCTTGATGATCTATAGATATGATACAGTTTACATTTTAAACTGAATTCTTTATTTCAGAAGGACAGTGGTTGAAGATTAACAACAATAAAGTGACTACACTATTATTTGCAATTTTATTTTCTAAAGCATGCATCTCAAGACGATCAAAGAAGCGTGTGAATTTTATTTGACTTAAAATGAGTGGTCAAAAAAGGTTTGTCTTAATTCAGTTAAAGTCATGTTGCTGTCTTGGAACAAGTAATATATCCATAGTTATTGATAGTTATGTGTCAAAAATAACTACAACTTTATAACTGTCAATGAGTTATAGTATGCCTACAAGGACACCAAGCTGAGTTTTGCTAACAGTGAAGACAGGTGGACAGATGGCTTTAAAAAGGCTTATTGTTTTAATGAAGAGAAAAAGGCTGTCATACAGAAGCACAGCCATGTTTTGACATTGGAGTAGAATTCAAGCTCAGGAGCATCACCAGAACACATACAAAGCTTTATCAGAAGGGTAACTTTTCCTGAACTGTTATAAACCACTATATTATTCCTGTATCTTTCTGTGGAAAGTCTACTTGTGCAATTTAGGATGAAAAATAAAACACCAGTTTATTACATTTACATTGAGAAGTATAAATACAGGAATATACAAATATATGTGTATACATATATTTTAAAATACATAAAGATTAAGTTGTATATGTAGTGATGCCATCTTCCAGTACTCCTAGCAACCATGCTGATGGGACTATGATAGAAGAGCTGTGTATCATTCAGTCTACAGCTTCCTCGTAAGGGGGTGTCGAGAGGCAGGAGACCTTTTCTCCATTAACACCAGCGACAGGACCCGCGGGAACGGGGTTAAGCTGAGGCAGGGGAAATTTAAGCTTGACATCAGGAGGGGGTTCTTCACAGAGAGGGTGGTTGCACACTGGAACAGGCTCCCCAGGGAAGTGGTCACTGCACCGAGCCTGTCTGAATTTAAGAAGAGATTGGACTGTGCACTTAGTCACATGGTCTGAACTTTTGGGTAGACCTGTGCGGTGTCAAGAGTTGGACTTGATGATCCTTAAGGGTCCCTTCCAACTCAGGATATTCTATGATTCTATGATTCTATCATGTGTGTGTCCCTGAACACTGTGTGCTGCAGTTTACTGGACTGTGAGAAGGCCTTGAATGCTGGTGCAGTAAATGTTTTCTTTCCCAGTAGAAACATTGGATAGCCACTAGACAGAAACTGCTTAGAGGTCTGCAACACAGTGTAGGAGATGGTGAGGGATCTGCATTTATTCAGCCCAGGAAAGAACAAGCTAATGGGAGGGATCTGTTTGCTGAGTTCATCCAACACCAAAAATCCAGTTAGATATAGAAACTGTGGCATCGCTGTCTTTAGAGAAATTCAGAAACTCAGCTGGATGAGGGTAAAAGTCACCTGATCTTACTGAGATGTGAGCTCTGTTTAGTTGGGATTTGATCTTGATGACTTCCAGAGTTGCCTTCAAGCCTAGTTTACACTGTGGTTCTTCTGCACTACAATATAATGTACCAAGGCAAAACCCTTTTTTTTTTTTTTTTTTAATTATTATTTTAAATATGTATTTATTTATATTTAATTATTTTAAGATATAAAATGCAGAAGTGTATTGTTCACATTGGATAGAATTTTCTATAATAATAAAAAGTGGTTAAACCAAGTACTAATTCTATTGCTTAACAATACATTAACTGTTGATAACAGAAAATAAAAAAAAAAGTTTTTTTTTTTAGTTCAAGATGTGTCTTTATTGATTCCAGATGTTTTATTGTTTTTTTCTTGCATGTTCTTATGAAAAGTAAAAAAAAAAAAAAGCTAAAAAAATTTAAGTACAAGTGACACTTGGAAGTCCATGTACAGCTGTAAAATGTCAAAAAAAGACCACAAAAGCAATAATTTCTGCTTGTTTACAAACAATTTAACTTTGAACACATTACATTCTACTTATTCTAGTGCCTCTAGTTTTTGTGTTCTTTCAGGAAACACCTGCCTTGTTGGAAATTTTAAAATAGAAGACATAAATTGCACTCCTAGAAAACTTTTACTTATTAAAAAACATTTTACTTCTTTTAAGTATTTACTTCTTGTGAATATATGCTACCTTTTATCTTGCCAGTTTGGTACAGGTTTTCAAATGGCAATATGACCTCTGCTGCTGTAATTAGATGTAAATTACATTGAAAATTCCTTTGGTATTTATTCTCTACTGAGAATAGAACACTCTCTATTTATTCTCTGCAATTTCAATACAACCCCTATTAGCTTTCTGCTCTTTGTGAATATCCTTTCACTTCACCTTCTGTGTTATGATGATAATCCTGTATTTTCATTGCTCCATTGCTATCTTAATTATTGTACTGCAGTGAGAGTGTGCTGGGACAGTGCACTATTTAAACTTGAATTTATTAGCGAATGTGTTCTAGAGAGAATATTTGCAAATTTTGGTTATTTCATTTATTCAAACTTGAAAATTACATATTCTGAATTAAATATGTTGATATATGCATAATATCTCAGGAAAGTAGAGAAACATTTTTTTATTTTTTTGGTAGATTTTGTACAGATTTTGTAAAATCAGGCATGTCTGAAAGGTTTATGGAAAGCAAAATCTGCTGGAAGTAACAGACAAAAATGTAATACCTGCAAGGTAGTCACAAAACTTTTATTAACAGTTAGATAACAGTATCATTTGTGTTAAGCAAATGTGTAGCATAACCATGGAATTAAGAACAAAGATAAATGCTTTGACCTAGGCATTTGCTCGTTCCCAAAGCATCATAGGGATTAGGAGGTCATAGAAAAAGATTTTTTATTTATTTAAATATTTCAGGTAAAACTCCAGAAACAAATAGGTTTGACTGCTCGTTTAGTTCATCACAGATAGGTTAAGAGTAACAGAGTTTTCATTTTCTCAACAGTAGAATGGAAAGATGTAAATAGGAAAGAGTTTTAAGAAGGTTCACATGTAACATCCAAGGCTTTCCTTTCTACAAGTACTTAACAACTTGATTAATTTTGTGGCTGCAAATTCTTTGTTAGTAAACAAGTTGATGAGCAAATCTGACGTACCACAGGGTGTTTTTATATCCATATACAGTTCCTTAGTTAATTATGCAGTTAACTTCTCTGTTTAAGTTTGTCCCTTACTTTTGATCAGGATTTTTGTGTGTGCTTTGGAGTGTGATTAAAAAATTATTGCATTTCAGTGTGTTTGTTATGTGAACTATTTGTCTTAATCTACTTTGAACATAAAAATAGCTTCTTAAAATCTTTAATATCTACTAATTCTATCACTATTTTTTAAGCTACAGTGTTTAACAAGTCCATAGTAAATCCATAAATTGTCTGAAAAAAATATTAGGAAACACTTTTTTCATCTCAGTTGGGTGTCTCAGTACCTGGCAGTCAGAATGCCAGCAGATACCTGAAGGAAGCTAAATTTAAACTCTGTGTAAAGAGAAGCAGAAACAGAGACTATAAAACAGGTTATTTCTTTCTCAATAACTGAACTTTTTTTTTTTTTTTCCTAAAATAGTTCTAAACCTAAATGCTTTCAACAGAGCAGTAAATAAAAATAATAAAATAAAATAAAATAAAATAAAATAAAATAAAATAAAATAAAATAAAATAAAATAAAATAAAATAAAATAAAATAATAAATAATGAAGAAAACAAAACATTTGACAAATTGAATTCAAATACTTCTACAGGGAGACATTCTTGGCAAAGTAGTCAGGAAAGCAGTTTGGGGAAACACTTTGGGAAAAGTCCTCCTATTCTGCTTAGACCTCTGAGATAGTTGTCTTTCTTGATCTAAATTCCTAAGTGCTTATAAGATCTGGGAGTCAATTAGGGAACATTGTCTAAGTCAGTATAGGATCCTCGTCTTTTTGGTGATGTCTGAGGCAACCCATGAGAGATCCATAAAGACCCTGCAGAGCATCCAGGAGAGTACAGTACCCTTCCTGTCAACCAGGGCCATCACTTCTGGATTGTTGTTACCCCAAGAGGTTTAAATATCAAGGGAGGTGTTACTCTAGGTCAGCACAATCTCTGCTGTTGTGGTGAAAGTACCTGCACTCAAGCTAGTAAAGTCAAAGAGAAGCTGGCTTTGCAGAGCCAGGTATCACAATGCTATGACTAGTTGAATGATGTAGAACATCAAAAGACAGAACAACTACATCTACTAAGGGCTACAAAGATGGTGAAGGGCCTAGAGGGGAGGACTTCTGAGGAGAGGCTGAGGTCACTTGGCCTCTTCAGCCTGGAAAAGAGGGGAGACCTCATCACAGTCTACAACTTCCTCATGAGGGTGTGTGGAAGGGAAGGCGCTGGTCTATTTTCTTTAGTCACCAGTGATAGGACCCACACGAATAGTGTTAAACTGAGGCAGGAGAAGTTTAGGCTAGACATCAGGAAGAGATTCTTCACTGAGAGGGTTGTCGCACACTGGAACAGGTTCCCCAGTGCAGTCACTGCACCAAGCCTTTCTGAATTTAAGAGCCGATTGCACTGTGCACTTAGTCACATGGTCTGAACTTTTGGGTAGTCCTGTGTGGTGCAAGGAGTTGGACTTGATGATCCTTATGGGTCCCTTCCAACACGGGATATTCTATGATTCTATGTTTCTAACTATTTCTTATACATACACAGTGTCCTGATCAGGAATGAGCAGAGTCGCTACTTAGCAGCATATGTTAAGTGTTTACTTTACTCAGCTTACTTTAGACTACCTTTTCAGTGCAAACTTCTAAATTCATCATTACTCCTTTCTCATTAAGGGTTACCAGTGTTCAGGGAATCACTTCAGGTTATGAACAGCGCTTTTATGATATCTTTATGATATCTATCTCATGTGCGTGAGACTTAATCTATGTAGCCCTTTTGATGGATCTTTGAAAAAGTGAATTTGCGTCATTATATCATAAATCCATTAAATTCAAGGAACAATCATAAGACTAAACCATACGCCTCTAAAACAAATTTCAATTTTGTCTGTGCAGTACCAACAAATTTTCAAGAATATAAAATATAAATAGTTTAGTTTTGTAAGCATGAGGAAGATAGGAAAAGAAGAATCTTGCCTGTTTGGCAGCAAGAAGACAAAGGATTAATTCAGCCATATCATCTAACAGTACCTTTACATTCACTGTTGTATTTGTATTTTTCTTTGCCTGGACTGCTCTGGACATATGGTAATGCTTCTGAAGGATTATAATTAGCAAAGAAAGGTCTGCAAAGACTTTTCTTAGTGAGCTAGACCAAAGATTAAATTAAAGGAGAGTGTATACCTGAGGAGCTTCAGGCATTTCTCTCTCTAAATACCATATATAACTTCAGATTATGGGCAGAATAAATGAAATACAACTGTTCTTTAATATTTTATTTTATCTAGACAATGTACACATACCTTTTAGAGAGTTTAAATAACAATTTCAAAAGGACATTGTTTTTATTGTCATGTTTTCCCAATATTTGTCCTGATAATGTTAAAATTTTGTTAGATTGTGTGAGTTAATTATCCTTAGGAATGTTAGGGACATCGCATAGTTTTTGCTTCACTTATCATGAAAAATGCTTTTTGTAACTCCCTTTCTTAGATAACAACCTGAATATATACTTATCTTGTTTTAAAAATCCAATCATTTTATAATATTTGAACAGTGAAATATTGTCTCACAAATCAAAAAGTATCCTACAGTCTTCAAAAAGCTTTAGGCAGTTACAACACATAAGGGCTATTCATAACCAGTAAAACTCAGTCTCCAAAAGCAAATACAGTTACAGACAATTGTGGCGGAACTTTGAACCTCCAGAGAATGACTGAAGATCTTGGCAGGTGTCATTTACCATGCTATTCACCCTGAATTTTCCCTGACTAGACATGTGGTTACATTACTAACAAATTTCAGACTGCCAGGGCAGATAAATGTTCTGTCTCTACAGTTCACTCAGCACATACATCCAAATTTATATTTGCCCCCTTGGGCGAAAGTCAGTACTGTTATCCATCTGTCCTGTATTTTCTCCTTGACCTTTCCATGCACACTTTCTGGTTCAATGGGATAGTTTAACAACCTGTGCAATTTTCTTTTATCAATCTTAGAAATCTTATGTGCAGTTTCCCAATTCTGAAATGCAAGAAACTAGAATCAGATCTATGAAATGATAAATTATTCAGCAGTTAATGTCCCATGTGAAGCATAAGGGGCTTCACATATTTTTAAAGTTATATTATATGCCTTAATTAAAACAGTATATAGTTTTATATAAAATATAAAATAAAATATGTATTTACACATAGTTTTATTCTTAAAGCCAAATGCTACCATTAAAAACAAAACAAAACAAACAAAAACAAACAACAGCAAAAACCACGCAGCTATCAGAGATGGTAGATTGCTTTTTGTTAAAGTTATGCTAATTTTACTCACATTATGGCAATTTTCTTTTTTGAAGACCACAGCATAAAGAGCTATTGCTCATGTGAGACCTGCCCTTATTTCCATGTGGTGTGCAGGACTTTAGTGGATCTGTTATGATTGCCATTTCCTATTGAACTCTCATAACGAACTTGGAGAGATACCATCCAGGATGCAGGTGTTCAGGTCAAACAGGAGAGAAGGAAGTTCAAAGGCATTCCCTCCCACAATTCCTGATGCCATAATGCCAGCACACTGTGTCACAGGAAGTCTCTGAAACACCCATTCTAAGGTGTACTCACTCAGTGAAACACATTTTATTGCAGAAACCAGCTTGTTCAGATCGACTGGGAAGGCAAGCTCAATAATAAAATAATATTATACTTTATCTTGTATATGATAGACATTACCTTCATCATCATATCCATATTTTCCCTGTAAATTGCAATAAAAGGTGCTGTGTGATAAGCATGCCATCTGATTGCATACAATAGCTGGGAAAGTCTTGAATTTGTGTATGTTGCTAAAATAATTTTCTTTACACTGTCCTTGGGGGAAGAGGGTTGGAATTAATTTTTCCCCTCACTTCTCCTTAGAGACACACATAACTTGTGTGAGTTTAATGAAATTTGTTAAGATTTCTGTATATGTCATCAAGCAAGTCTGTGAAACAATTACCGTGTTGTTCTTCAATAGTGTACAGCCATCAGTCATAACCAAATGAGCAGGCAGCTTCTCTACTCACATCAGCAGCATGCTTTACAGTGTACCATTTGGATCGCGGTGTAATAGAGATGTAATTCATATGTCAAGTTATTGAGATGTCAGTTTAAATAGAAGCCATTATGTCATCCAATAATAATTGCTAGATAGGCCGTAGGCACTGATGCTAATATTAGCATGTGAGTAGTAAGTACATATAATTTGAAAACAGAAAGCATTAAAAGTGACAATAAAATGATGTACATGCAATAAATAGTTCACTTTTACATGTATCATCCTTTATAGATAGAGAAGGAAATTCCTACCTCACACAATAAAATTCATTTCCAAAACCTCCATAACTAAAGTGAAGCAAGATAATGAGAAAAAATAAATAAATAATAAAATTAAAACTTCAAATGTTGCAGTACAGAGGCAAAATCATTGCACTTTACTAAAACTCCGTGATTGGTTTGCTTGTTTAAGGTAGATTTTTGTGTGTGTGTTCAGTTCTGCAATTGTGCATTTTATGTTCAATTTCCAGAGCAGCATCTTAATGACCGCTGCTCAGAATTGTTGGCTTTCCTTAAATGTTCCCTAGAGTAACGTTTCACTTATAAGCATCATTTTAAATGTAGCCTTCTGTAACACTTTTCTTGTGATCCTCAACCTCTGTAAAGGGGTTATGTTTTAAAAACGTGGCAAATGCTGGCCACCTGTTAAGAGCTAATGATGCTGAAAGAAAGCCCATTATATCAAGATATTTTCTTGGGGAAGGTGATACAAAAGGCAGAAATCTTTCAAATGGGAAGAAATTTAACTTATTTTGGACTCCACCCTTAAAAATGCTACTTCAAAGACAGACATAGAAATGCACAAAAATTGGGTGAGAATAAGAAGAACGGGGATGTTTTGGCATGATCATTGGAAACGTGCTATTTTGTGAGCAGGTTTTACACTTCTATCTGGAAAGGAGATTTATTTAATCTTTCTTTTCCTCTAGAAAACATTGAATAATAAAAAGATAATAAAAAGATCTATAGACAGATTAAGATTGATCTGTCAATAATAGTGTGATTATTTTTTTTTTTTTTTTTTGTACACCGAGCATACAGTTTTGTCCTGCAAAACGGAATGGACAGTTTCCATATCCACTTGAAAATATGCAATTGAAAAAAGGGTTCCTTTTCTTTCTTGAAGAATTTGGGTCTGGATATAGGATGCCTCATTCCTTTGTGCTTATTCAAACTGATTTATATGTTTCTCCACGACAGTCCAAGTGATGATAGGAATGTACTAAGGTCAGTTATATTGCTTGATGAAGCAGTCTAATCCTTTCCTCAAACATCAGAATAGACATGTATAAACAGCAAATTTTATCTTGCATAAAATAAAGCTGGTGCAAAAAACACATTCCTTTCTTCAGTGATCTTCATTGTCATAGAGCTTGAAAGATTATTGCAGATCATTTTTTTTATTTTGCTAATATTGTGTTCAGTTTCAAACACTGAAAACAAAGAAAATATATATTGTACTAGTGCAATGAGTAGAAATCTTCAAATCCTTTGAATTATTGAAGTTCTACAAATGCTTTCAATGGAAACAAAATCATAACCATAATTATTTGGTTTTAAAAGTAAAGAACGGTAGCATTGTAAAACGACTTAAATTCTAATAAAGCTATATTGTTAGAGTAATAGCAATGTTAGAGTAATAGCAGTAGCATAACAATATTACTGTTTTTAGTGGGAAGCATGGTACTGAAACATGCAGTTGTACCTTGTTCACTGTGCCTAAAAATTAATCATTAAATTAGTATTTATGAAAAAAAAAGTTTTTTGAAATATTTTGAAAAAATAAAAGTAAAAATATATTTAAAAACAAACTTTTATAACATTTTTATAAGCATAAGGTGCTTTATGAGAAAACTACTTCAACAATCCATAAAATATTTCAATGAATCATTTGCTAATATTCCCCTTATTTTTCAGCTGGCCTCATTTATCAATTTATTTTCAAGAAAATATTTTAAATGCCTTACTTTAGTAAAATTTTTTCTAATTTCTGTGAATAAGAACAAAGAATATTATTTGTTTGAAAAGCTCTGATCCTTCAACACATGAACTCAGGTGTTCAGCTTTCTCTTTAATGGTAGACATTTGAGACATCTCATGTCTACCATTGGCAGAGAAGAGAAGGACTCATTCCTATTCTCTGCTTTTGGTGCCAGCAAAATTAACAGAGGGAAAACCAAGTCCCATCTGGGCAAAAAAAAAAAAAACAAAAAATCAAATGAGGTGACCAGCTCATTTTGTGAAAAAGTGTTTAAAAAGATTGCTATTCATATATGTGTGACACAAATATAATATAAAATCCAACAACACCTGAAATGCTGTATTCACTTTTGGACCTCTCACTGCAAGATGGGTATTGAGTTGCTCAAGCATATACAGAGAAGAGCAGCAAAGCTGGTGAAAGGACTAGAGAACAAGACTTATGAGGAGCAATTGAGGGAGTTGGGGTTGTTTAGTCTGGAGAAGAGGAGGCTGAGGGGAGATCTCATCACTGTCTACAACTATCTGAAAGGAGATTTTAGCAAGAAGGGTGTTAGTCTGTTTTCTCAGGTGACAAGTAATAGGATGAGGAGACAGTCTCAAATTGTGATAGGGGAGGTTTATATTGGATACTAGGAAGAATTTCTTTGTGGAGAGGGTGGACAAGCATTGGAATGAACTATCAAGGGACTTGGTGGAGTCTATCTGTGGAGGTGAAAAAGATGTGGACGTGGCACTAAGGGACATGGTTTAGTGATGTGACTAGGGTAGGTTATTAAGGTTGGTGGTTGGACTTGATGATCTTTAAGTCTTTTTCCAACCTAAATGATTCTATGATTCTATTCAATAAGCATATGTAACAACAAACCCTAACTTTTCTACTAAAATACATAATGAATGCAGAATACCTAAATTTATAGCCCTCAGTTTTGTCTACAAGGATGGAATCAGCTATTAAATGTTGCATTCTTACATAAGCAGTGTATGAAATTCTTCATTATAATGGAAACTATTCTGTCTATTATGTTCAAGTAGTAATTTAATCATGTAAATTGCTGTAAGAACACTAGGAATAGCTCTGAGTAAATGGGAAATTTTTGCCTCAGATGAAATCTGCTGGAGTTAAATATTATTTTAAAATCAGTTGAAGTAGTATAAGGTAGCAAGTAATTATTTGATCCTAACTTCTAAAATTATCAAGATGTTTCAGAGTCAAAACTTCAGTTAAATAGAATTTTTACTCAAGTAAAATTAAAAAAATGTAACTGTAAGATCCTCCTCTA
This sequence comes from Anas platyrhynchos, assembly GCF_047663525.1. Classification (NCBI taxonomy): domain Eukaryota; kingdom Metazoa; phylum Chordata; class Aves; order Anseriformes; family Anatidae; genus Anas; species Anas platyrhynchos. The sequence continues at coordinate 8,958,078 of NC_092587.1, forward strand.
AGTTACTTATCTACATATGCTTAGGTATTTGCTGTAAGGCTAGTGTTTTCCATAAGAAGAAGGAATCTATTATGCTATTGCCTGTCTACTATGCTACTGTCTGTATGCTGCTGCCTGTCTAGTAGCTCTTAAACGCCACTCCTGATGCAGGCTGCTGACAATAGGGAACTATATTCTAAAAACATGCAGTTGTCTCCATTCACTGCAGAAACTAGGCCTGATGATCCATAGACCATGGTCAAGTTTAAACTGCTATTCATCTCTAATACCTAACTTGCTAGGTAAATCCAGGACTATGTGCTGGACTGTAGTACTGGTCTTTCAATTTTTATCACATGCGTATGCTAATGACTGAAAATTGCAGTAGAAAATAATCTATAGCCATAGCAACAGTTTCTTCATTTCAACCATCTTGCATAAACAACCATCTCTTGTAAATATCAGCTTAGCCTCATTTTGTACAGAAACAAAAAATTTAGAGAAAGAGCATTTTTTGTTGTATAACAGAGGAATGGACTTTTTATTGCAGATGTAATAAATCTGATCAACATTACTGTTGGGAAGTAATATTTCATGGGAACAGTAGCATAGAGACCTACAGTAAAGTTCAGACTTGTAACTCTTTCTCTTGTTTTTCTTTATTATATAGTAAAACAGGTGTCATTGACATTTGGAGCCAATATTCATGCCTGAACAGCTACTTTCTAAATGCACTTAAACAAAAGACAAAAGCAGTCATTACTGTGGAGGTTTTTTATTATTATTATTCTTTATTTATATTTTTAATGGATTTATACCTTCTGGGGACAAGAGATAAATGAAGGTAAGATGAAACTTATAGATGCTGTCTGCATCAGTGTTGACACTATTTCTTGAGGGCTGACAGCTGCTAATGAATTAATTTTAAACATGACACACAAGAGGAACAAAAATGCTTTTTGTGGCTGTTGTTTCTGCTTCATTTTTGAAGAATGATAAAAACAGCAAGTAGCATTGATCATAATGGGAAAGCTTATCTGTGCTAGTTTGTGATTAAATAGAAAAAAAAAAAAAAAAAAACAGATTCATGAAGAAGCCTTCACTTTTTCCCCAAAAAATGAAATAAAACTGACTTTTCAGATTAATTCCAGCATTTTAGTTGTTCATATGGAGATGTCATAACTATTAGCATGCCAGAAATACTGCCAGAATTTCCAATTTAATGAACCAATTGATGATAAAGCAGGTAGCAAATGTCTTCTGTTTACCTGACAAAGGTACTTTTATTCAGTTTTATCCTGCGTCACTAAATTTTGTCATGCTTTCTAATATTGATAATGATGAAATTTTTATTATTATTATTTCGATATTGAGAATTTTACTACTGATTTAAGAGAGAGAAAAAAAAAAAAAAAAAAGAAAAAGGGTTTTCTTTGTCACAGTTTGAATTCTTCATTGAAAGCACAATAGTCCACACCATAACTAATCTGGATTATCATTTAAATACTTTCACATTCAAAATGACATGTAAAAAGTAGCTCAGTCTTATCTTGTGTCTTAGTACAGTTCATCCCTGTCATTCTGTCATTTGAGCATGGTTCTTACCATTAATCTAAGACCCAACTGTGGCCCACTGATTTGTGTTTATTGATACCTGGTATGCTTAACTATCCACAGCTCTTTACTGTGATCACTTGCCCTTCATGACAAGAATTGCTTATGGTTTTTGCACATCAGCACAATATGCTTAATGGCCAATACTGATTCCTGTCTCATGTTCCTTACTCTTTTCAGAATACATGCATAGGTAAAGAGGTAAATATTTCACCTATTCAAAGAATATGGAAATAATGGAGGATGATTGTCACCTTTTCTGTCTAGAAAGAAAGCTAAATTGATCTGCGCTATTTTGCATCAGTTGAAAAAAAAAGTTTGTTTTTTTTTTTTAAAGTGGAATATATGTAAATGTGTAAGACAATAATTAACATACACTACTTTTTTGCATTACCAAATGAAATCAGGCACAAAACTTCGTGTATATGATTTGCATACATAAAGATACATGGAGTCTAACAAAGACCATATATATCAGTTGTCCTCTGGAAAAAAGCTTTGATTGCTAGAGGCAAGACTTGAGACTGAGGTAAGTGTGACATAAGAAATGAATCCGTGTTGTACCCGCAGAATAAATTCAAGAGAACACAATGATACCATGTCAACAATAACTTACTTCGGAGAGTGGGGCAAAGTTTTGGAAGAACACCACATGCCAGCACTGTAGCTCTTATAAGGAAGAGCAAATCCAACACTGATGTCCATCACTAACACTTCAGTGTTTTCATTCAGACCCAGAGAAGAATTTATTTAAAGAGATGTCTGACAACAGACGTGCAAGGAGGGTGTAATAGGTTCTTTTCAAGGTGTAACGTGCTCTTCTAGGGAATGTGCCTGCTACAGGCAAAACAGGCAAAATAAAGGTGCTCTAAGATATCTTACAAAGACATAACAGATTATAACTGGAACTCAAACCTTGGTAACTATAGAAGAACACTTTGTCTTTAGAAATTCTACACAGGTACAAACAAAATTTCATTAAACAAATGAAGGAATCATGGGAAAAATATTTTCTGCTTTTCCGCCATTGACCTATCCATTGGTTAGGAAGAATACAATTTAGTTTACAATTGTATAATCAAAAATCAGCTTATAAACTTCAGACTATTGTATGTTTAAACTTATATTTAAGCTTATGTCTTCAATTTTTAATGGTAATTTCCATGTACTCAAAATTCCTAGACTGAAAATATCAGCCCTGACTCTTTTAAAATAATCTTGACCAGTGCAGACAAACCAAGGAGTTATAAATTTGAAATAACATCAGTAAAAGAGATAATAATTTGTTAGGTTAACAATGTTTCGGTCTAAGAACTTTCATATTAGGTTACTTAGGCAACCTAATAAAATGATAAAATTTGAAATGAAACAGGGAGCATAATTGTTTAAAATAGATATTGATAAAATAGGGATTTATCATGGGTATAAGTTTGTCTTGCATACTAATATTTTTAATGTGCATACTCTGTACTGACACACTGCTATGCTTCATTTCCTAAAAATGCATATATATGTATGTAACTGTACTTAGTTAAAACATTAGCATAGAATAAAATTAGCTGGGTGTAATCCCAGATAGTTCTAAAATATCTTTGTTTTGAAGATGTGATCCTATATTACTTGTCCTTCCATTTCAGGTGGGACTGAACTTGAGGCATAAAAATATAGAGGCCTTTCTATGTTAATTTTCCTCTCATATCATACATATGGCTATATATACATATATATATATTTAAATTTGACTTGTTATTTTTTGCCTTTTAGTAAATTTCAGGAAGAAATGAATCAGCTAGCAATCCGAGTAGAATTAATTTTGCCAGCAGAAATTGCTCACAATTTATTTAAATATCTGTTACTTATTATTCTTCAAGGTAAATGCACTCAGCACAGCATAGAGCAGAGTTTGAAGGTTCAAAGTTTGTTTGTGTGCAGGTTGAAGCCATTTTTTGTGGACTCTGTTGCAAACCCTCCTACTTTCTGATACTCTGATATTGACATAGCAGATGCTGCTATAAATTTGATTTGCAAAGGTGACACTTAGCACAGAAATGTTTCATAGGGAATTTTTTCCTCCAGGGCTGCCCTTTGTAGAAACCAATTTCTATGTGCAGATACTGATTTTTTACAAGATTTATTTCCTTACTTTCAGTTCTGATTGACATCCAGTCTGCCTGTAGTATTTTGCAGTCATTGGAAGGTAGTTGCATTTTGTGTGTGTGTGTGTGTCTGTGTGTGTATTTTTAAGCAACTATATTTGATGTAAAAAGCTGTGCACTAGAGTTGCACATTTGAATTCTATTATATTTTATATAATATTTATAATATAAATTATATATTTTATAATTAATTATAATTATTTAATTAATTATTTAATTATATTAATTTATTAATTATATAATTATATAATTATAATGATATAATTATAATTATATATATATATTATATATAATGTATTTATATACATTTATATATATATATATAATTATATATTTTTTATATAATATGTATTACATATTATATTATACAATATATATTTTGTCTTTTTTTTTTTTTAATTGTCAACAGATATTTGAAGTAATAGCAGATATTTTTTAAGGAGAATGGAACATTAAATAAACTTTTATTGCTCTAAAAACTGACTTAAGACTGTTTCTTAAGTCTGTTTTTTACCTTTCTGTAGTGATACATGATACTTCTGCATGCTCTGGCAAGGGACGTCTTATAAAACATTTTTATTTTTCAAACACCTGGCAAATATGTATTCTTTTATGCTTATATTTGCGAGAAATTATCATATACAGTTTAAAAACTAAGCGGTTAAACAGAATTTAACTATTTAAATTGTCTAGTTTAATAGGTCTATCCTTTGCAAAACAGCCATACTCTTGTCAGCTGGGGTAAAATCTACTGTTAGAGAAAAGTGTCAGGAATCACATCTATAGCTGTTAAACTTCATATAAATGAGATCACACCTTCTGATCTCTTCCTGTTGATAGTGCCTGTATTTAACACATTGCTCAGAAGTTGTGACAGGACACAGAATAAGTTTTTAAATCACACTAGCAATACTATATTTTCTCACTTTCTGGGGAAGAAAATAAAAATAAAAAGACATAGATTATTCCTAGGCAGAACTATGCTGGATGTAAGAGAAATGTTATTCCAGGAAAGGAAGTATTTATATTTTGGTTCAGGAGAGACAGAATATTAGATCTAACCTTGCATAATTTGGAAATGAGCCTACTACTACTGTATAGATATGATGCAGCCAAATTCCCCCTAAATTCTTGTTGCAAGCATACAGTTAAGTTGCAAGCATTGAGTTAAGGCATCTTTGCTGCATTATGTGCTTCAAAACCCAGGTCCTGAAATGACAGAGCTGTCTAATATCGGCCGAGCAATCCTTTCTTGCTTTGTGCAAACTTTATACCTTCATTGTCTACCACTATTATTTTTGGCACTTTTTCTTTATTCATTGGGATTCAGATTTGGGGAAAAGTACTGCTTTAGTTGTGATGCCTATTGTTCACGGTGATTGAGAGATCCAAAGTGGTATTTTTCAAACCTCTAAGAAACTTTCTAACCATAAAAGAGAGTCTTGAAGATTGTGCAGTCTAAAATACAAGTATAAGGAAGAGAGTAATACATGGGAAGTCAAAAGTGGCAGCAAACAAAAGGTGTTTCTCCTTTACTCGCCTCGCCTCATCTGCCCTGACCTTCATCAGCAAGTACTGTAGGACTTCTAGGACAAATTTAGTTGCATGGTCAGGCAAAGGAGTACATCATCCATATAGCAAGCTGGTGTTCAAGAGTCTTTCCTTGAACTGCAGCTGCTTTGCTGGGTGTAACCTCCTAATTGCCATTTCTATGGCTTTACCAGTTGGGAACAAAAGGCACACTGAACGGTACCAGGTCTTCAGATAACATAAAACATCCTACGTGGTCCCTGACACATTAGACATATCTAATGGGCCACGTTGCCCTACCTCACTCCCATCACTATTTATTCCATCTATTTTCTAACCACACAACACAGACTCAGCTTCTGGGTGGTTATGCCCTACATTTTCTTTGATCTGCCAGTCTATATTTTATTTCCTTTTTTGGTGTTTAATAAAAGGCAGAAGCTTACTTTTTACTAGAGAGAAACTGGAGGAGGAAAATGTGTCAGAAAATATCTGTATGGCATTGGTCCATTCCTCACTATATATAGCACACATCCTCAGTGAAATAAAGCATTTACACCCTCAGAAGGAAATGTGATCACTCATGGATTAAAAAGGAGACATCTCCTAATCTTCTCAGAACATTCCTGATGGAAAAATAAATAAATAAATAAATAAAATAAAAATCTGTGGGTGGAGATAAAATTTCATTCTTAGGTTAGAATCCAGATGCAGTGTAAGATCCTGAACCACATTTTGCATTTATCTTTTTTATAGCTGAGACTGTATTTCAGCTACCTTTATAAATCTTTAATCATGAAGACTGTAATTTCCTCTTCCACACAGATCTTGTCATTAGTTGTTTTTAGTCCTATGACTTGTGTGTTTAACATTGTATTTTTGTAGAACAGTGAAGGTCACAGTAATTTCATTTAAACTGAGATAGCAGTCAAGAACAGCTCTAGTTAAATTAGTCCAAATATGTCAGTACAAAACATGCATGAAGAAAGCCTTGGGGTTTTAATGTTGAAACTGCATCTTTAGTAGCATTATCAAATATGAAATAAGACAGGTGACACTAAAAAAAAGGATCTCATGCTTATAATGGGGTTACAATTTAGAGTTTCAGAATAGTTTACATAGTTTTAATGTGAGATCATTTCTGCCAGAGGAAGACAAATTGCAAAAGGTCAGTGAGATAGCTCTGTGCCTAGGGGAATGATTACTGCTGCTAGACTGTTTAATCTTGTCTAGTTTTTGTATGTGATTTCTTTATGTTTTATTGTTAGTAAGAGAAAATCTATGTGTGCACTACAGATCTTTCTTGGTACAGTCATCCAAATGTAATTCTTGTAGTTTCACTATATTAATTTTGTTCTCCTCTTATAAGAGTCTAGTGTTGGGTGAATGGTCAAGACAAGTTCAGGTCCTTTTGCAAAGTTATTTCAGACTTCCTATGTGACCTTGGACATTTATGCTGCTGTTTAATAGCAAAAAAAGAAGATACTGATGATTCATGCTTCCCTGTGGAGTTTAACAGTGCTCAGTCTTAATGGACTTGCAGACCTTTCCCTCAGCAGAATGCAAGACAATTCAGTCATCATTTCCTAAGAAAGGAGTAGGAGAATCACCATCTTTCACATATATAGCAAGCAGACCCAATTTGTATGTAAAGATCATGCAGAAATAAGCCATAAAACTCTAACAGAGTGCTATCTGTTGCATAAATTTGTGTAAATTGGAGCAAATCCTCCTACAGTCCCATTCAAGTCAAAGGAGATACATAACAGACAGACTTGGTTTCTCTGGCCTCTTGGAAGGTCATTTATCTTGTGATATGATAACAATTGAATTTACTGCAATATTTCAGTGGAATACTGTAATTAGAAATATCACCTGGTTAACAGGTTTTACTCAATGCTTACTCTGCTAATTTCAGTAGTCAGCAAAGGATTTCTGTGTTCAAACCATGCCGGAAACATTCTTTTGACCTGCTTGTCATTGGAGTCCAAGTGAAATTACAGAACACCAATTAAAAAATCATTTAGCTGCACTGGTTTATTTTGCTTTGTGGTTGTGTGTGTGTGTCTGTGTGTGTGTGTGTACATGTGTATGTTTTTGCACCCAGCCCCAGTCTTTAACACATGTGGTTTTGTAATTGTAATACACTGGGAAAGTTCAGAGTGCTCATTGGCTTTTTAGCTTCTATTTCCACCTGTGTGCTCCTGTGTCTAGTATTAAGAAATCAGACTGCAAGTCACACCAAATAGCTGGCTGGAAATTTTTACTTGCATCTTCCTTGAATTTGCACCAGGTATATCAAATCTTTTCTTCAACTGCTAATACCCACCAACAAAATAAAACATAAGAAGTAAAGAAATTCCAATAGTTGCCCTCTTAAACCGGCAACTATTCTTTAACTGTATTTCTTTCCTGTCCATGTGAATTCTAAGTTCTTTAGAACAGAATCCCATGATGTGTTTGTGTACTGGCTAGCGTATTGAAGGCCTGCTTTTCATAAGAGCCTTTAAACATTAGCATAATGCAAGTAATAAATAATACTAACTACTTTCCTTATTTAATAGATTATCCTTGATTAACCAATGGATGTTTATTCATCCAGTTTTACAAACAGAAACAGAAGGGCACCAATGAGTCACAGGTCAGCAGATGTATTTGTAATTTGTGAGACTGGAGATCAGATGTATGTTTCATATCAGAGAGAAGATGAGAGTTATGTATGCTTAGACAGAATATTCTAAATATCTTTTTCTTTATTTATTTTTCTAATATAGGACACTTCACATGTATGTTGTTTTTTTTTTTTTCCTTTTTTTTTTTTTTCATTAAATAATTTCAGTAGTGACTATATTAATAAAATTACAATTTAACCTGTGCTTGGGTGACTGTCTCCACCTACTTCTTTTCCTCATTAATGTGAAATAACTCTAGGGAAAATGAGTTGTTATTTTGTTTCAGTGTTCCAGAGCACAAGAATCTTAAAACCTAGTCACAGAGAACACATAAACCTTGTTTTAAAACAGAGAAATGTGTATTAGATTAAACAAGTACATGCAGAATTTTATCCCATAGTAGATAAAGTCTCTGGAAAATCAGTTTACCTGAACCATATCTCTGAAGCCTACCTATTCTAGATCTTAATAAAGTCAGTTTGCACCACATATGGACTGACAAAATTCTTAGTCTCCAGAGGTTTTTAGTAAAATTCAGTTTTTCACCAAGAGTTAGCGTTCACCTGTTTTTCTGTGAAAGTTGCTTTTGCTGAAGAATGTTCTTCATAACTCTGCTTCCCAGTGTTTGGTTTAATCCTCTATTCTTAATTCATTTTGCATACCAGTGTAATTTGGGGATTTTTGATCTGTACATATGTAGTAAAACTGCTTTTCTTTTTTTTGTTTTTTTGTTTTTATTCCAAATTATATTTTTTTTCATTTCAAAAAAATGTTATTAGTGTCTTTGTCATGATTACTGTTATTATTAATAATAATTTGATTGTATTAAATAATACTACATTTTTTCAAGGAGAATTAATGAAATATTGCAGAAACTCAATCAACATATTGTTGCAAGAGGTTGGAAAAAGGGTATTTATGCAGATGTGTTTTTAAATGCCAGGGATCATGTAAACTTTCTTATGATCCCACTTAGTTATTGATCTTATGTTGTACATACTCTGTATGACCTTCACACAGGTCAAAATTATTTGTGTGAGTAATGAAGATATAATCTTTGGTCTCAATTTTGAATATTTAAAGGGCAGATGCATCCTAGGAACGATAGAATGTGAGAAGACATAGCTTATGGTGTTATCCAGTATCATAGAACATTGAAAAAAAAATACCATAGGTTAAAATTGGAGGGAAAAAAAAAAAAAAAAAAAAAAAACACTTTAAAATTTAAAATTGAAGTTTTAAAAAGAAAATTTTGTCACAACAGTAGTGCTATTAGTAAAGGAAACTAGCTATGCAAAAGCAGGACACAGAAGAAAATATAGATCTTATGACATGTAGAAACTTTCATTCTGCATACGCATGAGAGGAAGCCCAGTTTCTGACAGTTTGTACATCCCATTCTGTGAATATAATTCATCCAAAGGCAAAAATTGTATCCACCCTAAAACCCTAAAATACTTTTTTACTGGTAATTTACAGCTTCTATTACTTACTTCCAGCTAGTAGTCCCTAATTTTATATAATACATAAATGTCCCATCAGGATGTAATTTTAGAAATGGGTCTTATTTGGTAATCAAATTATTTTAACTTTCATTGTTGAATATTATTTAAGGAACCAAATAAATCTAGTCTAAAACTTCGAAGTATTTCATCCCTGCTCTCCCAGTGAACTCTATTCTTCATTAATGTAAATCAGTTTTGTCTGAGTCTGTTAAAATGTGGAAACTAAAATTCTAATTTTAACTGCCTTTCTGCCACTGCTTTTCAGATAAAACTTATTTATTCTCCCTTTTTGGAACTATGTTGTGAAAGAGAAGGTATGGCAGCTGAAAATGGGCCAGACCAGATTTTGGGTGTACTTTTTCCCAGTTTGCCATAAGTCTGAGAGAAAACAAAACAAAACAAACAAACAAAAACTGCACAGTTTTTAACTCATAAGTTAAAAATTCTTTCTCACCTGCCACTTTTAGTTTTGTTATTTTGATTTGCATAAATCATTTTTCACAATTTAAAACAGAAGCATACGGAAACACCTGCCTCACAGGGACTCTTATTGCTGCTGATTGAGTTACCATCTCCTCAAGAGTATTCCAGTTTAGTTGCTTGTGGTGGACTTTAAACATGACAACAGTGTATGTTGTTAAGGGCTGACCCTTAATGATTAATGAAGAAATATTATTGGTATTCTCATCTGCTCATTTTTTGACGTCTTTGTTCCTTTAATAAACAACTTATACCAGTGAGGAGTTCACGAGTGTTCAGAACTACTTTGTTCTGTATACTAACTATGTAATGGATACACTTCTTTAACCTGTCAACATACAGGACTCAAACATGATTCAGATCTGCCTCCTTCTTCAGTAAAACAGGAGTAGCTCCTTTGAAGTCAATGAAATTCTTCTGGAATCATGTATGAGAAAATGAGAGAAGAAAAAGGCCTTTTGTCTTTATCCAGGGAAACTATGCTGCTTAATAAATCATCATATCAGCAGCTGTTTTGTACTGGGGAAAAACACAATAATTGATGCTGCTGTCCAGAAATCCACAGAGGTTATTGATCAGGCAAGCATGTTAACATTTCTGTATACTGGCAGCAGAGGACGGAGGGAGTAAGAGAAATATGGTCACATTGTCATTTACAAAGTATCTTTTACTACAATGTATTACCAAAAGTATTGAACTAGAAGTGTTTTTTTTTGTTTGTTTGTTTGTTTGTTTTTTTTCCCTGTGCTGTTTCTGTAAATATCTCTTTTTACTCATGGAAAACAACTAAGCCAAAAATAACATTTATGTTTACAATGCAGGAGACCCTATAAACATTTTAATTGCAATAAAGTTTACTCTGTTTACTAATTGAGAAGATTAACAATTTAGACCAATAAGACTGATGACATGCTATAAAACAATTAAAAAAAAAGTCAAGGTAGACAGACTCTCAGATCAGGAGACTGTCATCTTTTTAAAGCAATAGCTATGGAAAATTCCTGACCTCAGAACTACACATTTTTATAATTTAATCACTATTTCACAGGATTTTTATTTGGAATTAATCTGATCAGCTTGTAAAAATGTTTATAAATAGAAATGAAACACAAGTCTCTTGAATCAAAACAATCCAGTTTCCTAAAATAATCTTCTGAAGAAGACTAAGACATATATATATATAATTCCTGAAAACAGAGTATCTGAATAACTATCATAATTCGGTATTTAATGAAATGTAAAAGATAAAATTGTCAGTCTCTGTTCAACAATTCTATGAGAGAACTTTTGACTGCTAAAAAAGACAGTGTTTACCACATATATATTGTATATAACATGTATATATTTAGTAAAGTCAGATAGTAGATTGTAACTTTTATATATATCTATATCTCTCTCTATATATGTATGTATGCTTAGAAGATAACAGACATAGTCATGACTTTTTGATAATACGTGATTTCCATTCGAAAGAACTGTTGTAACAGAGAGAAATCCTTCAATAGGAATGGGAGAAAAGCATATGTTAACTTTATAATCCAGTATTTAAATCACTTACCAAGAAAGAGCATCCAGTCTGTCAGAGCAGGACGTGAACTCCAAATATGCAGCTCAGGTATCAACCTTTTGACACATTAGAGGAAAGTGGATCCTTGATTCAGTTTCCCAACGCAGTAAATTTATAGAATTATTTTTGTTCCAAATGCATCTAGATACGAAAATCTTGGATTTTCTTGCTGTCCATAAAACTTAATATTCATTTTCTAGCTAATTCTGGAAAATAGAATCTATTTCCAGAATCTATATCTACCAACGCATAAAATTTATGGCCTGACAATCATCGTTTTCACTTGCATAATAGAAAAGGAGCTTATAGGTCTTGAGTAAAAGAACCCTCATCACTAAAACACTGAAACCATCACTAAAACCACTGAAAACATCTTGGATTAATTTTATTTTATAATTATGCTGCTGAAACACAAACAAAAATATAGTTCTTATTTGATCCTGTCTCCTTATTACTGAACTGTCTGTGACAATTTATGAAGCAACACCTGTGCTGATAGCTAGCTGTCCTCCTACTTCCTTCCTTCATTTGGCTGTTTGCTTACCTGTTACTTGGTGTCTGACTCCCTGTTTAGAGCTTTCTGAGAGAGAGGAGGTTTTATTTTGTTTCATTTTAATAGGACCCTAAAATGGAAACTTTTAAATAAGATTTACAAGGAATATTGCAAGAAGGCTACTTATTTTTCAGTAGAAATTAATGTTATTGTTAAAGATAGAAAAAAAAATAGAGGCATAGATAGAAAAAATAGAGGTAATGGATTTATTTGGTAAAACAAAGAAATGGAGACTAAGCATAACTCCAGTTTTCTGTGTATTTTACTACATAACTCACAGCCACAAGATAGAAGACAAATGGGATCAACCCAAATGAATGGAAAAAAAATGTTTCTGCATGTTATGAGGAATACAGTTGTTATATTCACTATTTCAATAGCAAATATTCGCTATTTCAATATTTCATTTTCATCTTGCTAGACCAGTCTGATGTATGAACAAACAGCTTTCTGTATCCACACTGAGTTGTTGAGTACTCTGATAGTTCATGTTCTTGCCTGTAATGGAGCTGAGTAGCTTGTTGCAGCTGTTTGTTCAGCAGACCCTGAAGCCCTCCTACCAGAGTCATTACTAATTCAAACAAGCCACACTCAAAAACAATTACATGTCTGAACCTTGGAACACTGCAGACCTAATTGTAGACCTATGTACCTTCTAGAAAGAAGGAAAAAAAATCTAATGCATGTCAATATGCACTGTTCATGTTCTATCGGAAATACTGTACTGTTCTTACCATGTATCCCAGAGCTTGCATCAAGTGGATACGTAATTTGTAATGGGAGAAAGCAGTGCAGCAGGTGATTTTGAGTTGTGTGTGTGTTTGGAGCAGCCTCACATACAGCTGCACTGGGAAAATGGTCTGTGTGTGCTCCCTGGAGATCTTAAACTCACAAATACTTGGTCTTCTTATGGATCAACAATGAAACTCCTCACAACATAATTAATGGCTGAGGTCCCTGTCTCTGACAGCTCACATTAAAATTGAAGGCAGCTGGCACAGCTGCCATGTCTGGGCAAAGGAGATAAACTAGATATGGCTCACCAGAGGAGTGATAAAAGTATTATAGCACTGAAACTCTGTACATTCTACAGGGATACAAAAACAAAACAAACAAACAAACAAACAAACAAACAAAAAGACTATAGTGATAAGTAAGTAACAGCAATATGTTATACGTGAATTAATTAGTTTTCTTTGCGCCTAAATGTTATACCATTTTCCTACTTCTGTTATGGTGCAGAAATAGTATTTGTTGTCATATTATTTGTTGTTCCTTTCCTGTATTCTAAAAAAAAATGAAAGGATAATGGTGTGGTCAGAATGTGGATACTGTCTTGTTCATGAGCACATGGATATCTATTGTATTCAACGATCACAGGTTTTCAGGTTAGTATATCGATGTGGAATATATCTACGTGGTTAGTATATCTATGTATCTATATCATCAGTGGAAGCACTGTCACTGAATTTGTGAGGAATCACACACAGAATCACACAGAATTTCTAGGTTGGAAGAGACCTCAAGATCATCGAGTCCAACCTCTAACCTAACACTAACAGTCCCCACTAAACCATATCCCTAAGCTCTACATCTAAACGTCTTTTGAAGACTTCCAGGGATGGTGACTCCACCACCTCCCTGGGCAGCCTGTTCCAGTGCCTAACAACCCTTTCAGTAAAGAAGTTCTTCCTAACATCTAACCTAAAACTCCCCTGGCACAACTTTAGCCCATTCCCCCTCATCCTGTCACCAGGCACATGGCAGAATAGACCAATCCCCACCTCACTACAGCCTCCTTTAGTGTAGCTATAGAGAGCAATAAGGTCGCCCCTGAGCCTCCTCTTCTCCAGGCTGAACAAGCCCAGCTCCTTCAGCCGCTCCTCGTAAGACTTGTTCTCCAGGCCCCTCACCAGTTTCGTTGCCCTTCTCTGGACCCGCTCAAGCAACTCCATGTCCTTCTTGTAGCGAGGGGCCCAAAACTGAACACAGTACTCGAGGTGCGGCCTCACCAGAGCCGAGTACAGGGTGTCGTGGTTCCGCTCGAGTGGGCAGCCGAGCTCCACCACAGCCGCTCTCTCACTCCCCCTCCTCAAAGAGGAATGGGGAGAAAATATGTGAAAGGGGCTCAAGGATTGAGATAAGGACGAGAAAATCACGCAATAATTAGTGTAACGGGCAAACCAGACTCAGCATAAGAAGATAGATAGTAAGATTTATTGCTCATTACTAACAAGCTAGAGAAGTGAGAAACAAAGGAAAGAAACCAAAAGCACCTCCCCCCCATCCACCCTCTTCCACCTCCTCCCCCCGAGCGGCACAGGGGAACGGGGGAATGGGGGTTATGGTCAGTCTACAGCGCTTCTTCTCTGCCGCTCCTTCTCGGTCACTCTCGTCCCCTGTGCTGTGGGGTCCCACCCACGGGATGCAGTCCTTGACGAACTGATCCGGCGTGGGCTTCCCACAGGCAGCAGCTCTTCCAGAACTGCTCCAGATATGGGTCCGTACCACGGGGTCCATCCCTCAGGAGAAAACTGCTCCAACCTGGCTCCCCTACGGGCAGCAGCTCCTGCCAGATCACCTGCTCCTGCATGGTCTCCTCTCCACGGGCTACAGGTCCGGCCCGGAATCTGCTCCGGCAGGGGTCTTCCACAGGCGGCAGCCTCCGTCGGTGCAGGGCCACCTGCTCCACCGTGGTCTCCTCCACGGGCTGCAGCGTGGAACCCTGCTCCACCGTGATACTCCATGGGCTGCAGGGGGACATCCTGCTTCACCATGGTCCTCACCACAGGCCGCAGGGGACTTCTGCTCCGGCGCCTGGAGCACCTCTCCCCCTCCTTCTACACTGACCTTGGCACCTGCAAGGCTGTTTCTCACTCCCTTGACTCTCCCGGCTGCTGTGTGTCGCAGCGTTTTTTTCCCTGTCTTAAATATGCTCTCACAGAGGCGCAAAACATCGCTTATTGGCTCAGATCTGGAAAACAACGGGGCCCTTCCCAAACATGGGGCGGCTTCTAGATCTTTCTCACAGAAACCACCCCTATGGCCCCCTGCTACCAAAACCTTGCCACGTAAACCCACTACACAGGGGGACGATCACCTCCCTAGCCCTGCTGGCCACACTCTTTCTGATACAAGCCAGGATGCCATTGGCCTTCTTGGCCACCTGAGCACACTGCTGGCTCATATTCAGCCGACTGTCCACCATCACTCCCAGGTCCTTCTCTGCCTGGCAGCTCTCCAACCACTCATCTCCCAGCCTGTAGCTCTGCTTGGGGTTATTGTGCCCCAGGTGCAGGACCTGGCACTTGGCCTTGTTGAACTTCATACAGTTGACCTCAGCTCATTGGTGCAGCCTATCCAGATCCTCCTGCAGAGCTTTCCTACCCTTGAGCAGATCGACGCATGCGCATAGTTTGGTGTCATCTGCAAACTTACTGAGGGTGCACTCAATGCCCTCGTCCAGATCATCGATGAAGATATTAAAGAGGACCGGCCCCAGCACCGAGCCCTGGCGAACGCCACTAGTGACTGGCCTCCAACTGGACTTGACTCCATTTACCACGACTCTTTGGGCCCGGCTATCCAGCCAGTTTCTAACCCAACGAAGCGTGCACCAGTCCAAGCCAAGAGCAGCCAGTTTCTTGAGGAGAATGCTGTGGGAGGCGGTGTCAAAAGCCTTGCTGAAGTCAAGGTAGACCACATCCACAGCCTTTCCCTCGTCCACCCAGAGCGTCACTTTGTCATAGAAGGAGATCAGGTTCGTCAAGCAGGACCTGCCTTCCATAAACCCATGCTGACTAGGCCTGATCGCCTGCTTGCCCTTCAAGTGCCGCATGATGACTCTCAAGAGGATCTGCTCCATGAGCTTCCCTGGCACTGAGGTCAAACTGACAGGCCTGTAGTTCCCCGGGTCAACCCTCCGGCCCTTCTTGTAGATGGGCGTCATATTTGCTAGCCGCCAGTCAGCTGGGACCTCCCCCGATAGCCAGGACTGCTGATAAATGATGGATAGTGGTTTGGCCAGCACCTCTGCCAGTTCTCTCAGTACCCTTGGGTGGATCCCATCCGGCCCCATCGATTTGTGCACATCCAAGTGCCGTAGCAGGTCACCAACCAGTTCTTCGTGGATGGTGAGGGCCACATTCTGCTCCCCATCCCCTTCCACCAGCTCAGGGTACTGGGTATCCAGAGAACAACCGGTATTGCCTCTAAAGACTGAGGCAAAGAAGGCATTGAGCACCTCCGCCTTTTCCTCATCTCTTGTAACTAAGTTTCCCCCTGCATCCAGTAAAGGATGGAGATTCTCCTTAGTCCTCCTTTTTGTGTTGATGTATTTATAAAAACATTTTTTGTTATCTTTAACAGCAGTAGCCAGATTGAGCTCCAGATGAGCTTTGGCCTTCCTAATTTTGTCCCTGCACAGTCTCGCTACATCCTTATAGTCCTCCCTAGTGGCCTGCCCACTTTTCCAAAGATTATAAACCCTCTTTTTTCTCCTAAGCTCAAGCCACAGTTCTCTGTTGAGCCAGGCTGGTCTTCTTCCCTACTGGCTCATCTTTGGGCACATGGGGACAGACCGCTCCTGCGCCATTAGGATTTCCTTCTTGAAGAGCACCCAGCCTTCCTGGACCCCTCTGCCCTTCAGAACCGCCTCCCAAGGAACTCCACCAACTAGTGTCCTGAGCAGCCCAAAGTCAGCCCTCCGAAAGTCCAATACAGTGGTTTTACTGGTCCCCTTCCTGGCCTCGCCAAGAATAGTGAACTCCACCATTTCGTGGTCACTCTGCCCAAGACAGCTCCCGACAATCACATCCTCCACCAGTCCTTCTCTGTTTGTGAAGAGAAGGTCTAGCGGGGCACCACCCCTGGTAGGTTCACTAATCAGCTGCGTCAAGAAGCTATCTTCCACTCTCTCCAGAAACCTCCTAGACTGCTTTCTCTGGGCTGTGTTGTGCTTCCAGGATATGTCAGGGAAGTTGAAGTCCCCCACGAGTACGAGCGCTGAAGATTTCGCAACTTCTGTCAGCTGCCTGTAGAACTCCTCATCCGTCTCCTCATCCTGGTTCGGCGGTCTATAGCAGACCCCGACCAGGACACTAGCCTTGTTGTCCCTGCCGATCCTAACCCAAAGGGACTCGACCTTGTCATTCCTAGCCTCGAGTTCTACAATATTGAAAGACTCTCTAATATAGAGAGCCACACCGCCACCCCTTCTGCGCTGCCTGTCCCTTCTGAAGAGCTTATAGCTAGGCATCACAGCACTCCAGTCATGAGACTGGTCCCACCACGTCTCCGTGATGGCAACCAAGTCGTAGCCTGCCCGCTACACGATGGCTTCCAGCTCCTCCTGCTTGTTACCCATGCTGCGTGCACTTCAACTGGGCCTTTACCTTATCCTCCGGCCTTGCCATTGTTCCCCCTGGCACAGCCCCAACAATCCTTGCTTCAGCCCCATCCCCCTTTTTACCTAGTTTAAAGCCCTATCAATGAGCCCCGCCAGCTCCTGGCCCAGGATCCTTTTTCCCCTAAAGGATAGGGACCTGTCTACGGCCATCAGGCCACGTGCTGAGTAAAGTGCCCCATGGTCAAAAAACCCAAGATTTCTGCGTTGGCACCAGCCCCGGAGCCACGTGTTTAACAGGTGGGCTTTCCGTGTCCTCTCCATACCCCTCCCTGCCACCGTAGGGATGGATGAAAACACCACCTGCACTCCCACTCCATCCACTAACCGTCCCAGCCCCCTAAAGTCTCTTTTTATAGCCTTCAGGCTTCTCTCTTCAATGTTGTCACTGCCCGCCTGGACTATCAAAAAAGGATAATAATCAGAGGGGCGTACCAGGTTGGGAAGCTTCCTGGCAACATCCCTGACCCTGGCCCCAGGGAGCATACATTGTAGCAAGCCTGAACTTTGTGATTTTTTTTTTCTCTGTGAATTTTAGTAGTTTGCTCCATTTCGCTTGTCTTCTGTCTCTTGTTGGGCAGTCCTGTAACCAGGTTACATGATTTTGTTTTACTTTAAAGCATTTTTCTCCCAGTTACTAATAGTGTTTTGCAGAATTTTACAGAAGGACTTCAAGGTAGTCTAAATGTGCTTTTTATTGGCCTAAGGGTGTTCTTCTGTTACACACAAACTGGCTATAAAAATTCTGCACAGGAATCCTGAAGTTTTCCATCCTGGCTTTTTACATAGACCATTGCAAATGAGATACTTTGGGGTTATTTATACAAATAGTATCTGTGGTTTTTATATAGCTGCAGAACTTTATAGCAATGTTATTGCATAGACAGCACTGACAAAGTTGGGAGACCTGGATAACTACAGCAGAGCAGCAATTAGAGCAGTCTTATTCACAGAGAGCTGCAAACACAAGTTTGTAAATGACCATAGGATGAACTCTCTTTAGAAATGCAGAGAAATATTTCACCATCATTTGCTGCTGGTTTAGAGAGAATGCTACCAAGACAGATAAACTTGTCAGCCACATTGAAAGTAGTTGCTTTGATCTCGTGCCATAGCATAAATGTACAGCTTAGTGATTAACTCTCTCTTATTAGTCATTTTATGACTTTCCTTCTTTTCTTAACTTTTATTTATTTATTTATTTTCCCCTGTACATTTTCTCTTAAAATTTATTGGAAGTGGGCTTACAGGAACAATGTTCTGTTCCTGAGCTGTTCAAGGATTAAGATCCTAGATTTGGCCTAAAGGAATATTGGTGGAGAAAGGACACATGTCATACAACTTGTATTCACGAGAAAATAAAATGCTGGTAGACGACTGGTACTGTAAGAGTTTTTGTTTCTTCATTTCTTTGCAGTTTCCTGATATATTGCATAGAACCTAATATCCAGTTCTTGTTGAATATCTCACTTGTGGATCAAATTTTGCTCAGTGTACTGATCAAGATCCTTGTAATGAAGTTTGATTTTCTACACAAGTTAATAAAGTTTTGTATTCAACTGGATGAAAAGTGAGTTAGAAGAAATGCTGTAAACAGACATGATATATATATATATATAATATATGATATATGACATATATGATATATATATATGTATATATTTTCCCTTACATAATGATGCATTCATTTTCTATTTCAAGGGGGCAAAGAAATAGATCTAGCATCAAGATTTCTGCTTTTTACAAGAATTCTGCTCTATTTTTACATAGTTCCATTAAGTTTCTGCTAACTTGTAGACTATTTATTGTTGTGTTTTTTCATATTCTATTTTCCAAATCATATTTAGTTCAACTTAGCATGGAACATGGACATACAGAAGATTTTGTCAGCTTTTGCTTCAGCAATGGTCTAGACAGCTAAGGGAAACAAAAGCAAAAGTTGTTCCAAATTTGTATTTGTTGATATGAGAAATTAGATGATAGTGAGAACTGTTGAGGAATATAAAACTGATGAATAATTTTATTTATTTATTTATTTTTTAATCTTCAAAGAAATAGAATTAAACTACCTCATCTGAATAATAATGAGAATCTACTGTTATACAGAAACAATGAATAAGAGGATATGCTCTGCAACTGGGGCTTCATTTGGATTTTGCATTAACAGCTGCAAACAAATTCAGTTCTGATTTTGGACTGCTTCTTTAATTGCTTGGAGTGGGTTTGCTGACATTATATTTGGCAGTCTGGCCAAAATATGTGTACGTGATAATTTAATCTTTGAAACTGAATCTTTAGTTAAGTAGATAGAGCATTCATATATATTCAATGACTTTTGTCTTACAAGTTATGATACAGATACCCACTGAATACAAGACTTTATTGACAATAGCAATCTTCATTCAGACTGAGAGAATGGGGAGAATCACTATTCTATCACTGCAGGAAAAAAAAAAATAAATAATAATAATAATCCTCATTTCTCTTAAATTTTGTAGCTACATGTTCTTCTATAGCATATTTTATTTGTTATGCCATTTAAATAAGTCTTCTTTTTTTTCACTAACACAAAATACATATGTGTGTTTTTAAAATTTAGAGGGTTGAATTATACAAAATATTAAAAGATATTTATCCAATCAATGAGATCAAATTAAACAACATTTCAAAGAATCTTTGATTCAGTCTGTTTTAAAATGATGCTACAGATTTGGTGGTTTTAGAAAGCAATCTTAGTGTTTCAGAAGTATACCAACAGCTCAGTGAATATCATTGTTTCTTTCAGTGGCATCTGAAGCTCTATGAGATCACAAATAACATCAAAGTCTGGGAAATAAGAGATATGCTAACTTCTGGCATCAGAAAACTGCATTTTTAGGAAGTGACAAAGTGGGAAAATGAAACCAGAGATGAAAATTTTGCCAGTAATGGCAAAGTAAGGTTAAGAGATTATGAGGAGAGTCTGACTTGAAGGAGATAAATTACATAATGTATTTCAGCTTCTGCTTTGAACTGTAAGTATATATATTTTTCAGCAGAGTTGTACTACAGAAAGACTGACTTTGGTATGTGTAGAAATAGCTCCATCTTAATGCTGGCTAGTTTGTTACATAATTTGAATCCCAAAGGGACAAGAAGACTCAATTACAAAATGCTCAATTCCCATTGAGAACAGTAAGTACTAAGAAAATTCAACATATAAGTTGTCAGGATCTTGGAAAGTCAGTGCCAGAAACCTGATGCAAATCCACTGGAAACTGATGGAAAGGTTCCCTTGATTTTTGGTTCAATTTCATAAAGCTACATCATATATCTCCAAGGAGATTACTCATGAATTAACATACTTATAACCAAACAAGTTACAATCTCTGTCAGTACTCTTGTTGGAAGGACATGCATTTTGTCCCATGCTCTCCTTGTTTTTATACCACAACTGTAAATAGTCATCTGCTGAATGAAGTATAATTTGTCCTCAGTGCAAGACAAAAACGAAAATATGACTTGATTTGTATGAACTTGTATGGACCATACACTAGCAATCCATTAATCACATTAATCACATTGTCACATTAATCTGCAGAGAAAAGACCAAGCAGATTTTGGGGCACGTATGAAATGATGGACATGGGAGATCTAAATAATAAATTATACATGGTTTAGGAAATCAGGAGACCTTTATTGTGGATAAAAGGAACAATAGAATACTGAAGAAGAGTAGTTCTGTGGGAAAGTATAAAAGATAGAGATATTACTGCTGGTGTCTCAACTTTAATTCATAACACTAATGGAAATGTCTTCATAACATTAAAACTAATGGATCACTAAGTTTAAAATTGGTATGTGTATATATATACACACCCACACAAATACATAATAGGCAGGCCTTCACAGATGAACATGCTGTGTATACTTATTCTCCATTCATTTTATTCACTGAGATATCTCGAACCCTTTCACCACAAACGTATACATCCCCTTTTCAGACATATAAAACAGGAGAACACACTTAAGGGAAAGAGGAACTTCTTCGGACTCCCCTAATGTTTCACAGATTGCATTTTTTTTTTTTTTCCTAACTTCCTTTTCTGGGAAACAAGGTACCAAGTAAATGGGATGTTTTAACTCTGAGTTTATCTGACAAGAATCTAACCAGCACGGCAAATTGTTAACATCTAGTAGGGGTTTGTCCCAAACTGTTTTATGTCAGTTCTACAATACTGGGGCAGGAGGGGCAATATAACATTAATATTGCAATGGCTTAGATCCCCTCCTTCAATAGGATCAAATTAAGTTCACTGCATAATTCATGGCTGTACGTTCAATGATTGTGATTTAAGAGTGGATCTTTTGGTTCACCTCCACCTCAGTATGTTATAACAAACAAGTCATATTTGCTTTTGAATTGCAAGGGAAAATTGGATGAAAACGAATGCAGAAATGCTTTCTGGGGACCTTTTATTCGTTAAAAGGAAATTTGAAATCAGAATTTTGATTGCTCGAGTGCTGTTTACCATTTAAACTAACTTGATAGAGTAGGAATTTAAGAGTTCTCAACATCTTGCTTCAGATGCTTAGCAACTTTTAGTATTTGGGTCCCAGCTGAATATTTTAACTTACACAAAGGGGACATGAAAACAGTGACCTACCTCTGAAAACATCTTTCTAAATCAGAAAAATGTGCACTGTTTGACTGGAGAGAGAATTTTGTAAGTATTGAAATGGGAATTGCAAACCAAAGCCCACAGGCTACAGTTTCCTCCAAATGAGTAAGCAATAGCATGCGACAGGATGTACTGTACATCAGCTGGCCAGTGTCAGTAAAATCTGGGTACAGTACTGTGTCCTAATGGAACATAGAATGTGCATATATTAGAACATAGTCCATGGACTTAAGAAACTTATTAAACATTTTATTGGAGAGAAAAAAAAACAAAACAAAATATAAGTTTGAGAAATTATTATTTTTTAATTGCTTGAGAAATAATAAGCAAATTATTCTCTAGGAAGGATTAGTAAGGAAAATTGAAGTTATTTCCATGTGTAGTAAAACCTTATGCAAGTCTTCTCCATGTTCCTTCTAACTCAAAAGTGCTTCACAGTCAAGTTATTTATCCAGCTTTTCTGCCCCCTTTCTGTTCTGCGTCTCATGTTTTATCGGTTATTGAGAAAAGAGCACTGTTAATGCAGATTCTTAAATGCAGATCTTGACCCTACATAAAAATACTTTGGAATAGGAATAAGCAGAAGGGTTAAACTAGATGATCTCAAACGGTCTCTAAACTAAACAATTGTGTGATTCTCTGATAAATTCAAATATTGTTCTGGCTTGGAAGAAGAACAGATCTCTAAAACCCATAGAATTATAGGAGTGCACACCTAATTCACCATCATCTTCCCACAAACACTTTTTAACTTTTAAAGGTGGGAAATCTCCACCACCCAGTTCTTAGCCTAACAAGGTATTGATAAGTGATACCACAGATACGAGAGTATAAAAGATTACTAATACTTAAATAAATGATGCTTTCAGTTACTGATTTCAGTTACTAATTAAGAAATATATTCAGTTAAGTATATTAAGTGTATGCTTTCCAACTTGAAATTATTCCATTTTATTTTTCTAGTACAATACAGAAAATATGTCACTACTGTTGCTTTGGAACTACTTCACATGGAAGAGAAATAAGTAAAAAATAAATAAAAAAATAATAATAATAATAAAAAAGAGGAATTCTAACCCTATAGGTTGTCACCAGCATAATTCCGTATTGAAGTTTGAATACTATATTTATATAAGAAAGAAGTTATAACTCTATCACATAAAAAAATGGGAAGCTGCATCTAACAATGCATTCAAAATGTTAACATCTGTAGGCAGTAAAATATAAAGAGATTCAGGGCACCCAATCATTCTCAGCCTTCTCCTTACACTGAAGGCTGCAGACGTTTTGCATTTGAAGTCCCTGGATTTGTATTTATTTCCTCGTGAGCTCTACCATCTCCCATGTTCATAAATTGGCAAAAAATGTCACTTATTTTGCAGAGTAATTATAAACAGTTTAGTACCATGTAAACTTTTATGGGAAAGTTATTCATTTTTAACAGTTTTAGCTTCCACAGAGAGAAAATCCTGAATGCATTCTGATTACTTGAACTGGCGCAAATTCAGAGTTACTCCACTGAATTCAATGAATTTTTTTCTTTGATTTTTTTTTTTTTTTTTTTTTTTTTTTTTTTTAAGTCTTCAGGGAAGATCCTCACAGAAATTGATAGAAATACACCACTTTACATCAGCTGAAGATCAAGTCTAGTGCCTGGTCAGCACAACCATTTCAAAACAGAAAAATAAACAAAAACAAAACAAAACAAAAAAGTGAATGCACGGATCTATGCAATATGTAAAGATACATATTTAATATTAGACACTCAGTGGCATGTTCCTATTATTACTGGAATAACTATATCTACAGTGGGGAATTCTGTCTGAATAAATAGCCAGTCTGGTGTTGAATACAAGCCAGTTAGCAGATTGACTACAAAGATGCCATCAATTTGAATCAAGAGGATGCTTTTACCAGTTGCAAATATCTTCTGACTTTTTTTCTAATTCATTAAAGCTTTTATGAATCTAGCCAGATGTTTGAGGCCTCAGGGTAAGACCAATGCACATGGAAAGTTGACAAAAGACAAATGGGTAGATAGAAAAACTAAGAACTATGCTATGTTTTTGGTTGCAATGTAACATGCTTGTTCTAGAATTGGCCTTTTGTATTTTTGGAGTGACATAGTTTCTTATAATACTTTTATTCTTTTATAAAGTAGAGGCCACCCTGTTTGTTCTGATGTTAAAAAAAACAAAAAAAAACAAAAAAAAAAAAAACACTTCTGGTTGGCATAATGTTAAATACTTCTGAGTTGGCACATCATTTTAGATGCAAATTATAGGTCTTCTTACACACTGTTGGTCTGTTTTGACCTCTGTTGAAGTGCAAGCATGCTAAATACAGACTGGAAATTTGGCAATATTTTTTTTCCATCTCTCCGAGGAAAGAAATAATGCTTGTTAAGCATTATTCCTTAGGAAACCAATGTAAACATTCTTTATCACAAATTTTTTTGAAAATCATTTGAAAAGTCGTATGTATTTCTACAGCAGTGCTCCAGTAGCAATCATGTACATACTACAATAGTCAACTTTTCACAGTATATTTAATTCTATCACCTCCATATAAAATAAATGAATAAATAAATAAATAAATAAATAAAATCTGACTAAGCTTGAAATGCGAAATCAATTGGAAGTTCTGGGCCTATGTGAGCTACAGTGGTCTTCTGAATTTTGTAGATATACAGTAGAATCATAGAATCATTAAGGATGGAAAAGACCTTCAGGATCACCTGGTCCAACCGTTACCCTACTACCAATAAACCATAAACTATAAACCATACCAGTAAACCATAAACCACCCACTAAACCATAACTCTAAGCACCACGTCCAACTTTTTCTTGAACATCCCCAGGGACGGTGACTCCACCACCTCCCTGGGCAATCCGTTCCAATGCTTGACTGCTCTTTCTGAGAAGATATGTCTTCTCATTTCCAAACCTCCCCTGGCACAACCTGAGGCCATTCCCCCTAGTCTGTTCCCTAGTTACCTGTGAAAAGAGGCCATCCCCCAATTCCCCACACCTTCCTTTCTGGTCGTTGTAGAGAGGTCTCCCCTGAGCCTCCTCTTCTCCAGACTAAACAACCCCAGGTCCCTCAGCCACTTCTCATATGACTTGTATTCCAGATCCTTCACCAGTATTTGCAAATCAATTACTCTTAGCAAAGCTGCCATAATAGAGGAACATAACATCATCTCACAGAAGTGCGGTTGGTAATACAGCCTGTGGCCTGGAGTAACACAAGGAAGGTACT
Source organism: Anas platyrhynchos (assembly GCF_047663525.1). NCBI lineage: Eukaryota > Metazoa > Chordata > Aves > Anseriformes > Anatidae > Anas > Anas platyrhynchos. Next base: position 8,983,460 of record NC_092587.1, read on the forward strand.
CAGTGCCAAGGAGATAGGCTCATGCTAGTTCATGGCAATGAATTCAAGAGCACAGAGCCCAAATACTGGGATAGTATTTTAAAGGATAAAGCAAAAGAACTTATGCAGTGGTGTAATGGATATTAATACTTATATGCTAGGGACACTTTTGAATTTACTACAGTTGCTTCATTACTTTCCATCATGACCAAATCCACTTACAATTGTAGTAAAATCTTGTAGTCAAAGTAAAGCAGTTTAATATCCAATGTCTATTGCAACTGACAAAAACCTATGTTAGTGCAGCTCCTTCCAGTGATGAGGTACATCATTAGGCACTGGTAGAAAATGTGTCCCTAAAGACCATCTTTAAGACCATAGCTCTGTTCCAGTGAATGATTAATTCCAACAAGATATATTATAGTAAATAATAATCACTTAAAAATACTAGTTAATAAAATGTAGCAATTACCCTTCATTTCTGTAGCAGTCCTTCCTTCACAACAAAACATTCTGAAGTCCAACATAGGCACTATTGAAAAAGCATGTCAAATATCAAACAACCATTGAACTGCTCTTTGAATTTCAAACCTTTTGTTATTTTTTTGTCTTTTTTTTTTTTTTTGAAATGTTTCTCATTTTTAACTTTCTGAGGTAATTTCACTTACTAAAGAAGGTATTTAAAGTAAGCTACCTAATACCATCGACAATATTGAAAACAGTAGGCTGATAGGGAAATAATGGACTATTTTAATTATTCCAACCCATCAGTACAAAAACTGATGGCAACTGCTCATATAATTTGCTTCACATGCACAGTATTCTTAAAAAAAGAACTAAACATATTAGAACTGAATACTGGATAATTAGTCTTTCAACTATTGGAAAATCTTGGCACAACAATGTAAGTTGGAACTGGAATTGTTAAAAGCAAAACTTTTGATTGTTGAGAAAAAAAAAAATAAAAAGGTCATATGGTAAAAATAGTTACACAGACAGACAGGGAGAGACATAATTATAGTCCCGCTATTGTCTGTGTGTGAATACTTTATGGCATTAATTACTGAACATATGTAAATGTATTTTTATGACTACTTTAATTGAGTTCATTAAAAACAAACCCAGCATACAGCATTAATGTGCTATTTTTGGCCTGAAATCTTATCTAAGGCAGTTTTATTTTTATTTTTATTTTTTAATTGGGAGGAGGGGATGTCTTGCAAAGTTTTTCAACTTCAAAGCTGCATTAACAAGTACTCCTTTGCCTTTAGATGCAGCCTTCTCATTAACTATTGCTTGTCAAGCTGAACGTATGAATTTCTTTTTAACTTTAACCTCTTTCTACATTCCCTCACCCAGATTAGACATTAAGCTCTAATGCTAATCAAAAGAGTTCCTGGGTCTGGAAGTGCAAGTCTACAATAGCTTTACATCACTTCTGTCCCTCTATGTTCCAGGGTGTTTTCCAGAGGAAGCAGTAACTCCAGCTTCAAATTTGAGCATTGCTGAGGGTCTGTTCTTGCTGTTGCAGCCTCGTTCCCTACTACAGTCATTCCTGCACCAGCAGCAGAGGAATTTTTTGAAAATACTGTCACAGCATCCAGGTTTTCCTTAACCTGTTCTGTTCATTCTTTATGAAAATATGGAGATAGTTTTATTTTTCAGCTTCTGACTCTTTTTTCCTAGGTTAGATTTATAATTACTTAATGTAGGGTGTTATAAAATACACCGATATATTTTGCATCACATGTAGGGGCCATGGGGCCTTGTACAGACAAATAACAGGAGTAAGGAAATGTTTAATTCTTACAGAATTGAAAAATATTTGAGGGCCTTACTTAGATGTGTTTTAGGTTTATTTTGACCGTAGGGTTTTCCAGAGTCAGACAAAATAGGAATTCTATTAGAAGGATGCCAAGATTTGCTCTATTGCTTTAGTCATTGTTAACTGGAGCCAGCTTTTTTTTTTTTTTTTCAATTATTTTTTTCATTTTATTTCTATTTTTGCACTTTTTTTTTTTTTTCAGGAGGATTTGAAGCCACTTAAATTCCATCCCTCCAGGCCCTTGACCCCTCCATTCTTGGCAGCCTTGCCCTTGCACCATCAGCTTGCCTCTGCTTCATGATCAATTGAATTGCTCCCTGTGAGCCAAATAATCATTTGGAATGGAAATAAAACAGGGTATCCCCATCTTAACTGGAGCTAAATTCAATTTCTGATCACAGTTAAGGAACTTCTAAAAGGAAGTCTGGTGACATCTATATAGCCTGATAACTATTGACACACATAACACTTTTCCTTTGCTGATCACTCATGCAAGTGTTTTATGAAGCACTACACTCTTCTTAAGTTTTCTGGATGCATGTTTAAACAAGTTGGTAAAGAAAGAATTTGCTGAGGAACAGGATCTTCTTCAGGAGTCCAAGGAATCATTCTTTTTTTTAGCAGGCCGGAATGGGAAGACAATCTTTTGGGTTTGAGCAGATATTAAAACTTCCTGACAACTGCACTGCATACTTCCTAACATTATATGTGTTACTTGTGTGATATAAACAGGTTTCAGTTGCACAAATGTCAAGAGAAAAAAATAGTAATAATTAAACAAAAGAGCTAATTTGGAGAACAAAATGTATGTATTTCTCTAAAGTTCTATGCTATTGTTTTGTTTCATTGCACTAAGTGATGTTGGTCTAGGCACCAGAAGTCATATACATTAAAATATTCCTTACTCTTTTTTTTTTTTCTTTTCCTAAATAAATTTACCTGAATACTGAAGGAACACACTTTAGTGTTTTCTGTTTAATGCTGTATCTATATTTTTACGTTATTTACTATTCTATATATTTTGATAGTCTATAGGAAATAAAAGAGCATTCTGAATTTCATACCTGTCTCATACCCCCAACATTTCATACCTGTCTCACGAAAATTTATTATCTGTAAAAGCCTTCCATGTAATTGCTGCTACTTTTTATTTCTCTCACAAGTACACAGTTTCAAACTGGACTCCTTTGAGAAAAAAAGGTATTGAAAAAAATGTAGATTCCTTGTCCCAGATACTACATTTAAATACATATGAAGGAAAAAGCTGTTAATCATTATTTTACATATGATAAATGGAAGCAGAAATGAATCAAGACACTTGTCTACAATCATGGAAGAACTAAGGAGAACTCGCCTATTGATGAAAATGTAGTGCAGAAAATGTGAGAAACTCAGTCGCAATAGCAAACTCTTTGAGTTTCTAGTTTCTAGAATGCGGTTCAGATTTGCTAGATTTCCTTCTGTTCCTCTTAAAAAGCAGATGTGAATTGTCAGAGTTACCATGGAGTAAATACTATGGTAGATAGGTCTATATCTAGAACAGCATATCAAAGACTTAGGGGCTATAAAACATCATTCTTTTATTCCTCTAGAATAGCCACACCAAACAAAAGAGTTCTTTGATTTTTATTTTTTCCTATTTCACTTGAGCTGATTAACAGAAATGTTTCTGGTTTATGAAGGGTTTGTCATTAAAAAAGCATACAAAGCCAGAACTCTAAATAATGTTTAGACTTTTTTGAATGTTCCATTCTAAAGTTCCATTATTTTGGAACAAAGGAATGAATACCTAGCATACTAAGCACTTTTTATATTAGCAACATCTTGTGAAAAAGGAGCTAGTCCTGAAGGAGTGTTCCTGCTAGCTAGTTTTGGCAATAAGCATGTATACTTCATCTCATTTGAAGATTACTTTGGTTTCCAAAATGGAATTCCTCAAGTTATTGTAAAATCATCCGGAACAAATCTCTAAATACTACGACAAGGTAATTTTTAACCAAACAAAATGTTACTTTAGTGTTCATCCATTTATATGTATGAGGCTTCCGTATGTATTTTAAAGCTGTTCTAAGAACAAACAGCTTCTAGGAAAATCCAGCTTTTGGCTTCTAATTTCCTAATAGTGTGCACTTGAAGGTGGTGTTTATGTCACAATCCAAAGGACTGATTCTCTGCTTAGTTACAGTAACATAAAACTTACTTATGAAAGATTATTTAATTGCCATTGGTAATAAGGTTGAATTTCTTTTGGGAAACTTTTGGTGGAAAACTTTTTCTTGATTCAAGAAAAATGCAAAAAATATGTTTTAAATTTCTAAAAACTAGTAGGTTATTCATTGATTTCATCAGCTTTGTAGCCAGTAAGTATCAGAGAACAGTGAGTTTCCTTAGTTAACTTTCCAAGGGTTAGGGTCTTAGGTCTTTGGGATTGCCCAGCTTTGCTTTATGGATGTTGAACCATGAATATTATTTGACCTTTGCACCTATTATGTATCCTACTGAGATATAAACATCATCACATAAATTTTTCCCATGGGAAAACTCTTCCCATGTACAACTAGTTTTCAGTGTCTGATCTGTATAGAGATGCATCATCAGAGAGGCTGGATCATGTAGAATATGTGATCATCACTGCTGTTCCCAAATGAAGGCGCCCATAGTCAGCTTTTTTATTCGTAAACTAAATGCAGTTTCCCAGCAAATTGATAGCTTAGTGTGTTCCTCAACCATCCACTGAAGCAAGATTATTGCAGATAACATGTTTAAATAATTTCCTGACAGTTTGATTTTGATTGTCTTAACTATCATTTCCTGTGATGCAATGTTTTTCTAACATGTACACCTAGTTATTAAGGATGATGTGAAGCATGTTTTTTGTATTTTCAATGGATGTACTACTGAAAAATAACCGGAACACATACTTTAACAGGTGTGTTAGTCTTGGCTATTCTTCCAAGCTGGATTTCCTGATGTCTTTTGCTGTTCCCACATCTCACCTCATCTCCCATCCTGGATGTACAGTGTAAGAAATAACAATCCTTTCAGGGAGGAGTAAGCCTGTATTGACCTTTAGAAGGCTTAAAAAATGAAAAAGGACATGCAAAATTGAACAAGATGGATTTATAGTGTTTCTGGCAGCACAGGTTAAACAAATACGTAACAAACTCAAAACAGAGCTGCCCAAACTGCACAGTTTAGCACTTCAGCCCTGTAGAGTGACTCATGGGATACTGGTAGAGGGGTATTTACTTACTCTGATTTGAACTATGAATCATGCCAAGCAATACTGAAGACTGAAAGACCAGCTAAGTGTGCTTGTAATGAGTCTCCCATTGCAAGTCCAGGTCAGGTTCCATATTTTGACATTGATGTTCAGCCTGTCGGATGTAACCATTTCACATCATTAGTTAACAACATTGCTTTCAGCAAAGTAGAGGCACAGGAAAAAAAGTGTAAGGATCTCTCCAAGTCTTTGCTCTTGCTGGAAAAAAAAAAAAAAAATATATATATATATATATATGTATATATCTGTACTTAACCAAGCCAAGAAGGCTGTATTTATTTGTGTGTTTGGAGTAGTTTAAAATCTGGGTGTTGAGTAAAATAATCTAATATCATTTTTTGTTGTAGGAAATTAATATTTTATGAGTTTCCAACCCAAAATCTATTTTTAAAATCAAATATACCTCAAAATAAACTGTTATCAGAAGACTTTTAACACACTTAACAACAATAACATATCACAGAATCACAGTCATGAATGGCTGAGGTTGGAAGGAACCTCTGAAGATGAAGTCCAAACCTTCTGCTGAGCAGGATCACCTAAAGAACATTGTGCAAAATGGCATCCAGGTGGGTTTTGAATATCTCCAAAGAAGGGGACTCCATGATCTCTCTAACAAGTTTGGATGCAGGTATTTTTTCAGGTTTGGATATGGCTTCAGATTATAATGATTTTTTTAAGATTCCAGGATTTCATTACACACTCCATGAATAAATAAATAATAATAATAATAATAAATAAATCTGTATGCCCTAACACTGCATCTGAAGTTCTAACATGGAATCATTTAGAAGTTCTTGTGGACATTGTAGTCCCAAAGTCTGACTATAAACATTAAGCAATATTCAGAGTGGAATTTTATAACACCAGGGAACAAAAGTTTAAGGGCTGAAGAATCCTTTCACTTGTGAACTTGTAGGGTAATTTTAGACAGCAGACTATAACTTCCCAAATGGAGGAATGGCTCCTTCATTGAATAATATCCATAGATCTTTATGGAGCTCAAGAGAAGACTTTATTATTGCCCCAGAAAGATAAACCAAATGAAATTCCCCAATGTAAGAGAAATCTGGAATCTCATATATTCTTACAGATGTGAGTTCCCTGGAAAAGAGAAGAAAACAAACAAATTTTGGCTAAATAAACTAACACGTACAATGTACAAGTGAAAAACAGACCACTTCCTAATGATGAAAAGCTTCAGAGCATGAAATTCTTGCTTTTATTACTCTAGATCCCAGAAGGACAAAAATATTTACATATTATTGTGCTGATGCTATCAACCTAATCACATGTGCTCACCCTTTTGTGCCAATGAAAATTTTTTCTCAAGGTCAACATCAGAATTTCTTAGAGAAGAGACACATTAGTGTCTGGGCTTTCCTTTGTTCCATTTCATCCCCTTGGCAAACTGTAATTTTATCTCCCATGGTGAGAAGCAACACTAGGGTTTGATATAATTTTAATTTCAGTCATTCAAATACACCAAAGCACACATATTTTGTAGGCTTGTATTTGTGAGCCTTGACTTTAAGCTATGAGTTGAATAGACCTGTGGGAGTGGTGGTATGCAAGTAAGTACCTAACCTATGAGCATCTGAGAGAAATTACTGCTGAGAGACATCCAAGTCACATTTCTACTCCACCTTTCTTCAGATCAGGATAATAACTTACTGATAATGCATCCATCTGCAGTGTTGGGATCAGGGAGTCCCACAAAGAAAGCAGTGTTCCAGATATTCCTACAACCCTTTTACTCCTGGCTTAAAATGCAAAAGAAGAGAAACATGTATTTTCATTTTTGGAAAGGCTTGTGTCTAGGTCCTGGAAATCTATTAGGGAACAGTTATATTGCAATATATTCAGTAAATTTTTAGTGAGTTTGCAGTTTTTCAAGTCTTTGAACCAACTTGATTTGGTTTTATTTTGTGGCAAATTCTTACCTGACAACTGAAGTTCTATAATTTACCTTAGGGATACACAATCAAATTATTTTAACAAAGAAGAATGAATGGTTCAGGTAGTGGAGTATTGCTTATTGATTCTCTGTTCATTTTGTGGGTTTTCTCAAGCAATTATACTATACTTCACAAAGGAGTTGTGTATTATTTTCACTGTTTGCTATTTATTAACAAGTTTGATCTAAGCAATGTTACAGTCAACTAATTTTCTAAGGTTTGTTCTCTTTCCAGGTCAGCTAAGTTATAACAATGATTAAGTTTTCATATTGTTATCCTTTGCTTTTTAGATGACATGAGTTAAAAATGTTCAGCTATATAAAATAGTATCTCCTTGCTGGAGACTTTTAGATGGGAATGTTAAAAGAAAGGAAACCTCCAGCAAATAAAGTACATAGCAAAAGATAATCAGGAAACCAATGGACTGCGCTGACATCCTACTGAAGGTTGATGTTTTCTTGATAACACCTGAACATACTGTTGACAGTAGTCAGCAGGACTTCTAGTCCTGCATTCATTTTCAAAGCCTTTGGTCACCCTTTAAAACTAAATTCAATGAAAAATTGCACAATTAGATATAATCCTTTGGACAGAGCCTATCTGAAGAGGCAGTTCAACAATGGATTATTGGATAAGTCTATAATTAAATGCCAGCCTTCAAGAAATTGTCTTTCTTGTTTTTATGCTTCAAGAACTCTGAAACATAACCCAGGAATGAGCAACACATAAATCTCATAATATACCTGTAATCCTGCTGGGGTAACCTTATCTGCTGCTGTATTAAATACAGAATGTTCTGTGCTTATAGGGCTTAACATAAAGGTGTATAATAAGTTTTAAATGGCAAACAAGTCCTTTCTCCCATCTGATCATAGTTGGACCTCAAGAATTATGAATCCCTTATGTCAAAATTCTTCAAACTAACCTTTTTGCTGATTTAGCAGTATCCAGCTATTACAGCATTATTGGCTGCATTGTAATTTATGAATTCACTGCTGTCTGAATCACATGGAAATGTGTAATGCATCAGCAGTGAATATTAATAGCAGAAAAACAGCAGGGAAAAGCCAGACCAATTTCATAATTAGAGCTCTGGCATTGCACCCAAGATCTGGATAATATTCCCAGTGCTGTTAAAAATTTTGTATGCAGTCCTGAACATGTCACATACATGGAGTTTATCTCATCAGATCTTAGGAGACTAAAACTTGTCTAACATACTTAGCTAGAATCTTTACATAGTAAAGAGAGTTTTATCTCTGGTAGACAATCCATCTCATCTAATTTAGATCTCTCATTCAGTCTTCCAATTAACAGTTTCTTTTGAGGAAAAAAAAAAAATCTGTTACCGGAGCAAGATTAAAAATCAACTGTACCAAAAATAAATTTTCAATTTAATCTCTTGTCAGCAGACATTATTAAAATGAATTTGCTATTGGTTTTGGTTGGTTGTTTTTTATCCTTATGCTACGCGTAATAGAAACACCTGCACTCAGATCCCAGCAGAATTTGTGGGAAGTACTTCGGAGAGAGGACCAACTGGTCACACCAACTGTTGCTCAGCACTCTGAATTAAGAGAATATTCATTAATTTTCCTTCCATTCTTCCCTCACTTCCCTCACTTCCCTCACATTCTTCAGATTTATCTCAAGCTGAGAAATGGCAGTCTGAAAGTAGGGAAATAAACAGAGAAAAATGATTCTATAGACTCTAATACACAAGGAAATGCTAGTGATGAGGAAGTGTTGCATATCAGAACAGGGAATTGTGTACTCATTCTTATTCCCTGCCTGTCTCCCCAAGCTTTGTGTTTTGCCTCTGCTTCATTCAGCTTCTTTAAGCTGCTCCCAAAAGTTTGGCTGCAGTGGTGATGACCGTCAGAGAATAGCAATAAGGAGAAGTAGGAGGGTGATTAAAATACATGTGATTTACTGTGGTGAGACAAACTCTATATTTGTTGGCATATTTCATTTGCATTAATTTTTGTGGAGGGGGGTATTGGATCAAACATGTTTGCTTGTATGTTGTCTTCTTCATTTTCAAAATGATTAGTTTGATATATTTTTAATTTACAAAATAAATAATAATAATAATAATAATAATAATAATAATAATAATAATAATAATAATAATAATAATAACAACCTAATGTTTCTAATGATTGCTGCTCAAATATTATGAGTGAAATCAGCAAGAGCTACCATATTATTATCTCTCACATATGTGTGAGAGATAAGAGTAATCTTGTTTTACTACAAGGTTAGTTTGAATGAGGTTAGAGAAGATAGGCCTTCTGTAGAAGAAGCTTTCTACCAGAGCCTAAACTTGCAATTCTGGAAAAACAAAGGCACTATGATTTAGAACAAAAATTATTAATCTCCCATGAAATAAAACTGTCTGAAACAAAATCAAAAAAATTTTTAGCTGTGACGTTCTTCTTTATATCCTTCAGACTTGTAACTTTGTACAAAGTTTATCTCCAAATTTCAGATACACTTAATAATATCAATTTTAAACAATGTAGAATTTGAAATCAAGTTATACACATTCACTATCACTCTCAAATCTTTGTCAATGACACTGACATATTCTTGCAAAATATTCTGATCTTGATTGAAAAATACTGTCATACACTTTTTCAACCATTTTTAATTAGTTGCTCTCAACCTCATCCTTTATCTGCTGTCATCCAACAGGCAAGGCCTTGGACTGGGACTTCCGAGGTTGGTATTGAGTCTGAAAACAATAGTGGCTCTTATGTGGTCTTCAGTTAAATTATTTATTTATCATGTGCTTCAGTTTCTCTTGTTTAAAATACAATTAATGTTAATCAGTGGGCACTCAATATACTAGCTAGAAAACTAAACTAAATACTTGATATTTCAATTTAAAAAATTCAAATCTAGATGATGTGATGACACTATTCACAGATAGTCATGTAGATAAAGAAACAAACAGTTAAAATTTGTAAGATGTAAATGCAGCATTTCACCTTCAGTTACCAGTCCAGCCCAATCATTGGTGACTCAAAATTGTTCCCATCTGTAGGTTTTTGGTGGTCTTAGCTTATCTCAATGAACAGATGTCTACATCATTAAAAATCCTTTTCATAATTAACATTTATTGACACCAGTGTTGGAAAGATTAGAAAATGACCTGGACTATGAGACTTTTCTCTAAGCTGTATAAGTGAATTCACTAGAATAGGCAATGAGAAGTAAATGAGGGACACTGAGGAATTTTGCTTCCAAATGTATCTACTGGATTAATGACAAATTTCAGGTTGGAGCAAAAACAGATTAAATATTAATAAATATTAATGAATAGGCATTTGATATATATATATAAAGTGATTACAGTCAAACATCAAATTGATTTTCACAGAATTCTTGAATGTCTCCATTCCTTGAGGAAGGACTTATTTCTGGCTAGTAGACAGGTAATAAAATTGGTAATAGGTAATAAATATATATATATTATTGATTAGATTATCATTTCCCCCAGTCATCAGGCACTTCTACAACAAAAAGTCTCAGGTGTTTTTGATTTCACTTACCCACAGCAAACTAGAATAACTTTCATATTTATTCTATATTAAATCTTTTTATCTTTTTTTTTTTTTTTAAAGAATTTTTTCTATGATTGTGTCGTCTCCCATTCTAGATATGAATTTTCTAGAACCATGCACTTCAAAAGAAAGTACCATGCTATTTATATATAAGAGGTGGCTTGACATTTGATCAACATTTTATGTCCCAGTACTTGAAGGAGATGAAAACAGTTCTATGGTTAGTATTAATAATGGTCATCCATTTACAGTTTGCTTTGGAAAACGACATTCAGCTGCTTTTTTTCCTTGATGCATTGATACTCAGAGAAGGCAAACAACTTCAAAGAATGTTAAGGAAACAAATCATACTTGTATATAAATATTTATAGTAACAAATGTATCACCCTGGACCACTGAAGGACAGCCTTTTTATCAATAAAGTTTATGCTGAGAATTATTGCATTAGACACCAATTTTGCTGAGAAATATTTAGGCAGGATTAAATAGATGCATTTTAACACAATATCATGTAAAATTAAAACAAAAACAGTTCCCGTAAGCCTCAATAATTGTAGACCCATCTTTAGACATTTAACATTTCTACACGTTGCAAAGATAGAACAAAGTAGTTATTGAGTTATGTTGGTGTGGTTTTATACATATTTTATGCTATGGTAAATACAGTTTATAGAGTAATTAAATATCAATACTTATTAGGTTTAAAGATTCATGACATTAAATTTACATATATACATATATATATATATAAATAAATGAGTAAACTCATGTTCAGGGCAATCACCTATTTTCCATTACTATCATTTTCTCAAACATGGAGCTTTCTTTGGAAATTAAAATCTTTATTCACTGAACGTTTTCTCAAAAGAGATATAAAACCCAACAATGTGTGTGAACCTGAGAATAAAGAGGATAAACAGTGTGAACATCGATATTCATTTTTCACAATATATTCCTTCCTGTCACTGCACATCGATGTGTGCTCTCTGTAAAGAAACCCCCTGGAGTTCTCCTGAAGTGATGATGCAGCCACACAAGAGCACTCAGGTGTATCTATTCCTTTCAAGAAAAGGATAAGAACATTGTAGATTGCTGTTTGGATTCATTAAATATGTTAATGCTTGGCTTATTATTGAAATTTTGACCTGACCCTGAAAATAGACTTGTAATCTGTTGTTTGTTTTGAAAAAGAGAAAGCACATTATTTTCAATTATAATAATGAGAAAAGATTGCAGAAACAATATAGTATCTACAGTATTCAAATCTAAGTATTACATTACATGTGGGTGCTCCCACAATGATTTCTTTTTGGGTATTGATTTTGGTAATCAAAGCTTTAAATAATTTGGGGTGTACCTGTCCTAGACATTACCTCTCTTGCTCTGCTTTTTGATAACAGAGGAAATACGCTTCTTGTTTTGATTGAAGTTAAATCCTCTTTACATGCCATATTTATCACTCATTAGCATGAATCATGTTTTAATTAATTGGAAAGTAAGAAAAGAGCAGTGTTACAATGCTATGGTTTTGTTTGAACAGTGCACTCTGAATGTGAGAGTCTGGACTTAAATTTGTACATGATACAACATTCTGTTCAATATACAATAAGTTGTTTTGGGCTGCTAAAAGCAAAGACCATAACTGTAATATGATCTGATTTGCTTTCTGGTGGCATGAAATGAAGAATCAATTTTATAGCACAAATATTTTAAAAGAGATATTTTTTAAAAAGTTAGTAAGGGAAAATTTACAAAATGGAAATTCAAACTATCATCACAGAAGTTGCTCAGATAACATATTAGATGTTTACATATCTCAAAACAAATATATATGAATGAATTGAAAGGACTCACAAAGAAAAATAACAATTATATGGGCAAGATGAGAAGTTGCATAGCCCGGTTGAAATACTAGAAAGGCAAGATAAATGCAAGATAAAGGCAAGAAAAATGTTGCTAACATAAAAGAATGTAAGGTTTGAAAGGAAAGATATAAAAGAAGATTAAGAAAAAAAATCTGAAGACATAAAGACAAAGAAATACTCTTTTCTGATCTGACAGATCAGAAGTATTGCAGAATGAACCAGTGGGTCTGCTGGGCCTCCAGAGTACAGAAAAAACAGTCAAAAAGCACAAGATTGCAGGGAAGATAAATGGTTTCTTTGCATCTGTTTTCACCACAGTTGGTGCTGGAAAAAAAATGTCTACATCACAGCTTCTCTTTACAGTTAATTTGATACAGAGGTATCAAAAAAAGGGAAGCAAAGCAAGAATTGAACTTGTTAAGCCTGCAATACAAAATATATAGCGCTATAGTCATTGTCACAGGACATCATTTTCAACACTCATTATATTACTATGCTGGTTTACATGGCAGCATCTTAACTTTTCTCTTTAGGTGAGAAGAGAAAGTCTTCATCGTCTTCACAGTCTTTAGTAGTGAAATTAATTTTATCAAGTTCTCTATGTTTATTTTAAATAATATCAGGAAAAATGTCTCTAAACACAAAGTCTCTGTTTATGCAATTTTTTTTTGATTAAATTAAAGTTAATTACCAATAAATGCATGGTGATTTTTTTTTTAATTGTTAATGCAAGCAAATGTTGAGTGTAATTAAACCACATCCAAACCATTAAAACAATATTAAAGCATAATAACAAATTTATAAATTCCCCAAATTGAGAGAAAACTTATAGTCAGATTTGAGCTTGTTCCTTGTATCCATCTCTCTTTTCACTCAATTTTTGCCTGTATGTCAATGCAGGCTTCTTTTACGTTCCTCATATTTACTGTCATTTTAACAAGCTTTCAGCTGTGTCTCTAAGACATAGTCCAAGCTGCCTGAAGTCAGTAGGGACCACATGTACTACTGAAGGAATTTTAGATGTCTTAAAATTTTCTCTCTCAAAGAATGAGACACCTGTGATCCTTGTGCATGGACAGGGCTAGGTCAATTATCTTGGCCAGTGATGTTGAAAGAAAAGAAGGGTAAAGTCTTAGCATTTAACTTTCTGGTTGTTTATCTTCTTCATGTCTTGGCTCTCCCCAAATCCAGAAATACAGAGAAACTGGGTTTGTTCTCTGTAACTTCTTTGAACTGTTGTACACCTGCATGATGCACTCAATAAAAAGTGTTTATCCATTTGAAATAAGTCAAGGGACCAATTCCACAGCACTGTCTGGATCTGGCCAAGAAGCAATTGCTTTACTGCAGCATATGCTGAATCTTTATTTTCTAAACATCCTGCTGGGAGATGTGCAATAAATCCTTTTTTGCAATCGTTTCTCTCTCCATGGAGCTAAGGGTTCTCTGCTCCATCCTTCTCCAAATAGCATATGTGAATGCCTTGCCTTTTGTTTTTAAGTTAGGACATCTCCACAGGACACATATTAACACACATTAATGAATGGATTATGGGCTTGTCAGAGCTTCCGGTGATGAATTTAGAGCCCATTAAAGACTAGGCATTGATTGCACTGGAGACTGTAGCTCTCTGTTTAATCCCTAGCAGGTGGGCACCAGTGCAAGCTTCACCATCTTGCATCAGCAGTGAACCTCGAACGTGACCTCTCCAGAGGGAGAGGGTAATTCATTTGCCATGTTTACTTTATCTTCGTCTTCCTTTTAGAGGGAGGCTCCTAACTGTGCTGAATTTTTCTAAGTGAGGAGTGGCAGATGTGTGATGTGGCTCATGGTCTTGAAGGATTCTGTAGCAGTCACTGTATGCTTGACCTTCAGACAGTTTAAAGTCAAGTCCCCATGGATAAGAAATGAAAGTATATTATATTATTAGCTCTGTTAAATTAACTGTAGCTTTCTTGGTGGACTTTCACTCCCAGGGCATACATTAAAATTGCACTCTTGCACCATGACTAATTTCTGTTAGGCAAAAGAATGTGTCTGTTACTACAGTGCTTCTACAAAACAGAACCTAATGGAAAAGGTGAAAGCAGATTAAATCAGGACAAATTTGAAATAAAAATTTGATTATTTTCTTTTTTTTTTTTTTTTTTTTCCTTTGGGGTTATGCAAACACAGTATAGTTTTTTTGTTTGTTTGTTTGTTTGTTTGTTTGTTTTTTCTCAATCATAATACAGTCCCAGGTCTCCTTTGGATATCATGTTAGCAATAAAATTTAATAACAATAATAATAACAGCAAGAGAGAGGAAGACACAACGGCCTATCTACCGAAGAAACAAATAAACTCTCTGTAGATTACTGAGGCTCAAGTATGCAGCCAAATGCTTTATTTCATGCCAGATACCTAATCCCTAGCAGTCACTGAAAGGTATTTTTGTCTTGAGATTTTTAGGGATAACTCCCCTTCTGACCCAGGCAGCTGAAACGGAGTATGGAAAGAGAATGCAGACCATTTCTCTTTTGATAATCTGGAGGATGCGCTGGAAAATGGTGTACTGGGATAGTGCCCCAGTGAACAAGTTCATAGATTTTTCATAATCTTGACTGCAGAATGAACACTATATTGTTATCCAGTCACTTAATTCACATCGAATTCAAGCAGATTAAAAGAAGGTGTGACTAGAAAAATGTTCTCATAAGAACCAAAAAAGATAACACAGATGCAAAAATACAAAGGTGGAAATGATTGATGAGAAGGAGTGCAAGAAGTGTGCTCAAATTATTTTAATCTCATACTGAGTTCAAATCATAGTTACTCTGTGCTTCTCTTTCCCTTATCGTACTGATTTGCTCTCCTTTCATGACTGTTACCAGCATTTCATTCCTTATACATATCACATGCCTCACTCTACAACGTTTTGAGATAATTTCTCCATTGAAGAGACTTCATTAGAGAGCATGTTTTGCAGAACATAAGGTCTCATAGTTATAATATTTTCTAAAGTCTTCTAGGAGGTCCAGAAAGATTTCACCTTTCTTCTAAAGAAAACGTTTCAGTTTCCTCATTGACCATGATATAAGCTTCTTATGTTTCACATTTTAGAACAAAGCAAAACAAAACAAAAGCAAAGCAAGCAAATAACAATAATAACAACACAACACACACACACATTTTCCTTTCTTAGAGCTGAAGATCTCTGTTAGACCAAGCACTATTGTACTTTACAGCTTTATTAATAACCTTATGGTTCAGCAAAGGATAAAACTTTCCTCCTTCTTTCTTTAGGGATTCATTGTTGCATTTTCATGTGAAATGTGCCTTATGATAGACTTTATGTCTGTATCTCTGCATACCTTAAACACAGCTGATACAAAATCCTAAAATGAAGATCATTAGCTGGCTCTTGGCTGACATAAGACATGGTGGCAATTCCTCTCCCTATTGTCATGCTATCAGTTATAAAACTAACACCTGCTTTAGATGATGTTTAATATCACTTTTAACAGAAGAGTTAAACCAAATAAAAATCTAAATATGTCATAAGTAAGGAACTATTTGTTTACTTTGATCTATATAGAAAAAGAAAGCAAACCAAAGCAAGGAGGCATAATGAAGTATTAAATGACACCCTAAAATATGTCTTCCCCCTTTTTTCTTCAACCTTTCATTAAAATAGAAAGTTGTTTTAAAATATATTTTCTTCTTTTCCACAGTCCTGTCCTCCCCATTTTATTTATTTATATATTTATTGCTTCTGTGTCTTCCTGACTGAGATTGTAGCTTGACTGAGGTTCAATTCTGGAAATAGCATCAAAAGGGGAGATGAAAACAAATACTGGTATGATACACTCAAACATCCAACAGATTAATATCATGTGGAATTTTCAGATGACTGTGGAAAGCAGCTTTAAGATGGAATGTCCTGGCTCTTCTTGAACCTGGGAAAAACTAGTGTGGTTCAGCTACTTTGACAGGACTCTTCATACAATCAGTATATAGCTATTGTTACAACTTGTTTCCTGTGAGAGGCAGTGTACTGAGAACAAAAGAAAGCTGTCCACTAGAGTTCTTGATTTTCAGATGCTTCACTGGTTTTCTGTTACCCATGCCTCTAGTATTCCTCTGATTCTTAACAGATGATCTAAGATTTGACTTTTGTTGACTTCAGAGATGTTTTCAGTCCTGAACTGACAAAATTGACTGCGATTATAGTACAGCTAAATCAGAGTTTATCTAAACACTGACCTGGAAGCTTTAAGGTGGAGACGGAATAATTTTGCATTCACACTCATTTCCCCTCCTTTGGGAACAATCTTGCTGTTTTCATTGCTTCAAATTTCTTAAAAGCAATTCATGCTCATTTTGTGTGTCTAAAGTATTGGTTTTTATATTATTCATTCATTTATCTATTTATTTTCTCACAAGGACTAGTCCACTGCTAGATAGTATCGTTCTTAGCACCTGTCCAAATTTATTCAACTACATAAAAGACTCCTAAGTTTGGAGACATTAAAAATGTGCAATTTTAGTCTGTCTGATTAGGTGTGAGATACATGTCACAGTGACTACCTCCTGCAAGGTGACTGTCAGATGCCACACCTGCAGGAGAGTGTTTTTTGGGGGGTAGAGGTGCACGGTGTCTCGTTAAGCTCCGCGGCTCCATCTCGTGGGAGGAATGAAGCACATCACGATACACTCAGTACCCATCTCTGCAGCTTGTTGCAAACAATCCGAGTGAAGGGACAAAATTTCCATCTGCTGTGAAGGTAAAGATGAAAAAGCAGAAATAAGTGACGAGAACCCTGCAATGTTCTCTGAAGATGAGTTTTCATTTCTGAACAAGTTTTCCATAAGTCCATTTTCGTATTCTTGAAGAAATTAAACTCCAGAGATTATTGCAGCTCTCATATCTCAGATGTAGGAACAAAACCAGATCAATCTACTAGCCACCAGTTAGTGTGCAGTAGCTGGGAGTGGTTGACTTCTAGCTCTTTCAATATTCAGATACACTGACCATGCATAATCCTATGTGTTAAATCCTCATCCACTCCTTTGAAATCTATTAAAAGTTCATTTACTTAAAACAATTGCAACTAGGTGATTTTCAAGTCACAAATGGTGTCAATGGACTCGCTTTATTAAATTGTTTTGCTCTTTTTTTTTTCTTTCTTTCTTTGTTTTTTATTTATTTATTTTTTTTTTTTCTTTCTTTTTCTTTTTTTTTCTTTTTCTAAATCTGCATGCCCTTTTGATCACAGACTTGAAGTAGGCTCCTTCGGGCATGGGGTTTAGTGTGATTGATTGGTAATTGATTGGTAATGACAGGTCACCAGGCACTCTTTTGAGATGGTTTTATCAATGTAAATGTCAGTAGAGTAAAATCCCTGTTTCACCAGTGCTGGTCTGCCAACCCTTGAAGCCAACCCAGAACCCAGCCAAACAGGAATATCACAACAAGTTGTATAACTTCTCTTATAATTCCGTTAGCTAACTGGTTTGAATTATAATTGGTCTAATTATTTCAGTAAGACAGAAAATATCTGATATAAAAGATTTTTTTAGCATGTCATCTAATAAAAGTTAAAAATTCTTAGAATTTTTTTAATCTTTGATTTTCTAACAGTCTTTTTACACAGAAGAACAAACACAATTCTGCTTTTTCTGTTCCTTTCTGATGTACTATCTTTGTAAAGATATACATATGAATTTATTCAGTTTAATTATAGTGTTCAAGGAAAACTGCAAAAACCTTAGGACCATGTTCATTATGATCTGGTGAAACTATGGAAGATTAACAGGAAATTTTGTTTGCTTGTTAGATTCACCAATCACTTGAAAGACAATCCTGATTCCAGGAAATATACCATGCAAGCAAATCTGTTCCCTTCAGGACTGGTGGTGTAGAGCCCTCAGAATATATTACTGAGAGAGGAAAACAGATGAACAGCCTCTCTTACCTTAGTCTGGGAGGAATTCCATGAAAGTCAAGCATGAATATTTTACTGAGGAAGGGAATGACAGTTTGATTTGTTGTAATTTATTTATGAGTTAAATTTCCAAAGCTTTTTAAGACACATGCAGGCTTTTTGGGTCACACTGCTTACATCAATATGCAGAATAGCTGCATCATCTTCAGTGAGATCATGACATATTTACACACTTATGAATGAAATAATTATTTTTATTAACAAATTTATGACTAGTTTCTCTTTGCTCATGCAGATAAGCTGAAAGGACATTGTCCTTTCAGGTCTTCATTGTTGGAGGGAAACATAACACATAGGGTCTGAACCTTCCCCCATTTAATCCATAGGGCTCACAGAGTTGGCATTTGGCCATCATCTGCAATTATCTTTGTCTTTGCCAACCAAATGAAAGCAATGTGTACTTTCACTAATTAGGTGTAACAAGGTTTGACAGTGTCTAGGAGTTTCCCTCCAGTCAAAAAGCTGCCATCAATAGTGTGACTTGGAGAAGAGCACAGGGTGACATCCATAATA
This sequence comes from Anas platyrhynchos, assembly GCF_047663525.1. NCBI lineage: Eukaryota > Metazoa > Chordata > Aves > Anseriformes > Anatidae > Anas > Anas platyrhynchos. The sequence goes on from NC_092587.1 coordinate 9,002,438, forward strand.
GCCATACATATGAAGAAAGGTTTGGAATTACTAATTGTAATGCAGTTGGCAGTAAAAATAATGGTAAAAATTGAAACCAAGTCTGAGAAGCACCTCATGAAAAAAAAAAAAAAATATATATATATATATATATCCCTAAATCCACAAAAAGGACTTTTTAGATTAGAAGAGTAGTGCAATTTGGTTACCTATTTTACTCTCCCTGTTTTAACAGTGGAGTTGCAAGGAGGAGGAATTGACAAATTCTTAGATGTTAGCAAATGATTTATTAGGTGTCCAAAAGCAAACCTGTGAGCCACCAGATATAAAGAAAACAGGCCTCAAATGGTCAGTCCAGATTTCCTGCTAAGGTAAAGACTGTTATATTCATTAGGGAATCTAACAAAGGAAAACATTACTAGTATCAAAAACATGTCTGATCTTAAAGCTGTAAAATAAGAGTTTAAGAAATTTCAAGATGGGTGATTTGTTTAACATTTGTGTTACCTGCACGACATTGTATAATCACAGTGTCACACTCTTGAATTTTAACTCTGAAGATCAAACTGACCACTTTGCCTCATGCTGGCTTTCCCATCCATTGCTAATTATGATGTTTGCCTTTGTAGGACTTTTATGTGCCTGGCATTCAAATGCATTTTCCACTTGTGGCCTCAGCTGGTGTGATCCGACTTCACCAAGAAGGCATGAAGCAGGGCTGTTTTTGTTTCCATGTTTCTCTTTCTGTGCTTTCACTTCCCTGCCAGAGGTTGACAGAATTTTGTCATAAACACCAGAAGAATTCCCACTAGGTTAGTGAACAAACATTCAATCACTGTAATATCCCTTACCTACTTCATGGTGCAAGATTATTAGATAATGTCTACAGAGTGCTCCAAAATCCTTGGACAAAAATAAGCACAAATGTGAAAAACAGTGCTAAAAGTATACTTAGAATTTTAAACATGTGTGCATGTGTTTGCATTAGGTGGGTGTATGTGCATGTTTGAACACATACATACATATTCCTATATATATTTATATACACCGTATTTAGGAATTAGTAGCTGCTGCATACATGTATCAGCACCATCCAGGAGATATCTTGACATCTCTCTAGAACTGCAAAATGAGACTCACTTTTTCTGTAGAGTCAGGATTTCACTCTGTATTTTTTCCCCAATAAAGCCAATCCATGGCCTTTGCAGGAAAGACATAGGTCTTCACCACAGTAGGCCCGAAAACTTGAAAAGAATAGGCTTTTACAATAAATTGAAAAATTCACTGAAGAAAGATCTGATCATATCCCCATATCCCTACAGCTGTATGCTCTATCCTAGAATATTCACAAAAAATAAATAAAATAAAAATAAATAAAAATAAATAAAATAAAATAAAATAAATAAAATAAAATAAAATAAAATAAAATAAAATAAAATAATAAAATAAAATATCCTTCATTTTAATTACTTCTATTACTTTCATGCTTTATCTCTCAATTGTCAATGAACTCATTTTGCATGTCCTTACTGGATATGTGTTCATGCATCTATGATGCATGAAGAAGTATATGTTCAGAAGACCCATGGTCTTCTGAACATATACTATCAACCACTGTCCAATCTTCTATTTTTCTATTATTTTTTCAGGTAGGCTGAAGGTTCCCCTGAGTGTTTTCTACATTTCAGTATCCGTGACTGCCTCCAGACCCATCTGTAGGATCTTAAGTATCACTCTAGCTGTTTTCTGAAAACTCAGATAAAAAACTTCAAAATTTAAACACATGGTGTGTGAGGAGGTGGTGCTCTGATTTGAACTAATACCAAACCAATATTATCATGGTTTGTTTCAATGTTAAAGAATTTTCTAAACGATATGTAAAAATTTACTTGCAATTCCTTTTCAGTCAGTAAATATTGTGGAACACATTTCACAGCCTTACAGTGTTTTTTGTCCTTCTCTTGGAGTCAGTTGTATTCAGTAACAGATGTTGCTATGTTTCTTTTGTATCTGCTTTGGAAAGTACCCTTGCCTCCTTTGGGATGAAAAGCACTTTATAAATGTAAGCTTACTGTTATTTCTTTATGAGTATCTTTGACAGTTCACTGCTGTTACCCATGGAACTTTGCCCTAGTAATAAAGCTGTTAATAACACTCTGTCGGTCATCCTTAAGAAAGTAATACAGTATTTATTGGGATAGCATCAATATTTATCATTCTTGGATCAGTGAGATGCATTACTTGTGCAGCATTTCTGAAGGAGAAACAGGGTTGCTGTTGAAAAGATGAAGCTGATTCTGCAGTGTACTGCGTATGAACTTTGAGTCAATGTTAGTGGAAATACAGAACATTTTAGATATGATAGTGTTCTGTAGTTTAAGGTTTGTTTTATACATATCATTTACACATAAACTCTTAATCCTGTGAAGACATGACACCATTCCTTCAGTAAAAAATGCTGGAGTGAGGTGATAAAAAGATCCCTTGTAAACAGTCATCATTACGTATATGTCAATGTTGAAGTTTGTAATCCTAAATCCAACTTCTGTGCACTTCGGTGCTCAGTCAGCTATGCAAAGAGATGAAGAATGGAGCATCAGCTTCTCTTGGAAATCGCACTCCTTTACTTTCAGCAATCTATTCTTAAAAATAATAATGAAATTATTATTTCATTTGCCTGTTTTGATAATAAAATAATGCATGTGGTAGTTTACCTGGAGTAAAGCACAGTATCACAAAGAGGAAAGAAGTATACAACAGATTTTTTATTTATTTATTTATTTTTTGTCTGCATTTTTCTGCATGTTCAAAGTACACAGGATCTTTTAAATACTTTTATCAATTTTGCTTACGCGTTTCTCATTTAGCCTTTATAGTGTTACCATGCTGAATGCTGATATGCTGATAACCCACCAGGTTATCAGTATTATAGATGCTTTATAAACTCACAGATGCAAAGGCAACCAAATAAATAAATAAATAAATAAATAAATAAAAAGTCAAAAGGCAGGAGGAAAAAGTTAAAGGGTGACATGTTTTAATAAGCATGGAAGCCAGAGTTTTAAGAAAGAATTTGAAAAGGGAAAAATTACATAGTCTTGACTATTTTCATAAGTAAATGTGGTAAAAGACTCGGTACAGTAAAATAAGGAGCAGCATAGGAGATAGTAAGAAAATTCTTGTCTGAAAATATAACACAAAGACAAATGAATAAAGTACCATGAGCCAGTCCAAACTTGTTTTTGAATTCCCGTTACTGAGTAAGATCATCTTTTGTCATCATTTCCAAAATTTTTCTGTATATCATGCACACAAACTCCTGTGTTTTTCTTCTAATTAAACAATAATATAGGAATGTATGAACATTCCTATATTTTTATAATTTTTATTGATGTACATTTTTGTTTAAATTCTATAAAATTTACTTCTTTAAAAAAAAAAAAAAAAAAAAAGAAATCCTATACTCACTAGAGGATATCTAAATTGCCTTTTGTTCTTGGGCTTTTGGGTGATGGACACCTTAAGGATTCATGAAAGAAAAGCAAAAATATATTTGCAGTACAAACTGGAAAAAGAGAATATATATATATATATATATATATATATATATATATATATATATATATATATATATATACATACTGACGAAGGTTGATTTTGATATTGATATGAAGAAATCACAGCCTTCCTTTTGGATAACTATAATTAAGAATAAGTTCCAGGTGTGATCTCCAGAGGCTTTAAAATTTTGCTGAATTAAAGTTCAATTTATTCTGGCCTGCTAAGTTTAATCAGAGTTACAGATAAGAAGTATAACACATCAAAGTAACATCAAAAATCCTGTTTTAACATTAAGTTCCACTTAAGCTCTATTGCCAGATGTTTGCTAGTACGTCATTAAATTCCTTCAGAAACATTTAAACAACAAAAAGACCCAGTCTGCCTGAATATAAGGTCCATTCTGATTCAGGCATTACTAGTTTTTGGCATGGAAAGCTAAATAAGCTGTAACATAAGTGAAAATCTAAGGAGAATGTTGAAAGGAGTGCGCATTGTTCTCTCGTCTCTTCTCCATCATATATAATTGATTTTTTTTTTTTTTTGGTTATAAATGAGTGGAAAATGGGAAAATGGTGGCCTAATTATTTATTTATTTATTTTTGTTGTTGTTTTTGGAAATAATCTTCAAACAGACCTATTCTCTGTGTCATTTTGAATGAAGCCTATTGGAACTGATGTCACTCCCTATAATGTAGTGTTTTAAAATTCTCTTTACCTTCAGAACCAATAGATCTAAAGCGTGTTAAAACTGATGTCGTAGAGAAATGTTTGAAAGAAGTGAAAACTTGCATTTTCATTTTTATAAACCAAGAACAATCAACTTCCACCAGTCTGGTTTTACAATTAAAACAGTTTTAGAATATTGAAGTTTTCTAATTAACACAATGCTGGCTGGGCTGATTGTCTTAACTGTTAAGATGATTTTTTTGCCATGTCATTTTAGACGTGAGATATGGATTATTATTTGCAATGTAGCACTGTTTAAGCAAAGCCCAGATAAAGAATTATGGCAGAGAGTTGTCTATATAAAACTTCAAATTCAGTCCAAAAGAAACAGGAACAGTACTTTGTTAAATTTCTCTACCTATTTAGAAACTCTACAATCAGAAATATAAGAGAATTAAAACAAAACAAAACAAAAACCAACCATGTCAAACTGATCTGGAAAAGATATATTTGCATCTTTTTCTTTTTTTTTTTTTTCACATATATTGTCTCAGTACTCTTGCCAGATTCAAACATACATAAATAAATGAATAAATAAAAATAACTATTGCGCAATTCTTCTAAGAGAACTGCAAGAAAAAGATGGCATAATATCTCTTTCTCTTTTAACAATGAAGAAGAAACCACCAGTTAACTGTGTTAGAAAGAAATCACAGCTGATATTTCTCAAAACATAAAAAATAAAATAAATAAATAAATAAAAAGTAACATTGAAAGATGATTCTGCTAATAGAGTTGTTTGTTCATTGGTTTGAGATCAGGAACAATGAAGATATGTAATGCATCATGTCTCTCCAGCCCGATAGAAATTAAACAAAATGAATTCTTCATATCTCATTGGTATTCAGACCTAGGCCAGTAGAAAATGTTGTCTTTGTAGTCTTCAGATAAAATATCTGTTAACAAATATAAGAAGTAATGAAAATCATAGCACCGTAACTTTCCATCTCTTGGACAAATGGTACAAGGAGGAAAAGAAGTAGTAACAATCATGTTTCATATTGATTGCATTGTGACGGAAACAAGACACAGTGATGACATGGAAGCATGGATGTTTTCAGGGCCTACAGGGCTATATAAGAATATATTTTAAACTTTATATTATTATTATTATCGTTGTTATAATTATTATTTATTATTTATTTATTAACCTTCCCTCTGTTCTTATATTTCTGTTTTCTTCTCCCATTAAATCAGAGATTTTCTTCCTGTTCTCTTGTGACCCAATGGATTATACAGTGTGATAAGTATCGGGCTGAAAATGTATGGGCACAGCTAGGTTGGACTGCTGTAATCCATAACAAGTAACACAAATGCAATCAAGAAGAAGTCCCCATTTTTATTGTGATTCAGTTAATGTTAATTCATAGACTCTGGAGAAATTGCACAAAAAAATAATAAAAAAAAAAAATCTTTCTGTCTCCCAGAATCAAGGAATGATTATACATCTCACTAGGAGTCTATTTTAGTTAAGAAATCACAGTCTTGGAGGCATTTTCAGATAGTGCACATTGAATGTGATAGAAAGCTTAGGTAGGATGAGGAGAGAGATGGTGGAAGAAATGAGATAAGAAAATTTGAAAAAAAAATATTTTGAGATAATGAATATTATTAATTATAAAAATGTTTTTTAAAACTGTGGATACAGGAAGAGTCATATTGCTTGGTGGGAAACTGCTAGAAAGATAGGCAATTAGCAATATCTATTTTTCCCATTTTTATCCCTTTTTTCATTTCTCTCAAATGACAAATATATGCAGAAATAAATGGGTATTTTAGGAGCAGAAAAAAAAGGTTTCATTTTTCATTTTAAGAACGATATTTCAGTATTTGAGTTAGAAATCTGACCTCTGTATGCAGTAAATGGAAAGATATTCTTAACTTAAATAGTTAAAATTAGTCTTTGAAACACTGATGAAACCTGGGTATTAAATATGGCCATACACACTGCTACTAAACCGGGCCTCTGAAGTTATAAACTACCAAATGTACCAATCATTCGAGAATGCAGATTTTAATCTATTACTTAGAAAATTAAAAGTATAAGGAAACCATAAGTTAAAAAGCATTACTAATAAAAAGCATTACTAATTTCACCTTAGAGATTCTTTTGCCTTCTTTTCCCTTCCTTTAGTTGGATGCATTTGAATAGCGTAAGTGGCACATCACAAAAAAATCCATTCTGATTGTCCAATGCAATAGTATCTGTTTATCTTTCAGTCTGTTCAGAAAAGTAGAATGAATCTGAAATGGCAAATTGTCACCAGGTACAAAACAAACAAACAAACAAAAAAAGACTGTGTTAATTGTGTTAATTAACATTTATATTGTGCCTGCTAGTACAAATGGGAACACTAGTAGAACAGGAGGATCAAATAGGAGGGCACATAAACAGTGTAAGACAGTCAAAATGAAAGGATGATGTGCGAAAATATTTTAAAAATATCTATTGTGTAAAAACAAATAAAATATACATAATAAAGTACATAAAATAATAAATAATAAAATACATAAGTTGAACTTTCATAATTTTATCATTTTGTTTTTAAATAAACCAAGCTATAAGAAGATAAGAATGTCTTAATTCTTCTTTGCTTTTTTCCCCTTGCATTGTATAGCTTTCCAACCTTAATAGTACTTGGCCACCTCCTTTCTTTGCTTCCTAGTGGAGCAAACATACCTTCACACTAACAATCTGCAGCCTGTTTTCACTTTATGAGTGGAAATACAAGCTAGTAAGAAATCTATTGGACCAAAATTCAAGAAATTGAATGGCAATTCAGTTGATGTCATGATGTTTGTTGGTTTTGTTTGTTTGTTTGTTTTTCAAAAACCTTTAAAAAGTAGGACTCTCAAATGTATTTTATTTGTTATCAATTAAAGAATTAAATTAAAAAAATATATATATTTTCTCTACCTGGAATAAGCTCTGGCAGAATCATCTGTTAAACTAAGCTCAATGTTATTAGCCTGTTTAACAGCTACTTTCATTCCTATGACAGGTTGGATGAGAAACTCTGAAACTGAAATCCACTTTTCTCATTAAAGAATAGTGTATTAGTGTCTAAAAAGCAGTTAAACACAAAACATTTGATATTCATTACCATTTATCTGCATTTATCTGCCTAACAAAAGCAAATTCAGTCCTCAAGCTGTAATAAAATTTTACGTATCAGATTAATTCCTATGACATTCAGTGAAGTGTCCTGTGAACTTTAGAAGAAATTTCACTAAAATAATTCAAGTAAATTGCAAATGAGTTCCTACATCTGGCTTGAACTCATCTATCATTCATTGTAACATGAATAAATGAAGACATTCATCACAAAGCACGCAACAGAAATTGTGTTCTTCTATTGATATAATTAAATACTCATAGAGGGCTAAATGCATAATAGCTTCCAGACCTTTTATTTCATGCCAGAATTCAATGGCTCCATCCTCATATGTTCCTAGTCAGAATCATTGTGAACCCTCTCCAGTTTCTAAACATTTATTGCTGGTGCAGTAATAATAAACATCTTGCATTTATAAAATGTAATGTTGCCTAGAATTTTTCATTTTTCAAGAATGTAGATCACACTGTCTAATGGCTCTCATATGTCCAGCATGCCCATGAACAATTTGTCTTCTGAGTGGAGTGTTAATCTGACACCTCAAGGACAGAGCTGGTTTCAAGAAGACTGAGAAAAACTGGAATATTTCAAGTGTTGCAAAAACTACTGTAAATCCAAGTAAACTTATGCTGGGATTACTCAAAGACCTGGATTATATTACATCTGCCTTACATTCTTTTCTTTCTTTCTTTTTTTTTTTTTTCTTTTTCAAATGTGAATTATTAAATATGCCAGTAGATTTTTTTGTTTGGTTGGCTGGTTGTTTTTTGTTTTGTTTTGTTTTGTTTTGTTTTGGGGGTCTGCCAAAAATAATTAAGATAATTTTGTACCTAATAATGTCATTTAGTGTCCAGTCCTGAACTGGATTTAGGAAAGAGGTATACAATAACACTGCTAGTTTTCTAGTACACTTGGAGAGACAAAAAGTTGTAAATCCAATTCTAACCTATGAGCACAAGCTGTCTGCTGGTCTATCATCAAGATCTTCCTTTTCTGAAAGAGTGAGGGCTGATAAAGGATGACAATGAAGTTCCCATCTAGTTTCTAGTGCCCTTCATTAAATACATTCCACTCATTTCTGTAAGAATTATGTTGATGTGATCAAATATCTGTTTAGATCTATAGAGAGTTGTTCTGAAACAAATGTCCCTGTACTTTTAGGGGTAGTATTTTACTCATAATGATACTAAGCTGAAGAATTAAAAATGCTTCATTTTCTAGATAGAAAATAATAGAAATTAAATTGAGATACAATGAAAATTATATTAAATTAAATAGGAAAAAATCCACCTTCATTACAACATGATAAAACTACACTGAATGAACAATTTTCTTTAGACTTATTTGCACGTAGTCAAACACATATAAACATTTGCTTACCTTCAGGCCCAAAAGTTTAGCCTGCACACAAATTGCTTCATGGGTCAATGAACTGAATCATTTGCTTTACACTGGTTCCTGACAACAACAGAGAATATCCAATTAGATTTTTCCAATTGCTGGTCAAATCCTAGAAGTATTTGGATAATGAATAAATGGACAGTTGGCTGTGATATTGTCTCACTCAACATTAGATGGCCACATCATAGAGACACGAGATCAATTAAAGTGCAGATATGTAGCTTATTGTTGATACCTTGTTTGGAATGAGATGAATTTCTACCTCCAAATGCCTGTTTCTCCTCATTGACTGTGAAATGAGCCTGAAGTGACAAGCTGAGATGTAGATGCTTACAAGAAACTGGATGATTCTTGCCTTGCTTCTCCTCAGTGCTGGTATATGTGCACAATATAGACATTGACTGTATTGGATCATCTTGAGTGCTCTGAGAAAGCTAAGTGTTAGCCTTAGGGAGCATTCCTATGTTACTGTCTTATAGAGGGGGGAAGTTCAAATTGTACTCCATTCATGAGTCATGCAGAACTTTCTTTGTTGTTCAGTACAGAATATCCATTTTATGGCCTTAGGAAATTTCTACCTGGATGGTGAAACTCAGATGCTAGACCATAAAACCTTTTGAAGGAGTATACAACTTTATTCATAAATCTATTATTGAGGTTTTTTTTTCTTTTGTTTGTTTTGTTTTGTTTTCCTATAAGGGAAAAAAGTGCCATAAGATGATTTCTGTGAAGTAGCACGAAATAGATGGATGGGGTGTAACTGAGGAAGTTTTGTTTTTATGGGGTGGCTTGTTTTAATCAGAGGACACAATATTTTAGATTTTGGGCTCTGCTCATGTAGGTAAAGAACGTTTTCTTCACCTTCTGTAAACAATGCATTACTTTCTGAACAGAATTCCGGTGTCAAATATTTTAAATTGATAGGTCAAAGAGAGGCAGACATTTAAAAGTTTATGTCTCTGTTGAAAATTAGAGTTTTATTATAAGATTCAGGTCATTAGTTGTTAATTGAAATAAATTTTCACTAATAACTCTATGAAAAAACTTGAAATTAATTTAGATCTGAGATCCAGGTTCCAGGACTTCAATGGCAAAACTATGTTCCCTGTTGATTGGCAAATGTGTATTTTTAAATTGTTTCAAAACATTTTGAGTGTTTTTTTCGTCTTGGATTTGTCATTTTATCATCCTTTTCTTGCCAAGTCCATTGTTTGGCTAAGAAAAAAGTGTTTATTTGAAGCTCATATTTTGTTGTTACAAAAGAATGATTTGATCTAAAAAAGTCTATTTATATACAATTTTTCCCCCAGAGTCTATAGAATCCAGAAATATGTGCATTTGAATTTTGAGCTTCTAATTCACATAGCTCTCATTAAAGTAAATAGACTTTAATCTCACTGCTACAATGTAATAATTTCTTTCAATAAAATTGCAAGTGTTGCAACCAAATAAATTGTCAAAACATATTGAGTGATGTTTTTAATCACATGTTCATTCTGCTCTTAATTTATCTAGTTACAGAGGTTTTTATTTGGCCTCGTTATTACAAACCTCTTTTCTTTTCTTTTTTTTTTTTTTTTTTTTGGTATCAAATAATACTTTACAGAGATCGAAACTGTATTAAGGTGTTGCATAAATGTACCCACTGTAGCTGCAGCTTGGAAAGATTTCAAGTATCACTTCTAAATCACACTCTCATACCATTTATACTTACAATGTCATTTTTGGAATATTTGTTGCTTGTCATGATCTAGCATGACTAGCAAGCAAGATCTTGGATACTCTTGAATCTCAGAAGGGGAATGTATACAGAATAATTAGGTTCTCAAGGAATAATTATATATTCTTTTGAGGCTGGGAAAGGCGGAATTATTCTCACCAGCTTAAAATAATTATGTTTCAGGTTAGATTTTCAAGTAGTTTGGGTATCAACTGTACCAGATAGCATCAGATGTCTTTTCCCAGTAAGGACATCTGGTCATAAAGACTGGCTACAACTATCTGGGATGACATACTGTAGACTAATTGAATGTAAACTTGTTTATTTATTTATTGCCCACTTCAGCATTTAAGATGTAATATTTGTGTGAACTCTTCAATATTTTTCATTTCACTCACCAGAATCATTTCAGCTATCTTTCTATGCCAGCTACAATATTATCAGGATGTTTCCATTTTATTAATACACCATTCATTTCTACACATTTTTAGAGATACCTTGACCAAGCCCCATACAATAAAATTGCCAGTTAATGTTGTGTAATGTAGAACAGACGTGTTACTCCTTATGTTCCTGGTTTAACACAGTACTTGGTGACATTGCAAGTGATTTACACAGATGTTACTAAATATTCTCATTATCGAAAAGGAAAAAGGATTTGCCTAACTTTCCTGAATTTATAGTAATAAATAAATAAACAGATAAAAATAAAACAGTAATCTCTGTAGTAATTCCCTTTCAGATACATTGCTTTATAAACCAGAAGTGTATAGCTATGACATTTTAAGGTCAGTTGCTTTAGTAGTGGGATGACAGCCTTTAACATGAAGAACTGTATGTATTTTGTTTGTTTGGTTGGTTGGTTTTTGTCTGGTTGTTTGGTTGGTTTTGTTTGTTTGTTTTGCACAAGGGTGCTAATTCTGGAACCAGAGAATTTACAAGAACAACTATACAATGTTATACAAACTTTAACACAACTGCACTATGGTGATCTGTGCTTTTATATTTACATCACTTTGCTTGTTCTGAAGCTGTAATTTTAACCATGACCATGAATTATGACCATGAATACTAAGAAATTAAACTTCTTACAACCCCCCCCCCCAAAAAAATACACACATATATATTATATATATATATATATATTTTTATATATATATATACATATTTTGTTGTTTCCAGTGGAGAACTGGGAAAAATGATACTGAAAACATGTATTATTATTATTATTATTATTATTATTATTATTATTATTATTATTATTATTATTATTTTATTTGGTTTCTAATTAAAAAAATACAGTCATTACCTCTTTTTGGTATTTCAGAACGATATTGTTATAAGTAATAAAAATCAAACTATGTATTTTAAAACTTTGCCTCTAGTCATACAAATTGTTATGTATATCTACAATTACGACATTCTTGAGATTACATTAACCTATCTCCTTAAAAACTGATAATTAATATAATATATATTTTTGTATTTTTACTCTAGAAGAGGAGTGTTTTCTCTGAGTCTTTTAATATCAGGAATTGTATTCATTGCATTTACCTTTTAATATCTGCTGTGAAGGCATCTGCAGTGAAATTAGTAACTGTAGTTGATAATTAAAGTCTATTTAGTCTCAAAATATATTTAGCCAATGGACAGAAATTTAAAAAAAAAAATGAGGAGGAAATAATCATAATTTCAGTTTCATATTTATCCTTTATTGAAATGATTAAATAATGTCTATTTCTCTGTGTAGATTGTAAATTATGCACAACAAGTTTACATGCATATGACTGAATGATACAAATCTACTCTGGTCAACCAAATACTGCCTGGCTTTCCATGAATGATATTGTGTAGGTATAGCCTTTATTTTATTTACTAAAATTAAACAACATTGGTTTTGCTTTCAGTCTCTTTTCCTATTTTGTTTAATTTTTATTCTTAAATAAGGAAGTAAAATCTTGTTATAGTAAGACAACAACAACAACAAAAATCACACAATTGCTTCATTTCCCAAAGAAAAACAATTTAGAGATTAAGAGAAATATTATTTCTTAAATCCTTATTATGCCAGTGTATGTAAGTACACTTTTTCTTACATGTATTTTGCTATCTGTATAACTTTGCTGATATATGTTTGTCATTACCATTGCAAAGATGTTTGAAATGTTACAGTCCAGGAATTAATGATAATAAACAATTTGGGAAGGTTAATAATAATGATATTTGAATTTTATTTCAACCATTTACCTGATGAAGCTATAATTTTTATTATTAGAACCATAAAAGTGGTTCTAATTCAGGAATGAATTAAACTGCATGCACATGGCATATTCTACATTTCTGTATACCGCATATAGCGTTAAAGATGCTTTGGTATTCAATGTATTGATATTATCTAAAACTGAATACTTATAAATCTTCCAGAAGAACATAAATCATTACCTACACTACAGAGAAATGACCTGAACTTTCAATACACGGGCATGGTTTTATTTAAAAAGCTGTTTGAAATAGTCTATTATCTGAAATGTTAATTCAGGCATTTGCTCTGCATTGAAGAACTTACAAGCCCCAGGAGTTCCTAGCCCTCTTCACTCTTAAGGCTACTGTATTTCATTTAGCCTCATTATTTTCAATTACATGGCATAAAAGGGATTTCCAGCATGACACATGGGGAACAATGGACACAGTTCCTATAAGCACTATTTGCCTGATTGTTGCACTACAAAGACTGGTGTTGGTGGGATCTCTTATGTCTGAATACCTGGTAAGCTTCAGAATTATCTTTCCATTTCCCATCTGTTTCTGTTTAAGTTTTCATGTGTATTAGTGCAATTCTGAAGTTTGTCTTGTTATTTTGACCCAATAGACTCTAATTTACATGAATACAGAACAGAAAGGAGCTTCAATCAATAACTGGAATCAATATAGCCATGAAAATCTGGATCCAGATGCTCTCCACTGTATAGTTATAAAATAAAGTCCTCCACATACAATTAGTGTCCAGTTTTATATCTTTGTCTCTTTAGATCCATTTTTTACTATCCTTCAAGTAAGTTAACCTGCAAAACTTCAGAATTTAAAAGAAATTGACTGAAAATCCACAGAAGGCCTGTACAAGGCCTCTGTAGTATTCTTTTAATGACTTTTGTTGTATATTGGACCCAACTTTCTACAGTTATGAGTCTGTAGTAAAAAAAAAGTTAAGCTTGTTAATAATTCACACCATGTGGACTGAGAGAAAGTTCCTTAAAATAATAAAGCACTCTTGTCTCAGCTTCATAATATGAAAAGGGATATAAGCAGTAGCAAAATAAGCAAATATGTTTCTAATTGTGACCCTTAGCAAGAAGTAAAAAGCAGATGAGGTAAACCACTAATGAAACCAGTATATTTTTGAACAATGAGTAACTTTTTTATTAGTTTTCCATATGTGTTGATTCATTTAGGGGTTCGTCAAAGTTTTCTTCTTAATTGTCATACAGATTATTCTAAGGTCAAGTAGTCTCAGCTAGCTTTAGATTTATATTAATATCACACGTAAAATTGAATAATTTTTAAGTTTGAAATGAAATCAGTTTGTCTGTCTCTTTCTATTTTATTTCTACAAATTGGTCCAAAATGTCTCATTTAGGAAGTTTGTAAATATTTTTTAATTTTACTTTCCAACAGAAATTATATCAAGCAACTGTCTTACTGTCCAACTTTCCCTGAGATGAGCATTGTATTCAGTTATGACTATGGGTTTCCAAACTCTGGCACTGCTGGATCCTAGACTTAAAAAAAAAAAAAAAAAAAGAGAGAGAGAAAAAAGAGAGAGTTACAGACTCCAAATCATTTAATTTACTAATTCACTAAGTATTTTACTACGCTAATACTTAATTAAGCTCTCTCATGTTAACCAGATACATATATATATACATATATATACATAGATAGATCTATATATATACATAGATGTGCATACACATTTGCACATCTATATATATACATATGTGTATATATAGATGTATAGAGATCTGTATAGAGATCCATATAGTTTCTGAACAGGTAGTGGACTTCCTAAGCCTGTAGCTTATGTCTCCATGGTAGAACTCAAGAGCTCTGCAGTCTGTGCTTCTTCAGTACCTCTCAAAACACTTACATTGGTGTTAAGCAGAAAGCCTCAGCCTTAGTTAAAGAGAATTTCACTCTGACTCATTACTCTCAAACACTTCTGTGTTAGGAAGTTGGCATTTTCTAAGAAAACAGTTTCAGAAGGTTTCTAGTTAGAAGGAGAAACTCTATGGCACACTATAGGCACAACTCTCACCAATTTCAACAGGAGTATGAAGTGTCCACCTATATGTTTAAGGAGAATGAAGAAATAAAAGTGCTGGAATTTTATAATTTACTTTTGTTACATGTGTAGCCCTCCTGCCAGGTGTCAGTGGTAGTAACCAGGACTGGGTTCAATAACAAGTCTAGGGGTCTCCTTCTGAAATAAATAAAAATGGTGGCTTGATCCCCCACCTAAAACACCAACATTTAGGAATTTAATAATCTAACCTTTTACAGGTGTTCCTTCTCCCCTTGCAACCACACAGGAGTTCTCAGAATATGAAACCATGCATATCTTTTATTTGGGAAATACAATAAGTATATGGTTTCAAAATGTATGGAAAACCCACACAGTATGTTAGCAATGTGGCCAGTTTCACAGTACCATTTATTAGTCACATGGCTTTTTATGGTGTAGTGTTCCTACTACAGGCAAAAATACACTGACATCATCTGGGCCCTTGGGATGACTTTGCTCTGCTTCATTTTTCCTTCTGTAAGGTCTGTATTACACTACACTGTGTCACACTACCACATTTTTTGATTCTGAGATGTCAGCTATACCAATTAGGCATTCATCTCAGGTGCCACTGCTAGTCTGCCCCTGCTCCTGCAAATTTAGCTCTTGTAGTATTGATCTAGTCCATTCCATTGAAACATCTTTACAAAACTGCCTGAATTTTCTGCTAAGAAATCTTACAAAATATATTGATAGTAAAATCAGCAGCTAAAGCAGAAAAACAAACAGAACAAATAAACAAATACCAACGTTAAAAAAAAAAAAAAAAAAAAAAAAAGGATGCAGAAGTAAGTCCTAAGTACTTATTATTGTATAAGAATAGAGAACCTGTTAAGCTATAAAATGGTATCTTATTTAATGGAATTCAGGTCTTTAGAATCATGTGGCATGTTCTGCTGAAGTAGAAAAGACTCTTCATGAATCTAGAAATACTGGCCAGGAAATAATAAAGTTTCTGTTATAGATGAATACTAATGTGCAAAGGGAAAAATAATCTGAAATACACGTGCAGTGAAACAGAAAATAGCTCAAACACAAGGAAGACTAATAAAATAATATATTCCAAAAATATTTAAATCAGATAAGAATTCATAGTATGGCATGATGTCTTAGGCAAATGTAATATTGGTCCAACATGCACTGGAACGTCTCATCAGGGAGATCGTGCTTGTGACTGTACTACAGCACAGGGACTATTCAAAATGATGTAGACACTTTGGGAAGGACTTCAGAGATGTGAAAGAAAATATACACAGCCATATGCTGATTAACGAGGGTTGTTCTTATGTTGGCTCACTTGAAAAATTAAATCTATACAGGTACAGCATAAATGCATTTATTCAAGGAGCAAAGAATTATTGTTTGCTGAAATACAAGAAAATATAGTTAAAAGTGCATTATAAGGGAGATAAAGATAAAATGATCAGCATAGAATACCTGCCACAGTAGACCAGTCCCCTGTGTGAGATGAAATGAATTTTTTTGCCTTGGCTATTAAAACATTTGCATGGAAGGAAGTCACATCTGCATAGTTTCTTGAAGGGAAGAATTTTGGACTAAAATCATACTCAGTGTAAGAATGATACTGTATGGCCACAAATACACTTTTAGGGAAATTGATATATTGTTCAGAAGCAGCTTTGTAAAGACTTTCCCATAACTGAAATAATCCCACCCTTGTTCATACCACCTCCTTGTGTGACATTGACTAGTCGGTGTGAAAACAGGAGATCATTAATTATTATGGATTCTTTATTTATACCTATTTTATCAGCTAAAATGTGACTGGGTTTCCATGTGAACTCTGATGGATGGTAATGCTGGCACAGATGTCCACACTGCTGCCCCTTATCAGTCACTATTGTCAGACCTGCAGCCAAATTGCTAGGCTGCTGGTCTGGCCCTGGCCTGAGACGAAGACAACTGAAAGGAGCATGGAAAACTGCTAGACACAATATGAGAAATTACTGGACATAAATAATGATGTAGGTTCATGGCAGTAACAGATAGCACTGTGAGTACTGGCTGGATTTCATAAGTCATTAAAGGGATATTACGTGAAGAACAACCAAACTTCACAGATAATGGAATTATGTCTGTATTGGGTATTAGGGAGCTTTTGGGGAGCAATCCTGCATTTGGTTCCCCCAGACTAGTCACTAAAATAAACCAATTCTGTTCTTATCACTACACCACAGGACTTGATGGAATCTGCCTTGATGGCCAGGAAACCTGGGGTAATAGGGGACACTTTCACAAATTTTCACCAGGTATCAACAGGATGGTGCCCCTTCTAGTCCTGATTACATCAACGTCTACTAACTGTTTTCTAACAGTTATTAATAATAAGAGAACTAAATAAAAGCTACAGCTTTCCTACAGATTCTCTTATTGCAACCACAATTCTGATTGCATGGTACCTGTGCTGTAAACATGAGTTGGATGACAAAATTAGGTAGAGTGAATCTACCCTAGATTTAAAACCATCCTCAAAGATTTAGAACTTGGCCTGATTTGCATACAACAATGTTAGAAACATTTATATTGTCTATAAAAGGTACCTGGAAGTGCAATAGCAGGAATAAGAGCAATGGTAATAACAATAGTAATAGTAATAAATTGAAGCATTAATTATCATTAACTGCATATACAAAGAAAAGAATATGCAAGATCACAGTAGCTCAGAGGCAAGAAGAAAAAGGGTTAAATCACTGGGACAGCAGCAGGACTCATTTGATCATGCTTTTCTTTCATCAATGTCCATCAACAATTTAATCCATAAGGCTAAGCTCCATACACACATTTACACCTCACAGCTATTATGTCTCTCTGGGAAGTCTGGCTGAGCAGAGGAAGGCTGTCAAAGAAGTTTTTATATGACAGACTGACATTTATACCTAGCATATCCCACAGGCTTTATAAAGAACACTGTTTAGTGCCATTAATGTTACATCTTGGTGTGTGAACATGATACAGCCATGGTGAAAAAGAGATTAAACCACAACTTTGGAAACTAAATCCTATTTTTCTGGAAAGAATAATTTTGGCTTGGTTTATCCTGGGGATGATCAGTTGCCCTGTTTTTTTTTTTTTTTGTTTTTTTTGTTTTTTTGTTTTTTTGTTTTGTTTTGTTTTGTTTTGTTTTTTTTTTCTTAAAAAAATGTGCTGAGTTCTTTAACTTCCATTTGGAACCACATCAGAGCTTAGCTGAAGAAACCTTGTTTCTATCAAGACTTGATCTTAAGCAATCAGTGAAGATATCTGAATCACTGATCAGAGCTACTCCATTACTAAGCATAACACTTTTTTCTGTCTTCTATTTTGTAGTTCTTGGCCCTCTTCCAGCTTTAAAGTAAACCATCATGAAACAATTTTTTATTTTTTATTTATTTTTTAAAGAAACTACAAAGTGTATTAATTTACAGTAAGAATCATAACATTATTTTAGAATTACCTCCACATTCCTGGATCTGTGTTCTGAAAGGGATGCCAACAACAGTTCTAACACAAAGCCCCCTATATCTGTGAAGATCTTTCCACTGAGTGCATTAAACTTTAGACTGATCCCATTTGAGAAAGGTGCATTCCTTTGCTTTACAAATTTATGCCTAGTCATAGTTTCTTATATGTTGCCTTTACTTTTGAAAATAAGTCAGAGGGCTGGCCTAGGAGGTGGAGGTTTGTCCGGATGCCATTCTGTTAAAGACACAGCCAGGAAAATCCTGAATGAGCTCCAAGAAGAGAGAAATTTGCCAAGCAGGAGGTTCCAATTTGTTTGGACACTATGTAATGTGTGCATGAGAGCTTCTGAGGGAGCAGGAAACAGGGAAAAAAACACAAGATATTCAAGAATGAGTGAATGTAATGTTTACTTTTATCTATTTGAACATTTTGGCTCCATTAATATGTGAGACAGATCCTTTCAAACAGAGCACTGGCTACATTGGTGGTGGTGTACAGTCCTCAGGATAGTGTTACGTTTGGGGTATCTTCACAACCTTCTTGCAAGAAGAGGAGGCAGATGCCTTTTGTACCCCAAAACAAAAAAGTAGTTATCTAGCGTTGCTTAAGTGACATAGCTATGTAGTGCTGGTCTGCATATTTGGTCTGCATTGGTTATATGGAAGTAACAAAGGTGCAACGGTTCAGGATTTAGCAGAAGAATGGTAAGAGGAAGACAAAACAGTGTTGACTTCTGAGGCCAGCTAATCTAAAAACTTTTCTTTTAGGCCCTTCTATAGTCAAAACAAAGCACTAAACATTACAGAGGATTATTAATTCCTTTCTAAAATGGTCAGTATGCATGAGGAACATCACTTTATAGCTCATCATTTCTTTAATTTCTGTAGAGGAAAGTTAAACATCTTTCTTAGATTAAGCAGACAAGTAGAAAACAGTCAAAATTAGCATTCAAGACAGTCTCTGTTTGAATACACAAAATAATTAGCTCACTTTTTTCTCACAGACTTTTTCACATTTCCCTGGAACCATTCATTGTGATCTAATACATGTAGGTATTAAAAGTATTTTTATGAAAGATAAGTGTTATGCAATATACATAAAGTCTATGTAATTTGTTCTGGAGCCTCTGAAAAAATAAGTTTTGAAGAGCTTTCAAAGAGAGAAGTATAGCTAAAAGTGTCTGGTGAGTTCTGTTTGTCACAGATATATACTGCACAAGCAGGATAGTAAGGAAGGAAGGGATGAGTAGGGTGGGTTAACTATAGTGACTGCATGAAAGGATGTAACTAAAATCATGACTGTATATTATTACATGATGATAGAATACATGACTGTATGTATAATTACATAATAATTCCTACATGAAAAAGAAAAAGAAAAAGAAAAAGAAAAAGAAAAAGAAAAAGAAAAAGAAAAAGAAAAAGAAAAAGAAAAAGAAAAAGAAAAAGAAAAAGAAAAAGAAAAAGAAAAAGAAAAAGAAAAAAAGAAAAAGAAAAAATAAAGATGTCTTTTTGACAATTATTTTCACTATTCATCCAAGGTGGTGGCCTCAGAAGAAATCTGAGAACAACCTTCATACATTACCTACCCCTGTGATAGAACTTCTAATCTTCATAACCTCAATCAAGAAGGAAATATAGAATAAATTTATGGAATAAATTGTATCTGTCTTTCTCCTTCTCCTTCTCCTTCTCCTTCTCCTTCTCCTTCTCCTTCTCCTTCTTCCTTGGTCGGTATATCTCGAGGTCAGTGCATCCCGAGGAATAGGAAATCGGGGAAGGGGGGCAGGAAACTCACGTGGATGAGCAAGGAGCTCATCAATAAGATCAAAAGGAAGAGGATGGTCTATGAAAAGTGGAAAAAGGGCCTGTCCTCTTGGGAGGAGTATAGATGTGTTGTCAGGGCCTGCAGGGAAGTGACAATGAAGGCTAAAATCCACCTAGAGATGAGGCTTGCAAAAGAGATAAAGGATAATAAGAAGGGTTTTTTCAAGTATGTAAACAGCAAGAGGAAGACTAGGGTAATGTGGGTCCCTTGATGAATGAAGTGGATGTCCTTGTCACGGGAGATGCTGAGAAGGTAGAGATACTGAATGCTTTCTTTGCTTCAGTCTTTGCTTCAAGGACACTCCCTGGGACTCCTCGTCCCTGACAATAGGACAAAGGGTCTGGAAAATGGAGGGCTCCCCCCTGGTAGACGTGAGAGTGGTTCGGGAGCATCTGAGTGGGCTCAACCTGCACAAATCCATGGGTCCCAATGGGATGCATCCGCATGTGCTAAGGGAGCTGGCAGATGTGATCGCTGAACCACTCTCTATCATCTTTGAAAGGTCCTGGAGAACGGGTGAGGTTCCTGAAGACTCGACGATAGCCAATGTAACTCCAGTCTTCAAGAAGGGCAGGAAGGAGGATCCCAGAAATTACAGGCCAGTAAAATGTTCCAGCACTGGAACAGGCTGCCCAGAGAGGTTGTGCGGTCTCCTTCTCTGGAGATATTCAAGGCCTGTCTGGATGCCTACCTGGGCAGCCTGCTCTGAGGAACCTGCTTTGGCAGGGGGCTTGGACCCAATGATCTTTCAAGGTCCCTTCCAACCCTTACAGTTCTGTGATTCTGTGTGATTCTGCAATTCTGTGATTCTTTCTTCTTCTTCCCCTCCTTCCCCTCCTTCTCCTTCTTCTTTCCCTTCTCATTCCAGGTAATTTGTGTCTGCCTACTGAAGTAACTTGTGTTATGCATTTAAACTCTTGCCCTGTCAGTGTATATGTTTTTCTTCAAATGGCCACTTAACTTGAATTTACCCTTGACCTCTTCAGGTGATTTCAGTATTTCATTTATCTAGCTGCAATGAATCTTGCACTAAAAAGGACAGGGTCTGCAGAAATATAAAATGTTCTGAACTCCAGATTGAACACAGTCTAACTTGCAACAAATTGTCATTTTCATGATGGTTAAAAGCAGAGCTTGAGGTTAAAAATTTCATGACCTTTGGTGATTTCTTCAGTGATTTTTCTCAATAGAAGTATTATACTGGTGATATTTTGTCTACTGTCTGTTCATTTGTAGAGACTTTAAGTTAGCTTGTATGAATCCACAGATGGGAAGTTATAGCTGCAAAGAATAAAATGTTATAGCTGATCACTTGAGACTTAGTAGAAAAATTTTATAACATTATGTAACCTCATAAATATATTATTTTTGCATAATCCTTCCTGAATCTTCAATACATCCTATGTGTGTTTGAATAGACAAAGACTCTTGGATGACAAAGTCTTCAGGAAAGAGCTATTTCTAGAGTATGGTACAGTGAAGCCCTGTTTCTGTCCAGTGTGTCTTCATATTACTGTAATGCAAACAATAGTATGTTAAATGAGCACCTGCCCTTGTAAATACCATGTATCAAGCTGTAAATGAAAAAAATAGATTAGAAATGACGTTCAGGATGCTGAGTTTGCCTTAGCAGAAGAAATGCCATGCAACCACACCATACTTTGTTGAACCATTGAGATATGCAAAAAGATGCAAATTTAAGAAGTTATGTGAATGGCATTATAGCCAGGCTCAGATTAAGCATAAGGGATGACAAATGCCAAGTCTGTACCCCACTGCAAGGGAAAAATCTTGCTCAACCTGGCCCACCCAGCTAACTATGCTCCTTCTTGGTGGTAGCGTGATGGTTGGACCAGATGATCTTGAAGGTTTTTCCAACCTTAATGATTCTATGATTCTCAACCAATATAATCTGTTTTAGTGTGAGATGACATCATGGATTGTCTACTCAATTCAAACCAGCTAACTACTTATAACCAAAAGTTCTTTTTGCTCCAAAGACAGAGGTATGTACTTTAAGTCCTACCATGTAGATTCAGGAGAAAATGATGTTGAGAAAATAATTCAAAAGTAGAGAAAGAATGAAAAGAATCATAGACTAAGAGTTTAAGACATAAGCTAAACTGGAAATATTAACAGAAAAAAAAAATATGACTGGAATGTAGGGAAGGGGAGAAGGGGTAGGTGAGCAAGTGAACAAGAAAAGAAAGTTATATAAAAGCGTGAATTATATCATATAATGAGAACAATGTAAAATGCCTTAAAAATGAACATATCTCGGAGTTTATTCAGTTAGACAAGTAAGCAAAAAGCCAATGCAGGGATCCAGGTCAGGAAGCTGTGATGAGATCTAAACAGGCCTGAGATGAATCTCAGCCCTTTTAATCAAACCACTGATACCTCTTGGATACTAAGTTGAATTTGGAACAAGATACACACCTCAAGTTTTTCAGTTTGGTTCCAAAATAAGATTTGGCAATTCTAAACAGGAAAGCATTTATTTTCTTCACTGCACCAACTAGGGAAAAGTCAAAATGCACAGCACAGAGGAAAGAGATGCTGAAGGGGAGTTGGTCAGTATATAAACAGGGCAAATTTGAGAGAAATTGCATACAGAAAGGGTCAAAATGAGAAACCTCTATTGGAACTGAAAAAGTAACAGGGCACTAAATTATGAATAGAGAGAGAGAGGTAAACGTTATGTTAAAAAAAAAAAAAAAAAAAAAAAAAAAAAAAAAGAACTTCCTGTGCTTTTAAGCTGTGGTTGTAGCAAAATCTGGACTTACTAAATAGGTTGTATTTACCTTGTTGGGTTCTACAATATAAATTAAATGACACGTGTAACATGCCACTCTGAAATGTAAAATTATTGTAGAACGAGAATTTGAACAATGAGAAACAGCTTCCTTTTCCACTTGAAATTTCCAATATAAAGAGGATTTGAGATTTGTTTTAGTTTTGTCTTCTTTAACAGTCATATGTAAATAAGATAAACAATTATAACCAAATTTTCTGATTTTTTTTTTAATTAAGCTGCTTCACATAGACAAACATTGAAAAGTAGGGTGAAGGAAGAATTATACATTAAAAGTTTTATTTACAGAAATACAAATATCATCACTTACAGGACCAAAATAAATTTCCCCTGATGACATCAAAGAAGCAGATCTTCAAAGAGAAGGAAAATTCCTATATGTAGTAAAATTGAGGGACTCCCAATTATTAGCTTGCAAAATTAAGCAGAACTGTGCTTATTTAAAATAGTGAGAAACTGGTCAGTAATTTTTCTCTCCCTTTGCAGCTTTCTATCCTGTAAGAATTACAGAAAAGTACATTACTATTGAAAAATACATAAACCCCCACTGAAGTATGCATTTTACAACACTTAACTAAGCCTGTGGAAGTCCCACATTTTAATATAATAAAAACTCCTGCTTGTTCTGCATTTGACATCCATAAATCTCAAAGCACAATTTTGGAGATCAGTATTGTTGCCTTTTGACAGACTGAGAGACTAAGGGGTAATAAAAGAACACCCCAAAAATTCACCAGCTTCCAGAGTTTGGAAATTGTATCTGAAAACCAACCAAACCAACCAAGCAAAGTAAACAGGTGAGGCTGTGGAGTAATTTAAAGGCCTTTCAGTCTGCAGATTTCTGAATCTCTGAAGAGGATTTCTGAAACTTTGTAGTAGGGGTAAAGAATGATATGTGCAAGTTTGGACTGAGAAAAAAGGCTCTGCTGCACTGAGCAGTCTAGACTGATCTTTTTAGTCTGGATTTCAGCCACTTTCACAGAAAAGAAATACGTTTAACAGCAGCTACTGATGGAGGAGGAGGGGGAGGATTAGATACATGAATCCTAAAACATAGTAACCTGCTTTGTATACTTTTTCACTCTTAAATCTGAGCTTTGGGTTTCTTGATGCAACTGGTTAGTGGTAAGAGCACTGCAATCCAAGTTTATCAGCACTGCTAAGAAGCACTGTAATGTCACTACAGAAATATTTATTACCTACCAGTAACTGCTGGTAATTGTTGAAAAAACAACCTGAAAGACATGTCTATGCTCTTGCTGGAACGACTCACCATGATGTAATTCCCTAAGCACCTCCACTAGGAGACAGTAGTAAAAACCTATGAATGTATTCTCCCTGTTAACATTCCTTCCTTCTCTCTTTAACATAGACAAAAAAATAGCAGTGTACACACATAAATTATCTAAAAAACAAAACTGATTGTTTCACTAGGGTGTAGCTATGCAGGAGGGCATTTTAGGATGTCCTGTTATCTATAAACAGACTTCAATTTTTTCACATTTATTGACAAGGAGTTTAATCCACAAACATTCTTCATTTAGTATTTCAAGGCGTTAATATGGAAATGGACCCAATTTTGCAACCTCTGTGGATCTCTAGCTGATACAAACGCTTCTGTTTGAAAAATACTAAGACTTTGATTTGGGCAATATTCAGCCCTACTTGGGAAAGCTCTGAATGATTTCATACATACTTTGCAGCAACAAGAATTGACTAAAGCTTCAGTAGAAGTTTCATAAGCCTGTGTGACCTCACCACCACCATACAGGAAGTCCACCACCCCCAGACCACAGTTCCTCCCACACACCCCAGTTGGGAGATGGAGGGCAGAGGAGGGAGGTGGAAAATCCTGGTTCTGGCACTGCCTAAGTGTCATTATATTGGCTGAGATTTGGGCTAAATCATAGCCTCAGAACCTGGTCTGTTACCTCTTGTTGGCAAACGGTTGTATTAACTAGACAAGTCATTAATTCCCAACTTTCTTTCCTCCTCCTCTCCATTCACAGCACACTTAACAATTTCCAACTCATCTGGCTAGTTTCAAACCCGTATTTACACCAACTGGTTAGTTTAGGTCTATTAGCTCACAGACCATTTAGACCATCTGGTTTTCCTCCAGTCTTTCCTAGAGCCCTGACCCCGGTGATCTCTGCATTTGAAGATCATCCATGTCTGAAGAAACTGTTTTTAGAGGTGACAATCCTAATTACCATTCGCTTCTGTGGGCATGGTCCCAGCTCGTTCAATGTAGTTATATGATGCATGTGCATCTTTTCCCATCTGCTGTCTCCTGACACATTTAAGTCAGGGTTATGCAAAACCTATTATACATGATGTAGTGTTAGGGAATATTCACATTTTTAAACCACAAAAAAAAAAAATATTGAGTCCTAGCACAATTTATATCCTCCTACACTATTTATATAACTACAAAACTTTCATCTTGTTTCCATAGCCAGTCTCACAATAAAGAGTGCATGGATTCGATTTCTAGGGATTCTTGCTACAACTCTCATGTGACACCATCTTAGGCCCTCACCCAGAAACCTGGGAAATAAATTGCCCTGTCAGTGTGTTCAGAATGAGAAATACTTTCTCATTTAAAAGACATAAGATTGCATAAAGGGAGTTAAATGAACAGAACTATATTTTAATTGAACAGAACTATATGCTGTCTGGACACCTACCTGGGCAGCCTGCTCTAAGGAACTTGCTTTGGCAGGGGATTGGACCCGATGATCTTTCAAGGTCCCTTCCAATCCCTTCAATTCTGTGCTTCTGTGACTCTGCAATATGTGGGGAGACCTTCTATAACATTGATCTGGGTAAACTAAATAATGAACAGTAGGTGAGGCTACCATCCCCAAGGCCCATCCCTGGACCTGAACTCTTTCTACAACAGCTATGTGCAGCCAAGATTATGGGCACTGTCCTCCTCCTTCCAGTTACATCCAGCTCACACATCTCATTATCCAGGCTTAAAAAATTATTTGGGGACAGTTTCACCTCCCAGTCAGTAGCATTTAGATTGTAGTAGTATGTCATCTGTATGGGATCCTCAAGTCATTGGTCAATAGGTAGCTTGGGAGCAGTGGTTAGGGTGAGTTGTTCTGGCAATGTAGCAGACTGCTTTCCAGCATCCCATTTTCCATCCCTTACAGCTTTACACATCCTTCTCCCCACAAAGTCAACACTTCTGAAAACATGTAGATTTGTTGAATGCAAATGCATTCACTCAGGATATATCCTGTAGTGCTGGTACTGCCAGATGGAGCTGGGTATAACACACATACTCACTCACTCACTCACTCACTCACTCACTCACTCACTCACTCACATTAGGGTAGTAGAAAGGTGTGCCATGGAGGCACCCCTGTCACTGATTGCAGGAAGTGACTGCCAGGCCTAGAAGTCTGTCACAACCCTCTTAAGGTTTGCATTACTTTCATGAGATTTTCTACCCATCCCAGCTAAATAGACCAACCTTCTGTTGCGAGGGAAGATATAATACTGAAATCCTTGACCTACAACTGCTCTAAGTGTGCTCCATTGCTCCACAGTGAACTCACTGTGCCTCTTTCAGTTGCCACTTTCTTGTCTTCCCATTATAGACACAGTTCTGTCACCAGTATGCTACCAGAGAATCAGACCACCCTGAAATATCACTCTTAAAATGGTAAGCCCCTACAATTTCTTGAGCTTCTTCAGAGAAGAATCAGAGAAATTATATGGGAAACATTGATGTATTTTTGTTTGTTTGTTTTTTTGTTGTTCTTTTTTAACAAAATGTTTAAATCATTTATTTTGTAGAGATAGAGGTCGTTACTCTTACCCTAATCATTTCACTTAAGAGAGAACATGGTCACAGATTCTAAACAAAAAATCTATATTAAATAAACAAATAAATAAATATTCTATATTCTAAAAAAAAAAAAAATCTATATTATTTTTGCTTTTCTTATTCTGCCTATATTTTCCTGCATAATGCAACTTTTTACATCCAGTAACTCAGGTAAATCTCACTATAATTATATGTGAAAGAAAAAGCCCCTTTCTAGCCCAGGAGCTTTCATTTGCTGAAAATCAAAAGATTTTGCCAAAAAAAAAAAAAAAAAAAAAAAAAAGTGAGAATATTTCCTTACAAGGTCACAGTTACCTAAATAAATCACAGCCAGCTTCACACTCCAGACTCTATTTATATTTTGAGCCAGGGAACATCTGTTTAATAGTGGGTGGTCATGTAACAGTTTCATGGACAACAGAGCCATCCTAGCATGCTTGAAGATGTCAGGAAAGGACTATCCTTAAATAAGTAAAGAGTTGTAGAGATGTAAATTGAAGGAGAGTCATCTCCACTATTCTGAAATACTATCTTCTCAGAAGTCAAATAAAACAATATAACAGGAATGAATTAAGATGAATTAAGACAAATTTACCAGGAAAGTTCCTATTTAAAATATAAAGTACAAGCCAATACCCTATGGCAGTTTCTCAATAATAGCTGCAGTCACTTCTACCTTTATATACAAGAAAAACTTGAGATATGTCAACATCTTCTGAAGGTAACAGGGCAGTGTCTCCCACTGCCTCCAAATATTTTGAAGAAATGTGCAGAGAAGACACAAACCTTGTTACTTTTTACCTGTGTGTTACACAGGTTAGTCACCTTGGTAAAGAATTTGCACAGAAAAAGAAAATTCTAGATTATTGGATGACAACTGGACTTTGTAAGGATTTAGGGAGTCTGAGATGTTTGAATCTATAGAGAATCCATACCTAACACATACCATTGCCCTTTCCATAGTACCAAAGGGTCCAGGAACACTACCTTCAGCACCCAGAATACTGAACATGATGTTACAGAAAATGAGAGAAGAGGTCATTGTCAAATTCCCCTGCTGTGTATTTGTGGTGTTTCATTTATATGACAGCTTAAGTTTCTTTTTTCATTTAGATTCTTTCCCTGAAAATGTATGTCTACTGATTTCTTTTCAGAAGGTCAGAGAAGGCAGGGGAAAAACAGAAACAACACCTGTAACAGAGCTGCCTTTCTCTGTAAAACATTTCTGTTGAATCCCTTTTCTGGAATATAAATATCCCAGTCCTTGGTCTGGTTCTTTCTCTTCCTGAAGGGATCAAACATATCTCTGCCTCCTTTCAAAGACTGTTTGTATATTTTTCATTAAACTATCTTTGAATAAACCGTCTAATAAATAGAGCAAGAGACATTTTCCATCTCTCTTGTCTCAGGTGAGTGTTCCAGCTACCAGCCTAAACAGTGTAGCTCTCTCATGTTACAGCAGAGCCAGAGAATTTTTTCATATGTCATGAAAAGTGTAGGCATTGAAATAACTTAATTCCAGTAAACCTGTGGAAATTAGCTGGACCATACTGTTGTAGGTTAGAATACATTTGATTGTCTTTGAAAATTTGAATTCCGTTTTGTACAAAGCATCAGCAGTCTTATAAAATGTTTCTGGACTGAAGGTGAACCCTTAGCTTTCCAGGGATCCTCAAAATTTAATCTTGAAATGGAAAATAAACCGTTCAGTGTTCAGAATCCTGAGAAGTCTGTGCTGCTGCCAGACACAGAACTTAAGTCTTTTGATAAACTTTATATTGAGATGTCTTCTAACTTTAGGAGACTCCTGCATAGGAATGTTAAGGCTCATTAATCCCTAAATCTTTCCCAATTTATTTTGTGTGGTCCTTCTCTCATTAAGAGAGAAGGGCATGCCAACAATCTAGCTCCATAAAAAGCTCAGACTAAGGGAGCAATGAAAAATACATTCTTGTTAAATTCCTGTTGTGCTAAAACAATCCTAGGACTCACCCAAAAAAAACAAAATCCAAACAAACAAACAAAAAAACTTTAAGGAACTTTTTCACAAAAAGTTGTGTGTGGGTTTTTTTTTTTTTTTTTTTTTTTTTGCCATTTTTTATGTTTCCTTTGTTGTTTCAGTTACCTGGCTATGAATGGGCCTTATTGAAAAATTCATAACAAGAGATTACATGGGAAATATCCATAGGATTTTGTATATAACCCACTCTTGTCTAAAGGGTCTGATAAAACAGCTGGTATGTATTAAGGAGCAGCATTCCCTATATACAATAAATAAGTACTATAGTATTCTACGATGGCATCCTAGAATACTGTGGTAATATTGCTTGAGACACAATCAGAGTTCTTATAAAACATCATAACTCTGCTGATCAATGCTAAATGAAACTGGCTGAAGATTGGATATGCAGAGTGGTGGATTTATTTAGACTAACATAATGTGAAATCCCACATTATCGATAGGAATAGAATGTGATTTGTCTAACCTATTTTAGATACCTACATAGGTTTTACTGTTTTTCTGTTGTTTTTGTTTTGTTTTGTTTTGTTTTGTTTTGTTTTGTTTTTGAATAAAATATTTAATTTAATATTAATATTGAATATAATATTTACTGTTCCAGAATTTCCTGTTTGTCACCATTAACCACAAAGGCATATCAGGGTTACAAGCTCATATGTATGCATCTGTAGTGTCTTGTCGGGGTGTCTTTTTTACTGGAGAAAACTGCAGTAGAGATTCACTGAGGGAATTGTACCAGACTCATTGTTTTTGAGCAGAAGTCCAGGAAAAGGTGGACCAGCCTTATTTTAGTTCCACTTAAACCTCAAAGTAGAGAGCTGGTGAACACATGAGCTCACACTTGGAAGCTCTGCACTTGAGATCATTTTGATACTTCACAAACAGCTCTTCTCTCCTTCCTACATAAGAGTCTAAAGTGAAGTCTAAACCATGATAATGGTTTATCATTATAAACCATTGTTGCGATATCAGGGATTCTCTGACCATCTGCTGTAGCCAAGTTTCAATAACCTGGGAGAGGCAGTGTGACAAAATCGCCCCTGACATATACTGGTGTGATTATACCAGGGCTGATTTTGGCCCAATGTATGTCACACAGAAGTTTATAATAAAGATTCCCTTGTTCACTTTGATAATCTGCTTCAACCGTTCTCAGATATAAATGCTAGTGGCAGATTCACTCCCAATACTCAGATTCTCTTTTTCTTTTAAACTAAACCAGACTTTACAGACAATGTAAAGCCCTCAAAGCAACTCTAATCCATTTCCAAAAGATGCCTCAGACCATACGGTAGCCCAGGATTCTGTTTTGAATAAACCCATGCTTATGCTCTTTGCAACTGAGTATTTCTAATGTAAGTGCCTGGAAGGAGGAGGAGGGGAAAGAGGCTCATTAATAATCATGATGGTTTCAGTATTGCAAAACTCGGTCAATTTGATCATCCACTGTGCTTTATCAGGTTTGTTTTATTGCAATTTGCTTGTGTCTGCACGGTTCCCATTTTGGGGAGCCACAGTTCCTGGGAGCTCTCCTGCTATCCCCACTTCTAGCACTGTAAAACAGAGGCCTGCTGTTTTAATCACGCCTCTCTTTTTCCAATGTTGTTTGCGCCCTGGTACAACCCATCTGCCTTGAATCTAGTGCTCCACTGGGGCTGCACACATCTGCCAGCCAGACTACCTTCGTACACAATTACTCAATCCACCGTAAGGCTCTTTAATAGGAAACAAGTGTGACAACGGCAAGCCCTTTTTTTTTCTCTCTCTTTCCCTCTCTCTTTCCCTCTCTCTCCCTCTCCCCCCCCCCCCTTTTTTTTTTTTTTTCTTTAAACTACATAGCCAAACTGCCCTAATAGAGATGAAGCCTGATAGATCCACCCAGGTGTAGGTGAAATGGTAGAGCCTCAAGCGTAATAGATGCTGTGCTTTTGTGCTGAAGTTCCACGCAGTGTCCTGAAGGGTTGTCTCGCAGCAGTGAGATGGGTTGCTCTTTGCACAGTTACAAAGTCAATGAGCTTCCTCCTGCTTACATGTATGACTAATTTAGAAACCAACCTGGATCTAGGTGAGCGCTGCAGAACTCTTTCTTCTCTTCAGTGCACGGACAAAGCACAGCACACAGTAAGTGATAAATTTGCCTTTACTTGTTTTACTTGGGAATTAGTTAACTGTGTTTACTTTTGAGAGAATCCTCTGAAGGCTGGTGCAGAAATGAACCAGAATAACGTTTGCATGCAGATCCCTTGTGTATTTCCTCCTGTTTTATTTTACACTGTGCCCTGGTCCTGCCACTTCAGCCTGAATACTCAGACAGTACAGCTCTGAAGCTGCTTTCTTATCTAAAACTGAGATATATAATGATATCAGTAACACATAGGTCCATTTCTCTATTGATGTATGTGTCTGTGTACATATCCAATTACAGGGCAGAAGTAGAGTTTAATCAGTTTTGTGATGAAATGCAAAAACAAAAATCCCTAAATTAAAAAACTAAAATACTGTAAACCTACTCATTTCTGTGGAGGGGAGAGAGGAGGGAATAGAGGAAGGAGGAATTGAAATCTTAGGAATTTTAAAAATTTAAACTAATTTAGCCTGCAAAAGAAAGATGAATTATTTTGTTTACCAAACCATTGATTGAAATGTAAAGAGAATGCCACCAAACTATAAATTAGCAAACTGTATCAACTACAGTGATAGTAAAGCTTGAAACAAAGCTTGTCTAAAATGCAAGAAGAGGCATATTAGAAACAGATGTATAGAATCTCAACTTTGACTCCTCAGTCTTTCATGCTTGGTTTAAAGCAGCCTTAAAGTTGCCTTTACTTTGCATTTACAACTTTGGATTTGCAGTTAAACTGTGCTTGAACTTGAAGTCAAGATTTGATCTTAGCACACACATATTCTTCGAACCTCCTACCGGAGTTTTACTTTGCTATTGGGAACATGATTACCACTGCAGCATATATGCTGAAATACATTAACAAGCTTTTCATGATGAACTTTGAGGTGGAATGCCAGCCAATGTAAAAGAATGTGTCCATTGCATATACAAAATGTTCTGTCTGAGAAATAAACACATGCAGGATAAAATGGATCTGCTGGCATCTCAAGTAGATGATGACACAGTGTAAGAATGCATACCAGAAATATGTTTGAATTTATTTTCCAGAGGATCCAGTCAGATGACACTTCTCACTTTAGGCTTAATTTATTCTGAACTATTGTCCAGGTTGGTGGCTGTTGTCAATACTGGAAGTGGAACAAATGAGCCTACATAGTTATGCCTATAAAATGCTTTTCAATAGTCTTCCATACTGCAGAAGAGTTATTTTCTTTGCTCTTGGACAGACAAGTATATATGGTCCTTTTAATTAGCCATGGCTTTAGGCTGCTGCAGTTTGTACATAATAGCCATTAGCCTGACTCTCCTGTTAAATATAAAATATAGTAAAATCCAATCTGTTGACAGTAATCATTTGAACATGGCAATTTAAAAAGGATGAAGTTAGAAGTATAAGAAGGTAAAGCAACCATCTCAGAAGAAATATTTAGACCTCTATTTGCTGGCATCAGACAGCAGTCAATGCCTACCCCCTACAGGGAGAGAATTTAATTTCATTGAGCCTCCCTTAGTGCATGAACACTGTAGCAGTTCAGTTCATCCACTAGAGTTGTGCAGTTATTCTCTGACTCTAACAACTGCCCCTTAATGATGAGGTCAGACTGTGATTAATAGAAAGACATTTTCAAAGAGCTGGATTGCTAAGAAATAGCACAATTAATAAATAGCAATATACATTTTTTCTCTCTTAAATTTAAACCAGTGGAAAATGGCTTTTGGAATTTAAAAGCCATAATCACCTGTGCTCTTTCACAGCTGCAAAGTTAGTGTGAATTTACAATAAATTCCTGCTTACCTTATGTCATCTGCATAAACTATATATCTTGAACATAACTTTGCAACCATCCCTGTGTGGTTAGAGTAGATCAAAAATGGTCTTAGAAATTACACTATGCCTATGAATTTAAGATACTACCTATTAAGGTACTAAGGTGAGATTGATAGAAGTATAGGTGAGATTGGTAGTTATGGGGCACATTCTCTCTTTCATACTCACATCAAGTACTCTGACAGTATTAATATCAAAACAAATTACTACTCCTCCTCACCCCACCCCCACCCCCAATCTAACAGTTTTTGATTGGTACTTTATCCATTTCTTTTAGTAGGACTAATTTCTCTGTAAGGCACTTAGGTAAAAAAAGAATTAAGATAATATTGACTGATAAGTTTCTATTTACAGAAATAAACTGAACAAAATTTATCCCTGGTTGCTGGCCAATTTGTGTGATTGTATGTATGGAATACCTATTGTTATAATGTATTTTTTGAATTGCAGATTTTTTTGATTTTCCACATAAGATAAAAAATATATATACTGTTTTAAATTATATTTTTATAATACAATAACTTTTAAGTCTTTCATATTTTGTTTACTATTACTATGAATTTTAAGAGTGTGCAGTTTAACTATAATCTACTTTTCTCTCTTTCATCATCGTTCTGGTATACACACAAGCATATACACATATAACAACAAGAAATATTATGATCTATCCATTCTCCTCACTTTTAAATGGTGCTTTAAATCCCTTAAGACCTTCTGTTGGTGTTTTCTTCAGTACCTAAAATAGAGCCTGATCTCTGCAACAACTCATGTGACATCATGGAAGAGTCATTCTAATGGAATCATTTTAAAAATAGTTTGTTAATAGACATCATTTGACCATATTATTTACTAACAAACCTCCATTGAAGACATAAATATTAAATAAGTCTTTTTTCTTTCTATAACTAACATTTCTACAGAAGGCTTTAATTTTACTCCCTTTTGCTTGTGTAGTGGAATCTATAGGTATTGTATGACACAATGAATCCTGTATTATCTGCTTTGATACTATTATTCATGGCTGCTAAAGATTTAATGAATCTTAAACTGAAAAAGATGTAGAAATAGTGCTTATAGGCATAACAATGTGTTACTGATGAGCATCAAAAGATTACCAGGATATTAGCTAGGGTTACAGGAAAACCTCAAATCATTTAAATTCCACAAATCCAAAATATTTTCCATAAGAAATCACTAAAGAAAGTTTCTCTTCATCTGTATTATCACTTATTATACAAAGCACCAATTTCAAGCTAGTTCAGAACTTTGCTCTGCCAAGGCCAACATATTGCAAGCCTAGTTAAGTATTGTTAATGCTGTTTACATTAGAATCACACCAATTATTTACCGCAGTATACTGGAGTTCACAGATTTTTGGATTTTACTTTACTAAGTCTTGTTTACTTCTGTGATTTTAGGTAGAAGTAATTTGAACATAACTTGTTTTTCATTCTTCTTATGTAAAGAAAGTATCAATGTAGATTTGATATATGAGCTGTTACTTGAGGGCATTTTAGGCACTTCCATGGAACCTAAGTGTTTGGTCTAGAAAACTCATGTCCAGTGATAATCAGGTTTTGGCAGTGACTGTTTAGCACATGCTTTTAAAATAATGTTTAACATTAAGTAAATCAGACTAATCTGGATACAATAAGAGATTTCTTGTTACCAGACTGCTGTGTCTCTTAAAACTAAATCACCTCAAGTTGAAAATTTGTCTTTTGAATTCAGTTGAAAACAAGTCTTCTTTGTTGTTGTTGTTTCATTTGTTTGTTTGTTTTAAGATTCAAAAGACAATTACATCCTGTGTCTTGTTGCTCTATATCAGAATTAAATACTTAAAATACCATAAATCTGTTATTGTGGTTTATTAAATTCAGTGGCATCACAGTAAAGAGTTGTTGATTGTTGATAATTTATTCTTAATATATGGACCTGTGGAAGTTCACATAAAGTGCTTGTCTGAAACATTCTCATATATCGTTTTAATATTCAAGTACCAGTTTAACAAGTGGATTTTCTCATATGTACAAGTAGATTGGTCTTCCATGTGAGTGAGGAAATTGGATGTTGATGGCAGTAGATACAAATATTCAGGAATAATGAAAGTAAAACTACAGGAAGAAATAAAATAAATAAATAAATTATACTTTTCTATAGACAAGCTGAATATTATTATCTTCTTCCTATGAAGCATTGGACTGCAAATGCTATTAAACAGCAAGGGAAACTGGTAAGTTTCTTATAATGAATAAGAATAATTTATTTATATATATATTTTTTTCCTTTAAATTTAGGAGTGAGATAAAGATTCAGCCAGACTAAAAAATAAGATTGTTTTGTGCTTCTTTGTTTGTTTGTTTTCCCCAAATCTTATTTGGGGTTTACTCTATTAAATTCAACTCAGGTGTTATCTCATTTACTTCCTTGGAATTAACAGCAGGGTTGAATTTAGCTTGCCATTTGTATGTTGAACTGTTTTAAAGTAACACTAGCTACAAGTTTGTTGCTCTGACAACTTTGAAATTAAAAACCTGTAAAATTGGGACAAATTGGCCAACAATACTGCACACAGGAAGGTCAAAAATGTGTTTGTTAAATTTCCAGCAGGTTGGTTTGGATTTTAAAAGCTCCATAAATGTAAACCAGTCTTTGAAATAGCATGGCAAATTCACATGGTGCATATCACAGATGTGTGTCATACCTGTGTAATAACATTAGTGTTACCTTAAAAATTTACATTTGAGAAAATGAAAGAAACATGCGTGGTATAAAGTAATGTGATTTCTACTGCAAGCTTTTTTCTTCAAAGTAGGTTTTCTCACAACACAAATAGACACCACCATCTGGAGTACTGATAGGTGACACAGTTTTATTAATTTTTTTTTTTTTTAACCCACAGGCTTTGTGCTATGTTTGTGTTAAAACACAACCATAGATTTTCTTTTTAATGCTGTGGAAAAGTGAATAAAACCTTTCTTTCCTAATTCATGTTTTGAAAAATTCCTAAAGAATTATTAGCAAACCTAAATATATTCTTGTTCCAAAATAAGACTTGTAATTGACTTGGTGAGGTAGCTAACATGTCTACCATTCTAGTCAAGATTTTGAAAGTGATCTTTACAGGTACAGAAAAGATACAGAGAAGTATAGCATCAATAATACTACCTCTGTCCTATGCATTGTCTTACAACATCATTCTACAAAATCTTTCTAGCCTGACCTGTTCTATCCCATTATGAAGCATATGTTTCATAAGCCTGGTCATCATGCTTTAAAAAGACCACCGAGCAGTTGAAACACAGCCTTCACAATACATGTATCAAGATGATATATAATAGTAATGTTTTAAGACCACAGACATGTCACATGAAACCCTATGACTCTCCAAGAAAAATAATATGTAGAATGGGTGCAAAAAAGGACAGTGGTTTGCAGAGCCTTTTGATCCTCAGACACAGTCTATTTCTGTTTGCCTCAGTCATCAAGACAAAAAGACACATCCCTGGCAGATCTCTCAGTGGTTAAATGGCTGAAAAGTGATGGGATGTCACAGTGTTAATTTAAAATGAGAAGAGGAGAGAAGTGGAGGGAAGGGTGGAGGCAAAGGTTAAAATAATGGAGAGCTAATCACTCTCCCAACCTCGCAGGAAAAAAAAAAAAAAATAGGGATGATGTGCATTTCCCTTTGATAATGCAGAGATTTGGGAAGGCTGTGCAGATGGCCAGCACTGCACAGAACAGCTCTGTCAAGGCTGCTTACACATTCATGAAGACACTATATGCCAGAAAAGCTTGAAGGTCCATGGATCAGTGCTTCCACGTCTTCACAGGCCAAATTTCCACAAGCTGAAGACTGTACGTGCAAAACGGCAAAAATATAAAAAAGAAAGCCTTGTTTGTTATTTTTCAATATTAGTCGTGGTTTCTCGGTCCATTCATTTCTCATTACAGGAAGCTCCATCCAAGTGACCTTGCTTGGCAGCCATTTTAGCAGACTGAGAAGAAAGATTTAATGATATGACAAGCAAACATCTCTTTTTTCACTATGATGGCTCCCTTCACACTAGGGTTAAGGCACATTAAAAGGGTATTGTGGGAAAATATATGCAGCTGATGCCCATGCTGTATTGGATCTGTGAAAAAAAAAAAAAAAGATAACTGCTGTCTCCAGAGAAGAAGTCCTGCCAAAACTCATACTGGCTTCCATAGCACTTGAATTTAGCAAAGGGTTTTGATTTAACACCTTTACAGAGTTAAATAAATATATATCCTTGCATTCATACAAAAATATGTCACTCACACTTGACATTATTAATTTTAAGATCTTGTAGGGTACAAATTTACTTATTGCTAGAATTTCCCAGTATTTTCATAAGCAATCACAAATTTGATGAGGGATTAAAATACCATTTGTAGCAATCAATACACCAGGAAAGTTTTATGAACCTGATAATCACAAGTGTTTTGAATTTGTTTGGGTTTTAGCCAGTGGCTACTTGTCAAATTTAATTTTTAAATCAAAATAGATTTTAAGTCCTACACCTGCAAAACAAGTGTTCAAAACTTATAAACTTTATGGTTATATTCGTTGGCCTTCAGATACAGTGGAAAGAGTCCAAGACAATTTTTTATGGTTGAATTGTAAACACTTGAAAAATTGAGTTTGTAATGAAAATGCTGACACAGCTTTAATTATTGCAGCATGAATGATTTTATTATACACTATCCACAGTGTCTGTACATACAAAGTACACGCTCTAGTGTTCTAATATTTCATTTAAGAAAAAAAAGCAATTATTTAGCAGATGTAGAGAGCTACACATAAACAGGCTAAACCAGTACCTTTACGCTGTTTGAAAACCTATACAAAATGTTATTACCACATAAAAGGGCTTATACTTTAGAAGACTCAAAGGTACGGAGAAACAGCCTAAGCAATAAACTGCTCTAGTGTACTTAATTAAAAAGCTTCAAGTTACTGAAGTCAATTGAAAAACAGAAGGCTTGATTCTTCAAGGTAATTTTGTCCTCCTCTGTTAAGTGCTTATCAAGTGTTAAGAACTAAAATGTTGTCCCAGCAGTTTAAATAGACAATTGTTTGCTTTTCTTCTATTGAAGGCAATTCTTTATTCTGTCAACCTAGACACGTGTAATAAAATGGGTAATCTAGATGTAATTGGGTGAGATGGTTAGACTTAATTTACCTTTAATTAACTGGAATGGTAGAAGAAGCTGGGAAATCAGTATTAATATATTTCAGAAAATGACTTTTGCTGTTGTTCTCTTTACACAGTTTGGTATGGGAACTTTACATAGAAGGGTGGAGAGCATTGTTAATATTTGTTTTAGTGTTAATATAGTTTTAGTGTTGTTGTGATCAATTTTAGAGAAAAGTTTCTTTGTTTGTTTGCTTTTAATGATGCTACAACTTCATGAAAATGCCTTGTATTGGAAAGTAAATGGTCTAGCATTTACAGTTTCCTCAGTGGGTGAACGTGGAAAGTATATGGCTGAGTAGAGCCACTGCTCTTTGAGCAAGGTCTACATTAGCCTTAGCAT
The DNA here is from genome assembly GCF_047663525.1 of Anas platyrhynchos. NCBI lineage: Eukaryota > Metazoa > Chordata > Aves > Anseriformes > Anatidae > Anas > Anas platyrhynchos. Next base: position 9,040,763 of record NC_092587.1, read on the forward strand.
GGTTGATACCAATCAACAGCAGTGCTCTGAGACCTGTTTCCAGGAAACACGCTGGAGCAAAATGCCACCAGGTGGGTACACTATGGTACCTAGTCTCCAATCCCGAGATGGCTGTATTAGGTGCTTAATGATGCACATGATAAATCTAGACCTATATGCAAAAGCACTCTGTTATAAATTATATTACCATCTCTGCTCACTCTCTGAAATCCTCTGAATGTGCGGGCACCAGAAGTGGAAACAACATCCAGTAGGGGCTACACTAGGGGGAAGAAAAAAAAAAAAGAAGAAAAAAAAAAGCAGAAGTAATTTGATTTTGGTAACCCACATTTCTACTTGGTTTTGATTGCAGCCTTTCTCTTCATTTAAAGACAATAAAGGCAGTAATCCTACCAGTTATACTCTTTTTAGAGGTGTGGCTGGATTGTTTTTCCTGTGACTCACATTCTACATCAGCTCAAGTAAATTAGAATCAGGCCCTGTATATGTAAAATTTCAGGTCTCAGTGAGTTCATATTTCATTTGGTCCTAATCTTTTGCTTTAATTAACTATATTTTGTCTATAATACATAATGCAACATAATATATCAATCTTCAAGCTAGTTTCATGAGTGGATATTATATTCCTTTTGCATGATATATATTAGGTGAAATCAAATATAGTAAGATCTTATTTATTTCACATTGAAAATGAATATCTACCAAACAATTTAGCAATCAACTTTAAGTAACAAGGAAAACTGAATACATTTATAAATAATTTATTCATTATTGTTTAAGTGCTGAAATGTAAATTTGGCAATTTTCCAAATACAGTATGGATCTTATGCATGCTATAAAGAGGAAAAAATAAAAAGAAAAAAGAAGGAGAAAACGTATAGTGAATTCAAGGGAGCAATATGATCTTAACATGTAAAAGACATTTCCTGCCTTTTGGACAGGTACATTTAAAAGTTACTGCTATTTCATTGTGGTTGTACATTTAGAATACATGTACATGTACATATGTACAGGCACAGAAAAATAAGTAAAATGTACTTCTGACTACAGAAAAACAAGTAAAAATTTAAACAGTGTGGCAGTCTAATATTTCATTTTCCAGTGGCTACAGTGAATGTTAGAGCAGGTCTGTAACAATGAATCCATTTTTCTGTTCTCAGTTGCCCTGGTGTAAATCTAGAGATGTTCCCTTCCTGCAAAGGTTAACTCTGGAGAACAATACCCCTAGCAAATATACAAGCAAAAATTGACTTAAGCCTGAAAACAATGCAAACAGATAGAAAAGAGGCCGATTAGTCATATAATTGATAAAAATAAATCTGGCATAAATAGAACTAATTATGTCCTCGCTCTCAATTCAGATTTGATTAGCTCAGGAGCCCTTGGAGGTAGCCTAAATTATATGTATTATGTTTAGTTTGATGGGATTTTTTACCCTGTTTACTTTATGGCCTCATGGGCTAGATCCTCAGCCTGCACAAATAAGAGTTGCTATTGCCTCCAGTAGAACTGTGAGCATTTGCACAGTGGAAGATCAGGCAACCCAGCTGGACTTGGCTGACTAACTTGATCCTTGGATAGTTTTTTTTTTGTCTTTTATTTTCTTTTTGTGTGTGTGCATGTGTGTGTTTTATTGTTGTTATTATTAATAATAATAATTTCTTCCCCCCTTTTTTTTTGTTTATTTTTCTTTCTCTCTCTCCTTCTTTATATATGTGTACATATGTAACATACGAAAACATTTAGGGTTTAATCTCACAGCATTTCTCTGCAACCTTTAGAAAAGTGAGATTTACCATAAGGTTGTCACAATGGAAAAAGGAAAACTAACAGCTTTCTCAGTCTCTGTACAACATATGAAGAATGGAAGGGGAAAAACTCTTTTATTCTGCAGCAGAGTAAATCTGCTCTGTAGTGAAGCCTTGATCTCCCCATTTCCAGATCCTGGAACTAGTTAAAGTGCAGTACAACCCTTCATTTAGCATGTGCCTTTCCATACGAATGGAAACACAGACATGCAGAAGATGGTATGTATCCAGATCTTGTAGATACAGAGCATGAAGCGGCTATTATTGTGTGTATAGCATAGCACATGGTACAAGGAATAATAAGTCTCAGCTGGCACTTTAGTAATACTATTTATAATTACACCCCTGAAAGATGCATTAACAGAACATTATTATTATAGTGGAGTTAATCACTTCACTGTTGCAAAATGCTAGAATCAGTGTCACTTGCTCACATTCTCCTCATGGCTTGCATTGCCAACTTTGTGAAACACTTTTCTGTTTTCTCATCATCATCTCAAATGTGGCTGCAGCCCATGTGAATAAAAGAAAATAATTTTGTAATTAGTAATTACTCAAGTATTAATACCTCGGCTGGTTTTGCCTCTATATTATGTCAGTCTTTCAGAAACATGAATTTGAATGTACAGCATGTTTTTGAAACAGAAATGTACTATGAATATCATTTTAGAGGGATCATTTATCAGCCACATGCCCTTCCAATTGATTTACTTAATACAAAATACACATCTTTATGATATTTTCAAGAGGCAGCTCATTTAACAGATTTGTTGCATCAGCAAAGAGTATGTAACTTGGAGTAGGCATTTACTAAATTCACAAATGATAATTTTGAAGGGACTCTAGAGAAAGCCAAATACATAGTTGCCAAGCAAAACCAAATGCATAGAGTAATCTTTAATGATTAATAGTTAAACCAAGGTCAGGGCGTCAAGTGAGGGTCATGTAACAGCACTTCATTCCCACATCCAGGCAAATGATACAGGCTTTAGCGGTCAGTTCATAAGAGAAGCAACGATACACTGCAGAAATTTTAAGTCAGATATGGGGTACTATTCTCCACTGATTCACATGCAGTTAATTTATTGAGGTTGCTAAAAATGTATCTTAAGGTAAGAGAATAATCTGAAGAGATAAGGATAAAAGTGATAAAATCAGATTTGTTATGATAAATATAAGGTTGGGTTAATAGAAAGGTATAAGCAATGGTGTTGTTATGTGATCATATCCTGTATGCAGGTGCATAGAAGGAGACGCAGAGTCCTTCACACAGATGCACAGGACAAGTAGACTTGCACTTCTTGCTGTTGGAAGCAAACATCTGGGTTCTTCCATTTTAGACTTGGTCAAAAACCTCCCTGAAATTCAATAAAAGAAGTTTTTCTATGGACTTCAATGAGTTTTGAATCAGGCTCTTTGAACATAAGCTCTGGATCAGGTGGAATGACATCAGGCACTCCTTGCACAATGTGTTCACAGACAAGGAGGGATATTATAAGCTTCAATTGCAGTAATGGAATTTGACAGCTCATTTATAAGAGTGGAAAGGCATGGAGAAGCGAACAAGTATAAATTAAAAAGTAATTTATACAGAGACAAAACATTTGAGCATCCACCATCTATCCTTTCCCTTTTTTGGACTATCTGATTTCCAATTTTTATGTATTTTTGCAAAGGGATGGTTATAGTTTATAGACCTTAAAGAGACAAGGCTAGGTGTTGCAGATAGTAGTATGCCATTTTTAATGCATTTTAATGAGTTTTTTTAGTTGATCATGAAGAAGATATTTTCTGCGGATGCTGTTTTCCTAAAAAAGCGTTAACATAATCCTTCCATAATACCAAAAGCTGTAATAATACCATTAGTAACAGCTGGATAGCTTAATCAGCATTGGATGATTTTTAAGATGAATTTGCATAAAGGTTGGCAGAAACTTTTTGACAGAGTATTTTTTTGTATGTCAGAAAAATACTGTCTTCTTCTGAGGAATCTGTCAGCTCTGATGGCAGTCCAACTAGAATCCAAACCTCAGATAAAAAGTAGGATAGGTGGCTGCAAGGCAGCCCAGGAACAAGCAATCCCATTGTGTTGCAAGTCAAGTAAGTGTGGCAGAAAACCAGCCTGGATGAACAGCCAAAGCTTAATTTGAGTTGATACTGGCCAGTGTAGTATCAGACAACAAAAAAAGTATGTATTGTAAGGGGATGCAAGTATGCTAAAAAAGGCAAAGGAAAACATTGGACTGATACTTGAAAAATATGATCACCTAACATAGAAAGGTGAGGGAAATGTGGAGGCATTTAATTTTATTTATTTATTTATTTATTTTTTCCCCCAACACAGTTTTTAATAGTAATGTCAGATCTCAGGCTACCCAGTTCTCACAGGTGGAGGACCATGACTGTGGGCACAGTGACTTTCTATCTGTAGTCACCAAAATTGGAAATTGTAAGAGAGCTCAATATTCATAAATCCAGAGTACTGAGGAAGTTGCCAGATGTTATAGCTAGATGTCTCTCAACAATTTACCAAAGATTGTGGGAGTCTGGGGAGGTCCCTGCTGAACAGAAGCTAGTCAGTGTTATACCCATCTGCAAAAAGGGCATGAGAAAAAAAAACAGAAAACTGCAGACCTGTAGGTTTAATATCAACCTCTGGAAAAGTTATAGAGAAGTTATCTTGGTTGCTATAGAAAAGCTTGTAAAGAACAAAGCTACTATCAGACATAGTAAACATGGGTTCATCAAGGTTCATCAGAAGTTCTGCCTTAGTAATTTTATCTCCTTCAATGATAAGGTCATCTCCTTGATAGATGAAAGGAAAGCAGTGGATATAATCTTCCTGAATTTTAGTAAGGCTGTTGATGCTGTCCCTCACGTTATACTTCCAGATGAATTGTCCAACTGTCCAACTGTGAGATATGGTTTCACAATACGCTGGGTGATGAACTGTCTGAATGGCAGAGCTCAAAGGGTTGTAGTGAATGGGACTACATCTGGCTGGCAGCCAGTCACTAGTGGTATTCCCAGGGTCCAGTCCTAGGGACTGTTCAACAGTCCTGTTCAACATTGTTATCAATTATCTGGAGGCAGGAATGCATCCATTGCTGATTAAACTGGAAGGTGCTGTTGACTCTCTGGAGGAATGAGATGCTGTGCAGTGTGATTTAGATATATTGGAGCATTGGACAGTCATCAGTGGCATGACATTCAACAAAGGTAAATGCCAGGTTCTGCACCTGGGATGGAGTAATGATGGACATATCTGGCACAGACTGGGAGATGAGTGGCTAGAGAGCAACTCAACAGGAAAGTATATGGTTGACAGAAGGCTCCATATGAGCCAGCAGTGTGCCCTGGCAGCCAAATAGTGCGTTTTGGGATGCATAGCCAGCCAGGCAATAGAAGGGATTCTCCCACTATATTTAGAATTGGTGCAGCCTCACTTTGAATATTTTTGACCATCACTTAATCAGGAGCAGGGCTATTTGATAGTGTAGATACACCTTTCAACTCTCATCTCAATTTTCATGATTTTGTTATGATGAACTGTTTTTCCTTCCTTCCTTCCTTCCTTCCTTCCTTCCTTCCTTCCTTCCTTCCTTCCTTCCTTCCTTCCTTCCTTCCTTCCTTCCTTCCTTCCTTCCTTCCCTCCTTCCCTCCTTCCCTTTTTTTTTTTTTTTTTTTTTTTTTTTAATTGTATTTCTTTCTTTGTAATTGTACTGATGGAATTGGGGGAAATAGATACAGCATAAGCTGTTGCAGCTGATTTAGTTTTGGATGCTCTTTCATTTGGGGAGCTTAAGTCTTTTGGTCTGAAACATAGCAAAATGAAATAAATAGAAAAGGAGACTGACAATTCTGTAACCTTCTTCTGACAGTGTTACTATCCGAGATTTTTATTTTTATTTTCCAAATGTTTAAGCTAGATTTTGGATCCTACCACTCTATCTCTCTATCTTGAGAATTTTGTATTTTTTTTTCAGCCAGTACCATTTTTTATAGTGAACCTTAGAAAATACAATACTGATATGAAGAGTAGACATGCTAATTTCAAAGGTTCCACTTCTACTTGTTAAGGGAGAATAATTAAATTAATAAAGTTACTTTGTTTCTATTGAGTTTCTTACTGTGAAAAAGGATAAAGATTTAATAAAGATAAATGAATAAGTTGTAATTTACCCTCTTTTGTGACACTGGAACATCACAGCAAGACCTGGATATATTGCAAATGTTTAACAGGAAACAATCAGCTAACTGATTGTTAGCTAGCTAGGATAAGGCCTATTTGGCAATTATAATGTATAATTATGAATACTTGTACTAATATGAAGATTATGAAAAATTCCAATCATTAGAAGGAAAGTGATTTAATGTATTTATTTATTTATTTTCTGTGCATGATGATCATGATCAATGTCAGCAATTTTCAAATGTTGGAATACTTGCATAGATCAGCTGAAATATTTATACCATTGTTGTGGGTTAACCCCAATAGGCAGCTGAGACCCACACAGCCAATTGCTCACCCTCCTGCAGTGGGATGGTGGAAAGAATCAGTAAAACAAGAGTGAGAGTGCTCATAAAGACAGTTAAATAGTTAAAGAAAAAAAAAAAAAAGTGATGAAAAAACGGTCACTCACAATCAACAAACCAGTGCCTAGTCAGTCCCTAAAAGCAGTCCTCCTAAGAAACCTCTAACCCAGCTTTTACTGCCAAGCATAATGTGGAATATCCTTTTGGTCAGCCTGGGTCAGCTGTTCTGGCTGTGTCGTCCACCCCAGCTCCTTGTGCACCCCCAGACTACTTGCTGGTGGAGCAGTGTGAAAATAATGTGTGAGCAGTGTTAACATAATGTGTTATCAATACTGTTTTCCATCACAAATCCAAAACATAACACCATATGCTGTGAAGGAAATTAACTTTATTCCAGTCAAGACCAGTATAATAATTTAAAGAATTATTAAGTTATAGTATTTTTTTGGTTGGTTGGTTGGTTTTGTTTTGTTTTGTTTTCTTCAGAAGGAATTGTTTAAAAGGTTGGTCATCAGGGCAGATGCATGCATGACTTCTTGTGCTCTGAAAAATCAGTGAAAATAGTTGTAGCAAATTAAAATGTTAATTCTTTCCCTTCACTGATACTTTTAATCACACAGGGATAGTTTTCTAAGTTTAGTTACTTTAAAAAACTATTTAAAAAAAATATTTCAAAACTTTTATGACAAAATAAAAAATAACACTTTTTCATTGCATTTCATTAAAACTGAATGAATGTTACATTGCATTCACACACCTATTAACATAGATAGTTTGGAACAATATGGGTTGTGGTGTGTTTTTTTGTTGTTGTTGTGTTTGTTTGATTGGTTTTAGTTTGGTTTGGTTTGGTTTTTACTTTTTTTTTTTTTTTTTTTTTTTTTTTACTTGGGGTACTTATGGTCTCAAGTGTTATAGAGATGAAAACAATCTTATTTTAATGTTTTTGAAGCAAACTAAGTATGATTTCGCTATATTCCACTTTTTGCCATTGGATACAAAATAACATAAAAATTACTGTGAGACATGAAAAAGAGATTATGAAAACAGATAAACCAAAACTAGGGGGAAATAAAGGTTCATATGAAATTTTAATGTCTAAACATGAAAATTCTGAGAAGTGCTGGTTTGTGCTTGTTTTCTCACTTAATTTCCTTGATCTTGTATTCCATCACTGAAGTTTCTTATACATATATATATATATATATATATATGGCATAAACAATTATTCAGCAGTTATTAACGCCTAATGAAAACCACAGTCATGAAAAAGTTCCCTAAAGTGATCCTTTAGGGGTGCTTCTGCATCCCTCTTCAAGGTTTGTGTCTCTTTCTCCTATTTCAAAGGTGAAGATAGCTGAGTCACAGTAAATGCTAATTCCTGTAATGAGATTGCCTGGTGTATTGGCTTTCCCTCTGGAGCAAAGAAATGATAGTGTTGCAAATGCTACAGCTCAATTAGAGGGACCTGAACTAGCATTAACCTGTTGTGTCCTCCAGGGAACACCAGGTAACAAAAAGCAAGAGAAAAGTCACCTCCAGAGAAGCTGTTCCTGATGAAAACAAGGCTGCTACATGCTCATCATTTCAGCAGTTTAGGTCAACACTAACACAGGAAAAAGCAACTGGGATTTTTATTTTTATATTTTTATTTATTATTTTTATTTATTATTTTTATTTTTATTCATTCCATTTCACATACTCTGTTGTCCTCTAGTGCTCTGTCTCCCGCACTTTCTTAATCTCTTTCTCTCCCACTTTTCTGGACTACACATTCCTATTCTTCTACTGTTGTTTTGACTCATCTGTTCACACCTTCCTCTTCCCAAGTGTGCTTAATACACCTTCTTTGTCCTTTCTGTTTCTCTTTTACTTTGTCTTTCCTGTTTTTCTGTCATTGTAATCCATAGTTTGTATGAGATCTTGCTAACATGGTTTTTGCTTTCTCATGTCTTTTATCTGTTTTTACCCCACTTCTGAGATACCTTCTGAAAACACCTTTGCATTTCCAAACTCTGCTACTTAAAGTCTTCATGACGGTATTTTTTGCTCCTTTCTGTATTATAATACGTCTTTGTGAGCAATTTTTCATGGTAGATTCTGAGGAATATAGTTAAACTCTTTCTTTTGGATCAAGCACATTAGTCATACTGAAAAAGAGTATGGCTGGAGAAGGTGGACAGTGTAGAAGAGGCAGATTCCCTCCTGAGTCTGATCTTCATGTCTCTTTGGACTTCATTTTCCCCTTTACACTCTTTGTCTTGATCATTTATAATATACTCAATGCTTGTTTAGCACTTCACTACTATGATATCATTAACTAGTAGTAAGGAACACAGGTTGAAGGATCAAGTGCCTTCTTTCAGATACACTAAGAAGTGAACTTTACCATAGATTATTACTAAGAGGTTGTGGCATATTACTTCAGCCTTGCGTGTTTATTTCAACTGAGATAATATATTTAACTACCCCACATTTTTTAAGAATATGCTTATTCCTCCTTCCCTGTCTTAAATTCTTGCATCTTGGTTGTATATACTGAAAAGCAGTTACCATATTTCACTTCAGGGATGGTTTACTTCAGTGCCTGATGAAGTGATCTCTGTCTAGTTTGTACTTCAGTTTGTAAAATATTTGAAAATCTCATGGGATGAAAGGTAACACATGAAGATATGCTGAATTGCACTCATTATATTCCAATCCAGTTGTAAAAATTTAAAGAAATGAAAAGATAAACAATAAGTTACAGATGATAATATTTTGTATGCAACAGAAATTAGAAAAGATACTAGTTTAATTCCAAAACAATTACTGTCCATCCCTTTCATTAAAAAAAAAAAATAAAATAAAAATCATTGGGTGACTCATTTATCAAATGTTCAGGTCAGCAAATAATGTTAACATATAGTAAAAATTCCTAATGAACACCAGTTGCATGTAAAGTATCAACATTTTGCTTATTGTATACGACACAGAAGGAGGAAGTAACACAACCTGCGTTTTATTACTTGAATCAGATGCAAAGGGTTTTCAAAACTTCAAATTCAACTGAAAGCAGCTGTTGGGAAAATATCATTACATTATACCTTAAGCTACAAAAGCCAATTTAATGGTGACATTTTATTTTATTCAGATGGTCCCTTCTTTTATTCTGTCTAACCCAGTAAAGCCTGTGGAAATTGTATCTGGATGAAATCACCAGAAGGTGAAGGGCCCATGACTAAAAACATTCTTTAAAGATTATTCAGGGTAACAGTCAAATGGAATAGCAGCACTAACAAGAGCAAAGGTCTCCATAGCTACAGGAAGCAATATTACATCGTTTAGCAGTACATATAAGAAAACACAGTCCTGTTACTTGATTTAGTTAAATGTTGATTAAAGTGCAGTACAAAAACATTAAGTACTATAGTAAACACAAGTCTTATTTTAAAAAAAAAAGTGTACCTCATTCCTCCAGAACAGTATGTGGTGTTCACAGGTGGAATTAGCTCACACCCCATTCACTTCAAATTATCATTTTTGCTGTATCTTAATTAACTATTCCCATGATTTCAGTAAATTATTTTTTATATGTTCTGTCTCTCATCATAGACATTAACACATTCATGTTATGCAGTGCACTTGTACATTTGCCTTCAACAGACATGATGAAAACAGGGTAGTCAATCAGAGCAGTGCAGAGGTGTGACCTGTGCCAGTGTCCCAGCTATGACTGTGGACAGCAGAAAACACTTAGAGAAGGAGTGTGAGAACAAAGTGACTCTGCCTGTTGGCACTTCAGCATCTTTTCCTCATAACAGAGTAACTTCCTGAACCGCAGGTGCATCTCATCCTTGTGGCTGGCAGCCCTCAAAACACTTTGCATCCATGGAACTCTTCTGTTACTTTCTGAAATTCATTTGACTTTCTATTTCCATAACACCCTGTGACAGTGAGTTCCATGATTTAAATTTTCAATTTATGAAAAAGTGCTACCTTTCATTTTCAGCTTGCTGCCTGATCTATTCACTGTGTGCTGTACTGAACTTGTTATAAGAAATGTTGAAAAATTGTTCCTTAATCAGCTATTAAAGTTAGAAGAGATTAAAATACAAAACTAAATTTTTTTTGTGTCAAAGAAGTAAAACTTGACTTTTATCAATGACTAAATCCCAGAGGAATAGAAATGTACATGGAAAATAGATACACATCTTCTTAAAACAAACAATAATAATAATAATTATAATAATAATAATAAATAAGTCAATTAAAATGTTAAAAGTTTATGTTGCTGGATGAACAATTTTTTTTATATCTGCATCTTCACTAATATACTGGGTCCAGTAACGTGACTTGTCTGAAGAGCTACCTTTAAGCATGAGGTGGTTTCCTAACATGTATATTTTGTTTATTTGGGACATATGCCAAATTTGTATCACTAAATATGATGGAAATAAAAAATACACATATGCATTCGTATAAATCCATCTATCTGTCTATCTGTCTATCTACCCATTTATCTAATAAAATCTAACTTCTGTGCTTCAGTATACCAATTTCAATTTCAATATATTTTATCTTAAGTAAAACACAAATGTAAAGCCATGCCTCATTCACAAAGAAAACAAGGTAATTTGATTTTTCACAAAATTTAATCAGCTTAAAGTTATTATTAAATCTTGAGACACCAAATCATTTTGGGTTCTTTCAAATTGAAAAAAAAAAAAAAAACAACAAAGGCAACACAGAAAATCTCATTAACATACTTATTCTTTGTAAAGTTTCTGCATACCATGAAGATACTAACTTAATGAATAATCTCAAGTGAATATAACCAATATATTTTCATGGTGAATTTAACTAAGTAATGGTTTATGACATAACTATTTTCAGAGGTGTTCTGACAGATGATCTGTGTGTAGCCCTTATTTTCGTGTAAAGCTTACAATTAACTTGTATGTATCTGTTCTTTTATTATGGGCCAATCAAGTCCTACAAGAGTTGAAACAGGTGTGTTTGTTTTTTTGTTTTGTTTTTGTTTTGTTTTGTTTTGTTTGCTTGTTTGTTTGTTTTTTCCTTCTGATGAGTGAATCAGGAAAGGGACATTTTTACTCAATTGTCACAAAGACCTTTCCAAACTACAGCATAGCAAAACCTTAAATATACAGACACAAGGAACTATGAGAAAGTTCAGGCTAGTCAGTGCTGTCAAAGAAATTTCTTGCAAAGACAGCTTTGATTACTTGGAATAACAGTAATGCTGAGATAGAAGAATTCTTGCAAAATCCCTACTGATCCAACTTTTGTCTTTGTAGCTGAAAGTTCATTGGAGTGTAGTTTGAACTGATGGAGAGATTAGAAGTACGGAAGCATTGCTGAAATGCTGTAACTGTTATGAAACATAAACATTAGGAAATTAATTGATTTTCCCCAAATGAATTGTATATGGTGTGTAGTATTTGAGTTGGCAAGACTTAAATAGGTTGGTCATTTTAAAGTAGATCATAACCCAGTTTATTTAAATAAATTTTTATCCTTTTCCCAGAAGGCATTTACGTTATTTACATAGCGAATGTGTTTTCCCTATTGTTTTGGACTATTTTTTGCTTGTTTGCAAAATACAAAATCATATTTCTTCATGCATAAGTGGCTGACTTATTTATTTGTGTCAATGGCTATTTTAAAACAAAATGATGAAGTAAAATAAAAAAATTAAATTAGTAATTTGTGAGCACTTATGCATCAAAAAACATGTTTATGTTGAAAAAAAAAAAAAAAAGTAATTTCACTATATGAAAGAATTCTTTTATATAAACACTGATTGGCATTCTTGCTGAAAATTACGTGTACATTTGTGAAATTGAAAAAGTAGATTGACCTGTGAGGAAAACACATCTTACCAAAAAATCTTCCTAGTTCAATTTTTAAGAACTGATTAAATAATTCTAATGAAAGAATATCTCTCACTAGAGGCAAAATGATTTACCTCCTTTATGTCCTAGTGCAAAAAGGCATTTAAACATGGGAAGTGGGAAGGGAGCAAATACTAACATAACCTACTAAAATAGGGTAGTTTTCAAACTATCTTGCTAGGAACAAACTAGCTTCTGCTGTTAAAGGGAGGAAGTACTATCCGATGTAATAGGAGGGATATAAAAGTTGCATTATTTCATGTAAGGAAATCATTTCCTTGACGTTTAATGGCACAAGTAAGGTTCTGAAAGTTTCCTAGTCTTCTGTTGGTATGGCATGTCATCTGGCATATATTAATTGCTCTGGAAAACACAGATCAGGGAAACATCCCAGTTTTTACGGGCTGTTGTTTTTTCATGAGTAGGGTGTTAGTGATTTCCTTGAATAGTTTTAACCAATTTGGTGTAACATTAGCTTCAATGGGGTCAGAATCTGATCTAGAAAATAAAACAAATGACACTTACATACAGGTAGCAAAAGCACAATTTTTTCTTACATATTTATCTCATTAACTTATGGGGCTTGGGTTTAGTTAGAAGAACCAAAATTCTGTTAAACAGGTGTGTGTAAAGTAGCTTTGCACTCTTCCTGGATTTAAAACTCATTGGTTCTACTCTCTGGATAAGTATAAAAGAGCTATTCACCTCTTGGTATTTTCGTTTCATCTACCCATTGACATTCATGGAATTTGAACATAACAGCAAGTCAAGCTTTGGTGATGAAACACTAATGAATCTTTAAAAGGACCATTGATATAATATGATGTTGTGGGGATAGTGGACTATTTATTTTTGTTTTCTACTCATGCTAATTGATAGAATACTCTTTCAGATTTCTTAGTATCTTGAATATTTTTCCTTTCTGAATTTGGATTTTGAAGTTTATTGTTCATTTTAATTAACAAAATGTTTCAAAGTGGACATCTGGGAAATAGGAAGGGCTAGGAAAACAAAACAAAACAAAACAAAACAAACAAACAAACAAACAAACAAAAAAACAAAAACAACAGCATAGGTTTTAATATAAGTGGGCAGATTAGACAAGGAAACAAAAATCACCATGAGTCTCTCTCCCTCTACTACAAAGATGTCACCATTTTATTCAGTGTTAAGCATAATTTCACAGTGAAAGTTAATGATTTGCCTGTTCTATTTCCAAAAATTGTGATTCTCCCTGTTTTATGCTGATGTGTCTTTCATATCTTTTCCTCAAAGAGCATAATATTTTTTTGTCTGTTAAGAAAGTTCAACAGAGAGGCCCTTTTGAGATGATAATTCCATTTTTTCTTCAGTAATATGATGTATGAAGTCGTTGCCTTTTGCCAGTTTCTGATTTCCTCCTCCATAATATTTTACAGAATTCTTACTAATGTCTTGTCTGATATATTTACACTTTCTACATTTTGTTTCAGGAAAGTGAAAGGAACAAAATATGTCTCTAGTTTGGAAAGATTAAGATTCTGAAAGTAGCTTTCATAAATCATTAGAGAGGAAAAAAAGATATTATAACGGGTGTTTACATATGTAGAACATCTGCTATTTTCAGCATGCAGCTACATTAACATCAGTGAGACTGCACACATTTGATAATGGAGGCTATAAAAATATACAAAGACAAAAGCATGCATCATCAAAATTATTTGGTCAATTAAATCCCAGTGATGGATTGATTTTTCAATTGCAGCCAAGTGTCTGTCTTTGGATGTTTGGAGGAATCAAGACTGTTTTCAAAAATCAGCACCTAGGTTGTGACCAAAAATACATGACTAGTTATGAAATAACATTTATGGAAATGAAATACAAATTAAAACCAGCAAGTTTGTTCAACAAATATTCATACAAACAGGCTTTTAAGATTTTCAGGGATGTTGTGAGTAAAAATCATATAATTAGGATACAAATGAACTGCATGTTAATTTCCAGTTATATTTTCAAGACAATTAGAATAAAAAAAAAAAGACAGAATAAAGTGATTGGTTACACAACTGAAAGTTTTTCATAGTTTGAACTGAAGACACTTTATCAATTCTCATTTGAGGAAACTCACTTGAGGAAACACACAACAAAACTACATAAAATAATACACACTATCGTTTCACAGTCATAAATCTATTCCTGTCTTTTCCTGCAAGCAGTCTGTTCCCACGTGTGATCATCTTTCCAAATATTAGTCAAAACAAAACAAAACAAAAGATTGTCTTTTTTTTTTTTTTTAGTAACATACTTGTCTTTTCTTTGTTTTAAAGTTTATGTTATTCTGTCTTTCAAAAAAAATTTTTTTGAAAGTTATAATTGGATTCAAAAGTCTGAATGTGTAGATTGGTTTAATATGGTACACTTCACTCCATGGAAAATATGATTTCCAGGGAGGAAAGGTCTTCAAACTTTTTTATTTTCCTTAAATCAAAACAAGGCATCTTAAATTATGGATGAAACAAGGCAGCTCTGAAAATTACATGGAGTCTGCATAGTTTTAGGAGTCTGTGTTTAAAATTAATTCTAAAGTGTGAGGCTGTAGTTTTGGGAATTTTTAACAAAGCTCATCGAAACATTAAATGAATTCCAGCGCTGTGGTTTCTTAGTGCTACATGTGGTATATAAAATTCAAAATGTTTTGATGGTATACTCTAAAAGCTGAGAAAACTGTCTGATTGTTCTCTAAAATTTGATATCATCCCAATCAAGTACCAGCCCAGAAAATAATAATTTCTAACCCCTAAGAGGTAAGGTTTTATCCAGCAACAATGAGAGAAAATATTTTTTTCTTTAAAGATGGTGCTTAATAAAATTTAGGATATGAAATAGGGTTTATATAGCCTCTGCACTAACAGGGGATTGCTTTTATTCATGCCTGAGGTTCTGTCCATTCTCACATCCTTGTTTTCCTAATAAATCCATTGGTATTTATTTTAATATATATATATTAAATATATATATATATATATATTATATATTTTCTGTACGGTATAATATATATTAAGTATAATTTATTTAATATATTTCAGGTTAGATCATCCCAGAACACTTATTTAAATATCCAAGAATTTATATTGCAGTATACATACATTGGGACAAATTCTGTCATAGTATGTACCTACTATATACCAAGAGAGATCTTGTATGAGGAAGTGTACACCGAAGTCAATTAAATGATAGTCATTTACAGCACTTAATGTAATGTATGTATTTCCCCCTCTTTCCACACAAAACTATTACATTTCCATAAAAGTACTTGAAAACTAATTTCTGTGTGCATCAATTATTTAACTCTTATGCTCAAAATAATCACCTTGTCATCCAACTCCCTTCCACATGCTATAGGAAAATAATACCAAGTTGTCTGAATATTCCTTACCTTTAGTAACTTCTTACATAGTCACAGATTCGTTGACATGTTGGATTATACATGTATATAGCATCTATACAAGTTCCTCTACTAACACCAACAGGAGAAGGGAAATATGTGACAGTTGCAAATACGAAGTGAAATCATGCTTCTTATTTGCTTATACAAATGATCAAAGAGAGTGATGAGTGACCTCTTGTTCTGAGTTCTGAGTTCAAGCAGTTACAAAAGGCAAAGAAAAAACATTACTGTTGGTCACTGACAGATGAACTCCTTACTTGTCAATACAGCTTCATTGGTAAAGCAAGTAATACCAGAATTGCTAACGTCACTGAGAAACTTCTACATCAGCTTTGGCCCATGGTAACTAGGCCTTACTTCTAACTACTGCAGAAATGAGTAATACAAACACATGCAAAAGAACTAATTTCATTAATAGTCAATGGATTTTCATAAATTACTCCAGAATTGTAGAATACATTATTGAGAAAACAGGATGAAATAGTGAAAGAACAGTAATGAAAGAATACAGTGATACTTTGCATACTCAGATACTTTGCATCTGAGTTTTAAAATTAATATAAATCTTAAAGTATTAAGTCTCTCTGAAACTGTGACTAGGTAAACTGAGAGAATTATAGAAAATTCAACATCTTTCCTTATGTCCTTTGGTCCATTCTAACCTGAAATTCCGATTTGTCAGATCAATTTAAAAAGTTATTATAAAGTGATATATTCTGAACTTCATTCAGCGGGTTTACAAAGCCACTTGCATCTCTGACTGCTAGGATGCAGCAAGATGGGAGGAAATGTTATGCCGATTTTCAAGAAGGGTCAGAAAGAAGACCCTAGCAATTACAGGCCTGTCAGTCTCACGTCAGTGCCTGGTAAAATCATGGAGAAGATGGTTCTCGAACGTATTGAGGCACACCTGGGGGACAAAGCAGTCATTGGTCCCAGCCAGCATGGGTTTGTGAAGGGTAGGTCCTGCCTAACTAACCTGATTTCCTTTTATGATAAGATCACCCGTATGGTGGACCAAGGGAAACCAGCTGATGTGATTTTTTTGGACTTCAGCAAGGCTTTTGACACGGTTTCCCATAGGATCCTACTGGACAAAATGTCCACCATACAGCTAAATAAAAACATCATACGATGGGTGAGCAATTGGCTAATGGGCAGGGCCCAAAGGGTTATGGTGAATGGCGCTGCGTCAGGCTGGCGGGCGGTCACTAGTGGGGTCCCTCAAGGCTCCATTTTAGGGTCGGTACTTTTCAATATTTTTATAAATGATCTGGATGTAGGAATAGAAGGTATTTTGAGCAAGTTTGCTGATGACACCAAACTTGGAGGAGTTGTGGACTCGAATGAGGGTGGAAAGGCCTTGCAGAGGGATCTGGATAGGTTGGAGAGCTGGGCGATCACCAACTGCATGAAGTTCAATAAGAGCAAGTGCCAGGTCCTGCACCTGGGACGGGGAAACCCCGGCTGCACGTACAGACTGGGCGATGAGACGCTGGAGAGCAGCCTAGAAGAGAGGGATCTGGGGGTCATGGTAGACAGCAACTTGAATATGAGCCAGCAGTGTGCCCTGGCAGCCAGGAGGGCCAACCGTGTCCTGGGGTGCATCAAGCACGGCATCGCTAGTAGGTCGAGGGAGGTGATTGTCCCGCTCTACTCTGTGCTGGTGCGGCCTCACCTCGAGTACTGTGTGCAGTTCTGGGCACCACAGTATAAAAAGGACATGAAACTGTTGGAGAGTGTCCAGAGGAGGGCTACGAAGATGGTGAAAGGCCTGGAGGGGAAGACGTACGAGGAACGGCTAGGGGCACTGGGCCTGTTCAGCCTGGAGAAGAGGAGGCTGAGGGGAGACCTCATCGCAGTCTACAACTTCCTCGTAAGGGGGTGTCGAGAGGCAGGAGACCTTTTCTCCATTAACACCAGCGACAGGACCCGCGGGAACGGGGTTAAGCTGAGGCAGGGGAAGTTTAGGCTTGACATCAGGAGGGGGTTCTTCACAGAGAGAGTGGTTGCACACTGGAACAGGCTCCCCAGGGAAGTGGTCACTGCACCGAGCCTTACTGAATTTAAGAAGAGATTGGACTGTGCGCTTAGTCACATGGTCTGAACTTTTGGGTAGACCTGTGCGGTGTCAAGAGTTGGACTTGATGATCCTTAAGGGTCCCTTCCAACTCAGGATATTCTATGATTCTATGATTCTATGATTCTATGAAAGAATTATTTTTATCCTGTCATTTGTTCCCACCACTCTCCTTCTTCCTTCATCCTACTTCCTTCATCCATTCCTGATGAACTGAATCCATAGCTCCTCAGTCCTTTCTACTTTTTTTTAGTCCTGCCCATTATTAAACTTGAAAAGTTATGAAGATATAGCTCAAGAGTGAAATGATTCAACAGAAATTGTTGAATTGTTACATGAATTGGTATATTTAATTGTTATATATAATTGTTGAATTGTTCAGTGTTGTACTGAATCCATTAGTATTACCTGTCCAAGATGGTTGTCCCCCCTTTCTGAGCAAAATTTTCCTACTATTCATTTGTCTTCAATAATATAAGTCCTGGTAAGGAGAGGAAAACAAAGAAAGATTGACATGGATTATAGACTTTTTTTTTTTTTTTTTTGGATGACCAGTCTAGAAAAGCATCAGGTCTATCCTATCAGCATGCTCTTTACTTCTGTGGAAACATTTTTGGTCTCTTTTCACTGAAGTAGCTAGGAAACCCCACTTCTCAGCTTAAAATTCACACTGTGACCTCTCTTACAGCTGTTGTCCTGACATTTAACCACTTATTTTCATGATATAGTGGACTGGCATAATTTTCTGTCTGCCATTGTCCAGCAAATGGAGTCTCATTCTTTGGATCAGAAAAAAATAAAATAAAATAAAAAATCCATTTTGATCCACTGGAACTCTGCGAACTTAACTGATGTAACTGTTTTCCTTCTCTTTTGTACTGATACATGTAATCCACCACTCAGAACGGCACTTGTTATGCTGGTTATAGTGCCTATACAAGTGTCATGCTTCAGGATCACCTCTACTTTCCTTGTTGTGTGAAATCTTTAGAAACTCTAACAGTTTTTAAAGGGAGAGAAAGAAGGAAGTATAAAAGCTTTAATTTTCCTGACAGTTAAACAAACAAGATTAGTGTAGGTTGCTAAAATAGGGAAAGATACAGATTAGGTGGAGCAGTTTTCTTTTTTGTAAAAGGGCATTTGTCCCTAGATCAAATTTAGTTTCCAATATTTTAACCTGGCTTCACAACTTGCCTTTTAAGATTTATTTTTTTTCTTTTAAGTTTTATTGTTTTTCAGAAACAATGTAGGATTGAGCTGGGGGAGAAGAAATAATTGTAACAATTCAAACTGTATCTGGTGAAGCTGCTGTGTAAAGGAAATTAGGGACTGTGAAAAGATTAATTCCTGGCCCTCCACCAAGGGCTATGGTCTGTGCTGAAAGGGGGAATGAGTGATACACTCTGACAGAAGGAGCCTTGTCATGCACAGTAAAGGCAGAACATTTCAGTCTCCTTCAGTCCAAGCCCCAAAGGTACCACTGACAGAGTAAACCAGTGAGAGAGTTTGCATAAGATCCCAAAGTCACTGTACCCAAGTGTTGTTGTTAAGGATTCTTTACTGACATGTCCAGCACCCCAAAAGTCTAAAATGACACTGAAGTGAACAAAACTTAATGTAGAGAAGCTGTCATTCTGACAATAGTTGACTTTTTAATGATTTTGAAATGACAAGCCATAGTGGACCGTCTATAAAACAGCCATTATAACTTTAAGGTAATCCTAAAATGGTCAGATTCTGTTGCAAATAAGTAATTAATTTATTTTTAATATATTTAATCCTTTGCTCTAAGGAGCAATGTGCCTTGGAAGCACATTTCTTCATTTGATAGCCTTAATCTAAATCTTCTTTGTGATTAACTTCTGATTGCTTTTTTGGCCTCTATTTAGAAGGCCTAAAAGGCTTATCAACTTGTCTCAATATTTCCTGATCCATGCTTCTATTTTAGTACATGAAACAACTTCAGATACATTCATCTCAATAATTTTGAGATATGTGCTAAATTTTATATCTTTTTGAAGTCCTCTACAGAAATCTTCCCTTCCCCCACTGAGTCCAAAAGTGAAGTCTGATAAGAAGGGAACTGAACATTTCTGTGACACCCATTGGATTTGCACCCAATAATATCTGGTTGAAATCTATCTGTAATGTCACAAAATCAGCTGTAAACTTGCCCTCTCCATAATATTGGGAGCCTTTTTCTCTTTTCTCTTTCACCGAAGGATGCATATATATTTTCATGTTGTCTTTGCTGGTGGCCTTTATGGATGTACCCTTGATGTACAATTCTCTCGTAACGGATATAAGCTCACCACAGTCCCCTATTATGGATTCTGGGCTGATGCATGAACTAACTCACATTGTACAATGAAGGCTGGTTTGTAAGTGTCTAAGATTACCAGACAATATGGTATGCCCATATGAAACATCATGGTGTTTATGTGGAGAGATTTCTCAATAATGAGAGCAGAACTGTGTCAGCCCAGGATCATGCTGACTTAAGTGTCAGTCTAATGTTTTTACCATGTTTCACAGCTGCAACAAGGCTCATGTAGTTCATTTGTATCTACACTGTACTGTGTTTACATAGCCTTGTGATCTAAGAAGGTCTTGGGGAAAGCAGGTGACTCAACTAGATGACCTTACTCATAACCTCATTAGTGGGTGATTCTTCCCTTCTTCCATAGATCTGTTTCCAGCTTTCCCCAAATATGACAAACAAAACTCATGAAAGTTGAAAGAATCCCACTAAAGTCTGTGGGCTGTGGCTCAGCTCCAAAATGAAGAAATTTTGCCTTCAGTATTTTTGTTATACTATTCCTTATTAACAAATTGTTCCTATATTTTTTGTTTGTTTGCTTGTTCCTTTCTATCTCCCTTCTATGCATTTATTTGTTTTGTTTTCTCCCTATTGGTCCTCTACTGGCAGAGGCTGATTAGTGTGGTGTTGGATAGAATTCTCTAAATGGGTCTCTACATGAGAAACAATGCAGAGTTTTGAAGATCTTTGAGATGACATTGGCAGCTTCCTGACCCTAATCACCTACATGCAGATAGAGCAGTACTTGTTTCCTCAAAAAGTTGTTTGTACACAAATGTGTACAGACTAAGCAATCTATGTTTCCACGTATGAAGAAATAACAGTGTTGAGTGCTTTAAGGAGGATGATTCGTCCTCTTGTTGTTTGATTTTGGCAGTCAAAAAGTCAGCTGTAATCTTGCTTAACTAAAGAGTTCAACAATTCTCATATTTACCAAGAACTTGTTTCCAGTCATACACAAGATTCATAGTGTTCATATTTCACGCTACATTTGTTAGGTACATACCATACCATAAATCACCTGGAACAGAAACAATACCATGTGGTGAACTGAAGATCTTCAAAATCAGCTGTTCATAAATGAGCTGCAGACCATGGCTTATTTCCTGGAATAAATAAATAAATAAATAGACAAATAGAAATTTGTGAATATTTTTGAATTAAGGAAAACGTGAATTTCATGATCACTTCATGAACAGACAGAAGAGAAAAGATGCTAGAGAAGGTAACTTTTGCAAACATCTCAATAAATTTATGAATATGTTACATTTTCTGAGTAAATTATGTTAAAAAAAAAAAAAAAGAAGAAAAGATTGTGTGTTAATTGAAAAATAAGCTTACTTCACTCTATTTTCATAAGGGCTTGATCATCCATCCTGTTTACAAATAACTATGTTAATCATTACAATCTGAGAATTCAATGGCATTTTATTTTAAATAGTTTATGAGTCTCAGCTTTCCTGGTTGTTATAAACAGTTTGCCTAATTACCTTTCAAGTCTTCCTGTGTCTTCTGATTAATGAAAGATCTGTCCTGTGGCTTACACTCGAGTTGTTTTAAACTTAATGACAGAGAAAGAAAACAAAATGCTAATAAACATCCTGATGTCAGAGAAAATCATATGTTCTGGTCTAGAAACCACTCAAGCACATGCTTAATTTGCTGATGTATGTTATTCAATTTCAGTTGAAGTTAAGCAGGTGTTTAAGTTTTTTTTGTTGTTGTTGGTTGGTTGGTTGTTTTTTTTTTTGTTTTTTTGTTTTTTTTTTTGGATAAGAGTCTGTTGTTGTTGTTTTTGTTTGTTTCTTTTCTCTGAATTAGAGTGCTACCAAACTAGAAGTATCTCCATTGCGACATCATTTAAATATAGAATAGTTCTATTACTGTGTCTCAACTGACAAACTGGACTAGATGTAATCAAAGAAGCAGTCACCACTTAAGCAGGAAGAATATCATAGCAGCTAATACAGTACATCCACATGATTTGGGTGATATATTTAGGTGTGAAAGAAAATAAAGAAAATGAAGTGATGCAGTTTGGAGGGCAAAATAAAATATGTAATATGTGATAAATATGTAATAAAACTGGTAAGGAAGGGAGTTAGGGCAAACAGCTAAACAAAAACTGAAATTCATACTCAATACAGTGGACCTAGTCAGGTGTGTAAAGTTACATGCAGTCTTCCACTAAAAGTTGTTAAAGCTGATCACAACATAACACTAGGAGCTTCACTGAACACTAAGAATATTAATTACAAATAATAACCACTCCTAATCACACTACACTGTGAAATGGACTGTCTGTATAGCAGCACTCAAAGGGTCATAGTGAAATGGGCTACACCTGGCTGGCAGCCAGTCACTAGCAGTATTCCCAGGGCCCAGTCCTAGGGCCAGTCCTCTTTAACATTGTTATTGATGATCCGGATGCAGGAGTAGAATGCACCCTTTGCAAGTTTACTGATGACACTAATCTAGGAGGTGGTGTTGACTCTTTGGAGGAATGAGACACTGTGCAGAGGAATAGATTGGAGCATTGGACAGTCATCAGTGGCATGACATTCAACAAAGGTAAATACCAGGTTCTACACCTGGGATGGAGTAATGATGGACACATCTGGCACAGACTGGGAGATGAGTGGCTAGAGAGCAACTCATCAGAAAAGTATAAGGTTGACAGAAGGCTCCATATGAGCCAGCAGTGTGCCCTGGCAGCCAAATAGTGCGTTTTGGGATGCATAGCCAGCCAGGCAATAGAAGGGATTCTCCCACTATATTTAGAATTGGTGCAGCCTCACTTTGAATATTTTGTACAGTTCTAGGTTCCACAGTATGAGGAGGATATTAAGGTACTTGAAAGCATCCAGAGGAGGACAACAAAGCCAGTCAAAGGGCTTTCAGGAGAGGCTCAAGACATTTGGGTTGTCTAGTCTGGAGAAAAAAAACAGTCTGAGAAGTGACCTTGTTGGTCTCTAGAACTTCCTAAAGAGGGGAAATAGAGAGAGACATGCTGTTCTCTTCATCCTGGTAACCAATGATAGGACACGAGGGAATGGCACAAAAGTGTGAGAGGGGATATTTCGGGATATTTACTTTGTGGGTGGCCAAACACTGCAACAGGCAGTGAGGCATTTTATGCCCCATGCCTGTCAGTGTTCAAGAGGCATTTGGATAATGCCCTCAATAATATCCTTTCCTTTCCTTTCCTTTCCTTTCCTTTCCTTTCCTTTCCTTTCCTTTCCTTTCCTTTCCTTTCCTTTCCTTTCCTTTCCTTTCCTTTCCTTTCCTTTCCTTTCCTTTCCTTTCCTTTCCTTTCCTTTCCTTTCCTTTCCTTTCCTTTCCTTTCCTTTCCTTTCCTTTCCTTTCCTTTCCTTTCCTTTCCTTTCCTTTCCTTTCCTTTCCTTTCCTTTCCTTTCCTTTCCTTTCCTTTCCTTTCCTTTCCTTTCCTTTCCTTTCCTCTCCTTTCCTTTCCCTTTCCTCTCCTCTCCTCTCCTCTCCTCTCCTCTCCTCTCCTCTCCTCTCCTCTCCTCTCCTCTCCTCTCCTCTCCTCTCCTCTCCTCTCCTCTCCTCTCCTCTCCTCTCCTCTCCTCTCCTCTCCTCATCTATCCCACACTTTCTCAGCTTTGTTAGTAGGATATCACAGAATCACAGAACCACAGAATTGTCTAGGTTGGAAGAAACCTCAAGATCATCGAGTCCAACTTCTGACCTAACAATAACAAGTCCTCCACTAAGCCATATCACTACATTCAACATCTAAATGTCTTTTAAAGCCCTCCAGGATTGGTGACTCAACCATTTCCCTAGGCAGCCCATTCAGCTTAACAACCCTCTCAGTAAAGAAGTTCTTCCTAATATCCATCCTAAAACACCCCTGGTGCAACTTCAGCTCATTCCCCCTCATCCTGTCATCAGGCAAGTGGGAGAACAGACCAATCCCCACCTCACTACAGACTCCTTTAATGTACTTATAGAGAGTGACAAGGTCTCCCCTGAGCCTGCTTTTCTCCAGGCTGAACAAACCCAGCTCCCTCAGCCGCTCCTCGTAAGACTTGTTCTCCAGACCCCTCACCAGCTTCGTTGCCTTTCTCTGGACTTGCTTGAGCACCTCAATGTCCTTCTTGTTGTGAGGGGCCTAAAACTGAACACAGTGCTCGAGGTGTGGCCTCACCAGAGCCAAGTACAAGGGGACAATCACTTCCCTAGCCCTGCTAGCCACACTGCTTCTTATACAAGCCAGTATGTTGTTGGCCTTCTTGGCCACCCGCATCCAGTAAAGGATGGAGATTCTCCTTAGTCCTCCTCTTTGTGCTGATGTATTAGTAAAAACATTTTTTGTTGTCTTTAATGGCAGTAGCCAGATTGAGCTCCAGATGAGCTTTAGCCTTTCTAATTTTGTCCCTGCACAGCCTTGCAACATCTTTATAGTCCTCCTTTTCCAAAGATTATAAAGCCTCTTTTTTCTCCTAAGCTCAAGCTTAGCTCAATTCTTTATTCAGCCAGACCAGTCTTCTTCCACACCGGCTCGTCTTTGGGCACGTGGGGCCAGACCATTCCTGCACCATTGAGATTTCCTTCTTGAAGAGTGCCCAGCCTTCCAGGACTCCTCTGCCCTTCAGATCTGCCTCCCAAGGGACTCTGCCAACCAGTGTCCTGAACAGCTCAAAGTCAGCCCTACAGAATTCCAATACAGCAGTTTTACTGGTCCCTTTCCTGGCTTCTCCAAGAATGGAGAACTCTACCATTTCATGGTCATTCTGCCCAAGACAGTTTCCAACCACCACATCTCCCACCAGTCCTTCTCTGTTTGTGAAGAGAGTCTAGTGGGGCACCTCCCCTGGTAGGCTCACTAACCAGCTGCGTCAGGAAGCTATCTTCCATGCTCTCCAGAAACCTCCTAGACTGCTTTCTCTAGGCTGTGTTGTGCTTCCAGGATATATCTGGGAAGTTAAAGTCCCCCACAAGAACAAGCGCTGACGATTTTGCAGCTTCTGTCAGCTGCCTGTAGAAATCCTCATCCGTCTCCTCATTCTGGTTCAGCAGTCTATAACAGACCCCCACCAGGATGCTTGCCTTGTTGGCCTTCCCACTGATCCTAACCCATAGGAACTCAACCTTATCATTCCCAGCCTCAAGTTCCGCAACTTCAAAACTCCCTTCCCCGATTTCCTACACTTTCCTACACTGGTCCTGAGCCTGAAAGAAGTGCTGTTTAAATGTAGTCCAGCTCTCACAAGCACCCTTGCCCTCTAGCAACCTAGTCTATGAGATACTCCCAAGCAGGTCCTGGAAGAGGTCAAAGTTGGCTCTCCAAAAGTCCAGGGTAGCAATCCTCCTTCTAGCCTTACATCTTCCAAGTTCCATCTTGAACTCCACCATCTCATGGCCATTGCATCCCAAGCTGCCCCCCAAACTTCACATCCCTAACAAGCCCATCCCTGTTGGTAAGGATGAGGTCCAGAAGCATCCCCTACCTCATCAGTTCCTCCACCACCTGTGTCAGAAAATTGTCTTCAATGCATTGTAGGAACCATTTGGACTGCATGTGCCTGGCCGAGTTGCTTACCCAACAGATGTCTGGATAATTGAAGTCCCCCTTGAGAACCAGTGCCTGTGATCGTGAGGTTACTGCCAGCTGCTTGTAGAAGGCCTCATCAACCTCCTCCTCCTGATGTGGTGACCTGTAGTACACCCCCACAACAGCATCCCCCATACCAGCCCGTAGCCATGAAAAAGATTCAAAGTAAATACGAAAAATATTAAATATAAATATGAATATGAAATATAAATATGTAATTATTTATATATAAATATAAATTAAATATGAATATGAAAAAAGATGGTAGCAACATCAACAGAAATGTTTTTCATTATTTTTTCCTATAGTGTGGCAATTTCACTTAAGAATCACTATAATATGTACTACTGTATTTACACTAATCACTCTTCTGAAAAAAAGTGTCAGTAATGATCAAGGCCAAAATCTTAATGTAGTATAGTGTGCTCTATAGGCTTAATTTTCTAAACAAAGAAGCAAAAAAAAAAAATGTTTAAAAATAAGTTGGAGTCATTTATGTTGAAATTGAAAACACATGCTATGATAGGGAAATGAGTTTAGTTGTTTGTGGTTGAACCCACTTGGAGAAGCTGGAGTCATGTCTGTTTAAGGCTAAATACTACATTAGCATGAAACAGTGGAAATGGATGTTCCATATATGTTTAGATTAATAAATAGTCTCCAAATAGTTTTGTGTCTGACATATTCACAAGTATACAGGAAAAGTATTTACAGTATGCGAGATGCCCTAATTGATGTCTTCATAATAAAACTATTGGGGAAAAAAATCTAATAATTCATTTACCATTTAAAACACTGGTGGCAATGTAATGTAAGAGAGCTTGACTATTTTAAAAGTCAAATGCAACTGAATAGAGAAATCACATAGTTCAGATGTTGGTATCATCACCTATGTTGGTATCATAGAATTTTGTTTGCCTTAAAGTCAATTCAGGTTTAAGTGACACTCCACATTAAATGTTATTAATTATTTCCTGAATTGACTCCATTTATGTGTAAATATTAATATTGGAGTATGTTTTATTTACATAAGATCCTTTTTTCTTTTTCCAGTGGAATATCTCATACCAACTACAGAACTTAGACACTTGAAAGTACAGACTGATAAATGATTTTGAAAGAATGACCATCTGATATGACTGTGACTGAGAAATTAAAAGAGAATATCTTATACTGTTATTTGAATTAAAAGTATGTCAGGTTTGGTTCAATGTATGGCTATGAACAAAAAGTGCTAATGCCATGGGTGTAAATTTGTCTTTTTTACACTGTTTTCCATGTAGACAGGTAAATTTTTAGTACCATATAAACAGGTTTCATCCCTACCTTGCATACCAGTACTGTTGCCATCTTACTGAATGTGTGCTGCCTATGAGGCAACCACATAAACTAAAAAGGAAAAAGCTTGATATTCCAGTTCCAGGCTAAGGCTTTCTTCTTGAAAAAATAAATAAATAAAAATAGATTTGTGTATAAACTATACTGACTGGATCTGGAAAGAACTGTCATTTTCAAGATTCTTTTTTGTAATTATGGACGTATTGTTACTCTACAAGCAGAAAACATTCTTTCTGGTGTTTAAATGTAGACTAGAGACTTAAAAAATCTTTATGACTGACTATACTCAGATGTATAAACAATTTATTATATAACACTAAAGACTGGATATGGTTTATACATGTATATGAGTTTTAGAAAGAGAATCTCTGTAGAATAATCTATATAAATAATGTTCATCTTTTTCTTTCTTTCTTTCTTTCTTTCTTTCTTTCTTTCTTTCTTTCTTTCTTTCTTTCTTTCTTTCTTTCTTTCTTTCTTTCTTTCTTTCTTTCTTTCTTTCTTTCTTTCTTTCTTTCTTTCTTTCTTCTTTCTCCTTCCTTCCTTCCTTCCTTCCTTCCTTCCTTCCTTCCTTCCTTCCTTCCTTCCTTCCTTCCTTCCTTCCTTCCTTCCTTCCTTCCTTCCTTCCTTCCTTCCTTCCTTCCTTCCTTCCTTCCTTCCTTCCTTCCTTCCCTCCTTCCTTCCTTCCTTCCCTCCTTACCCGTTTATTTCTTACCACTATTACAATGAGTTCCACCAATAATAGTTCTGTTACCAGGAACATCAGACTTCCTCTGTGTTGTCTGACTGCCCATTTGAGTCAAGCATATTTGTTTGTGAAGTGATATGTTCTCAGCTGGATATATCAAGAAGGGCTCTGGATTGTTTAACTGGTCCAAATCAAATGTGTATTACTTCTTTCAAGGTTGCCTCTTCTGTGGTGACCTAAATTCCAATTCAAGTCAATGGCAAAACTCCCATTGGTTTTCAGGGAAAAAGATTAAACTCAATAATGTGTTTTAAATATTTTGTTTCTGTAGTAAACTCAGAAATTCAGGGTGGTCTGAGGAATACATCACACTTAAATTTATTTTGTTTTCAGCAGTAAGAATAAAGAGAAAAATATTCTGCAATAGCCATTGTAGCCATTGATCCTTTCTTCAATTAGAGATATGTCTGTCATTAAATCAATGCTACCTTAAATATTTTTTACATGTAGGAGAGGCTAACCTTGCTGTTTATGATCAAAGTAACTCAGTACCACACACAAACATCACTCTATCTCTGCAACCCAAATATTCACTTTTTTTTATTTTTTTTTCGTGATCTCAAGGGAAGCATCCTATTAAGACAAAGTTGAATCGAGGATTTAATGCTAGTATTGGCCTTTTACTAGATTGTTGAGAAATTGAAGAATTCTAACTACAGGCTGCTTTATTTGATTTCTTATTTTTATATGGTAAGAACTGCAGAAGCTGCTCTCAATTACATAACCTGAAACACATCCAGAGCCAAAATTGTTATGAAATTGCAAGGTGTGTAAAAACCACTATTTTCACAGTGTTGTAGGTGTACTTTTTGAACATAACAGTGATTTACATTTAATTCTTAAATTTAATCTAAGAATTAAATTCTTAATTTAGACAGTATAACATGAATAATACAGAAAGAAAAGACAAATCCACATTTGACCAGGCATCCAGTTCTAGTCTTGTATCTCTCCAATGCATCTCATGTATGTTTGTATGTTGTTGGTTTTTATTTTTTATTTTTTTTTTCTTTTGCATTGCTTCTAAAAAAGAAACATAAGCTGTCCACCCCATCAGTTCTAACAAAATAGTACAGTAGATAAGGATCTGATTTCTTTTAGGGTTCTTGCATCTTATATAAAATGATATGTTAACAAAGTTGGAAAATTCTGTTGTAAATGTAAAAAGATGTTTACAATTTTGAACATAAGAAAGTATTTGGGGAAAATGTGTCATATATCTGTTGTTTGTACTTTTTTCTTTTCACTTTTCATTTAAGGGTTGATTTTTTGTCCTACTCTGAAATTTAATATAGAGTCAAAATTGCTGATAACATTTTCTTTCAAAAGGCACTTTGAAATTCTATCATCTCTTAGAAGTTGTGTTTCTTTTCTGTTGAGATTGTATGTTACAGTCCTTACATTAAGTTCCCTTACTAGCAGCTTTCAAGTTGCCCATATAATCTTCAGTGAATGCAATGAGCTTAAAAAGCTGTGTTAAACAACCTGGTTATGAAAAAGGCCAATGTCATGTTGCCTGGATGGTAATACCCTATGTTTTGTCATAAAAACAGAAGCTATAAAATGAGTTTCTGAGTGGTAGCCAGAAAAACGTGAAAAGAAAAAAAAAAAGAAAAAAAAAAAAAAAAAACACAAGAAAAAAAAAAACACACTCGATTTGTAAAACAGATAAATTCTATTATACGGTTTCTGAGGGAAAAAAAAAAAAGCCAACATTATATGAGATAAATGCCTTTATATTATGTTTGGTGTGCTCTTTAGAGAGGGATGAATTTTATTTTCCTCAAGTTTTCTGAGGCCTTCATAACTGCATGAGCAGAATAACCTTTACCTGGGCAAATGGGTTTGTGAAGGGTAGGTCCTGCCTAACTAACCTGATTTCCTTTTATGATAAGATCACCCGTATGGTAGACCAAGGGAAACCAGCTGATGTGATTTTTTTGGACTTCAGCAAGGCTTTTGACACGGTTTCCCATAGGATCCTACTGGACAAAATGTCCACCATACAGCTAAATAAAAACATCATACGATGGGTGAGCAATTGGCTAACGGGCAGGGCCCAAAGGGTTATGGTGAATGGGGCTGTGTCAGGCTGGCGGGCGGTCACCAGTGGGGTCCCTCAAGGCTCCATTTTAGGGCCGGTACTTTTCAATATTTTTATAAACGATCTGGATGTAGGAATAGAAGGCATTTTGAGCAAGTTTGCTGATGACACCAAACTTGGAGGAGTTGTGGACTCGAATGAGGGTGGAAAGGCCTTGCAGAGGGATCTGGATAGGTTGGAGAGCTGGGCGATCGCCAACCGCATGAAGTTCAATAAGAGCAAGTGCCGGGTCCTGCACCTGGGACGGGGAAACCCTGGCTGCACGTACAGACTGGGCGATGAGACGCTGGAGAGCAGCCTAGAAGAGAGGGATCTGGGGGTCATGGTAGACAACAAGTTGAATATGAGCCGGCAGTGTGCCCTGGCAGCCAGGAGGGCCAACCGTGTCCTGGGGTGCATCAAGCACGGCATCGCTAGTAGGTCGAGGGAGGTGATTGTCCCGCTCTACTCTGCGCTGGTGCGGCCTCACCTCGAGTACTGTGTGCAGTTCTGGGCACCACAGTATAAAAAGGACATGAAACTGTTGGAGAGTGTCCAGAGGAGGGCTACGAAGATGGTGAAAGGCCTGGAGGGGAAGACGTATGAGGAACAGCTGAGGGCACTGGGCCTGTTCAGCCTGGAGAAGAGGAGGCTAAGGGGAGACCTCATCGCAGTCTACAACTTCCTCGTAAGGGGGTGTCGAGAGGCAGGAGACCTTTTCTCCATTAACACCAGCGACAGGACCCGCGGGAATGGAGTTAAGCTGAGGCAGGGGAAGTTTAGGCTGGACATCAGGAAGGGGTTCTTCACAGAGAGAGTGGTTGCACACTGGAACAGGCTCCCCAGGGAAGTGGTCACTGCACCGAGCCTTACTGAATTTAAGAAGAGATTGGACTGTGCACTTAGTCAAATGGTCTGAACTTGGGTAGACCTGTGCGGTGTCAAGAGTTGGACTTGATGATCCTTAAGGGTCCCTTCCAACTCAGGATATTCTATGATTCTATGAAATACTTCCTTGTCTTTGGAGGGCTCTAATAGGTCAGGCGTCGCAGCTTTAGAATATTTTTTTCAGCAGACCTGTTAACCTTGATATGGCTACTTTTACTGAGTAAATGATGCAGAATTAGAGGGAACATTTTAGCACACACACGTGTAACAGCTCAAACATACATGTCTAAACCTTAAACTTCTTAAAAACACCAGAAGTATTTATAGTGATTTCAGAGGCTTTTCCCTCTGTTGTGATACTTTGATGTATCTAAAAGTTTGAAACATTAATAAGTTCAAAATCATTGGTATTTCTGAAGGGATTGTGTCAAGAACTTATTTTTATCAAAGTGTCATTGTTTGTCTGTTTTTCCATTAAATTATTTACTTTATTTATATGCAACAAAAAGAAAAGTTGAAAAAAAATAAAAGTATATAATGCAGGACTCACATTTCTACATTTGTGGTTTGTAAATCAAGTTGCTTATAGGTAGTGCCTATCACACAGGTGATACATGAAAAACATATATAACTTCTTTTTTGTCCCTTGAAGTCTATGGGAGATTATACATATATATACATATACAAACATCATTCAAGTTTACATCAGGCCCATCTGGTTCTAGACATGACAGCATCTCCCAGGCAGGATTTTTTCTAGGGGTCCGTCACTAAACTAAGATTTTGAAACTCTTAACACACAACTTCTAAGAAAATGATTCTCTGTTCTCTTGTGAATTACTTGGAGTGGGTAGATCACGTATTTTATTTGCCTCTTGCTTAAACTACTGTTGCGCAAAAGTCGCCTTCAGATAGCCTACGCAATGGAAGCAGCTTTAGGGGGATTTCCAAGTGACAAGCACCGTTACTAATAAATTGTCTCAGAATGTAAAAATATGACCCTCTCAGGTGGTTCAGCCACAGTATTTGCAAACTGTGACCAAGTATCAGATTCCTGCCTTTTTGCTAAGCACTCGCTATGGAACAATACATGGCTGCAACTTCTCACTCCAGCTCTGATTGTGTAGCCCATAATTAAGGATTTGGATGAGGATGAATGGCAAAGAATGCTACTGTGCAATTGGCTGTAACCAATGTGACCTGAACTGATCCTGAATATAAACTAAAAAGAGAGAGATTGAGAGAGAGAGAGAGAAAGAAAAAAAAAAAAAAAGACCTCTTGTACCCTCTTCCGTGATCCATGTATGTTGTTAGCACAGACTCCCCTGCCAGGCTTTTCATCGCTGTGCTTTTAAAACCATTAGCGTGCTTTGTAGTCTTAGCAAGACGTGCATTTTTGAGGTATCATAAATGAAATCTTAGAAGATACCTTTCAACATATGCCAGGCACAGTTAAAAAAGAAAAAGGCCATTATGGTTCTTTAAAGAGAGGGAAAAAATCTCAAGGTGAAATGGTGCAGACATTTTATAGAATATGGAAAGTTTGAAAGAAACTTATATAGAATAAAAGGACAGAGGAAAACATAGTTACATTAGAGAGGGCAGAAGCTGCACAGACTATAGTTCAATAGGATTCTTTCTCGCTATATATTGTTTTTCGTCTTCTGTGGTACATCAGATGATGCCACTTTGACTTCCACTAAGTTTTTCCTGATATTCTTTTCTTTAATAAAAATCAAGAATACATTGCCAAGAGATTATTTGGTATAACCCAGCTGTAGTCTGCTGCCATAGGGAAAACTTATGACTGAAAAGAATGTATATCTCAATTTATTTAGGAAAAAATGGGTTTAAGATTTTTCCAGTGGAAGCTTTATGTGGCATGAAAACACTATGTGGAACAGATTTAGCCTCCTGTCTTCCAGATTTCCTCAGTATACAAAGATGTGCCAAACCAGTTTACCTGAATCTGGATTGAGCTCTGAGTCTAAACTTAGCCCAGCCGTAGAACTTTTATGATTCACATTGATAATGGAAAGGGATTTTTATTGCAGACCCAGATATGAATTGTTCTAGAAATGCTTTGAAGCTGTCACTTTGAAGCTGTCACTTTGTGAATCAGGTGGGTCAGAACACTCCTACACTCTTACGCTGCATGTTAATGTTTACTGATTTCAGTGGGGAAAAAAAAAAAAAAGACAGATAAGACAGCTTTTTAGTGCTTTATATCTAGCTTGTACTTGGGAATGGTAAAGATTAGTTTAATTTAACAACAGAAAAGAGCATACGTATATATACACACATATATATATTAGTGGTGGATGCCTGGGACACACAATTACATTGGGGAAGACACTTAAGTTTTCTATTTTTTTCTTCTTCTTATGATAAAGTATTGGAAAATGTGGAGAAGGCCCTTCACGGTAAAGATGCTTCTTAGTGTAATAAAAAGTGAAAAATCCTGTAAGAAATAGGTAGCTGTTTTAGCAGAAAGAAACATAAACACTGAATACAGAGGAGCAAACAAGCAAAGCCTTGAGTGGTGGAATAATTTGAGTTTAAACAGTACTTTGGTTTTACATTTCTGGCTTTATTTCTCTAGAGATTTTTAATTTCTTTTCCTTTTCAGTCACATGCATTTGTTTGGCATGAGGTGGAAAATGGGCAAGGGGCAGAAAGAGACAGAGAAACGTTCTCCTACTCTCTTCTGTTTGTTTGGAACAGAGACCTTCTTACAGTCTTACTGTCCTTACACTATGTAACTGTATTTACTTTAACTCTGTCCATTCCCTGAAGTTAAGTACACTTACAGAAAGAAATCTCTGGGCTTAGGATTCCTGATGCCTAATTTCATCCAGACTGTGCTCTATGCAGGATAAACCCACAAATGGAAAAGGATTCCTACTGACAGGTGATGATAATTTCCACCTCCCCTTGCCAGGAAAGGGACCTGTCAGGGATGGGCCTTTGACTATCTTGTAAGCTCAGCCTTATATTAATATGACACAAGCTGATCACCGTATGTGTAAAACCTGCAACCCTATCCATGACTTGTATGGGAACCATCAGGTTCCCATAAAAGTATTTTCATTGATCCTCCCACACGCTTTTGACTATATTGACTCAACAGGTTCAATATTGCATAGATTGTAAATGAAGAAGCTAATAGCATTGGTTTTTGTTTGTTTTGCTTTACTTGCTTGTTTTAAATCATTAATCCAATTACATTTATTCCTTACAATATATTTGCTTCTAGTCACTATACCAAAGTATTGCACATTTTACATAAGGTCCAGAACATAAGAACATAACATAAATTTCTAACTGATTAATTTTATTTATTTATTTATTTATTTATTTATTTATTTTCTCCAAAAGACAAAGTGGATGATTAGAGACTGTAGTTTTACAAGGTGTATGAACAGATATCAGCATGACAGATATCTGTGCACTTTGCACTTGAAGGGTCTTAGTGATAATTTTGTTTTCTATTACATTTTTGTGAAGTACAGAGCATATAGCTGCACAGTACAAAGTATGAAGAAAAAAAAATCTTCTAGAGTAGAAAAGGCTTTAGTGTGTTTTTACAAAGAAATTGAAATGGGGTAAAAGAAAAAGTGGAAGGGAAGGAAAGGGAAAGAGTCAAAAAATCTTGCATCTGCAGAGGAGAGAAGAAATATCTTTTTTAATCACTTTTTAAACCTGGAGTGTGTTTTATTTCCACATTTTTCACATTCTGATCTTCAAAATTCTTTAAAAATGGGCACAAAGTTAACCTTGAGACAAGTCCATCTAATGAATGGTACTAGACATGTAGATATCTTGGATCTGTACGGTGCTGCACTTCAGTTCATTTTTCATTCATCTCTTTTCTTTCTTTTTATTATTTATTTAGTCTGTAAAAAAGAAGTTTCTGTTGTAATATTGTGATTTTCCCACTGAGAACCTCAAGAAAATTACTTCAAAAGCTTGTTAGAAACATTTTTTTCCATAATAACGAGTTATTTTATATAGCTGATTATAAACTATATGAGACATTAGGTTAGAGACCAGACTTGTATTCCCATAAACCAAAATATATGTATGTTTGAAAGAAGAAAAAAAGGACTTGAGAAAGAAACTGCCTTCTTCATTGAACAGTTCTAAATCACATTTTCCAAGAGAGGAAATTATATACTCTACCTTAAAATATCAATTCACTTTAAAAGTATACAAAGTAGAACCTTATATTGGTTACATACATTCAAATAATGGGTTATACAGCAGTGAAATGCTGCAGAATACTAGAACTGGAAAATAAGAGGATTTTTAGTAGCTATTAGTTCTACTTAGCATGGGTGATGATGACCAACAAGAAGTAAGTTGCCAGTACTCAAGTCTGCTGTTAGGAGATGGTGGAGTCCAGGATCCTCTGAGAAGAGACAAGGCTATAAACAGGATCACAGCCCTGGAGCTCAGGAGAACAGACTTTTGCCACTTCAGGGATCTGCCTGGAAGTATTCCATGAAATTGATGGAGAGCTGGTTGATATTTGAGAGCTGCTCGAGGGTAGGAAGGCTCTGCAGGAGGATCTGGATAGGCTGCACCGATGGGCTGAGGTCAACTGCATGAAGTTCAACAAGGCCAAGTGCCGGGTCCTGCACCTGGGGCGCAATAACCCCAAGCAGAACTACAGGCTGGGAGAGGAATGGTTGGAGAGCTGCCAGGCAGAGAAGGACCTGGGAGTGATGGTGGACAGTCGGCTGAATATGAGCCAGCAGTGTGCTCAGGTGGCCAAGAAGGCCAACGGCATCCTGGCTTGTATCAGAAACACTGTGACCAGCAGGGCTAGGGAGGTGATCATCCCCCTGTACTCGGCTCTGGTGAGGCCGCACCTCGAGTACTGTGTTCAGTTTTGGGCCCCTCGCTACAAGCAGGACATCGAGGTGCTTGAGCGGGTCCAAAGAAGGGCGACGAAGCTGGTGAGGGGCCTGGAGAGCAAGTCCTATGAGGAGCGGCTGAAGGAGCTGGGCTTGTTCAGCCTGGAGAAGAGGAGGCTCAGGGGTGACCTTATTGCTCTGTATAAGTACATTAAAGGAGGCTGTAGCGAGGTGGGGGTTGGCCTGTTCTCCCATGTGCCTGGTGACAGGACGAGGGGGAATGGGCTAAAGTTACGCCAGGGGAGTTTTAGGTTAGATGTTAGGAAGAATTTCTTTACTGAAAGGGTTGTGAGGCACTGGAATGGGCTGCCCAGGGAGGTGGTGGAGTCACCATCCCTGGAAGTCTTCAAAAGACGTTTAGATGTAGAGCTTAGGGATATGGTTTAGTGGGGACTGTTAGTGTTAGGTTAGAGGTTGGACTCGATGATCTTGAGGTCTCTTCCAACCTAGAAATTCTGTGATTCTGTGATATTTGAGGAACAACTCCTCCAAGCCCCTGAAACTCTCATCCTGATGAGCAGAGCACTTTTCAGAGAAGGATCCAGGTGTCCTGACAAACAGGGAACTTAACACCAAACAGCAGTGTGGACTTGTGTCAGAACAGCCAAGAGCCTCCTGGGTTCCCAAGAACACTGCCAGCAGATCAAGGGAAGTGAACCTCAGTGTTGCTGAGACCTATCTGGAATGCTTGTCCAGTGCTGTTTTTCCCACTACAAGAAAGATATGGATTTACTGGATCAAATGCAGCAAAGGGACACCAATATTATTAAGGGGCTGGAGCATCTGTTACAAAATGAGGCAGAGAGAGCTGTGGTTGCTCAGCCTGGAGAAAAGGCTCAGGGGATCTTGGAAGTGTAAGTACACAATGGGGGCAGTGAAAAAGGTGAAACCAGGCTCTTTCCAGCAGTGTCCAATGACAGTACAAGAAGCAATGAACATTAGCTGAAACACAGGAAATTTTGCCTGATTACAAGAAAATACTTTTTGTTACTGTGAGTGTATGTAAGGTCCAGAGCAAATTGACCCAGCAAGTCTGTACATTTTGCATTCCCAAAGATATTCACACCCTGACTGGACATGGTCCTTGACAACCTGTTCTCTCTTACCATGACCAAGCATCAAGTTGGACTAGAAAATACCCAAAGGTACAGTCCCAACTCAGAAGTTCTGTAATAGCCACCTATTCTGTCATGTAGCCAGAGTATCAGAGCCATGAGTATTGCTACTATATTAGTCACCCTCCTAGTTAAAACAGTCTGTTCTAAGATGAACTACAAAACTACAGTCTATTTCCACTGCAACATTTACTGCATATGAAGTGGTGATGGGTAATCCAGCTTCCTAATGAATCCTGCATATGTGATAAGCAGGCAAGTAAGAGCATGTGGTTTACACACTCACTGTATGTGTCACAGCTCAGCTTGCTGAAATTTCTCAGTGAAGTGCATATAAAATTCTCCTTATAAAAACAGCTTAAAATAGCTTGAAGAGATGCAATTTCATTTTATTTAACTACCCACCTGTGAAATATCAAAGAACATCCTTAAACACTCAAGAGTGGCTTACTGATTATTTGGCAAATAGAAATGTTATAGAGCCCAGTTCAGCTTGGTACTTAACACTGTGCTTAAATTTAAGTAGATGCTCAAACCCTGTTTTAATTCATTTTCACATAGCTCAGTGGCACTTAGATACATGCCTAACTGTGTGCTTAAATGTTTTGTTGCAATGGTGATTTTGACATTTCTGAGACACTGTATAGTCCATGATGTTGCATAATGTTATGATTTGCAAATATGTTTGCAAAAGTAACCTCCTGCAGTTCTCTGGTTTGCTTAATACCACTAATTGAGTACACTGATTGCAGGAAAAGTTTATGCTATAGTTGAGTAGTATATTTTAAGATTTATTTTTACTACTTTAGTATTCACAATTTTAATTACAAAACTTAAGAAAACTGTAAAATCTCTTTACATGGGCATTAATTCAGAAAAAAATAATAATGATGATAACATAAGTCATTTTACAAGGTTGTAGAAGTGGTGTTGCCTGGTAGGAATAGAAGATAAAATGAAGAAATGAAGTAAGAAAACAACACTAAACTATCATGTAAAGAAAACTCTATCATTTTTTAGCCTTTAGAACATAGGTTGTGTAAGGAAAGGGGTTTATATTCCCTCAGAACTGCTTACAAGGTAACTTCAGTTACTAAAACTGAAAATACAAAAAAGCTGAATTTTAGCTGTTTTTTGTTTTGTTTTGTTCTGGTCCTTTTTTTTTTTTTTTTTTTTTTCTTCCCCTGTGGAAGTACCATCCAATGACTACTCAATGACTACTTATTGTAAATTTAGAATTTAGAACTCTAACTCTGTGGCTAATGAAGTTCCTTTTGCAAATCAAGACTAAAATTGTGATTGTGCACAGTTATCAGTGACCAGGCAGTATCATAGCTCCATCTCCAGCTGAATCCCCTTAGACGCACACTGCATTAGACAGGTGACCTGTGTGCGGTTCACACCTTCACCGCTGCCATTTGTCTCACAAAGTTTTCTCCAGCACCCCTGAGCAAAGAAGCCATGTAGACCTGGGCTGTGTGTTAGTAGTGTGATTTTCCTGCACATAAAAAGCTTGGTTTGTGTAGCAGAAAATGTCTGCTGAGATCTCAGTAATATCACATGTAATCCCCTGTTTTGTTCTCTCTCCAGAAGGTGTGCTAATAACATGTTAGATAATTAGGCTATAAATATCCAGTTGATGAGAATTAAACACTCTCACGGATTTGAAGCTAAGCTCTTTGTGTCTGAGACGGTGTTTTTCTTGTTCTTCGGTTGCACAGGGTCTTGCACAATAATGTGCAGTTGATGCCTGAGGTTTTGGGAGATTTAGTAGCCATATAATGAGGAGCTGAGTGAGGAAGATACATGTGTGCTTGTATTAACAGGTACAACATCAGGAATTGTATCACATCTACAATGGAAGGCTGTTACTGCTTGTTCAGTCTTCTGAGCTTTGTGTGACACTAGCTATGTTTTACCTTAATTTAAATTCTTCTTTCTAGAAACCGTCCCAAATTTTCCCAGTGACATAAGTGATAGCAACACCAAGCCCTCAAAGACAACCCTTTAGCTTTCTTAAAATACTTAAATCCAGAGGAGCTTAATATAGTGCGTAGATGGTTTCAGTTGTCTTTTAAGGCTGGATTTCTCATTTAAAACTAATCCCACCTGTCACCTGAAAACTTTCTAAAATTGCCTGGCTTTAGAGCATGTTTGTTTATTTTGCAAGCACGCAAAGTTCTTTTTGGAGTAATTCCTAGCACAGGCTTGATCAATATGAAACATTATTGAAAGACACAAAAGCTCTGTGTATTCTTGGGTAAGCATAATTGTGCTCCCACAATTATCTTGGTGAACAGAGGAAAACTACTGAGTAATGTATTACCCTTAAAATTATTCTTTTAAATGGGTTCCATTGTGCACAGGTGGTAAACTTACCTCACATGTTTTTTGTATAAAAGCCTGAAATAACTGAACACTGGCAAACAAAATCTAATGGTGTCATTAAAATGACTGTAAACATTCCTGCTGTGGCAGATGTGTGCTTTCTTTCTGTTGATATACATTTGGATTGTTGGTTAAGATCAAACAAATGCAGAATTCTAGTATGTCAAAAAATGTCTGCATTCTAACAGGTTCTGCTCAGAAAGAGATCTGTTTCCTTCAGAGCCAGGATAGCTATAAAATAACCAGACTGCCTGATCAGATCCAATGTCTACTGTTATTTTCTTTGATTAGAGCTGTATTCCCTGTATTCTCCGCCATCTACAGTTTCAGCTGAACAAGAGATTATGTATTGCATCATTCTGGTTTGAGGAAACATTTCAACAGAGTAATAAATGTAAAGAAATATACAAAACTCAGAGCCAGGAAACCATCAGCTTTTTCTTCTCTCTAAAAATGTTGCCCTTGGTTTAACTATAATTGCCAGCCTTCCAGTGATTATTTACTCTTCTATGCAAGGTAACACAGGCATGGCTGTTGTTATCCACCAGAGAATAGGATAAATTTAAACACATTTCCTCAGAGCCAAATTCTCCAGCCTACAACAGAAGCTGATGGACAGCTGGGACTACAGCAGAACCATGTGCTTCCCTTCTGCTTGGAGCAGGAGCTGCGCTCCTCAGCTACTTGTCGAGAAAAGCAGAGCCCTGCAGTTGCTCAATCTTCCTTCAAGTGAAGAGTCCTGGGGAGTCTGGAGTAAGGCTCATGGGGAAAGAAGCCAGAGGATTTACAACCATCTGTTCATGCCCTCTTCCCCCCTGCACGCACCCCCTCCCCCCCAGGAAAATGGGGAAAATGTCTGTGAAGTCTGAAATGTCCCAGAGGAGGGATTTTTTTCTCAGCATTTTTTCAGGCAACGCCCTGTATGAGAAAGGATTGGCTTGGCCATCCAAACTTTAAGCTTCTGTTTATTCAGAATAATGCTCAGAATCTCTAAAGGTTTGCAGTGTCACTCATACTAAACCCTAGCATTTAGACTTTATAATTGTAAAATTCATTTAGGTCATGTTAGTTAGCCAAGAAATACTGCTATAGCCCAATCTAGATATTATATACTAGCTAACTGTTTTCACCTTTGCTCAAGTCCAAAAGAAAGTTAGATCTTCACTTTGTGTAACTGTGTGTAGCTCTACTGACAATAATGGTGTGATGCCAGGACATCAGAGACAAACAGTTTGCAGACAGCTGTGGTCATATGTCTTGGAAGCCAAGCATTTCTGTGTTGGGAATGTAGTGAATTTTAGATTTGGGGCCTGAAGCTCTTGTTCTCAACTTCAGTGGAAGTCCAGCACAGCTTTGGAATTACGTAGGTGTAATACTGATGCAAAAGACAGCAAAATCCATTCCACACAGCACAATGTATCTTTAGAAATGGGAAAAGACATACAATGTGCTTTTCTTTTTAAAACACACAAAGCTCTTTACCTAAAGTACATCAAAGTCTTAGACTTCCTGACTTCTTTCTGTGCTGTCCAACTGCCTGAATATAGGTTGCCTGTGGTGTTATTAGATTACTGTATTTGGACTTGAGACTTGATACATAAGCAACCAGTATCAGCACAATATCTCTATCCAACCAACTTAGCTAATTAAAGCACCCCCTATGTTCTCTGAGCCAGAGGAAGCACAGAAGGTTGCACAAGGAAAGCTTTCTCAGCTCAACATGAAATTCAGTTCCTGAATCAGACCCTTTATTTGAGTCCACCAGCAGTGTGAAGCAGAATAATGTCAATGTAATTATTTTGTGCATAAGATAATCTGAAAGAAAATGTGGCTTTTTATAGCTATTCCCTTTTCCTCACTTTTAAAAAACAAGCCCTGGGGAAAAAATAGCCACCCACAAATTTAGAATGAAAACATTTACAGTTACTTGTGGCTTTTATGTTTCTCTGTTTACAACCAAAATTGCTGGGAGAAAGAAAGAAAAAAAAAGAAAAAAAAAAAAAGTTCATTTCTATATTTAGTAAATTGTTCTGGTGGGCATACAGTTAATAAAGCTCTCCATACACTTTGGTGTTCAAATAGCCTTCTTGACTGATTATTCAGGGAGTAAACCTGCACTGTGGGCCAGTTCCCGGCAGGGTCCTGCATGCAAGGAACATTACATAGTTTCTTGAGTAAGTGGAGGTAGCTTCTGCTCTGAAACACTCAAACACACTAGTTCTCTCCAGGCACAAGCTGAGGATTTCTCACCATGGAGGTAATGTAGATGATTTTGTATTAATCTTTGCTTGGATTTTAACTTTCTTTTCATGAGAAACACTTTTTGGTTTCCATATTTCAGGCTGTACCCTCCCAGGTGCTAAACCACTTAAAAGTAATTTTCTGTATATTAGCTCTCTGAAGCCACTGAAATTTAGTTTGTTTTGTACGTTGGGCTGTACAACTTTTTAAATAGTACATATCAATTCACCTAAAACAAAACAACACACCTAGAGGTAGGTACTCAGACTACTTGATCCACACCCATGTAATTTAAAAAGGTTACTTTTATTAACTGGATGAGACTCCTAGAATATGCCTTTGGCTCACAGTTGCCACCTAATTTCAAGATTTTTCAAAGCAACAATGATGATAGTCTACCTGCACAGGGAAGGCTGTTAGCAGCAGCTGGGTAACCTAGCAGGCTGCATTCAGGACCACTCTTTTTACAGGGGCTATGTCCTACACAGTCACTATCCCTTAAGAATATTCCAAGAGCAGGAAAAAGAGATGGCTGATATCCACCTGAAAGGCCTTTCTTCTGGACAACAAAGGTAGAGTTGGGTTGCTGCTTTAATTGGGAAACTGAAGCATGCACTTAATCTGTAGATTGATTGTAGCTTTAGGTTACTCAGCTTGAATAGAGGAGGTAAAGTGCCAGCTCCCAAGAAGTTCTCTGCTCCTAAAACCAGACTGCTTCTGTATTTTATCTACTGACAGTCTACTGAAGATAACACCTACATGTATTATCTACTGAAGACAACATATAAACATTTGCAAACAAGTGCATAGTTGTGCCTCTTTTCTATTGATCCTCTAGTTATAAGTCATTGAGATGTAACCACGTGGCTGTTAATGTAAAGGCTGTTAATGCCTCTTCCTTGTCCTGCTTGGCTCCCTGTTGCTCACAGAATATTTCTGGTAGTCATGCTACTGTGTTGGTTTGGTACTGCAATACCTAACCTCTGAA
The DNA here is from genome assembly GCF_047663525.1 of Anas platyrhynchos. NCBI lineage: Eukaryota > Metazoa > Chordata > Aves > Anseriformes > Anatidae > Anas > Anas platyrhynchos. The sequence goes on from NC_092587.1 coordinate 9,083,114, forward strand.
TCCCAGACAGACTTGAAAAGGAGATGGACAATTATCTAGCCATGTGAACAGATCAGACTACTGGTGATGTTCTTAGTAATTCATAAAATGACAAAATTTTTAATTTTTATTTTTTGCTGGTAAAGACAGCAAAAAGAAGCCAAAGTTATATTTAGATCTGTACCTACTGAAGACTTCATTGTTACTGAATATGGTAGATTACAACTTCATTTCAGTCATATTAGTGCATTGTTCTTTAACTTCTTAGAAGCAGAACCAGATTTAAAAAATGGATTACAAATTTTGATAGTTAAATGTCATATTTTTAATGATACTAGGCAAGATTGCAACGAGGAAACAGCCATCTCAACTGAAAACATCAAAAAATAATTTTAATCGTCATGGATTTGTAACAAGGCAACACAGCATTCTCTCTCTTTCTCTCTCTTTTCATGGAAATAGTGCAAATATACACATTTCTATGAAAAAAATATGTATTTTTGAAGAGAAAGCAGAAATTTTCACATAATTTTAGGTTTGAATCAGTACGGAATATATCACTTCTTATGCAATGTTTATTACAATGGTGAAGATTCAGCATCATATACATATTGAATTAAGTATTACTCATATGAATAAGTGAACTTTACTGCACTTAAATTTTATGTATTTATTTTAAGACTCTAAACATAAAATAGAAATAGTGTGTCAAAAATGTACTATAAGGTTCAATTTTATGTAGTATTGAGGGTTTTTTTGTTTGTTTGTTTTTCTTTATTGGGACAAGTTTTTGCTTACTGCAGTCTTAAGAATTACATTCTGTTTCTTTAACAAAGGACTCATGTCCTATGCATGCCAAAAAAAGTGTCTTGGAATAGCTCTGTATGGACTCATTTAAAATGAGTTTTATCAAGGATTTACTTTTCTAGATGCATGCTATTTTATTACTTTTTGCCTGGCCCAATAAATAATTACAATGTGATCTTGTCTTCTATCACTGTTGCTTTTTGGAATAGATGAACTTATGCATGGTTTGGAAAGATGGAAAGAGCTACAATAGTATATGGGGTATAAAAAACACTGGGCTTCGAGAACATATGCTGAACACTAATGTGCTAATGTGCTAAGAATAAATGGCTAAATAAACCAATGTTTCCCCTCATGGTCATTGATACTGAAAATTCTTTTATCTTGAAGTTGAGTCTGTTTGTTTGTTTTGCTTTGTTTTTCTAGATTTTGAAATCCTAGTTGTTCTAAAAATTTCTTCACTAAAGAAATAAAATAACCTTTTAATTTTCATTCTACGAAACACAAATTCCACAGATCAGATTTTCATTAATGCTTTATTTGCAACACTGGAAGGTTGTTAAGAGGAAGAAATTGTTAGAACAATAAACATCTGCTCCAGAAGTGTAAATAGTGCCTATGCAGTTAAGGTTTTGAATTTTACAGCCAGGAAGTTTAGAATCTCTATCATGGAAATGTAACACCTTTTGCATGTAGATTGCATCTTTCAAGTCAGATATGTAACTGCAGCCACAGCTAAGAGTTCTGTTGTTGGGCATATTGAGCGAGCATTAAGAAAGCACTTATGACCAAATTTCATACTTTGGTCTATGAACTTCTTAAAGATGAGTAAATGTGATGGGTATATTTATTTTATTTTTTTTTCTAGTACTGATATGTGTGAATGCGGAATTTTCTCCTACACCATTCATACAAAGGGGCTAATCATAATGTTTTATTCCTTTAAAGAGGGACATTTAAAATGTATGCCATATAGCATAATGTTATCCCTGGACAACTTAAAATCAGTTACTTATTATATCATAATTACCTGTATTTTACAATCAACATCTAATTTTTTATTTTTTTTTCACAAGCCTCAGACACATAATTATATTCCTAGTTGAAGTTCACTTAAATAAATAGTAAAACAGCTTACAAAGGATATAATTTTTAAAATAAATCATAGTCATATGATTTTTATCTGTGATATAAAGCAATTATAGTCATAAGCACTTTACTTTCTAATAAACATTTGGTAGCCATCCTTAGGTTTGTTTGGATAAATAAAAATAATTATATAAAATGTAATTTTTATTCCAAGTTAAACAGACTTCCATGGAGCAAAAGCATGTGTCTTTATAAGCATTAGTAATCATGGTTGGTAAATATTGGAATTAGAGTAACAGGAAAGCCTCAGTAAGAGTTAGGGTCAGATTGATCTGGGTGCTCTGCAAACAACTGAATACACAGAGGGCTTGCAGTCTGACAGAGGTAAATAAATGAAAGGTCACTATGTTCCTGTATAAATACAATTTATTTATATATTTTAATCAAAGGGCTGAAGTGGGAAGGAACCCATTTAACCTTTAAGCCTTATATCACCCTCTGTTTTTGTTGTTGTTTGTTTGTTTGTTTTGTTTTTCTAAATGTGTCTGCCTCTTCATCTCATATTGACTTAAGTTCTCTAGCTAGCATCTATCTGGAAGAAAAGCAAATGAGAAAAAGTCCCTCCACAGGCTAAAGAGAATCTTTGCAGTTTATGAACTCTGGTTCTCTGTAGTTCTAGTAAGATGACACATAAAGAAATCTAAATTGTTTTAAGAGGTTTTTAATGTAGATACTCTCAACTGTATGACAAAGAAAGTTCCCCTTTTTGGGGGACAGAGGCAATGTAAAGTCTTATAGTCATGATAGTACATGGCCAGTGTATTGACACATACATGCAAAAGAACATTCGGTACCATGAAAAAATACAAAAGATTTAAATGTGCATAGTGCTTTTGGGGATGTACAATGTCCTGAAATCTTAATTTTGTTAAGATTAAGGAAAGATAAGAGTTAAATTCCTCTCTCCTCTCCCCCCTCCCAAAGTATGTACAGAAATATTTAATAAAACTGTCTCGATAAGACATATAATGTAACCAGGACATATGGATGACACCAAAACAGCATTAAGAATTCTCTGTGTTGATGCTTAGTATGTGGACTTGACTTTTCAGAGGCAATGACCTCAGCCTCATTCCTCAACACTTCCCTTCTTCAAAGTCCAAGCGATTGAGTCAAAATTACCAGGAGTTAAATGCCAAAGTAATCTAATTTAGTAGTTTTAGCAATAGCTGGAGTCATGCTCTGAATGTTCTGCCTTGCTTCATTTAATTAAACAAAACAAGGCAAGGCAAAAATAATAAAAAAATGAGGCTGTCAAAGCTCTGTAGTTTGCTTGTTATCCAAGTGAAATTTGTTTACTAACTTTATTCTTTACATAGAGTACAGTTAAGCCATTTTTCCTAACTTGTTTGTAATACATAATACCATCACCTCACCCAGGCTAAAGGCTATGAACTTTGCCTTTCTTCCAGCCAAAAGAACAAATGTTAATTAACAATATATCTCTACTCCCAACACTCAGCTACATTTTCAACCAAGTATTTTGTTCATTTGAACTGCTATGGTAATTTTGTGAAGTGAACAAAAAAAAAAAAAAAAAAAAAGTGAACAAAAAACAGCAAGACAAAAACATGGGTGATTAGTCCAGCAGTTTATTTTTTAGACTTTATTCTCCTTTGAGCATTGAGCAGATAAGATTCTAGTAGAAATTAATTTGAAACTCCCTAGACTCCCTAGGTAAGTGTGATTCTCATGCACCTAGCATTTTTTTATTTTTTTCAATCCCTTATTGCACAGGTTAGTAAACCGCCAATACCTGGTAAGGAGGTATTTCCTACTGTATGTTTGTAGTTTCTTGTATGATTGTGTACTAGATTACCTACAGCTTCATATACCTGTTTTTAAGTATCTGCCGTTGTCCACTGTCACACAATGGATATTGATCTAAACAACCATACTAATGTGTCCCCATATAAAAAACACATGACCATAAGAAAGAAACCAAATGAAGTTTAACAAGAGCAAGTGTAGAGTCCTGCACCTGGGAAGGAACAACCTGAAGTATCAGTACAGGCTGGGGGACTACTTGCTAGAGAGAAGTTCTTCAGAGAAGGACATGGGGGTCCTGGTGGACAAGAGGTTGACCATGAGCCAGCACTGTACCCTGGTGGCCAAGAAGGCCAATGGGATCTTGGCGTGCATTAAAAGGAGCGTGGCCAGCAGGTCAAGGGAAGTGATCCTCTCCCTCTACTCTGCCCTGGTCAGGCCTCACCTGGAGTACTGTGTCCAGTTCTGGACTCCCTGGAACAAAAAAAGACAGGGCTCTCCTGGAAAGAGTCCAGCGGAGGGCCACAAAGATGATATGGGGCCTGGAGCATCTTCCTTATGAGGAAAGGTTGAGAGACCTGGGTCTGTTCAGCTCTCAGAAAAGAAGACTGAGAGGGGATCTCATCAATGTGTATAAATACCTGAGCTGTGGGAGACAGAGGGATGTAACTAACCTCTTTACAGTGGTTTGCCATGACAAGGAGTAATGGCCACAAAATGGATCACAGGAAGTTCCACACCAACATGTGAAAGAACTTCTTCACAGTGAGGTTGACAGAGCACTGGAACAGGTTGCCCAGGGAGGTTGAGGAGTCTCCTTCTCAAGATATTCAAGGCCCATCTGGACACCTACCTGGGCAGCCTGCTCTAGGGAACCTGCTTTGGCGGGGACCTGATGATCTACTGAGGTCCCTTCCAACATCTACAGTTCTGTGATTCTGTGATAAAAATGGTGAGGTGGACATATCACATGAATGCATCCACATTATCTGTATTCCCTAAATGTTTAGACTTAAGTTTTCTATGACTACTTTGTGTGACATTTCAAAAGAAGGATTTGAGACATCTTTAATTTCTTATTTCCAATCTCATCACATTATTTTAACTCACTGTGAACATTTGTGTGAACCAGAATCCTAAACACCCTGAATATTTGTAGTTGACCAATTTAAGATATTTCTTTATCACAGAAATTGAATGTGACAAAACAGCTAAAGCACACTGGTGTTTGGATCTTGGTGAGCTTCCCTTTTCTTGCTATTTTTCTACACAAATATTGGGGTTCAGCTGAACTAACTTTAAATGTCTGCAAGGGGCACACTTGTAAGCTAGTGTCAAGGCTCTTTTTGTAGTCTGGCAAAAAAAATAAAAATAATAATAATTAAAAAAATCTGTGCATCTTCACTTCTTGTATAGAGAATGCCATTACAGACTGGGAGCTGAGTTACACCAGTTAGCAGTGATGGCAATGGCATTTGTCACCTCTGCCGTAGGCTGTGCATGTTTTACTTATCTGCGCAGACAGAGCTCACTGGCCAAACAGCTGTTCCCCATCTTCTCTGGGGAAAAGGCAGAAGGCCAGATATTTTTCTGCACATACTTTGAAGTAGTTTTACCACTACTATTGGTATATGTGGTATATTTGATTTAAACTATTTGTTCTTGTAAAGGGAACTGCAGCCAAATTATATGAAGTTGAGGAAAAACAAGACAATATAATTATTTCCCACTTGTTAGAGTGAGGAATGGACCCGGAGGTCCTCACACTTCAGCAAAGCAATGATCTGGATCCATGAACAGCTTTGAGACAAACCCAAATTCTGTTACAAGCAATATAACTAACTACATGCCTACAGTCTCTCATCTTCAGCATTTTTTGCATTTTAGTGTCATCTTTTACTAAAAGGAAGGCCTCAGTTTAGACTCATCATGCTGAAGTTTTATTTTACCTGCAAAAGAGGAAAATAAAAGGGTCAGTAAAACTCAGGATAGATGGCACTGTTTAATTTTCACCACCATAGATACTTCCCAAATTAAATAACAGGTCTGAAATCTATTTTCATCTTTGTACTCTCCTGTCTGGCCCGTGGGTATATTCACTTTAACCCAGTTCCTTAAATCCATTAAACAGACAAAGATAAAGATTTATATATACACATATATATATATATATTTAATGTTTAAATTATTGACTAGGGAAGCCACAAAGTGGAGGCAGGTAAGTTAGAGGGCAGCCAGACACTAAATGTAAATACATGTGAAATATTAGAAGATGTTACATGAACATGCAATGGCCTTTAGAATCTCTAGTTTTGGTTCCACTGAAGTTTTGTCTGGATTCCAAATATGCATTCATGTACTTCTTAAGCACGTCTCCCAAGCTACAGGTCACAGAAATAATCATTATTGTTGAAGTCTTTTTTGGACTTAAAGCAAATAATATTGTAAAAACTGGAAAATGGGGTAGAAATGGGTATATATTTCTAATAATATTGATGAAATTGCTGGCCAGAAAAATTGTATTTCTGGAACATTAATTAATAAATAAATAAATAAGCCCACACTTAAAACACTTAAAAACACAGGATCTGCATCTGTCTGGCTAATTGTCTCAATAATGGCTCAATCATAATCCCTGAGGATTTATCTAGGGTCCTAATGGTCATTCATCCTCAATGACCAAAAATATTTTAGACTGGAAACCAGTCTAAAAGCCAAACTATTTGAAGGACCATTACTTTTTTTTTCCACCAATCTGGCCAAATGTCCATTCAAAAAGAACCCTGAGCATAAACATCAAAACCAGTTCTTCTGGATGGGCTCATAAACAATTACAGCTCCAAACTACACATTAACCTCACTTTCTGTGCCACTTAACCATTTCAAGTTATTATTAAGCTTATTATCAATTATCAATGTGCTTTCTCTTTACTATTATATTGTTCTGTGACTGCAATGTGCTAATTTTATTTAAGCTATTGTGATTGGAGATTGAGAAAAAACATTGACTTCTGAGTCAAACAACACTTCATGAATAATGCTGGTAGGCATTTGAATCCTGTGTTGGTGTCTAAGCTTTATTCTTCTCTTTTATCCTGCCTGTGTTTCCAAAACTGCTGCATGCCATTTATCTAGAGGCAGATAAGAGCCTTTACAAATCCTGCTCAGTATAAAAAATTGTTTCGGTTATTGTCATAAAAACCTTTTGCTGTTGAGATTTCCCGTTCTTGTGATATCTCCCTTAAATGTGAAGTACATTCCAATATTTTAGAAATAAGTCTTGGATTGCAAATGAAGTAAAATCTCAATAAGTCTTAACTATCCCCTAAATATTTGAGGGAAGAGTAATAAGTATATAGGAATGTCAGCCCCTTGGCAATACAAACTTTGTAATCCAGAATAGTTTTTAAAGTTAGCCTCTATTGTTATCCAACTGTCATGAACCTATGCCAATACATTGTCCCCATTTTCAACTTAAAATTCAATTCATATCATACAGTAAATATAAACTAGACTCTTGTATTTCCCTGTAGATATTGTTGAACTCTGTGCATGGCAAAAAGTACTGTTCTTGTGGCAGATATTGCATTGATATCCCTTAATTATTAATAAGTACACTAGCCCTAAAGGAAAAGCATAAACAATGCCATCATACCAATTCATTATATAGATTTCCTGGCTGTTTATATTCAGCATTTCTTTCTCTTTCTATTCTTAACATGCTTCTCACCTTGAATTCACCCTTAGTCTCTGACCTAGAATTTTCAGCCATCTTTTTTTGTACTCTAGTAGGTGACATTAAAATCTTTAAGAAAAATGCATAGAACAATTGTGCTTTCAGTGTTAATCTTCTTTTAATGGAGTATTTGCTTTTAGCAGTCTGAAACAATCTCCTCAGCTTGATCTCTTTTTAATCAAATGCATCTGGAGAAATGGTGAAAACTTCATTCATTTACTCTGTGAATGGATAAAGCATTCCATGCTCATCTTCTATGTATGCGCATTGGAGTAAATTTTATTCATTTCAATTCAACGTTTTGGAAATTCCTAAGTTGTAAATTGTATCTAACTGTTTGGATAATACTATTAACTGCCCAGTTTGTGAAGCTCCTTTTCTCACAAGAGTACTATTTCTGTTCACTTCCATGTAGCAGGTTTCTTCTTGAGCATTTTCTGAAATGGACCTTGTTTTTAACTGTAGCTCTATGACTCACTTCTATTTTTGGAAGATTTTTTTTATCAGTGTTAACCTTTTATTACAATCCATTGAACTGTGTTTTAGTTGCCATTAGCTTTCTGGATCTTACCTGCATTTTTCTTGGCTTAGCTCAACAGCATGTGATCAACTATCAGAATACATGTAGGCTATTGTACACATAAACAGTTTTGTTAGAACAGAGTAATTTGTAACCAGCTTAGTTAAGGACTGGCTTCTCCAGCTGTTCTGTATGCTAAAATCCCAAAACATTCACAGGAGTTTCTAAATCGCTGAAGAAACTGATGCTAAGATAATATAGGCAAAACCAACTGTTTTATTTAGCATGTGATTAGATATTTATTGGCTAAATCAAATGCCAAATGACTTCTGAAGATGCACGGCTGGTAACACCCTTGATAATCAGGGCCTGCCAATACATGACTAATGATCTAGTACAAACTATGCTTGTCTAAGTTTTCAGCTGTAATAGTGTTTTTCCACATTATTATTTTTTTCTATATTTATTTACTTTTTATTTAAAGTTCTCTGGGCAAACAGCTGTGCATAGCAGGATGCTGACTGCTTGGTTCTGCAGGAGTGATTTATAAAGGTATCATACAAAGACACGTATCTCAGGACCCCTATTTAATTTTTACACAACTTTTCTGCAGACAGATTCTTATTATTGTTGCTGTATACTGTTAAAATATTTGACTGAAAGCATATCCATGAATTTTATGTTACTTCTTCACAAAGTATATTCTTAGTAACACCAGAAGTATTAAAATACTTACAAACATGAATAAAAATGTTTGGTATTTTATCTCACTGATTCCATTATATTTGTGCTTTAGCAAAGTATTTCAATGAACATCTCTTGACTTTAGTTGTGTGTTTAAATATCTTCCTGATATATATTTTCCTATATATATATGAGGAGTTCATTTGATTTTAAATTCATAATAATTATTTTACTTTGATTGCCAATATATATTTGTTGGAAATACATTAGTAAATATAATTTCTCTTCTCCATAATCAAAATCAATGTCATCACTTTGGAATCATTTTCAAGGATATGTTGCATTGAACATGGATGCTCAGCTATCAGTACAGTGACAGTTACAAGTGTTGTCATAGTTTTGAGAGTTGTGGTTTCACACAACTAAAAAAGATTAAAGATGCTTTAAAAATGACAAGATCAAGAAACAAATCAGAAAAAAAAAAAAAAAAAAAAAGGCCATAAAACTAGCACTTATACTTTTTTTTTTAACTGTTTCGGTGTGGAATGTTGTAGCAACTAAGTTGTTTTTTGGTTTTGGTTTTGGTTTTGTTTTTTTCAATACCCAGATTCTGATAAAATGAAGAAGTAGGCTGGATCCTTCTAATTGGATTCTCTTAAGATAAAAGGTCTTGTAATAAGATAGGTATTGGCTCATATGTCTAAATGAAGGTGTTGTATAGATGCTCCCCCATGAGCTTGAAAACATTTTAGATGTCATGTCCCAATGTGTTCTCTACATCTAGATGCAGGTTAAGAGTCTATGAAACCACACCAAATGCAAGGGGTCCCCATCTCAAGGGACCCCCAGGACTTGAAGCAGGCAGATTTCCTCGCTGTTTCTCACTGTTCTACTGCCTGATTCGCTGTGTATTGCAGACTCCATTTTCAGTCTGCTTTGACTGAGTAAAACATGGAAGCCAACCTGCGAACTCTATTTCGAGGAAAACATGTACATTTAGGTACTATTGCGGTCATGAATACAGAAAATATATCTATATATCTCTCTGTATAGATAGATATTTGTTTGTTTGTTTGTTTTGTTGTGGACCAGAGCTTTACCTTAGTTTTAAATGAGATTTAATTTCTTTCCTGTGGGATAGTAAGACAGTAGTTTAGGTTTAGGTTTTTCCTTTTCCATTTTTAAATGAAAAAAAAAAAAAGAAAGAAAAAAAAGTCTTAAAAAAATAACAGGCTACTTCCTTGAATCTGTTTTTTTCAATGACTTCAAAAATACTAGCATTTATTTTTCAGTGACAGGTAAAAGTATCAAAAATGGATAAATAAAGGAAAAGTCTGTACAAATTTCCCTTATGCTGATATATATATAAAAGTACTGATTTTTTCCATTGTTAAAACCCTCTCCCCATAGATATAGAAAAAATGCAGCTCCTCCAAAATGGTACTTTTATAAAATTGTAGGACTTCATTAAAATTTCTGGCTTGTTCTTGTATGTTTCAATGTATTCTTGGTTGTAATTTGCATTAGAATCATTTTTAACCATTTGAAACTGTCCTTTTCAAGCTGGCAAAATAATTAATAATAATAGTAAAAATATAAGGAGATTTCACTGGAATGAAAGGCACTTTCCATCTTACAAAACCTGTCAACACAGAAGATATATGCAAAAAATGTGAGACAACAAGCCGTATGTTTTTCTTTTCATGCATCTGGCAAAAAAAAAAAATATATATATATATATATATAATTTCTTTTGCCATGTGTCTTCTGTGATGAGAATTTACTTCACAAAACTGATGTTACATATTTTCTTGTTTTTTTTTTTTTCCTAGTCTATTTGTCTAAATCTGTTGTTCCACACCAACATTTGTGTGTGTATGTGTGTCCTGGTGTATTTTCTCTCATACTCAGGTCACCAGAGAGTCTCTGATCCAGCAGGAAATGTAACTAGATCCAAGGGCTGAAAAAATCAGAAAAATAGTATAATAAGGTGGTTTATTAGTGATTTGAATACATAGGTATAGATCTTCAGCATGATGAGTAATTTAGGATATTCCACTGAAAGATATTTACTAGTTCAACCAAAAATTATGTGAATGCTAAAAAAACAAAAACAAAAACAAAAACAAAAACAAACACATTAGCTGGATAATGATAGTGATCTCTTCTGGACATGAAATCTAATAAAATATAATTTCTCCAGCTGAAAAATTGGATCATGCCTTGATCTTCTTTGGCTTGCTTCTTTCTAGTGCCCTTTTACCTTCTGAAATGTAGGAATCACTTTTTGATTTTTATAGTACAATAGTAACATATGCGGTCCCTCATTTGTTTCCTTTTTCATACATGAAGTATGAAATATCTTAGTTTATCTTTTTCAAACTGTTCTTCAGCATAGGATTTGTTTCACTATACTCTATTCCAGCTTTTTCTTATCTTATTTCTTTCTTTTACAAAATGCTTTTAAATTTTCTCCCATCTTCCCCCCTATGTTATAACATTTTCTTCCATGTTAATACTAATTCCTTTATTATGTATTTCAGTGTTAAATCATGCTCTTTTCTGAATTATATTTAGCACAAAGATTAGCAAAATATTAAAACTGGATAAAATCATTCTCTTATTCTTCAGAAATCAGTTTTCACATGACCAATTAAAGGGTAAAAATTATGTAATTTACATATTTCACTTAATTTTCAGACTAAATTCCCTTAATAGTAATGTTTCATTTCCCATAGTCTGGATAACATAAAGGGAAGCAGAAATTTCAAGCAAGGATTTTTTCTTAGCTGTTGTTACCTGAACAGGATTTAAGTAACATCACTACCTGTAAAATGTAAATTAGTATCCCTAACTAACACTTTATCATATATAAACATGTATATATATACATGTTTCAAAATGGCTCTACCCGTTTTACCATCTCAAAACCATAAAATCTCCAGATAGTGGGGAAAATAATAATAATAATAATAATAATAATAATAATAATAATAATAATAATAATAATAATAATAATAATAATAATGAAACAAACTGTCTTTGTTGAGTAAAGTTGCACCACATGTGGAGGCTGAACTTTCTTATGAAGCAACTCCTTTCTTTTTCTAGCTCCTCTGTGTACCATCTACCCATTCAGTCTACATACCAACAGCTCTCAGATTTGGTTTGCAAACTGACTGACTACTATTTAGTGTGATCCTGAAGACCCAACTCAATAAATAAATGAATAAATAAATAAATCAATAAATCTTTTTATTTCACAGAATATCAAAAAGCAGAAGCTGGTTCATTGTATTCAGTTTGCAGTTACAATAAAATGGCATAGACTCTCTGATTTCAATGGTGTATCAGTTAATACCAGAAGGAAGTGTGTTTCTTCATCAATAATGTATGACATTATAGTTATAAGTTCAAGAACATTATTCAGTAAATGTACTAATTTCAAATATAAGTCTGATATATGCAATTTAAATGCATACCTTCAGAACATTGCACTGGTATATCTCAAACCTATATCACTTGCATCCCAAAGTTTCCTTTTGATATCATAAAGAACATAAGTAGCTAAAACCTGGAAAAAAAAATGCATTAAATACTTTTTATGTAATATAAGTTATCAATACACAAAGACTAAATTAATGATTGCTATAAATAATCCCATCCTGATAATTCAATCTGTAGTTGACTATTTTTTTTTTTTACAAAGTCTTAGAATCATAGAATCTTAGAATGGCTAGGGTTGGAATGGGCATTAAAGATCATCTAATTCCAACCCCTCTGCCATGGGCAGGGAGATATTTCACTAGATCAAATTGCTCAAAACCCCATCCTACCCTAATTTGAAACATTTCCAGTGATGGGGCACTCACAGCTTCTGAGAGCAACATGTTCCAGTGCACTCCCCCTGTTCCTCTTCCATAGGTAGAGCTTAATCAGCCCTAAAATTGAGAAGGAAATAACCTTATCCTTTTTTTCCATTATACACAGAGAGACTGTAGACATCTAATTTAAACTATGTACCTGTTTTGCTGATGTCTCCATTTTGATTAGATGAATTCAGAGCTTAGAGCAAAAGAATGACCTCCATAGGATGATCTCATATGCTGTTGACAAAGTCATGGGCAAATAAGTCTTCAATGTTACTTATAGGGAGGGAAATAATTTCAGATAATAGTCTCATTCTTCCAAGCAAATGAAAGCTACTTCTCAGTATTGCAACTATACCTTTCACTGAACTGTTTTACACATTTTTTTTTATTATTTTAACTAGTGCAAATATCCATGCAATCAATCAATTCATATTGCAAGAATATCCAGAGGCCATAATCAAAATTTGAACCACATAAAATCACATAAAATACAGCAATTATACCAGAATAAAGAATATCCATATGATTTGAAATACAAGTGCAGGTCTATTAGTTTAAGATAAGTATGGCTGGCATTAAATATTTTCTGAACTGTATACAGAAATATTGCTTACTACTTCTCCCCCAAAATTCAGCAGAAAATAACCTGAACGGTTATAAAGTGAACATCTGAGCCATTTGCTCACATCTGTGCCTCATCCTGCAGAGCATTTTGGTATACATAACTGCCTAGGACTGTTTTGATTATATTTATTTTGGAAAACCTACACTTTGTCACAGCAGTGTTACAGGAGAATCAGAACAATAACTCCACCAAGAAGTCCATGTTGTGAAAACCAGGTGGTTAAAAGCTTTGATAAATTTAAAGTTGCACTGCCATCAGTTCAATCATATCAAACGCTCACATGTCCTTGTTTTCTTTGCTTTTATCTCAGTAAAAGGTTTGTAAATGGCCTTAGTGAACAGCTTTGTTTTTCACACTAGTCTGTCATGTGGACTCTAAGTATTAAATAACAAAAGGGAGTGGTGCTTCCTGTATTCTAGTGCATCTGGCATTCATGTATTCATAGCACCTTTAAGCATATCGATCTGATTTTTCTGCAGCTTGTAAAGACATTTACAGTTTCAAATTTTTGCAATATTTTCCAAATGGATCATATATACATATTTAGTTTAATATACATTGATAGGCATGGCATTTGGTATCCTTTTCTTGGACAGACATATATGCAGAGATCTTAAAAATAAATTCAGCCCCCAGGAAAGCAGTGTGAACGTGAAACATCTCTCTAAATGGTTCTTAGATATTACGTTTCTTAGATGGCATGTTGGAATGTTAGATGGGAAAAGTGGTTTCATCACCCTCCTACAAGGGTGGATACTGACAATTGTAGGCTATTAATATTAAACAGATTTATTTTTTGAGAAGTGGAGGTCTGGTCTCTTGGAGTACTCCCTAGTTTGCTTTGCTGACTGGGAGAAATGCAACAAAAGGCAAATTTCACACCTTGGTCCTAATACAAAAAGAACTGAGCTACATGGTAAGTGTGAACAAAAGATATGAAGGAAGTGGGCTGATTTCTTTATTTTCTTTCAAGAAATTCTAAGCATCTTTGAGAAGAGAAAGACAGAGTTAGTAGTTTTACATGAAAAGCTGGAGGTGTTTTAGAATAAACTGCTTTGTAATTCCAGATAAAAGTTATAATTTTCATCTTAGCAGGTCTTGATTTATTTTAATCAAACTTGCATTCTTGGAGTATGCTTACCAGTATTTAAAAGGTGTTTTATCACTATTTTAACCTTTAGCACTTTAACTGACTCAGTAATTGGCTCCCTTTGATAATTGTGGCCTGTGACAGACAAATACAATGAACACATGGATATTTTTTGAACTATAAACTACGGAAAAACAAACTAATTTTTCTCACCAATGTCATAATTAAAGAAGAAAAAATTGCTGTTGTTCAGAAAAGTTGTTTGTTGTCAAAAAAGTGTAGTTAATTTTATAGTCAAGAAATGATACAATTGGGGATTGCTTTAGGGTCTTTTTTTTTTTTTTTTTTTTTTTTTTCCAATTGTATCAGGCTAAAAATGGATGTTCATATGATGTCATTCATGAAATAATGTATAATTGTTTCCTTATAGATTCATATTCAGAGTTTGTTTATTTCTGAAAATTGGATTTTTGACAATATGTTCAATACTTTCAATACTTTTACTAAACTAATACAGGAGAAGCCAGACTTGCAAATCCAGAGTGCTAAACTCAATGGCAAAAATAAGTTTTGCTAAGGGGCAGAAATTTTCCAGAAATTTCCTCCATTCAAAGTTTGCTTGATTGAAAGTGCTAGGTACAAAAATATTTTAAAAGTCATATATCTTAGGAGTTTCAATTTTCTCTGATTAAAATACATCTTTGATACAAAACTTTTTGTTTGTTTGTTTGTTTGTTTGTTTTTAACCCAATAAATCAAATTTATTTTAATCTAACTGGTTTTCAGTGACTTTCTAAGAGAAATTGGAAAACACATTTTAGACACTGTTTTCTAACATTGTTTCATGTTCAATAGAAAAATCTGGGCTTAGCTCTCAATTCTCTAGCTATAAATAGTTATTGAAGCTTTCCCAGTTTGAACAAAAAACTTTCCTTTATACTCACTGCTCTGCCCCAAGCTGCCAAGCTCAAGCAGACAGTGATGTAGGAAACAATTTTGTTGTATAGCCAGAAGCATTTACTTATCTTACATTTAGTAAAAAAATATATTATGGAATACCCCAGAAGTACATGAGTATGTATTACCACTATTATTCTTCCAATATAAACCAGAAGAAGATCAAAGAAAATCACCAAAACACAGATTCCCTTCTTATGTGGAAGAGAGCTTGAGGCCTGCAGTTTTTTGATACTTCAGAACCCTGGTAAACTAAATCTCTTCCTTGGCTGATGCCAGTGCCCAAAGAGTAAGAACAATTTAGAGCTATTCTCGATTTAGTGTTTCATTTCTTTTTTGAAGTGACACACAGGGTCTCAGCACAAAAGGTCTTAGTTATTCATGTTCTTCTTTTGGGCTTCTATCAAGGGCAGAAAAGGGAAAAGAAAAATTCTGCTAAGGAAAAATATTACTATATACACTAAAATTACAATACTTTTTTTTCTGCTGCTGTATTATGTTCTTTTAGGAAAAATAACTGGGTAGAGTGAAGTTCCCAGGGTGGAAAAATTATTCCTTCCTTGAAAATTACTTAGTTCATTTAGGAAAACAAGCTTTCAGAGAGAAAGTTGGTTGGCAGAGTAAAAAATCACAGCAAAGTCATGCACTACCGAGTATGATCACTGGCTGAGAGGAGCAGAAGGCAAAGGCAACCAGATATCAAAAAAGACGAAGGACATTTCCTCAGGGCCACAAAGATCTATGCCAAAATTGTTGCAACTCAAAGCTACGGAGTTGGCTAGAAGCTAAGAGCTTCTCCCTGCAGAGGGAGAGTAGAGTTGTGTTATCCCCACCCACCTTTTTATTTTGTATTTTTTATTATTTTTATTTTTTTTTTTCCCCATTCTTTTTGATCAAGTTAGGGTGAGCTGTATTTATGGAGTTGTCCTAATGTGTATCCTAATTAAATCTGTCTTTCTTCAGGTTAAAAGTCTTTCAGTCTCTGTTGAGTTCACTGCAAATGAATGGTCTCTGCAGATCTATCTCAAAGCACTAGCCAACTCTGAGTACTTTCAAAATGTTAGAGTCTCATTGTCAGAGCTCTGAGTTGGCTTTTCTGCAAGAATAACTGTAGGTTGTATAGACATGTGTATATATTTTTACATTATTTATATTTATATCTACAATATCTGTAGATATAAAAATGTGCAAATTAACACATAAGCCTTACGTAAAATCCCTTGGTTAAAGATAACTTGACTGTAAAAGCAGAAAATTCAGTGCAGACCAATTTACTCTTTTATATGTTAGATCTGGCTTACCTATCTAGCTATGACATGAAAACAACCTTAAAGCTTATGTTTTTTATTTTTTATTAAAAAAAAATAAAAATAAAAAAATGCTATGCTTTTATTGGAAACATTGTTTTTCTCTATGCGATTTTCACCCTGAAGCAATATACAGTGGATATACACAATTATTTTTTTTTTTTTTTTTTTTTTGTATGGCTATGCAAGATTGTACCCTGTGGACCTCTACTCATATTCAGTAACTCTGTGTAGCTGTGCACAGAATTTGGAATACAGTTAAGCTCCATGATCCTAGTTCCATAATGATGCTCTGTATTCACAATGTTATAGCAGCATGGGGTAGTAGTAGTGGGTGACTGTTACATGAATGATCTATTTATCTGGTTTGATTTTTTTTTTAACTATTTGTTCACAGTAAATCAAGCATTCTTAACCAACCTCATTCAACATGCTTGGGCAGAAGGCCAGATTCCACCATGCTTGTGAATTGCAGATTCATGCAGATTCCACCAGTACCACCTGACAGATCGCTTAACCCTTGGCAAATGGTAGTGCTAGTTGCCTAGAAAGAGACTGCTCAGAGAGGTTTGTAGAATTTAATCCTCTAACAATAATAAGCAGAAACTAAGAATAAGTTTCTAAGCATCTAAAATAATGTGATTTCTCATCTAATTACCTAATTTCCACTTATACCAACAAAAGAAAGTTGGCATATCCAAACACCGATGCAACAGGTGTCTGAAAGAGCTTTCTTTGTCATTGAAGAAAATAGCTGAGACTTAAATATCAAACTTCAAATAGCTAAAATGTGAAGAGGTAAATCCAAGATACATGTTCATGGGACTGATGCATTCACTAAAGAGCTGCAAGTTGGTGGCATGGAGAGGGGAATAACAGCTATAAAAGGACTCCATGTATGTTGCATGTGTAAGGTCAATATACCTTCCCTGTTCAGTACTGTTGCTTTTGGTCCATGAGTGCATGTAACATATCAAAATGCTGTATGGATAAAATGATTAAAACTTTCTGAGGGTATATGACTGTGATCACTTCTGTGCCCCATTCTTTAAATTAGCATCTGTGACCCAGTTGCATAAGCAGATTTCTGGCCAGGATTGAAGACTCCTTCCTACTAACCCCATTGTAGTTTTTTTATGGAGCAGAGCCATTTAAGATGTGCTGTGTTTCTTTTTTCAAGTGTTGGGCCCAAAGCCTTTGACAAGTTTTGCATTTGCAATTGATTTGCTCCCTCCTGGGCTTGAGAATAAAAAGCAATGGATAATATCGCAGGATCAGACATTTCATGATGAAATAATAAGGGTTGGATGAACTGACAGCTTTTCTCAATGTTCTAAAACGCTCATTAAGTTAGACATTGTTTTGATTTCTGAGTGAAAAACTCATTTGCAAGCACTATAGTCAGAAGAAAAAAGAATTGTGTGAGATAGATATTGTGTGAGATGGATAAGTGTAGTCAGACTGTAAAATTATTAATTTTTTATTTTTTTTTTTAATGGTAAAAGAAGCTCTTTTCATGTAGACTCCAGCTGTTTTGTTGGACTCATGCTCTAGCAAATATCAGTTAAACTTTGTTCTCTCTTTCTGAAACAAAACTAAAGTTATTTTCAGTCTCAGTATTTCGTAGTCTTTTGCAATGAAACAAACAAAAAACTGTAATGTCCCATGCATCAGCTGTGAAATGAAGACCCCATGGCACTTTTAGGAAGAATAGGTGAGTTAGTTCCAGTGCAGTTTTTAACAATTATGTACTTTCTGGTTTGAACTCTCTTAACATTCAGCTATAAAAATACTTTTCTTCACTGTCTGTTCTACGCTTCTGCTTGCTATTGAATTATTGCTGCCAATTCCAGAAAAGCAGGAAATAAGATGAACAAAACTTTCTGAACAGAGCAGGCTGATCAAAAATAAATAAATAAAATAAAATAAAATAAAATAAAATAAAATAAAATAAAATAAAATAAAATAAAATAAAATAAAATAAAATAAAATAAAATAAAATAAAATAAAATTAGAGGCAGGAGACCTTTTCTCCATTAACACCAGCGACAGGACCCGCGGGAACGGAGTTAAGCTGAGGCAGGGGAAGTTTAGGCTGGACATCAGGAAGGGGTTCTTCACAGAGAGAGTGGTTGCACACTGGAACAGGCTCCCCAGGGAAGTGGTCACTGCACCGAGCCTTACTGAATTTAAGAAGAGGTTGGACTGTGCACTTAGTCACATGGTCTGAACTTGGGTAGACCTGTGCGGTGTCAAGAGTTGGACTTGATGATCCTTAAGGGTCCCTTCCAACTCAGGATATTCTATGATTCTATGATTCTATGATTCTATGAAAATAAAATAAAATAAAATAAAATAAAATAAAATAAAATAAAATAAAATAAAATAAAATAAAATAAAATAAAATAAAATAAAATAAATCAGAACTTTTCAATTCTTTTTAGTTCATTCCCAAATTGCTTGTATAATATGTTTATAATGAAAGTAGAAGGGCCATAGTATGAGGATCATCTGCTAGTTATGCATTAGAACTATTAACTAACTATGGTTATGCATTAAAACTTTTTTTTTTTTTTAGCATTTTTTTTAGCATTTTACTTCATTACCTACATTAGTTCTTTACAAACATAGGGTTTTTAAGAACTGATGGATCAGAACTGTTTCTGCAGTTCAGAAGTCTGTTCTCTCTTTTGGAGGGAAAAAATCAGTCCATTTCTAACAAAAGCCAAATTGAATATCTCATATGTTAATCTAAATTAATTAGGTATCAGATACAAGTCAAAGTTCACTCCAGCCTTCTGGCAGTGCCATTCTAATAGATCTATGGATCAGAACTATGAATAGGAATGGAGTCATTTTGAAATTATAATTAATAATAATAATAATAATAATAATAACAACAACAACAACAACAGTAAAGTTATTCCTTGCCAAAAGAGAAATGCAAGCAGAAATTAGACTGTTGTTTAACTGAAAGTACAGAGATATAACTCAAGGTAAACCCAGGATATTTCATTCATTACTATATAGAATGCTTAAATTTCCTCTCTGTTAAATTGGTTTTAAAACATAATGAAATTAAGTTTATTTTTCATTGTGTATCTCTCAGTTTGCTTGGATCAATAGCAAATATGTATTATATAAATAATAAATGCACAATAGGTTAATCCGGTTACAAAATAAACTTAGTGAAAGGAGTAGCTGGGTTAAACCCTTTCAGGAAATAATGTGGCCTGCATCATATATGAAGTGGTAAAGTCTACTGGAAGACAAACACTGCAGATGTCCTTCTGCATTCCTTTTAAGGACACAGACTCCAGAGAATTTGTTATTACACCATTACAAGTCATATTTTATGTTTTAAATATTTATAATATTATTTTATTGAAGCTTAATCTTCAGTTAGGACACAAGGACTTTTTTATAGGCATCCATTTTCACAGCATTGTGTACACAGACTAGGCCTTCAGGGCAAGTTTTACTGTGCCAATGTAACATATGTTCCCAATAGGTAAGTGACACATGAAAGAAAAGAATGTGATTTAATGTTTCAATTTTATTACTAGTAATTTAACATATGGCAGTGAAGAAGATACAATCAATAAAGCTACATGAATGTGAAAGCACACAATAAAAGATACCTCAGAAGGAAGGACTGATTTAAAGATTTATTGAATTTAACTAGTCAAATAATTCAACATAAAAATTGTATTTATGGTCTTGGTCTCATTCTTTATTGGCAAGTTCCTAGTGAATAGTTAAAAGTTTACAAAATGATTATTTTGTAAACTTCTTCCAAAAATCTTGTGCAAATTTTGCTCTTCACCCATTTCTTCACCTATTTCCGTTACACTTCTATAAGAAAAACATAACCAAAACAACACATTCCTTCTATACAATCTTCTGTATTTCACACACAGTATCGAGTAATATATCTTAAAACTTGTATCAGTTTGGTCAAATACAGCCCAAAAAGTTGCAAACCATGAAAAAATAAAAATAATAAAATAAAATAAAATAAAATAAAATAAAATAAAATAAAATAAAATAAAATAAAATAAAATAAAAATAAAGAGAGAGAGAGATCCAGAAACAGAACCTTATCATTTTTATTATTATTATTATTATTTTTATCAAACTAAGAATGAACATTTTCTGAAAGTACTTAATACTTTGTGGAAAGCAAACTTTCATTTGATTTGGCAAAAATGTCCCAATTTACTGAAATACCATGAAAATCTGGAATTTTCCATTTTATTTGCTAAAAAATAATAATAATAAAAATCCTATTATTTTCCAAAATTAATGCTGTGGAGAGGTATTGCCATTTTAATGAAAAATACATATTTTCTATGAAATGACAGCTGTAAAAGAATTATGATGTCTTTAGTGCAAGGTCCCTAACAATTTATTACGTAGTTCTGGAGTCAAAAACTGTTTGGGATTTGATATATAATATTCTGAAAAAAAAATAAATAAATAAATTCCAAGCAGATGAATGTACTATTTTGTAACTACTTACATGCAGTCAGCGTAATGAAGAACTAAAACTGGTGATCCATAGGATAAAAAATAAATAAAATTTAATTCTCAATAAATTATTCAATCTCTGAAGTTCATGAAGATTTATTCATTAGGAAAAAAAGAAAGAGAAATCTTGAATTGGTCTTCTTTAACTTACAGAGAGCTTAGATGTTGATTCTGAAAGGAGTAAGCAGCTTACCATGGCCAGCATTTACTGTATATTGAAAAACAAGCAAACAAACAAAAAAACACTATTACAGGAGTTGCATCTTTAATATTCCATGTGACTAATTTGTTTACAGTGTTTGCTTTTACTGAATATATCCTAGTTGTCACAAGGAATTGTTAGGATAGGATAATTTGTAAGACAACCTAAAAGTTCACTGGAATTTGTTTTCGCTTTTGTAATCAGCTTTTACGTCATGGAAGGAGACAGATTTTCAGATCCGTTTTCTCTTTTATTTGTGTTATTAATTTTATTTTAAAATGTTTATATGAATGTTTGGTACCTACAGTGACCTTCATAGTCTTGGAGGACACGCCCATGTAGTTCAAAAAGCATAAGGTCAATAGAGATCCCTGAAGAAGCAGTGTTATACAAGAGAGTAGCATCATGCCTGTCACATTTACCAGGTTGAATACAACCTCAGAAATTGCCTCTCGGTCTAATATTGGGTTTTCCTCCATGAATCTTCCTCATTAGCATGTTCCTATCAGCTAGAAACTTCCAAATTTCAACCTCACAGTAATATAGATATTAGGCAAAAGAATACTTAAATCACTGCAGGGTCTTGACATATGTGGAACTTATATATGAAATAAGGGTTGAACATGCATATATTATTTCAGTTTCTTCATGCATTGTGGAACCTGATTCTCATGAATATACTATTCCAGTTTCCTCATGCACTGTAGAATCTGAATCCATGAACGTATTCCATTATGATCCCTGATTGCCTGTAAATGCCTCTTCAGTGATTGTGTTGAACACATGGAACCTATTTCCTTTGTTGTCACATTTTATGGATTGTGAAGCTCCTTAGGATATGGCTTGTAATAAAATTTCTATTTAAGAGACGATAGTAATTTTATATGCATATATATATAGGAAGAGAGAAAAGACACTTGTTAGATGTCATCTACATTCTTGTGTGTATTCCCTGTCATTATGACATGAAGGATTATCCAAAATGTTTGTAAAACCTGTGGGAGAATGGTAAAACTGTCATGAATTTCCATGAGGTTCCTGTTGCAACACAGCACTTTCTGTCTTCTGGGTTGAGGTGACACAAAGACTGTCAGGTTCATTCATCTTCTTCTGTCTTCTATCCTGTTTCGTTTACCTTTGCCTCGGTGGTGGGATACACAATATGAAATAAGTTTGGCACCAAGAAAGAGGTGTCATATACACCTCCTATGAACTGATGCAGCTGGAGTACTAGACCCATAAAACTGTAGTGCAGGGGTGCCATATGGAAAAAAGATTCCATAATCTGTGAAGCATTTGATCTCCATCTAACTTGTCAATATATATCTTCTAATCTTACCACTGATGATGGAAATCCTTTGTAACATAGTACTCATACACTTCAGGTGACCACAGAAGACTAGAGCAAAACCAATCAGATAAAAATAATTTATATTTCCCCAAGCAAGTGTCCAGTAGGTTTCTGTATAAATCCTATGTGACTTGTTTTCCATTATGACATACCTACATACGTTCTCTAGATACTAAAATTCTCCAGCTATTGGCTAAAAATAACTCCACGGTACCATGGTAACTGCCTAACATTGCAAAGAATGTTGCCTTTCGGAACTTAAAAAGACACCAGCAAAAACTTCCTTACAGTGGTTCAGCCTTCCTTACAGCCTTCTTTAAAGTCATATAATTAAAGCAAAGACATCTGCTTATTTGTGATCAGAAAAGAGCCTTCTCTGTCTCTCTTAGCATAAATAAATCGGAAGTCTTTTAGTATGTTATGATGCTTACCCCTATGTGTCTTCAAACACATAGTGCTTCCCAAAAACTTATGAGTTTGACTAAAAAACTGACCTCCCTTCATGTGCTAGCAACCTGAAAGACCAAATTTAAAGAATGAGTTATTTCATTACAAACATCTGTACATGGCGGGCCTTATATGATATATGAAGGAAATGGCTGAAAACTGAAGTCCTCAACAATTAAGTCACCAGCCCCAAAATGCTGACTGCCTGATAGCTGCTGTGAGAGTGCCCAGGCTGTACAACCAGAAACCACCTCAGCTATTTACCCCATGTGACCAAAGCCACAACTATGGAAAACAGCTTTACAGAAATTCTTTTCAATACCCTCCCTTTTCCACAGCCCTTGCCAGCCTTCTACACAGTAGGATCCCTGGAAACGAGCTCCAAACCCTCTCCTTCCTGACACATCCATGATGAACAGCTGCAACTCCTTAGGCACTGAATGCAGCTGCCTTGAGCTGTGCCATTGAAATAATCTAAAAAGACAGCAAAAATGGAAATACATTATTGAGTGTATGGTTAGTGGTCTTCATGCATCAGCTAGATGGGTGGCTTCCAATTCATGTTGCTGAGACTGCTGGAAATCATGCAAGAAACACAAGTCTGGTTCTTTTTTACAGTGTTTTAGTTCTGGAGTTATTTCTGGGTAAGGAGAAAGTGAAGAAGACCAAACACAATTCTAATGTTCCCTTCTCTTCCTTCTTGGCTAAATTCTTAATTTATAGTATTACTAAGCTTTTACTGCCTTCAGGAGCATTCAGTCCATGCCCAAGAGACCAGTTTTGTGGTCATGAATATAATGCTTCACTGCTGTTTGACAATATCTGAAGAAGTACAGATACAGAGAGTAGAAAAAGCTCATTAGCATGGATTTCTGTTCAGGCTAATTAGTAGGCAGCTGAGAAGCAGGTTGTATTTAGCTGAGAAGACCACTTTATCAGTATGATCCAGCACCCGAGATAGCTCAAGGAGGACACTGTATCATGTTGTTGTTATATCCTAAATCAGATTATGATTTGATTTGTTGGTTAAGAAATACCTGAATTTAGGTATCATAACTTCCCTGCACTTAGCTAAGTGCTTAACAGCATATCTGGATATCTGGGCAGGCTTAAGCCTGTATGCTGTTTTATGAAACTCCAAGTTGGCTGGGTGCTTCCTGTGAGGCCTACAGCAATTCCTACCACCAACATTGCAAGGAAATAAAAGACAACTGTGTGAAAAAAAAAAAAAAAAAAAAAAGTATAAAAGTTACTTGTAAAAAACAGTGCCCCACAGTGTTCTATTCATGGCACAAAATGATCCATCTGGGAAACCTTTGCATAATTATTTCTTGAAAACATTCTTCTTATCTGATCAAGTGTTTCTTAGGAATTTCTTCATAGACTGGGGTCATAAGACTGTTTCAGAAAGACATGATGCTGCCTGGTGCTGAGAACTGCAGTCCCAGTCCAGAAAAATGTTTGATTCTAAGCAAGTTGGCAGCTTGTTTATTAACATATGTGAATGGTATCATGATTTCAGAAGTTAAGCAAGGGCTTAAACAATTTTGTTTGTGTTGCTTTCCTATTTCTATGAAGCAGGCAGAAGTTTTCAGTGTATTTTCTACAGCTTATTTTACACTTTCCTCTGTTCCTGGCAAGAGCTTGTGACTCTTGTAGTTCTAATTTCCTTTTGAAATTCATGAAGTATAAAATATCACACTGTATATAGTTAATTTGCTCTTCACTTGCTAAAATGCCTAGTCCTAAGAAAACCTTAGAAGTTGTTCTTTAGCAGGCTTAAGTGGGAATAGGCCAGCAGTCTCTCAGCTTAAAACTGGTAGTGAAAAGAAACAAAAAAAAATCTAGTGTCATTTTTTTTGAGAATGTGGGTATGTCCACACTTTACCTACACCTTTCTTCCTAAGAAATTGGCACTGGGAAATAAGAAGGCAACAGATATATGTATATATATATTTATATGTATAAGCATATAATATATATATTTTTTTCATTTAGAAAGTTTTCATGAGGGAAATAGAAGGAGACTATATGTGACTTATTGGTATATACTGCAATTTTTTGTTAAATCTGGGCAAATATAGAGTTCACAATGGAAAATTAATAATTTTTAATTTCAGTTATCTAGGGAAAGTACTCTTTTTTTGTTTTGTCTCCACTATGCTATTATCTTTTCATCTACACCAAATGATAGTAGTTACCAAACAATGCAATAAATTAAAATAGACTCTTCATCTTCCCTCATCTCTAGAACAAATTATTGCAGGACTAAGTTTGAGCACCAGGCTTTCTTCAGGATCAGTATGGCAGAATCAAAAACCTATGAAGTTCGTTGATGTGTAAATGCACAGTGACATTTTTAAAATGTGCACTGACTTTTTATGAATAGACATGCACTGTGAATATGACTTTTTACGAATAGACATGCACAGTGAATATGAAAACTGCATTTAAATTTATTAGGGTGCTGTGAACCTGTGTTTCAGCCTGGTAGTGAAGACTGGATTCAGGCACAGGCTCATATACTTCATTAAGAAACCTGTAATTCTGCTTTGAAGGCAAGTAAAAAATGTATTTGCTACATCTGGGTTGCAAGATGAAAGCATGGGATTCATGATTAACTATGCATCTGTCTTCGATAGGAGACAACAAGCAATAACTTGTTCTCACCGTATATAGCACCTTCCAGATGAGAAATGCACAGTGGTCTGCACATTCAGGGCATCTTCATAACACTTCAAAGAGTTATTTCTTTCTTGAGAGATATTATTATCTCTATTTTACAGACAAAAAAATGGAGGAATGACTAGCTACAGTCAATCTTTTCAGCAATTAGTTCCATAAATAATTCCTGCTTAAAGTCTTAAAGTTTTATTCTGGCACCTGTCAGAGTAATATCCAAGCTCCTCCTATATTAACTCAAGATGTTGGATGTATTTCAGCTTGACATCTATAATTAGTGCCTAAATAAGTAGAATTCAAGTCATCTGCAGTTGTTCATCATTAAGCAATCAGGACACAGTTTAAAGCACTTACATTTACATTTAGAAATCTTCTGATAGAAATGTAAGTGAAAGAGGGAAGTTCTAGGAGTGGCTCAGAATGTCTTAGCCTGCAACCATCAGGTACAAGGTCGTTCTTTCTTTTGAAAGAAAGGATGCAACAGTATGTAGAATTATACAGGAAAATGAATGAAATATTAGGAATGTTTGCAAGTGATTTAAAAAAAAAAAAAATGTTATTAAGTATCTATTTTGTTCTCCATTTTGCTAGGGAACATAGTGATTGAAAAAGCAAAATCAATTTTGACATTACACTGAACTCTAGAACAAATTCTATTTATCAATTCTTCTTGCAATGATACTTCCAGGGTAACTTGCAGTGTCAAATGAACATTGCACACAAAAACAATATTAACATACTTACAATTAAAGATATTTAATGATAAAAGAAACTAACAACATATTGCACTTTGAAATGGAACACTTGACTACTGGAACCATACAGTGGAATCCAAGGTGCTCATACAGATAGTAATCCCTAACAGCTACCTACCACTTTTTTATCTTGCAATCGTTATCAAAGAAAAAGTAAATTTTTGAGGTTCCAGGGGGTAGTTTGGTAACATAAATTGCTCTAAGCCAATTCTGTAAATATATTATTAGTAAAATCCCATGAATACTTTCACAAAGACGTGTGTGTTGGTGATGTAGATAAAAGTACCTCTTGTTCTACTAATTAAAATCAGTAGCTAAACTTTGCTAATCCACTGATATTATCATATCAGTGTGTTGCTACTAGTTTCCTGTTTTGTTTGTTTGCTTTGCTTTGTTGTTTTTGTTTGGTGGTGTGTTTTGTTTGTTTGTTTTGGAAGATGTGATACATGGCAAACACTTTTTAATACATTTCACGGAACCATAGAAATGCTAATTAGAAGGAAATTCTGGATGTGTCTAGACCAGCTTCCTGCTCAAAGTGGGACTTTTGCCAACACTAACCTTATGGTGAGGGTTTTGTTTTTGTTTTTGTTTTTTTGCCCCTGAAAGTTTAATCTGAGACTCTTAAACTACAATTTCTGTTGCTTGTCCCTTGCTTTGCTGTCTACTACTACCAAGAAATGTCTGGCTCTTCCATCATTGTAACTTCCATTCATCTCCTGTTGTTTCTGTTGTTGATCCTATTGCTGTGGCTGTAAAACTGTTGAGTCTTTCTGTTACTGAATGTTGAACTATCACCGCATTTAAAAGAAAATATCTCTTTCCCATCAATTAAGTTATAAACATGATTTAATATACATGTACTTCTATATGAACATGCAAGTACATACACATAAAATTATTGGATTTTTATAATATATATCTTTCTGATAATATTGAAAGTATATTTAATTTTAACCTGAAGTAGTCATTTATTCTTGCTTATGGTGATGTCAGAATTGTAAGTTTTCATTCATATCCTTCTTTCATATGTATATTAGAATTGAAAACTACATACACATGCAAACATGCACACATAAACATCCATATGCTCATTCCACATGCAGTACAGACGTACCACAGTTTGAAATATTTTATTCAGGAAACAACTGAAGAATGAATGAAGAATTCCTGACTGAATTTAAGAAGAGATTGGACTGTGCGCTTAGTCACATGGTCTGAACTTTTGGGTAGACCTGTGCGGTGTCAAGAGTTGGACTTGATGATCCTTAAGGGTCCCTTCCAACTCAGGATATTCTATGATTCTATAATGGGAACTGTATTTTTTTTCCTCTGACAAGGTTGCTTCTCTGGCCTGTGCAAACTTTTGGATTCAAAGTCACTCATGGAAACATTTAAGTATTTGTGACTACAGTGGGAATCATTTTCCTCTGGGCAAACAGATTTTTTGACTAGAGATGGACATCAGCCATACAGATCAGATCCAAACAAGGATTTGAGGAGATTGAAACTTCCACTTACTGCACGTTGGATCCAGAATTTTAATTTAACCCATTACAAAGGCTGTATATGAAATACATGTACTGATCCATCTGGATGTTATTTGCATCTGTGATTTAGTTAAGGGTCTCATTTACATTTTATATTTGAATTCAAGAAACTCTTTAAAACACTGAGCTAAGTACCATTGGGATGGAGAAATCATTCCACCAGAATAGTCTAAGAAGTCACTGCAGCAAAATTGCAAAATTAAGATTGTTCATGGCATTACAGAGAAAAAGTTTTTTGAAAATGAGAAAAAAAAATCAGAACAAAAGCTAGATACGAATACGATGCAGAGCATACTTTCTAGGTATGGCAATAAATAAATAAATAAATAAAATCTTTATGCACTAAAACACATATTTATTTCTTGAAATAAGACTATGCTTTTATTACAAGTTCCTCCCGTTTTTCCCCCAGCTTTTATTTTTGTTTGTTGGTTTGTTTTTTTTTTGCAAATGAATGCAAAACATAATCTAATTTTTTGTTTATTCATGGGGACAGTAAAGATATTTGTTATTGTTGCACAAAACCAGATATCATTGTAAAAATATTCTTTTCTGGAGTCCAGAGGCTATTTTATTAAATGCTAATGCAGGGAAAAATATATAAAGAGAATCATTTTAACATATATAAGAATTTATTCCACCATAGAGGAGGATGACGATAATATACCTAGCTTTTCAACAGCAGAGTTTACTTTTCTTCAGCATCATAAAGAAGATTAATAATTTTATTCCCATTTTACAGAGGGAATATTTAACTCCAAGAAAAACAAGTCCTAATTACATTACAGAAATTGTCTCTAGTCTTGAGACAATTTAACCATATCATATATGCCATGAGATAAAATATATTGTTAACATTGTTCTTTAACCTTGCTTGCTCTTAGACACTGTCAGTAAAAAGACAGTAAAAGCCACATTTGCTATATTATTTACTGCTGCAATAAAAGGTAGTAGTTAATTCCTGGGGGGGGGAGGCTGAAAAAAAAAAAAAAAAGTTTTAAAGGA
Source organism: Anas platyrhynchos (assembly GCF_047663525.1). Lineage (NCBI taxonomy): Eukaryota > Metazoa > Chordata > Aves > Anseriformes > Anatidae > Anas > Anas platyrhynchos. The sequence continues at coordinate 9,112,129 of NC_092587.1, forward strand.
TAATACAATAAATCTAGGAATGGCCTCAAATATATGACAATCATGCGACATAACATGGCAGCATGGCAGTACATAATAATACTATAATTGCTCTAAGACAGGACAGTTGTCTAAAAGGACAACTTGTGGTTTGCAGTGGCAGGCTTATGTCTTGCAAAGGTCCTTGGAGTGACTCATGAAATCCTATAGAAAACCTAGGCTAAATGTTTAATTTAAAACACAGACTTTTTATTTTTTTTTAATAAATATAATTTTGTTAAGTATAAAATGTCTGTATATATCTACTATGCACATGCTCCTTCAGTCCAGTGGATGCTACTCATGCCAACAGCAGCACATTTTAGCATGTAGTGTGAGTTGTCCATTGGTCTTCAGATTCCGAGATTAAAGATGTTGCCTACATAGATGGATATCCTTACTTACAGCTATTATATTAGATTTACACTATAAATTGTTGAGTATAATATGATAGCAAAAGTTTTTATAATCTCAACATTAACATTGGAAGTGTTCCATATGGTTATTTTTTGTGGGGACAGACAACTATTTAAAAGGAACTAAGATTATAATTTCAGAAGGATCATTCATAAATTATGACCATTACATGGTAGATACTGCACCAACTCAGAGCAAAATGAACAGGGTACACTAGGAGTCAGTATCAGGTCCAGTCCTGTTTGACATCTTCATTAATGATCTGGATGGTGGGGTAGAGTGCACCATCAGTAAATTCACAGATTACATAAACTGGGGGGTGTGACTCACCAAAGGCGCTGTGCTGCCATCCAGACCTCAACAGGCTGGAGAGAGGGGCTGACAAAAATCTCATGAAGTTTAGTAAGAAGTGCAGAGTCCTGTACCTGTGATGGAACAACCCCAGGCACCAGTACATGCTGGGGTCACAAGCTCTTCACAAAAGGGCTTAGGAGTACTGGTGGGCACCAAGCTGAACATGAGTCAGCAATGTGCATTTGCTGCTAAGAAGGTTAACAGCATTCTTGATTGAATTAGGCAGAGTATCGTCAGCAAGTCAGGGGAGGTGATCTTTCACCTCTTCTCAGTGCTGATAAGGCCTGGGTCCTCCAGTACAGGAGACATGAACATATTGGAAATAGTCCAACATAAAGCCGTTAAGATGATCAGGGGACTGGAGCACCTCTCCTATGAAGACATGCTGAAAGAATTGGGACCATTCAGCCTGAAGAACAGGAGGCTTAGGGGGATCTTACCAATGTCTATAAATGCCTGAAGGGAAGGTGCCAAGAAGATGTGACCAGGCTCTTTTCAGTGTTGTACAGTCACAGGACAAGAGGCTATGGGCTCAAAGTGGTACACAGGAGGTTCAATCTAAACATCAGTAAGCCCTTCTTTACTGTGGGGCTGACTAAGCACTTCAACAGTTTGACCAGAGATGTTGCGGATGCTCCCTCACTGTAGATCTTCAGAAGCCATCTGGACCTGTGTGGTGGTTTTACCGAGCTGGACAGCTGAACTCTACCACAACCACTCTGTAATTCCCCCTCCTAAAAGGGAAAGGGGGATAAAATATCATAAAAGGGGCTCAAGGGTTGAGATATGGACAGGGAGATCACTCAACTATTATCATGATGGGCAAAACAGACTCGGTGTAGGGAAATTAGAGAAATTCATTGCCTATTACTAACAAGCTAGAGAAATGAGAAACAATAAAAACAAACTGAAACTCCTTCGTCCCATCCACCCTCTTTCACCTTCTCCCCCTGAGTGGCACAGGGGAATAGGGGAATGGGGGCTGTGGTCTGTTTATAGCACTTTGCAGCTCCTTCTCGGTCACTCCCTGCCCCTGCTCCACATGGGGTCCCTCCCACAGGATGCCATCCTTCCCAAAGTGAGCCTGCAGGGGCTGCCCACAGGCAGCAGCTCTTCAAGAACTGCTCCAATATGGCTCCGTACCATGGGAGCAAACTGCTCCAGCACAGGTCCCCCACGGGTGGCAGCTCCTCCCAGCCCCCCTGCTCCTGCATGGGCTCCTCTCCATGGGCTGCAGCTCCAGCCAAGGGCCTGCTCCTGTGGGGGCTCTCCATGGCCCGCAGCCTCCTCCAGGCCACATCCACCTGCTCTACCGGGGGCTCCTCCACCCATGGGGGGGCTGCAGCGTGGAGATCTGCTCCACAGGGGACCCATGGGCTGCAGGGGGACAGCCTGCTCCACCAGGGGCCTCTCCACAGGCCGTAGGTGGACTGCTGCTCCGTGCCTTGTGTACCTCCTGCTCTCCTGCACTCATCTTGGTGTCTGCGGGGCTGGTTCTCACTCCTCACTCTCCCAGCTGATGTTGTGCAGCAGTGTTTTTTCCCTTTCTTAAACATGCTGTCACAGAGGTGTAAACAATGTCATTCACTGGCTTTGCTCTGGACAGTGGCAGGTCCCTTTGGAGCTGGCTGAAACTGGCCCTTAATCTAGCATGGGACAGCTTCTAGATTCTTCTAAAAGAAGCTATCCCTGCAACCCCCAAAACCTTGCCACATAAACCCACTGCAACGTGGCACTGGGCCATCTGCTCTGGATGTCCCTGCAGGGCAGGGGGGTTAGACCAGATGACCTCCAGAGGTCCCTTCCAACCTCAACCAGGTTATGATTCTGTGGTTTTTTGAAAAGGACAGTTTCTTCTCCAAAGATACAGAAATCTAAATAAAAAAATAACATAGAGATGGGAGGTTTCAAGGGAACAATTAAGAAATACTAATTAGCACTATGACCAGTAGTTCAGAAAATACTGTTTGCATACATAACAGCTTTTTTTTTTTTTTTTTTTTTTTTTTTTTTTTTTTTTTTTATGAGTTTTGGGCTATGAAGTTACTTGGTGTCTGAAAACATCAGCAAATAATATTTATTGCCAGGAGACATGCCTGCTAATTACCACACTTTATCTTATCTGTGATATATCTGAGATAAATATATAGAGATATAATATTTAATCAATACATACCTCAGCATAAATTTAGAGAAACTAATTTATCAAATTTTTATATTTTGTGTCTTCTATACCAGCTTTAGAAGCTAGCTTTAGTGTTCACTTAAAATAAAACTTCAAATACTGGCAAAGGTATTTTCAAGAGAGGGCAATGACATTTATAAATTTTGGAAAAACAAAAACAAACAAACAAACAAAAAACTTCAAAATCCTTGAAATAGATAGAGGGAGCACCTATAAATTCAAAATATATATATATATTTAATCTGGGTGTCTATAAGAGTAAGATCATGCCATGAAAACAAATTAAATGGAACATGGAAAAATAGATATTGATTTAAATATTGATAAAAATACAGATAGGCATATATCGTTACAAAGTCTAGTCAGGGATAATTTCAAGAATGGCTTGACTTTTTAAAATTAATTTTGTTGTTTTTCCAAGATCAATAAGTCCTTGAGCATGTATGACTCTTATTTAATAAAGAAAAAATTAACTACAGCATCTAACTTTTATAAGTACTTATAGTCCAACTTTGTGACCTTTCCTTCACTTCCAATGCATGTAACTTCTAAGGTGATTCTGGCTTTTGTCTCGTAACTCATTTTATACCGATTTTAATTTTTGTCATGCCTAAATGTACTGGTGCATAATAGATGGATTTCCTCTTGCATAACTCAGAAGTGATTCAGTTCTACAGGTTTGTCTTTGCATACTAGCTGTATAGCAGAGCAAGGAGATTGTCTAACTTTTCATGACATTCACTCCAGCTTTTATGTAGTGAACAGAGTTAGGAAATACAGGGGAAAACTGCAGACCAAAGCAATGGCCAAACACCTTACTTCCCTGTTACATACTACATCCAACGGGTTAAATTCATGAGAGATCACTGTGTGCAGAAAGGATGTTGCATCATTACCTGATTGAATTCCCACCAGAAATAACATTATTATGAAGAGGAATGTGGGGAAGAATAAGTTAGAAAAGCCAGAGATGAAGTCATCCCCTACTTCAGGCATTTCATGGAGACAGTGAAAAAAGAAGAGCAGTTGTTGCAGGAGCCTTCTGATAATAATAATAAGAGACAGTTACCTCTAGAAGGGGTTGAGGTGGCCTGAGTAATTGTCTCTGTCTGTTCACTGGATACAGAAATTTCTTTGGAAGACAAGGACATCTATATTAGGCTAAGTTGAAGGTTCAATGCTTTGTGACCTGCATCACAAAGCATGTTTCATATGGGTCTGTTGCACGAAGAATAGGAAATACTGGTCTGGCCTGGGAATAGAAGTAATTCTTTCATATAGTATCAGCACATTTTCAAGAAATAAATAAAAGTTGTTCATTACTGTATTGCAGGATACTTTTACAAATAAATTAAATTATTTTATATGACATGTTGCATTCTGCAAAATGTTCTTGCTTAGAACTGGTAGGATAGGGTCTCAGGGAAGATTTGTTTTAGTACGTCAGAAAGTCTGAGGGCTCAAAGGCTTGAAGTGAAGATCTGTAATATTTTTGAAGGAACTTCTGTGTTGGACGGTGTGTTCCTCTCCATTAAGTGGTTACTACATATTCTGAGGGATCTGCAGCTGAGTGAAGGACATGTTCTCAGCTTGTGTAGCTGGCACAGCTATGCTGCAGTGAGACAGATCCAGAGTGACCTTGGAGAAACTGAACACAAACATAAATTTTAGGAGTGTCTGAGTGGGAGTAGGGTGTTTCACTGCACTCACCCTCTATATTTTAAGTCATAGAGCTGAAAACACTCAACAAAAACAAGAACGAACCACAATATTCAAATACTTCAGTAAAGATTTAGATTTCCTGGGATTTATTTCCAGCTGTTAGACCAGCAAACTCCTGCTGGCCTGTGAGATAAAGCAATAAAAACAGCACTTGCACAACAGGCAGAGTAAGGTACCAATGCTTATTTCTTCCATTTTACTTAAAATTCAGTCATTCCAGGTGCAAACAAGCTACCTGAATTATAGTTGTCTGCATTTAGTAACAATAGTCCTATCTCAATATTTTACAGGTAGCTGTGCCCACATACAACTGCTGTTATGGCTCTTGACTGACAGCTTGCTTCAGAGTTTAATGTTCTTCTAAGGCCCCATGACTCAAAGGACCTCAAGTAAACTGAGATCTTTTTACGGGGCTCCTTGAAGTCTGAATATCTGACCTTAATTTCCAGGTTGTTGTTGAGGATTTCATCACCTCCGTGCATCCACTCTGTGACTATACTCACTTCCAGTCCACAGGTGGCTGTCAAGACTGAGCTGTGTATATTACAGGGTAAGGTGTATAGAGATTTTTTTATTATTTTTTTCCATGGGGGAGAGAAATAAATTACATAGGTGTGTAGTTCTCAGTCTGTGCAGAGACGGAAAGACAGCATGTAAGATTATCTAAAAACAGGGCTGCCATCAGATACGTGTCCATTGCCAGAGCATGTCAGTAAGGATTATTCAGTCTTAGTACAGCAGTTTGCACAGCTGCTTGGACAAACCATCTTCCTATCTATGGCTTTTGGGGAGTTGTGGAGAACTCCAGTAGGGAAAATAAACATCTGTGGCATTCAGTGAGGAAGTGTACCTCTTGGTTAAATTCTCCTGATCTGTGCTGAGCTTTGATTTCAGCCTTGATCAGTTGGCTCTGACAGTCTGTGTAGTAGACTGAGAAGCTGATTTTGTTAGGATTCTTCTTTTGGGCAACCTCAGCCCCAGCTGAGATGACATTAGCATCTGAAAGCTAATTTTAAAAATCCAAAGTAAAAGAGATTACTCAACACACTTGCAATAGGAAAGCTCACAATAAAAATGTTTCTTCATGCAGTGCTTGTATTGCCAGTGGCTTTTCAGCCCCAGAAGTCATTTATCTTTAAAAGTGTATTCATTGCATAAAAAAAGGTCAGAAAACAGTTATTTACTGTGTGTCAGCACACAGACCTACATTACACTCCATTTTAATATTCCATTTCTGGTGAATGAGGAAAGAAGTTTATTAAGCGTGCCAGGAAGATGCAGTAGAAATACCGGTTCTTCTTGTATTTCAACCAATAACAGGTTTCAGTAGGGAAAGGTGAATTAAGTCAATCAGCTGTTTACTTTCTGATTCCTTCAGGAGATAGTAAAATGCTACTGTGTGTTAGTGGTTAAGAAGCCAGAGAGTTTGGTATTCAAACAATATCAGCATAAAGAACAAGTGGGCCAAGAACCAGACATTGTAGTTTGTTTCCTTATTTTTATATTATCTCTTCTTCTTTGACAACAGCATAGCTACACCCAGAAAAGCAGTAATTATATCCAGAACCCATAGAGGTCCCTCATAACATGAAAATGTTGTGACATCATAGTCCTTGGTTAAGGAAATTATAATGATGGCAAAGATTAAAGCCACAGTGTAAGACAGGTAAGGAAAGAGAAGAGCCTCAGAGGAGAGTTTCTTGCTCAAAAAAGCACGACGCTATTCTGTTTTGAGAGAAAAAAATTCTTGAAAGGTAAGTCACCTTGATTTTACAATGCTTCTTTGCATGGGGGTGTTGTTGCAAATATTTTTCTGTTGGTGTAGGTTTAAAACCACTCATGGGTAAGGTAGAAGAGAAGAAATAATGAGAAACAAATTCAGTGGAAAAACAAGTGTTGATGGTGTGACTAGGCAATGAAGTAAATTTATGAACTGATTTGATCATAGATATTAGCACCTCTTTTCCTTCAAGTGTGAGTCAGGGTGAACATAAACATCACAGCTATGTGGAAAAACATACTACTGTGAAAAAAAAAAAAAATTTTTTTTTTTTTTGCAAGAGCTTTTATTTCATTTTTTTAAATTGTTTTGATATTTTCTAAGCAAAAAAGTGTTTGAAATAGTTGGGCCTTTACTATTCAGAATAGAAGAAATGTATGAGTGCTAAGAACACTCTGTGACACACAAATTTCTAACTGCAGTGCTGTTAAGGATATTAAAGGATCTTTATTATAAAGATCTATATAAAGGATCTTTATATTAAAGACATTATTTTTGTTAAGATACCAGTGAACCATGATCCACTGTTATGAACTCTATAGTGATAAGACAAAAGAAGTTTTTGACTCAAGTTTTACTATTTTTGTTAACATTCTTGGGTTGACCTTGGAAATACTGTTCTTTAGAAAACTTGAAGCAGTCTAATATTTTCACAGGCAAATACACATCTTTTTGGCCTTTCCAATCAAAAAGAAAGACAAATGAGGAAACACTAGATTGTCTAAGAGAAACATTTGTCAAACATTTCATATCTAGAAATGACATGATGTGACTGTTATTCTAATAGATTATACATAGATTATGTATTCACTTTGCCTTTCATTTTTAAATAAACTTAATTCAGTAAAATTCAAACAGTGGTGACCACTGATCATTATGTTATCAGTTCTTCTGTCAAATCTTAGCTTTTCTTTGTTGCAGCCATGTGTTCACTCCTTTGTGCAATATAACAATCTCATTTTTGTAAGTTTATTGAAGCCAGTAGATAACTAAGAGAGCTTGAATTCCAAGGCAGAGTCAAAATTTACTTTATACCCATGACTAATGTCAAACCTGAACTCTATCTAGTAGAAATATTGAGTAACCTCATGTTAATCTTTCTGATGTCAGCTATGGCTAGCTATAACAGCTGAGGTCAGATCACTATCCCTGATGTATATATCCTCCTCCTACAGAGTTTTCTTTGGTAAAGATCTATAGTGAGGAAGAACCCTCAACTCTAGTTCAGGCTGGCCTGGTACAATGAAGTTAAAAAACATTATACACACCCTGTCATTTAAAAGTCCTTGACTCATGTCTGCAGGAATTCAACAGAGCTTAATTATTAAATTGGTGGATTTTTTTTGTTTGTTTGTTTTTCAAGATGCTTTTAATCTATTTATATATTCTAAAGTTTTCTTAATCAACCAATTTTTAAAACATAAAAAGTAGATAGGCATGTGGGTAGCAGAACATGCAACCGAAAATTTTTAGACATTATCTTAAACTGTATAAGGACTTCCCCCAAACTGTTTTCTTAGAAAGAGAACAAGCAGACACAGCTATGACTAGATTTTTCGTCATGAGAGCAGAAAATTGCATGATGTAAATATTGCTTTTATTGTACAGATCTGCTGTAACGAAGAAAAATGCATGCAATATTACATTTTCTCTACTATAAAATGAAAAAAAAAAAAAGTTACTATAAAAAAGTCTAATCCCTAGCCTGTGTTGTATAAACCTAAAGCAATGGTAATCAACCTTGATGCGTGACTAAGGCACACATCTGTCTATATGATTTATGACAGAGCAGAATCAGAGAATAAACTGTTTTTTGGTTTTTTTTTTGTTTGTTTGTTTTACAAAAAGAAATACAGTTCCCTGTAAGATGATATTTTGCTCTACAATGAAGCATAACACTTCTTGTTTTCATATTTTCTTTTCCACTAGGCTTTCTAAAAGCTGTACATCTACATGATTTGGTTTCTTAGCAGTCATTATAGAAATCCTTATCACCCTCTGCTGTGCAGAGGATCAGAGTTATTCACGATGTCAGAGAAATGGTTTAATCTGTTTTATTTCTTATGAAGAAACAAAAGCCTTCCTAATAATAATAATAATTTTAAATAAACATCATTTTAATAATTGTAAATAAACAATTGTCTATTTTCCTTTTTTTTTTTTTTAATTTCTGTACAACAGATGAGTGTATATAAATAGAGCAAAATTTATTTTTAAAATGAACTTTAATTTTCAACAACACATTTCTAATGGATAATAAGAACTGCTACTTCATGTCTATTTCTGTAGTCAAGAGATATAGTGAAGATAGCATGAACAGTTTCGCTGCTGGAATTCAATGGATACTCTCTAATTAACATGAGCTACTGAATAATCACCAGGAGATCACTTTTCCTTGATACAGGTTGTGTTCAAAGCTGTAAGCTTTCAGGTGAGTCTTCATATTTCTTTCTCCAAAAGGTGTATTTATAAGCACAATATTACTTGAGTCAAAACAGAAGGTCTTGAAAGGTTTGCACTGAAGTCAGTGACAAGATTTCCACTGACTTCAAGTGTATATTGCTAGGTAGTTTAAGACTTGATGTTTTCAGATGGCCTGGAGTCTTTATTACTGCATTTCAATGAAGGTCAAGGTTATTGAATACCAATTAGGTGTTCTAATGTGCAGGGTAGGACAGAGCTTGGTAGCAGAATATTTTACTGAATTAAAAACAAACAAACAAACAAAAAAAACACTCATTGAAGACCTTAAAATAGGTCTCCACTGTTGGTCTTTATTTACACAGTTGTAATGAATCACTTTCAAAGGTATATCTCAGCAAGTCAGTTTATGCTACTGGTGCTGGCTGGACCTGCCAAACTAGCTGGCAAGAAGTATTACATAAGAGACTTCTGTGTAAAATTTCTGGATCCCTGCCTCAGGGAGGAAGCAAACTGTGCTTATGTATTTCTCACATTTAATGACCTTTACAGAAGGAAATTGCATGTCCTGTGACATCTATCTGCAGGAAAGCTGACTTAATAAAGAAAAGGAAGGTCTTGCATCAGTGAGAACAGAGCAGTTAATTAGTAATTTTACAGTCATGCCAAAGTTATGTAGTGATGTTTATGCAACAGTCTATTTAGATGGGCCTAGAGGAAGTTCAACACAAGTAGGAGGCATGGGAGATGGATTCATTCACTGGTTTTGCTTTAAGTCAAATACCTTATAGCATTATGTTATGTTAATCTACAGTTATATCTGCTACTGCATCTCCATCACTCATCCTGGAACCTTAATCACACGGTGATCAGAACTGTCATAAACAATTTTGCATATGGAAGAAATGTAGCTACTCCATTTCATGGAATTTTGTTGGGAAGGCATAAAACAAAAGAGATCAAACAGAATATTTATTATGATGAATGATTTGTCTAATTACAGAATAAAACAAATGTTAAAAGACCTGAGCAGAGCCAATAAAAGATACCAGTTGAGAAACTACTCTCTATTGTTAAAATCTGCAATATTCACTAGCAGAATGTTTTTACTATTTTACTTCTTCCAAATTACAGTATTTGCCAGGGTATTCAAATAGAGTGAAATTCATACTAGGATGACAAAATAACTCTGTCATTCATGCCATTATTTCTCTCCCAAATAGCAGAAAATGTAATCTCTCCATCTTAAAAACATCTGAAATGCATATATATATATATATATATATGTATGTATATATTTATAGGAAAGATATAGAAAAAGACAGTAGTGCATAGATGAAAAAAGACAAAAGATAATAATTTAAAAATATGCATCAGACAATGGATACCTGATAATGAAAAGTACTGAAATGATCAAGTGTAAGTCTGGGTTCCTGTTAATACAAGAATGATTTAATATCAAATATTTTAGAGATCTCTTCTCAAGGGTAAAAGCATGTTCCAAAACCTATTACATTTAATTTAGTATTTGCTGATACAAGAATCTTTCAATTGTTCCCCACTTTCTTGCTTCAGCCAGTACAGGGAACAAAACTTGTTATCATTATGTTTGCTTCAGAGCTGATTTCAGAAATTTACAGTATTTTCCCACATCAGCCTGGGGAGAACACAATATATGTCCCATTGGACTCAAACTCAGCATCTTACTCTCATGCCTTTGGACCTCTAAGGTAGCCCTCAGTTACTTTTTTTTTTTTTTTTCCCTAATGTCTCTAGCATGTAAAACTCTGATTTTGTTTTCTTAGAAGACCACCCATCAGGTTTTCCCCTTCACTTTTCCAAAGCTGTTTCTCATTGGGAATAATGTGTTTTCCCTTATATGTACCAGCCAGGAAAGGCTTTCATTAATATGTCTAGTACTGAAAATGTCTGTGTTCGTTTTCACAAATAATTTCAAAGACAGTGAAATGTTTCTACATCTCTTTCCCTGTTGGTGGTATTCCAAAATGTTAAACACACACAATAATATATGTAATATAGCTTCTGATAATGTTTATGACAACTGGAGACAATTAAACCCAACTGTCAAGAATTGGATGTACTTCATCCAAACACAAGCAGAAGCTTTGACTGTCTGTGAGTCTAATTTTGAAAAGTCACATTTGCACAAATGCACCTTTGGAGATGATTGGGAAGTAAAAATTATATATACAGTAACTTATACCATTTCTCCACTAAAAGAATGCCGTTCTCTCAAATGTTATCACTCATCATACAATTATTATGTCTGGGATAAAATTTATCTATGCAGAACACAAAAGTATGTTTTACATAGCATCTACATCCTGCTTCGGCTTTATCTCAAGAATTTGTGATGAACAGTCTTAACAATGTGGCAAAGCAAATCATCACCTTTTAGGACTACTAGCTTAGTATACTTGATGATATGTTGTGATAGGACTCTTAAGTCAGGCAAAGTTTTGTGATGAACCTAACTTTTTCTTAGAGTGAATTAAAATAAATAAATAAATAAATAAAATAAAACCTCCAAACCCAGACAAAGGTCAGAGATCTTAAGTGAATTAAATTAAAGTGAGATCATTTGAATTCTCCCCCCTTCCCACTGTATCTTTCAGATCAAGTTTCTGTTCCCAGTCAGCACACGTTAGCTGGAACAATCTCCTTTTCCATTGCTTTCTGGGTTTGCTGCCTGCTTTTCTCTGTCCGTTCATGCCTCCCTTTTTTTCACTTCCCTCAGCCACTCTCAGCTGGTGGCATGAATATAGACATCCTCATCTCAAGGAAATAAAAGCCTTCCTTCCAGAGGATTCTCTCTCATCTTCAGCTCAGTAGTTCACACAAAGTGAGCTCATGCAATCTTTTCTTACCTATATCACTATGACTTTTTTTTTTTTTATCATGTATTGTATATAAAATATAATGATCATGCAGTCAAAACAAAAGCAACATCAACAACAAAAACCTAAACATGGGAGAGTTGCTTGATGTGAATTTATTTCAAATCTGTGTAGGTCCATTAAACAAAATAGCCTCTCAGACTAACACTTCGTATGTGGAGTTTTCCACAGACAAAATGTACGTTAAAAAGTGTTCATAAAATATGTACTTCTTTTAAAATTGCTGTATGTCTTCAAAAGCTTATGGCTCAAAGTTCTATTTCTAAATAGGACTTTCAAGTGAACAGAAGCTAATCATATCCACATAAGACACCTGCTCTCTTTCCTTTTGACCTGTAAGAAATAATAAAATGAGCAGATTTTCCTTTTTTTTTTTTTTTTCTGTTTTAATAATAGGACACTTAACAGGGTGGTCTGTGCCTTTCAGTCCTATAGCAGTTGTTCAGAGAGCAAGAAGGTGGGGCTCAACTCCACTGCCCATATTCGATTATCAGAGCCAGCTGGAAAGGGGTCAAATGGTGCCTATAAAGGATTGAGAAACGTCAGCTGTAAAAAATAGCAGGAGGTAGTTTGGCTCCTGTGATTGGTCTTGAATTAGTAGCAGAAGACTAAAAGAAAAAGCAGTAAAGATCCTACAAGTTGTTTAGTAAAGAAGATTAATTTTCTTTTCTGCATGTGTGTATATGTATGTACATGTGGGTGGGTTGGTCAATCAGTCTTTGAGACTCTGGGTTTCAGCCATAAAACATTTGCATAAGGAAAATGTCTGAAAGAGGTACAAGAATGCTGTCTGTCCCTTCTTGCCTAGAAAAGCAGACCAATTAAAATGCTTAAAATCTGTGGTGCTCTTTCTACTTAACAACCGCAAGGTTTGGAATGGACTTCACATGCATAAGGAAAAAAAAAAAAAAAAAAAAAAAAAAAAAGCATGCACCTGCAGTAGGAATTTCAGAAGGGATTAATAACTTTGGGTGCTGAAACTTTTGATGCCCCTCCTGAAAATCTTAAAACCTGATTTCTTTCCCCTCCCCCCCCCCCCCCCCCCCCCTTCTCCCCTTCTGGTGTATGTTCTACAATGCGAGAAAGTAAGCTTAAAAAAGCAAAAACTTTGACATTAAATCATTTAATTCATACTTTTGTAGCTTAGAGAAAAGCTCTGTATCTTTTCTACATACGATGCTAAACAGCTTAGTCTTTTTAACAGAATTTTAATTAGGAACTTCTATGCAGAATGCTGTTCTGTGCAGATGATAAAACTACAAAAATACAGTTGTTTCTGTATCTCTGGAAAGTGTTGATAGACATTCAACAGAAGTGTTTTGAGAACAATATGTTAATATCACTCTAATTCTCCCATAACTAAGAGTATTTTCTTCAGCTGTTGTACATTAAAGGCAATAGTTTAGTGGTGTGCATATGCTTCACATGAAATAGAGAAAATATCAGATTTAAATAAATCTGATTTTTAGAACATTTTCATTTATAGCCCAGAGATGACTGGATTAGTAGGATGTTCACAGGGCTAGTGTAATGATTACTAAGGCTTTAGGGGAACTGGAATGCTAATTTGTTTTGTACTCTTAGGACACTGTTATTTTCCCAAGTAATCAATTAGGATCAGATTAAGAAAAGATAGAATCCATAGAAGTACCTTTTCTGAATTCTTCCTCTGTTCACTTTTATTATAGTTTATGTTGGTGTCATTCAACCTAGCTCTGAGTGTACATCAAGTTTAGTTCTTGCTTTCATAGCTCCTTGAAGTAATACACGTGTCTTCTAATTACTTCCCTGGGCTTTGTTCAGATTTTAACACAAGAGAGATAAGGTCTGAATTTTTCCTTTAGCCTGACAAGAACAGTAGCAGGGTTGGGGAAGAATCATAGAATGGTTTGGGTTGGAAGGAACCTTAAAGATCATCTAGTTCCAACCCCCGAAGTGTATCCCAAGATGGCAAATCAGACAACAGCTATTGTATCATTTAGGGGCGGGGAAGTTAAGGGAAAACCTTACAAACATTGTTCTCTTTAGCTGATAATGTATTTAATCTTAAGTCATTGACAGTTCAGGTTACAGAAGATCAACACTTGTATTTCTGAGATATTAAAACTTTTTTTTATTTTTCTTATTACTTTAATCACAGAATCGTCTGGGTTGGAAGAGACCTCCAAGATCACCTAGTCCAACCTCTGTGTTACTGACCTAACACTAACCAGTCCTCCATTAAAAGATATCACAAAGCTCTACACCTAAAAGTCTTTTAAAGACCTCCAGGGATGGTGACTCCACCACTTCCCTGGGCAGCCCATTCCAATGCCTAACAACCCTCTTGGTAAAGAAGTTCTTCCTAATATCCAACCTAAACCTCCCCTGGTGCAACTTCAGCTCATTCCCCCTCGTCCTGTTGCCAGGCACGTGGGAGAATAGACCAATCCCCACCTCGCTACAACCTCCTTTAAGGTACCTATAGCGAACAATAAGGTTGACCCTGAGCCTCCTTTTCTCCAGGCTGAACAAACCCAGCTCCCTCAGCAGCTCCTCGTAAGACTCATTCTCCAGACCCCTCACCAGCTTTGGTGCCCTTCTCTGGACTTGCTTGAGCACCTCAATGTCCTTCTTGTAGTGAGGGGCCTAAAACTGAACACAGTTCTCGAGGTGTGGCCTCACCAGAGCCGAGTACAGGGGGACAATCACTTCCCTAGCCCTGCTAGCCACACTGCTTCTTATACAAGCCAGGATGCTGTTGGCCTTCTTGGCCACCTGAGCACACTGCTGGCTCATATTCAGCCGACTATCAACCAATACTCCCAGCTCCTTCTCTGCCTGGCAGCTCTCCAACCACTCATCTTGCAGCCTGTAGCTCTGCTTGGGGTTGTTGTGCCCCAGGTGCAGGACCCAGCACTTGGCCTTGTTGAACTTCATACAGTTGACTTCAGCCCATCGGTGTAGCCTATCCAGATCCTCCTGCAGAGCCTTTCTACCCTCGAGCAGATCGACACACGCACCTAACTTGGTGTCATCTGCGATCTTACTGAGGGTGCACTCGATCCCCTCATCCAGATCATCGATAAAGATATTAAAGAGGACTGGCCCCAGTACTGAGCCCTGGGGGATGCCACTAGTGACTGGCCTCCAGCTGGATTTGACTCCATTCACAATTCTTTGGGCCCGGCTATCCAGCCAGTTTTTAACCCAACAAAGTGTATGCCAGTCTAAGCCGTGAACAGCCAGTTTCTTGAGGAGAATGTTGTAGGGAATGGTGTCAAAGGCCTTACTGAAGTCAAGGTAGACCACATCTGTGCGTGTTGTCTTAAGTTTGACAGGTGACGTGGGAAAGTTCACAATACTGGTTTCTTCCACTGAATGGGGTTATGTTTGCATCTTTTTAAATCTGGAGGGTAGACTGTCTTTCAACAAACTTTTTTGTAATACATTTCTATAAGGAAAGAAGCCTGTAATCTCATTTACCATTGTCTTATTTGAAAAAAAAAAAAGCACTGTTCATCCTGTGTCAATCACTTTTACAAGGTCTGAGCACCTCAAGAGAGCTGTAAGTCATGATCCAAACACAGAAACTTTTTTTTTTTTTATTTTCTATAGTTATACTTACATGTAACAAGCAAGACATAGCATAATTTTACGTGAGAATGTTACTAACTGATTTGCCAAGGAATGTTAGGTATTGTGAAAGCACATATAAAACACAAGATGTATTCTCCAAATTCGTAGGATCCCAGAGTATCTGCCATAAGGAATTTAACAGTGTTAACCATCACAATACATGTGTTCCAAAGAGAAATCTTAAATTTGAGATGTTCAGTAAAATGGACCGACTGCAGATAAAGCTGGTTTTAGTTCCATTTGGACTTTATCTTTCATGGATGAATTCCACGCAGAGAGCTTTGAAAAGTCTGTACGTAGCTTTTTCCCTTTCCTTCCCCAACACCTTCTCTCTTTAGCACCTCTTGGTGCAAGAGTATATTCAATGTCTCGGAGGAGGAAAGTGCAGCCCAGGGTGTTTGTACTCATGTGATACACATCAGGCAGTGGTAAATTTGTCAAATTGCCAGTGGAATTTATGCACCAGTGCCTGGAAGGTCCATTTACATGAGCAGTGCTCTCAATAGTGAGTTGTGGAAAGTCTTAAATATTTTTCATTTAGCTTGTTTTCTTGCAGCTTTTCAGGAAAGAAGGAGGGGGAGGGGGTTGAATAGATGGAGAGGAGGAAATTCATACAGTCTGAAGTTAGTGTAGGAAGGTGAAATGTTTTTTCCAATGAAGGGAGCAAGGCTCTGTTAGAGTTTGAAGTTAGGTGATCTCAGCTACTTCATTATGAGCCTGACATTCTGATCAATTTTCCTTGGCTGCAGTTAGCCTTTGTGAATACCCACATATGTGTCTGAGTAGACCTGTGAGGCCAAAAAGTGCATAGTTCTTATGTCTAGCTTCTAGGCATGGCCAACGTGACATCTGTGTTACAGCACTCTGGCTAATGTCAGATCAGGTTCCCTGGCATGTGCTCTTACTTGCTGTTTTTTTGCCATAGGGTTGTACACTCAATGCTCCACACCTGTGCTATATGATATTCCTATAGCACTGCAACACTGAATGTCCTCTCTCTGAATAATTATTATCCCCCTCCCCTTTTCCTATTGAAGATTAACTGAGTGGACTAAAGCATGCTATAGTGTTTCAAAAATTAAAAACAATTTGATTCAATATCTTGTGACTAGGCTTTCCTTTATATGGAGATGTAACTTCATTCCAATAAAAATAGATTCATATGGAGGGTTGTTGTTTTGTTTTGTTTTGTTTTCTATTAATGAGACAATCCTAACAAACTGCAGTTGCAAACCAATATGACTTCATTTAATTACAGCAAAGATTTCTATTTTATACAAGAGCAATACGACTGTGTTTCATCATAAGCCTCCTGCCATGCACTTTCCTAAATCATACTTTCCTAAATCATACTGAATTTAGAATGTTCTTGTTATATAAACAAGGCTTTGAATACTTTAAAGCAATGTTCTGGTATTTTTCCTATTTATTTTTCAAAACATATAGGTAAACCTTTATGTTTTATCTGTCAATTAGTTGTTAAAATATAAAATTGTTTTCCTTTAGGAGTATCAAAGAAAACATCAATCAAACCAGATCATTCTGCTTTGACCATTAAGCACTTATTGTTGTGTGAGGTAAGTTCTTTTTTTTTTATTTAGTTGTTTAACATAGTTTTAATTGTTATAGCCATATAGCCATTCTGTGTGAAATTACTATGTTGCTTAAAGATCCTAACACTTTGAAATTTATGCACAGGATTTGAATGTTACGTTTGATTATTTTGCTGTTAAAACCTCAGCTATATGTTCATGTAGACACAGCTGATTTGATGGACACAGATAGACACCATGGCTATATTAAGGCATAGGTGCAGTCCATGATGTGCCCTACATTTCTGGCCTTGTATGTGACCTGACAATATCATACCTGCTTATTGAGGCGAGACCTGTCTGATCAGGGTTGCTTCTGAATACTTTGCTTTTCTTTGGGGAATTTCAGTTGGTAGGCATACCAGTGTCCCTCCCTCATGCAAACTGGGTGTAAAGGCTATGATACTCCTGTTTCAGGGTTCTGGACATGGCCAGAGAATGCCATGTAGCATTTGTTGAGATGTGCAGACAGTAGGTACGTTTCAGCTTTGGTCTATTTTCACTGCAGTTGCAGTGAAAATGCTATTGTCATACCCAATAGAACTTTTGTGCAAGGGGAAGCAACATTTTCAAGAGTTTGCTCTTTCAAGTTAAGCTCTTGGATGTCTGAAATAATTTCAGGTGTAAGAACTCAGATACCACAGCTATGATTCATTTGAGAAGCAAAAACTTTGAAGGTGGAAACTTCAAATAGGAAGGGAAAACCATAAGCCTTTTAATACCCTCATAAAACCTGTATTTACCTGGAGATTCATTACTGAGTACTATTGGAATTTTTAATATTCCCATTGTTATAGGAATTGTGGCCAATTATGTGGTAATTTTTACTTGTATAGACCCTAAAGTACTTTTGATCACTAATCATTTAGGCTCTTCTCAAAAAGGTAGGCTTTCAGTACTAGTTTAATTCAGATACTCTGAGATATTTTCTCAGTCACTATGCAAATGAAACCTAAAGCTAGATGATATGAATATTTGTTTGGAGTCATGTCTTTGCAATACATGCTTTGACAGAAGGCCTAAAGCACTTCCTTTCTTGAAGAATTTTGTTTGTCACTCTATGTATCAGCTGCTGCACATGGAGCAAAGTGCACAAAGGTTTTCTCATAGTCCTGTCCTTTTCGCCTGGAGTTACAGTCACAGAGGGAGAAAAAGGAGGGGAGATTTCTCACTCCCTTGCACAGCCAAGAAATAACTATGATAATTTAGCCTTTAGTGTTTAAGTCATGGTCTAATGCTGCTGAATCTAACTGAGCTTGGCATCATTTGAAGGAGCTTGCTGAAGTGTAAAAGACACTGAAGTGGCTATGATTAAAAAGTACTGAAAAATTATAGACCACACTGCAAGAGGCCCTTATTCAGGTGGATGAGGTCAAGGCAGGTTAACACACAAGGAGCACTGTTGCAGTTGATGCTTGTGTACCTTAGGCAAAGATATATTAAGAATTGTTTCATTGAGTGTATCTTGTTTTTCACCTTACTGACAAGACTACAATTGGCAAAACAAATTTTAGAATCATAAAATTTGATCTTGCTGTTCATGTTTTGAGAAGGCGTTATGCATTGGCAGGAGTCCCTCCCTCTGTACTCTCTCCCTTTGATGTCCGTTTTTTATTCCTTGCTGAGAACCTGGGCAATAAGAGAAGTAAAATAGAGTATGGGGTATCTGATGTGACCCAACAGAAAACTCAGGTGACCAAAGTTCTAAAGATATGATAAAATTTAGGGAGGCTCCTGCTTTCTTGAGAACCTGTTCCCATATCTTAATATATACATATCTTTTTGCACCTATAAGAAATACAAAATAAGGGTTTTACTTAGGGTTCATTTAAAAGTAAAAACAGCAAGTGGTGAACTTCCAAGTTAACTGCATGCTTCAGGATGGGATAAATGTTATTTTCAACACTGGAACTATGATTGACCCCAATGTATAAAGATAAATATTTTTTGATACTCAGTAATATTTTAGTCCCATTGTCATGGCTGTATCCCAGACTATACATGAAAGTTAAGTATCTGTTTTCTTTTTTTGGCATACAATGATCTCCCAATTTTTCCAATCTAAATTGCCCTCCAGGGCACTGATAAAACAAGTCATGGCTCGTAAAGTAAATTTCCTGTGTACTAATTGAAAATGGTTTCAAATTTATTAGGGCTTCAATCATCTTCCCAATATCTGATGCTTGTGTTCCCAGTAGCCAACATGACTATTAATATATTTACCTGAAAGATATTAAAAATAGTCCTCAGGTATTTTTAAAGGGAAAGGAGGGGAAAAAAATAACAACACCAAGAAAAAATATCTCATATAGTTGAATGTGGTTTAAAACAACATCTGAAACTGAGTGTTCATGAAATAACTGTCCTATATATGTTCCCAAACACTGTCTTTAATGTATGATCTATGAGAATTTGCTGGTAGCACCAGTTCAAAATGGTAGAAAAGTCATAGAAGCAAGGACATTGGTTTCTCCTGCCTTGATAAGTTTGTCTTTGTCCTTTATAAGCTACAGGAGACAAAGGGAAAGGGCTGTTGAAATGTTCTGGCTTTCTCTGCTTCCCAACTACACCACAAAGTACAAGTGCTATGTAAACCATCCCCCAAAACCCACAGAGAGTCTGCCTTCTGCTCAGTGCTTCCTCTCTCCAAAATACTGTACTGGGAGGGAGGGCACTTGTCAGATTTCCTGGCACTGCAATTCATAGCATTTCATAGTTCCTTTAGCAAGAGAACCGCAACCTCTTGTACAGACTGAATTAATAATATGACAAAAGCATTTGGCATCCACGTGGATGAGGACTGGCTGAAAAATTAAAACTGGTTTCTGAAAGATTTTAGGGTTGAGGAATTTGTTTTATATTCTTCATTGTGTTGATAAATTGTATATTTAAAAAAAAAAAAAAAAAAGTAGGAAAAAAATCTCATTTTTCTAATCATGCTGATATGTTGTGAATGCTCAAAGATAGGTCAATAGTTATGACTCTCACCTGTAATTAAAAAGCAAAAACAAACCAAAACCTTTTTACTCTTGAGTCTCAGGCAAATCCTAGGATAAAAGCAGTCTCTTTTCATTGTTTTTGTTGCAACTGTTTAGTTTTGTGAAAATACTTAAACATTGGGCCAGAGTCTGGCTGGCTTGGATGGGATAAAGGAAAGAAGTTTCTATAGAGAATGATTCAATATCTCAAAAGATGTAGAAGACTGACTGCAGTTTTATTTTATTTTTCCTTCTTTGGTTCAAGGTAATCGCTAAAAAAGGGAATGGTGGAAAGTTCTGTCTGTGAAGCATCTCCAAGGATGATGCTCTTTGTACATGGAGACATATTCTTGGAGAGACACAGTCTTTATTATTGTTGTTCCACGCATACAAATTATTTTCACTGGACCGTACATAACATTCATGCATAAATTCCATGCTCTCATGTTTTGTCTAAGTAAAAGGAGAGTCAAGACAGTTGGGATATTCCATGAAGGATCTATCTGCAAAATATTTCAAATAAAAATGTTATTGAAAATTATTAGTTTTCACTAGAGAGAAAATAAAATAATCTGACAATTATAATTTTTGGACAGAAAAAGACCATTTTGGAGAACTCCCAACCAGCTATAACGTAGATGGCCTTTGTTTGTATGTGCCCCGAAAATCATGGTGCAAAACAGCAATCCTAGGTTGATGACTTCTAGTGCTGACAATTGTTTGTACGTGCTGCTGTACCTACCATATCTTTCGCACCACTACTTTTCTAATCTCAACACAAGAAACTGTACTCAAAGTCTCCAATTTCTGTTTTATTTAGCTCCAAACCTAAATGCCATGGTTTGAGCTTCTTTCCGTTTACAGAGATATATTCTCAACTAGTATATCTAGGGGGACTACAATAATATTTGCTAGCTATTCTGTCCAGCCACAGTTTCTCTGTCAAGACTCAAGTTCATGGCAAAGACAACAGAAGACCAGAGGAGCAACAGTTGCAATGCTATAAACTAATTCCCAGATGCAGAAAAGACTTGTTGTAATGGCTGTATTGTACATATGGAAATTAAGTCTAAACATACTGCAGTCCCCATACATTCGTGAGCCAATTATAATGTCAGTCATGGCAGCAACATATTAGATACTGTGTTTCTCCTTCTGTTCTCTGTATTCATATTTTTTTGATATATTCATGATTTATTGAAAGAACAAAAATATAACATAGATATTTCTCCATCATTTGCTTCCTGTTATGCTTAAGGCTATTCTAAACATAATCTCAATCACTGAGATATAAAATGAACTTCAGTAATTCTTTCAAATTATTCTAAGCAGTAGTTGCACTTTTTCAGTCTTTCAGACTAATATTGTCCTATAAATCTGTAATGGATAATTTGTCATTTTACAAATGTTAGAATATAAAGTCTGTGTTTTATGCAGATATATTTTTTTTCTTGTCAGGATTGTACTCCAGAAAGATGGAGTACAGCATAATGATGTGATTATAAAATCTGTCAATAGTCTGATATCTCTAATGGAAAAAGTCTTGCTACCCATTCTGTACTTTCTGCTAGATATGAGCCTAGCTTTGATGTTCAAGCAAAAATCATTTCATCACAGCTTATACAGAAACAAGAACAGGTCTGATTTTCAGGTTTCTTTCACATTTTCACATTACTATGAGAGAATAAAAGCTTCAAAGTAAATAAATTACATTTTTTGACCATTTACAGTGTTTGAAGAGTATAAAGCATTTTTTTGTTATTTTTGTTTGTTTCTTTAATTTTACTTTGAAAATCTAGATCATAAAAATTGAGTCTTCTAATAGAGGTTATTATATACTCATTAAGGAAAGTACAAGTTTCACTTCTGTTTAAATGTTCAATTTCTTCATTATCTTTCCCCCTACAAAGGAGGTAAAACATTGTTTTGGAGAGCAATGAAGTTGTAAGAAGAAAGTGTCAGAATTACTTACCTACATAGTAACATTCCTTGATGAGCAGGGCTGTTGTACTCAGACTGCTATCTTACAGTGAAATTTACCTTTATCAATGAAAGGTGGGGTTTTTTGTTTGTTTGTTGTTATTGTTGTTTTGTTTCATTTTGGTTTGTTTTCAGTTGTTTGTTTGTTTGTTTTTGTCTGGAAGAGAGAAATATTCTTGCACCAAACCCATCGTGTTATTTACCCAACATGTAAGTTATAGAAAATGCTGGAACTGAATGGTTTTCTTACGCTCAGTGACTTCTGTTTCTGAGGTTTCCACCAGTTCCATTTCAAATGTTAATGCTTTGTATTTGGGTTACAAAATGCTGTCAAATATCTGCCAGTCCTTACACATTGTGCATCTAAAGTACTGTCTTCTCCATGCAAGTCTTTGATAAGCCAATACAAATAGGAAAAATAATAAATGGTAAGAAAAATACTGTATTTGTGCATAGGATTATTTATTTTGGCTAGTGATCAGAAAACTGAAAAGAAAAAAAAAAAAGTAGTATGTACAGGGAAAGTGAGGTCATTGATTTCCCTCTCCCCTTCAATATCTTATCTTTGAATTAGTTCACTGGTTCTTATGAAGTATGCCATTGTGCAACCCCTTTTGAGCTAAGGTGATCCTGGGGGTTTTGGCCAGGGGTCCCTTATTTATTTTGTCTTTCCTTACTTTGTCCTTGTTCCAGCTGAGTGCCGCTGTTTGTTTAGGTCACATGATTGGGCTACAATTTTAGGCCTAATTATGATATTTTTATCTTTGGCCAAGACTTGAGAAATAGTAATAAGAGATGATTTTAAAGCTCCAGATCAATATCTTTTGTACCACCAGAGCCCTTTGTACTTGTTGGAAAACAATTACAAGTCGTTAGTGTACCTGAGGTACACTCTTCCTACTTCTGATTATTCGTTTACCACATTTGGTTACTTTGTTGATGGTCCTATCTGAAGCATTTACAATAGACTAAATCTCATTTCTGAAGACTCCTTGAAATGGGATGGGAAAATTACAATGACACTGAGCATTCTCAGTAGCAGATGAGTTTGGTTTCGTGGGTTTGGTCTCTAGTAGTGTTTATAATTCAATTACCCTTAATATTATGAGATTCATTGAAAGAAAACTCCTGTTAAGATAAATAAAGAATAGAGTTTATCCCCATATATCATAGGAAAATAGGTAGACACCACTTCAAAATATTTTAGTATTTGGAAGCAACATTTAAGAATATTAAAAATTGCTCTGAGTTCAGTTCCTTAAGCACTTCTATTTGTTTCAGCAGGGGGCCAAATATTTTGGAATTTGAGTTGCATACTAATACTGAGTAGAGAACTCCTAAGAAAATAAGCTATACCTTACCCTATTACTTTAGAGCTCTCCCAGAACGTTTTCCCCAATGGTGAGAAAAACAAACAAACGAGAAAAAAAAAAATAATCCATATAACTTTCAAAATAGCATAGCATATTTTAAAGATAAATTAGGCACAAATGAAAATGGATAAAATAACTAAAGAAAAAACTATATATTCCAATTTATAACTTAAATGTCTAAAAAGTTGCTCAGATTAACTACTAGATTTATCGCTGTATTGTGTTTCCTTTTGTTTCTGCATTCCTATGCTAGGAGTTAGGCCTGAGAGAGGGGAAAGCTATACTTTTAGCCTAGCCAGGAGCTAAATAGCTATCAGTCTATCTGAACATTCCTCCTTTGTTGAAGGCAAACCTCACTCTAATAGAAAATCTCAGCTATGTCCCAGGACAATGCTACTTCAAAGGTCAATACATCATTCATGTGTAAACTTCAGGGACATAGTAAAAATGACATTTGAAACCATAAGCCACAATGTTGCCTTGGGATTTTTATTTTGTTTATTTATTTAGCATGTAACCAAGATGGAATGGAAAGAGTCATACGATCAGAAACGAAATAGGGACTCAACGAAGAAATGAAGAGAGAAACTTACAAAGGGGAGAAAAAGTAAAGCAGTTAATGCAAAGAAAAAATGTTTCTAAAAAGCCAAAAGAACATTAGTTGCTATCCTGTTCTCAATATATGGTAGCTTAATTCAAGGGGGAAATATAGGTTTTTAGGAATGTCAGCATGAAGATAAACATCACACTAGTAGGTCAAAGGGTTGGAGAAGAGGATATGTTCACCACATTTTCTGGCTTTCTGCCCTACCTATGAAGCTGAGCATAGTTGTACAACAAGTTATATGTGGTTATGATAATCATATTTAGAGACATATTGACTATTTTGTTATTAAAAACAGTACATGTGTATCTCTCCAGGAGCAAATGCAGATTTGCCTCTAAGCCAGCTGACACACCAGAATGGAAACCTGGACTGTCCCTTACTCAGCTGCACAGAGATTCTTTTTTCACTACCTTCTATTTTGAGTCAGTGTAGGATGAACTTAACAGTTACTTAATTTGTACTGACTGCTTTGAAGAACAACCTGGATAAACTGTATGATTTTTGGACAGGTCTTCATCATTCTTTAACCAATACAGTGTTAAGTTACTTTTTTCTGCACTTGTTTTTTTTTTTTTTTTTTTTTTTTGGTTGTTGTTCTTTTAGTATTATTTCTTAGATTTACCTAATTTTATCTACTTCATAAGGTAATGAAAAATAGAGATATGTTTTTTTGGTACTGAGATAGAAGTTAAATATTTCTGTACATTTCTATATACTCTGTCCTACCATATACAATATATGTTGCATATAAATGTGTCAGTTATCTCAAAAAAAAAAAAAAAAAAAAAAAAAAAAAAAAAAAAAAAAAAGGCATCTGTGCCTGTGCCTTTTGGAATTCAATAGGGAAGATTCAAACTGAGATACTAACCTGTCCCAGAAGATGTCCCTGTAATTTGACATAGGTCTGATGTTGTTCTAAAACTGGATTTACCTTTATCTGTTGATTTGAATCTATCTTCTCTTTCTTCAGTCTGAAACATGCTTGTATAATCACAGAATCACAGAACTGTAGGGGTTGGAAGGGACCTCAAAAGATCATCGGGTCCAAACCCCCTGCCAAAACAGGTTCCTCAGAGCAGGCTGACCAGGTAGGCGTCCAGACAGGCCTTGAATATCTCCAGAGAAGGAGACTCCACAACCTCCCTGGACAGCCTGTTCCAATGCTCCGTCACCCTCACCGTGAAGAAGTTCTTTCGCATGTCTGTGCGGAACTTCCTGTGCTCTAGCTTGTAGCCATTGCCCCTTGTCCTATCCCCACAAACCACGGAGAAGAGGTTGGCTACATCCTTCTGTCCCCCACCCCTCAGATATTTATATACATTGAGGAGATCCCCTCTCAGTCTTCTCCAGGCTGAACAGACCCAGGTCTCTCAGTCTTTCTTCATAGGGAAGATGCTCCAGGCCCCGTTTCATCTTTGTGGCCCACTGCTGGACTCTTTCCAGGAGAGCCCTGTCTTTCTTGTACCAGGGAGCCCAGAACTGGACACAGTACTCCAGGTGAGGCCTGACCAGGGCAGAGTAGAGGGGGAGGATCACCTCCCTTGACCTGCTGGCCACGTTCCTTCTAATGCATGCCAGGATCCCATTAGCCCTCTTGGCCACAAGGGCACAGTGCTGGCTCATGGTCAGCCTGTCGCCCACCCGCAGGTCCTTCTCCTCAGAGCTCCTCTCCAGCAGGTTGTCCCCCAGCCTGTACTGATATTTCAGGTTGTTCCTTCCCAGGTGCAGGACTCTACACTTGCTCTTATTAAATCTCATTTGGTGTCTTCCTGCCCATCTCTGCAGCCGGTCCAGGTCTTGCTGAATGGCAGCACAGACTTTTGGCGTGTCAGCCACACTCCTCCCAGCTTTGTGTCATTGGTGTAGTTGCTAAAGGCAGACACTATTCCCTCATCAAGGTTGTCAATGAAGATGTTGAACAAGACCGGACCCAGCACCGTCTCCTGGGGAACACCACTAGTCACAGGCCTCCAGCCAGTCTCTGCTCCGCCAATCACCACCCTCTGAGCTCAGCCAGTCAGCCAGTTCTCAACCCACCTTGCCGTCCACTCACCTATCCCACACTTTCTCAGCTTTGCTAGTAGGATGTCATGGGAGACAGTATCGAAAGCCTCGATAAAGTCAAGGTAGATGACATCCACCGCTCTCCCCCCATCTACTCAGCTGGTGATGCCATCATAGAAGGCAAAAAGGTTGGTCGAGCACAACTTCCCCTTGGTGAATCCATGCTGACTTCTCCTCATAACCTTCTTCTCTTCCAATTGCTTGGAGATGGCATCCAGAACAAGCTGCTCCAATACCTTTCCAGGGACAGAGGTGAGACTGACTGGCCTGTAGTTTCTGGGGTCCTCCTTCCTGCCCTTCTTGAAGACTGGAGTGACATTGGCTATCGTCGAGTCTTCAGGCACCTCATCCATTCTCCAGGACCTTTCAAAGATGATAGGGAGTGGTTCAGTGATCACATCTGCAGCTCCCTTAGCACATGCGGATGCATCCCATCGGGATCCATGGATTTATGTGAGTTGAGCCCACTCAGATGTTCCCGAACCACTCTCATGTCCACCGGGGGGAGCCCTCCATTTTCCAGACCCTTTGACCTATTGCCAGGGGTGAGGAGTCTCGGGGGAGTGTCCTTGAAACAAAGAAAACATTCAGTACCTCTGCCTTCTCAGCGTCTCCGTTACCAGGACAACCCCCTCATTCATCAAGGGACCCACATTACCCTAGTCTTCCTCTTGCTGTTTACATACTTGAAAAAACCCTTCTTATTTTCCTTTATCTCTTTTGCAAGCCTCATCTCTAGGTGGGCTTTAGCCTTCCTCATCGCTTCCCTGCAGGCCTTGACAACACATCTATACTCCTCCCAAGAGGACAGGCTCTTTTTTCACATTTCGTAGACCATCCTCTTCCTTTTGATCTTATTGATGAGCTCCATGCTCATCCACGCAGGTTTCCTGCCCCCCTTCCCCAATTTCCTATTCTTCGGGATGCACCAACCCTGAGCATGGAAGAAGTGCTGCTTAAATGTAGCCCAGCTCTCACAAGCACCCTTGCCTTTTAGCAACCTATCCCATGAGATACTCCCAAGCAGGTAGAGGTCAAAGTAGAGACCTGTAGTAGACCCCCACCACTGTTTCTCCCATACCAGCCCATCCCTTAATTCTTACCCCCAAGCTCTCGACTTGTCCTTCACCCTCCCCCAGCTGGAGCTGGGTACACTCTAATTGCTCCCTCACATAAAGGGCAACCCCACCCGCTCGCTTCCCCAGCCTGTCTTTCCTAAAGAGGACATAGCCCTCAATAACAGCGTTCCAGTCACACAAGCTGTCCTACCACATCTCAGTGATCGCAACGAGATCGTGGCCCCACGACCGAACACAGATCTCGAGCTCATCCTATTTCCCATGCTTCATGCATTGGTGTACAGGCACTTTAGGGAAGTAGCAGGTGCAGTTACCCCTGGGGAGATGCAAGAAGAAGATACTGGACGGGGGATGCTACCTTCTCTGAGGAGCCCTCAGACAATCCTATGGGAGATCTCAGAAGTTTCTACCTGTCTTCAACAGTGACAGTAGTGACGACTTCCCCCAGCCCTTCTCTGTCACCTTTAGCTCCCCTCACTTCCCCCATCAAATTTAGTTTAAAGCCCTGGTAGTCAGCCCAGAGAGCTTGCTCCCCAACACACTTGCGTCCCACTTGCTCAGTTGGTGTCTGTCTGTAGCCCATGTACCTGGCCTCTCAAAGGACTGCCCAAGATCAAAATACCCAAATCCCTGGTCCAGACACCACCCCCTCAGCCAGTCATTTACCTGTCCTGTTCTGCTTCTTCTATCTGCATCTCAGTCACTCAGCAGGAGGACAGAGGAGAACACTACCTGCACCCCCAAACCCCTCAAATATAAGGTATTATTTATGCACTCTCATCACTAAGTGTAATCTTACATGGACATAAAAAATACCTCCGCCTCTCATAACTAAAATCATCTAGAACAGACTTATGAGGCAGCCTGTGATTGCTTCTTCTATCCACTTTTAAAAATCACATGGAGATCAGATCTTCCCTTACCATTAGCCTTGCGGCCAGACTCTTGTTAAGATTTGTCTTTTCAATTACCAACTGCAATAAAGAACTGTCTATAATTAAGTACAATGACCAAGAAACAGAGCCTATTTTAGTAGAAATCTCTGTATCTTGTTCTAATATATATACCAAATAATTTCTGAAATTTTTGCAAAAAAATAGCATATACTGTCAACTCTACCATCAGCAAAACAGACGGTCTTCGATTTCCTTTTGCCCTTCTTGCTATCTAAATAAGAGTAGACAATTAAGAAATCAAGAAATCTCAGCTTTCATAAAGTTTATCTTCCCAGTTGGAGCAGTATGAAAGGAAGCTGCAAGGAATTAAAAATAAACAAACAAACAAACAAACAAACAAACAAACAAATAAATAAATAAATAAATAAATAAATAAATAAGAAAAATAGGGGGGGGGAAGAGAAAGATTGATTTTTTTTCCCTTAGTGAGTGTTATCAATTAGGTAAGCTGATTTGCAGTGAGGTCATCTGTCACAATTGGAAGCTAATTTGAAAATGGATTAGCTTAGAAGTAGCAATTTCTGCTCCATGGGATTCAGCAGATAATGATTTAATTTTGTAACAGACCTCATAAACTGGCTGAGATCAATGCCTACCCAATGTGTCATTAGGCACTGGGCATGGTCCAGTGGCAGCATGCACAGCTGTGGTTGCAGGGAGTTTCCCTGATGGGTTTCCTCTACTTCTTTCTCACTTTCCACAGGTGTGCTAGTTGATTATTTTGCCTCCAGGAATAAACAGGTTAGGAGAATTAGAATGGGTAAAAATGTTTTCACTTTTCTTCTGAATGAGCTTTTCAGGTGTAATATGAGTGACAGCAAGAGTGAAGGTTCAGAATACCACACCATTACAGAAGGGACAAATCTGCTCTGTGAATACAGAAGTCAGTAACAGCACAGTATAGATTAACACAGGAACTCCTGACATTTCCAGTGGCAGAAGACCCTGATTCTGGTCAAGATTTTTGGGCTGTGGAGGAAAAAGGACACAGGAGGAAAAGAAGGACCTTTTCCTCTGCTCTGTCCCCAGATTTCATCTTTTCCTATGAAAACCTCAACACCATTCCATCACCTTTTCCAAACTTCTTTGCCTCTTGAAATTTAAGATTACAGCCATGTTACCCTATCTATCCATCTTGGGTCACCATCTGCTAATTGCCACCAATGCAGTGTCAGTGTCAACTCGTGGTCTGGAGGCGTTCAGGTGCATGGTTAACTGTTGTAAGGGGCAACAGTTGTTAGGGCAAGACTGAATGACAGTGTTAAAAGTACTGCTGGGATAATTTTTTTATTTTTTATTTTTAAAGTTTTGAATGCTAGTGGTAAGAATTCCACAGTCCAAGATCAGGCTGAATTAATAAGCCTGGAACAAGTTGGTTTTCTTGCAGCAAGAATTATTAAGAGTTCAGATAATTTTCTTCTCTAAGCTAGGGAAAAAAAAGCTTTGGGCTAATACATTTAGAATTTCATATTGCAGGTTCAATTGCATAAATCAAATATATTTGGATACTTATATACTGTTTCATTTAAATACATTTTTACTTCTTATAAGATTTGCTTTCATTTTGCTCCAGAAAACTGATTTTCGAAATGGAATTGATATTGAGCAAAATGAATGAACATTTCCTTTTAAAAAGTGAACAATTCCAAAATATTTCTACTGTCAGAAATTAAACACTTAAGAAGCTATCTGATTAAAGCCCTGTTTAAAGACAATCAGACACCAGTAAATATGTCTGGAGTTTGTTCCCATGTGTCTAAGTCTGTTTTAAAAGTGTAGAGTGAATTAGATGTTCTTTGGAATTTTACTAGATGTTGTAACAAAAATCTGGACAAGCAAAGTTAATATAGTCTCTGTATAAACCATCAGAGCCATATAAAGGTGAGACTTGTGTGTGTTTCCTTCCCTGTCCTGCTTTCCTTGGAAAGGAAATACATCCACCTGCAGTGGCAGAGAGTCACAATGTACTCTGCTGTAGCTTTTATGCAGCCAGATGAGGAATTGGGAAGTTAGAGTACTGTATATTCTGTTCAGTCTAGATATATGCTTAGAAATAATCTCTTGTTCGATCATTAATTCTAGTTCCTAATAGGCCTTCTGCAATAGCAGTTTTATTGAAGTAAACAGTATTTTCACTGAATTTCAGAGCAAATATTTCAGATAAGTATGAACAGTGGTGATTTCATTTTTTTGAATATATTTTTGTCTATTAAGTTAATTCCAGTTTTTAAAAATAGCAGTTCCACTAGACTATCTCTGAAAACATAGTAAAAGTAGTAGTATTATATTAAATTATTTTTTCTTGGAGTTTGTTTTCAAAACAGCAGGAGTGACATACCAAAGAGAATAGCAACGGAAAAAATAAAATAAATAAAAATAAATAAATATAAGGGACAAAAACCCAAAGTAATTTTAAGGTGAAGTTCCACTAGTTTCTAAGAGAACTGTATGAAAACAATGACTGCAACTACAAGGTGGTAGAAGTTGGGACAAAATATCTTCTGTAGAGGTTTGTACCTAGCTGTGCCTTTCTTCAATTTCATAGCAGCAAGCACACTGTTTTCACGTATAAGTCTTTTTTTCGTACATTATGGAAGCATGATAACATTTAGAACTGTAAGATTTTGAAACCAAATTCTGGATTTGATTTCTGAGTTTGATTGTGTGCCACCTATCTCCAGATCTGGCTTTAAAAAGGCTCCTACAAAACCAGTGAGAGAACTTTTGCCCTTATTAAGATCTCTTTTTCTTAATAATTCAGAGCATCACCTAGGAAGCCTGTTACTCATCAACTGTCACACCGAGACAACATTCTGCTTGCCTTTGGCAGCAGGGTGCTGAGTTTGGCAATTGGGTGGGACTGCAACTCTTTTCAGTGCAGAAAGTAGCATTAAACCTAATGTAATCTGCTAGGGGTTGTTATGATTGGACTGCGTGGTCACTTTTAGATTCCAACCAAATATCACTGTCTGTTTAATAAACAAGATGACACTTTGTGACTATTGCATAGTAAATTAGAAGTGAGGTGAATTTTTGTGCCATTCGCTTAAAAGAAAATTTGTGATGTCAGTAACACCAGCTCCCATTTTCTGATCCTACAAAGTGAAAGAGGCTGGTTAGGGGATTAGATGTAGGAAAATTAGCTCTAGATAAAGTGTTGGCCAAGTGAAATTCTCACCCCTTTTATAACTCCAGTGTTCACATGGGAGTAAGACCAAAGACATTTTTTTTCTAACTTTAAAAACAAAATTTCACTTTATTTCTTAAATATTTCCTTCAAAAATCCCACCCAAGGTTCAACCATTCTGTGCGCCCAATTTGCCTATTCAAGGAGTGAAAGAACTTTGCTAAAAAGACTTGGAGGCAAATTGTACTGTAAGCAACTGCCTGTGGTGTTTTTTTTTTAGCACAAAAAATATAAGCAGATTAGAAATCTTGTTGTGCTTTGTTTATGAAATAACACATGCTCAGGTACTTTACTGACATCTTGCAGAATGAAGCCATCAGCAATGTTTGAGTGGGATCATCCATCTCTCAGGTAAGGCTTTATTACATTCTACAGTCAGGCATTGTGTCCATGGCCTTTCTCATGCCTCCCTCTGGGCAGGAAGGCTTTGGATTACTTGATCTATAACTAGCCATGACTCACAAAGCCTTTAACTTATCAAGAATGCTGTCAGATGCACTGGAGACACATCCACAAGTCAGGATGTAGAATTAAATACATGTGCTCCCTGATCCCTTTTGCACAGCAGAAATGAAGGTGCCCACTTTGTGTAAGCTGACTTAGCTCCATTGAGGTATATGGAGCTCCCCTGATTTATAACACCAGAAATGTGGTCTGTGATGTTTTCATTGCACTTCAGGTCTTGTGGATGTATCAGAGGTAGGAAAACCAAAAATAATAATTAAAGAAAAAAAAAAAAAGAAACAAAAAGAAAATAGGATATGTCCAACTCCAGATGGTGTACTAGATGTGGTATATGATGAAGTTTCGAAAAATCTTGAAGGAAATCAAGTCATCCTGAGTATCTCCTTTCTCAAAGGTTCTCAAAAAATGATGTCCAACTCATTCTGTAAATCAGGTTCTCACTTATGCCATTTTAACTGTAGAAGAATATCACCATATGTCACGAGGATGGGTCATTCAGTTAAGCTCCTACTTACCTGAGTACCTTTACCTGAGTAAAGGAACTGAGATATATCATCTGAGATACTATGGAAAAAATAAGAACACATCACATGCCATTGCTGTGTCTGCTCTGCAATACACTCCCACTAGCTAACTGCTAACTTCCGTGAAGATATAACTCTGTTTCCTAAAATATTCTATAGTCAAAGACTCAACATTATTATTCTGGTGTTTTTTGTTTGTTTGTTTGTTTTCATTCATTTTACCTAGTCACTTGTATGAGGGAATATATCATGGCTGATGGCATAAAAATATTTCAGTTTCATAATCACTTGAAAATATTTAAAATGAAATACTATTTCAGATAGCTGGAGAATTACCAAGTTCTTGTTATATATTCTTCTTTCTGTGTGTGAACATGGATATAAAAAAAAAATAATATATAAGTATTTGTATGTTTTCCTCTGGGCTTCCTTAAAGACCATTTGAAACTCAGTATGTGTATTACATTATGACCCATAACTTTTTTTTCTTTGTATCTGGTTCAACACCCACAAATAAATTTTCACCTATTTAAACCAACTTGGATGTAAACAGTATGTCCTTATTCATGTCAGTGAAAAAAAAAAAAATGATCCTAACACTGAAAGCTGGGAGAATACTTAGCTTGTATTGATAAGTATGACTCAGAGATTTGGATGCTATTGGATCTTAGACATTATAGGGTGAAGAGAAATGCATGCTGTTTAGTGAACATCTTTTAAGCAGTTAAAAGTCTCCTTTGTCTTAGTGGGGGAAGAGAGTTCAGAAGGCAAATGACAGAGACATTTTACCCACACCAGCTGCCCATTTTTTTTTATTATTTTTTTTATTTCTTTTACAATCCCCTTTCCATTACATGAGGGAAATCCATAGCTGTTTTGGGCTGCCCATATATTCTTTGTAACTTCCTTTGCATCTAGGGAATCCCCTAGATAGTATGTGTAGTGTCTTTTTTTTTTTTTTTTTTCTCTTGTAATATCACAAAGTTTACTTGGGGATTTGGCTTCTTGTTGAAGTCTCCTTGAAAAAACAGACTCCTTCTTTGTAAATCATGACTCACCATCATTAATTCTCTTCCTGGCAGATAGTATTGCAAGTAGACAAAGTGGGATGAGAAAGCAAGATATTAAATTACCAACCACTGGATTCATAAGGGATTTCCAGGAATCAAGAACAGTCTTTTTCCAGTAGGCTTAACTGTGAATTAGTCAAAAGATTTGCATATTAAGAATTGATATTAAATTGACATCCAGTATATAGCTACTAACCAAATCAGCATCCTATCATGTATGGAGTGGATAAGTGCACTGCTCCCAGTATTCAGTCTGAGCACACTTAATACAGTCTGATGAGCTTCAAGTTGTTTATACAGTGGTATTGATAAGAATAAACTCTGGAATGCCAGTTAACTCTTCTACTAACTTAGAAGAAATTAATAATAATAATAATAATAATAATAATAATAATAATAATTAATAATAGTAATCTAATGTCTTTCTGCCCAGATCATATTTTTTCATTCAATCAAATGAACAAAAATTCTGTCTTGTATCCCTATGTCTGTTGTAGGCTTGTTTAACACAAGTCTATGAGACTGGAGGACAAAGGTGCACATTGTCATTTCTTATTGCCAAAGGAAGAAGTGTGATACCTAGCAAAGACAAAATTCATATCCTACAGGCTAGTGGCTTTGTTCAGAGTAATATGCCAACAAAGTTTAATGTGTAGCCTTTCACATTAACCCCCAATCAGGTCCTCTGCTGTCAAATTGCAAGGCAAAACTTTCAAAGCAAGACAGGTCTATAATGGTGCAGTGCAGACTGCCTTCAGGCTCCCTCTCCTGGACATTTATGCATCCATGAGCTCAGGAACCTGCTGTGTTTTCTGCATACATACAGCCATAGGTTGTTCAGACCTTTACAGCACATGCTTTCCTTGTGTGCCCTGCATACAACATTGTAATATTGTAACATGTAATTACATAGACCCTTTAAAAGGTAAACTTGATAGTTTTAATAAGCCCTTTGAATTCGATCCTTCAGGTGATTTTCTAGTTATTGGCTGTTTGTTCATTATTTTGGGTTCCTGCTTTAAAAATTATGACTGTTATGCACTTGCATTTCAATTTTTCATTTAATAGTGTGTATTTTTTTTTGCCTTGTTCTATTAAACACACTTTTGAATATTGCTTTGTTTCCCCATATGCAGGTGTTATGAGGGTTATTTATATTTTAAAGCTTATAGTATGGTCACTGCAATTTCATATTCTCCTAGCCTTTCAGATGAAAAAAAAAATATATATATATATATATTTTTATTAATCATGAATGGTTTAAATTTGTCTCTGTAATGCATCTCCCAGGAACTTGAAACACCTGCTGCTTTACCCTTGCCTTAGAAGAATGGGGAGGTTATATATTAGTTTGAGGCTTGTGGATTAAAACAAATCTTTGCTTTATAGAAGTTCCACCTGGGAATGGCTGCTCTACAGTTCTATAAAAATGATGAGAAAATTTGTTTCCAGCCCCAACTACTTTAGACAATATAATAAATTAATATGAAAATGTAACTTAAGCACAGTTGACAAAAACTAGAGTGCAGTGAGAAAGTCACAAACTTTGCTCTGCCAATGACATTTTGAGACCTCCTATTTTCTCTGTAGGTGTCCACATGGCTTTGATTTTCTTCTGATTATATATATATTATATTATTAATATTATATTGATTTACTTCTGAATATATATATAAAACAACAACAAATCCATAAACGTTGTCAAATGCAGTGAAGAAAGAGTGCTGACCCCACTGTGTGAAGTAGCACTTGATGCTGTGTGCCTTGGTAGAGTCTCAGTTTGACTATAAAGATGAGTTCATTTGGTTTTAATTTGAGGAAGTTTTATATTTCAATAAAGTCAAAATGAAATTCCCTTTGTTCAGATTAGTAAGTTGTGGCAGTTGAGTTTTACATAGATCTTCTGACAGTTAACCATGACTGTTATTGTTTTCATTTTTTTTCTTTGTATGTAAAGGAGTATAGGTAACTTTGTTAAGAAAAATGCAAACAAAAAGTAAAGAAAATGGAGAAAATGTATAGCACAATAAATCAGCACTGTGTAACTTTCTCTAGCTTATGTACAATGGGAGAATCAAATTTAAGGTCATATGTAGGGCTGTAGGCAGCTAGTTGCACGAGACGAGGTGACAGATTTAGTCTTAGAAAACTTTGGCCTCCTGGTATTGTGGCTGCTGTTGCTATTTGGCTAAGCTGTGGTGTTGGCAGTGAGAACAGATTTATGCACATAAAGCTGCCATTCTATTAGGGCTTTTATAACACGAAATGCACTTCTCAAGTTGTACCTTGGTCTGAAAGAGCTGAAAGAAAGAAGCAATTGAGTACCAAGAGAATGGTACCAGATGCTGGCCTTTTGACACCAACCAGCAGGCCATGACTGAGCACTTCCTCAGCATACTGTGCTTTCAGCCACCTCAGCTACCTTAAGAAACCCTCATAATAAGTAAACACTACCAAAACCAATAAGTTTCATGAGCTTCATGTGAAAATCAAACAAACAAACAAACAAACAAAGAGGTAAACAAATTAAAAATGCATGCTGCTGTTTTTGATTTCCAAGCTAGATATAGGCTTATGAAGGACTATTTCTTACCTTTCTAATGCCAGTAAAATCAGTAATTGTACTTCAGTAATTATATGTTGTGGGACAGAGGGGAGAATGTAGAAGGACTGTGCTAACCAGAATATCGTCTACATGAAGAACTTGGGAAGTTATTAATGAGATCTGCCTTCACGTCCCTGCATACACTGCTCTTTGTGCATCCAGAAACAAATACATTAAGCTTCTTGTTTTCAGTTCTCACTGTAAAATGGGGATGACAAGTTTTAACTTCTTCTGCCCTTTTATCTCTACTTTCTTTTGGGATTTAAGGGTCTTTGGAACTGAGTGTGTTTTTTATATCTTCAAATTCCACAAGGGCAAGGTGAAAAGTGTGCTCGTAAACACAGACAGATACATTAAGAATTGACTCCTGTAGTTTCAATTAACTCCTTTGTATTTGTACAGTGCCTTTTGGCCAAAAATCTCCAAGCAGTTTACAAACAATTCATGATGCTACGTTCAGCCTCACCTTATGAGTTTTTTAAAGATTACTGCAGTTTTGTATTAATTTTGCAGAAAGAAATGGGGACAGAGAAAGTCTATGATGTCTATGATAGAAAAATCAGCAGGCCATGGATTTTTGAGAGAGCCTATCCTTTGTCTTAACAAATAATCCATCCCTCCTCACTTGCCCTGTGCCAAAATATTTGCAAAGTAATTGTATGGGGAGAGAGTAGGGACTTGTCAAACTGTAAGTGCTGCTACCTCTCTAATGAAAGCCACAGGCACATATTGCTAAGTTATTACAACACCAAAATGTGAATAATAAGAGTGATGAAATATATGGAAATCAGTATAAATGGTAGAAACTAAGCACACCCTTCTGTGGTTTGGATTCAGAGAAAGAGGCAGTCTTTGTTAATGTCATAAAGTTGCCTCTTGCTGAGCCATGACAACTTTAGCTTTAAACTTAGCAAAATAGAATAAAATAGAAATGGGCAGCTCTAGGGCAGAAAGAGTGATGGTTGAGACATCCATTTTATCTCTGTAATATAAATGCTCACCATTACATGCTCATCAAGTGACAAACACACAATATTGTATTGACTCCTACCCAGTAATATTTTTAATACTTTATTTTCCAAAGAACTTTCTTTTCAGATATAAGATTATATTACTATAACTCTTTGTTACATTATAGATTTTTCATTATGTTCCATATATCTATATCTTTGTTATATATACTTCATTGTATTACATAACATTTCTTTGGAGAAAGAAATTAAGGATCAAGGGACGAAAGAATAAAGGGGATGTCGTTGTGGGAGTCTATTACAGACCACCTGGCCAGGACGATAGCGCCGATAAATTATTCTTTACTGAACTAAGAGAGGCCTCGAGATTAACTCCCCTTGTCCTTATGGGGGACTTCAACTTGCCAGACGTTAACTGGGAGTGCCACATGGCTGACACGAGCAAGTCCAGGAGGTTCATGAAGCACCTAGATGATAACTTCTTGGTGCAGGTGCTAACGGAGCCAACTAGGAAAGGTGCCCTCCTAGACCTGTTGCTAGAAAACAGAGAGGGTCTGGTGGGAGATGTGGTGATTGGTGGCCACCTTGGTCATAGCGACCATGAAGTGGTTGAGTTCAAAATTTACGGTGACAGAAGGAAAAGTGCCACCAAAACCTCATCCCTAGATATGGGGAAGGCGGACTTCAGGCTGCTCAGGGAACTAGTCAGCAAGGTCCCCTGGGAAGCTGCTCTTGAAGGCCTTGATGTCCACCAGTGCTGGTCATTCTTTAAGCGATGCCTCCTAGAAGCACAAGATCAGGCAATTCCTAAATATTGCAAGTCAGCCAGGCGCGGCAGGAGGCCGGCGTGGCTGACCAGGAACATTCTTATGGAGATTAGGCGGAAACATAGAGTGTTTCGCTACTGGAAGGAGGGCCAGGTGACATGGAAAGAATACAGGGATGCTGTTCGTGTTTGTAGGAAGAAAATTCGTGTGGCTAAAGCACACCTAGAGTTGAAGCTGGCTGTGTCTGTGAGAGAAAATAAAAAGGGTTTTTTTAGATATGTGAATGGAAAAAGGAGAACTAAAGAGTACATAAGGCCGCTCCTTGATAGGGAAGGTCTTCTCACAGACGATGACATAGGCAAAGCAGAGACGCTTAACGCCTTCTTTGCCTCTGTCTTCAATGCCGATGATGGGCTTCGGGACCCAGGGTGCCCTGAGCTGGAGGACCGGGACGGTGGGGATGACAAACTCCCAACCGACCCTGAACGTGTGCGGGATTTGCTACTCCACCTGGATCCCTACAAGTCCATGGGTCCGGATGGGATTCATCCCCGGGTGCTGAAGGAGCTGGCGGACGTCATCGCGGAACCTCTCTCAATTATTTTTCAACGATCCTGGGAGTCTGGAGAGGTCCCGGTAGACTGGAAGCTGGCAAATGTTGTGCCGATTTTCAAGAAGGGTCAGAAAGAAGACCCTAGCAATTACAGGCCTGTCAGTCTCACGTCAGTGCCTGGTAAAATCATGGAGAAGATGGTTCTCGAACGTATTGAGGCGCACCTGGGGGACAAAGCAGTCATTGGTCCCAGCCAGCATGGGTTTGTGAAGGGTAGGTCCTGCCTAACTAACCTGATTTCCTTTTATGATAAGATCACCCGTATGGTGGACCAAGGGAAACCAGCTGATGTGATTTTTTTGGACTTCAGCAAGGCTTTTGACACGGTTTCCCATAGGATCCTACTGGACAAAATGTCCAGCATACAGTTAAATAAAAACATCATACAATGGGTGAGCAATTGGCTAACGGGCAGGGCCCAAAGGGTTATGGTGAATGGCGTTGCGTCAGGCTGGCGGGCGGTCACTAGTGGGGTCCCTCAAGGCTCCATTTTAGGGCCGGTACTTTTCAATATTTTTATAAACGATCTGGATTTAGGAATAGAAGGTATTTTGAGCAAGTTTGCCGATGACACCAAACTTGGAGGAGTTGTGGACTCGAATGAGGGTGGAAAGGCCTTGCAGAAGGATCTGGATAGGTTGGAGAGCTGGGCGATCACCAACCGCATGAAGTTCAATAAGAGCAAGTGCCAGGTCCTGCACCTGGGACGGGGAAACCCTGGCTGCACATACAGACTGGGCGATGAGACGCTGGAGAGCAGCCTAGAAGATAGGGATCTGGGGGCCGTGGTAGACAACAAGTTGAATATGAGCCGGCAGTGTGCCCTGGCAGCCAGGAGGGCCAACCGTGTCCTGGGGTGCATCAAGCACGGCATCGCTAGTAGGTCGAGGGAGGTGATTGTCCCGCTCTACTCTGCGCTGGTGCGGCCTCACCTCGAGTACTGTGTGCAGTTCTGGGCACCACAGTATAAAAAGGACATGAAACTGTTGGAGAGTGTCCAGAGGAGGGCTACGAAGATGGTGAAAGGCCTGGAGGGGAAGACGTACGAGGAACAGCTGAGGGCACTGGGCCTGTTCAGCCTGGGGAAGAGGAGGCTGAGGGGAGACCTCATCGCAGTCTACAACTTCCTCGTAAGGGGGTGTCGAGAGGCAGGAGACCTTTTCTCCATTAACACCAGTGACAGGACCCGCGGGAACGGGGTTAAGCTGAGGCAGGGGAAATTTAGGCTTGACATCAGGAGGGGGTTCTTCACAGAGAGAGTGGTTGCACACTGGAACAGGCTCCCCAGGGAAGTGGTCACTGCACCGAACCTGTCTGAATTTAAGAAGAGATTGGACTGTGCACTTAGTCACATGGTCTGAACTTTTGGGTAGACCTGTGCGGTGTCAAGAGTTGGACTTGATGATCCTTAAGGGTCCCTTCCAACTCAGGATATTCTATGATTCTATGATTCTATGAAATGATGCCATGTTGAAAGCTGAAATCTTGAGACCTGGGTTAAGTTCCCATTTCTGTCATAGGCATCTTACATCACTTAATTAAACCCTTTCATATTTTGTTCTTTTTTGCTTTGTATATTACATAATCCTTTAGAAAATGCTATTTTTTTCAGCTA
The DNA here is from genome assembly GCF_047663525.1 of Anas platyrhynchos. Classification (NCBI taxonomy): domain Eukaryota; kingdom Metazoa; phylum Chordata; class Aves; order Anseriformes; family Anatidae; genus Anas; species Anas platyrhynchos. The sequence goes on from NC_092587.1 coordinate 9,152,008, forward strand.
ATCCAAGCTGAAAAATACTTTCTTCTGCTGTCCCAGGACAACTCTGTGTGTATGTCAATCTATACATTCAAGCAACTAGTATAAATAAATGAGCATGTGTGTGTATGTCTGTACAAAAGTATATACCCATAAATATGGACTACTTTTTCCATAACAGAAATTTAGTCATTTCCAAAGTAGAAGTATTATGAGTGGTGTTTCTCGAGGACCTCTTGGATCAGAAAGTGAAGAACCAGAAAGTGAAGAATAGCTTCTCCAGTTGGAAACTCTTATAGAATTCAAGCAACCATAATATAATTACATAAACTGGAATTAAACCGGGACACTGGGGTTAACACCCCTGCTCAAGTGAAGGGAGACAGGGGACAGTTCACAGCTATAAAACTGGTCAGGAGATGTGGTTTTAGGTTGCATCCAAAATACAGGTAACTCAAGGACATTGCTAAATGCATTGCATTGAGTTCAAACTTCACTTACTTAGAAATGCCTAACATTTTTAATATTTATTAATATTTGAAGCCAGTTTTTTCACTTGTTGCTATTTGTGATACAGAGAGGTGAAGAAGTTAGAAGGAAAAAATATATTCAGTTAAAAACAGAGTTCAGTTCTGATCTGAGTGAAACCACATGGACATGTGTCCCTGTTATTGAAAGAAGCATCAGACTTGTTTTCAATTTTATTGTGCACAGTTAGGTGCCTAACAAATAAAATGTGAGTCCTTTTATAGGAACTTGATGTTCCTATAAAGGAACCTTCCTGTAAGATTCCTACAGGATAAATATGCTTTGGTTTTGTTTTCTGTTACTGCATTTGAAAGAACACTTTGCTATACTAAAAGGGAAGTGGCTGTACCGTAAAGTTTTTAAACACTTTAAAGGCTTTTATATTATTATTATTGTTGTCGTTTTGTTTTTTGTTTGTTTTCAAGTGTAAAGATGAGATCAGTTTTGCTGTTGAGAACCTTCACTGACTTTCTTGTTTTTGCCCAACTGAACAAGAACTATTAGTAGTTCAGAAAGTTTAGGCTGCAAATGAAGTATACAACTCGATTTGACTTGCTAAACATCCTTAGATCACACTTAATGTAATTTGCACTAAATTAATTTAAAGCAGTATTAGGCTCTTTCAGAGAGTATAGGACTGCTTGTGCACAGTGTGAATCTTAGGAAAACATTAGTGAAAGCTGCTTGTCTTCTCCTGATGTGAATCATTCTGTCTTTCCCTTCTTTCCCAATCAGACACAGGCATCAGTCTGGCATGCTCATTCTAAGCTGCAGCAGGCTGTGTACAGCTGGGCTCAGCAGGCACACAGGTGTTTCTGCCTGTATTTTCTGTCTTGCTAATGCTGGCATTTTTTTTAGGGGCAGACAGGATCTTTGGCAATTCCACTCGGATGTTTTGCAGATACAGGGTGAGTGGAGCCCACCCAGCAAGAACAAGTGAAATCATCCCTGTTCCTCATTGATTTCCTGGTCATTCTCAGCCTTTGAGGAAAAAAGTCAAAGGGGACAGGTGAATCATTTAGGAAGTGTTTCTATATTAGCAGGCTTATTTTACTGCTTTATAGCTTAACGTGAAAGGTTTGGACATGGGATCTGGTGTTCAGCAACATTCCACTTTTCTCCCAGCTCTACTGTCAGCTTTCTGAGGCACAAAGAGGTCAAGAAACTGTCTGCAAGGTCATCCAGTGAGTCAGTGCCTCAATTCAAACTCACTCCCAGCATCTGCTTGACTCTTGAATTTTATCTAGCCACGAGACTCACACAAAATTAATTGGTGAGGAATTGAACACTGGTTGGATTAAGTAGGTCCTTTTATGCTTGTGACAATAGCATGTCAGTGTTTTCAAGATGAATACAGAAAATCTGGTCCACCACAGAATAATTCAGTCCTTGTAGGATGAGCAAGCTTTAGAAACTCAAACAACCCCATACACACAAACAAATGAGAGACAGTCTTTGGGCCATTCACTGTTTCAGTCAAAGACAAGTTTTCTTTGCTAATAGCTCTTGTGCTTCTGAGACATTTTCTTCTGTGACCAAGGTCAGCATAACATGGCAGAAATCACTCTATGGTAAGGAAGTGCACTATTAGTTCTGTTTTGTGTCTTCCTTTCTACTTTCTAAAGCTAGCTTTTTAACTTTTTTCATTTTTAAAAAGTAAAGGTTCCACTGAATATATAGCTAAAGTCCCTGTTAAAGCCCTGAAAATGTGAATGAATGTTCAGAGTTTGAGAACATGATGGCTCTTAATAAAATAAATACAGTTTTTTTGTGAACAGAAGATACCTTGATTTTATGTTTTACAAATTCCTTTAAGACAATAAAAGTGATTCTGATAATTTTTTTCAGCTATTTCACCAACGAGCTGATATCATCAGAGCAAATTACTAAAGAGAAGGAGCTAAAGGTGAAAGACTGTTTTATCAATTGAGTTTCTTGAAGTCTGCCTTTCAGGCCACTAGTCACTTGAAGAAATCAGGACCACACCCCTTCAATCTTATCAAAAGAGTACATATGCTTGTGAGGTATTTACTTTTTCATTTAATAAATGCTTTCAAATTGCTAGTGTCATAGTTGGACAGAGCAGGAAAGAGTGTTGAGGGATGGGAGCTCAGAAGAAGATTGAGTGCTTTGAAGTCACAGGATGTTTTTAGATCAGCTAACTGTCATGAAAGTTGTGCAGGTTCATTATATTTTGTCAGGGAGATGATAGTTAAAACTGAGAATATTTGTTTCTTTTGTAGAAGGGGAAGGTAATCTTCCTCTTTATCTGTTACTGTCAGATATCACCTTTTCCTTCCACCTTTGCTGGAGTCAGAAAACAGCTCTTTCCAAGATTAATCCCAGGGTGCAAAATGAAACCCCCTTAAATGTGAACCTGGATGGTCCCCACTGCTTTCCATTCCACGTGCAAATACCTTTTCTGCCTACCTTCCTTCATATATTTTGAACACTATGGACATTTAAAATGCTGTCAAATCAAAATACCACACAAAATAGATAGATCTGAAGAGTGGGTAAGGGAGTAGAAGTGACATGACAGTTGTCAGTCATACTGCCTAATGCTACTTTGAGATACTAGGCCACTGTAATGGTAAGGGTGTCAAGAGCAGACTATAGCAGTTTCTTTGCCTTTGTAGATTGCTTTCACCAATATATCATTTTGATCATCTCCTTACAGTATTTCTTATCTGTTTCACTTTTCATTAGAACCAGACCCTAAAATTCTTTATCATCCTCCTGTCTTCTGAGGAGATTAATTTTACAGATATGACTAAGTTTTGAAAAGTTAGAAACATCTGACCTTTCATATTCTTACACAATTCTTTTTTCCTCTTTACAGAAGTATTTTTAAACAGTTTCTCATGGAACATTTACTAGCTGTTTTAAAATGCTTGGGAATGACATAGTCTGCTTACAACTAAGTGGCAGCACTTGTCCTGGAAATGAAATTCACATTGCTAAAGTGTTTATGGAATATGTGGAATGAGAGCATATAAATCAAGGTCTCTCTCTACATACAGTTCAAAAACAGTAATTTCAAGCATTGCAAGCATTACAATAAGTTGTGCTGAAAAATAATTCACAATTTCACGAGGGCAGATGGGATGGCACTGGCAAAGCTTTTACCCTGTGTAACAAAAAGGCTTAGATTTATGTGCACCTAAATAAAGAATAGACTTGATTAAAATTCACTTGTGATCATCTTTTAAAAACTTCAGAACTTTAAAATAACACTGAGACATTGGTGGTCCGTAGGTCACACACTCATGACTAACCCTTCTTTAAATAAAATAGTACAAGAAAAGGGAAATGCAACACCATATTTGCAGTAATAAAAATAACAAGATCTCTACAAAAATTGACCCAGAATGGGACACTTTTCCCTGTTCCTACTTTGGCAAAATTGTCAATTAGATCTGATCGTCTAATAAATTTGCTTTTATAGTGGAATATGCAAGCAGTCAGATGAGTATATTATGATGTCTGTTCTAATGAGTATAAAAGTGAATTACAGAGATTTTTGTCATTTCCAGAAATAGTATAGAAAGGCTGTTTTGTTAATGCAGACTTAACCAGATGAAAAGAAATTACAACTTTGACTAACCCAAAACTCAGTGGGTAGAAAATTATTTGTCATTAATTTCATATTTAAGACTCTAAAAGAATAAACACCTTTGTTGAAGTAGATATATCACATTTTAGTATTGCTTTAAATAGCATAATTAATTTATACTTTCTAAGTAGAAGTTATGTTCTGGTTTTTGGATTGCCCTTATCTTTTTTTTTTTTTTTTTTTTTTTTTTTTTTATGAACTGCAAGGTAAAGTCAAGAATACCTGAAGTCATTTTCCATATGCTGTTCCCAATTGCTGTTAGATAACAACAGGAGAGTATTTGGCTTCTCACAGTACAGTACATAAATCTTATGCAATTGCTGTTTCAATTTTTCTCTTTCCTTTGAACTCTTGAATGGAAGGAAAGAATTTCTTAAAGAGTTCAGTAGGAATGTCCCATTACAAAACATCAATCATCAAATGCCCATTGTACATTGAAAGTGAGGTGATTGTAATAAAACTGACATAACTAAGCAAGCAGCATCTGACCTTTAGGAAACAGTGCTTATGATCAGAAGACCTAGTCTTCCAAACCTTAAGGAGTTAAGAGTTATCATCTCCCCCAAAAAATACCTCAGTAAATGAAGTGCTACATATGAATGTATGTGATAAAAGAGGTGGAATAAATTCTTCTCTGACCCTTAGTAGGGGAGTGTTGACAGAACAGAGGTAGAGAGTGACTTTTGAAAGGAAGGGAAATAAGGAATGTATCTTTGGGTCTAGATGGGAGCAGCTGCTCCCCTTATCTTGCATCAGTGTTAAAATAGTTGCTCTTCCTGCCATGTCAGCCGAGTCACAACACAGCATGCAATGCTGCCTTCAGTTGTTGCAAAGAAAAGGCACAACGGGTACCGTCAAAATGTTGTATCCACAATGTGCACATAAATCTTCCTTGTGCTTTGTCAACCTGTTTGCTTTTGTCTGCGCTCTGTTTTCCATGTAACGTGCTGTCACTACCATATTATTCTTTCTGAGCTTGCCAGGCCTTCAAGTATTTCCAGGGCTGGTTAGAGGAGGAAGAGCTACTGTAAGTTCTGACTCAACATCAGACTGTTGAGTAAATGTGTTTACACTGCTTACTTTTTTTTTTCTTCTTCTTCTTCTTCTTTCTTTCTTTCTTTAGTTGCTCCCTTCTGCTTCTCTGTTTTATTTAAAATGAGTCAACACAACTGTTGTGACTGATCAGTGCAAACCAAAACATTCAGCATTTTAAACCTTAGTGGAAGGCCTCACATCATCCACTGAAGGAATTACTCTTCCTATTCAGGTTCCACATACTTTTACAAAAAAGAGGTGTGATCATAAAGTGGGATGTAATAGACTTCTGCATGCATACTTTGCCAAGAACATCAATGCTACAGGGTTATACCAGTCCATTCCTATATGGAATTCATAATATTGACCAACTGAAAATTGAATATTGACAAACAGAAAATACTGGAATTTTGAATGTAGAATTTCCAAAGTTCCTTGAAAAAGTTTTCTCTTTCCATTAAAGAGTCTTTACATAACTAAACCCTTGGTTGAAGGTATATGCTTTCTAATAGATAATGCATTACAATGATATAAAATTGAGTTGAGCAGCATATGGGCTACCCACAGAAAGATATATTTTTTAAAGGATTCTAGCAGAGCCCTATGGGAAAAACAAACAAACAAACAAACAAAAACTAGCCTGTTTTTGATGTGTGTTTAACATTTATTGCTTCCTTCAGTTTTGTTGTTGTTGTTGCTTTTGTTTGTTTGCTTGTTTGTTAGAAACACTTTGGTGATTTAGAATGCTGACTACTAGCTTCTGGGGCTTAAGTGAACTTAGGAAAAGGAAGAAAAAGGTAGATTGCCTTCTTTATTTTTATCTCCATATCTCCATCTCTGTGCTTACATGGTCCCCATTCCCAGGGTACTACAATATCTGAAAATTTACATAACAGATTTGGAGAGCAATTTGAGGCAGACAGTTACTATGGTCTCAATTTTGCAAACAGGAAACCAATGCACTGAGGAACTAAGCTTCATGGAAGGTCATCCAAGTAAACCACCAACACAGCAGTGCGTCATGTTCTTCTTTCCTGGTCTATCAGTGAAGTCCTACTTGTGAAAAGACATCAGGATGTATTTATCTAGTCCTTTCCTTTCCTTTTTCTGGCAGCACAATTTTTTATTTTTTTTTTATTTTTTTTTTTTACTTTTACTTTTTTTTTTTTCTTTTTTCTATTATTCTCCTGAGAAGAAGATTTTAGAAATGATCCTTTACTTGTCCTGGCTTGCTAAAGTTTCTCTTCAGGGTCAGATTTCTAGGATTCCAAATTAAGTACGTTTATATCCCACAAAAAAGTTTTATAAATAAAACAAAAAGAGGTGCTAACCATATGCCATCTCCCAGTTTTTGATTTCAAGAAATGTAGTTCCAAGTGTTGTTTGAACCTGAGAGCAAACCTGCATTTTGTACTCTACAGATGTTACAGCAGAGTATAACCCATCATTGCTTCTCTGGAGTACAGTGTACTGTGACTTTAATTCAGCAAAGTGCAGCATGTCAAATGTCAGGTTGTTATGACAGCAATAAACTTGTGATTTCCTTGAAGCAGATGTTTTAATTTGTTAGGTGTTTTTTGGGGGGAGGAAAATCTGCTTGCATTTAAATAGATGTTCAGACCAAGAAAGGAATTTGCTTGAAAACATCTTTTCCACCTGTATAAAAACTGTATCAGAGAGGCCTATGACACATGTGTGAAGCAGTGAAAGAAATAATCACAGAGATGACCAAACTACAGAAATCTCCCTCACACCTGAAATACATTTCTGGAGTAAGCACGGTCACTTCAGCATAGGACATGGTTAATATAACTGATATTGCAAAAAGAGCATTAAAACCAAGAGTCTGCTGAGCAACCTTCCTCCCTGGGTAGAAATCTGGTGCATTGATGATCCTTGCCACTGCAAATTACCTCCACACTCCAGATCCTTCACTCCTTTGTGTGCTGTTGCTTTTGCCCTTGTTTGTAATGATCAATGTGGACTACAGTTTTAAAGCATGTGCTCAAAGTGGAAACCTTTGATGGTTTTCAAAGATAGGGAAGAATTATGTACCTGTCTGAGCAGCAGGTGAAGAATGTTACAGCTGTGGGAGCAGTAATTCAAGTAATTAATTGATCTCTCTTTACAGTGGAATACTTATTAGACCTTACCCTGTCCTCAGAAGATGGTGAGATTGTCCCCAGGCGTGAGTCTGATTTGAAAGTTCATAACATGCTGGATCCACATGGGAGGCAAAAGCTTAGGGAACAGCCTGCTCCAGTAAAAAGAAGGCAGATAAAAACTGAGCTAAAAAGATCAACCTAGGGTTCTTCTCATGCTGGAATTACGTATCTCAAGTTTGGCCATTATTATAACATATATGTCAGCAGTTTAATTGTATTTCTGTATTCATTTATATGGGTTGGGAAACCCTGGTTGCAGACGAACATGTGCTGATGAAATTTCACACTTTTCACCATCCTAAAGTTTGGTAACTCCAAAAGACATAAGAAAATGTAAACCTAAAATCAGATTTGGACATTTCTAGAGTTTCCTTGTTAGAAAAAGAACAAGAAAAAAGAAAGGGGGGGCGGGGGGGGGGGGGGGAGGGGGGGGGGAAGGGAAGAAAACCCTGTTTTCTTCTTGCTCTGAGAATTTTTGGGGGAGTAAACTGAAATTCATGTATGATCAAAGTGATTCAAAAGAAGAAGAGTTAAAGACCCAAAGACTAACATAATTTAGCCTAGTGTAGACTGATCCCAAAATCAGTCACTCAGTTGTATTCTGGGGGCAATGTGGTTCCATCAGCAGTGGAAATATATTTTTCCACATTGCTTTAAATCACTTATGTGTTAGTAGTTCTGTTTACTAGATATCTCTAATAATTAAATAAGGGAGCAAGTCTGATGATTTAACTACAGATTATTATTATTTTTATTTTTTTTCGGTGAATATTGTAGTCTATGAAAAATTCTTGCATGTTTCTTTCATCTTAAAGCTCATGACCATTCATATCTTAAAGCAGTGAATATATCCTGCTGCAGCAGTACAGAAACAGAGTGACAGAAGCCTTTGAAATGACACCTACCTGTTTCTAGTTTTGAAATATATTGAAATAAGAATTTGTGTCATCTGTAGCACTAAATATTAACTTAATGGGAGTTTACTCTGGAAACTTCATTCTCGTTACACAATACAGCTAATAATATGTTTTCAGACACACCAAACTTGATGTAACATGGTCTGTAAGTCATGGGGACTTTCTCACTCTTGTCCTCTCTCTGCTCCCACACACACACATCTGTGGTCAGTTTGAGGATTTTAAGCTTTACTAAATGGATATGACTTTCCAGATCTGCACACCGGTGCTGGTTTGCTGCTAGTGTGTTTGTAATTAAAAATCATGACATTTGATTTGACCTTTAGTCCTTGGCCACAGTATAATGGCATTCACCATACCTCATTTATGAATGCAAATCAGGTCAATTTAACTCTACAGTGTGTTTACTCTGCATATTTTTAAAAGCTTTCTCTTGCCACAGCATGTCTTTCTCCTAGACTGCTTCAGTTTGTGGTAATTGCAGAGCATGCTGTCACACTGGAATTGCAGGTATGGATGGTTTGAGTGGTGATAGAGTTTGAGTGGTCCGGAGATACCTTGGATCTGTCAGCAGCCAAAAGTGATGAGATAATTTGAATGGGACAGCTTTGTCTTTGAACAGCTAGTAGCACATCAGAACAAGCTTTAATAAAACTAACATACCTTGGCAATAAAACTAATATGTCTTTATTGAAGTTATTTATGCTAGCTGAGGATCTAACTCCCAGCTTGTTAGGCCAGCAAAGAGGCTGCAGGTTTCAGAAGGCTCTACCCCCAGCCCTTGTCTACAGAAAACCATTCTTCACTGTGCCTTTGAACCCACACCATGCCTTGAGGTAAACTCCTCCCAAGTGCCAGTGAATTAAATCACCCTTGTATGGAGGTACACAAGGAGAAGCCAGGGGAATTTCAACTGGTCATTATCAATCACACAGCACAAACAGTTTGGAGGAGTAATCAGTCTCTCTGTCCTTAGCACAAAGAGGTTTACAACACCAGAGGAGTTTATTATTATTGCTGGTCTAAGATCATCAAAGTCATTTTGTTTCATCTTGAACAGTAGTTGGAGGGGTTAAAGTGAGGTTAAACTGCCTAAACAAAATGGAAGCAATTACACAGTGGGATCATGGCGGACTGTTTGCTTTAACCCTCACTGACAAAAAAGGTACTATAAGAAAAAAGATCCCCAGCCCTTTACAATCATCTGTCTGTTTAAGTTCACGCCAAATTTCTTCACCTAAATCTTTTGGGGAGTGTCACAAGTTTAGACACTATCAGTTTCTTCACAGTTCCCAACACAGCCTCCATTTGGTGTCTGATCTGTGTGCCGTTGTCATCACTCTGTGAGCTGCTTTGCAGGACAGTACTTACCCCGCACTGGAGACAAGCCCATAAAAGTTATACGTTAGAGTTTTCTACTTAGTGACTTGGCAGGAAAAGACAGAGCAATGTGGAAGAGCAGTATGATCAGGAATGTAGTGCTGGCCCTTTCCAAGCTTTAAATTGCAAGATGGGGAATTGATTCTTCTACTTCATTCAAGGTTATAGCACAGCTGAATTGTCAAACTTGGCCTTCCAGTGACCTCAATCATGTGATGGGATGAGATCTGCCCTTTACTAGTTTTGTTTTTCTGTTCCTCAAAAATGGAAGGCAGTAACATAAACAGCTTTAACTTACAGTGTGAACACTGCTGTATTATGGGTCTAAACAGAGTCTTTATTGAATGCCCTGCAGGTTCACTGCTGTTGAGCAGAAAAACACATGCAAGTCCTAGACGGACCCTCAAAAAAAAAAAAAAAAAAAAAAAAAAAAAAAGTTCTTTTAATTCTACAAACAAGCATTGACACAGTGTTTATTGAAACATGTCTGTCTTCTGAAAGAGGACTGGGGCTTCCACAGATAATCCAAATGAAGAATTGCATGTCTAATTTTATCATTATGTAAAATATTTGGAAAAGAACTCCTCTGTACCCTGAAGGAATGTTACTGAAATAGCTCCTGTATAGATGTGAATCTTCACAAAGTTAATGGGGAAATATTTCTGTGGTCCTGTGTCACACCTCCAAACAAGAGGTGACTCTTTCAAAGAGTTCTCTGTATCCTGTGAAGTGTTTATCTTGTTCAAGCTTGTTGCAAGGCTTAAGGACAAAACAGCAGGGAATAGGATAGGAGGAGAACACTGTGCTTTTACAATTTGTAAGAAAACTTGCAATTCTGTGGTGTATCTTCTGCTGAGAAACAACAACAAAAACAACTTTATTTATGCAGAGAAAGCAATAAAACACCTTGTCAATAGAACCAAAGTGTCCAAATACCAACAAAACAAAACAAAATAATAAATAAATAAATAAATAAATAAATAGATAGATAGATAGATAGATAAATAAATAAATAAATAAATAAATAAATAACAGGATTCCCAGTGATGGAAGTTCAGTGCAGAGTGATGAATCAGGCTCTTCTACAAACATTACTGTAAATGGTAAAGACTAAATAATATTCTAACACAAATATCTGTGCATCTCTGACAATTAATCACAGCCAGTGCATAAAGGAACATATTTTGATCTTTCTTGCTCCAATTTAAAGTAAGGGAAAACTGTCAGCTTCAGTGGGCTAGTCGTCATTTAAAAATGCAAAGTTGTAGTACTTCAACAGAATTTATTGTTTTTGAGGAGCTATTTAGAAAAGTGTTGAAGCTATAGATGAAAATGCAGATAAGCTCAAGTAAAGGGGCACTGATTTGACTGAAGGTGGAAGGTAAAACTGGCACCTGTCACAGCTTACATGTTAAAAGAAAATAAGAGTTTATTTATTTTTATCTTTTTTCTGATTTGTCTGAGAGAAGAAAGCAAGAAGGCTTGGTGGAAATCTGTATTCAAATTTAGGAACATTTGAATCTGAACAATTAATACTAAGGTGCCAGCTGACCATGTAGCAGCATAACAGTATGCCACTTGCTTAATTAAATAAATTTCCTTTCCCTCCCCCAAATGAATGGGCTACTGGACCATGGCATGATTTATGTATCCTCTAATACTGACTCCTTAGACACAAGGAGGGTGTAGATGTGAGACTGTAAACACTGTTTTATTAGCAAGCATACAGTTAGATATGAGAACAGAAATAGGCAATACTTCCATCCTACAATAATCACAATGGCAAGATCCCTAATCTTGTACCATGTCATTGTAGCACAGGGGAGAACCTTATTTGTTTGGCCACTAAAAGAAGGATATCCAAAATATGTGTGAAGCTGCACCTCAGTCAGGACACCTGCACAAGCTCAGATTGAGCAGCTTGTTTAATCACACCTCGTACAGGAGGTTTATATCACATTCTACCAATGTTTTCACTTTCTGCAGTCCTAAAATATTAATTATATCAACCTGAATGTAACCAAAATTTAGCCTGAAGGTAATTTAGCCTGGAAGGGGCCAGTGTTATTTAATGGGGCCAGTGAAGTTGAGACTGTAACATACTGTCACTGGCTTACTGCTGACAGCAGAGGCTCCTGAAGTGCCTTGCAAACTTCCTCTCGCTGATGTACCTCCTTCTACCGAGCCCATCTTCCAGATGCCTCCTCTTGAGGGTAAAAGGCCACTGCAAATTTCTACACTGCACAAAATAAATTTTGTTCAGAATAAGATGCACCAGGAAATGCTTTTGCATTTGATAAAGTTATTTGAGCAGCAGAAATATTTGCTCTCTAATTAGACTCCTTTCTTGAGGCAACATGTATGCGTGAGAACTGGACATAGATTTTGCACTCAGGTCTCCCAAATAAGAATTTCCCCACACTTTCAGTGAAGATGTCTGTTGGATGGTCTGATTAACCAGGCTGCCCTCAATAAGCACCAAGATTGAGTGTCACTGATTTCTGTGCACCAGGCAGTGAGCTAGACATCCATCTCCTGTAAGTATGAGATCAGAGTAAGATGCTGCAGTCAGGAGAAGGAACAGAATTTTTGACCTTGATTCTAGCACCAAGAAGAGGACTTATTTAGCAAAGAAAAAGAAGAAAGAGTCAATTTGTCATTTGAAGTCTTTATTCCTGATGAATACTAACTCACGCAGAGAGGAGAGATGAGACTTTTGGACTGTTCCCCAATAATCCCTTGAGATTTCATTCTTTCCCCTTAAATGGGCAGGGAGGATAAGACTGATAGATATTTCCAGGGCACTGCTTTGAATTAACAGTTTCAGTAGCGGGCACTGTAAACAGCCAGTCTAGATTGTGCCTTCTGATCTCCATTTAGAAGCTCTGAAACCAGCCAATCCTTTTCTTCATTTTTATTTCCTTTCACAGAACAATTCAAAAGTATTCTTAAACTATAAAAATGAAATTGCTCCCTATAAAATATAATTGGAGTTGCATTGTAGTTCAAGTGACAACCAGATGCTAATAAAAAAACCCAAACTGTTAGTCCAATTATGTAAGTTTCTCAGTACTCTCACTGTATGAAGTCTTGTCCAAAGGAGATTTGCTTCTGCTAAGTTCTTTATTGTCATTTTTATTCACTTTTAAAATACTTTTTGAAAGCTTTTCTCTTTCTGTATCTGCATGTTTTCTCAATATGCTGACACTAAACATGTGTGTGTTCTGTAGGCTGGGAAGCAAATCCATAAGTGTAATAGTCATTAGAACAGGCTATATAAAACATGCAGTGGCCAATACAGTGGCTGTCTTTTTACCATCTCTTTGAAAGCATAGGTCATCTCCCCAAGTCCATGGGTTTCCATCAGTGCCTAATAAATGCAAATTAAAGATCAAGCTGCTTACATTTGAAAACCTGCATTTTTTTTTACTGTGTAAAAAGAGATGTTTTCTGCTAATTAAATACTCTGTTTTGTTGTTGTTGTTGTTTGTTTATTTATTTGTTTGTTTTGGTGGGGAACTCCAGTGCCTGAGTTTGAGTGGCTGCCTGATCCACAAGAATTCTGCCAGGGTTTATCAAAGCTGAAAATAATAGTACACACAGTTAATTTTGGATTGCAACAAGCTGAGTAAAATGGTTGTCCTGTCATTGTCAGCATTACTGAAATGTCGGAAAAAAATATTTAGTATTTTTTTTACAAATTTGGAGTTTGCATGTTCAATTTCTGCTTTGGATGAAGTTCTCAGAGGATGCAGCTGAAATTTTTTTGACTTCCCACTGTTTAGTTTTACAGGGGTCTTTATGTTCTGTTCATTGGGTGATTGTATGAATTAGTAGCTTGAGCAAGGTTAGTGAAACGGTCTGTAAAAACAAGGCTCAGCTGCTGTGCTGTGGAATGCTGCACGGAGAGGAAACATTGCACACACATGGAACATTGTATTAGGCTCTTGCTGTCTGAAACCAATGACAGTTCAAGTGAAATTAAAAGTCCTTTCATCAAGAGATAACTTCAAAGTCCTGTTCTCCCAAAACTCACGGACAATAACTCTTTTTTTCAAATATCTGAACTGTACAGTTGTTACTCTTTTTATTTATACAAAAAGCCTGCTTTCTAAGATGCTTGTTTAATTGGTGAAACCTGTTAATGAAAACACTGGTGAATTATGGCTTTTGGGGACATAAAGATATTGACACAAATCACATAAGAAAGTGTGTTTACTTGTTTTGAACCTGAATACTTCCTTCTGTTCCTCACAAGAGAGTACAGCATATATGGCTAGGCTTCTCTAACAGTGTGAATTACCTAAGGTCAAAAACATCATATTAAAATTTGGACTAGAATGCAGCAGTTTGCACTTAGTGGATATCAAAGATAAGGCTGTGTCTGTATTAAATATTTATTGTAACGCTGCACTTGCAGCAGTTTCAGAATGGTTTACAGGCACAGTCAGAGATGGAGGGCTAAGTAATAATTCAGCTTCAAGATGATAAAGAGATGAATAACCATTGGATGGTGGGAATCTGGAAGTGAGTGTCATAGCCCATGCATGTGCTCTTCACAGCTGTTATTTCTTAAATACTAAAGTGTAGCTAGTTGTGATCAATGGGCAAATTCTCAGTGCTTTGGAGAACTGAGGCTCATTCTCATTAACTGATAGTTCAAATATCTCTCTTGTGCTTCCTTAAGTGTTCAAGACAGCCACGGTGTGTTTTCAGTCCTCGCAGAGCTGGCATGAAAATGTAAGAGCGGGAGAATGTAAAGCAGCCTTTGGATTTTTACTTTCAGCTCCTTTTGTATGACCTTAAAAAACCACAGCTGGAAAACCACAAACTTCTAGCTAACAATGAAGAAAAATCAGAACCACTTGACTCAGGTGTCTTGGTATCAGCTGTCAAAGCAGCATTGTATGAAAGAATAACTATTTTAAAAATATTAAAGAGAAGAAAACAAATAAAATGAATTTGCTTTGAATGGCCAACAGATTATTTGACATTTCTTTGCAAGTGGTAATCATCTAAATGATATACATCATCTGCAGCACAAAGTACAAACAACCAAAAGGAAAATCAGGAAAATATTTGGAATATTTTAACAGGAGTTCATGAATATTATTTTTTTTTCATTCCATACTTTTTAATCTCTTGAACAGAACAACCTGTAACTCAAAGTGCAGACAAGCTCACATCCATCAGATACTGGCAACGGAAATTCAATGTGTATTCATACATACATACCCTTTGATGGTTAGTCTGTCTTTCTATCTATCCATCTAAAACTATAGGCATATTGGAGCTTTAGAGCTCCATTAAGCAATGCAACATACTGTTTCATACAATTCATACTGTACAATTCATACTGTTCACACTGTTCTGTACCTGCATAATTGTTGTGTCTTTCTGTGAATATATCTTTAAAACAAAATGAGGGAGGTCAGAGGATTCAAAACAGACTTTTTTTCTCTCCTCTCCTCTCCTCTCCTCTCCTCTCCTCTCCTCTCCTCTCCTCTCCTCTCCTCTCCTCTCCTCTCCTCTCCTCTCCTCTCCTCTCCTCTCCTCTCCTCTCCTCTCCTCTCCTCTCCTCTCCTCTCCTCTCCTCTCCTCTCCTCTCCTCTCCTCTCCTCTCCTCTCCTCTCCTCTCCTCTCCTCTCCTCTCCTCTCCTCTCCTCTCCTCTCCTCTCCTCTCCTCTCCTCTCCTCTCCTCTCCTCTCCTCTCCTCTCCTCTCCTCTCCTCTCCTCTCCTCTTTCTTAGGGTAACACCATCTGAATCTGATCTGGACTAGAAAGTTGAAATTCAGATTTGAAGAATGATTTTGAATAACTAGATCTAAAGATCACTATGTTTACATATATAAAATTTGTGAATAGTGGTTATTTTGTTTGTCTTGTCTGGTTTCAAATGTTCCTAGCATTTTAATCTTTAAGGCACAAACAACTATGAGATGTTTGCAGGTCTATAAGATAAGTTCATTTATTAATGGTTCAGAGGATTGGATAGTAAATTTTGGGGGCAGGTATTGTGTCTTGGTGAATATAACACACAAGTCAGTGAGGACCCTGAGTCCCATTATTCAGTGAAAGCAATTGAAGTAAAACATTTTGCTTTAATGGGCTTTGGATCAAGCCATCTTACTAGCTGAAATGCCAAATACAAATAATTTCCTTTTTCCTTTCTCCAAAGAAGTGCCTATAATCCAACTGTTCTTTGTCTTAAAGTCAGGCTTTAAATTTTATGATAGCGCACATGCCAGAGAGCTTTGCACATAGACAGGTTTCTCTGTGTTGTCAATAACAGTTTGTGAAATGTTGGAGAAGTTTGGCTGCTGTCTTCAGCACTCAAACGTAAGTGGCAGAATCACAGTTCACAGTCATAATTTCATGAACAAATTATTTCTTGTTCAGATCTCCAGGAAATTATTTTATTTGGACTGAGCTTTGAGCACTTGCTCATTGGGATTGTTCATATTCAAATTCAGGTCAGTTCATTCGTTCACAAATATTGTGCTGGGGGCAAGTGGAGCAGACTAGCTGGCTTTGTGTTTTGCTACACATAGACTGTGTGAAGGTCCTTTGATAGATGTACTACACTGGTTTGTAAAGGGCAGTCACAGTGGGAGATCATGTTTCCATTCATAATAAATATAAGTACTCCTATGGCACCTGGTTCAACTGTGGGCATGTCGCTCTCCCACTTATAAAATACCTTTTTCCTTTCTTGCCTTCTTGTAATGTACCATGAACTGAGTGACAAGCCTTCATGTTGGTCATTCTGAAAGATCCACATCCTTGTCCTGTCCATCCCATAAACTTATAATGTAGCTAACACAGAGCAACAGAGATATCTTCAAGACTGTTGTGTTTGCCGTATTACATATGATTGTTATAGTAATAACTCAGTATGAATCTATCCAGAACCCACTTTTTCCCCCAAATATTCATGAATGGGCCAGATAGAAACTCTCAAGCATTTGTCAAGAGAATATAAGTATGAACAGCTGGGGCCAGGAAGAGAATCTTTCTTTTTTCTGATTTTCTTTTTTTCTGTTACACATGAAAAAATAATTGGTTTAGTCATTTGAGCTTTTTGTTTTGCGTATTTGTAGATGTATGGATTTTAACATGCCTAGTATGAATAAAATATCTGCTGAGAATTCAGACTAGTGATTCAAAGGCAATGTTGGTATTTGAGATATTTAGAACCCATCTCAGGTTCTCTCACCATTGGAAAATCTCTACATTCATTTCTAAGCACATGCTTATCATCTGTACATGTATTTCTTTCACTTTTGCTTTGCTTATACTGTGGTTTTTGTTTGTTTGTTTGTTCGACAATTCCCTTTTTCCTTATTTTTGTTCCATTTTGCTTCAGTATTTGGCCTTTTCCCACCACACCTTGTTTAAGTTTTTAAAACAGAAAGGTATAGGGAAGGTAAAAAGCTCTTCACCATTTCTCATAACTGTGGGTTTGAGACAACAAAAAATTACCAGGTAATATATTTTTATTTTAAATAAATATATATTTTGTACAGCAAGAAGTATAATCTGAAGCCAATAGCTGCAGGATTTTGAGGAAGCCAAATAAGTGAAGTGAAAATGAGTTAAAAAAAAAAAAAAAAAAAAAAAAAAAACTTGGAGGAGAGCTCCACCAGCTGCACACTGCAGCTCAGAAGATCTGATTACAGTATGCTGGGAAGATGGTTCCCTTCATTCTTTCAATTTTTTCCTGTATTATTTCCATAAATGTCTACCCATATCTTCCACAGCTAGGAATTGGGCTCTTGGTCTGAACAACTATGGCAGTTTTAAGGTTTTTAAGTGCAGAAAGGTTAGAGTGCAATTATCAAGGTGAGGAAGACATTCTACCTTCATTAAATAACTACATTAGGAATCGGAAGAAATCTTACAAGAAAAACAAAACAGAAAAAAAAATACAGGGCTCAACTAAAAATATTTCAGTTGTCACATAGAAGGAGTAATACCCGGACAAAGCTTTAGACTTATGCCTGCCAATAAATTTATTGTAAAGAGACCAAACTGAAACACAGATGTCCCATCTCATCAAATGTATATCATGACTGGCCTTAAGCCATGCTGGAGTCTTACTCATAACTGATTGGGCATTATAGAAATCCCTGTCTCTCAACTGGAAGCAGCAGATTTAGGAGCAAGAATGTGAATGACCGGGAGCTGCCCTTCAAGCACACATGCAGAACCAGCCATAACCTGAACAACATGGCAGAGTACAGTTAAAACCCAAAGATAAAACCAACACAGCCCTGACAAACTTGCGCCTGAACTGGGGAGTTTGATTTCACAGCACGTTTTCAATGTTAGCAGGAAAATATATTGCTTAGTTTTCCCTGTCTACGCTGAAGAGTATTTGAGAGATCTTGTTCTCACTCCCACTCTTTGGATAGGCTCAGCCTGCATTATGCAGCTGACTCAGTGGCACCTATGACTTTATGTCTTCAAATGTCTTACAGGAGGTCGAACAGAACCAGAAAAGTGGTTGGTTTTGTTTGTTTGTTTGTTTTGTTTGTTTGTTTTTTCTGTTGTTTTGTTGATTTTTTTTTTTTTTTGTAGTAATAGTAGTAGTAACATGATTATCAGGATAAACTTTTGCAGCACAAATAGTGCTTTTGTGGGTATAGAAAATGACCCAGTTGGTTTCTCTAATCCTTCCTGAGAGAGACATCCTGGGGCAATCAACCCTTTTATACATTCTCTACATTTTTTCCCCCTTTTTGTTAAAGAAAAAGACTGGTTAGCTGCCAAGACCTGTTTAAATGGCAACCTATGCAATTCATTCTAAAAACACTCATTTATCATTCCCAAATTAATCTTGTAACAGGATAGCTGCTCTTATTTTCATTGTCATTTTGCCCTTTGGATAAAAGATCACAAACATATAGGTATCCAACCCAAAGATTCTAAAAAGCATATATAAAAGTTGGGAAACAGGAATGGCATCTCTATGATTATAAACAGAAACTTAACAGAAACAGAAGCCATATATCTTCATTTTTCACATATCACATCTATTAATAATAGAATGAAATGTAATTTGTGTTGAATATTCTTCAGAGTCTTGTGCCAGAAGCATAATTGTTTTCAATCAGTTTGGTAGTTGGGAGGAATTTTTTTTTTTTTTTTTAAAAAAAACTGCAGTAAACACTCACAATTTATTCAAAATGATTAAAATATGATATATTCCATTTTCCTGGCACACAGAATGCATTTTGACATGAAAAAATATATAAACAATGAACAGTTTGGTATGAAACTACTGTGCAGAATTTTAAAACCATGCATACATACACGCTGTTTTGAGGGTAGAAAATAATATCTTGGCACCAGCAAGAACAGCCTGCTACAATGAAAAAGTTATAGATGTAACTTTTTACTGCAAGCATGCAGCCCTTTCCAAACCATGTCTTGTAAAAGCACTGCAGACATTTAAATGAATGGTCAAAATTTCTGTGGCAGGTTTGGACTCTTGATTCTTCTCTTTTTTTGGGGGGTGGGTGTAAAATTTTATGGGTTCTGCTCACACACTTAGAGGCTTTTCTCTCAAAGGACTTTCTTGTAGAGGAACACACTGTAGAATGTGTGATTTCTGACACCTCTCCTGTTCCCAGCAGCACAGGCCTAAATTTATGTTCTCTGTCCTGCATCCCACTCTGCAGGGACATGAAGAAAATAATGTCTTATTTTTCCTTCATTTCCCCCCACACACCCTTTTCCTTCATGTGCTGCCATATCTCTTCAAACTGACTTTCCTTGTCCTTGGATAGCGTATATCTCTGTTTTGAAAAGATGTTCCCTTTCCTTGTACAGTTGGAAACTCTAGAAATTAATTTTATTCAAATCCACTTAGAAGCAGGAAACACTCCCCAAAACCACTAAACAGTGAGTCTTTCCATTGACTGTATCAAGCTTCAGGCCAAGACCTTGATCTTCACTCCTTTTTCCTTTTTGTTAATTGTTTAAAAACTGAGTTTCTTTGCTAATCTGCAAGTTATTCTTCACAGTTTTTATAAAGAAATTCAAGCTTGTGGATTTTTTATTTAAATGAGAATTTTCTTCCCTTATCCATCACTGGCTGCTCACTGGTTTGTCTGTGGTGGGTTGCTGAGGTCACTGGTACTCTTTCTGCTCCCTGAATAGAATGAATCAAGTGTCTGAAAGAGACTAATGACTCTGATAGCCAACAAAGAACGAATTTGCTTATGTATAAACATCCTTGTTTGTATGCCAGTTAGGACATTTATGCACAGTATATCTATTCTTCAAGCATAGGTGTATGCAAATTGCAACAAAGCTTTGGGGCAAAATGGCAAATGAAGCTTACATCTCAGAAGGAGAGACTTGGGAGCAGCCCAACTCCCTGGTGAGAGAGACGGTGTGGTACAGCAGGAGCCTCCGGTCCCCTTGTCTGTGCTCTGGGTTTTCCACAAAATTAAATGGCTGCAAGTCATATCCAGCCTGCGTGTCCCAGCAACTCTCTAGTCAGGACATTAGGAGCTGTAGGACTCTGAGGCCTCTGCACTGCGCAGGACCACAGGTCACATTATAATGAGCTGGAGATGATCAGAGAGATGTAAAGGACAACTCCAACTCATGAAATGGATCACTCCAGCTTGAGAGGGGTTTTGGTTCACCTTATAGAAACAAAAATAAACATAACAGTAAAAACCTTTCAGAAGAATACCTCTCCCCTAGAGTTGGCAATGTCATAAAACATGTTTTCCTATCATAAGGTTAAATTTTTCAGTGTTTCTTTCTTATTCATTTTTTTTTCCTTCTTCTCTCATTGCAAAGTGACCTCTGAAACCTTCTCATTTAAAAATATCATCAATATTGAGATGCTTCTGTGGAATATTTTAGCTTAAATAAACCAGTATATATTGATTACATTCTTTGAGTAGAAGTGTTCCAAATATCTGTAAAGGCAATCTTCTTTCAAAAATTGTTTTTTAATTAAAAACATTAAATGATAATTTTAATTTTTCAATCTTTTTTTTTTCTGTCTTTGTATAGTTTGAAGTATTTGTCTGTGTGTTTGTTTTCTCAAACATCTGATTTCTTTTAATTAAAAATGTTTCCATGAAAATATTACATAAAAAAAAAAAAAGACATATCTTACATTAGAACACTAGATGTGTTTAAGGAAAAATAATTGTAACTTTAAAAATTCATGCATATATTAAACACTACCAGAAAATCAACTATTTTCCACTGAGGAAATATTTACATTGTTCTGTCTTTTGTCCCCTTTCAATGTAGCTTCCATATGTTTTTATCTCCAATCTTTACTTTAAGTTTTGTTTTGTTTTGTTATGTAACTGTCTTCCTTGGTTAACCATGAAGCAGAATCTGACACTCCATAGCTCTAATCTTAAAACCTTTTAGGGCTCCAAGTGTCAGAGAGAGCTTTCAAGAAGCAGCAGTAGCAGCACAGGACCTGCTTGGGCAAAACCACTGCTGAACCCAGACCCACCTTCTGCCTTCGTCTAGGGATCTAGGGTCATCACTATTCAAAGTCGCTTTCTCAAAGAGACAAGCTAATGTCCATTAGAGTTTTAAGTTAAACCTGCCCACTGCTAACATCTGTCTGAAGTCAAACAGCTCAGCCTTCAGAGGAAAGTGTGGGTGTTTGCAGCTGGAACCATCATCTCACATGGCCCACCAGAATGACATCTGCCTGCCTTTCTAACACATCCAAACAAGCAAGTTCGACACACTAGAGCACAGGGCTCTGGTCCAGGACAAATGTGTAATGTAGATATTGCTGTAGCATGTCTTTTTTCTCTGCAATAATGGTGATTCCAAGCTTCCACCCACAGCTTGCTTTAATGACAGTGTTGTGGAGGACAGTGACGCCCACAGCTTGGTACTAAGTCTGTTGTCAGCTCTCAAAGTTTCTCACAGAGTTTAGCTCAGCTATTTAGGGCTGATGAGATCATTCTGTTAAATAGATGAGAGACCAAATACGGATGATTTATCAGCACTTTGGGGAACCACGGTTTCAAAATCATTGAGCAAAGCTAATCCCTGGACTTGATTCTGGCAGGTAAGATTGGTAACTGGAATTGCTCCTGTCTAAGAGGTGCAAAAGGCTTGACTAAAGCAATATTTGCTGGATTTTCTTCTGCAAGGCTGTTATGACTTCACCGATACTTGCAGTAATATATGGGAATGAGAGAATAAACACCATCACAATTATAACAGGTCTCAGCTTTGGTGGTAGCACTTTCAGAAACCTACAGTTTGTTCTTGTTTGGTACCTGCTTTAAATTTATCTAAAGCTACCTCTTTCCTCCCAGCCTATGCTGGCTTTTGTCTGTGAGTCTGAGCTTGTAAGAACGGGTCTGTCCCTTCTGCTGAGTGGGTGTTGTGGCACTGTACCAGTAATGAGCTATAGAAGTCATTATGGTATGGGGGTTTTCTCACAGAGGGTTGTCAGTCATGTTGGATATTGAGAGAAGTGGATCTGGCTGACATAATTCTTTCTTCTCAGCTGTTGGTGGGACCCCTGCATGTTTCTGCAGGAATATTAGGGCAGGAACCTATACTCTAGGGCTTCCTTGCAGAGGCATCAGGGCTGGGTGCGTGTAAAGCTGTACAGCTGCTGTATTTGCCTAATGTTGTGCAGTGTAGATCCCAGCCAGGGCTCAGATTTGTGGCTGGGCTCAGAGCCTGCAAAGTGAAGGATTCAGGATTTGGCCTGGGTCTGCCTGTGTATTTATGTAGTGACAGAAAAAGCAAATTCCTTACAAGCAAATATGAGTCAAAACAAAAACATTGTGAAGGGCAGCTGAGCACGACAGCAAGATGATGTTATCCCAGCCACACATTCAACTCTTGAGCTGCCAGGCCAGCCAGAAGGACTCACAGCCAAAAGTCATGAGAAGATGCCAGCTGGGAAGCCACCCACCAACACCTCAGCTGGCTTCTCAAAACAACTGGAGCCTTAGTGTTTGACACTCAGCTTCAGGCACAGCTGCAGGGCATAGCCCAGCCACAGAGCAATACCAAGGGCTTCTCATCAGAGCTTCCAACAGAAATACTGTATATGGACATCAGGACAACACAGCCATAAATTCTAATTTGTAAGGATTTCCTTTTTACAGTAGTGGAATAGTAATGCATTTAAGACTAACTGGCTTTTGTTTTGTTTTGTTTTGTTTTGTTTTGTTTTGTTTTGTTTTTGTAGCCTAGCTGGCATAATATTACTTCAGCAAGTCAAACTCTATTCTAGTGATTTTTTTTTCCTAAATGTATTGGTTAGCTTCTTGCTTTCAGCCAAAGTATTGTAAACAATTCCCAGTCACAGATGCAATGCAGAGTGAATTAAGGTTGATCAAAGCTTTTGTGCAGTCCTCAGCTCGTAGTGCTGAGGATAAAAGCACTGAGGTCTAAGTTAAGGATGTAGTGTCCTTGGAAATATATGTTCCCCCTCCTTGGTTTGAATTTCATTTAATTTCATTATAAACTCATGTCTATAAATGCCCTTCCATTAAGTAATAACAATCTCTACAAAACTCTTCTTGGAAAAGTTTTGAAACTATCTGGAGGCATTTGCCATAAATGTGTATTTCATTTTTAGAGATGTGGTAATGTGTTTGCTATACTCATTTTGAGAAGTTCCATAGCATTGTGATCACTTTTCTTATAGCAATGTTCTAGATTTGACCAGTTCTATTATGTTAGGCACCATACTTAGTTGATACCTGGAATGATGCCAGGCTAGGTGAACAAGACAGGCAGAAAATCTTGTCCACAGCTAAATCTAGAATTAAAATCTAAAATCCTGAGAAGAGAGCTGCCTTTCTGATCTCCTTGTCCACCTCTCCCTTACATATTCTGTGGCAAAGACTTCATTTTGCACCAGCCATCCCACCTTCTGTGTGAAGGAGAACTGAATCCATTGGGTGGAAGAGAGTTTGGCAAACAGCAGCTGAGTATCCTTTGGGGGAAAAAAAAAAAAAAAAGTAATTTACACTCTGCATATTTGCTATTCAGTTTAGAGGAAGCCAAAGAAATTCACCATCTTCACTTTTAAGAATAGTTTGTTTGGTTTGTTCCACATCATGGAGTATATGTAAGGTGGCTTCAGAGTGTATCAGTTTTGTCTCTAAACCATGTTGCCTTTAATAGCTATAAGCTCTTACTGCAGATGACATGGCATTTTTCAGTAACATTTTCAAGTTGTTCTACTTCCTCGCACCTGCAAGAAGCATTACTCAGAGGCATTACCCTCTGCATACTACCTAGCAGCTCCTAAACCATACTTGTCTTTACAACCTTCAAACTGTCCTGTGCCTAGAATGTCTTTGTTCCTGAGAGATTATACACAGAATAAGCCTGTCCTCTATTCAGGGGAGTGAGTTTATCTGGCAGGGCAGAATCTGGCATGGAAAGGCCCCATGTCTCACCCTTTGTCAAACTGTCATGTTCAATACTCCACAAAAGAGCTCTTTCAAGTTATTTAAAACTATGGACCAGATGCTTTACCCTGATTATAGCCACCTCCTGATCCTACTTCATTCAGAACTATTCATGAAATCACTGTAATACAAAATTAATAATGCCAGCTGAATATGGCCCTATCATAGAAATGGAAGATGCGACCTGTCTCATTCCTTTTGACTGTAGCAGGAAACCTCTCTGAAGACAGCCAAACTGCTCATTTTTCCTTTTAGGGCAATATACTAGAAAGACAGGTATTTTGCTTAAATTAGATTAAATTATTTTGCTTACATTTCTAATAATAAATGAGAAAGACAGGTATTTTGCTTTTCTTTTTCTTCATTTTTCTCCATGTGTGAATTTTGCTGATCTGGTAGTCTTCAGGACAAAAGTTTCTCCTTGTTTCTCTGTGAGCACTTGTAGTTCCTCACAGAGCCTATACTGTGTGTGAATATAGCTACCCACTCTTTTCCTACTACTGAGACTACAAGTGAAAGTGGAGATTTTGTAATATACCCCTGAGGGCTTAATAAATCTCACTGGTCTTATTCCAATGAGCCAGTGAATATTTTCTAGACCAAAGTAATATTTCCGTTTGCTAATGTTGGAATATGATTTTACATTGGGAGCCCAAAAGCAGAAGGATTTTCTTTTCTCTTGTTTTGAGCCAGTCACTGTTCTTCAATTAGTTTTACTGTCAGGAGGAAAAAAGATTATAGTAAGTATAAAGCAAAATGTCAACATTTATTGCCTGCCTGGTTTTCTTGTTGTAATGGGAGTTGATCGAACTAGTGAGGGGTATGAAATCTTGTTCTCACCATTATTACAGAGCCAAAATTCTTGTGTGAACTTTGTATTCTGCCTAGAAAAGCACTTTGGGCTACTTGGTTAATATTTCCTGCTCCTCCATAGAAGTGAAACTTCTTTATCTTAACTGTTGCAACAAAGTTCTCCTCTTCCATAATAAATAAATAAATAAACAAATAATAGATGCCATTGATTTGCTGACAACATTTCTTAAGTGGTTAAGAACTTGTAAACTTTTCATATAGGCTATGCTTAAGGAAAAAAAATAATTCGAAAAAACAAACAAACAAAAACTTCTTTGGGTTGGATAAGTTAGAAACAGTGTTGTTAGAAAGAGTGATTCAGTGATTATATAATATGGACAACCAGAGATAAATTAAATATCATCACTGGAAGCATAACAGGATAAAATGTCAAGTCTCAAATTTGAAATAGTAGATGATGATGATGATGATGATGATTATTATTATTATTATTATTATTATCACTAGTTTTAAAGAATTTTTCCATCCAGATCTTAGGAGAAGAATGATTTCTGCTGACTTTAAAATAAATTTCTGTTTCCGTGTTTCCTTCTAAATGGCTTGCTATCTATTACTCCTCTTTTCACTGTAATCTGTGAGGACAGCACTGTATACATTTGAATTCTTCTGGTCTTTTAATTGGATGTGTCTCTAGTGTGGTACTGTAAGTATCTCATTTAGTATCAGTGGTTTAACATCCTCCAGAGCAAAGTGAATCCATGACTTAATTAACTTCCACTTGGGCAGTTATCTGCGCTGGGAACCTGCAGGAAGTATTATTCTATTTGAAGGTGACAAATGAATGTACATGAGGTACCACACGCCACCCAGTGGGAGATCTGACAAGAAACATAATTTATTTCATTAGTGGTGCCAAAATGGGCTTTCAAGCTGAAAACCTAAATATGTAGCAGTAGAGAAGAGGAAACAGCACGGGCTTTGTCTGAAATAACTGATTGTGTACAGTTCATAACATATATTTCCATGGGAATGTTTAAGTTTGTTGTCACTCTTCATCCATCATATTGTAGTTTGTTAGGTGTTAGCCTAAATGGTAGAAAAGAATAAACAGTCAAAAATACTTTTGAATCAGGTAATATTTATTAAATATGTTATGAAAAATTAATGTAAAAGAAAACAGCTAACACTGAGTCAGAAATAACTTTGGTGTTTTAGGACATATTAATAATTGTTCTGGGCCCTGTAGATATTGAAACATGGATAAAATCTCAAAGATCTTTGACTTTCTTTAGATTTATTGTAATTTATAGAGCAACAGTTAGTGGCAGCCTCTAATTACCCACAGAACTGAAGTTTCCTGAGTGAAAACTTGAGATCAAAGGGCATGAATAATAGCCTTAAAGGCATCTCCCCTTACACAGCCTACTCTTAGCCCCTCTGCTGTCCTTTGGTATAAATTAAGCACCTTAAGATGAATAAAACATGAAGCACAGAAGGTTTAGATTTCACAGAAGATGAATGGTTGGGTTATTGATGGGAAAAGGAGCATGGGAAAGTATAAACCATGTAGATCTGAAAATTTAAAACTCTGTAAGCAATCACCTTTCCTTTAGTATTTTTTCTTTTATTTTCTTTTACTTTATTTTATTTAGTCATTTAGTCCAAATCCTTTCTCTTGATAAGGCAGCTGGATTGCTCTGTGTCACTGAGCTACACTTTCAAGCAAGCTCAGAAGCCTTTCGCAGTTCATTCTGTTGATTTCAGTGGGCATACAACCAGGCCATAAAACCACAAGAGCAATCACTGGTTGTTAAAAACCATACAAGCACTTACATTCAATTACAATGAAAAAAGGTGCATACCTCTTGTGTCTCATGAAACTCAAACTTGAAGGCTGTTTGCTTCCTCATATATATAACATGAATGCAGTTCCTTCCTGATGTAAATTTCATTGCCTTTCACTAGTGTTACACTCGCTGAATTTAATACCTTACATATCCCGTCATGTTATAGATGCATGCAGCCAGAGGAATTAGGTAAGCAGGACCAAAACCCTTTCCACTGCAGGCATTTGTTCATAGAATAAGATCTATCAGGATGAATGGGTGCAAGAGGCAAAAGATGTGTATTTGTTTTGAATAAAAATCTATATTTGCTTTCAATAGAGAACATTTTCTTTGAAAAAGAAACAAGCAAAAAGAGCAAAAAGACAAATTAGTGGGAAATAGTAAAATGAACTGTTTCTCCATGAGCTGTGAAAAACATTTACTATTCATCCTGACCACTTTTGTTAGAAATCAACATATTAACTTTTTGAAATGTTGATGTTTGGAAAAAAAAAAAAAAAAAAAAAAAAAAAAGCTTGTTTGCATTGGAAACAATTGTCCCAGTCTCTTTCTACCAGTGGTCAGACTCCCAAATCAGCTTTCTTTGCAAACCAGAGAGAGGTACTGTTATCATCGTACCTCATTAAATCCTATTGCCCAACTATTAGGTCAGTCACACAAACATGGGAAAAAGGGTTTTTCATGCTCCTTCTGCTTGATTAACATTAGGGTTTTGAATAAAGGTCATCTGCTTTCCAGGAAGTTGAGTCAGTCTTTGTCTCCTCTCTTAAAGCTGTTCCACTTTTTATAGTACAATTAAAAATTCATTGGACTAGAAATGGGAACCCAGGTGTCTCTCATCCCTTGGGACTGGTCCAACCACTGTCTTATAGAGTCATTTTCTCACCCTGACTCAATAAATATTAAAGTATTTTATGCAAAGTGAAAGACCTTCTGTAGCAGAAATGGAGAAAAAATACATACAGAGTATACCATAAATTGCAAAGATTACAGCATCCCCAAGGGAGATGGGAGTCCTGCCTTTAATCCTTGCTCTGAAGCAGAAAAAAAGAGTTTTGAATATGCCTCCTCATGTGGAATTACACTTATTTTTTGAATTTGGATTAAAATAAAATAAAATAATAAGTGTACAGAAAAGTCCTACCACTCTCTGTCTGAATGGGTCTCCTGACTCTCAGTGCAGAAAGAATCACAAAATCACAGAACCACAGAATTTCTAGGTTGGAAGAGACCTCAAGTTTATCAAGTCCAACCTCTGACCTAACACTAACAAGTCCTCCACTAAACCATATCACTAAGCTCTACATCT
Source organism: Anas platyrhynchos (assembly GCF_047663525.1). Taxonomy (NCBI): domain Eukaryota; kingdom Metazoa; phylum Chordata; class Aves; order Anseriformes; family Anatidae; genus Anas; species Anas platyrhynchos. The sequence goes on from NC_092587.1 coordinate 9,180,041, forward strand.
AAACGTCTTTAGAATGTAATTTAGAAACTGGTAATGGTAAGATTGGAGGGTGTCTTTTTTATGGAATTTGGCAAAATCTTTTCATTCTGTTCAGTTTATTTGTGCAAAAAGTTTTGGAGTGATCTAGAAAACATTTTTTGTGTATTTCTCCCCTGTCCTGTCCTGTCCTGTCCTCTCCTTTCCTCTCCTCTCCTTTCCTCTTTTCTTATTTTTTCCTATTTTTTTCTTTATTTTTTTCTCCTTTTTTAAATGACAAAGTAAACTTATAAATAAATAAACAGCAAAAACATTTTCATACCTTTCTAAGCTTTTTTTTTTTTTTTTTTTTTTTTTTTTCCCTTAAAGGAGGTGCTGTGAGCCAACTGACTACATTGTAGACAAAAGGACAAAATTACTTTTTGTCCCTGGTGAAGTATGATGGAAAAAAATGTCATTTTTCAAGCAGTTTTAATCTTATCTCTGAATAGGTGTAGCTATGTTGAAATTGTCAGGTTTAGGGAAACCTTTGAGCTCCCAAAGCTGATCCAAAGCCCTCTCTGAGTAGGTGACAGTCTCTCTGTTTACTTCAGCTGTCTGTGGAGGGGACGCAATCAAAGTTAAACCCTACTGAATGAGAAACTGTTCCTGTGTAATCTAATGTATTAAGACAGAGATTTACAGAAATGAGAGATACCTCAAAGTTATCTTAATATTACAGAAAGTTAATTAATTATGCTTTTGAAGTAAGGGTATTTTTATTTATTGTATTCTGCCCCCTCCCCCTCCACCGCTACATTATGGACATAACATATTGACATAAGGACACTGTAGAGGCTAATGAATTCTGATCAATACAAGTAAAATGAAGCAAAATGAGTCAGGCAATATGCAGACTCTGAAACCCTCATCAGTCAAACACCTCTAGCAAACAAAGCCTTTTTCTAATATATGGACACATTCTTTGTATTAAGAGTGTACTATGAGCATAGTACTTTGTACTATGCTGCAGACTATGCTATGCTGCAGTGGCAGTTAGTTTAGTTGATCATGAAAAAATAAAATATTTGCTCATGGAGCAAATATTCTCACAACAGTCTTCTAGCAATACGAATGGTTCAAAAGGAAAGGGAGTTCATAGGTCATTCTTATTAAGTGCTTGACTGATTTATATTTGCACAATTCTCCTTTCTGCTGGAGCTGGGAGAACTGAGATGCATTTTTCCTCCAGAAAGGCTTGCTAGCACTGTTCCAGGCTGTTCGATGTGTGGGAAGGGGGTTAAAGGGATGTGTGGGAAGGGAGGTGAAGGGGGTGAGAGGGAATGTGGAGTGTCACAGACACCGTTATCCTATTGCATTAGTTACATTGCCACATCCATACTGGTCCAGGAGGTGGAATTTGCTGGATTGAATCCACTCTGCCTCCCCTTAGCCTCCAGAGTCTGCTATATGCCCTTTCTGGAGCTGTTAGATGGTTGCTTTGCTTGTCCTTGCAAGCCAGTTATTTAAGGAACAGCCCATTTCTACTTCTGGAAAGCTGGTGCTTTTTATTATTTATTTTATTATTTTTTTTAAATCTGTCTTAAAACATTTGTGATGTCTTGCAAAGTCAAACTATAATATGGGATACAATTCCTCATCCCTATCATAAACTGTATCTTTTGGGACTCCAGCTCCTCTTTTAATTACATCATTACCCTAATTATCTTATTAACATCCTCTGGTGTAGACAGCCTTTTACAGAAGAATGAAATAAAGAGTTTTTTCTTTGCCCCTGTGGCAGGCTCAAGATCAAATATTCAGATACTATTAAACTAATCATAACCATTTCACTGTTATCTTCCACTTTCCCCATCTGTTTGCCCATTCCCACTTGGCTCCTGCCATACCCTTCAACTGTAAGCTCTCTGAGGCAGGGTGTCTTGCAGGGCTTTGTACAGCATTTGTTCTTAATTGGGGTGTGTGGGTGGTGGAACAGTTATAATGATAGATTTGTTTTCTAGATTATCAATAACATAATTATGTTATATTAAATGCTAACATTTTTGCTGATCTTCTTTCTTACCTCCTAATTTTGTAGTACTGTGTAACATTTCCAAGACAATTGGGACCAGCAATTCATTTACTAATTAAAAGGACTGATAAATAGCAATGGAAGCAGTTTGAGTACAATACAGGCAAATGGTTCTCCCTTAGTGATTGCCATTCATCAGCTCAACACACTTTGCAGAAGTGAGATATGAAACATTAAAAAAAAGAATTTGATTACGTGATGTCATCCCAATTCATACTTCTCATTTCTCACAATTAGCTCATGCGCTTCATCTATTCATATCATCCACACTGCAATTATACAACTGTTGTTTGTCACTTTTTTCGTTTTCTCCTGCTTTGCAAATGTGACATTTTAACAGCATTGCTTAGGAGAAAATTACAGATCAGAATAACTGGTCATGTGTTGTGTTTTGTTTTTTTTTCCTTTATTTTATTTAAAGCGAGAGGATATATTAATTGAAACCTGTGTTAATCAAAGAGAGAATTGGTTTAAGAACATTGGACATTGGTTTCACTAGTAAAGAATACAAGCTGAAAATATGATACAGCTGTGTTGACCTCTTTGCAATTATTTTGAAAAGCTGGCTATCTTCCCCAGCTGACAGTCTGTGAACATGGCAAATAATTTAACATTCATACCACTCCTGCTTTGGCATAATATATATGAATCATGGGGTCACCACTTTCCAAACTGGTAGTAGATCAGAAAAAAAAGTTAATGACTAAAGGTTTGGTCATGACTTGTTCCATTGATTCCATAATAAAAAACATTTTGAAATGAAATATCAAGGCATAAAAGACATTTTGTATTATGACTCAAAAGTCATGGGGAAAGTCTTTTTTAGTACAACTTGAGGAGTTTCTTTCTAATTTTGGATGTTTCCTGGTGAGCTGCTCAACTCAGTATCCCTGAGTGGCCTGCATGGTCCAAGAATTCATGGTTTCTTCTTTGAGACCAGAGGCTTCTACACCACTGAGCAATCAGCCAATTGCAATCACTTTGAGTGAGTTTTAAGAGAATATGCTAGATTATATCTCTACTGAACTTCCAAATTTTGTAATTAGAAGGAAAGTTTACAATTAGATTTTTCTTAAGTCACAAAACATCCACTTAGTAGCTTGTTTGTTTGTTTGTTTAATATTACTATTAATATAAGCAGAACATGTGAGAAGGACAACCTTGGTTAACGTAAATGGCAAAATACATAAAAATCTTGAACATTGCTCCAACAAAGACTGTATGGCCTGCCCAGAGGCCTGGGATCATTTCTAGGTGTGTGTCTTCATTACACTTACACCATTTGTGTTAAGAAAGTTTGAGTGTGAAAACCCCACTGGGGAGCAGCACTTTTGATCCTAAGTCCACTTGAGCACTGTGCTTATCTGCACGTCATTTCAGAGCAAAGCTGATAACCTAATTAGATGACATGCTGGGCGATTCTCAACACAGCAGTGAGCTGTATCACCTCACCAGTTTTTCTCCATGAGCCATCATTATCTCTGAGCATGTGTGTGACCCCAGTAGCTGGCTGGAGAGGAGCTTTGTATCAGCATTGCAAATTGGCCCTGTTTGAGATTCATAAGCTTAGGCTTATCTGAATTTTAGCTGCTTTTTTTTTTTTTTTTTTTTTTTTTTCTGGCTGAGCCAGCACAAGCTAAAAGCAGGGATTTGTGTGGAGATAGAACTAACGCTAGACTTAACGTCAAGTAAACTCAGAGTTTTCAGGTCAGGGAAAGTACAAAGGGGCAGTGAATGCTAATCCAGTCATGGCAGCTATGACCTATACATCTGCACTGTGCAATCACATAGGTCATGCAGCATGACTTGTGCAGTCCTTTTGCTTGTGCATGAGAACCTGTTTAAGCAGTGCATATGATGACATTTACAAACAGGGACAAGAAGTGGTTGCCTCTATAAACACCAGCATAACACCAAATTTCTGTCCTCCTAAACAGTGACCAAAGTTCTGTTCTTGTTTTTACAGAGAACAAGAAGGAAGGAAATAGTGTCACCAGCTTTCCTCCACCCCATGAAAGAGCCAAACCAAGTTTCACAGTAATGCTGACAATCTCGCTAGGTGACATGCGCCAGATTTCTCAAGCGCACTGTGGGAATTCAAGCAAACATTGTCTCATCTCTACCCCAACAGTAGTCTGCTTGTTTCATCAAATAGAGCCTCTGGCTTGCTCTCTGTTGGGCAGAACACATGCGTACACCTGGCATACATTTGGCACCAAAGGCATTGTACAGCTTCTGTTGAAAAGTAAACGAGCAACTGATAGCAAAACACAGCAATCAAAAGCAGTTAGTGCTTCAACTTGATTTAATGGGAGAAACATGAATTAATAACAAATCTGCTGCTTTTATTTATGTCTTCTAGTGCTGTACAAGAACAATCTTTTGATGATAATTTGAGCAAACAAGAAGTCTGTCAAAATTTCTGTAGCTAGAACAACAGGAATAGGGGAACATTTTGTCTTGTGGGTTTTATGTTTGTATGTCTGTTTGTGTTACTGGTGTCACTGGAAGTGCTCATGTTACCTGAGATGATGTACAAAATCGTCAGCATCCATGTGTTACCCTCGGCCCCCCTCACTGAAGCAAAGCACTCTCCTTATCCATCTGTGACATTTCAAATGCCTACAGCCTTGGTTTCAGATTTGAAAAGTTAGATCTTCAAGACTAATAGTGTTGCTAAGATTTGGACTGGCTTAAAATCCTTGTCTCAGACTTTGTACATCTAATACCCAATCTGTTTTACACACCTAATCTACTGCTCTCCAGTTTGCACCTGTCATAGTTCACCTGGCATAACTAGGATAAAAAAAGCTCCTAAGAAGAAACACAGTCATAAAGTAAACATTAGAGAGATTTGAATGTAGATGGGAGCAGCCTAAAATTTAAGGGGTCACTTTGGTTTCCCATTCCAACAAAAGCTATGACTGGAAGGTTAATAAAAGGAGGAAATGATCTGCAGCTGATTTGATCAGTAATTCAATTAATCAGTAATTGAACAATTCTTTGAAGTTGTCTTTACTTTATTAAAAAAAAATTCATTAGCTAGCTTTGTTAGTATTCCATTCCAAAATATCCTATTAGGGTGAATATAGAAAAGAAAGAATTGCAATAAATGAAAGATATTATGTATGTGGAATTGTTTGCCATGGAAAATGGAATGCCCAGCTGAACTGGGTGAGAAATCAATAAAAGTACTGAAGCAATAAAGCAGTGTTGTCAGGGCAGGGGGTCTTAGAATACATCCAATGACAAATGCCATTCAAAGACCGTAGTGTTTTATTTGTTTGTTTGTTTTTCCATCTCCAAAAAGTAATTAGATGACTCAGATTGTTATCCAGTAGATTAAATGCAATTGATTGCATCTTCAATACACTATTTGGTAAATCATTCTCATGTATGGAGTTTTGCACACACACATGCACAAACACATTAAACTGTAATCAGATCAACAGCAAATACACTTTTATTTGCTGGTTATACAATAGAAGAATGAGGAGAATTTGTTAGTTAATGATCTTAAAAAAAAACAAAGATAAGAGGTAATCAGAGATTTTTACAGCAGGATAAGAGCTCCAGCTATGAGAACTGCAGAAAACGCTACCTTAATAATTGCTTTTCCCATGTTTGTAACACAGCTGTTACCCTTCTGGTGATAGAAGTAGGATATTAGCATATTTTAGACCCATATTTAAGCATTGTTTAGAAGGTGAGGGGCAGCCTAATATGAGAGGCCGAATCAAAGGCCTGTAAGACCTGCATCATTCAACATTTACCATTTTGGTGGAGATGCTTGTTCAAAAAGTAAGCAGTTTGAGCATTCATTCTCAGGAATATGACCAGAAAATCTGTTCAACCTCCCTACCTGTGAGTGGCAATATCCAACAGTGGGGTTCATATAAGCAGTAGCTGTTTCATCTGGCAGCTTATCCTGGTGATGTTAACTGTACAAAAAGACAGCCGGGAACACAAATTATAGAAGGACTTAGAAAAATAAGTCAGAGTACTATTTTTGAAAGCAGCAACAGAAAGTAATTTTTCTAACATTAACAAAGGTGTAGAAAATTTATTCAGATAAATGTTTTAAAATAAAGATCAAATAGTTCAGCTGGGTGGTTCTGAACCTAAATTTATTTTCATGTTACTCTGGCTCTGCTACTGTTTATGTTTTAGCCATGGTACTCAATATGCTCATCTATTTTTTTTTTGCGTGTTTTTCTTACAACTCACTTTCAGATGGGCAAGAAATGAGAATCAAGGATACAGACCCAGCTCTTTTAGGCTTTTTTTTTAGTGCCATATTCCTCCAAAAATGCTAAGTCCAGAAATTTGAGTAAATTGTACATCATTTAGTTCCTGAGATTTCTGAGTGGTACTATTCATACGAGGCACTAAATAGCTTTAGTACTGGTTTAACAGACATGTGATGAGTCTTTTCAAAAATATAGAATATAGAATCCCAATACTGGAATTTTAATGTCTTCCTTTCACAGCCAAGCATTAAAAAAAAAAAAAAAAGGCTCATCATCAGGTTAATACAGAATAAACAAAATAATACAGAATGTATATACTTACAATCTCTTTTTCAGTTATGTTTTATTCATTAGTTGTAACTGCTCTAAAGTGACCAGCAGCCTCTGAAATGTTGTCCCAGATACCTTCATGCCTTCCCATTGGGACCATCTGTTTCATTTGTTTTGATTATGCCGTGCCCACAGGTTTCACTGTGTCAACTTACTACAACTCTTACCCAAGAAATACTGACTTAGGGAAGTGCCCTTTATAAATGTCTACCCAAGATTCTTAAATAAATTACCGTTTCTTCGAAGTACATGTTAGTTTGGAGTGACAGTTTCAGACAGTATTGCACTTCTGGCTGTCTATTCCCAGAACATATTCTCATTTCATTTAATGAAAGGATGACTTCTCTTGATCATGTTAAATTAAATTTGGGGATTTTTTTTTCACCCTAAGTGTCTCTCTATTTTTGTGTTAAGTCTCACATCCTATTCATGATTTATTTTATTGTATTATTTTATTTTATTTTCATTTCATTGTATTGTATTTATTTTATTTATTCTGTAAAACAAGTACTACCCCACATCAGCTTAATTGGTAGCATGTATGACTCCCTCCACAGGTTTTAATTTTCTATTATATTTTTGTTTATTTATTTTTTTGGCACTATTTTCTTGCTAACTTGTAAAGCACTAGCAGTAATATCAATTAATAGTTGCATTCTGAAGCTGTATTAAAACTGCCTAAAATAACATCATCAAATCTGTGGCAGAATTTACTATGTAATAGGTTTCTATTAAAGTTAGAGCTATTTTAGAGCAGAAAATGAGATGTAATACATACATGTATGGCTACATGTTTAGCTACAGTATTTTCTGCTAAAGTCATCTCTAGGGAGTTAGCGTTATATTCTAATACAAGCCTATTTGTCCTTGCCAATTTAAACAATATCATCCGTGCCTGCTTTCCTTCAAGGTGCCGATTTTCCTTTATCATTAAAATTACTTTATCACTCTTTCACTTAGCTTTGGCTTATGTGGGAAGCCCTGCCAGTGTTTAATTTGCGTTGTTATAAAATATTTTTGCCCTTCCCCCAAGGTGTTTTTGGACCATAAAATTACTTTTGCATATCCTTTTGAATATAATTATTGTAACACCTTAGCAATTGCCAGGTTGTTTCCTTTAAATAAACCACCATCTAGGACTGAACAATCTCTTGAAAGCCCTTGGAAAATTTTGATCCTACTATCCCATGTTGGTAACTTTGATGATTTTCCACAGTCTTATCTCAGCTGTAGCTCTGGCAGTCTCAGTCCACATCTAACCCAAGACCTGATAGGTTTGTTCTTGTGTTGATAACTCCATAACACAGTAATAGACATTGTTCTACTGCATGTATGCCCATACAGTGTTACTGTGGTTATTAAACCTATCCCACTTTTTATCAGTTTGAAATCATAGTTTTGTGTCCAAGAAAATAATCATTTCCAGGTTCTCAAACACTGGAATTTTTTGTCAGACTCCCTTTTGTTAACAGTAAATAATGTTTCGCTGAATTCATTTAAGAAAGGAATAAAAGCAGTTATAAAGGACATGAAGCTTCTTATTTACATTGCTTAAGGTCAGAGACTCCTTCTGAACAGACTGAAACCCATTTTTGGTTAGTGGTTATTGTGGTCAGAATGATGCAAGAACCAGTGTTGAACATTTTCAGTCACACTACTGTAAATAGTCTCTGCCAGAACCTCTGTTAGAACTTCCACAGAAAAATTGGATTTTTGCTTACTGGCATAGTAGTTATGCATTACTGGTTCTTCAAATGAGCCCAACCAGTTTCAGAACCTTTTTAAACTTCTCTGTGATGCCCATTATACCTTTTTGTAACAGTTAACTTAGGCAGCATTATTTATGACAAATGTCCCTATACAATTTAGCATTTAGGGAAACTTGGAAAAATTTTTGTTGCATCATTGATGATTTCAGCTCTACTGTAATCTGTACATATGCCTAGTAGTGTTAAGGTCTCCAGCAGATATGTCTATTATATTGAACTCAAATTATGGTTATTCAGATCTGGGCTACAATCTCTGTTTCTTCTCAAAATTCCAACAGCTCAGAGCCTCTGGTTATGGATGACTAATGTTTTATTTTATTTTTCTAAAGCAAAATATTACTTGAGCAGGTCTTAGTATTGTTTATATCATAGATGTACAACTTCTGTTATATAAACCATCCACATACAACCTAAGGAGATATATTGTTTAGATCCTGGGCCCTTTGTATGTTTTCTCTTCTCCTAAGTAAGTTGGAAAAAGCCAGTGAGCCAGAAGGATCTCCCTGATAATGTAGCAAACTAGACCTCTGCATTCCTCAAGAGTCTCTTAGGTCTTTCTCTCTGTCATGCCATTCATTATGTGTATAATGAATGCAACTATTATTTTAGGAGGTATCTGTAAATCCTTTTTTTTTTTTCCCCAGAAATGGCAGTTTTATTGAGGGTGCATTGTATGTTGGTTCTGTACTTGCATAATAAATCTGATATTCCTGGGATGAGTGTACAGTATATCCAGAGAATGATTGCTGTACACCGATGCCTCTCATTACCCATCTTTTAGTTGTTGGTGCTACATCAGCTCAGTGGTGGCAGGCACATATATTCAGAAGACAGAAGAAGTAGACAGAAAAGCAATAATGCCACCTTCTTGAAAAATGTATTTTGCTTGGCATTATAAGGTGCCGAGTTAGTTACACTCATTTCACTGCAAATTTGATTGTTACTACTGCAAGACAACATTGTAAGAAAAAAAATAGCCAAGATTTAAGCAATCTAAATATATTTTAGACCTGTTACTATATATGAACTCAGATGTCACAGATCGCTATCCTGACAAAGTTAGATATTTTGGTTTTCTTTTACATTTATATAAAAATCCTCCTCCACCATTAGAATTTTATTCTTATGTTCAGATATAGGCTTTCAAATGATTTGTGAGTCTCTCTGTGAGGAGCTGGAACAAGCTATGTGCAACCAAGTTAAAAACCCTGCTTTCATGAACTTAGCTACTTATTCAACTCCTTTTTTTCAACAGTATATATATGAGCCAATAACTATTGGTTCATAGTTATTTGATTTCTTTGGTTGCAGTACTGCATGTGGTTCCTTTATGCTTATGAGATTTGGAGTGTACATACATGCAAAATGTAGACTGTTCCCAGCAGCATCAGAAGTTCCATGGTGGCCAGGAGGAAGCCTCTACCTTTACCCTCAAAAACTAGAAGTGATGAGATGTTTTTTTTTCTGTCAATTGATGGCACTATTTATAACCACTTTGATCAGTTTTCTGAAGATGTGTTTATCAGTAAAGGCTACTGCTATTGCATATGCCTTTCTCTCTCTTTGTTTTTTGTTTTTTTTTTTCTTTCTCTCTTTTTTTTCCTCTTTTTTTTTTTTTTTTTGAATGCCCATATGTCAGAGCCATCTCCACAAGCCAAATGGACAGAGCATCCATTTGTTTTTCAAAGTGAAGTTGTAAGATGGTTCTTACTCAATAATCAGATTTCCATGTTATGCATTATTATTGACTTATTTATTGCATTAAAGTGATATTAGAAACTCCACCTAACTGTAGTATTCCATCATGTCACATCCCCATTGAATCAACAAATGGTTTGTGTAACTTTTGGTCTGTGTCTAAATGACGGCACAGAGGGAAAGTATCATACATTTTAAATATAAACTATTAATAACAGGCTGATTTTTTAAAAAAACTCTGATAACACTTCTCTAATGAAAACAGTTATTAAATTTCTATTATTATTGAAAGAATTTTGTTGTGAAACTCAGCTCAGCTTCCAAAGGTTATAGATACAAGAAAAAGATACTTTATTAATTCTTGATATTTTTATCATCTCTTTCCTAGCCCTGGAGGCTGCCCATCAGTAGGAATAGAATAGAAACACAGAACTGAAGAAATATAGTAGAAACAGAGCACCTAGATATGATTTTCTTTGCCCCTGTCATTAACAGCCTCCTCTTGTTTCAGGAACATTGGAGAAATATCTTTACCTACAAAAATTAGGTAAAGTGGTGCATATGAAATGTTGTTTAGAAAAAGTTATTCAGTGAAGCTAATTTTTGAAAGGCAACTTCAGACATCCTTTTACATAAATAAAAAGAAGCAGCATAGATATAGTTGTAAGTACAACAAATCTTGCCCTGTTCACTGATCCAGCTGTGAATGGATCACTTTCTGGTAATACAGCCTAAGAAATCCTCTATGCATCCATAGTTTTTATTTCTCCTTTGACAATCAGCATTATGATGGAACTTTTGGTAGTGTGAGCTGCTTTCCCAGATAAAGTAGTAGAAAATCCTTTAAATGTTAAATGTCATCTGCCTCAGTTAAATACCTTAGCTGACCAATTGATCTGTAACCCATATAATTGTCTGTTCTGAGTTGAAGCTTGCATTACTTATTTATCAGCATTATAACATTAAACTGTTCTGTTCTAGACTCTGCTGAAATCATGGCTTACATATACGTAACAGTTTCTTCTGACTGAGAGGTGTCCTAACAGAACTTGCTGAAATGAAGTTACAGCATTTTTCCTACTCCCAGCTGACATGAAGGAGGCAGAACCCTTCTGTTCTCTCTAACACAATTTTCTTGGTTCCTGAAAACAGCTTTTATCTGATAGTAGCTGTGGCAGTAAAAAATCAAAATCGGAAGTGAATCACAGCCAACTCTTCCAATTGTGCACAGGATAAGTATGCCATTAACCATGTCTCTCTTAAAGTTATTTATCTCATGCAAGCAAATTAGTTTGAAGCTAAGATACCTACATGAATGCAGATATCTTCTATCAGGTCTCTGCTGGCTATAGCTAGGCACTTGACAGAAACAGAAGTGGAGTTTGCAGGAAAATAGGACCCATTCGTATAAGATGTTTGTAAATTAATATAATAAAAATATATACCCAACTCTCACCCTCCCCAGGTATATATGTCAAAAGACAGAATAAAGCACATTATTGACATCAGCCCCTACCTTTACGCATATATATCTTGACATTGTGCTTTCCTCAGCAAACTTGAGGTCTCTCATGAACACAAGATGATATATACATAATACATTGAATTGAATTCATAACATTTTATGGGGAAGTGTCTTCATTTCTGTATAACTGTGACTGTCATAGTATGACTATTTCAGATTTTTTTTTTCTCTTTTAGAATACACAATATATCATATAAATAGCTTGAACATTAATGCCGTTACTAATCATAATGTTTCCAAGAAATAGCTTATAATTCTTTCCCACCATGAACACAGACTCTGAACTCAGAGACTATTACTAGATTTTGAGTTTGTTTAATCATTTATGTCTTAATTCTTTCCCTCCTGCCTCTACTGAGACTTTCAACCACAAATATCAATATTAGGTGTAATTGCTTCTGCAATGTGTTATATTGAGGAAAAACAAGTATACCTTATAGGTGCTTTTTGCATTGATGACAGAGGTATGAGATCACTTATTTTTACCTTACACTAGATAGGCTGAGTGTTTGCATAGTCAAAAGATTCATAACAACTCAGTTACCCAGTTCCATGTCTCAGCCCTATTTCATGAGCCTAAAACTCAGAGTTTGCTGACTAGTGTGATGTTTCTTATTTCAGAAACATATATAATACTATTCAAGTACTAAGCTATCTGTTCTGCTCCTTAGTCTGTTTCCATGCATCCAGTGCTGTTTCTAGGCAGGTAGTATTAGTGCCACTAAATCCTGAAGCTCAAACATCCAGTATGAGCTACCACTGTTTGCCTTGCAGGTAACTATTCCCAACATCCTTCCATGTGTTGATTCCATGTCAAAGCAGCTTGAATAGGCCTTTGGTACTTTAGTTTACATGAATGAAAGAAAATCACAGAAAATACCAAAATCTTATACAGAAAAAAATGTTCCCTATAATTTCAAGCACTGAAAAGAAGGCCTTTCCTAATTTGTCTGCTCGCACAAAGAGAATCGATGGCATAGAATTTTAAATAGTTTATTCTCCCACAAACAATTCTTTCCAAGAGATTTTCAGAAATGGTGGCTAGCTTTACCTGCCTCCAAATGAAATGTTCTGTGAAAGATATTTTTTGAGACTCATTATTTGAAATTCTGGCTCTTAATTTGCTTCACATGGAGGCACTCAAAATAAATACACACTTATGAAGATGATGGTCCACATTGCACAAGAGCAGATGTGTCAGAGGGAGATATGTAACACATTTTTCATCTGCCAGCATGAGTATGTTAATGACATGATGGTGTGTGACTTCAGTGTTTTAATTTAGTGGCTCAAGGATTATGCCTGTAACATTCCAGGTACAACTATTATAATGTACAAGCAAGAATAATGCTTTAAATAATGATAACAACAATGGCAACACTAATAATTTCACTTGATGTGTCTCCATTCCTAATGTTAGCAAAACAAAACAAAACAAAACAAAATAAAAAACTAGGGACATAGAATGTTATATAATATAACAGAGAATCAGAAATTAAAAAATAAAAATAATAATAAATAAAAAAAAAAAGGTCAGAGGATGAAATAGCTTGCACAGAAAGCCCACAAACTAAACTAAAAAAAAAGTCTGGAGACTATTTCATGTCTCCAGACTTGAAAATGACAGAGAAGAACATGTGGCAATTACAGAACCATTTTTATTGCTTTAAAATAACACAGTTTAATTGCTTTGATATAAATGTTGAAGCATATCTCAACTAGGAGCAAAGCAGTGTACTCAATCATGTTACTTTTAATGGAAACAGTCTTGAAAATCGGTGGGGCAAAGAACATTTGTCATAACTGCTGGCCTAGCAAGTCATGCAAGCACAACTAGATAAATAAGGTAACATGTCCTGCCACTTGTAACTTTATCCTCCAGTATATTTCATCAGAAGGTTCTTAATTTTAATCTGAATGTCTCCATCTTAATGAGAATGAGACTTGCATTTGGCTAGAGCCCAGCTCAATTTCACGTAATAACAACAGTAACCATCTCAAACTTATCCTTTCCAGTAATTGAACTATATAGCATTCTAAAAAACAGCAACAACAAAAACACATAAACACATAAACAAGTAAACAAGTTAACAGTCTATATCAAAATGTACTTTATAAGTTTTGCTTTAGGAGTCTTGAAAATGTGATCAGTGAAGAAATACAACATTTGAGGAAATGGCTGTTGCATATACAAAATGTTGGAAGAGATTAGTGAAATAGGTTTTGCATTTTTCATGCTGTTTCCACAGGAGATGTGCTGAAAGCCATAAAGATATGCTTCTTTCTCCAACTAATTTATTTCACATATACAATAATTTGCGGTCAATAAATCTAGGACGGATTTCCATGGTAAGGCATTGGTGTGGCAAAAAGAATAGATAACTTTATTCATAATGTGGTTGTGGTATTTTTATAATCAGTTTTGTAATGTGATATCACTGGAGAGTATCATCAACCAGTGTTCAATATTAAACAAAGTTTTCCAAAGCAACACATGCTATATACTAATTCATGTCATCAGGGATCCATCTTATGGTGTAAGGGACTCATCTTGTATGCACATGGCTTTTGACAAGATGATAGCTCTGAGAAATTTACTTGTACAGTTTTATAGCTGGGCACTCCAGATGGAACATTTTACCATAGTAGGACATTTTACCAAGAGGAAAATAACTCCCTCACCAGCCAGACTTGTCTTGACTTATGAAAACAAGACTTCTGGAAGGGTAGGAACTTCTGAGCTTTTTAATGAGAAATAATGACTTCACAATAACAATTTCAGTAAAATAAACAAAACCTTTGTTTATTTCGTCCACCTGTCTGCTTGTATATTTGACATCTTATAGAAAGCAAAATATTTAATCTGAGAAAATAATTTCCTTAGAAATATCTATTAAAAATGTTGAAATCCAGTCATTTAAATGATCCAGAGTTTAATATTTGTGAAAAATAATTTACAGTTCAAATCTCTGTGTAATGGTCTACTTATTCCCTAAACTTTGAGAGACTAGAAATCTTGGTCCTGCATCTGTCTAAGTTAGTCATCAGACTTAAGTTTAGTCATAGTCTGACATTTTTTCAAGTGTTTTCAGCTGTTAGGAGGCGAAAATTCAGCTTATACACCATCTGATAACCTATTTCCCCAGATTCCTGTCTTTCCTGGAAGGCCTTCTTTAAAGTCCAAAGCGTGCTAAAGGAAAAAAAAATATATAAAAAAAAAAAATTGGCCTTCCTTAAATATGGATTGTGCTGGATGTACTACTCATAACATTTCAACACGCATAGGCACAGATCCAGCAAAACATGTGTAAAATTTGAAACCCATGAGTAACTCTATTGAAGCTGCCAAAGATGGTAGGATGAACAGAGAAACCACTGAATTTCAGAGCAAAAATATAGGATGAAACTATATCCTTAAACACAAGACCGTAAGCTTTAGAAGGATATTCATTCAGCACTTGTCAAGAAGGATGAGAAGGATGTTGCTTTTCAGGTTATTCTCATAAATCATTATGGTATCTAAAATTAATCAAATGATTCCTGAGAAATATACATATATTTGCATTCAATTTTTCTTTTCTTATGTTTCTGCTTGTAGTGACTTTTAACTCCAGTGGGAAACTGGACTAAATTGTACGTGTAATATTTTTCTGCTTCGGCAAAGTCATTTGACTTACATAATCAAGCACTGAGTAGAGTGGGAATATTTTTAAAGGTCAAATCATAAAACTGTAAACTCCAGAGGGAATTATCTCTAGGGAGTTATATCGACTGTACCACTCCCCGTATGAAAACTTAATTGATGTCACTTGGTTGAAATTATTATCTCTTGAGTTGTAAGTTGATATGACGTTATGTAAGATAACAGAGTAAAATGCATTTTTCGGATCAGATGTTAAGCTCTGCTTGTAGTATCACAATTGGTCATTGTAAAAAATGATTATTATGTCACAAACAGAGGATTATGATGTCAGGTGGGGAATAAGTGCAGAAGCAGATAAATTCTTAAGAAACAACAGCGATTCTGTTTTCATGCACTGTCTTCAGAAAGAAAGAATGAGAAAGAAAAAAAAAAAGTACAGGGAAATATAGTGCACAGAAGAACACTTGTTTCCAAATAAGATATTTCATAAAGTTTTCCATAAGGTGACAGCTGTTTTTTCAAGCACCGCATTCTGTTCTCCGTTACATCAGTGCAAATCTAGAGGAACTGCATTTGAATTGTTGTTGTTTGGGAGTGACATCAGGGTAACTGAGAGTAAAATTTGGCTTTAATACATTTTCTCAGAAACAGAAACCATTTATTCCCCTCAAAATAGAGAAGGGGGAATTACCACACATCATATGACATCATGTATCGTTCAACACTTTGGAAGAAAAACGGAGAGCAAGATTTGTTTGAAGTCTGAGATGTTGTGTTTTTTTCCTCTTCTCCTCTTTCCAATTTGCACAATTTATTGGGAACCCCCCCTTTTCTGAAGCACAATACAGACCTTTTGGGCACAGGGGAGCTCTCTTAACAGTTGGTTTTGCCATCATAATAAACTCTTTAAGGACACTAATTCTAAGCTTCAGCACACCTCCCTGTCGTTAGCAACATAAGGCAAGTAGTTTCAGGGATGCTTAACAGCAGCTAAAATGGACTGTTTGGAACAAAATTAGATTTGGTAAACTTAGGTCTGAGGTGGAAAATTGCCTTAAATAGGTAAATACTGGCCTTGTATCAGCTTTGTCGGCAGTGTCATGTAAATTCACCTTTCTGAAGCCACCAGGCTTTTCATACCTTTGTCCTGTGGTAGGGGAGGAGGAAGTGAGATTTCAGCTTCTAAAAGCAAGTGACAAGCAGCTTCAGAACCTAAACACTAACACATCAACCTGCTGGCTTCATTTGTATTCAACAGATGCCTTGCTTTTTCCCCCTCGCTGCCTAGTCTGTACCAATCAGTATAAACAATAGATTTTTTTTTGTCTTTATGAACATATTCTTGTTCTGTTTCACTTGAAGGTGGAGATAAAACATGTAAGGAAAAATAAAAAATAAAAAGGAGGAATGTAACCTTCATAGACACATATTTATATTTTTTAAAATTACTATGTAAAGCATCAAGAAATACTCTGGAATTTGGCCTAGAGATTCGTGAAATCAGTATAAGAGGCATATAAGCTTTATACAGAGAGAAGAAAAAAAAAAAAAAAAAAAAAAAGAAAACCTGAAGGATCCATCTGTGAGATATTTTGAAATGCCAGGGAAAATGAAGGAGGCTAATTATGCTAATTTTATATTACACTTGTATACAACATGTATTGTCTCTAACTATATGTATATATAGGGTGTGCCGGCTTGAGTCCAATCTCTTTTCCATGATTGTTTTGGTATAGCATAAAGTATGTTGTGATTACACTATTTTGCATGTACAGAATACCTGGCTTATTAATATATGTATATCCTTTCTAGTTTGATCACAAGACACCAAGGTGTTGATAAGTAGCTAATTCTGGTCCAGAATTAAGAATTTATATTATCATGGGAAATATTTGTTGGCAGTACCAGCATCTTTGTCTTTCCTTCTCTTCTGGTACAGGGCCTGGCTCTGAAAGAGCAGAAAGATGTTACACAGTGTCAGCAGATCTCCATTATCGTATGACCTCCAACAGGGTGTCAGGCTGCACTCCTCCCCACATCTGGCCATGTGTTTCCTTTATTACGTTTACCACTGCCATTAGTGCTCAGTCACTGGGTGAACTGCTCCAGGGAGCTCTGAGTGCTGAAACTGCATCTTCAGCTACTTGGAGAGAAGAGATAGACTGCAACTGCTCAGACTTTGGTCTGAGTACTCTCAGTTTTGGTACTCTCTGCTTGCATATATAAATATTGAGATAGCAAAATATTGTATATTTGAAATATTTTTAGAATGCCTAAGAGCAAAATCAAACAATCAATCAAACAAACAAACAAACAAAAAATCTTAGTTTTCAATTATTTTCCTACAGAATTGCTCTAATGGTATGTGTGTGTGCATGTGTTCAAGCTACATTTGAATTTTCACAGGCAAGATTTACATGACTGACAGGTTCAGCTCCATTCTAACTTTGTTTTGGATTTTAAGACTTCATGAGACAGAAGGAATCTTTCTTTCCTGTGTCTTTTACCTGCCTAAAATATCATGGACTGTGATGTCAGAGAACAAATAAGAGAACAATGTAGTGGAAAGATTCTCTGAAATAGTTACAAATTCAAACCAGAGAAGGGATAATGTTCCCCTCCCTGTCTGAAACCCCTATTCACTGGGGATTCAGAAGGGGAAAGACAGAGTTAGTTAGTGCTTTTTTAGAGTCTGTTTTTCTTTGAATTCCCCCTCCCCTTTCCTTCTAGCACACACTTTCACATATTGCTGACTCTAAATGCATTCACAGAGGTCAAATTATTGAAAGTTCAACCAAGTTTTCCTAGGCTATCACAGTTTACTTACCATTCCCAGTTTCTGCAGAGTTGTGATTAAATAGCTATCAGTTTTGGCATCTGAAGCCATAAGCTGACTCTTTAGCCCCTATGTTTTGTGTGATATTGTTTGATCTTCCAAGGATGATTTCTACCCACAGACTCTATTCAACAAAATCAGACTTCTAATTTGTCTATGAAAAAAACATCCTCATTAAAAAGTTTTTCAGTCTAGAAAGTCAAATAGGGCAGTTATATGAAGATGACAGCCAGTGGTTAGAGTTTTGTTGCTTTTATGTCTATGTCATATACTAACAAACCACTCAGCACAAGAAGGAAAAACAACAAAAAAATAAAAAATAAAAAAGGAAAAAAAAAAAAGGAAAGAAAAAAAAAAATGTCCAGATCATACAATGATAATAGCAGATGTTGCATACGCTTTCAGTTTGTGGTTTGTGCATATGACTCTGCTGCAATTCACCTGGGCTATTTAAAAGCCTGTGATGAATGGGTGGCACACAAGATAGTGTTGTGTCTTTCAAGTCTTTGACAGTTGGCAGTAAAGGTTACTAAGCAAAATTACATAGGGCCAAAAGGTTGGCTATGATGGATCCCAGATACAATAGAACTGGGGATTTTCTGTATACCAAGTGATAAGGAGGGACTTCTAGGGCTGACAGGAAGGACTTGTGTACTATGACAAATGAAGAGGTAAGGATGCAATTGTTGGCATAGTACGTGAGAAAAAGAGGATCAATTTCTTGTCATCTTAATGTCTTAGTGTGTGGCCCTGAGCAAATCCCTAAGGATCAGACCTTGAAAGGTGTATGGGGAGTCTATACATGCAAATCAGAACATAAAGAGATTTTCAAAGACAAGTATGAACTTCTGAAAAACATATTTTGATATCGATCTACATCTTTCTAAGGGCTTATTTTTCGTAGTTACAACAGTTATTTGAGGTTTTTTTTTGCAGGAAAATAGGTATTGTTAGTTGTTCAAATTCTGTAAAAAATGTGGGTGATAAAAGTTGAAGTTGGATATAAATGCTAAAGTAACTGAATCTGTAAGACATTTATATATAATACACCTTGCGAGCTGGTTCTTCAGCCAGGACAGGACTGTTTTATTATCTATCTTCTCAGAGATCCACCAACTATTAAATTTATTATTTGTTAATCTGTTATTTGTTAATCTGTTATATGTAAACCTGTTATTTGTGAGGAGGCCTTCCGGCTTGGTTACAATTCCCTCAACAAAGTTCAAAATGTCAGGCCTGGAAGGAGCCAAAAGTTTCAGGGTTGCTGTTGCTTTGTTTTCCCCTTTGTAATTACTTTTCTTAAATTGGCTTTTCTCTGAAGAATTAGAACGTCATATCTTTCTTTGCATTTCCCTCATCCCTTGTAAAAAACAAAACAAAAAAAAACATATGTCCTTGTTAGTATTTCCTCAGTGAAGGCCCAACAGCCAATAAACATAAGAAATCAGAGGGACGGAAGTAGCTGTGTTTGAAAGGTAACAGACTTGGAAATTTTGCTCATTTTGGATGAGTACCCCAGAGCTAATCCATTGGAAACAGAAGCTACTGCACCACACCATGAGTTGGGAAAAATAAGCTCTTCGTTACTCTTATTAATGCCACATGCTTGGCACTTAAAGCAGGTTTCTTACTATGGCTCTGGGTATCATAGTTCACATACATTTGAATATGAAGATGAACATCAGGCAGTTGAGGCCAAGGAAATAGAGAAGTTTTGTTTAAGTTTGAAGAGCAATCTGCAAATGCTGCTGTTCAGACAGGCGTATAACCTGTCTACAGAACAGGATGCAAAGAATATTTTTGAAGAATTTGATGAGGTGTTTAATAGACCTGAAAGTATTGTGAATAAAACACATCATACTGATACAGATCCTATTATGCTGCCAAAAGAACAAACATCACATATAGTACAGTCTCATTAGTCCTGAGAAATGAAGGAAAAGTTGATTGTGACAAGACAGTAAGATGCAGTGTTACTGAGAGAAGACAGATACTAACTGGCTTGGTTAACAACCTGATCACATGCAATAATAAAAAAGTTACAGATTTGTGTAGATTCAGGAGATTCGAATAAAGCTACCAAATGCAATGTAGCCCAGGGGAGCACTGGGGATTGACATGTCTAGACTTCTAAGAACAAGAATATTCCCAGATCTAGATGCAAGCCAGTGATTTTAGCAAATTTAGCTTGATAAAATGTTTAAATCTACACCTTCATCTCCCTTTTTGCTGGTGCATTTTTAAGTAACTTTGCTCTGTAATTGCTTCAGAACTTAAAAACTGCCAGTTCACAGAATTTTAAAGCCTTTAAGATCCAGGTGGAAACAGTGATTTGTAACCTCTTGAGCTAGTTTGATAATCATCACCACTGTAAAAGACAAATAAATAAATAAATCCAACCCAATAAATCCAGTTAGGTCTGAATATCACAAGCATTTTTCATCACCATATAGACCTTTTACAGCTTTCTTCTTTTTTCTTGATTTTTTTTTCTTCCATATGAAAGGAAGAAGAGCACCTACATTACGCACTATGTCAAGTAGACTCCTGGTTTCGATTCTTGTCTGATATCAGCACTTTCACTTAAAGATAAAGCTTCAACACATGTTGCCTTCAGAAGTGAGGCCAATATCTGAAGTTCCTCTCCATTGCTGCTTACTCAGCTTTTCTCCAGTACTAGTTCACATTTTTTTCATCTCCATGAGCTGGCATATGCACTGAGTCTGCATGAAAAGCAACCCCTTTCATATTCCCACAAAGATTATTTTTAAACAATCTTTTTTATATTTTTTCTGGAATGTCCCCACAAAAAAAAAGTCTGTAACATCCCAAATGAAAGAGTGGAAGTCTGTGACATGAAAGCAAAATGTGGCAGCTGAGGTCTGGATCTTCTTAAATGGGATTTTGCTTTTGAATTCAGAGTATTTTGATACTGCACCCTGAGCCTCTCACACATCACATGACAAATGCATTTATTTATAATTGAGCTCTAGGTTAAAGCTGTTCTTGGACCAATAATTATTCAGTTATTCTAAAGTGTGTTACAGGTATCATTATGTATACAACTGGAGCAATTTCAAAGGGACCCTTTGCAGAATTGTAAATATTCTGATTATCAAGCAACTCACCTACTACAGGAGAAAATAGCAGGGAGTCTATATGAGTTAGGATTTCACATTTCCTACAGGAGCGTGTTCTCTAGGGAGGTTTTTAGCAATCAGATACACTCTAAGAGGCTGTTGGGGATTTTTTATTTTTTAATCTGATGTTATCCAGAAATTGCACAATGAAACCAAGAAATCTTTCTTTTAAATATTACAAAGCTAGTACTGCCAATCGAAAACAGATTCTGGCTATTCCTTTGCAGTTCTGAGAAGTACCTGATTACATTGATATAAACAAGTAATGACTCATCTAAGACACAGGAAACAATTCTGAAAACATAAGTACATTTTTAAAGCATACTAAAGACTTTCTTAGAGCAGTTAAGCTTTCAAGAGCTTCTAAGTATAAAAATCACAGAAGCAGCAAGAAGATTTGAAGTAATCATGAGTCAAGTAAGGCTATTTCTGACTAATGAGAAGCTCCAAGTAATGCCAACTTATAAGTGACTGAAAGAATAATTCTGCATGGATGGTCAACAGTGAAAGCCCAGTCACATCCAAGTAGAAGTTTTTATAGGATCTATCAATGTGAAGTTGTTGCACCAGGCAGTATAGGCAGTATAAAAATCTCCAAATTATAGTGCCACACAGCATGAGACCAGAAATGTTACACAGAACCCACAAGTGCCTATCCAGATTTTGGAAAGTAAAACACTGTATAGAATGTCATATAAATGCCATTACAGAAAACAAAAATAAAGTCTGGAACAGCTATGGGAAATGATGCAGAACTGTTGTTTCTTCTGAACTCATTGAGTAACAATGGAATAATTAAACTAATGTGATCTTCTTTTCTTAAGGGGAGAAGGATATTATTTAAAGAACCAGGGAAAGTTGGGATTTTACTTTTTCCCTCTCTCCAAACTGAGTAGTTAGATCACTTTCAAAAGACCAAAGGAAAAAAGGTGAATAGTTTGTCATTTGAAAGTGAGTTGTTGCCCACCCTGAATTCCCAGAGTTGAGGTTTCTGGCACTTGCCGTAGGCATGTAGGCCAAATCATTCCTTCCAAGCAGAGCCCAGTTTCGCCTTGGCAGAAGCAACATATGGCAATGGGCGTCTTTGAGATATAAAGCCTCTTCAAGCACCACTGAAGTGCTGCTATTGCCCCTCTCCTTTTAAGGGGGTGTAGCATATGCTAGCCTGACTAGCTGATTAGCACTACTTAGAGCTAAATAGCAGGAGGACGACCCACAGGGTCAGTTTTTACCCTTCTCTGTGTCTTTGGACTGGCATATCCCACAGAAGAAAGCAAAATGTGAGCAGCCTCACTTACAAAGGATGCAAAGAGATAGCATCTCTCATCCCTTTTAACATCATTCTCTATTTTATCTCTCAAAATGCAATCTTAGATAAGTTAGTACTCATTGTATCTAATCCATATGTTTTCTGGGCAAAATATATGTTGGCTGGGGACCATACTTTATTTATTTGGTTGCTGGAAAGTAGCCTGGAGTGTTACACATTCAGTTTACATTAGAAAGATACAATTTTAGCTTCTTACTTTCTTTTCCTTATTAAAAAAAAAAAAAAAAAAAAAAAAAAAAAAAAAAAAGTAGTTGATCCTTTATGCAACTAGAAGTACATTGAGTGTAACAACATCATTGTAAGATGATGTGCTTTATAAAGTCCTGAATATGGTGTATCTTTTGTGTTTTGTTTCTGATTGTTTGCTGCACACAAAAGGATAATTCATTAGGCCAATTCTTCAAATAATCTCAAAGTGACATGAATTCCTTTGCAGAGTGTCTGTAGCAAGTAATCCATGGAAAACAGACAGGCGTCTCTTGTCATTTTGGAGCTCTAATCCACTGCCTGGAGCATGAAAATGCTCAGGATAACAAGTGTGGGAATGACCAAAATCAACATTATTTTTGGATTATATTTTCTTAACAATGCTGCTGATCAATGGAATTGCTGAATCTGGCAGATACAATGCCACAGGATTAATGAATTAAGCTCAAGAAGCAGAAGAATTTGTTAAAGAGGAGAAGGGAAAAGCCCCTTCTTTTCCACTGGTGTGTGAATATTAAGGACTGAAAGCAGCAATGCCAGAATAAAATTCTGCTTTACCATAGCACCAAGCCTTGTTCTGCACGAGCCTTTACATTTTAATTAGAACCATACTGACACCCGCATTTGCAACTATGAACTTCAGCTTCAAAGTTAAGAATATTTCCTAGACACTGGCTTACTAACTGGGTTTGAGCACAGAAAAGAGATGCCATGTTCTGTAAAAATTCTGTTCTGTGCAGTGTGATCCCCTTTGGTGGGACTAGATAACTGGTTTTCAACCCACAGTAAATAGTGGTGAAAGGAAGGAAGAGATGTCATCCAAATACTGCAGACGCTCTCACCTAAAGCACTCACAGAGTTTTTCTTCTGGAAAAGCACAGAGCAAAATAAATAGGGGGCACCTATTTATTATTAAAAGTTTTCCACTTTTCTGTCCATATTGCATTAGGAATGCAATGAGCTGTATATATCAATGTAGGACTACTTTTCAAATTGCATGTTAAATTGATATTCAGCACAGCACAGTAAATGTAATAAACCATCGTTGTCTAAAAGGGTTTTGATGTGTGGGTGGGGACAGTTTAAGTTTGCTTACGTGTTTGTATTTACAGCTCCATAACATTTAGAAAAAGGTATTTTGTGTCCCCTCTGGTTTAAACAAACAAAAAACATTATCTGGTTTCATTGTGTAAAAAAATATAGCACTAAAATATTCAGAGTACTAGGAATTGGAAGGTTTGGAATGTTTTTAACTTATAAGAATGCTTCAGAGAATCCTCCAGTGTAATTTATAAGCCCCTCTAGACCTGTACGTGTCTTGAACTGATTGTTGAAGTAGGCTTTACCAGGAATTTCTTTTGCTGAATTGTAGTAGTGCAGGAGGTGGGGAGGGCGGGAGGGTTAGCACAACCTTCCCTAACAAGGCTTTAAAAGCTTCAGCGGTGAAGTTATGCTGATGGAAGACTTTGTTACTTGTTTTTAACTGGGAGCAACATGAAGAGGATTATGTTATGGGCAGGAGATGTTATTTATGTGGGTAGCAACACTGTGGCTTGTGTTTTTAAAGGGTGGGGGGAGGAGGGACAGGACAGGACATCTTTTAATTGGAGCTGTAAAATGAAAAAATAATAATAATAGCAATACTATTAATAACGATGATAATAATGATACTACTACTACTAATAATAACAGGAACACAACCCCCTGGACACGGCATAAAATAGATTGCAATTTACAGCTCCGTGCCTTTCCCAAGCTCGGTGGAGGATTCTGATCCCTCCTTTAATCTCAGCCGCGATGGTTTTTGTTGTTGTTTTTCTTTTCTTTTCTTTTCTTCCTTCCCCCCCACCCTCCATTTGCATGTGTGGTGTGACAGCAGGGAAGGGGGAGCGGGGGGGGGGGGGGGGGGGGGGGAGGTCGAGTTTTCCTGCTCTCCCATTGTCAGCTGCACCCAGCTCGGGGAGAGCCGGTGTCCCCCCCCTCCCCGGTGCCTCCCTCCATGTGCGCGGGGACCCGCCCGCCGTGCGGGGAACGGGGCGCCCGCCCGCCAGCACCGCCACGGCCCCGGCCCGGCCCCGGCCCCGGCCCCTGCCCCCGACCCGCACCGCCCGCCGCCGCCTCTCGCATCATGCCGCCCCCCCGCCCGGCCGCCACTCGCTCCCGGGGGCTGCCTCTTTTTCCGGCCCGCGGCGTGTGCGTGAGAGGGGCTTGAAGTTGCCCCGGAGGCGGCGGAGAGGAGGAGGAGGAATAGGAATAGGAGGAGGGGGGCCGGGGTTGCTGGCGGCGGGGCGCGGCGGGGCGCGGCGGGGCGCGGAGCCCACCCCCATCACCTGTTACCTCCGCTCCCCAGGTTGCCTGAAGTTCCCCGGCGGAGCCCGGCAGGACGGGGAGAGCCGCGGCTCCGGCTCGCAGGGACCCTCCAGTGGCTGCCGCAGCATGGGCTGGCTCAGGGGGATTGCCTTGCTTTCCTTGGGAGTATTACTAGCAGGAAGAGTGAACTGCCAGCATGTGAAGAATAACGTGCCGAGGCTCAAATTATCCTATAAAGGTAAGCCTGTTGTTCTCTCTTATTCTCCGTTTTCCTCAAAACCTCTCCTTCTCGCCCCTCACCTTCCCCTCCCCCCCCAACCCCCCCTACACCTTCCTCCCGAGTCTTCCTTATCTTCCGAAGGGGAAAGTGGCATGAGGAGAAATTTCTGAGAAAAATACTTTAAAAAACCACTCTGTGCTACGGTCGGTACCACGCAGTTTAAACATAGACAAAGAGTTAGTTGCATTTGTAGACAAGGGCTCGGGATCGTGCTGATCCGGGGAAGAGTCTTTCCAGTCTTGTGCTATTTCATCGGACTTTACTCTTTAAAACGATGAGACGTGTTTGGCCACCCAGCTAATCCCCCCCCCCCCCCCCCCTCGTTCTGGGCATGTAGTGCTGCCACAGTACCGGATCTCTTTCAAACAGCGTGGAATAAGTGAAGATTTATATTTTCCTTTATTTAGGCATGAAGTGGTTAATTTTCAAGTCATGAATATTCAGTTTGTACAAATCTGACAATCAGATGCCTAACATAAGCAGTAGATGGTGGGTTTGCCAAGAAACTATAAACTGAAAGAAACAGATCAGTCCAGAAAAGGAGGAAAGGACTGTTATGCACTAGAAAATACCGCCTATGGATGCAGTGCAATTTATTTGAGCTGAGGTTGTTTTCGGTATAGTCTGATGCATGTCATTAAAAATCACAAGGAAGGTATAACTGAAGAAAGAGCTCTGAGATTACGTTTATGTTGGAAATTGTGTAATGCTACTCACACTGCAACTGTCAGTAATTAACTTTTGTATAATAGTGCCTGTATTAAAGGAGGACTCTGAAATAGGCAGACTCCTTTTCTTTATCAGCATAGCTCCTCTATACATATATTTTCAGGAGAAATCACAAAGTATGGAGAATATGTAACTGGGGAAGAAGTTTAAAATGTAAGAGCTGTAGAGTATTATTGCTAAAAAGAATGTGTTTGTGTATGTGTGTGTGCGTGTGTGTGTGTATGTACATGTTTCTCTCTGAAGAGCTCCCTTCTCATAATTCTCAGATTATAGAAGGCTGGAAGAAGGAGCAGCAACTATCCTTCTGAAGGAAGGGAGGAAAAGTAACACACCATTTCTATAGTGAAAAAAGAGAATGTGTGTGTGCATGCCCGGTCATAGATGTCAATCTCAGTTTACAGTATAGTGTCAATACATCTCTTGCCAGTAGAAATAATTTTATTTTTTTTTTCCATCTTTCATATGCTGTAAATGAAACAGAGAAAAGTCCTCTCTGAGACAAGGCAGATGTCATTTTCACACTTCAGATTAAAAAGAAAAAAATTAAACACCTGCAAAACTTGGATGCATTGTTATGAAAAAATACATGTGTGGGGCTTTATTAAGGAACACATATATGCACATTTTTTGTGTGTTTAGACTTGAGAAGATTCATATGAAAAGAACAGTTTAAGGTGTTCATTCATTTGGTTTTCGTAAGAAAAGCCATTTCTATTTTACAAAATTGATTCTTTTGAATAATGTAGTCTGAAGAAAACTTCTACCACAACTACATGTCATGTCAAAAGTCATTAAAAACCTCTTAATAGCTTCCAAACTTTCACAATCATACTGAAACTCAGATTAGTATAGAGAAGCATAAATCCTATAAAAAATGTCCTGTAAATGGTTTTAATGGCTAATTAATTATTGTTTATTATTTTTCACTTTTTAAAGTTTATTGATGGCTCAAGTTCTCTACCCCTGCTTATACTGGCTAATCTCACAGCAACTAATTTCAAAGGATGGCCAAATATGCCTGACAGTGACTTGATTATTTTTTTTTCCTGATGCTACTGTATCCATGTGCAGTTTATCAACATTTTGCTACTCTGCTTATTGGTTGTTTTCCAGCTCAGCTCTTTCTGCAAGAAAGGATCTAATTTTCATTTCTTAAATGTATCAGACACCAAACTTTAATATATAGTCAGTCCTATGTGTACAAAACAAGAAACAAAAGGGAGCATTGACACTGTTTTTATGACTGATAGGTCACTGTAGAAAGATAGTGAGTTCAAATGCTGAGCAACCCTGCTTCCTAACCAGCAAAGAAAGTAAATGCGTACTTAACTCAAAGCAGGTTAAAGTAAAGTCTGAAGACTTGCAGGAATTCACACTCTGCCCTTTGATTTGTATGTGTACTTAATCATAAATTTTGCTTCAGAAGTGTGTAACCCTAAAAATCAAATCAGATTCTTCATGTGCTTAATGTTAAGTACCAGTGTAAATGCTTGGCCAGGTCAAGAGGAACATGCTGCATGTGCTGCTACATTGATCCCTAAGTATGGGGATATCATTATTAGTCAGGGGAAACTAAGCCTTATCAGCTGGTGCTTTTCGAGACAAATTTTCCTTTCATCATTGTGCACAGATAAATAGTTTGCATAGGAGCAGCCTTAAGAGATGAAGGTATTGAAAACGTGTCTTTTAGGCACTGACTGAATTACTTTACATGCTAATACGCATCTCCCAGGATATACCTCGCTGCTGTATGATTATGTGATACTACATGATTCACCTCTAGTCAAACTGTTTACAATTAGAAGATGCTACCCAGTTACTTACTCGTTCTGCCTCTCCATAAAGAGCAGTGGTAAAACAAACTCATAATATTGAAAAGAATATGTAAAGGTAAAAAGACTGACCCAAGTGACTTCTCTTTTCAGTGGCTGTCATTGTGCTTTGTTTTAACATGCATGCTTGTCTTTTTGCTTAAACCTTGGAGCTAATTGTCAGCGCTTTATTTCAAAAGAAAAGCAAGGATATATTTTAACTTCTTGTTTTTCTCAACTAATTAGATGTCAAACATGGTTAAAAAGCTCAGGCTTTTGCTTTAAAAGTTAGTGAAATGAGTCATGAAGGGTTAAAGCCCTGCCAACCTTGATTTCCTATGGTCACTTGTTTTCAAAGGTCCAGTATTAGCTCTGCCATTTCCCAGGTTGCTGGACAGAAATTTTGGTTAACTCCCATTTTCGCTTCCTCTTAACTTCACGTCACTCAGTCTTGCAGAAGATTAGAAGCATCCTACAGGGTACGTTGTGGATAGGAAGAGGAAGGGAAAGTGTATAAATACATATATTAAGGCCTCATCTGCGGTCTGAAAAGGTTCTTTCTGTTTATTGTAAAACAGAGCTCTGGTTATTTGGTTTATATCACCTTGATTTTGGTGACGTATTAAAGGAAGGAAATTTGAGGGGCTCATTAGGGAAATCCTTGTCCAGATGAGATCTGTGGTGAAACTCCTGTTCAGTAGCATCAGGGCTTTTGCTTTGTGCATTTTAAAGTTTCCATCCATATTCCTTTTAGAGCACAGATTGGAAAGGTTTAACATAGGTGATACCTGTCTCCTTATTTCAAAGAGAACTAATATGATTAATTCTTCCGATCCAAAGTTTATTGACGTCAATAAGTTCTGGATCATAGTCTCAGCATAGTAATAAAATAAAAAAAAAAGCTGTAAAACTGAAAGCTCAGCCAAGCCCTTCAACATCTGAGCTCCTCTTTTTATGTCCTTCAAATATTTTGTCTTAATTATAAAATAACAAGAAATGTAATTTTTGATATGTCCAAAGTAGAAGAATCTTTTCTTAAAGATTTTTTATTTTTTTTTAAATCTCACTGGCTTGAGTTTCCATATCAGCTGTAAGTCACTGTGTCACCAGGTCACAGATTCTGTTCAGAAAACTTCTATTGCACACAGAGTTCTCAGAAAGTTGGTGATCAAGTTGAGTGTGCAAAGTTTAAAACAATAAATATAGCCTTAACTCCAGATGGATTTCTTGTATCATCTGTTGTCTCCTATTTTCTTTTGCTGTCCTCTGTATGGAGGGGCAACGTCACAAACAGAGACAAAACCAGCAACACTAACCTTTAAATATAAACATATAAGCCCAAAGAAATAGCGAGTTTCCATTAACAATTCCTTGATTTATAGATTTTTCCTAAGACAACCTCCATTTTTGTCTCCATATGAGTAAATCTTGTGAACCCAACTTTCTCAAATCCATCTGTTGCGTCCTATTTCTCTATTGAAAATTACTAAATGCTGTAAGTATGTTTTGTAAGAGTACATGTGTGGTTCTTCTTTGTTATTGTTGCTCAATTGGATACATATTACTTGAGAACAAGTAAGTGGAAAAGCATTGCGCACAGATTTAGCTCTATTACTCCCTGGCTCCAGTTCAAACCATATTAAAAATAAGTGTTTTGTTTAAAGTTGGAGTGATAGTGAGAACTACTCTGTCCTTGAAGTGCAGTTGATTTACAATTTCATGTGATGGATTTTTATACGGATGAAATCCTGGCCCTAGTGAGAGCAATGGCAAAGCTTCTGTCTGACTCAATCAGTGCAACATGCTGTGACGAGGGAGAAATGACACTGCACTGAATTACCTGTATGTATGTTAGTGTAAAT
Source organism: Anas platyrhynchos (assembly GCF_047663525.1). Taxonomy (NCBI): domain Eukaryota; kingdom Metazoa; phylum Chordata; class Aves; order Anseriformes; family Anatidae; genus Anas; species Anas platyrhynchos. Next base: position 9,209,811 of record NC_092587.1, read on the forward strand.
ATGATACTTGGTTTGTAGTTTGTTGACCTAGTTGGGTTGTAGCTGATGACCTGCTGGCGGTTTTGATTGTGGTTTTTCCTTTCAATCAAACTCTATAACTCACAATTCAATAACTCCACAAATATTGGGAAAGCAGGCCAGGCTTGGAGAAGGAAAGGGAGAAATATCAGCAATACAGGCTGTCTCTCTTGAACTGGGACCACTGTTAGAATTTGTCTCAGGTTTCAAGGTACCTGCTTAAAAAGCCTTTTGCTTAGACTGAGGGAAAAGCCTCTCCAACATGCTTGAAAAGGAGATGAAGGGCTGTCTAGATTTGGGAAGAAGACCAGGAAGCAAGGCAAGCAGGTGACGTTGACAGTTGAGAGGTGCAGGATTGTCACGTTCCTCAGCTTCCAGCCTTTCTGCATGGTGTTTCTGCATGCTCCGCTGCTCTCTGTCCTTGCCATCAGCTCAGTTTACTCTGGAGGCAATGAAGACGTCAGATGCAGTCACAGATTCCTCAGCTTTTTTTTTTTTTTTTTCCCTGTAAATGTTGAGAATTTCAGAGAAGCTCTGCATATTGCTCTTCCTGATGTTGGTTGAGTGGGATCTTCACAAGACCTGAGGACTGTCAGAAGAGACCATAGGACAACCCAAATGTATCCCATGAGCCTCTGTCATGTCCTATATGCTGACAGAAGGGAGAAGCTGATAAAGAAAATGCCTAAGCTCAGATCTTGCCTATATAGGGAAATTTTCAGCTTTCTAATTAGTGCCTGAGACATGCAGAGTAATTGGAACAAGGAGGGTGAAAACCTAGCCCAACATTTTCATTTTGTGTTTCCAACTTTCCCATTTAATTCCAGTGGAAAAAGTGGTTTCTGAATTACAGAGCCTTCTGAATTACTTCTCTTTTCTGAGAAGCTGAGGTTCTCTGTAATTATTTGTGCTGTATGGATTACAAATGACTGACATATTCATGAAAGGTGCTGTATTGACAGAAAATGAAGCACAGCTCTTTAGCTCTGTACAAGGTGTACAGCTCTTACCCTTGCATTTTTATGATAGCTTCTTTACAACTCTCACCTGGAAAAAAAAAAATAAAAAATTAATCGTTTACAATTTCACTGACTTCAGTGGATCTCCTGTAAGTGAATTCTGCCTTAAAATCTGCTTCTGTGCTTGAAGTCTTTTAGATCAGGACTGAAGTACCTATCTGTTTGCTCAGGGCTTATTTAGGTGTGCATTTATTCCATAACAATTTGACAAAATAATATTTAAAATAAGAAACCCAGTCTTTGCAGGTTGCTACAATACAAATGGCTTATATATGATAATCTCTCCCGCATGTGCATTTGTATGTACAAAAAGCATTATCAAACTGCTTCCGAGAAGAAACCACTAAATGATTTGTATTTTAAATTCTTTCTTTTTGCTTGGAAGTGTTTTTTTTTGTTTTGTTTTGTTTTGTTTTCAGGTTTTATTTAATGTATTGTTGTACTCTGATCCTTCTAATATGGTTTTGGTTTGATTAATCACTGATCCAGCATATGAGTTTTAATGCCCACAGCTGCTATTAGGGAGACATCATTTTATTTACTTCTGGGCCACAGGCTTTTTCTCTTACATGCACACCTGGAAGACTGCAATGGAAGCACAAGTAATACAAAGTTACTTCAATGTTTTGAACATTTTCTACATCAACTGGAGCCTGGTTTGACCCTAAATCTGAAAGAAAATCAGATCTTTACCTGGGGCGGTGCCTAAGTGACTGAGAAGGAAACAAATCCTTCTAAGTGGTGTCAATGTGACATTTTCCAGTTGTTTGAAAGCTAAAAAGGATAAAATTGTTTTCAGGCTCCCACACACTTATTTTTTAAGCAAATGTGTGGGGTGGACCCTGGCATCTCCATGTCAAAATTTTAAATAGAAGTTCTGTAGCTTGTCCTGGTGCACTTGTTAATTAAGGTTACATGGGAAATTTGCTGCTGGTGTTGTGCTGGGTCTGGTGGGCGATTCAGCGAATTCCTTCCCTTGCAGGATTAAAGCTCCCTTCAGGAATGTCTGCAAGTTCACGGTCCTCCCACATAAAGCCTTCATATAGGTTAGCTGCTCTCTTGCAGTAACAGCTGTGAATGGTGAGAATAACTGTGGATAGTACATTTACTTGACTTTTCCTATTTTTTTTCCAAGGGGGACAGTGCCTCAATGTACAAGAGAAAGGGATAGCCACAGCTGTTGAGAGCATCAAAAATCTTAAGAGTGCTGTAGCCTTTCTCCTGCGCAGTAGGAGGTTCTCTGTGGTGTCTTTCTCTTTCTTTTTGACTGACTATGTCAGTCATGTTAGGCTCTTGTTACTGTCAATGGGAGGAGAGGGGTACCTCCAGAGAGCTTATCTTGGGTTAGGCAGGCTGAATGAGACTTTAAGGACGCTCATCGCTCTTCAGTGACTGGAAAAGAAATTAAGCTCCTTGTTCATTCATTTAGATTCTTTCTTTCTGTGAGGATATCAAAAGAAGGTGCCAATTAAATGCTACAGAAGAATTTAGGCTGTGTCCCGAAATCAAAACTACCTAATTAAAGAATCTGTCTAAATGAGTATTTAAATTTGTGTTAAAATCCAACTGCTAAAACCTATGTATGCCCTCCATGTCTGTGATCTGGAGATTGCCTAGATCTATCTAAATTTCCATAAAACTTTCAGTCACAGCAAGAAATATACAGTACTGCTAAATTCTTCATTGTTCTGAAAACAATTCACTAACTTACATCTCACATTTCCCATATCTCTCCTCCTTAATAAGCTCATTCCAAATCCAGTGACACATGCTGGAAGTGACTGTCTGGGGCTGCAGAGCTTTACTAATTTAATAGCTTAATCATTCAGAGCTTTCTATATGCTGTCCCCTGACCAGCTCTGTTACTTTCTGAAGGTTTCTACTTTTAAATAAAAACTGTTTTCAAGACCCAATTTTGTATAAGTTGGTTTGTACATAAATATACATGTGCATATGTACAACTGAAAAGACAGGTGTCTGGACCCTGTCTCCCATTTTTCAGCTGACCTATTTCATTAGTGAGAGAGCCTAATTTAGGCTCATTTCTAAAAATTCTGAATAGTTGACTTACACTTTGGGGGATTCTTTTCTCACCTTGGTCATTACAGGTTCCCCTTCATCTAGGCAGGTCTACAGCAATCTCTGCAATGTGTGAGCACTAGTCTACTTTGAGTCACATCTAGTTTTCATCCTTTACTGTTTGATAACAAAATACAGCAAAGTCAAAAGCTTTTGCCATTCTTCTAATGTTTTAAAATTTTTTGACATTTGTTTGGCTTCCTGCTTATCTCTGGAGCTGAATGTTGCAGAAACTTTAGAAGTGAGCAGTCAAATAAAATTCTTGTCTCATAAATATTTTTGTGCAAAGTTGGATCTTGTGGGGAACTATCCAAGGAATGAAGCAGTTATTTGTTTTCATCTAACCTTTGGAAGAAGGAAAAAGAAAAATCTCCTTTACTCTCCACTCTAATGAAGTACATGTATAAAGCTCATGTTGGTTCTAACAGCCCCTCTTGGCTCCTTTTGAAATTCCAGCCTTGTGTGAGAAAAGGACACAAAAAAGCTCTGTGAGATAATTTAAAGGACTTAGAGCTGCCTTTCAAGGGGGAGGAGTTGGTGGCCTTTTCTAGAGGCAACAGACGATAAATACAGCTCACAAGCATCCAAAAGAGCTGCATAGAGTGCAGGCTACAGCTTTCATCAGCAGCTGACACTGCAATGGCAAGAGCTAGCCTTTGCACAGATCCCACACCTGGCAAGAAACAGATTGAAGTCTCTTAACATGAAGTAAAGATGTTAATATTATGTTTACTTACTTCATGGATTTCCCAGTGCAACGTTACTACTTCTGCATGAAAATATAGTCTGAACTATATATATAGTCTCTGGTGGAGCTCTTTTTCTCCAAACACAATGGCCACAGCTGCAATGATGAGTGTTGTTCTGTAATACCTGTAGGTCAACTTGATCTCATCCCCATCATGCAAGGGGCTGTGTCATCCTCATCATGCAAGTACAAGCTCTGTGTCCTGCTAGACCCATGTGACAAATGTCAGCTCCTTTCAAGTGATGGGAGGGACATCAGAAAAGATTTTTTTTTATGGATCTCAGAAAGAAAACTTTACCTTCCAGGCTACTTTTTTCCCATATACCTCCCTACTACCACAGATGAACAGCTATATCTAGACTTTCTGATCTGACAGCCTTGCAAACAACAATATAAATGCATTCCTGAGGTACCTGCAAATTGCATAGTCAGGAAATTGCTTTATTTCTAAATTACTACTCTTCCAGGATTTGTCAGAGTCCATTCACCAAGAGCAAACGTAAATTCAGATGTACAGGAAGACATGATAACATTTTCAAAGAGCCCTTGTTGGCACTTATCTGAACTATCCTAAACATCAGCAGGGCAGTATTTACAGAATGTTAGCTGTGCAGTTATCAGTTTGGTAACTCTATCATATTGCAGTTCTAAGTATGTATCCTCAGTCATACTACTGTGCTCTAGTCATAATACTTGAAGAAATAGGCAAGCAAAAATTCATCTCATAAGAAAGGATTTAAAGATTTAGGGATTCATTAAATTTCAAAGGCAATTATATATAACTCTTGTAAAAACTATTATGAAAATAAAAAGAATATATGTCGGAAAATTTATTTTTCTCTGAAGTCTGGAATATATAAAATAAAATTTATATAAATTTATCATTCTAACTGTTCATTTTTTATTGATTTGATTTTCCCTCTTTTTTTTTTTTTTTTCATTTTCTTTTTGTTTTACTATATCCAGGGAACTGTAGCCTACTGAGTGAGTATTCTACGTACTTTTCTGACATCCCTTTTTCAATTTTGTGTCTTTCACCATTCTTCTAACACCCATTGCAACTTACACTCTTTACTGGACAACAGTCACACAAATTAGGAAAGCTTTGTTATCCTTACCAAGTGGAAGCTGAAGGTTAACAGAAGCTCAGCATCGTGTATGAAGGTACACAGAAAATCTGTACTGTAATAGGAATCAAAGAAAACACCACAAATGTGAAATCTTATTAATTCTTTGGCTATTAGATGATTTCTTGAGGAATTGCTTGAGGTCAGAGACTTGACATGCTTATTCAGAGCTGTAGCAGTTCTCAGAATAATCTCATTAATGTGTATATTCAAAGTTCAGTCAGAACTTAGTTTTGATCACCATACAAAGACCTTACAGGTACTTTAAACTGATTATAAAACTATATATTCACAGCCGTGTATGTGTGTGACATGAAACACATACCTATTATCCAGAAAGTCCATCTATTTTAATGTGATTTGGGTATTCCAGATGGTTTTATACAGGAACATTTCACAATGTTTTTTGGAGTCTCCACCTCTATTTCACACTAAATACACTGTGAAGGTGATTACAGATGGCACTGTCTGAAGGAAAGGAGCCTTTGTGTTTAGTCTTTGCAGTACTGTCTACCAAAGAGCTAGTGTCCTTGTTGGGGTCTGCTATAGACCGCCGAACCAGGATGAGGAGACGGATGAGGAGTTCTACAGGCAGCTGACAGAAGTTGTGAAATCTTCAGCGCTTGTACTCATGGGGGACTTCAACTTCCCTGACATATCCTGGAAGCACAACACAGCCCAAAGAAAGCAGTCTAGGAGGTTTCTGGAGAAAGTGGAAGATAGCTTCCTGACGCAGCTGATTAGTGAACCTACCAGGGGTGGTGCCCCGCTAGACCTTCTCTTCACAAACAGAGAAGGACTGGTGGAGAATGTGATTGTCGGGAGCTGTCTTGGGCAGAGTGACCACGAAATGGTGGAGTTCACTATTCTTGGCGAGGCCAGGAAGGGAACCAGTAAAACCACTGTATTGGACTTTCGGAGGGCTGACTTTGGGCTGCTCAGGACACTAGTTGGTGGAATCCCTTGGGAGGCGGTTCTGAAGGGCAGAGGGGTCCAGGAAGGCTGGGCGCTCTTCAAGAGGGAAATCCTAATGGCGCAGGAGCGGTCTGTTCCCATGTGCCCAAAGATGAGCCAGCGGGGAAGAAGACCAGCCTGGCTGAACAGAGAACTGTGGCTTGAGCTTAGGAGAAAAAAGAGGGTTTATAATATTTGGAAAAGTGGACAGGCCACTAGGGAGGACTATAAGGATGTAGCGAGGCTGTGCAGGGACAAAATTAGGAAGGCCAAAACTCATCTGGAGCTCAATCTGGCTACTGCCATTAAAGATATCAAAAAACGCTTTTATAAATACATCAACACAAAAAGGAGGACTAAGGAGAATCTCCATCCTTTATTGGATGCGGGGGGAAACTTAGTTACAAGAGATGAGGAAAAGGTGGAGGTGCTCAATGCCTTCTTTGCCTCAGTCTTTAGCGGCAATACCGGTTGTTCTCTGGATACCCAGTACCCTGAGCTGGTGGAAGGGGATGGGGAGCAGGATGTGGCCCTCACCATCCACGAAGAACTGTTTGGTGACCTGCTACAGCACTTGGATGTGCACAAGTCGATGGGGCCGGATGGGATCCACCCAAGGGTACTGAGAGAACTGGCAGAGGTGCTGGCCAAACCACTATCCATCATTTATCAGCAGTCCTGGCTATCGGTTGAGGTCCCAGCTGACTGGCGGCTAGCGAATGTGACGCCCATCTACAAGAAGGGCTGGAGGGCTGACCCGGGGAACTACAGGCCTGTCAGTTTGACCTCAGTGCCAGGGAAGCTCATGGAGCAGATCCTCTTGAGAGTCATCATGCGGCACTTGAAGGGCAAGCAGGCGATCAGGCCCAGTCAGCATGGGTTTATGGAAGGCAGATCCTGCTTGACGAACCTGATCTCCTTCTATGACAAAGTGACGCGCTGGGTGGACGAGGGAAAGGCTGTGGATGTGGTCTACCTTGACTTCAGCAAGGCTTTTGACACCGTCTCCCACAGCATTCTCCTCAAGAAACTGGCTGCTCTTGGCTTGGACTGGCGCACGCTTCGTTGGGTTAAAAACTGGCTGGATAGCCGGGCCCAAAGAGTCGTGGTAAATGGAGTCAAGTCCAGTTGGAGGCCGGTCACTAGTGGCGTCCCCCAGGGCTCGGTGCTGGGGCCGGTCCTCTTCAACATCTTCATCAATGATCTGGACGAGGGCATTGAGTGCACCCTCAGTAAGTTTGCAGATGACACCAAGTTAGGTGCGTGTGTCGATCTGCTCGAGGGTAGGAAGGCTCTGCAGGAGGATCTGGATAGGCTACACCGATGGGCTGAGGTCAACTGCATGAAGTTTAACAAGGCCAAGTGCCGGGTCCTGCACCTGGGGCGCAATAACCCCAAACAGAGCTACAGGCTGGGAGATGAGTGGTTGGAGAGCTGCCAGGCAGAGAAGGACCTGGGAGTGATGGTGGACAGTTGGCTGAATATGAGCCAGCAGTGTGCTCAGGTGGCCAAGAAGGCCAACGGCATCCTGGCTTGTATCAGAAACAGCGTGACCAGCAGGGCTAGGGAGGTGATCGTCCCCCTGTACTCGGCTCTGGTGAGGCCGCACCTCGAGTACTGTGTTCAGTTTTGGGCCCCTCGCTACAAGAAGGACATCGAGGTGCTTGAGCGGGTCCAAAGAAGGGCGACGAAGCTGGTGAGGGGCCTGGAGAACAAGTCCTACGAGGAGCGGCTGAGGGAGCTGGGCTTGTTCAGCCTGGAGAAGAGGAGGCTCAGGGGCGACCTTATCACTCTCTACAGATACCTTAAAGGAGGCTGTAGAGAGGTGGGGGTTGGCCTGTTCTCCCACGTGCCTGGTGACAGGACGAGGGGGAACGGGCTAAAGTTGCGCCAGGGGAGTTTTAGGTTAGATGTTAGGAAGAGCTTTTTTACTGAAAGGGTTGTGAGGCATTGGAACAGGCTGCCCAGGGAGGTGGTGGAGTCACCATCCCTGGAAGTCTTCAAAAGACGTTTAGATGTAGAGCTTAGGGATATGGTTTAGTGGGGACTGTTAGTGTTAGGTTAGAGGTTGGACTCGATGATCTTGAGGTCTCTTCCAACCTAGAAATTCTGTGATTCTGTGATTCTGTGAAAGATACGTGAAAGCTTGCAAGACCCTGGCCTAGTTCTCTGAGTTTAAGCTAGTCTTCTCCTTCTTTGTATCCTTAGCAGATAATCAAATTTAAAAGCAAAGAGTAAGATAAAGCTGTGTGTATGTGTGTGTGCACTTATCAGACAAAAATAAAAACCTTACTTCAAACACTTCCTCCCTTTTCCACTTAGTCTGAACATATCTTACCAGGCCACCGGTGTTTAATACTCCTCTGCTCCTACATGTTTATGGGCTTTCTTTCCCAAGAGATTCTGGATACTAAACCTCTATGTCTTCCCATATGCAGCCTTTTTTTTTGTCTTTCCATACCCAACATGCTTTCCAACCTTCTCCAGGAGGAGGGCAGCCTTCCTCTGCCACTTGGGGAAACACTCAGTAATTAGCTCAGTCACTTATAATTGCATGTCATTTGTGACTCACTCAGTGGAAAACTGTCACTTAACAGTGCTAGTTCAAACCTAATAATGACTGCTATAATAAATTCAGAAGGAGAATTCTGCATTTCTGTAAAATTCCCAGAATAAATATGAAATCACCTGTTCCTTCTATCATCATGGCCTGTGTGAAAATAAAACTAGTTGTTCATATATTCCACATACCTGATATACAGCATGTAAATATTACCTTTAGTGAATTAATTCAAGGATTATTTTTCTATGCTTTTTTTTTATACTTTTTTTTTCATACACTTATATTAGTTAATTCTTGCTTTGAATAACATTTTTCCCTACAATAAAATGCTAATTTTCATGTTATTAATTAAGAAATACACAATGAATACACAATACAAATGAATTTATTTGTATGGTTCTGATTAGTCAAAAGTCTGTGGTTTGACTTTTTAAATTAAGGTATCTTACTGAACCACTTCATACCATTTTTTGTGATCATTTTGCTGGCACTAGAAAACCTAACCTCAGTTCCTGAAGCTGGCAAACAGATCACCAGAGACCAACACACAAAAAAAAAAAAAAAAAAAAAAAAATCCGTTTACTGAAGTAAAAACAAAAAAGCAAACAAACAAACAAACAACAACAACAACAACAAATGCAACTGTTTCATTTGCTTTCAAGGTATCAAATCTTTTGTGTACTATTATTCTACATTAGAAATTTTAAGCTATCAACAATTATCTTCATATAAATCATATATAAGTTCATTAAATGTGTCTACTGTGTCTACAGTGGTGCAAGAGAAAAGGGAATTAGAGCATTGATACTGTTAATTGACATTGTACCAAAGGGAGTGAGGACAAGCGTGAGCAATGCACCTTCTAGTTTTTGAACGTAATTTCTATAGCTGAAACTACAAACAGCTTTTTAAAATCCATTTCTCATAACTGCCATTCTCTTAAAAACTTTTACTATCAGCATGTATGAATATGACAGACACTGAATTTTGTTTTGCTGTAGGTTCACCACCATTACTACGCATGCAAACTATTTTACCTTACGCCAGACATATGGAAGTGATCAATGCATGTAAATTATATGAAGGGAGGTGAAACAGTCTAGGAAACATGTACTTGTTTCTGGTTCTAAGACACTGGAACTACACCATAAAAGGAGACTTCAGGTATTAAAACAAGTTTTCTTTGAAAATAACAACTAGTGAGTGGGTAGAATAGCAATGATTTTTTTGATAATCACCATCAAAGGACAATATTGTTCTGAGCAAGGCAATCCAGTTAGTTTTTTTGGACATCAGGGTTTAGGAAAGAATTGCTTACATGTGCAGAGGCAGACAGTGAACCTGTTGTGTGAAGAGATGAACTGTTCTGGTACCATTTTCAAGTGAGTCCATTCTGTAGGCAAGTGCTCATTAGTATTAGTCAAGAAAAAATCAAAACAAAACAGAGTTTAACAGGCAGGGCCAGGTTAAGTATCTGCTGTTCACATTCCTCCCCAGATATCATGTTGGTGTGTCCACCATTCAGTGAATTGAATCTCGTGTGAAAAGCAGTTTTTGTTTTGTTCTTTTTTTCTTTGTTTTGTTTTGTTTTGTTTTGTTTTGTTTTTGGGGGGGGGGCAGGGAGGTGGTAGAGGGGAGTTATTTTGTGACTCTGACTTATCAAGGGGGTTATCAAACAATAAAAAAGCAATAACTTAAGTCATCTCTGCTTTTCAAATCGTTTGTAAAACTACACTCCCCCAGCCCAAACCTAAGAAAATTATGCTTATATTGTGATCAAAATGCATTCATTGTGTTCCCTAGATTTTCCAATTTTCCATTCCAATAAAGTTTCTTTTTCTAAAGTCTTTTTTTTTTTTTTTTTTTTTTTTTCATATTCAGTACTGCAGAGTAAGAAACTAATCTAGAGTCGGGCAGGGCTTTATTCTAAGGCATTGTCATATTTTTCATTCTGAGCTGAAAAATGACAGATCACTGGGCTTCATAAATGTGTGGAGAAGCTGTCAAAGCTCCTATTTGCATGTGAATGGTCAGCCGAGGTAGGAAGAGAGATATGTAAATAATTCTGCAGCTAGCTCCTGGCAAAGATCATTGCATTTCAAAGTGCTGTGAAAAGAAACACCATAAAACTTTAACCTATTCACAGGTATGGAAACTCCCATTCCTTAAATAGATTTCGCTGCAATAATGACCACTTGGGGATAAGTGAATTTTAAAAAGCAATATCAGGTCTTCAGGTCTTCCACAACTATACGTTTTCTGCTTCTTCTAATATTAAAAGGAAAAAAAAAATGCTAAAAATGCTGCCCTTTCTTCCTTCATGGGGGAAAAAAAATAATAAGATCTAAGGAGTAAGGAGGTGTAGACCTTCACTGAGAATCTGGCATAAGAGCGTCATTGGAGTGGAAGAAACATAAAGGATTCAAGTATTATTATTCTGAATTGTGCCAGTCATTATCTGACCCATGAGGCACTCAAAATAATCATTACTTGAATCTTGTTTACAAACTGCTCAGTATTTCACTATTCTTTATTGTTGCACTGCACACTTAACTAGGTAGAATAAGTGGATGTTTTGGTTTAAAACTAGATATATCCTTCAAAAATACACAGCTTTTCATGCACCCAAAAAGAAAAAAAAAAAAAAAAGTGAAAGTAAACAGTAGAAAAATGAGGAACACAGAGTAAAATAAAAACTAATAGGCTCTGAGCCAGTTAGTTTTCTGCATGTTTTATTGTACTTCGTGACTGCTTAGATAGAATTGGCATGTGTATATATGGAAAGAGAAAGATTTACTAAGCCATTCATGCCTGAAACAGCTCCAAAAACCGTGATTAGGCAGGAGCAAAGACTAGAAAATGTTTCCAAAGTAAAGTTCACCTTGAAAGGTGATGTGAATTATGTACCTACCCGTTAATCATGAGATAACATGGGCCTGTTGCTGTAGTTTTCTAAGTAGTAATCATTTTCCCTGATAATATTTTGTAGTTTCTATCTACTTACCTTAAAATACCATGATGTATTTCATTCAAGCTCCATAATTCAGTAAATAGTTCATGTCACCCCTGTAATCATTTATAGCACACATTTTCTTTCCCAAATAGCTTCTGTGCACTAATTTGATCTGGTTAAATTATGCTGAAAAGGACTCACAGAGACAAAGTTAAACACATTTTCATTCACTGAATTTATAAAGGGCAATTATTCAAAGACTGGGATTTGCTCAATCATGCTAATATTCCTGTAATGAAATGTGATTTGTCTTAGTATTTACCAGGAGATTAAAAACAACAACAAATAAAGACTGATTTTACAAGCTCCTACTCATATGAGTAGTCCCACTGATTTCAATGGACATGGCACCTGTGGGGTGAAGTGCCCTTTTGGAACGTTATATAAGTTCTTCTTCACTTGTGAAATAATAATACTACAAAACCAAACAATTGTTAGGAACGCTTGAAATTGTTGAGCTTTGTTCAATTAATGGAAAGAAACAAGGAAAAAACTATTCAAAATATTGTTCTGTTTCCAAATTAAACAGTTTCATCCAGTAACAATCTCTCTTGATCCCACTTATATCATGCTCTAAAATACTACAAGAAGAGCTGTGTTTCAGTGCATCCTTATGTCCAGTGTCTCAGTCTGCTGGAGTCCTTTTTGGGATGTGTATCAACACGAAATTTTTCAGATTTTTTTTTTTTTTTTAATGCCAAAGCAAGTTTAAACTGAGTTTTTGAGCAAAGAAATACATTGTATTTTATTTCCCATTTTCCCTGCTAACAGGTCTTTCTGTTAAAACCTTCTATGCAAAAGTTCATCTGTGTGCATAACAGAGCACACACTGAACACAAATCAGCCTTGAAGCAGTTCCACTGATTTTAAAACAGTAACTTTAGATAAGTTAGTAATATTCCAATCTTGGAGCAGAGTTTCCATAATGAAATTGTTCTGTTTCAATAACCCTTCCCATATCTATCCAAAAAAGGCACAACATTGAAATTTTTGTTGGAAACTCCTTTTACATTGAAACTCCTTTGCTGGAGTATTACTTACTCAGCATAGCTTTACCTTCAGGCATTCTGAGTGAAAGTTGCTACTGCTTGCCTCTCACATGAGCTCATCTGAGAGGGCCGAGGAGCTCTCCCCACAGCAGGAGACTCCAGAGCTGCTTTCCTGCCTCTCCAAATAACTGCTAACTCTAGCAGAGGAATCCCTCCTCCTTTACAAACATCTGCCTGACAAAGTGGGACAGCTAACACAGGGCCATGTGCTTCCTCACTCCAGACATCTTGTCAGTGGTCTCTTGGTGCTCCTCACAAAACAGCAAGAGAAATTTAAATTGCAGCTACTCAGATGTAGCCACTCGGGGAGACACTCCATTATCCTAAAACTTACTGTGCTCTATGCCACATGTTAAGAAAATGCAGAAAGTCTCAAATGCAGTAGAGGATGGTGGGACAATAACATTTTTCATGTTTTATTATAGGTGTTTGTTTAAAGAAGGAAACAGAATGTTTTATATTAAAAATGGGAGCAGAAACCATTTGTGGCATAAAATCCAATGGAAAATACATTTACTTTACTCATCTCCATTGAAGGACTTCCAGTAAAGGACTGTGAAGTCCTTTAGTAGGCTGGAAGGGGACATCAATTGAATTAATTGCAGTAATTACTTTAAGTGTATTAACAATCAAAAAACACACAAAGTAACTCATTAGTAAATATATCTATGATGCCTTGGAACTGAGGCATCGTAACACTTCTCTAGTGCTGGCCAAGGATGATATTAACAGGTAGAAAATACATTATATAGTAACATAGACACAAAAGATTCATATACATGTATGTCAAGAAGGTCACTTACTGTAACAAAGTCTCTGAGCCTGTTCACATGTTGACTAGAGGACATACAGGCATCAGACATCTATGTAAAATTGTCAGACAGCAGCAGGGTACATGAGGTATAAATGCAACATGGGAAACTCCTTCCCCTGCTATGTCCAACTGAGATGAAAAGTTCTCTCCCATCCAATTACTCCCATCTCTACCATCCAACTACAACAAGGTTTTGGTACATGGATGAGCTCAGCCTCTCCCTTTGTGGAGCTGAGCTGGGAGAACAAACTTCCCAAAGCCTCTGAATTCTGAAAGTATCCTTAGGTGCATATATGCATTTACCTACATAATGTACAGAAACATAAGGATATTTATACAACCATGCTTGGACCAGATCCATAAACAGTGCAAAATTAAACCACACCCTGCTGCAAGTTATTTTTAGCTGTTCTTCAATGTAAATGTCTAATTCAAAATTACATTTCAAAATAATGAATGATGTGTTTTGTGTTTCAGTGGGTATAAACGTTTGCATTGCATAGTAGATGATTTAAGCATGAAACGTCTTGCATTCCTAAGGCTGTTGCAGAATGTGGGTGGGAGGTGGATCTTTTCTGCTTTGCTCATGCCAGGAAACAATAAATGAATTAATATTTATCCTGATGTTTCATCAATATAGTGTTAGCATTAATGGACAATACAGGTATATGTTGTGGAGAGAGTGACAAATTGCTTACAGAGAAAAAAAAAAAAAAAAAAAGCAATAGGTGCTCTGAAAACCAGGACCAGTATTTATAAAAGTTGTTAAAGCTGGTATTGAAACTAACTAAACAGTAGCCTTCTGCAGCAGTGAGTTAGGTCAGATACAGAGATCAAATGCTATTTAAAAAACAAAAAAAAAAGGCAAGGTGATTTTCTTCAACTGTAACCTGAGAGCTATCAGGAACTATGTATTCTCTTTTGCTCATCCCCTTTCCTAAATCATCCACAGATGGCTATCAGTACATTAGACTGGCTTTTGTTCTGGCTAGATATTACTGTTCTTACACTGCCATCTCCAAGACAAGCCTGGAGAATTCTCCATCAGTGTCAGGATTTATGCATAGTTCTGCCTCTAGGAACAAGATGATCCCCAAACATGTCTGCTAAGGAACAGCAAAACTCATTAAGAAACAAGGTGACCATAAAGAGAGGCTTGTTTCTTTTTTAGCAGTCTCCTTGTGTTTTAAACTCTAAATGGAGTGGAATTTTATCCTTACATACATTAAAAATAAATAAAGGAAAGGAAAGGAAAGGAAAGGAAAGGAAAGGAAAGGAAAGGAAAGGAAAGGAAAGGAAAGGAAAGGAAAGGAAAGGAAAGGAAAGGAAAGGAAAGGAAAGGAAAGGAAAGGAAAGGAAAGGAAAGGAAAGGAAAGGAAAGGAAAGGAAAGGAAAGGAAAGGAAAGGAAAGGAAAGGAAAGGAAAGGAAAGGAAAGGAAAGGAAAGGAAAAATCAGAGCTGTTTCTAACAAAAACATTACTCATGCTAGTATCATAGCCTTAACTTTACATTTTTACATTTATTGGCATAACTGCAAACTTATAAAGCAGTGTGGATGTTTGCCATATGCAAATCCATCCATCCATAAATCAGCATACAGACTGGAAACTGCACAGCTGAAGTGACTGTAATGGTAAATGAAACCTTTCACCACCAGGTCAAATGCAGTTCAGCATATGTGGAAAATGAAAAGCTCTATCATACAGGAATTGATCTGTGGTGTGTGTGAAATGAATGAGTGACCAGTTCATGCTGCTTCATTCACCACCACAACTGGCACCCCAGGTTTGAAATGGCAAATAAGAGCTGAGCTTTAATGACAAAGTACTGAAGCAACCTGGCTCATGGCCGTTTTCTCTAAGCCATGCATAAACAGAGAATTTGCCTTGTGGGACTGTCTGGTAATGTATTACAAGGATTAGGCAGGCGTTTTCCATCAAAATGAATTGTCAATGAAAAAGGAAGTTTCCATTTAATCAAAATTTTCCACCAGTTCTATCCAAATGAAAACATTACTCTGGATCATTGCGCTGATCTAAGGCATATGATTTTGTACTCATCTGACATTAAACTGTGTGTGTTCAGGGTGACAGCAAGGTTTATAAGAATTTCATGAGGTTTAGGTGTTTGCTTCCCCATCCTTTTCTACACAGGACCATAACTCACATTAAAATCTTTGACAGTACCTCAGAAAGCAGTATAAGGGTTATATGATAGCAGCACAGAATAAGACATATAAGCCAGCCTTGAATCTCAACCAACAGGATGAGATCAGGGATGAAGCATGTTTACGTTTTGTATAAGTTAGTGTCAGGAGATGCCATGCAAGACAGGACACTCAGAAACATTTCCAGACTTCTCAGATGAGGATATGATTTGACCATGTTTGGGCTGTTTTTCCTGTTAGAGCCTAAGAAAGCTGAACACCCAGACAAGAATAGACATGTTAAATGATCAAAAGAAAAAGCTATACATTCTTGGATTTCATTTTTTTCTAAGTTGTCACTCTGTTCAGTTTGTCTTAATTTGAAAACAGCTGTTTGAATATTGTAATTTCCCCTGAGACAAAAATAAAAATAAAATCCTTGCTTTTCTCAGCTTTTACTTATTCCTGCTATGAAACTGTGTCATCTCAGAAAAGCAGTGCTTCACAAAGCTCCTGTGTGAATACTGAAGCTCCAAACTATCTTGCCACATACAGCAATGTGTTAATGTCAAAGCATATTCTTCAACATTAATTGCAGCAAAAATTATATACTACCTTCCTAGAAAGCAAAAATAGTGCTTGGATATATTGGTTAAAATAAGATTATACTACAGAAGATTATACTACAGAAGAGATCTTTTGCTCCTCTTTAAAAGAATAAAAACATAGATAAATTGAGGTATGTGTTTGTCTTCGCATTTCAAGGGCATTAATATCAGGAAGATTTAGTCTTAGGACTAAAACAGTTGATCTACAATTCCATGTTCTAACACAAACTTTCAGTGTGACTTCAGACAACATTTCTGTGCGTCAGCTTCCAATCTCTAATTACTTTTTACACACATTTGTTTTATTTTCAAATGGTAGTACACATTTTTTTGAAGGCAAGGACTAGGTTTTAGCGCAATGAGATACTATCTGGACTTTCCAGAACAAATAGTACAACTGATAAATAACACAAGTATTTAGTTCAAGGCTCAAACAAATGCCTAAGTACTAAAACAAAAAGCCTCACTCTTGTTTTACTTTTACTCTAGTAATAAAAGTAATAGACAAGAGATTTAAATATACATATCTACGTATATATAAAAACATTGAACAATTATACCTTAAGAGTACATGTATATCCAGCCTAATTTCACAAATCCAAGTTTAGTCCCTTGTAAGGTACCTTTCTGAGTCCCTTGCTTTTGCAAGTGAGAAGTGATTTTTTTTTAGTAGTTTATTCAGGTTAGAAATAAAAAGGCATTGTTAGGTAAAAAGATTAAAGTATTATTTAAATGATTATTACCCCACATTTAAAATTCAGAAGCTTACTATTTCTGTTTTCAAAATTTCTCCTTATCTTAATGTTATTCAGTGCTCTAGATATAAAAGCTGCAAAATTATTCAAGTTTGTTACATTCATTCGTTTTAATATGAAAAGATAATTTTTTCTCACATTATTGTTGAGAAGAAGCAGTAAAGTGTAATTTTCAGTCTGATTGGCGCTGAAACTCTTTGTGCATTCACCTCACTTTTAATATAGATATATTTATATAATCCGTAGTTTCAGGTGTAGTTTGTTACACTAGTCGACTGGAACACTCTAGATTATCAGGGGACTTCCAGGTGTCACACAAGAAGAATGACTGTTTTCCAAAACAAGCTGTGCAGTCCCTTAGGTTCTGGCATAGATGAATATATGAGTGTTACTAGGCAAGGAAACCATTTCTGAAAAGTTAATCCCATGTTGTGTTTGAATGTTAAGGAAACCATCTACTCATTCTAAGGGGTTTAACCTTTCTTCAGGAGGTAAGTCTGGAACAATGGTCCATATTTACAAAAGGTTTCCGTTATTTTCCATAAGGAATACAAAACCAGAGTTTCTCCTTTGCTGGAACTGCCACTTCCTTGATGTAAGTACTCATTGCCATTGTTGATTCATTCAAATACAAATTATTACAGTAATAATAAGTGACAAGCTCTGTGTTATTTTGAAATAACACACATTATGGTTCACATCATGTCTTCAGAGACTCAAGCAATGTGTTATTTCACATTGACAAGTGCTCCAAGGTGTTTGCTCTTATGAATAAAGACTTCTTCAGATAATTTGACTTTCAAGTGTACATTGTACAGCAGCATTAGTGTGTTGGCCTCACCACAGTCATCCTCAACCTCCATTACATTCCATACTTTCTATACTGTGGCACTTGTTCAAAACTTATGGGAAGACATTAGTGGACTTTGATCAGTCATTTAAATAACTTGTTCCTACTTGCTAATGCCTTAGCCCATGTGAAATCCTAGATATAGTTCTAAACCTCATTATCACCCTACGGAGGTGCAATCTGAAGCCTATTATATTCAGTAAGAATCACATTGATTTTGGTGGCCAATGAACCAGAACACAGTCTTTGGTTATAACTGATGTTACAACACCGTTTCTCTTTCTGGGCTCAACCTCAACAGCTGGCATCACTTGGCATGACAGGGAGAAGTGTGACATTATTTGCTTGCCTGGGATTTCTGACAAAATCAGAAATGAGTGGTAAAGTGTTGTGTCAACAGCACTGGATCTTGCCATGAAAGCTTTAAAGTGTTTTAACCTACAGAACTGCTAAGGTTAGAGGGCCAATTTTTGCACAGGTACTTGCCAGTTTCAAGTATTTCATGTAATCATTGGTTTGGTCCTTTGAAACCATTCTAGTAAATATCCATAAGAACTGAAAATTAAGGTTGCTAACAAAAAGTAACATTTCACAAGCTACACTGGGTCTCGAGGGAGCTGTACTGTCTCTTTTGTTAGACTGCTTAGAGTGCTGATAGTCTTCTGGGGCAGATAAACCCATGCTCCAGGTGTGCCCAAGAGAGTGAATTTAAACTGACTGACACTGAATTGACTGACTGACAGTGAATTTAAATTTGTTCTCATAGAAGAAATATTCAAGACTGTGTTTTGTTGCAAAATTCAGGAAGGGAGAGAAAGGGGGGTGGGCTGGGGGAATTAAATCATCAGCACATCTTTTCCAGTTCCAATGAAATTTACCTCCTACATAACATTTCCAATATAGAAAGTATTTCAAGAGGATAATCTCACATGGATTAATGTTTATTGGTTGCCAAGGCGATTGTTTGGAGACCTTTCTAGCACAAAACAGATAATATCATAAGCAGAAGTAGGTTAGTATAAGGAGAAAATTTATCGACTTCAGGGAAGAAAATGTTCTGAGCGTTTGTTATACATTTTAGAGGTTATATTAATTTCATCTTTGTTGTTTTTCTGTGCATTACTGCCATTTTTTTTTACTGGTTTTGTAAGATAGAAGAAATTAAGCCTCTCCACAAAGACTAGATGTGACTGTGCAACACAGAACATTGTTCCTGTATGGAAAACCTTACAGTCTATTTAACAAAGTGACTCTGAGGTAGACAGAGAATGAGACACTATAGGATACATGCCAAGATCATGCTGTGGTTCTTTGAGAGACATGGGAAGAGGATGGATGCAATCACATCAATCCTGATATATCCAAGTTTTTAAAGAAAAAAAAAAAAAAAGTATTAACTGATTTGATTTTTGAGGTGTAGAAACAAGTATCCTTAGCAGCTGCCACTGAGACTGATAGCTGAGAAAGAATAAATAAATAAATAAATAAAGCAGTTGAAATGTAAAAGCAAAAAAAATAAATACTGAGAAGTTCTGTGTTTATGTTCAGCAAGTAACATCTTTAAACTCTCCTTTGTAATAAGAGAGTATCTGTACATTGGGATTTTCCAAAGCATACATGAATGTGGACCTAAGCAAAAGAAGACTTTTGAAACAACATTCACTTCTAATTGTTTCAAGACTAACAACTAATTACAAGGGTATTTCTAACAGAAACTGTGCAGAATCCTGTGCAGATCTATTAAAATGTATGACTGTACAATATTTTACTGCAGGGGCTCCTCAAGAAGGGCACAACAGCACAGCAGATCTTTTTACCTTTATATAATTTCCCTACCACCATCATAGTCTGGTCCATGTCATGGAAAAAGACATGAAGTTGCCTTGTTACTTAAGGGCTGAACACCTCACTGATTATTGTTTTGTTTTCTGTCATCTTACCTCTACAGCTCTTTTTACAGTTCTAAGCAAATCCAGGACAAGGTGATAATGATTTTTTAGATTCTTGGATTGGTTGATATCAAATTATATTCAGTTTTATATAAACTCTTTGATATTTCTAAAGCAACTTTGAATCTCAGTTTTTCTAAGGTAGCTAAAGAGTTGGATGTTTAACACCTTTGAAAATACTGTCTTTTAAGAGAGACAAGTAAAATCAAAATAATATTGCTCATTCATCTTTTAAAAGTTATAAGTTCTTCTCATCTCTGCCCTATGCCATACATTTTAAAAGCACATCCATAGTTAATGGATCTCATTTAATCAGCTCTCAAGGTAGTCTCTGTACTTTCAAATGTATATACGCATGTGTATATTCTGTTTGTTACAAATTAAGATAGAAGTATTGGAAGTACATTATATTATATAGCAAATAGATTAGAGAGAGAGAGAAACATTTAGGAAAAAGGAAGGAGGAAAGGAAGGAAGGAAAGAAGGAAGGAAGGAAGGAAGGAAGGCAGGCAGAGCAGGAGGGAGGGAGGGAAAAATGTGCTCAAACTGTGATCTATCCTCTTTAATCTTTATTGGTGATTTGGATGAGGGAATTGAGTGCACCCTCAGTATATTTGCAGATGACGCCAAACTGGGGGAAAGTGTTGGTCTGCTGGAGGGTAGGAAGGCACTGCAGAGGGACCTGGACAGGTTGGGTCTAGGGGCAGAGGCCAATGGGATGAGGTTCAACATGGCTAGGTGCTGGGTCCTGCACTTTGGCCAGAACAGGGCTACAGGTTTAGGGGATAGTGGCTGGAAAGCTGTGCAGAGGAAAAGGATCTGGGGGTGCTGATGGATGCTCACCTGAACATGAGCTGGCAGTGTGTCCAGGTGGCCAAGAAGGCCAATGGCATTCTGGCTTGTATCAGGAATAGTGTAGCCAGCAGGACCAGGGAGGTGATTGTCCCCCTGTACTCTGCTCTGGTGAGACCGTACCTTGACTACTGTGTTCAGTTTTGGGTCCCTCAGTACAGGATGGACATCGAGGCACTGGGTCATGTCCAGAGAAGGGCTGCAAAGCTGGTGAAGGGCCTGGAACACAAGTCCTATGAGGAGTGGGTGAGGGAACTGGGGTTATTTAGTTTGGAGAAGAGAAGGCTCAGGGGAGACCTTGTTGCTCCTTATTGCTCTCTGCAACTACCTGAAAGAAAGGTGTGGGGAACTGGGGGTTGGCCTCTTCTCACAGGTAACTAGTGAAAGGACTAGGGGGAATGGCCTCAAGTTGTGCCAGGGGAGGTTTAGGTTAGAAATTAGGTGACGTTTCTTCTCAGAAAAAGCAGTCAGGCATTGGTTGCCCAGGTAGGTAGTGGCATCACCGTCCCTGGGGATGTTCAAGGAAAGGTTGGACTTGGTGCTTAGAGACATGGTTTAGTGGGTGACAGTTGGACCAGATGATCTCAAAGGTTTTTTTCAATCTTAATTATTCTATGATTCTTGCTAAGTTGGCTAATGTAATTGTCAGCAGGTTCACTGAGTGTCGTGCTATATGCTTTTGCCAAATTTTTTTGAGAAGAAGGAAATCCACCTGATTTAAGGAAAAGCTGGCGAGAAAATATTACATCTGGAAGTAGAAATGGTAGGTCAAGAGTTTTGGAAATTATTCCAGTCACGCAGGCAACATCTATTGGTGAAGTCTGATGCAGTAAGTTTTGTCTAATTGGTGGGGTTAACAATACCTATCAACTGACATTGATATTGATTGATTCCATAAGGCATGAGAAAATACAGTGAGAAACAGAAAGGGGGACTTGGTGTTTTGCAACAAGAGACTAAGGTCTAAAATATTCCTATGTATGTGAATAGACTTTCTCTGAGTCTTAAAATAAACAAATTAAGTAGAATTGGATAGTGTAAACCATGGAAACATGGTTCCAAGCTCTAAAAATCTATAATAGAGTTGACATCAGGCAGTTGTCTCCATCTAAACTGTTTGATATACATATCTTCTACTCTTCTTTCTCAAAAGCAAATACAAAAGGAGCTTATAGGTTTGACAGCGATTTATTTTTTTCCCCGTAGAGTTTAAAGAAGCAAGCTCACTAAAATGCAGTACAAGGTTTCGAACAAGTTTTCAGGAAGATCTTAGTTACCAACCACAATTTTTGCCTCCAAGACCAAATTAAACTCCATGCTTCATCTGATAATGGTGCTAGTTCTACCAAATCATCTTTGAACCGTGTCTGAAGACTACAGGTTAAAAAGTATTGATATGAACAATAACGAATGATAACCATGGGCATTAAAGGGGATTTGTCTTCACTAACTTAGGACAGAATTATAATTCTGTTGAATCAGTTACTGTTATACTTCTTTTGTCGGCTGAATATGAGCCAGCAGTGTGCTCAGGTGGCCAAGAAGGCCAACGGCATCCTGGCTTGCATAAGAAACAGTGTGACCAGCAGGGCTAGGGAGGTGATCGTCCCCCTGTACTCGGCTCTGGTGAGGCCGCACCTCGAGTACTGTGTTCAGTTTTGGGACCCTCGTTACAAGAAGGACATGGAGGTGCTTGAGCGGGTCCAGAGAAGGGCGACAAAGCTGGTGAGGGGCCTGGAGAACAAGTCCTACGAGGAGCTGCTGAGGGAGCTGGGTTTGTTCAGCCTGGAGAAAAGAAGGCTCAGGGGTGACCTTATCGCTCTCTACAGATACCTTAAAGGAGGCTGTAGTGAGGTGGGGGTTGGTCTGTTCTCCCACATGCCTGGTGACAGGACAAGGGGGAATGAGCTAAAGTTGTGCCAGGGGAGTTTTAGGTTGGATGTTAGGAAGAGCTTCTTTACCGAAAGGGTTGTTAGACATTGGAACAGGCTGCCCAGGGAAGTGGTGGAGTCACCATCCCTGGAAGTCTTTAAAAGACGTTTAGATGTAGAGCTTAGAGATATGGTTTAGTGGGGACTGTTAGTGTTAGGTCAGATGTTGGACTCGATGATCTTGAGGTCTCTTCCAACCTAGAAATTCTGTGATTCTGTGATTCTGTTTACCACCAAGTATTGTGGTCTGGAGGAACATTAAGTTACAGAAAAATGAGAGCACTTTGAGGAAACATCATTTTCAGTACATGAAAAATAAATTGCTCTGTCATACCTAATACAGTGTCTATGACCCAAACGGTGATTTAGTCACATTAAAAACAAAATGAAGTGTTATTTCTGAAGGGTCAAACTGAGAACTCCTGAAAAGCTGTGTATATCTACTGAAATGAGGAGGATAGCAGTCACTTTATTAGGACAAGTTTAGGCATTGTAATTTAGCTTCTGAAAATAAGTGAAATTCCTGCAGGTCTCACTCACATCTCATTTTTTTCCTTTCTATTCTTTTTTTTTTTTTTTTTTTTCCTGATATATTTTGATTCTTAGCAGTAATAGTCCATAGTTCTTAAACTCTAAAGATACAAGAAATATTCATTTTTGAACACTACTAGAAGTTTTATCTTATGGTTGATCACAGTGAAAAAGCCAGATTGAATATCCTGCCTGGGATTTATATTTTGAATTCATATTGGACTTTTTGTTGAATGTAAAAACTCTAATAACTAGAAAATAAACCAAAATAGTCACTTGTGAACTTCAACAACATGAACCTCTTATACCAAGTGTAAATGCTTGTTTAAAAAGATTTGTGTTCCTCATTCTTTATAATTCAGTGTGATATTGTATTCCATCACCAGCAGCTTAATTTATTTCTTTCACCATCTGTTCTTTTTTTTTTCTTCTTCCATGCCAAAAAATCAGTAGCATTCAATGAGTAAAATGGGGTTATTCTCTTATTCTACTAAACTGGTTTTATGCTGTTGTTATTCATAATATATTGGCCTATTTTTTTCATTGGTTTTGTTTAGATAACAAGCCCTTCTTTTTTTTTTTTTTTTTACCTGTAAAATAAATGATAGTAAATTCTGTGTGTGAACTGTCAATGCCAGAACTTTAGTACCCGCTGTTTTATGAGACATGTATCAGACCAAGTTGTTTTTTAACAGTAGTCAATAGCCTAGTAATAAATGTGGGCAGCCTTGCCACAGCTCTATCCAGCTCGTCCCTGGTATTGAGCAGCCAATTGCACAAACACAGAGCAGTAGTCAAAGCACTTTTCACATAAAGACATACTAATCTAGTGATATCACAAAATGTTCTTGTGTGTTCCCTAAACCACCAAAATAATTGCATAAGTTTTGTGAGCACCTAGAATGGCAACTGTACTCTCTTTAACACCACCTGCCCCTGTGAAGACAGGAACATACGAGTCTTCAGAATGTAAAGTTTTAGATCAGAGCACCTTGTTGAACTAAATGAAAACGAAGATCAGTAAAACAGAAACTCTCTTTGAAGGCCTGAAAGACAGAAATTGTATGGACGAGAAATCCTTGTCCATCAAAGTAATGTCTATCCATCTGTGACAGCCTTACATAGAGGACTTCATGCCACATATTGCAAAGAAAAGATAGTAAGTGAGAGAATTTAGTAACCTTACATTGGAGCTTCAGAGATGTGATCACTCTTCTAGCCTAATTAGGAATAAGTTGAACATAGGTAATTTAGCTATTGAAGTGCCATTTCCTACAAAGCACAGCAGTATTTAGGCTGGATTTAACTTTGGACTTTTAAGTCTAGATATTCTATAATCTTAATTTTGTTGCTGTTTCTGTGTAACATGAGGTCATTGAATTTCAACTAATGGTGTCATTAAGTGTCATTCTCAGATGGCTTTTTCTAAATGACACCCAAATGGTGGACTATATGATCAGCTAAAAACTGCCACAGCAAAACTCTCATACTTTTTAGCAGATTAGACCCATACTCCTCTGCATAAGAAATAAAAAAGAAATAAAAAAGAAATAAGAAAACATAGCTAGCTGTACAGAATCCCTTTCCACATACACTTATAATTTAATACAGTTCTTTCTTTCTACTGAATTCTGTTACTATAATGCCAAGACTTATGTTGGATTTCAGGTTCATATCCCAACTGTATAATTCAGGATATGCTTCAGACTTGTTTATTCAAATCATTTTATTCAGACTGTGGCTAAAATAAACAGAGAAGCAATTTAAAGAAACTTGACGCAGGTCTTTCTGAAAGTGTCGTAGACATAATGATTAATATTTCCAGGAAGTCTGATGATTAGACAAAATAATAGTATAGAGAAGAGCTTTGAGGACAAAAAAAAAAAAAAAATCATGGAAAAAAATTCTTACTGAAAATTGCTGGTAACCTAAACCACCTGCAAAAATACAGTATTTCCAATAGAAGTCCTTAAAGTTAAAACAGAAGTGAAAATAGTACAATTATTAAATTAAAGATAATTGAGAAATAAAATATTGTGATTAATAAGTGGCAATGGTATGCCTACTGTTTTTCTTCTTTGACTTCATATATTCATTAACGATTCATTCAAATGGATGTGATAAAAGACAAAAAAAAAAGCAGAAAAAATATATCATGGCTTTACACAGTTGTCGTTACAAGATGCAGCTCTTTGTCATCTAGCTATTCATCAGCACTCAGGGTGCACGCCTTCTGCACCTAACAACATCCTCATGTCAGCAGTGCTGTTTTCTCATGAAGCCTCATTTATCTTCCTACACAGGTCATTAAATTTTGAGCTCACTTTCTTGAAGTTGTGTCTATGTTTGCCACTTTCTCAATAGCCACCCCCATAGTATTCTTGTATTCATGAATTCTCTTTATTTCAATTATGCCACCAACTGGAGATTTTGTTGTTAAAAAACTGAGTAAGGATCTTGTTTTTGTTTCATCCAAGTTTCTAATTCTATTAGGTTTCAGTCACTTTCCCGGAACTACAAGATCTCACTTTTAGTAGGACCTAATATGTCTTAGTCTACTCTCAGCTGCACAACATAGTGTACATATACACTGCCGTTACCTTGAGAATTTTTTGTTTGCAGTGGTAGCTCAGTGGTTCTGTTTTAGTTAACTATGTGCCATGACAAAAAAATCCTAATTCGTCCTAGAGCTCGTGACTTTCTTCTTAAGTAGTTTATCAAGTAGACTGTTGTAGAAGTGGTAGGATGCATTGAAGAAGAAGCTTTGAATGCCTATATGAAAACAAACAAACAAACAAACAAATAGATAAATGAAATAAAATAAAAAGAGAAAATAATTAAATGTAATTAAAAGTATGCAAAACAAGATATTAGAGATGCCTGTGTAATCCTAGGTCTTGAGTTTTCTTCTGATAGATGGTGACAGTGGAAAATGTGTAAATTACGGAATCACAGGGTACTTTAGATTTAAAAAAGCTACTGAAAGTTTACTTTGATATCTAATCCCTGCTCAAAACAAGGCCAACTTAGTCATGTGTCTCAGGGCCCTATCCAGCCAACTTTTGAGAATCATCAAGGATATAAATTCTACCGTCTGTCTGGGTCCCTGTTCCACTCTTTGGTCATCCTCACTGTGAATAATTTCCTCCTTTTTTCTAATCAGAATTTCCTGTGTTGTCTCTTGTGTCTGTTGCCTCTTGTCCTGCTGTTACTTGCCACCTCAAAGAGGAGTCTGCATAAGTCCTCTCTGTAGCCTCCCATTAGGTAGCTAAGTCAGCAATAAAATGTTCCCTTAGAATGCAACCCATGTGATTATTTATGGATCGGTACTACAAGACTGATTACTAAACACAAACAAACACCCATAACAAAACACTCTTTTATAACATATAAACATTTATTTTTTTTCATCTTAGCTGGACAGAGTACTGAAACACTTGCCTTGACATTTATTCATGCTTACTTTAACTCTAAATTAAATTAATGTAATATATTCTAGCAGAAAGCAATCCTAAAGACTGTAGGAAATCAGCTAGCACAGAAAGTGCCAACCCAAATTCAGACAGCGAGAGAATAATTATATATATATTCTGCATATTCTGACTCCTGGATGAAATACATATTGAATTCCTTGTCTTAAAAGTAGACAGCAGTTAATTTTAATACATTTTTAAAACTATTATTACTTTTAGGCAAAATGTAACTGTATTCCTTATAAAACTTGAGATATTTGCTCTTTTTTCTAGTCCTCCTATGTTTTGATACCAGACAGAGTGTATTTTGATTCTATGATTTTTTTCTTCTATTGTGCTACTACAATCATTTGGTACATGATTGTTCTAAGTGATTAGATATGTGTATTCCACCTCTGGTTCATATACACTGTATATATGAGATTATTTTGGCAGCTGCTGGGACTGTCTGGCTTCTGGGTAACATCACCTTTTCCTTCACCCAAATTGGATGGAGTGAAACCAACATTCCATCAGTTCTTTCATGCTGTCATAGTTCATTTTGACTTCTCCACATACAGTATACTTTTTGATACCATTACATGCATAGCAGGGTGAATAGAAGGGTTATTCTAGCTAGTATATTTTGCATGGGTGTACATACTTTCTTCTTTTTCTTTTTTTTTTTTTTTTTTTTTTCCTTCCGCCTTATTTCACAGATTAGTTAGGTAAAATGAAAATAAATCTTATTAATGTTATAGACAGGTTTGTTTCTTAATCTGCTCCAGAATTGTAGAGATGCTGAAGAAAGACAGCTGGTGTAGACAGACACTCTAATAAGTCAAGAAATTGAAGAAGAACATCTGTAGGAAAAGGAAGAATACTTGATTTCTGCAAGGCAGACATAGCAGTGTCATCTCTTCTTAACCAAATGACTTCAGAATAATTCAAGAACATTACTATATGTTGTACACTTTAGAAAAGTATGTGGGAGTAAGTCAGAGGAATCTGAACCGGCAGCTGAGTATTCTGCTCTCCTCCACATCAGTGCTTATTAATTACAGGTTACCAGAATAGGCAACAATATATGGCAAAATCTAGCTTCTGTGGCACATATCTTTAAATGTGGTAAAATAGCAGCTCATGTGTGTTTTATTAGAGCTCTAAAAATACTATGTACTCAAAGCATTCCAAGATTTCTTTGCTTTGTGAGACCACAGTTAGCACACGTCATGTAGAGTCAGGCTTTATTTCTTCCTACCTTTCCTTAATATCCTTTGTTCATGAACCCACCTGAGAATGCTTTTCTTTCCTGGAACCACAGTACAATTTTGTTTTGGTGAAAGAGCATTTATACTCTAGTAACTTGCTCTTTACACCACGTAGTCACTGAAATTTTCTTTTCAGTAGGTAAGACTTGAAGATTTGTGGAGACCCTTAGTTTCTACTATAATCTTAATGATGAAATTGCCCTATACCCTATTTTGTTTTCCAAAAATAAGAAAAACAAACAAACAAAAACAACAACAAGAAAAGACACAAATTTTGATCAGGTCATCTACTTCATGTTTTTGCCACACTCTTGAAGCTTGTTCCCCAAGAAACCAAACAGTACATTTTTTTAAATGTTTGATTGAATCAGACTTGTGAGAGCTTCTCCAGATTCTTTATACAAGTCAAGTTTATGCAACACTGGTGAAATACTACTTGGTAATGTCTAGCCTAGATAAAATAGCTAAATTAGAAGGCTGGGGCTCTGAGGACTCAGACTTTGAAAAGCGTTTGTCTCTCAAAAATTTTTGGAGCAATTATATGAAAACTAGTCTCTTTTTTAGCCCAGCACTGTACCTTATCAGAGGCTGCAAACTTTTTTACAAGGTCTCTTGGCAGCCAGTTTTCTCAGTTGCAAGGTCAATGCTTGCTCATCATCAGAACTAGCATCCATGAAAAATGACAGCACAAGTCTATTAACCTTGAATAAATCTGTTTCTTCAACACATTTCTCTTGAACAGTTGATACGAGCCATGCTTCTTCTTCACTGCTGCAGAGTCTATCTGGAGTCTGAACTGGCAAAGGAATTTAGGACTGGTTGAGCCTGCTCTTCCCTGTATACCTCTGTGTGTGGGAGTCAGGAGAGGGTGAGATCATTCAATGCACAACAGAGCTCCAACAAAGACGCCTGGCTGACAGGGTCTGGACTTGCATTTGTGGGTCTCACACACACCAGAATAAAACTGTCAGAAATGTCCCAATCTCAGCTGTTCTGCTAAGTAATTATTCTTTTGCTATCTCTAAGGTAACTGGAACCTGTGTGCTTTTTATCTTTCAGAACATCAAATATATCAGATAATAGTTAGAAGTTAGAACAAAAGGAGATGAGATGCTGTGTCAGCATGTGGGCTGCAAATGGAACAAAAGAGTTTTCTTAAATTCAGTATGTTCTGAAAATACAATGTTAATGACAATGTTCAGCCATGCAGTAACAAGCCATAAAAGGAAAATGAGTTACTCTTAATCTTGCAGTTCTTTTGTCTTTCTATATCAACATCCCCTTCTTTCTTAAACAGCCATAACGTATTACGTTAGCACATTTTTTTTCATTCTGATCTCAGTAAGTAACTTTGCTTATGTTTCCAGACAATTAGTCTGCAAAATTGACAATAAAACCACTAGTTTGTTAAGGCTCACTGTACTCTTTATGGCTATGCTATCCAGCAGATAAAGTGACATTTGGGGAATGCTGATATTAAAGGGACTGAAATTTGTGTTGAGATTGTTACTTAATCATCATTAAGGTGATGTAGACCTATGTGTTTTTAACAGATATTTAACATATTGTTCCATGATTTTATTTTATTTTATTTTTCACATGGCCCTTAAAGTGGTAATGTAGTAGAGGTAAATGGAAATAGTAAGAGTGGGATGTGCTCTTTCTACCAGAAGATGAAACTCAGATGAAAGACTGCATCCTATTTGTACAGGACTATTTGTAGAAAATATCAGTCCAGAACAACTATTGCCTCTTCATGTCTGCATGATTTGTAAATTACATTATTTAAAAATAGATTGTGTCAAAAATATAATGAGGACAATGAATGAAAACATGATTAATAGCTGAACACCTACATAACTTTATTACAGTATACTTATGTTATTTGAGAATCTGGCCTAAATTATGTAATAATTTGTGTATCTGACATACATATCCTACAATGCAACATTCGAGATTTCTGTTCTCTCTCTTTCAATGAAAGCTATGGATCCTTATTTGCCCAGTAATGCACAAGCACTTGTACTTATACTCCTCTGCATCTCTCAACTGTTTTACAAGTATCAGTATGTGTCATATGTCCAGTTGTTCATTTGGTTGTTTTCTGCTGTTGCTTACATTAAGGAAATTGTGACCTTCAGGAAAAATCAGCTTTAAGAGAGATTCATGAGTCTATTTTTTTTTATTTTTTTTTTAGTAGGGTGAAGTAGTGAAGTAGTCTGTTTTTTATTTCTTGCTAGGACCTAATTTATCAAAGCTAATCAGTGTACTAAAATCATAGAGTTAAAAAAAAAAAAAAAAAAAAAAAAAGGTATAGCTGAAATAGACCAGTTCAAGCTCCTGGTCAAATGAAGGCTATCTTCAGATTTAGATCTGGTCATTTTGTGTCTGGTCCACTTAAATTTTAAAGATTTCAAAGACAGAAATTTCACAGCCTCTTTGGACATCTCATTTGAGTCAAGACTTCTTTCTTATAGTGCATTCAGTATTTCTCTGTTACAATTTGTGCATGTTATCTCTTGTCCTTCCACTATACACCTATGGCAAGAGCCTGGTTCTCTTTCTTTTATAATCCCCCAACAGGTAATTGAAGACAACAATTAGATCATCCCTTAGACATTTCTTTTTTTTCCACAGATATTACTCACTCAGACACAGTAAGTTGCAGAGTTGTTATGCATGTTAAGCATGTCAGTTTAAAATGGCACTTAACATTGTGGTTCCCCACAATTCAGGCCAGCCCAATTTCAGATTTTTTTTTTTTTTTTTGCTTCAATGTCATGGGCATATTCCACAGCTAGGATAGTACAAGAGAGCTTTAAAACAATTATTTCCATGTTGAAACATTTCTGCACTGCTGAGAGTGAGACTCAGGTCCTATTGTTTATTGAAGTGTGGTTAGATCTTTTCATGAAGTGCGAAATAATTGGTATCATTAGGTATGAAAATTATGTTTACTGAACTGACATCTAATATACCTGAACAAAAAAAAATAAGTAATGCTTACTTTCTCACACACAAAATACTCATCTTCATATTTACATTCCATGGGTAGTGGTAGTGTACATGTAGATAAACATTTGAATGAATCAGGTTCTGGAGGGCAAGGATTGGACACAATTACAGTATTAACATTAGATCATAATTGCTGCCATAGTTAAATTCTGGTTTATTTAAATATAGCCACCAAATTATAATGGGTTCTAATGCATGGGAATGAATTGCACTCTTGTTATGTTCAGTGAATACTTAGCTATATCCTTTATGTAAACATCCTACTCGCAGTAATCCAGTAAGGACATAAGGTAGAGTCTGTTTATTTTAAGAGGTAAACCACTCAGGATTATATAGGAATTAGGATGTGCATGCAGATATGGAGGTTTCCGATGTGAGGAAACCACAGGTTGTCCATTTAACTTTGCTTTTACTCCACAGTGTAAGTCCACCTACCTAGAAAACAGTCTATATTACTGATTTACAGAAATATTAATGTATATAATCTGAAACAGGAGTTAAATGCTATATAGAAATGTTAGAAGTTGAGTGGGTGTTTAATTTTAAGGCTAGAAAAAATCATACATTTCTTCATGCTTTTATGACTACTGAGTATTGTTCAAAACAGAATTTATATTTTTATGTGCATGTAAAAGCATAGTAAGTGCCTTAATATTTGAACACTAATTAAACGTGACTTCCCGTGATAAATAATGGTTTTAGTTTCTCATAATTTATAATGGTTTGGACTGAAAGTTCATATGCTGAGTGTTCTGCTTCTTGCTGTTTGGACTTTTTGGCCAACACAATCAATAATGGATGTGAACATGTGGCATAAAGGTTGAACCACCACTTCAACTGGGCCTGAAATCCACAGAGGAAGCTTTGCTCTCTCCTCACCAAACTGGAAGATTCAGCAGCTTATTTTGTATTCATAAGCTACATCAATCCCATACAACTTTTGATTACATAGTTTCCATCTATTATTTCCAAGGGACTTTTTGCTTCCTTTGATGTACAGGATAGAAGTGTGTAAAAAAAGAAAGGTGAGGTCAGAGGTGCTTGTTGTGTATAGCATCCCTTTTCTATTTATTGCAGATTCTGGTATCTGTACCAAAGGTGATGTATGAATTATGGTACTTGATTTCTGTCATGGACATCTAAACTATTATCTTGCTTCCCTGTCATACTTACATTGATGTGTTAGATGGTCACTGTCTGTATAGCTACCTTCTTTGCAGATCCACAGAAGTATTTCTGCAGTCTGCAGAGTGTAGGGTTGTGTTTTGAAATCATGTATATTATCATGCTAAGTATTCTCAAAGATCAAGACTTGTTGAATCAAGTCAAATGCTCAGTATTTTAGGGTACTTGTGTTTTAATTCTCCCTGTGTTCCTTCCTTACTAAATAGGAATCATAATAGCTTCTCCTTCACTGAGTCATGTTTCTGATTCAGATTCTTGCTATAGGAAAGTTAAAATGCAATTTAATACTTCTCCCTTACAGAACAGCATTTCAATGCTATGTAGTCATTAGGGCAAATATTGAAAATTTGGAAAAGAAAGATAAATTTCATGTTCTACCTATTCTGCATATTGAACAAAGGAAGGAGAATATACAAAAATGCCACATATATTAATGCAAGTGGAAGCAATTGATAAATACATATAATTAAAATGCTGCAATCCAGTTTAATGTTGATATCTCTTTTGCAGAATTAAATGGGATTTGATTCATTTGATTTAGGTTCTTAAATTTAGATAGACTTGATATCTTTATGACACCTCACGATGTCCACTGACCTACATAATGTTTATTTTAGATGAACTGCTTCTTGACATGATAAAAGTTAGTCCTAAATCAGATAGCAAAGCTAGGTGTAGTTCATGCGATTTATAATTTCACCATTATTCTAGAACAGAGCTCTCAAATAGCATGGACAATAAGATGTTCATATCTTCCAAAAACTTTGAGCCAACGCCGAATCCTACATTCTAAAGATCACTCTCAAGTCTTACAAGAGTTATATTAAGGCAAATTATAAAGTTCCCACTACTTATATTTTCCCTACAGAGATCATTGCAAAGCATGTCAGATTGAACATTTAATCACAACATAAGAACAAATTTGGAGCATTGTGCATAAGAGTGTTACCTAATGGCATCCATTGGGTATATATTTTAGCTTAAAGTGCATACTTAAAAATAAATAAATAAAATCATTTTTTTCTGAGGCTATAAGGGCAAATGTTCTGCAGGAAGTTCCTGAAAACACAGGTCCTATAGGAACCATGCCCTTAATCCAGTTTGATTCAGTTTTCAGCACAGTAAGTAAAATCCTACTGCCTTCGCCTGTCTTCGGATTAAACATCAAGGGTCATGAAGTAGTTCAACTAAGCAGGGGAGCAGATGCAAACTTCCTCAACTTGTGGACCTTTCTACCAGATTGCTGTTCAGGCTTGTTAGCATTTGAATCCCAGGAGAGCACTCCAGAATATACATCTGTGGAAAACAGCATATACAGCATATGTGAAATTTTTTGTCTTAAATCTCAAAGATTACACTTCTAAAAAGAGTACATTTCCTTTTAGTGAACTGGGTACTACATTCATATTTACCTCCAAACTTGAAGACCTCTTTTGTAGGGTGTTTATGCACTCCTTAATCAGCTGTCATTCCACAGTTTAATTAAGCAACATGCAACTTAAACTGCAATCAGCCACTATGGCCAGGGTGTTTTTCCCCTGACCATGGTGGAGAGTTGGTTGTTCTAATTTCATTTGTTCAAATTAGTGTGTTAACTCTCTCTGATGAGGTAAGTAGTGTGTCACAGCTTGAGGCAGGACCTCTGCACATGAATCCTTTTAGTTCATAGCAGGGTTCAGGCATGCAAATGTTGACATTTTGAAATTGTTTCCTGGTAGGTCAAATTAGTGTTAGTGGCTACACAAAAAAAAACACATCCACCCTGATGTCTTTCATAATTAGAACAGCTAGAAATAAACCCAAATGTTTGTTATTATATTTGAAGCCATGTCAGCTGCTACTGGAATTACATTTGTTTAAATAAAAGAAAACAAAACTAAAACAAAAAAACTTTTTCTTGAATATACAATTGTCAGTACAGGAAACAGGAATGATTACAATAGATGAATATAACTTCAGAAAAAGTAGTACATTGTTTTTACACTGCCTGGTAATGCTCCACGGGGATTCAGAATTCACTGATTTCAAGACTGAAAGATATCCATTTCTGAAGATCTTCCAATATGTATATGTCAATAGGAAACCTCCTATTCATAAGGACAAGAAATTATTTCCCCAGCTATTTTAGAAGTATGAATATCATCTGCAAAAGAATGCCGTGATGCAGCTTTGTAATATCCTTCTTCATATTACTTAGTCTTCAAACATTATAAGCATGTAAAAACTTTACTGTTCTGATGATAGTTTATTCCAGATTTAATCAAAATCCTTCTAGATAATAAGGAGCTCTACAGAAATGCTCAGTATGCATAAGTCTAAGGGATATCCACATCTGCATTAAATTATTCTGGGTTTATTAAAAACAACGGAGCAGTAGAGTTGTACCAATTTATATCATCTGAAATCTGCCTCTCTAGAACTTATTTGGAAACACCCAGTATTGTTTTAATTTGGAAACACTGGAGCAGTCAGTGTCCTGTTCAATTTCAGGTGAACTGCAACTTTAGCTTATTATTATTATTGTTGTTGTTTAAATCTCTAGAGTATACCATTAACAACAATGTTAGTGTGCCAACTAGCACATTCAAAGAGAAATGTCTCCTTTAATTTCCAGTGGTTTTTTTTTTTTTTTTTTTTTTTTTTTTTTTTTTTTTTTTTTGTGTGTGTGTGTGTGTGTGTGAATGTTCCTCATCTGTCAACAGTGACTCATGATATCTTGGATCAATGTGGGCATTTGGAAGCTTGTTCAACGGTTGACATAACATATATGCTTGAATATTGCACCCAAAGGAGCATTCTTTTGGAGGGAAATTAGCAAAGTAAGCAGAGGACCTGTTGAGAAAGAAAAATATCATTGGGTCTGGAAGGGTTAGTAGAAAATGCCCTGACTTTCCCCCCCAAACATTCAAATTTTTAATGTGTCCTTTATATAAACCAAACTTATATTGAGGCTACGCTACCTGCCTGAGCAATCCATTAAACTCATTGTGCAGGAATGGCAATTTGGTGTCAATAGAGAATGTTTCACCTCAGATTCAGGTGAAAAGTAGTCCTGTTTTAAATCACTCAAAGTACGAGGAAAATTAGAATGTGAAACAATGAACTAACTTAAAATTCCCAGTATACTTTGCAGAAATAGTTAGCTTTGGTAATTCTCATTTTAGGTAATAAAGAAAAGGTGACAAACACTGCTTTCCATCTCAGTGTATCTGGGCCATTTCATTAATACCTGCAGTCTACAGGTCATCCTCTGAAGGCTTCTGTTTTGACAGGGACACAAAGTAAATGATATGAATATGAGCCCTGATCTAGGTAGAGAAAAGTGTAGTTTTCATGGCTTGAGCAAAAAAAAATACACTGATTGTCATTAATATTCCACTGGAGCATCAGAAACATGCATTATTTCTCTTCTCTGATACAAAATTCCACTGAACATTATTCCTGATGATAATGCTGAGGATAATGATGCTATTGTGCTGGTGCAGTGAATAAGCTGTCATTTATTTAGATAGACAAGTCACCTAGGATAGGTGATGTGGATGAGATTTCCATTGTGCTAGTGTAAACAAAGAGGTAAAGAATCCAAAAAATTAACCGGGAATAGGCAATATTGAAGCTTGGTAGGCAATCATGCCAGATTTTCTTGCCCAATTAATTTCTTTGAAGAAAATTTCATTTTATCACTTGTTTTTGTTAGTTTGGGAATGGTATTTTCACTTTTTCAATGGTCACTTGTATGCATGTTACCTCCTTCCTGCTGATGCTTGATGCAGAATGTCAGAGGAGCTGGAGCTGGAGACACTGCAGTTCAGCCATTTCTGCTGACAGCATCCAGCAGAAATCCACTGAAACGTGGTTCACCTGGAACTGGCCAAGTGTGTTTGCAGTAAAAACATCCTAAATTAAGTTCAATTATCTTTGAACTCCTTTCTAAAAGTGCCCTAAATAGACCCTGATGCACCAGGTGATTTGGTGTTCAAACAAATCCTATTATATTTACATTGACATGTCTTTAAGAAAATGAACTTGTGCTCTGAGGTCAAGCACCATGAAGTTGTATCCAAATCTTGTCATGCATTAAGACCATTCAGACAGCAGGTGCTATGTGAGTGCTGATAATCCACTCACTTTTCCTCTTCTGTCTCTACCAGAAATTGCTAATGATTCTTTCTGATGTTCATTTAAAAGATCAAATATGTACAAGTTATTTCAAAACAAAAGGTATTTAGAAGAAATTAGAGGTTGAAATGCAGTTGGATTCAGTCAAAGACTCTAAGGGGTAGCAGAGGAGGAAGGAAGATGGGCTAAGGAGGCTCCAGAGGCAGCCACACTGCACAGCTCAGGTGAGAAAGGAGTGGCAACTGGTCTTTCATCTGATTATATTTCATATATTGCAGTTGCCTCTCCTCAAGACTCAAGTTATGGCTGTACTTGTATTCACACATGATGAGGTGGAATGTATGACATCAACCGCAGTCGTATCAAACCTATAATAAGGGTTTCCATGGGAAGAAAAAGTAGTGTTAGGTCAATCATGCAGTGTTAATTCCCCCAAATAGTCACTAAACCTCTTAGAACTTGAATTGCAGGAACTCTGTTAGCTAGGAGCTGTGTCTAAACTAAATTCCCTTTTAATAATTTATTTTTCTCTATCTTATATAAAGCCTTGACCCTTGAAACTATGAACAAATCCTAACATCTACATCAGCCCATGTGAAACATTTGCATAGCTTAACCGTGTGTTGTGTGAAGTGGATTAAGACATTTTGGGGGAAGCTTTTAAACTAGGGAAAGCACTTTACAATGTAATTTACTTGTGTTATCAGAATTACAGTTCAAAGTTGTTTGCATGTCACAAAATTTTCAGTAGAAACACACTCTTCCCAACCCCTTTGTACTATGGACATAATCCAGAAAAAGAATGTAAAAATTATATATATATATATATATATATATACACACATATATATATTTCATGTTGAACTTAGCTGTAACTTAGAAACTTGTATTTCCTCCTTTGAGAGTGCAATAATTACAAAACCCCTGAAAGTGGAACTAGTTTGGTTGGTGTAACCTGAAAGAAATTTAAAACTTTGATTAATAGAGTAGCATTAAATGTGGAAAAAAAAAAAAAAAAAAAAAAAAAAAAAAAAGTATCATCACTTATTCTCTTTTGGCATAGAATTCTGAGCAAGGAGGGTCAGTTGTAGAAGTCCCTCCTTTTATGTGCTATGATTAAAGTGCATTAGTAGAGTTGTGGCAGTCTGTATGTGAGCTACAGAGACTGTTTAACTGCAGTCAGTGCTTTCAGCCTCCTGCTGAAATTCATCCAAATCCTCCCCTGCGGATTAGAAGAAATAAGAGCTATCAGAAGAGGGAAAGATGTAAATCCAAGCATGAATTTTACTCATCCATTCTAATAATGTGTAAAGACAATTCCTCAAAGTGCTGTTAATGTGATCAAAGTGAAGAGTGGATCCCATTCTGCAAAAACAAATTTTAACAGAAGGAGTGTTGATAGCTATGTCTGAAATTGAAAATATGAGGTCACTGATTTGTACCCATATAAGAAAATCTGGACACAGTCCATATAAGCCAGCTGCTATATAAAATATAATGATTTACCTACAAGTAGAACTACCCCAAAGTCTATTTGCATTTTTTTAATCATAGGACTTTGAAGAGTTGTTAGACAGAGAAGCACAAGGGTTTTTTTAAATGATTTTCAAGGATAGAGAGACCTTTTTTTCTGAAGCAGGTCAACTGCACTTTCCATTATGAATCTACCACTGAAGTTCTGAGAATTCATGTACTCATTCTATTTTGCAGTTTTACATATGCAACTGAATTTCCTAGGAAGCTTCCTAACCCTATTGTACATATTAACTAATTCACATTGGTAAATAATTCATGCAGTTTTTTATTGTCAGTTCAATAATAATAATAATAATAATAATAATAATAATAATAATAATAATAATAATAATAATAATAATAATAATAATAATAATAATATACTTTTGAAACATTGAAAAGGGCTTGTTTAATTTCAGACAGAATCTCTGTTGGATTTTCCCCTATTTCACAATATTTTAGGCTGTAGAAAGACACTCTTGCTTCCTCCTGGGCCAGTGACGGTTCTGCTGTCACTCAATGTTGGCTGATCCATCACAGTTTACCCTCAGCCTTACACTGCCTCAAATTTGACATCCAAATCCTTCATGGACCTACTCCACAAGTCTCTCCAAGAGTCAGTGATAACTTTGTTGTCAAATACTAAAGTCACATTTGAAAATAAAACCTCAGGATTTCCCCTGATATCCTTAACAAACTTAATACCTCATATTTATTAATTTATTTAATGAGCTTAATTATTTTTGAAGTATATAAATTTGGTACCTGAAACCAAGATTTATTTGATGGTTATGATGAACTTTCAGCCCTGAAAAAGGAAGATATTTGCAGAGGAAGGATTTTGTTATAACATCTTCAACTCCAATACACTTGTTGACAAATGTGTAACACTTGATTCTTAATAGTCAATGATGTGTGACATGTAAATACACTGACAAGACTTTTGACTTACAGGTTAAATTATCAGGAATCTAGAATAAAAGACAGACTTATTAAGAGATTAATAAAAACTAAAATTAAATTAGGAAAAAAAAAATAACAGACCTCACTAAGAGAACTTCTCAAAAAGTTTTCTCAAACATCATGGTATTTTAAATAATTTATTGCTTGACCAAACTTGATAGGTTTTGACATTACTGAGTTAATTTTATTTTCAACTGAGAAGTTTTTTCTGTTGTTGTTGTAGTTTTACTTTGTTTTGTTTTGTTTACAGAAGTTATGGTGTAAAGAATTTAATTCTCAGGAGCAGTAACAGTATATGTAAATAAATCTTAGACTTCCCAAATGTTACCTGTGCAAAAATCAGTGTGTAGACGTTTTGTCTTTGCGTGGAGTTTATCTGACCTTTGTTCATCATTACGATTATAAAAATGCATAGTCATATCATACCAGCTGAGCTTACTTCTGAGTAACTTGCTTGCCTGTTTAGCCTGGCATAACACCCTAGTCATTCAACTTGGCATGATTAGATGAGGAACAAAATCAATTAATATTTACTAATATAACTCTTAGCCAGTGTTGTTAGTTACACTGTTAGTGTACCTGTTGTTACACTACAGGTACACAAGTGAATTTAAAACTACCTCATATTTGTCTTATTGAAGCATGGTCAGTATTTTGAGCAAATAGGTGTTCCTATAGGGCAACTGTTCCTTTCTTGCTCTACACTGTGGTTGGACCCAACTTGTGGGTAGGCTATGAAGAGGCTAGGACATGTCAGTCTTCTTATCTTGTTCCCACGTGGCTAAATGAAATACACTTTTGCCCTGGGAAAACAACTCTCTATCTGTACTGGTAGTCATTGAAAAGGTGTTCATGCCTATGTGATTTGATGTTTAATGTGACAAGAATGGAATTGTTTATAGATAAGGTAATCGAAGTAACAACTACCCACAATTTCACTTCTTGATAATGTTCTGCATGTTGAAGCCTAAATTTCCAACCGTATCATAGAAATGGATGAGAATTCATGAACTATTAACCAGATCTGATAAATGAGATGCTTAATGAATGGGATTTAACTGGCTGTTTACCTGTACTAGCTCAGAAGATAGAAAAATTTATAGTCATCAGTGCCCCATTAAACTAGCCAGACTCATTCAAGGTACATTACTCAAGGTACAGTACTGAACTAGTGTGCCTATAGTGCTTCTATTATTTGAGCTAGAAAAGAATCATAGAATCATAGAATGATAGAAAGGTTTGGGTTGGAAGGGACCTTTAAAGACCATCTACCCAACCCCCTTGCCATAGGGATTGCCCAAAGCCCCATCCAACATAGCCTTGAATGCTTCCAGAAATAGGGCATCCAAAGCTTCTCTGGGCAAAATGTTCAACTGCCTCACCACTCTCACATTCGTGAATGTCTTCTGAATATCTAATCTAAATCTATCCTCTTTTAGTTTAAAACCATTACCCTTTGTTCTATTACTACATGCCATTGTAAAAAGTCCCTCTTCATCTTCCTTACTAGACCCCTTTAAGTAATGAAAAGTTGCAGTAAGATTTCCCTGGAGTTTTCTCTTCTTCAGGCTGAACATCCCCAGCTCTCATTCTTTGTAGGAGAGGTGCTTCAGCCCTCTGGTCATCTTCATGGCCTTCCTCTGGACTTTCTCCAACAGGTCCATGTCCTTTGTATGCTTAACACAGTGCTCCAGGTGGGGTCTCATGAGGATGGAGTAGAGAGGGAGAATCACCTCCCTCAACTTTCTGGCCATGATGCTTTTAATGCTGCCCGGGATACAATTGTATTTGTGGGCTGCAAGCACACACTGCTGGCTCATGTCCAATTTTTCATCCACCAGTACCCCAAAATCCTTCTCTGCAGGGCTGCTCTCAATCCACTCATCCCTCAGTCTGTTCTGATGTATGGGATTGCCCTGACCCAGATATAGGACCTTGTTGAAATTCATGAGGTTCACATGGGTCCACCTCTCAAGCCATGGGCCTTCTAGATGGCATCCCTTCTATAGGGTCAGCTGCACCGCTCAGCTTGGTGTCATTTACAGACTGCTGAAGGTGCACTCATTTCCACTGTCTCTGTCAATGAAGATACTAAACAATGCTGATCCCAATATGGGACACTGATGGACAGCACTTGCCACTGATCTCCCCCTGGATGTTGACTGCAACTATGAATGTGGCCATCCAGCCAATTCCTTATCCATAAGGAATTCCTTTTCCATGGATAAGAAATGTTTGGAAACCATTCTCATTAGATCATTATTGAGCTACTGTGAAGGTGACAGTTACATATATACTAAAACCTTGCTCACAAAATCAAATACATAATATGAGATATTACAAAACTTCAAGAACATATGATATTGAGCTTTACAAGCCCTTGTTTAGCTCAGAGGTTAATAATTCTCATGTTTTATAAGAAAATGACTGAACAATACGGATAACCTGGATTCATTTTCAGAGACAAAAAAAAAAAGACAAATAATAAAAATAGTAAAGGAAAAACAGGTTGGTTTTTGAAATCTAAATGTTTTATGTCTTTAAAATATCATGTGACTCATTCAATTATTCAAATCAAGAACACTTTAAGGGCTGTCTTGTAGCTAAATAGCACTGACATTAATGAGCTAAAATCTACTCTCAGTTTTACAGTATAAAAACCATATGCATCAGTATTTTGAAGTCATAGGAGTCTGTGCTTATGCTGGCGCAACTGAAACAAAACATTGGTGCAACATTCCTCCTTCCAAGTATCTGGTTTTAATCAAGTTATACTCATGGCCCTCAGTGTGTTTTTTTTTTTGGTTTTGTTTTGTTTTTTTCCTCTCCAGTGGAAGATAGGCAGGAGTGTTTCATTTAAAATGCTTGGCTTACATCACCAGTGCACAAAAAACTGTATATCTTGTCTTAACTACTTCTAATTTATAAATTGTAATGAAAATATTGTTCCATGAACTATGTTTCTAACTACATGCTCCTGAAACTAATGTTTTACGGGAAAAAAAAAAAAAAAGTTTGTTTTCTTTTCTTTTTTTTTTTTTTTTTTTTTTTTTCTCTCTTCATCCAGTATAGTTCAGTGAATCCAGGTGATTGGCAACTGTTATGATAAGGTAGACGAGGAGGATGAAAGCTAGGATTGATTGAACAGCTGTGAGAGGCTCTCTTCCAATTGTATTTTGATTACTGATAAGATAACCTTCCCTTTTCACCCAGTCATTTATCTCATTGAAATTACAATAACATAGAATTGCCATCAACAAGAAATGCTGTGTAGTTTCAAGTTTATCTGTCTCATACTGCACCAAAAAATAAAATAAAATAAAATAAAATAAAATAAAATAAAATAAAATAAAATAAATAAAATAAAATAAAATAAAATAAATGCTGACTGCAAAAGTTTTATTTTTACATTACTAAAAATACATAAACCACCTCAGTGGTGAGCACAGTATGTGAGCACTGTGTGATCTTAAACACTTTATAAATCTGTATTTCGTTTCATATCAAATAAAAACAATCACTTTCCAATATTCTCAAGTAGCGTAATTCTAAAGTTATGTAAAAGTGTAATTTTTTGAGGTTTTGTGTTTATTTTTGTCATTTTTGTTGTTTTTTATCATCTGCTGATAACAAATAAGAGAGTTAAAGCAAAATATATAGCAAAATAAAAGTTTCCTTACTAAGGGCTAAATCTTAAGGTCCCAGTGATGTCTGAGGTGTAAGTGAAAGAAAATAACTGAGATATAAAGTAACCAAAAATAATATGTATGTGTATATATGTATATACATATATATATACACACACATATATATACACATGCATATATGTGTATGTGTGTGTGTATATATATATATATATATGTATATATTCAGGTCATCAGTTGTGTTACTCAGCATTAGACTTGGGATGGGTACCAGCTCACCTGACTTCAGATACTAAGTACCCAAAGCAGTTCTTGCCAATGTTTTTAGTACCCCAGTGAAACATCAGTCTGTATGCATTGTATTTGTTATCGAGTTGGGATGGAGAAATGACATACAACAAACCTGGTGCTTTTTTACAGTGATATCCCTAGTTTGCCAGATATGCTCTGCTGGCTGATGCCTTTCAGGAAGCTATCATAGTTTCTTTTCAATCCCTGCTTTTTCCTTAACTGTTTGTCATGGGCAGACTTCGCCATTGACACTCAGAGCAATAAATGTGGAGGCTATAGAAGATAGACTATCCACTTTTTCCTTTCGTGGAAGAATTGACGTTTTAGTATTCAGCAAATAATCAGAGAGTAATGACTAATTTATATCTGGGACTATTGAGGCAGATATACAAGAAGATATACCAAAAAGGCACAATATGCATCTGTGTAAGCAACAAATGCATGTGTAAACATGCGGCCACCTGATATTCAGTAGCTAAAGTAAAAGCCTGGCGAGAGAAGAAGGAAATGTTCTAGCATGACGTTGTGGGAGGCATTGCTCACAATCCAGCAAGATCCCTGTTTGATGGCATAATATGCATTGACTCATCTTTTATCTATTGCTAGGAGATATACAATGAGATCTTATCGTTACAGGCAAAGGAATGAAGGCCGAGAATTTTGTGCAACCAGCAACCCACTCACTTCTTTCACAAGCGTGTTATGATGAGCAGAACTGACTACGTAATCCAGTCACTGCAGAGTCACCAGTAATAAGGCAGGCAGATCTGAATCCTAGTAAAGAAACCAGTGTTTTTCTAGATATTGATATGACCCCTTTGATACTTATCAACAAAAATAATCTTGTCTGGCATGTTGTTGTGAAGACTGTAACAGGATCACAAACCAAAGCTTGCACATTTTCTAATTTCTAACACAGACAAATTCCTGTACACTAGAAAGATAGTGTGCCTGGTAGTAAAATAAAATTAAAAAAAAAAAGAAAAAGTGTTTTTCTTTTGTTGTGTTTTCTTTTTGACAAGCTCTACCGAAGTAACACAGACATAAAGCAAGGTTTATAATAGAATACCAACCAGGGATAAAGCAAACCTCAGGATCTGCCTAACTGTATTCATCTGTATTCATCTTAGCTATAGCAATGGTTTTCTGGCTTATTCTTTAATGAAAATGTGTCATAAAAAATAAACCAAATCTACATTCCTTGTGCATGCATATTTCCATTTATTTCACTTCAGAAATTAGACCTTCTGTGTCTATACATACTATTAAATTGCAATTCCGTTAGAAAATTAAATAATCTTGTGTTAAAAGAAAGGCAAGATTTTGGGACTGGTTTTCTTCTGTAAATGTGCCAGCTTGGTCTGGCAAAGTGAATTTTCTGACACAAGTCAGACCAGATCTACAGAAACATCAGTTAATAGAAGAAAGACCATGTAGAGACTACAGAGAGACATACTGAAAGAAGGTCAAATACCAGAAAGCTTGGACACTGGCTGAGAACAGAGAATAAAAACAAGTCAGGACAGTGAATTTAAGGTGGTTAAAATGAAGTGATCAGTAACAGAATCTGCCCCACTACACTACAGTTGTTTTTAGTGAAAATCCATTATAATGTGACGGTTCTTTTTAACATATGTTGCATTTCAATGATTAGTTTTGGTCACTTGCAACACTCAAAATAAATGTGGGAAGCACGCACCAATAACAAAAGCAATGAAATCTTTATTATTTACAAAAAACATGACCAGTAATTTGCCTTATACAACATTTTATAGATCATATTGCAGTCATAATGAGCACAGACCAGGTTTATAGGAAAAAGCTCAAAGCAAGAAGAAGGATGATAGCTGAAGATGTGTCAAAAGGAAATAAGAAAATTATTTCTGAACAATTACT
The DNA here is from genome assembly GCF_047663525.1 of Anas platyrhynchos. Classification (NCBI taxonomy): domain Eukaryota; kingdom Metazoa; phylum Chordata; class Aves; order Anseriformes; family Anatidae; genus Anas; species Anas platyrhynchos. The sequence goes on from NC_092587.1 coordinate 9,254,168, forward strand.
GAAGAAATAGTTCTTGGCTGTGACAACTTGTGGAGTGATGTTATCCTCTTTGTAGTAAAATCAACTGGAGAAAGCATAAAGGAAGTAAAAAAAAAAAATGTCTTTCAATATAGGCAACTATTATATGTCTACAAAGGTCATGGAGATGCCAACCATTAACATGAACAACAAGAAAAATGAAAAGGAATTAATGCATGCATAATAGACAGTATTAATTTCATTGACTTATTGAAGGCATTCATCATTTTCCTCTTGTCATTGCAATGCAATCTTTGTTGTAAATCTTAGTTTATTTTAGTACTGATCAGCTATGTACCTTGCCAGCATGGCTGATTGACACTCAACAGAATTGATGGATGTCAGTGCCCTTCTGGGAATGTGCCCTGTCACAGCACTTTGTGTCATTTTCCCAGCAATAGTCACTGACTGGATACTGAAAAGACACTGGATGGTAAACACTTTGAAACTAATTAATTTGAGGAAGTGGAATACTTAATTTGTATTGATTGTGCAAATGTCATTGCTTTGCTCTTCAACAGTCCTTTCCAGAATGTCATCTAAAGCTATATTCATCACTGGAGAAATGTACTTTAGAATAAACAGTAGAGAAACTACAGAGATTACTAAGGTTTTCACCTCCTAGTTTTGTTGTAACTCTATCCTAATTAAATTAGCAGTGAATGAGAATCATCAGTATCCATATGTCATTTTTCCCTCAACCTATATCCTTGATCTGATTCCTGATAAGGAGAAACATGATTTCACATTATTTAAACTATACTGCTTGGAATATGCCAAGGCCTCATTTTTATTTTAATTTTTGAAAGAAACACAAGAAATCTATTCATCTCCCACAAGAGTGAATAATAGGTCAGTATGACAGATACTGGATTAAAATCCAAGAGAAAAGCCCTAATCTTGGAGAAGATGAGGATTTTTATTTTATTTTAGTTTAGTTTGAAGCTGTTACATACTCCAAAGAATCACAGGAAATATATATAAAAATAATAATATTATTTCTCTATATGGCTACACCTGGTCCTTTTAAGTTATGCCATGGGGGGTTACGAACAATGAAGGTGATGATGTCGTTTACTCTTGGACACAATAAACTTTTGATTTCAATGTTATAATCTGGAATTTTTCATCAGTATTAGAAAGAAAATAAAATTTCAGTTACCATCTGTATATGTGAATATTTAGAACTTTGCAATAGCAAAATCATATTGGGCTTGTTTTAAACTAAGCAGCTATCTGCCTAACTGATATTCTTTCCATTTAGATCAGGTACACATGACTTCAGCAGACACTTGTTTTTATCCACAGCTACAAAGGGCAGAATCATACCTATGTGAGTTCAAACCAAGAGAGATGAAGAAAATTACAAAGCTTTTTGACAGTTATATTATAAGAAAAATGATCAGATACAGATGACAGCAAAGCATTTCTAGCCAAGAGTGTTCTAAGACAAGTTAAGCAATCAATCATCTGCATCGCTCACTATTCAGTAAGTCGACATTCAACGTTTGAATCAGTCATTACAATGTAAAGAGAATTAGTAAAGTCTCTAACAAAATGCAAATAAGTGAACTGGAGGACAATACAGTCAAATTCTAAAACTTGGCAGGAAGCCAGAAGAATTATTTTGACAAGACTGCTTAGGGTGATTTTATTTTTTCTTGTTATATTAAAATTAAAAAAAAAAAAAAGGAAACAAAAAAAAAAGGAAAAAAGGAAAAAAAGGAAAAAAGGAAGGAAGGAAGGAAGGAAGGAAGGAGGGAAGGAAGGAAGGAAGGAAGGAAGGAAGGAAGGAAGGAAGGAAGGAAGGAAGGAAGGAAGGAAGGAAGGAAGGAAGGAAGGAAGGAAGGAAAGAGAAAGAGAGAAAGAGAAAGAGAGAAAGAGAGAAAGAGAAAGAGAGAAAGAGAGAAAGAGAGAAAGAGAGAAAGAAAGAAAGAAAGAAAGAAAGAAAGAAAGAAAGAAAGAAAGAAAGAAAGAAAGAAAGAAAGAAAGAAAGAAAGAAAGAAAGAAAGAAAGAAAGAAAGAAAGAAGGAAAGAAAGAAAGATTAGTCTTGAGTAGTATGAGTTTTTAAAAAGTATTTTGCAATAAAAATATATAGTTATATTTAGCCAGGAAAAAAAAAAAATAGAATGAGAAACAAAATATAGTGCTGATCTCTTTGCTCTCTTTTTATGTGAGTAAACTCTTGGTTGGTAGTGAGAGTTTTTTTCCAAATAACTGAAAAAAATATTGGGGTAACACTGGGCTGAAGAATGGATCTTCTTAGGTTTATCTTTGTCTTCCTTGAATATGTTGCCTACTAGTTCTCTCCATTTTAGAATATCTGTCATTATAGAACATCTGCTTCCAAATCTACCTGGTATAAATTAATGTGAAAAATAGGTTTAACATCTCAGTAACTACTAAGATGGAGGTGTTGAGATTCTGTGAAATTATAAGTACCACTAGAGAATTCTCATCCAACACCTTCCTTGTTCTGATTAAAGTAAAAGATGGGAAGATGAGAAAAAAAAAAAAAATGGATATTGAGGTAAAAAGCAACAGCAATAACAGCAATATCAAAAAAAAAAAAAGTAGAATAATAAAAAAAAAAAAAAAAAAACAACAGAAAGGGAGGAAGAGGAAGAGGACAATTAACAGCAACACTTGATTTTTATATATATATAGGGGATGTTATCTTATACTTACTAATCGATTGGATCAGTGGTGGAAAATGTGAGTGATCTTATTGAAAACCAAAAAGTCATAACAGGTAAGCTACACTGTTAGGCAGAACCTAAACTTTTGGAAGCTGTTTTAAGAGGAAGAACATGCATGCTTGGTTTGGTAGAGCTAACAAATTTTAGCAGCCTGAAGATGTGGGTATGTGGAGTGTGGTCTAAGCTCTTGGATCCCAACTTGTCCACTCCCCTTTCTCATCTGTCTCCATGGGTGCTGTGTGAGGAGTTATACTGGCAACTATAGAACTGTTTCTGCTCCTAAAACTGTGTTTGCTTCTGTGTATCACAAGGTCATGGCTTGAACCACATAGTTTTTGTCTTCACAGGGGAAGTTTCTTATCAGCAATTTGCTAGCACAGACATGCCTTGAAATGATAGTGTTGGCTTTGGTCCCGATATGAATTTGTGTGGACAGGAATGAAGAAAGGGTGTTTTTGTGAAAGTTTATACTTCCAAGGTCTGCATTATTTTATGGCAAACTATTTTTAAGCACTTTCAGGTAAATACGTTTGTCTTTGTTAATATTTGTGTATAGTTTAGAAGACTGTGTGGATCCTTGCACTGAAAAAATTTCTGTCCTTGGCAAATGAAATAACTGTGAGGAGTATTAGGACTAGACAATTATTATTGAGTTTAAACAGAAGCAACATTTACTTCTCTAGTTTTATTCTTGTGATAGATAAGTACACAGTTCCAAGTAAGGGAACAACATGCTGCCAGTGTCAGTAAGCTGGAATGATTGCAGTGCATGTTAAGAGTGGATTACTTGTGTCTTTTTATGCAATTAGCTAGTCTTTCTTACAGTTTTCTCACAATTTACGGATGTGTAGAATAGTTTTGTATGCTAGAAATATGAGATTTTGTATTTAGATGTGTTTTTTATCAGCTGGTCATCTTCAGCTTTGTGTCTCTAAGTCTTACTTTTTGAACAAAATTGAACATAGTCCAACAGTTGAAAAGTTATATGGATGGAATTTCACCACCTAAAACCTCATACAGGAGTTTAATTGACTTTGCTGATGATCTTTGCTTGTGTAGAGCTGAATCTCACTAGCTGTTTGGGTGTGGGCACTTGAAATAACACTCACAGACTCAGGTACATAGCACTTTCACTGTGTTTTGCTCAATAAGTATAAATTCCAGAAATAAAATCCATACAAGTCAAAACATGTCTGTAATTTATTTGACCATATTAGCATAGAAAGTATTACCTTTATCTTGCAGAAATGTTGGAATCCAACAATATAATCAATTTCAATGGACTAGCTAATAGCTCCAGTTACCATACTTTCCTCTTGGATGAAGAAAGGAGTCGGTTATATGTTGGAGCAAAGGACCACATATTTTCTTTCAACCTGGTTAACATCAAGGAATATCAAAAGGTACCTTTAGTCATGTTTTACATAATATAAACATATACTTTTAATGTTGTACAATTGTTATTATCCAGACTATGTTGGGTACTAGATGAATTGTGTGGTAAGTTTTTGGATATCAGGAACACTACTATTGCTAAACAGACAAATATTTGCTGACTCTTGAAAGAGAAATTTATAATGAACCTATAAGCTATGATTACGTATTTATCCCTCTATGAAAAATAAATTGCAAGTGAATAATCCAGTTATTTTCCAAACAAGACATACTTCATGCTTGCTGCTAAAAACAAACAAACAAAACCAAACCAAACCAAACCAAAACAAAACAAAACATAACTACTATGTCAGTTTACACAAAATGGCCTCGTTATTCTGCATTTGATAAAAAAAAGCTGTTTGTCAGTCCAAATGTTGATTTCTCTTCTTTAGTCCAGCACTTTTAGGCACCCTACTTCTGCTGCTCATAAACCAAAATAGATTAAGTATTAATAAAAGACAAATAGATTCATAGAAGCTGGGCATTCTTGAAGGAAAGTATAATTTTCCTGTAGAAAATGGAGATGAATTAAAAGTAAACCAATCGTTCAGAGATGTTCTGGAATATTCTTTTGTTGGAGTCTAAATAAAACATCTTACCTTTTAATTTACGTTAGTGAGACAAAATGCTAAGAAGGTAAACAATGGCATGGAAGTTTGACTTGTTATATTTAAGTATTTTGATGGCACATTTTAAAGTCCAGGGAGTACACTTGTATGAGAGATATATTGCTCCAATACAGGGGGATATTTTTTCTTGGTGTTCCTGACCTTTTGCCCGTTTGACTATTAGCTTCCTAAGATGATAGCAATAAATACCTTGTGTTTTCTGTTCAGAGGGAACATTCATTTGTATTCTCTAAGGAAAAAGGATAAAAAGAAAACTGGGCATTTTCTTTTCTATTCTCTTTAGAGCAGCTATAAAGGAAACTAGCTATTTATTTGAATTCTCTGAGGGATTCATAGTTTAACGTGCAAAACATCTGGAATAATTAAAGTAAAAAAGGTGTTTCCACTGCAGAAAACAGTTCTGCAGAATGGCAGAATGGCAAGGATTGTATCTTACATATTAAGGCATTCAGATGCCTTTGTAATACTAAATGAAATTATAAAAATATGCATATTATTAAATTAAATAAGGAATTATTATTGGTAACATGGAACTGAATGGTGGCAACAAACTTAAAGAACAGACTTGCAACTTAGACTTTATATTTAAGAATAAACAAAAGGACTAAAGAATTTTTTGATCTTATTATTAAATACAAGAGGGTCACTGAAGAAACTTTGATCAAAATCACAATGAAGTTGGTTCTGCACCTGAACTCCAACTTCAGCAATCATTGTTCCTACCACAGTAAAAAGAACTAAAGTTTCTGCCTAAATGCTGATAATAATATATGACTCCAAAGAACAACAACTCAAAAAGCCAAATTTTCAGTCTATTAAATATAGTTTGGTTTTGCTGACATTTAAACCAAACCAGAGAAAATACTGTGTTGTGAGAATAAGAAAGAACATCTAGCCTTTAATGGATTAAAATATTGGTTTGATTAATATAGAAATCTTTGCCCAAAACTTGAACTGAACTTGAACTGGTCCTTTTGGGAGATCTGAGAAGTTTGGTTAATGTTTTTCAACCTGGTAAATTTTGATTTTCACATGTCTCTGCACATTTTAAACTTAGAATAGGAACAGGAAGTAGCAGGAATCCTTTTGAGAGCGAATGTTCTAATAACATTTTCAGCCTTATTTTATAGACTTAAGATGTTCAATTTCTGTTTGGATTTTGTTACATTTTAAGAAAATTCTGAATTTAAAAGTGTGGTTGCAAACTGTATTTTTAAATGACACATATAATATGTCCTTCATCCTTTTTTGTCATCCTTATTTATTTATTTATTTATTTATTATTTATTTATTATTTTTGTTTTGAATAGTTTGCCTTTTACTTTTCTTTTAACAAATGGTATTGAACACTATGGTTGTAATCCAGACCTATAGCCATTTATATTGCATTATCTGAGGCTCCCAAATGAATAGCCTGGCATTTTATGTTAAGATCATGTTTTATTCTGTATGTAATTCCTAAAAGCTTTGGGAAAGAAAAAAAAAAACAAAAAAACAAAAAACAAACATGAATAATTTACTGTGACCATCTCTGGGTTTTCTCTGTATGAGGTTAGATCCATTTTCTGCAAAGCAGACATTACAGTAAACCTAGTTTTACATTTACTTGTGTTAGAGTAGCCCTATAGGAACAACATAAACAAATTTACTTCAATGGTGTGATACTTTTCAAATACCACAACATTTTTTTATTATTATTATTTATTTAACTAAACCTACTAAATGAGTGAACTGCACTGAAATACACTGAAAAGGTAAAATTTATGATTCTGAGAACTATGAGAATTATGAATCTGATCTTTCACATAGATCAGGTTTATTGCTAGTATCTGATTCTTTTTTTGTTGTTATTTGTGTCTTTGTTTTACTATATTACATTTAAAAGTGGATGAACACTCACTTAACGGAGAATCAACCTTTTCTTCATTTGTATTCAAGATTCATTGCTGCAATTCACAATACAGATTATATCACAAGATTGTTTTTACCATGGTTCCTATCATCTCTGTTTTACTCCTATCATTTCAATTCATTGTTGTCAAGTTTTATGGAAAAAAAGGAAATAAGGAAAAAAATGGGTAAAAGAGAAATCAGGTAAAGACATGCCGTAGCATTTGGTCTGCAATTTGCAATTACTGAAGCTTGAAATAACACAACATGATTTTTGTTCTGTGTCTTTAGATTGTTTGGCCTGTATCTCATTCCCGAAGGGATGAGTGCAAGTGGGCTGGAAAAGATATTCTGGTAAGTACAAATCTTTTTAGCATTTTTTTTTTCTTTTATAAAATATTTTAAATATTTTATTAGGTCTTATTTTATTAATTCTTAAAGTATTTTTCCTCCTCTGTAAGGCCACACATATGATTATAACTTCAAATTTAAACTACTTCAACCTTCTAAATTCTTCATAATGAAATTTTACCTTTATAACCAAGAGTTATGACCAGTTTTTTAATGAAAATTATGTAAATGAAATTGAATTTATTTACAAAACAAAACAGAACAAAGGCAAAACAAACAACAACAACAACAAATACAACTCTTCTTAAGAAAGAAAAGGGAAGAAATACATCAAAATATGAAATATTAACCCTTGCATAATTGTCTCCTGATCTCAGGTCACTTAAATTTTGTCTTCATTTTTCACTCTTCCAAATTCCAAGCAGACATTTTTCTTTGTGACATCTCACAAGTCAGTGGGTTTCTCTAAACTCTTCTCTGCATGGAGTTCATAGGAAAATATGGTCAGAGTGATTTTAGCATTCTGCATCACTTTTGGTACCTCAGGATAGACACTGTTACAGTAGGCACGATTTTCTGTACATTTTCCCTCATTCCTCTGTACATCATATTTCCTGTATTTATGAGGTAGGAGAGACATAGCCCATATCCCCCAAATAATACTCATCCTGCACCGGTAATAACTGTCTTCTTTTTAGCAACAGCATTGGAATGTGAGGACAGGGCTGAAGACGAGAAAAAGGAAAAAGAAAAAAAAAATCCAAACAAATACTTGCAGAACATAGCCAAATGAGAAATCATTGTGGCTGCCAAGGTATAACTGACAGTAGAACTTGGCCTCCTGTATATATGCTATTGGCCTGATTTTCAGAGATGATTCCGTAAAATATTCATAATGCCAACCATATGCCTCTAGAGAGCTCCTTTTGAATAATTTCCTAGGTCATAATAAAAATAGTATCATTGGTCTTTACCTAGGACATAGAGGACAGCTGTCTTGATAAAAAGCCATTTTGGAACAGCAGAGGTGAATTAGGTGAAAGCTAAAAATCATAGGCTAAGGTATATATGTGAAAGGGCAGCTACAGTTTCAAAGGGCAGCTACAGTATCAGTATGCTTGGGTTATCTTCTTAAATAGAACTAATATGTTCAAATTAATCCTATTTCATATTAGCAAATAATTTTCAGGAGTGCATTAAAAGGTGAGGACCATACAATCTAATTTTCAAGGTTAAAAAAAAAATGAGGTTGATGTTAAATGCCTGAGCAAATTACTAAAAATACTAAAGTATAATAACAGTAATTTTTTTTATGGTTAGAAACCTAGAAAAATAATGATATTCAGCACTGAGAATGAAAGCCTACTTTCTGATTTTTTAATACTTTTTTTTAGAAGTTCACAACAGTACAGTATGAGTAAGTTCTATAGTTTGAACTAGGCTGACTCCAATCACACAAGATGCACTTTATTATGAATGGAGTGAGCTTGGAAGTTCAAGGTTCCCCCCATCCTCTGATTCCTGTAAGCTGTAACTAATTTATCAACCTTTAATCTTTTGCTTTCTATCATATTTTGCTTCTTATATTTGCATCCTATGATATTAAGACAGCAACACCATAAGTAAGACACCATAATATCACAAGTAAAAGGTGAAGCTAATACCACACGACAATGCTTGGTATGATCTGGCACATTAGGTTTGTTTTATATTTATTTATTTATTTATTTATTTATATAAAGCGCCTATCAAGTATTGATAAACACTCTTTGGAACCACTCTGACAGCAGGGGTAAGAACAGTGTATTTATTAGAAGCAACACAACTATGACTTGGTGGAAAAGACCAAGGCAGAAGGGGAGCACAGCACTCAGGACACAATGCAGCCCAAACTGAGTACTATAGTAGTACAGAAAAATATTGCTAGAAACAGATAATTAATTTTGGTAAACATTTTTCCCATACTTTTTTCTTTTTTTTTAATATTTTTTAATATTTCTCTACAAGTTTAGATTGGAAATAAAAATGAAGAGTTTATATTTAATGTGGGTCTAGTTTTGTTAAGAGACTAGAAAAATAAAATATATACCTTGGTGTGCTCATGCCATCATCCTGGAATAATTACTGCTACCTGTTATTGCTGTAAAACAATGCATTACAAATTATTTAATGTAACTTCTTTAACTGTAGTTACAGACCACTTAAGAAATGTATTATTCCTTCCTTATTTATTCCTTAAAGCCATTGTCAGTACCTTGGGAGTGTGAAATATAAAGGACATAAATATAACTCAACTGGTTCTCATTACTAAGAACAAGAGAAATAGAGGAAAAGTAACATGCAGTATGAAACATGCTTTATTTAATATTGCTTTCAGCAATGTAACACTGCTAAGATATTAGATACTCTTCACTTGTGATGGTTCAGAACTTTCTAAATGATAGTATATACTTCTACATTGAGGTCTTAAAAAATTCTTTTTTAATTATTGATCTCTAGGGGAAGTGAGTGCTGAAAATGCAAGTCCCCACTAATAGGCCAGGTGTGCTGCAGCAGCTGCAGTGCAAGTACAACCCTGTCTCTGCCCTGCTCCTAACCTCAGCTATGACCTCAGAGGTTTCCTCTCATAATTATAAGAGGTAATTTACCATCATTTTTACTCCTTCAGAGGGTTTTCTTGTACTGACACTGTCAGTCATACCAATCTGGGAGCAGTAAGTAGGCTTGCAGTTCAGGACAGCTGGTGTGGGATTCAAGGAGTGTGGCCTACTTGGGCTGCTCTTGCTCTCCTGGTATCCCCTTGTTCCTTACGCAGTCATTCTCATTTCTATTTCTTGAAGGACTTATTGTATGTTAATTAGTTAAGCTTTGCTCACTGTACAGATTGATAACCATTTTTTTAAGTATGCTTCAGATCTCTTTTCCTATGAATAAGCTGGGGAGAAGGGAGGCTGAAAGACCTCATATGAAATAAATTAGGACTTCTCTGACAGCAGTTAACTGTTAGACTCTCCACAAAATATAAATTAAATAATAATAATAATAATAGCAATAATAATAATAGTCACTGTCCCGTGTAAGTCCATAGTATTACAATGTATTTCCATTACGGAGTATGAAAAGCACCACAGTAATATAGTAAAAATTAAAGGCTACATAACTAACAAATATGGTATTTGCTTATGTAATTCTGCTAAATGAGTAGTTCTGTGAGGCTTTCTTGCTATTCTGGACCTCAGTCTCTCATTTGATTTATTCTAGTTGCTCTAAGCCCTGTGAACATTTCTCATGATTCCTGACCAGACCTTAGTAATGATCAAAGAAGACAGGGTCTCTACAGAATAGTTCTAAGCTTTTACACTCAACTTTACAGTGCAGACATGTTTGTAGTCATATCCCTCAGTAGTGAGCCTAAATATTTTGATTTTAAGATCTCACAGGCACCTGGATCCCAGCAGAAACACATGACTACCTCTGCATTATATTACATATGGATTAAATAACAGGTAACTGTTAAAAAAAAATAAAATAAAATCCTGAGATGTCATAAACCAGCAAAGCAAAACTTGAGTAATTTACAAATGTTACCAGAAACACTAGCTGCTTTTGCAGGAAGGAATAGATAATTAGTTTGTTGAGTGGAAAGGTCTTCTAGTCCTTAAACTATTAATTTACTATAGTTTAAAAAGTTTTGACTACTGTCTAGTCAATACATTTCTGACTAGAGCACCATAACAGTAGTTTACATGGTACACAGAGAAATCAGAGAAATCCCAATTAAATAGTATGATAGATTTCTACAACTTGAAAGCTACACAGATGTGCTTCTGAAGGGTACCTTATGATTTTATTTTCAATTGTGATTTGACTTTCTAATTTATTTAGCCACTCTTAAATATCCCAGCACAAACTAAAATGTTAAAATGTTCCCTTTTGGACTTGACTAGTTTAAATCTTTAAATTTCAATTAATAGTTTTACAGTCACATAGAACAAGATAAACAATGTCAGGTATTTATAGAAAACTTGCATATAATATGAAATCATGTTTTCCTTGGATTTTTCTAGTGAGAATTAAATGGTGGTATACAACCAGATAGAAAGAGTATGAAGCTTTTTTACTTGGTACTAGCAAGTTTCTCCACAGACTCCCTCACATAAACAAACAGGTCTGCAGAGTTAGACTTTCATGTCATCACACTTAATAGCTAAACAGTATCAGCACAATTCTGTGTATCAACACATTATCTGACATCTAAGTCAGCTGTTTAAGTGTCATTAGGTTTTATCTAGTTAACATTTACCTGAATTCAACTGTGATTGACATTTTAAACTTGATAGGTCTCTAGGTGGTGATTTGGAATCTTTTCAGATCAGAAACCTATTCCCAGTTTGGAAGAATTGGACTCTTTATGGTACACATAATATAGCTATATATTCTGCTTCTTTGCATTTAAGTGTGGCTTAATGATTGGGTTTATGATTCATGTTGGTAGAATCACGTGGCTGTAATTTAGTTCACTCTCTCATTTAAGATAATACTCATGCCAAAATGTTCATGTGTCATCTAAATTTTTGCTTTCTTTAAAGTTTTCCAGATCCTCCCTAAATCATAGGAAGATTAACATCTCCAAAGCAATGTGTACAATGATTTGATTGAAAATAAATAAATAAATAAATAAAAATTTTGTGTAGCTTAGCAAGTGTCTCTCAGCCATATCTGGTGATACTTTAAAAAAAAAAAAAAAAAAAAAAAAAAAGTTGGCAACAAATGAGCACAATTGCCTTTAATTCATTTTATTACTGTTGTTGCCTTAGGGAAAATAGAAGAACATGGAGGCAGAAAGCAAAAGTAATTCTTTTCATCTGTTATTGTAAACAAAGATCTGAAGACGGATTCTGAAAATTAAATATACAATGCTGGCTGGATCTAGAAAGGCAGCTTCTAAATTCATCTGATAGTCACAGTTTATCAGGTCAAATTACCTCTGGCCTTTTTTTTTATTTTTGGCCAAAGAGAAGTTTGTCCCTCTCTTTCAGTGTTCTTCCTTTAGAGGACATTTACAGACAGATACCCAGCTTTTCTATTACCAACTGTAACCTTTTTCTTTCTGGCTCCCTGTCTCCAGCATAACACTGAAATCCTTTGAGCATACAGACCCAGGACCATCCAGCCTGGGGAAAGGGGAAAGGGGATGTCTGCATGTCTCCTGAGAGTAGGAAGGGATAAGTTAAGCAATAGATCCAAAGCAATGGACCTCCAATGAGTTTAAGAACAGAATTTACTTTTCGTGTTAACATCCACAGGGAAAAATGTGACTTCTGAGCTCTTTGGAGACAAACAGTGCCACCTCATACCCTTTCCAACTCTATCACTTATCCCAGTCAGTAATCCTGGAATAAGTTATTATTTTGGGGTCTTCTTACTCCTTATTCTTGTCCATAATCTTTAATGTTGGCATGATTTCCTACTAAGGCATTTTTAACCATTCGGGAGAAGAGGGAGTGCGGCATTTTGTAAGTTTTGTGCTGCTGCATAGAACTGCTTTGCATAGACACAACATAGAAAGACAGAATGGGAAAACAAAAAAAAAAAAAAAAAGTACAACAAACTTATAGTTCCTTCACTTAGAAGAAATGAACTGAGTGTGGTAAAGAAGAAGTATGATACAATGGAGTCTTTTAAAGTAAAGTCCTGTGGAGATTTCTAACATTATTCCTCCCTACCTCCCCAGGAAATTCTGGCTGTGCCAGATCTAGTTCTTGGACACTTGATGGCACAAAGCCTCATTTATGGCAGAGTCCATTCAAAAGTTAAGCCTACAGCTTGTGTTCATTTAGACATTTGCATATGTTCTTTATATGAACTTACCAAGACAAATCAGTTACTGTAAGGTAACAAGTTGTGTACTTATACAGAGGAAGGATTAAGTTAGTAATTGTTCAGATGTTCATAGTTTACCCATTTATGTATCACAGGAAGTCATTTACGTCTTTGAATGTGGGGAACAAATTAACATAGATCAAAGAGAAAACTAATTTTCCAATTTCTGGTTTATATTTTTTTTATAGGTGTAACTAGAAATTTGCCTCTGAAGGAAACTTTATATTGATCAGATTTAATGCAGTCTTGCAGAAACAGCATTTTGTCTTTGAAGTATGAAGTTACAGGGGCAAAGAATGAAAGTAAAGGAGAAATGGAGGAAAATTTGTTTCCCAAATTATGGGTTTTAGTTTCCTATCAATATGTGTTCCTCATGAACCCAAGTTTGGCCTTCATAAAGTCTTGAGAACTACTTTTAATTGCAGCTGGGTTACCAGCCATTACTATTTTAAAATGATTTTGGATAATTTCTTGTTATGATTTATTGCATCTCAAGACGTAAATTTGTCCTTTATACATTTCTTTTCAGAGAAACACATAACTGGATAATTAGTAAAAATTATGGAGTTGTTTAGTCCCTGTTTTCTTTCAGAGCTTCAGTCTGAAACTCACATAATAAGAGAAAAGTGTTTCTCTTGGTATCATTAACATTTTTTTCCCCTGAGTTTACTAGAGGTTCTTTCTATTTTAGTGAAAAGACTAATTTTTAGGTTGTTGTTGTTTTAATAAAAGCAAGTACAATTTAAAATTTAAGGATAAGTCTGGTCTCAAAGATCACATATCACAGTTCCTTTATACTCAAGATGTGATTACTATCTCCCTGTTAAATTAGTCCACAACTAATTTTATATCTGCAGTTCTGTTACTTGCATACACCAACCAGTAGTTCCACTAAATTCCTCTCTGCTGCTCACAAGTTTAATATTGTCTGTTTCTTTTGGAATAAGTGAAAGAACTAAATACTAGTTATAGAGAAAGTTCCTAAAATAACCAAGGAAATGATACCTAATTATTTCCTATGTCAAAGCTAATGCTTTGTTCAATTTCCACATCTTCACATCAACTAATCTTCTTAAAAAAAAAAAAAAAAAAAAAAGCCTTTTTACTGTAGAGAGAGTTTTGTATTCTGAAGATAGTGGAACAAGAAAATTAAGAACACTAAATAAAGAAAGAACCTATATATTTCTTTTTTTTTTCTTTTTTTTTTTTTTTCTTTTTCTTCTTTTTCTTTTCCTGACTGTTCAAAATGATCTGTGTTGGAACAATTTATCTGTTGATTTCCCCTTGAATAATCCCTTGCTGATTAACATGTTTCAAAACTTTAGATTATTTTCAGTGTATCATGAATCTCACCATAAATAAATAAATAAATCCTTTTGGTACCAATTTTTTACTGACTGGGAATTTTAGGCTTCTGTCCTAGTTCAGTATCTATGCATTCAGAACAGCTTAATTTCCACACCCAAATGTAAAGATTCCCACAATAAGAAACATGTAACTTCGTAGTCTAGTTTACGGAGTGTTTTTATTTACAGACCCACATATTGCTAAGCAACTCTCCCTTATGAATTCCAAAGTCTTTTGCTTCCATTCAACACTTCACACATTTACATTCACTTTCAACACAGAGGCTTTGAGTATATTTATTTTAGGTGGTTGTGAGTGGAAGTCATTACAGGATATGTCTAATGCTGAATAAAGACAAGCTGATATGGAGTCTAAGTGCTCTATGTGCATATATAGCAGGCTTGGCAACCTGTTTGTCTGAAATACTCCACCCAATTAGCAGGTGTTGATTCTGTTCGGAAAGGCAGGATGTAATCTGATTTCTCCAGAAGACAGGTGATTACCCCACCCAGATAGAAGAGATAGCTGGGAGAGACGCTTTCGATCTAGACTGTGGTCGCAACTTAAATTGCTGCTGGGCTTGGTGAGACTGCGTGAGTTGAAACCAAGCAGTATAGTTCATTGCTTTGCTAATAAAGCCATGCCCAGAATGTGGGACAGCTTTAGTCTACAGAGCAAAAACAGTTTTGTTTTAAAATTATGGTAAGGAAAGGACTGTCTTCCATTTGACTTCAAGGCATGTTTTGAGTTATTCCTGAAATACTCTTCTGTTACTTAAATAACTTAATTCTGTTCTGTAGGAAGTAAATACTATTGAAAAACATAACAATTCAAAATAAAATAAGTTTCTTGCTAAAGCTCCTGGAAGGGTTCAGTGTAAAACGACCATGTTATTTTTGCAAAATCCTGAAAACAGTTTTGCTGGACTGCTTCCACAAAAGACTTTGGTTTGTATTGTTAACTACACATTAACCAGATGTACAAAAATATGAGATGGTCATTAAAACAGGTATGTTGTACTGCAGCCTTTTCTTGGCATATGTCTAGCTGTTCACTGGTCTAGAACAATTATTATCTGCATCTGCTAAATGAAGATTTATGGACTGGAAACACGTCTCCTAATTTGGACATAGTGAATACAGAACAATTTGGAGAAACTTTACTTCTTAAGACTTTAAGCAATTGCTAGACCATACAATTAATGATAATAACAAAGATTTGAAGACCTATTTAACTGGTGTGTTTGGTCCACAGTACCAGTAGTGAACAACTACCCTTACAGGTAGACAGACAGAAAGGCAGGCAGGCAGCGAGTCATTTTTTGTTTCACCCTCACTGGCGAAAAGCAGGAAGCCAAAGAGCTTTCCATCTGCTGTGCAAGTGTGCTGACAATTACATTGTTTTCTAATATAGCATGCAGGTTTGTGGCTTGAAGGTATCAGGACACAACTGCTTTATTTTTAGTGGCTTTTTTATCACATACTTTGTTAGTTAGCTTTTTGTTTTTTTGTCTTGATGCCTTAATGGTTTAAATTCATGCAGACATCCTGCAACTTGAGTAAATTATACATTTTAAATATTCTCATGAACTCTTGTCATATCAAAAAAATCAGACAGATAACAGGCGTAACTTAATTGGGAAGATAACTGGAAGTACAGTAAGCTGCACTAGGCAAGCAAGAAAGAATGTCTTATCAATCCTCATCAGCACCCTCAGTCTGAAATTTCTCAGGCATGGCTTGACAGCAAAGGAAAGTTTAGATATGGAACTAATCAAGCAATCATCTTTAATTTTGGCAGTGGTGACCATGTCTAAGAGTACTGTCATTCCTGGCATCTCGGGAGGGGTCAAATCCTCTATATCACAATACAGTGCAAGGGCCACTGGATCTCAGGATCTGGCAACTTTTTCTGAGCTCTAATGTACTGAAGATCTTCAAAGTACAATTAGAATTCAGTTCAGAAAATAACATAGATTAATAAAAGAGATTAAGTATTTTATTTGCCAAGAGATATCCAAGGTTTCTATTGGATATATATATATATATATATACACATATATATATTTAATTTTTAATGGATTTTAACTGATGGGGAATCCCTAAGAACTAAGTTAATAGAAATCCCCTCTGTAACACAGACCCCAGTATTTGAACTGCTCAGCTAACTTCACTGCAGACAGATTTTCAGAGGGTAGGACCATAAAACATTAAACCTGCTGATTGCAAGGTACAGTAATGAGAAAACAGGGATGGAAATGAAGTTATTGATCCCAACTCTGGGAGATACACAGCAGTAAATCACAGTCTGCAAATGTTTTCATGCCAGCTGCGTGCATTGCTGGCCACTCCCACTCTAAAATCTTATACATGATTATTCAGGTTCATTTGAAATGTTATCTCATGGAGTACAGGTGCCACGCATGATTTTCCCACCCATCAAACCCTGTGCAAAGCTTCTAGTACTGGGAGATATTCCCATTACTGCCAATGCAGCAGTGGTTTTGCAGCAGTTACCAATTAGCTTACTCCAATTAAATAAAATTTTTAAAGGATCATTGCCATTTAACAGGACTGGAATGATTTGCTCTGTTCCCTGCCTACTGTGGGCCTCTTTAAGCAGACTTTACTTTTTGACCAATGTTTTTAAGTGCTACTGTAATGCAAATAGGGAAACAGTACAAATTCTTAAATAATCTTACTGCATTTTACAAAAAAAAAAAAAATAAAATAAAAATCATGCAAGTAGCAATGAAATGTGTAGCTGTGAAAGTATATGCATTGCAGAACTCACACTAAGAAGGGCTTCCTTGTATGTTTGCTGATGTGCTAAAGAGTTTGCAGGATCTAGCTGAGAACTGTTCATCTGTGTACAAGGAACTAAATATATATTTATTGCACTAACACTCCAGAAGTATTTTTCCTGAAACAATGCTATTGCATACTGAAAAAGATACCTAGCCAATACAGACTGAACTGATTGCAGCTGGCAGTAGACCACTGGCAAAAGAAAGAAGTGAAAAAGCTTCTGATAACTTGGGAACATCTTTCAACAGTGTGATAAATATGAATGACAGCAGTAATGTCATGGATTACTTATTCTCCATGGATTCCTGACCTCGCCTCTTGAGAATTCAACTAATTAGACAGAAGGGAAAAAGAAAAAAAAAAAAAGAAAAAAGAAAAAAAAAAGTAAACATATTAATTAAACTCATGCATAGGACTTGATATGGAAACTGTCTGTTCACTTGATTTGAAAGACAAAACATGTATTTGTTTTGTTTGTCCAGCTGTTAGATGGTAGCTTTAAATCCCCTTGTCTATCCAGTTTAGACAAAACCTTCTGATATTTTAATCACGTAGTTATGTGGGAAGGTTGAAATAAAGGAAGAATGTATGACAGGGTCTGATCATTATCTGGATTAAATCAGCAGAAAACTGTTGAAGCTAATGATACTGTAATGGATTATTTGGCCTTTTACTCAGTGCCCTGCATAATCTGTCCACTTATATTTGCTGTAGTATCTGTGAAGCAGTATAGACATAAATTCTGTTTTTTTGTTGTTGTTTTTTTTTTCTTGTTTTTTTTTTTTTTTTTTCTTGTTTGTTTGATTGGTTGTTTTTTAATAGAAACATCTTCTTTAAAATAATAAGAAAAAAAAATAGCCTGGATATTAATTAGTCAGTGGGACTTACTCCTTAAACATCCCCTATAAAAAAAATATATAAATAAAATAAATAATAATAATAATATATATTATATAATTATATATATATATAAAATTGAAAACTCTTTGCTGCATCAGTAATCCAGACTGAAAGATGTAAATTCCAGGCTTCTTGAGGAGACATAATTACTGGAAACTCATAAAAACCACCTAAATTCAGTTTTAATTTTCATATGCAGAGCAGATGTTTTGACAGATGGATGGACTTTATTTTTGTAAGTGTCCGGGAAAAGTCTGCATAACAGTCTAATCAGTGTTACATATCTGTAGTGTTTGTTTTTCAATCTTTGTGCTTTTGGCTCCTATGCTTTTTGTTGCAGACATTTTCTTTGTAATTTATTTTTTTCAGGATAATCTCTCTCTCCATAATCCTTTCTATTTGATACATAAATATTGGAAATCTCTTAAAAATTAAATGTGTATGTTTGCTTAGTGTCAGACATATTGATATTCATATGGTGGGTGTCCTGCTGGAAAGCTTAATTAATACTTTATCTTCTCTTCAAGACAAGCCCTCTGCCCTTATTTGTAATATATAATATTTGGATTTGGAATTTAGACTTAAGGTCCAGACACACTGGAACTCTTTGACCTTAATTCACACTTTGACTGTAAGTGACAAACTAACAATTTCTCAACTTGTACTACAAATAAGAGTTTAGCGCAGGAGGACTTGCAGTAAGGTTGGTTCCTTCGCTGCAATACCTTAGTATGATGGAATGATTTTAGCTACTTCAATTTCAATAAACTGTCAGTATAGCACATAGTATAACCAAGAAGGAGCACTAACCATTTATTTGGGCATGCTTTAGAGGATAGTGGCAATCATGTCATCACAGTAGCATCTCCTGAATTTACATGGTAAAAAAAAAAAAAAAAAAAAAAAAAAAGCTTTCTGTAAAAGTTCCCTCTGTCAGGACAGAGAGACAGAGACCTCATAAACTATGCTGAGTCTCCAGGCATGATGCTGGGGCTTAGCTGCTTAGATTTTAAGTTAGAGATGCTTCAGCACAAGGCCAAAGGCAGAACCTACAGCTCTCAGGAAACCTTATGCTATTTATTGAAATATAAATGAAGATTAATCCTCTCCTGCACTAGGCAAGACAAATTAGTGGGGGTTTTCAGGACTGCAGTAACTCCCACATGATGTACCTAATTTTCTCTTTGAAAGTCTACCTCAATCATTTTGTAACATATGCAATCACTTATGCTTTCTGCTATATGCATGTATATATAAACTCAAGCTTTAGGGCATAAACCTGTGTTTAGCTTTATACGGACAAGAAAAAATTCCTAATATGAAATTCCCCATTATAAGAAACAGGATTATTAGGTGGAAGAATTCTAGTGATTCACTATGGTGATTCCAGTACTCCTCTTTTTTAAAATGTATTTTCATTACCTATCCAAGTGATATTTTCCTGCCTACAAAGAACTCTGCAAACTTTACATTCATTTTCATATATTTATTTACATTATTAGGCCAGAAGTCCCACTCAACTCAGCTTTCAAATATTAAAACATAAAAATAAAAATATTTCCACCTAGAAAGTAATTTTTGAAAGTCTAATCTTCTTCCTTAAACTGTTTTACCTGAAGAACAATATTCAAAGGGTATTAATTTGTCCAGAACATGTTCCCTTTAAACAATGTTCCCTTGCTGGGAAGAGCAAAAATTAATTCAAAGGTACCAGGGGCTGAACTCACATGTGGACACAGTGTTTAAATTTCCTGGGAATTTGATCATTACAACCTCTGGCTCTTGGTTCCTTCCTCTTCCTCCACTGAATATTTTCTCCCAAATGCTGCAATTTGCCAAGATACTACATTTCTTTTGTAGTCTTCACTTCCTTTCCAGTATCTTACACTCTGAGATCATATAGTGAAGTGCCTCCTGCTGGCATGGACCTTCATAATAACAATATAGTGCTTGCCTGAGGGCCTGTCAGCAGGGGATGTGGCTGCCAAGAAGGACAAGCCCAGTTAGAGACAACTAAGTCATTCCAGGCCTCCAGCCAAGGTGGCTGGTGGTTACTTTGTAGTCAAATTGATGTAGCCACCAGTGTTGGGACCAGCAGAGCTGAGTGCCAGATTTCTCAGATGAATACCACTGCACAAGCTGTGAAGCCAGGGCAGGGTTGGGGAAATAGATTCTGGACATCTGAGTCAGTCACCCAAGTCTCATGTAGTGGTAGTCTTAAAGCACACACTGTTTTGTAATGTCTTCTTTGGCATACATTTATGCTAAAATGTTGAGTTTTAGTGAATCATGGAGAACTGTTATAGTTACAGTAGAGATTTTATTATTATTATTATTATCGTTATTTTTTTATTTTTTTATTTTTTACCAGAGTCACATAAACCAGGTAAAATGAAGTATTCACCTTCACGGAGCAAACTCTTATTCTTCTCATTGTATCAGTCACAAACTCACAGGTACAATGACATTTCCACACATTGTGCTGTATCTGTGCAGCTGTACTTCGGCACAATTAGGAAAAGGAAGGACTCTGATTACACTGCAATGGAAATCAAAGAGACTGTTGCTATTGTTCCAGTGAGAATAGTCCTGTCTCCCAGGCAGGGTAGAAACTTCACTTTGAACTTCCTGAGTTGACAAGGGCTTAAATCAGAACTGTAACTTTACTTTGATGTCATTTATTGTGGTTTAATACCCATCTTTATTTATTTTTTTACAGTCATGTAAAATATATAAAGAAACCTAATCTGTTAGGGAGGTGTATGAGAATTTACTGAATGGATCTTAATGGTTCCTTTATGCAGCTATAAAACACAGAGAAGATATGTGACCAGTCTGAGTTGGACTAGGGACTTTAAATGTTATACAAATTTATTTGTTATAGTCAAAGTTTTATTGCTGTAAGTATTTACCTTCCCCATTGTTTAACTAGGTAGTGTATTTCTCAGACATCTATAATAAAAATGTGTTGCACAATGAATTTAGGAGAGCTTAAAGGCAGGGATGAATAAACCAAATTGCTTATAATATGAGCAATTATAGATAGAAATAGTAATTCTACTGATATTAACTCAGTTACAGTACAATTGAAGCTTAACAGTTGAAGCAAAAATATGGTTAGGAAAAAGTTAAATTATTTTTTCCTTCTCCTTCCTACCACAGACTAATCTGATATAATTCAGTGAAACTGGTAGATTTTTTCTTAATTTCCCTCCAAAGAAATCAAAGAAAGCTCTGCCTTTAAGTGAAGAAGGGTTTTCCATCTCATCTTTAAAATACTAGCTTGCAAAAACCTTCTTGCTGTATCGTATATGCAGAAGAACAGTGTTTAGCAAATGCCTATAGAGTCACAGGTACTGTGTTGCTATAAACTAGAATAGCTCCACTTAAATCAGCAAAAAAATTGTAATTTACCCTGGCTGTGGATCTTGCCCACGTACTCACAGCATTTTGTAAAGGTGTGTGTCCATTGCGCCCTTGTCATTTAATGCTATTCAGGTAGGCAATTATTAAATAGTAGACCTCAAAGACGTTTCTAAAGACAAGATATATCAAATCAGACAAGGCAAGACACAGTCCTACTGAAACAGATGTGTGATTATATTTGAACAGATACAACGTTAAGGAAGAAAATTCTAGATGCTTTAATAATGCACAAATCATTGGTCAGTTTTAAATTATGCAGTGTCAATGATTGATGCTTCAGCTGGAACACAGACTAGCAGAGCTTTTGCAAGGATTGTACAATTTTGTTCATTTTTAATTTTGTTAATTTTAACATTATGTGAATTTATGGTATTTGCTCAGTTTTACTCTTGCAGGTTTTGTATTAGTAATATATTTTCACTTTTTCTCCATATTTCTTTTATTAATAAGAACAAAGGACAACAGTATTAAGAACAATATAGAAACATATAGTGTAATTTTGATGATTTAAGCCAGGTATTTGTTTAGTACTCTACCATTGTGACAGTGAAAAGCAGCTTGTGAATATATGTAATAAATGTATGTTCATGTTTATATATGTGTGGGAGGAA
Source organism: Anas platyrhynchos (assembly GCF_047663525.1). Lineage (NCBI taxonomy): Eukaryota > Metazoa > Chordata > Aves > Anseriformes > Anatidae > Anas > Anas platyrhynchos. The sequence goes on from NC_092587.1 coordinate 9,276,167, forward strand.
GAATATGTATGCACCAGAATTTGTGTGTGTTTTTATTATGAAAGGTCAGTTTTAAGATTTAAAAGAGACTGCTTCTAACATCCATCTCTATTTCTTTCAATTTCCTGTTGGATTACCTTAACTATCTCTATGTTTTCTCTTCTATCTCAGTTGGAAAGATAACTTGTCAGCAGTAAGCCAAGTACATAACAGTATTCTATATACTTTTCTCTACAGTACTCTTTTTAGTACGTTGCCATTAACTGTTACACAAATAAACAATAAAATTAGAAGAGCAAAGTCAGTTTGGTGAAGTCCATTATGTGAAGCAGGGAATCAGTGTTTTATATAAGTTCAGTGCTTTTCGCAGTGGTGGCCTAAGGCATGCCTCAAATTGCACATGCATTTTCATGGCAGAGCCATTATTTTCTGGTTGAGATTATCTGATTTAATTAGTAAGCAAGATGAGATCTCAATGTAGAGATCTCCTCTAGGAGAGGTGGTAGCTAAAGTGGTGTTGCCATGGGCTCTGGTCTACTTGGAGAGGTAAAACTGAGTGTTATACTAAAAATGCACCAACTATACATGGAAAAGTTTCCTCCATTATTTTTACACAAACTTTACTGGAAATGGTTGTTCTATTTTAATATTTTTATTTTTATCCTATTTGAAATCCATTATAAAATTGTGTTAGTAGACTGATTCACAGACATTGACATTTATTCTCATTGTTAGACCTGGTGGGAATGGAAAGATTAAATAAAGAAAAAAAAAATCTTAACTATCAGGTTAGACACTTGCAGTTTAATATGGAAATTAATAACATTTATTTAATAACAGGCATTAACAACATTTTTACTAACAGATAACAGATTATGTTTGTGCTAGGCACTGTTAGAACATTTTGAAGCATTGAGAACTAGAATTACTCATGATGGATAATTTACTCAAATGGAATATGCAAAGTTTATATTTTAGGGGTCATAAACAGTTCCAATAAAGTTAGTATTCGTCTTTCTAAAATTGGTCCCTAAACACAGACAATGGAGGTGAGGCAGCATTCATATTGTTTGTAGAAATGTTATATCAATGATTTGTTTTTCACCAACTCCTTCCATCTGGCACATTTTTTCTTCTAATTGTTACTTAATTGAATACAAGCAAACAGTTGGTCCATTTTTCTTCATTATTTCATTCTGACACATTTCTATAAATGGCTTTTGTCTTACAAACATGGCAATGCCATAAATTACAAAGATGAAGAATGTCTGAAACAAATGAGGAAAATTGTTGTATAATTTTTTGTTCAGGGTTGGATGCTTTATTAAATGACAACCAAAGATATTTAAATGAGATCCTAAATCAGGCTGTTTATTAAATGCTTACTGCTAAACATGCTTATAAACAGCTTGAAATGATCACACCTTTAAAATCTGTTCATTCAGCCATAAATCCACAACACAGAAAGCACTCCCATTAGTCATAATCACCAAATTAACTTCACGGATGCAATTTATTTTTCCTTTTCTTTGCAGAGAGAATGTGCTAATTTCATCAAGGTGCTCAAGACTTATAACCAAACCCACTTGTACGCCTGTGGAACAGGGGCTTTTCATCCAGTGTGCACATATATTGAAGTTGGAAGCCATCCTGAGGTAAATTATCTTAAAACAATATTTCTTGTTCAATCTTTATTGGTGTTTGGCCATGAGCCCTCTGCCAAAATGCCCTCACTCGTTTCTGCAGCTCAGTGAGTGGATCTGGTAGGACCCACTCTCACCAGATTCTGGTGCTGATTGATAAATCACAACCATATCTGTGCTTTTCTTTCCTACACGGCATCCTTTCTGCCTGGCTCCTAAGTAAATACCAATTAGCCCATTCTGCCTCGTTCAAAATTCAGCCTGTGCATTTATTCTGAGGCCAATTTTGTCCTTTAGTCTCCTACTACAGAGTACAGTCTGACACCATGGCAGCTTTCTCCCAGCTGGGAATTAAAATAGTGCTACGCCTTCAGAAATCCCACTTCTCAGATTTTTCCTAACACGTCAACATGTTTTCATATGTGACCTACGTTTTGTTTCCTTACATTTTTTTGTGTGAAAAAGAGTAATTTTTTCCTCTCCCCATTTATTTTATTGATTTATTTATTTATTTCTGACTTTTGCTTAGTACTGCAGAAGGCATGGCATAGCTCTTGTAATATTTTGTCAGTGATTGTCATAACTACATAAGCATGGTCTTCTGTGAAAAACAGTATCACCAACAGAAAGCAATTGGGCCATGTTGATTTTCCTGGCTGCAGGTTAGACTAGAATGCAACTAGAATGCAACTGCAGTCCAGCTAACCTAAGTATTGCTCCATGGACTGTTTCAGTTTAGCAGCCAGACTCTTGATGTGTTTTCAGCACTCACTTACTTCATTTAAGGATATGTTTTATTGGTGAATCCATAGTTATGTTACTTGTAGCTTCTGTGATCTCTGAAGAACAGTTCTTTCAATTTACCTTATGGTTTTGCAATTCAGGTTTTCAGATCTCTCTGAATAGAAAGACATCATTGTTAAATGAATGAGAACTCTGTTATTTAAAAATCAGAATTTATTCTCGTAGAAAAATTAGCAGACATTTTGAGTGTTGACTTTATAGTCCGGAAAGCATTTTTCTCTATAAAAATGTCTTTTGATATTTGAAATATGAGTCTTTTTAATGTTCTAAACTTAAGGTTTTGAAGGAATAAAGGAGCTGCAAAGTAGAAGTTTTTTTTTTTTTTTTTTTTAATTATTATTATTATATATATTTTTTATACGTATTCATTAATGCTTTATTCCAGAATGCATTCTTGGCAATTAGTGATTGTCTCTTGACCACACACAGTATGTCATTGCTTACTGCATTAAACAGATTCTCTGCTTCCTGAGATCCATTTGGGAATTGGTAGACATTAATTAACTCTAGTTCCGTAAGATGTGTGTCAATCAATCCTTGGCTATCTGCCAAGTGAATCTATCTGCAGAGAGATAGCTGGTATGAGGTCATTTACTTCTACATGTGGCTGTTTTATGACTGTGCCATAAAGCTAACACACACTTTATGAAGGATTTATAGAAAGGATGATCAGAGATGAGAGGCCGGATCCAACCTTGGTTTAACATTCAATGTTTTGGAAGACTTGAGTCAATTATGTGTTTGGCCCTGGAGCTGAAAGAGGATGTTTGTTTTAGCTTTCTTTTATCAGTCCATAACTATCAACAAAATCTAAATAATTGTTGTTGTTTTTTCTTTTTGGTCATTTATGCAGTAAGATTTTTAGCCCCCATGTGCCAGAATCATTCTCATGAACCATTGTTTCAGCTTTGCAAATCAGGGAAAGGATAATGTACATCTGAACTGACATAGTCACTGTTAGCTTCTGATTTCCTTTTCATGTTTAAGCTATGAGTGAAATCACCCTTAACTTCCCCTTCATTAGCACAAGTTTCTGTATCCTCTGAATGATAGTGTAGGAAGAGTCATTACCTTCTCAGTCCAGTTCTTCCTGTGCAGAGAGAAACTGGGGCAGAGAGGAGGCACTAGTACCCACCTACTCTTGTGCCTTGACAAATGTAGTAGTCTATGTCCTGTCCCTTACAACGGTGATAATTTGACAAGGAAATGAATTAATTAGGTTTGCAATGAAAAACAGCCTGGACTGTCTTTCTCTGAGCTAGAGCTTACACCAATGACCTAGCCAGGAGTTTCAGTTGTTTCAGTGTGTCTTCTGCAGAAACAGGGGGAAGAAGACAGTGCTTGATTGACAGAAGCTATTAGAGACATAAAGAAGGGGGGGATACAATGTTAACCCCTCAGCCTACGCTCCGCTTCTGTAAGAGCCAGCTGGTTTATGTGGTCATATAAGATAGCAGCACTGGGCATGTCAAAGGGCCACTGCTTCTGTATTGTGTATAGTTTATACCTCCCTAACATTCTAAAAAAGGTAAAGAATAAAACTGAAAACAAAGAGTTGATTTTGAGTTAAAAAATTGCCATCTAAAACATTTCCTGAAGATTCATTTTCTGCCACAACACTTGGGGAAAATTAGCTGACTTCACCATCTGCTTGTTTATTTTCAAGCACTTAAAGAGGTAAATGTGAACTGATTAGGGGAATAGTCAGGGAATGTACCTACTGTCTAATAAGACCGCTTGTTTATGTGGTGGCGGAATGGAACCCACCTGTCTGTGTCTGGTGGAGGAGTGGAAATTAATGTGTGTCAAACTGAAGATGGAAAAAATGAAATTTAAAGAAAAGAGTGGGAAGTGATAGAGGAGACATTAGAAGCAATTGGAGCAAGCTGCAGGGGGCTGGAATATGGTACAATTCTTCTGATTTGGAAAGGAAATAAATTGCTTTGTGTGACAGTCATAAAATAATGGGAATACGAATTGTTAAATCTGTTGAATATCTCTTTGATATGAAGCAGCATATTACAGCCCCATTCCATACTTGAAGAAAACCATTTCTAATGATGAAACTAGGCAGATCTAATTGAGTTTGATGAAGTACAGTATGAGAAATAATAATAGAAAGGTAAAAGGATATGAACAACATGCTGTGCATCTGATTAAAAATGATCTGCACAAATGTATACAGCATAATATGTTGTGAATTACACCACATTCTAAGGAGTAAAGCAGACTAATCTCTGCTTAAATCCATTCCAGATGTGGGAGTGAATAACCACAGTATTTAGAGAGAAGAATAAAGCTAAAGTTTGAATGGACTTTAAGCACGTAAGTCTTGAGTAAAAAAAAAAAAATAAAAGGACATATTTAGAGAGAACATAGCATGTGTATATTCACAAAATACCTGAGGAGAACCTAATTTAAACCTTGAGATCATCCACTGCAGAGTCTGCATTTGTACCTTCACTGAATAGGGCAAATTGGTTCATATGCAAATGACTACATTGTATATCCCTGAATTGTGAGATGACCTGAATAAGTGAGATGACCTAACACAGACACCTACACCAGCTTCAGGGGCTTGTTAGGCAGCAAGTGGCATTCTCTCTAGATAACGCAATATAGCACAAGAAAGCAATTACTAGACAATACAAGAAAGCAATTAGTAGAACCATGTTCTGACTTCTGAGGAAACAGGATTTAATGTGTAGGAATGTTGTCTTTACGGTTGCAAAATTACACAAGTCAAATCTGTGCTTGAAAGAAACACATCCAACTGCAGGGAGACACAGAGGTGCATTAAACCCACTAAAAAATCACAACAGGATGCAAAATGCACCTGCCTGTGCGTGCCTGAGCAGGGGGAAGCAGCCCTGTTCCATTTCCCCAGGGTTCCCTTTGGGGTAGTTTGTATGAACATGCAAAGAACAGTCCTGTTTAAGGAAAGAACAGGATTTTCCATTTACTTAACCTTTACATACACGTTGAAGTATAGAGTGCTTTTTTTTTTTTTTTTTTCTTTTTTTAACACTCAAGACAGGCACTGCAAAGAGCTGTACAAAACTGTTTGCCAGATCTTCAGCAGGAATACATTAAGGTTTCTTCAACAGAGGTAAATCAGTAGACTGTCTGAATAACTAACCCAGCTTCTTTTATTGTCTCCTAATTCCAAATTTCTTGTCATTGTCCAACAGATTAAAACTTGTTTTTAACTGGAAGAACTTAAAAGATCTGGGATTACTTTACTTGCAGGTTATTTCTCATTCTTAATCAATAAAGAAACTCTTAAGTTTAGTTCAGATTTATGATGTACATAAAACATTAAGTTATTGCATATGAAGTTATATAATGCTACCACCTGTAACATATTTGCTTTTTCCGGTCTCTGTGTATTTTAAACATCTTTAGTTCAAGTCATAAAATTTTGCTGAATTATACCTTCTTCATTTTTTTTCCTCTTCTGTACTTCACATTAGAAGAGGTCTAGAGTGCATTTTCTAAGTAATGAACATCCTGTTTTTATACATTTATGCATCTTCCTTTTTATCTGTCTGTCAGTATATAAGTATGTGTATATTATACTTATTTATGTATATAGTGATGGAAAAGCTTTTTGGGGGGATTTTATTTTTTTTCCTAAAAGAATGACTTTGAAGGAACCCGTCACTTGAAGGACCAGTGCTACTGCTGGTAGAAAACATGTCGTGTTTCATTATCTAATATAAAATCCAAGGTGAAACATTGACTTCACTAGCAGCAGATGTGGCATAAATTGGCTTAACTTCACTGAAGACAGCAAAGCTGTGTCATTCTACATCAGTTAAGATTTTCAACAGTGTTTTTTAAGTGAAACATTTGAGCTAATGATATTTTAAGTTAAGAATCGATTCATACTAATTGGCTTCACTTCTAATTAATTGTACCTTTATGTAGTTTTATATGCTTATCAAATATTTATAGAAAATATGAAGGGAAGGGAGATTGTTAAAGGATGATCTTCATTTGTGATGAGGATATAACATTGTGGTGTAGAAATTATTTGAAACAATTATTTGTGACGTACCAGGTCTAAGCATGACTGTAATCACAGAGAAATGCCAATAAAGGAAGAGCTACTTTGCAGGCAGTAGCAGCCTATTTTAGTTCAGAGATGCTTGTACCTTTCAGACTAATATAGATCCAGTTACATGCAAATAAAACCTGAAGAGCCGGATCTCTGGCTTATGTACAATGTAAGCACGTTTTAGAGCATTACTTTTCATTGTCTCGCTGGTTTTGTCAAAAATAAATAAATAAATAATAATGGTTTGTGCTATATTGGGAAATTACAGATACTCAACTTTTTTGCTGTATTGGTGGTTCAGGTTTGCAAGTTGGTAAGTAATAGGGCAGTCAGCATTAGTCACACATCTGTCCAGGCATCTCTCAGGGTCAGTGGCCAAAATCACAAAATAAAGGGGCTTGATTTCTCTGGAGTCTGCTGGATCTGTAAACCATCACTTCTGTTGCTCCATATTAAATTGATTTCCAGACCATTAGGCTACCCTGTATGAAAACTCTTTGCATAGAATCAGGCTTTTCACACATGTACAGTTTACCTCCACTGTCAAAAAAAATAAATCTTGGCATAGCTGTAGCATGTGCTTCCTAGCACTTAAGAAGTATATAGTTTTATATGCGGCTATATGTAGCTATGTATAGCATACGATTCTTTTTCCAAACTATAATTCACTGTATGATTGGTTGGGATATGGAACTTTCAAGGGAACTTTCCAATGACCCAAAGACAGTATTTACGGCATGAATACAGGGAGGGGACAGAGATCATGATAATCTTTTGTCATTTTCTCTGGGAAGGTTTGACAACCATTTCCATAAGGATATGTTGTTGGAAGCTCTACACATTTTAAAGCAGCATTGCACAGTATGTGTTTCTTACAGACTGAGTGCTATGTCCCAAATGGCACCTCTTGTTACATGATATTATCTTGTGATAAAGTTACAGACGTAGAAGGTCAACACGAAGAGGTAATTTGATTCTCATTTAAAAGACTTTTTGAAAAACTCCATAAACCTCTTTGTAAACAAATATGAATCACGTTGATTCATATTTGCCCTATTATAAGCTCTATTATTTATGAAGTCCTGTCTTTGAATGCATTGCAGATCTCTTTTGACTTCACTTGTATTTTGAACACTTGGTTGCTAAAAGAAAAGTTAATAAAACTCAGATTTTTCAAAACTTCATGCTGTCATCCTGAACTAAAAGATAATTCCAATAAAAACATATTTACAGAGTAGATCTTTTCAAGTAGAATTATAAGGCTTTTTGTGTTAATTCAGCTGTTGGAACAGTTTAATTTACGAGGTAAAAAAAAAAAAAAAAAAACACTTGTAAGAATAGGGCTACTCAAAATCATATACATGCAAAGGACCAGGTTCAGTATCTAAAAATTCAGATACAGTACAAATACCTTTGAGGGGGAGTATTTAGCAAGGGGTCATGCTTTAATCATTGACAGGAAATGTGAATACCATAGGTTTTTAGTTGTTTAATGCATTTAATGTATTCAGTTCTGCCCTTGCATATTTCATAATTACACCTAACCAATTTGGAATCTATTTATGTCTAAAGTGACAGAAAATCTGTAATTATGTCTGAAGTTCACTCCAAGATTTACAAGTTGATCATTTACATGCAGGAAATTAAATCAAGTTTTAAAACTATCACAAGTCAAAACACTGTGGCTATTTTATTTATTCATTTTTATTCCTCAATCTAAAGACTTATTTGGCTTAGTCAAAATGGAAGCACGGTTCTTTACTCTCATACAGAGTAGAGGTGTAAGATATGAAGAGAAGCAGAACAAAGACATGAAATATACAATTTCAAGGGCCATTTCTGCATAGCAGAAAACACTAATGAATGCCCCATTATTATTCAAGTCTGATCAGCTCAACTATTCATCAACTAACTTTTGTTTAGGACTTGATAAATATATACAAATTGCTAAGGTAGACTTGCTTTCTTTTTCAGATAAAAACAAACAAACAAACAAGCAAAACCTATCAGATCCATATTACTTTAGACATGTTTTATAGAAAATGTAAATGAAACTCACTCCACAGGTGATGTTCTGGCACTCTGTAGTTTGTTTTTAATTGAAAACTTCCCTAAGATGAAAGAAAAGGGAAGGAGATGAAAGAGAAGGGATGCTCTATAGAGAATCAATGTTTCTGTGGATCTGGCCTGATCATTAGAGACAAGGAATGCCATAAAATTAAATTTTGTAGTAGTAAGATCTTGTGTATTCTCCTCCAATGCCCAAAAGAAAGAAAAAAATCCTCGACACAAAGTAACAGAGAAACTTTTAGATTATCTCAGTGCAAAAAGAGTCTAGCATGAAGTGTAGTGATGATTTTGAACCCCTTGCCTCCTAATGAGTGCAATCTATGCGCTAGCACGCTTCCACTGAGATAACTGAGAAGACTATTGTTCCCCCAATGTACATTGCTTTTGGCCTTCTGTTGCTGACAAATGCTGGTTGATTACAGTGGAGAACTGTATACAGTATGCCACAGCTGAATGACTTCCATGAATGAGAAACTAAAGCCAGTTGACATACTCATTAGGTTCAAAGAAATGATTCTCAGAGCTGTGGGAAAACTTTTGTTTTTGCTGCTAAAGGGGAGGAAAAAAAAAAAAAAAAAAAAAAAGTGAGATAGAAAGAGGCCTCCACAGAAGGAAATTCACTGAGTGGAGTGTGTACGCGTGCACATGGTGCACATGCAAGACTGTCAAGTGGATTTTCACTTGTATACCACATATACCAACCTTCTTTATGAGTCCATTCCCTAAAACCGTATCATAGAAAGGATAGATAACTTCAAATATGTTCAGGTAATGCATGATTCATGTCTAAGGAATTCTTAGGATATTGGCCTAATTTTTATTTTATTTTTAAATCTGGGGTGTTTATTTCCATCTATCAGTTGTCTTCAGTGAAGTCTTGAATGAGATATAGAAATGTAACTAAGACTGAGATTTGCTCATTTATATAGTCATAGGAAAATTATTATTATTATTAATAATAATAATACACCTAATAATAATAATAATAATAAAGCAGTTTTATAAATATTAGTTTTTGTGATCACTACCAGAGAAGCTGAGAATAAATCCAGTATTTGCACTTGGATATTAATTATTTATTCTATCAATTAAAGGATATTATGATTAATTATTAATTTCCAGAATGTAAATATTTCCATTGACACATGATTACCTCATTTAAAGTAATACCTCATAAGATAATATAGTTTCCTAATTCATTACAAACTTACACTGTAATATTTAGAGAGATGGCAACCAGATTAAGATGTAAATCCAATTTTCTTGGTGGTAATATTATGTGCATTCATCAGCAGAGCCTATAGTGTCTCTAGTAGAACAGAAGCTCAGCATTTGACTCTTGTTAAAGTAACAATTGAAAACCCAACTTCACTGTCGTGCAACATATGTAAAATTTCATCCACACACCTCCTGAAATAAAAAGACAAGTATGCCTGAATTCTTTGATCTCTCGACCAACATGGAGGAGAAAAAAAAAATAACAAACCACCATCTGTTGCAGGGAAAAAAAATAAAAATAGAAACACAGTATACATTGTAGACAACCTTAATTAAGGAAATTATTTACAAATAGTATAATTTTGTGATTTGGAAATTCAGGAGTAAGCAAAACTGAAAGAGGGACAAGCACAGATTTGGATAGATCAGTGTCAAAGCAATATTTTTCATTGTGGGATCCATGTAACAAAATTCCAGTTGACCTGGCCTGACCTTGTGGAGAAGAATCCCATTTTAAGTATGATTTCTGCATCTGAAGGAAGTGTCTGTATTGTGTTTGTAGCTCTATGCAAACATCTTGTCAAGCAGGCTTCAAACAATCAAGATCACAATGCAGCAGATTTCATCTGTGCATGATGCTCCACATATAGACCATGGAGCTGTGAAAAGCACAACCACAAACTAACCAGAGCATATAGTAAATAATCAGATGAAAGGATCTAACGAGGAGCCTGTTGATATTAATTAACTTCCCTGGATTGTATCTAAAATTTTATGAGAGCTGCTGCTGCTGATGAAGTGCTTTTCAGAATTGATTTTTAAAGACTGTGGGATACATTCAGCTCTCAGATTTTGCACGTACCTTTTAAACAGCACTGAAAACATTGTCCATTTTCATGCTTTCAGACCAGTCTCACATTTATCCTTTCTGCATATTCACAGTGTGTATGTGCTTAATGTAATGCATGCACAGTGACAGGCTTGAGGTCAGTCCCTGGATAGGACGGGGGAAGGTGTGCTTGGCAGTGGTACAGCCCACTTGGCCACAATGGCTGAGCTTCCTCATGCCCAAGCTTTTCCCACAGACCTCCTCCTGATGTTGTATCTGGCTATAAGAGTCTCAGAATACACTGAGAGGGAGCATTTCCCCAAAGGAAAGATGAGAACAATCATCTTGGATTTAATGGATTTAAAACCTACCTTTCAAACAGATTCAGGAAAGAAAAAGTAGCTTTCCAGCGATGGGAGGCCCACTTTGTGTGTTTCCAAGAACCTTTTACATCTCTTCCTTTCATCAACAGCTGCATTTGGCATGTCAAAACTGGCTTCTCTACAGTCATTTAGTCTTATTTCTCCTTTGATAAAAAGCAGAACAACTGCAGGTGAAGCTACTATTTCTGTGAGTAAATAGCCGTGTATAGGTATTTCCAGTGGTTGCCTGGTGGAATAGTAAATAATTTTTCTTCTCTTGCTATCTTGACCATCCCCATTTTTATGGACAGACTCATATCGATGTGAAAATATTTTCGTAATATTTTCCAGATGCCTTCTTTCCTTTACAAGGTTTGGAAATTGAGTTTCTTCTCTGCCCCATGTAATAGAAACATCTAAAATTTTTTACTATTGAAATAAGTTCAAATTATAAAATACCACTATTTCACAGTTCAGGAGGAAAATAATAGTAGAGATTGATGCTTTGATTAATGATTAGAAATTTTCTTTTTGAGAAGGGAACTTATATTAAATAATGAATAAAAATCTCATATATGCTATACTTACGGAGAACATGGCTTCAAGAGGATCCCTGCAAAAGAGCAGATTAAACATTGTATCACTTTTCAACTTTTCAAAATACCTTTAAAAACATAAGGACAATGTTTTTTGTTGGTATACAATCTTTCATAATTTTTCGTCATGTGTTTTGCTAGCATAAAATGACATAGATTAGCAATCAGGTATTTCAAGATCCTAAAAGTCTGACAGGAGAGAAAAATACTTCATCCTTCTTTAAACAGTGCTTTTATGGGAATATGAGTCCCAGTACAGGAATGAGTGCTTGATTGATGCAATAGTACATGTCACTAGGAAGAAAATCCAGTTTTAGGAAGAGGTCATGGGTTGCAGACTGTATTTTGTGCAGGGAAGGAACATGGAACTATGCATTAAATGATCTAGAAATAACAGGCTCATAGAAAGTGCATGGCCTTAATTATCATTTTCCTTATACATCAATACTTCTATCTTTTGCCATAAATAGTTCATCAATTTACTGTTGGAAGACTGTGGCAGATTAAGAATAGTAACTATTAAGAATAGTAAAGAAACAGGCAGTGTTTTAAATATTTTTGCTAGTCCCATATGCCTACTGCTTATATGATGTTGGAAATTGTTCTAAGGGATCACAGCAGTTCTTTCTGTCCTACAGATCTAAGAATAAAACTTATTGTAGTTATTGGGGAAAAATATTTACTCTTCCATTCATTCTTAGTTCTAGTTTACATAGTTTGTAACAACTTGCTCTGTTTGTGCAATCAGTAAGTCTGTTTGGAAATGTGCTGGCTCCTCTTTGAGCTCTTGAGTATAAACCAGACCGAATCTCTGTATCTTCCCTTAAATACCATTCCTGTGAGAGAAATGTACTGTGCCCTTCTGTTCCTTTCTTCACCTCTCCCTCGTTTATGTAAGACAAATAATTTAGTGACTATGACCTGACTCAGAAGAAATATATGCCTCAAACTTGTACGTGCCTCTGTGGACTCTGAGTAAATTAGTTATTTCCTAAGTAACTCATTTCATTGGAAAAGGGTGAGTAACTTTCCAACGTTACTTGAGAATTCAAACAAAGCCAATCAATTTTTTTTTTCTCTTTCAGCTTCTGAATTATTTGCAATAGACAACTCACATATGGTTGTTTTTATTTATTCCCAGAAGGAAATTTTGTTTTTAAAAAATGTGTTTTTTCTTTAGCTCAGTGAGTCAGAAAAGAATGTGAGGAGCACACTGGATGAAAAAAACAGTCACCATTGGAAAATTTTGATAAAAAGAAATAGTGCATAGAACAAATAAATGTATCATGATGCATTCATGCATGTTAAAAGTGGTGGTGACTTGTTATGTCATCTAATCTATTCTAATTTGTGTACATCTGCAGTCATCTACAAGTCTGGACTGTCTTCTCACCTGTAGTGATATAAATCACAACTAGCAATTCTTGCAATGCAGCATAAATTTACATTTTAATCATTTTCTTAAATGCTTTACAACTAATCATAACTATATACATTGTCCAGTCCTAAGCAACTCTCTTCCTTTTCAGTGTATGTATCAAGCAGTTCCAAAAGAACTGTCATATAACTTTTACCTTGTATGATTGAATATATTTCAATTTAAAAATAATACCTCATTTATGAAAATGTATGGATTCTTTTGAGTAGCAACTTGGTCACACTCAGGGAGATATGTTAATAAACATTCACAAGTACATAATCGGATGAGAGCACAATACTCTCCATTAATGAAATATGATCCATAATAAATTTTGCATAGGAGTACTAATAACTACCTTTAGGTTAAAGTGCTCAGATGTCACAGTATAACAATATCTGTCTAGATGTGTATCATTACAGCAAAGTAATTAAAGGTTACTTAGCTGTTAAATGGTTACCTTGGAGAAATTTGTGAATAATGTGGCTTCAAACATGCCTTCACAATGAAATTAATTACGGAAATTAAAAAGTCAGCCTTGTAGTAATCTATTTTATGTGCAGAATATCTGGCATATAAATATATAATATGATAGGTGACAGAAAGCTGAGGAGTTGAAGATATGCCCAGTTATTTTTAAATGTAAAACAGTCTCGATTCTTGTTATGTGTAAGATAATGTTTATGCTGTTGGGTTGAAAAGAATGGTGGCAAAATGTCTGAAAAGGAATGGAGTATCAAAGTTATTGTTATCCTGTTCCAAGTGCTGCTTGAGTGCGAAGCTCAAGTAACTCGGGATGGGAGAAGTATTAAAATTCACTCAATTCTTTTCACACAGCTGCACTATATGGAGTTAAAAGCCTGTTAATGAGTGACTAGAGTTTTGCTAACAGCTCTATCTGACTCATCAGAAGGATGCTTTCAGGGATTACTAGCCTGGTGCCTTCTTCTGTACTTAACATAAACCACACCAGAAAAGTTGAGCAAGTGGCTTGATCTATGTGTAAACATTTCTCATTGCTGTTGAAGTGGGAATATGACATAGGTGACATCCTTGATAGAGCAGGGCTCTTCAGAAATGAGATAAATTTATTTTTCCTCATAATTTCTGTGCTGGATTGAAAATTCATTGCATAGTTGTTTACTTTAAAATCATTTCCTAGAATTATGCAAACCAACTGTGACAAATGTACAGTACATTTTGTTTTTCTTTTTGTTTAAAGAGAAACTATCCACTAGGTAAATAGATTTATCTGTGAGATATGCACACAAGAAGGTGTAAAGTTCAAATCTCTTCTGTCCTCCTGAAATATTAGCCTTGCTCCAGGCAGTGGCATTATTCACATACCTTAAGTTTTCACCCTTATTTAAATGTTTTGCCTGATCATGTCTCTCGACAAAACTGGGGGAAAAAGGAAATTTGTCTCATGCTGCAGAAACGTTTGCTAATAACATGGCTAGAAAAACATTAACAAAAGGAAAGGGAAGATGGAGATTTCTCAGTAGAAATCTACCTCTTTCATGCCATGATTTGTGTTTTTTTTTTGTTCATTTGTTTTGTTTTGTTTTGTGACAGTGAGATAATTAGCACTGGTGGTACTGTCCTATAAGTCATATGCAAAGTTGCTGCAAATTTCTGCTGAGGATGACAGAGGTATTGCAGATTCTCCTCCAGTCCTTAGGCTTCTACAGAGGCCAAGAGGTTTGGTCTTAATTGGGTTTACTCTATGCAATTGAGATTTCTTGACAGATGAAGTTTCAGTTCATCTGGAAAAATAACAACAACAAAAACAAAACCTCCTGACAAGATAAAATAACAGTGACAGAGATACTTGTCCAATGGATAATCTTCTGAGGTCCTTCAGAAATCCTCTACACACATAAGCATCCAAAAGACACAAAGTTATAACATAAGTGTAAAAATATATAATAATTTTAATAAATAATAATGATAGTAAAGTGTAGGAGTCTAAAATAATAGGTCAGATTTCTGTGCTGCAGTTTCTCAAATATTACAGCTTTTTTACTTCTTGAGCACAGTAAAAGTATATATACTGATTCCAGACCTGCTTTTGAAGGGAGATGAGGGAAAAAATCTAAGAAAGGAAGACTCTCTTCCAGTGAGTTATTTTGCCCTGAGGCATGATTTATTTTTATTCTAATTATGAACCAGTAAATGTGTAATCAGAAAACAAATGGCATTGATTACTTTTTCAAAGCAGCAAATCTAATCATTTAATTCTATACTTCCAGGTTGTTTGAAGTACAGAATCAACACAAAACCTGAAAGAGTTTTGCCATTTGTATAAATCAACCTTACTTTCTGTAGCTAAGGTTTATTTACCAGCTTGCAAAGGGTTTCATAAGGGATTTGACTGCACCTACAATACAAACCATGTGTCAAACAGCAGAAAACTGTGGAGCAATAATTCTGTTGTTTTTTTCCCTTGACTTGAGCCAAGTTTCATTTTCTCTTTGGCTAAGCATCAGTGGTCATGAAGGTGGTATATCAACAATAGTCATGGTGGCATATTCAATTTAATTAGTGTTGGTTGAGGTGCTTAATTTCATTTACTTTTTCTGAACAACAATTTATTTTATTCTGTTTTAACAAACCTTTCTATTTATGCATTTTCTCATCTTTTGTTGTAAGAAACAGGGATCTAGTTTCATTACTCAAGAGTGGGAGTAATGAAAGAGTAACTCTCTTCATCAGCCTATGGTTGCCATGCCCATGGCCTTTTCCTGTGATACTTACTGGACAACAAAACCTTTGAAGTCAGTAAAGTTTAGTCTATATCACAAAATCTGTTTCCTAAATAAAAAGCTGTGAAACTCATCCTGAATTTAGGACATGGAAAGTTTGAACATCATTTAATATGGAACAAGACCACAAAAATTCTTCAACTAGGCACAAATACAAGATTTATGTATTCTCTTAAAGATTGGTGAGGATGTATACAGCAGTAATGGAAAAAGTTGACTTTGTTTAACCTCGGTCAAGAAAGGGAGCCAGAAAGGGAGAGTATGGACAAGGTAGTGGGAGTCTGGGTTGTGGAAGACCTCTCTGCATGACTTAAGCCTTGTTCATATGCAAATCTGTGAATGTCTCACTAAAGTAGTGCAAATCCTTGCACAGACATTCTCATTTCAGTTAAAGTATTATTTCACATCTTCTTTTAGCTGCCTGAAAGTGACTGAAAATAAACTGCTCTTAAACTAGGCTCAGTGTGTAGACACAGAGTGCATCTGTTTACTGGGATCTCATTACACTCAAACATACTGATACAGCTCTGCAGATTAGTGCTTGGACTGAAAAGGCCATTTAGCGTTTCAAAGGATTTTGCAGGAAAGCAGGCTGGAAAGCAAGCTGGGAAACAAGACCTTTCTTCTTGTCATTTGTAAGTTTGTGAGTTTGGCTTTTATTTCTTTGTGCAAATGTGTTTTGACGCAGACATTGAAAAGCCATACTCACTGTAAAAAGGATTACCTTAAAGGGAAATAGTAAGAAAACAGTGTAAAAGATAGTTAATATAGAAATTTTAATTCTTTCTGTACAAAGATTGTAACAATATAAATTTTTAAACTCAATGTACTTTCCTGAAGTTATAAAAACAGTGGCATATCAGAACCACAAACTAAAAGTCTTAAACAGAGGGTAGAAAAAAGTAAAGAGAAATGCCTGTTATTTTTTTGTAGAAGGGTGATAGAGAATCCCTTGAAAAATGTGATTAATTTTAGCTGACATTGCAACAAATAGCTTAAATAACACTTAATAACTTAGATTTTTTTTTTAAATATATATATATATATATTTGCAATCAGTATATTTCACAGGGTATTAAAGATAATAAACAAGGAAATACTTTAAAACAGGTAGTAGAAGACAGATGGAAATGCTGAAGATTTCAATTACATATAAAAAGCCTGACACCTTACTCATACAAAGCACTGACTTGCTCTCATGAGCCACATTAACCATCTGAGTAAAAGCAATTAAAACTTGGTTCAAAATGATTAATTTGATTGGAAGGGTGTGGGGGGAGTGGAAGGAAAGGCAAAGTTCAGCTGTACCCACAACACCGGATTTGTTTGGTTAAGCAGTATGGTCAGAAACAAATCCAGACATAATCTTTCTAAAACGTCCCAAACAGATACTAACTTGATTTTAAATTACTGCAAGATTTAAATAGGAACAATAAAAGATTGAATACTTTTTTCATTGGTGGCCCTCCAGTTTTGACTGATCTTGATTCAGTAAAATACTGTATTCATAATAGATTTTATGGAATGAAGAATATGTGATAAAATGTTGTGCTTTAACAGGACCATATTTAAAAACAAGCTTAAATGTTTTCTGCAGTTTGGGGATTAAAGCACCAGAAAAATAATTTTAGTCCACTCCCCAAATTTAGGTACCTAAATTTAAATTCTCATATTTGTGTATGTAACTAGGTGAAGGTAAATTAATTAGAATTTTATTTTCATTAAATTGTAAATCAAATGAATTACTTTCATGGGTGCTTAGGTGGCTTAGAACTTAAGTCTAATTTTCAATGAGGTGCATAAGAACCTAAATAACATTAAAAGTAATTGTTTTTATGCTTCTTTGAGGAAAATATATATTTAACTTCCAAAATAAAGATGGAAGGATGTATAACAATCTTTTATTGGTCAATCCAAGATTTCATCTTCTGTAGACCACATTCACTACTGACAAAATTAGTACCTATTAACTACATCATAGGATAAGTGGGATTTGTGTGTGTGTGTGTTTTATTATTATTCTAATTTTTCAGATTTATGTTCTGTGAAAATGACTTTTTGGTCTCCTATTTGAAAAAATAAAAATAAAGAATATTTCTTTCATTAATTAAATAACTTCAGCAGTTAGTTCAAGTTTTCCCACCCATTCTTTATTTTGAGACTACTATTTCCAAATCGATAAAACTTAAATTTGAAAAAGACAGTAAGAGAACCTGCAACCAAAATTCAACCAGAGTACTTCTTGAAAAGTAAAAGTCATGTTGAAATGGTAAAGTCACCATCTCTGGGGTAGTTTAAGAAAACGTTGGAATTGGTGCTTAGGGACATGGTCTAGTGGGTGACATTGGTAGTAGGATGATGATTGGACCAGACGATCTTTTCCAAACCTAATGATTCTATGATTCTCTGATTCCAATGTAGCAATAAAAGCCAGTATATTTTAAGAAGGGAAATAAAGGTTCGATGTAAAGGTTAGTGTCTGCTGTCAGGAGAAGAATCATAAGTATACTTACTCTCTACAGGAGAGCTACAAAAATAAGCATAAATAACCCTTATTGTCATTACACAAAAGAGGGAATGAAACTTAGTGCTGAATTTAGTTGTAATAATAAAAATTTTCATCTTTTTTCCATGAAAAAGGGATTTCTGTATTTCTTCAAGCAACTTCAGTGAACAAAAGACAAAGGGAAAGAAATTGGGAGTTGAATATTTATTTTCAAGGTTGTTTTAAAGCCGAAACTCTTGTGCCCTGTGATCATTAACTACTCGTAGATTTCTTTAGAGGTAGGATTAGGCTCTATACGCCAGTCTGTCAAACATGGGCATTAATTACCTATGCATTTAATTGCAGGCTAAGATGCTTTTATGTAAAGCTGTCTCAGAGTCCCATTCAGAAGGAACAAGCAAATGACTTCATTGTTTTCGGGGATATTACACAGATATGTAAATTTAAGACAACTCTGAAATCTTTATGCATTTAAGTGTTTCAA
Source organism: Anas platyrhynchos (assembly GCF_047663525.1). Taxonomy (NCBI): domain Eukaryota; kingdom Metazoa; phylum Chordata; class Aves; order Anseriformes; family Anatidae; genus Anas; species Anas platyrhynchos. The sequence continues at coordinate 9,294,900 of NC_092587.1, forward strand.
AGGGACATTTTTATTTATTTGTTATTCCCAGTTCTCCATACTCCCCACAGAGAGTAACATAGACAGGGCACTCTGAAGGGGAAAGGAGAGAGAATTGGGGTTTCTTGAAATGCCAATGAGCAATAAGTCATGAAATGGAGAAGAAATGATAGTAAGGAACATGAGTAAGACATCAACAGGAAAGTATATTGGAAGATTCGGGACTTTCAGTATTTTGCTCTTTCCTGGAATTAAATAATTTATTCACTAATTAGTTTACAGCTTAATTTCAGAGAGAGAGATCTATGCATCTTCAGGAACTTTGCTTAGCTTTTGCACGTGTCATAATACCTGGGATGTTCACTACCGTGAAGTAAAAATAATCAAATAAAATGAACCAGAAATTCAGAAGCAATGCATTTCAGAAAAGTTCCTATCAATTTACGTTTCTCTGAACTAGAAAGAATGAAATTATACAAATCAAATCCAAGAAAAGCAGTAAAAGCAGACTATTATTCAGATAGAAACAATCCACAGTAACTTGCAGAACATGAACTTAAGTACTGCTCTTAAACTTATATTTTAATGTTCAGAATCCCTGAAATGTAACAATGCACACATATGTGTCTGTTAAAAGCATTTGGTGTTTTTCCTCAGATTTTGCCATCTAACACAGTAGATCAAATCCCCATGTTGAAAATCATTTTTGTGTATTCAAGTATAAATGGCTAAAAGCTAATGTGATAGCAAGGTAGGAGTGATAGGCAGGTAAGAATGCAGCTGAAAGAGAAAAGCATCTGGACACTGTAAGATAGAGCAAGTCTGGTCTATTTTATGTCATTGTTGTCACTTCATTTTTTGTTTGCGGCTTACACATACTAATTTTTTAACAGGAATCTTCTACTTCCCTTTAGCAGTTCTGTGTAGGGATCTATCCTCATCATGGTACACTTTGTAATAAATGGGTTTTTAACCTCTCATATAAGTTAAGAAGATTAACTGTGCAGAATTTAAAACCTGTGACCAAAAATTGATGGAATGACTTAAAATGAATGACATTCAAGATAGAAAGAGGCTTCTGCATACCAAGAGACAAAATCCAGACAGCAGGAAAATAAGGTTAAATGTACTCTATCTGAAACCATTTCACAAAAAGAAGTGGAAATGTATGACATATGATATCAAGTAAGACACTTGAAGTTGAGTCTAAAAATGTTTCAAAAGACAGCTGTAAGTTTGCATGATTAAAAGGGGAAATGAAGGATATTGCAATATATCAAGAAAAAAGGAAGAGTTATGAAACCAGAGGTGGACTTGTGGGATGTTTGTTTGCTTTTCTTATCCAGTAGTTTCTGATGTTTTTACTGAATTTATCTTCAAATTGAACCTCCACCTCTTTCTTCCGTTCTGCTTCTCGCCGTGACATCAGTGCTGGATATTAGCACAAAAACTGGGTGGATCTTTGAACCCTGAAACCAAATCAAAGAACAATTTAGGGAAAGAGATAATTGCATATCAGCTCTTCTTCCCTCCAATATGTTTAAACAGATTAGATTATTTTAATAAGTTTTGGATGTGATGGAAACATTTTAGAATAATATTGTCATGTGAATCTCCACTGACTGTATTTGAATCATAAAAGCCAGTTTAAATATATATATATATATGTTGAATTTTGTAGTATTCATCATCTGATCTTTGTTATAAGTTTAATAACTTATTTTGTCTTAATTTTTGTCTATGAGATTGTTTAATATTAAGTTGCTTTAAGTCACAGACTGGAAATTTTTTAGAGGGATTTTTTTTGCTTCTGCTGCTACTTTTTGTTAAATCCAAGTAAATAAAAAAGAAATAGGTATTTGCATATGGCAATTTGACCATGCACTGGGAACCAAACAGAGATATTCCTTGGGAATCAAAGGGAGACTAAAAGCTAACTGAGCACAAAGACTGGTGCACTTTCCCCATCACAAATGATCCTTACTTATAATTTTACTTGGCACACTGTGCATAGCTTTGCGTGCGCTGACTAAGCTAAGTTGCCATTAGCTTTCCTAGGATTTGAGACAAGACTATATACTTTTGTTTATGGCACTGGACAAGGCTCAGGAACTAGAGCATTAGCTTTTTGCTTTGGCATAGATTTCCTGGCTAAATTACCTAATTTCTCTCTGCCTCATTTCATAAGAACAGTCAAATCTGTTCAGACCAAAGCCCAGTACCTCGGTTCTCACAAGGGCCAATAATGGCCAGTGGAAGAGAATAAGAAGGCAAGCATGCAGCAGCATTTAGTGATATAGTCTCCCAGGCTCAAGCACTCGTTGTTCTGGGATTTCCTGAACTACGGGTGGAATCTCTGTGTGTAATGCTTTTCAATGACTTGGTTTTGATGAATTAGTTCTGGCATTTCTTGAGCTCATATATCTTTTAATTATCCACAACATCCCATGCTCTACAAATGGTTACATGTGAGGAGCAACCTTTTATTTTGTTTCCTTTAATCCCTCTACCTGCCAGTTTCTCATTTTAGAACAAAATGAGAACAATCTTCTTTCCTTCATCTCTCTTCCAGTTTGCTAAGTCAAAGGACTATAACATCTTGCAATATTGAAAGTGACAAAGTACCATGGATTTAGAGGCATAAGGATGGTGTTTTTGTTCTCTATTTTGTTCTTTGAAATTCCTAACATTAAACTTGGAAAGGCAAGGCAAGGCAAGGAAAGGAACGGAAAGCTACTATGACTTTAGGATCTTGCTCTTGATCTATAAATTGAGGCACTGCAACAGTGTTTTCAGAATTCTTTGTCTGGAAAGATACAGAAGGAAATGGCCGTATACAAAGTGTCTGAAAGTTCTTGAAGGAAATATACAAGTTGTTCTGGTTTATTCTGGCTGCCTTCAGTCTGTAAAATGAGATTTTATCTCTAACCTTAACAAATAAAAAATTTTCAGGCATAAGTGTAGTTTCAAAATTCCTGTTTCTTTAATCTGTACAAAAAGCGATGCTTCCTTTGGTCTTTTGAGGCCTTAATCAGAGCCCATTTAAAGACGAGAGGAGAGTGCCACAGGCTGAATTGGCTTTGGAGCAGACACTTAGTCATTGGTATGAGAATAAAATGACAGTCCTGCAATTGACTTCTCTGCTACCACCAACACCTTCAGAAACAGGAAGACAGCTACACTATTATATTTCAGACCACATTAGTAAGTGTTAATTTTAATGCCTGCATACAAAAGAAAAGGAAATGGGCAAGATATGCTTCATTCACACTGTGTTTCAGTGCATCTCTAAACATGGACTGGCAGATCTTGCTAGCCCCTACAAGATTTTTCTTAAAAAAAAAACTCCAGCATCATCACATCAATGTTTGGTCACTTTTCCTATGATGCCATACCTCTGAGGTCTTCCCCTTCTGAGAGACTTATGCTTCGACAGGAACCAATTACAGTTGTCAATGTTTCAAACATGGTCTCCTATTTCTCAGGAGCCTGTAATCAGTGTCCAGATCTTAGGTAAACAAAGCTTCATCTATAAAGAAAAGATAAACTCAGTAGAGTTCAGAAGGTGACTCAAATAGTACAAACACCTTCTCCTGTTGAAATGTTTACATCTAAGGCAATAGAAAGCTGAACATCATTATCTATGCAGATGGTCTGAACAGGTTTTAATAGATAAATACAAAAGTTTTTTATTTTCTTTTTCCTTCCAATTAATATAAATATTTCTGGATCCAGGACTAACTAACAGTACCCCTTTGGTAAATCTGAGACAAGACAGTTTAGAAGCAATGCAATGCCTTAGAAAATTATTTATAAGTGGGGAAAAAGAAAAAAAAAAATATCCTTCTGATATTTGTCCTCCTTGTTAAATTCCCAAATTTTTTTTTTTTTTTTATCTATGTTGGTTTTCACTGGAGTTGCTGGAGAGACAGTTCAGCTCATGGTCTAGATATGCTATTGTTTATGGATAGGAAATTAAACAGGTAATTTGACACAGCAGGTGAGACAATTAATATTTCAGATTTTACTGTTTTTACTTCTGCATATATGTGTTTGTGTGCAATTATGTATTTCAAAGATCAACAGTTAAGTGTGGTTAAACATTTATATGCATAAATGCAAATGAAGTTTTCATTTCAGTTGGATATTCTAAAACAAGTAATCAGTACGAATTAAGAACACATGATTTTTCTTCTCAGTGTTTATTGCCATTACTTTAACGATGACAAAAAGCAGAGGGGTGATTGTACGGATGCAAGTTTAGAAGTTGCGTATTCATCAGTTCAAACCTTTTAAATTGATAGTGATGGAGAACAACTGTTCTAATTCCCAGTCATTTGGAAGGATTTGCTGTGACCACAACTTAACATGTAAACATGGCAAGGGATATGAGAAAGATTTCTCTTGCGTTCACTGAACTTGAAGGGAATCTTTCTTTGACTTCAGTGGGGTTTAGGATGAGGCTCTAACAGAATGGGACCTGAGAAGATATGCATGAAGGTCTCAGGGACAGCACCTTACTTAGGATGGCACTCACACCTAGTTACACTCTGTAGTGTATTCTTACAGTTCCTCCTCTTAGCATAAAGATTCCTGCAGAACCCAATTCATGACTACAACTACTCCACATTGTGGGTGTGATCCCATAGTGGGTGATGAAACATGAATTAACCTAGATGTTACCTTTCTTTCTCAATAAAATAATAATAATTAAAAAAAAATCATCTAGATTACATTAAAACTGGCTATAGAAAATTATCCCAGAAATCAACAGAACTTGAAAGAGAACAACTTATTTTCTATGAGAATTGCTGCATCTGCTGGTTTGCTTTAATCAATAAAATTGCAAAGCTGATGTATACTCTAATGTACTGTACTATACTATGCTATGATCATCGTGACCAGGATTTTGAGCCACAGTTCTCTTAAACAGAAGGCACCATTTCTTCTTCAAAAAATATTCATGTCACTAGCTGAGTTATCTGACTGAATGGATACTGATTAGACTCAGTAACATTCCTATTTATGAGTCTCCATATACAGACATATATGTATGAGCTGAGTGTGTTTTTTATTTTCTCCAGTTTAATTTACTCTGCCCTTCTGGGGACTCCTGAATGATAGAAAACAGGCAAGTTAGTGAATAAAAAAAAAGTGAATTTTAATGTATTTTTTTCAGTCACCCTGAATAAAAAAAAAATAAATAAAATAAAAATAATAAAAAAAAACAAACCTTAAATCCATCTGTTTTTATGTCAGCAAAGTTTCTGTTGCACTGGGAAAAGAATATAAAATATTCTTGACTTTTGTAATAAAACCCCCTCAACCCATATGAAAAATGCATTGCTCCTAAACAGTGCCATGAGGAGTAATTGCAACTTGTCACAGGGAGTGCTTATAATTATGTCTACTATGTTAGCTATGTATTCAAGTGAAGTTAGCTTTTCAACTGTATTGTTCTCTAATGCAATACCAGTTATTAACATGTTGAAGATATTATTTTTTCTAATGACAAAAAAATAAAATGAGGCTGCAGAAGGTCTACATGGTGTCACACAAAATAAATGGAGGGAACAAAGACAAAAGATAGGTGCTTATTGCAGAGGTTTTAAATCAAAACTTTGATTCACTGAAGGAAAAAGCAAATTGACAGTCAGCTTGTATATTCCAGAGTTCTTGTTTATTTTTGTTTGTTTGTTTGTTTGTTTATCTGAATATTTATCAAACACTGGGCTAGACCTGTCAATACCTCTTGCGAAGAGAAAAGCGTAAGAGTTGCTACAGTAGCTTCTGAGGGTGTAATTCTGTGTTGCTTCTTTATTTCTTGCACAAATTCTCTGAAAGCAGAGGTCTTGTTTGAGGGGCAGAGCTAAGGGAGAATGGAAGAGGAAGAGTTCATAATATTGTTATGGTCCTTCTCATTCTGTCACTCATTTAGGGTCTGTTTTGGAAAACTTTATTTAGAACTTGTGCCCATAAGTATTATTATTTTTTCCACACTAGGAATTAAAGAGCAAATAGGCTAAAAAGCAATGCAGACATATCACTAAATTCTTCAGATGTGACTAATAGTTTCAAGTATCATAATTTTAAATTGTCCAGAAGGTATTCAGTGAAAATCAGAGCCCTTGAGCAAGTCTTAAATTGGGTGCCCAACTTGTGAGCATGCAAAATCACTTGGGAAATCAGAAAATCTTGGCCATATGCTTATATGTTAACTACACTTCACCAAGTCCTTTCTATACATTGCTTCCCCAATCTGCAGTTGTTTTTGCGTTGTAAATAAGATACCCTTGACAAAACTGGGCTCAGACATGAAAGTTCCCCAGGAAAACTGGAGAACTTTTCTCTTGTTAAACAGCACCTTAATTATAGAGGCAATTTTACCAACAGTCCCCCGGGGGAAGCATTTTCATTCTCATCAGGAAGGCTCTTGAATAAAATAACACCTTTGCTAACTTCATTTATTTACAACAGGACACAAGACTGAGACTAGGTTAGATTTATTGCCATTACATCACTGATGCTCAGTAATTCATAAAACATTGGGCCTAGGAGTTAGTACTGCTGTTATTTCCTCTGATGCCTGACCTCACCACAGTCTAATAACATACAGGAAATCCAGAAGACAAAGAAGGAAAGCAGTGGTCTTGAATGCTAAAAATAACCGTAGAAAACTACTACAATCCTGTAATAGACTATGGCCCAATAATTTATTTAACGTAGTAGTAGAATCTGCTAAAGCAATTAGAATTTGTTCCAAATATTTTTAATGGAAAATATGTTGGGGGTAAGAATAGGAACACTAAAAGAATTGAGACTTTTAGGTTATGTAGTTCAGTTACATCTACTGGTTTTAGGTTTGTATATCTTATTGCTTACATATGCAGACCACTTAATAACTTGACTAGAACAGACAGTCATTGTAATAGCAGTTATATGTCCTGAGGTCATCCTATATGAGCCAGACGGTGATTTTAGGTGATGTATTACACTTGACAACCCAGAAAGTTGCAATACAAAGACATTTTAATTCTCAGTGTCCTCTGAGACTTGTTCAATATCCTTGATGATATCTAATGTCTGGTATACCATTGGGATGACGTTTTGTTGTCTTTACTAATCACTCAAGGTTAACATGTCATTAATGTTAACTATGTGTGCTTTTTGTTGTTTGGTTGCTGTTTTATTTATTTTTCATAATCACTGTATTTGAAAGGTTTTATTAAAAGAATAAATAGTATAGACTCTATAATGAAGTCCCTTGACATTTTTCTTGTATGCTCATTTAGTTTTGTAATCCAGAATTAGAATAATATTATATCTAAAACATAAATTTAGTCAGTGCTTTAGAATTGGTGTAAATGGGTAAATGACATATCAGAAAAAAAAAATAAATAATAATAATCTTGCATGAAAGTCATTATTCTGGTGTCTATATCTTGTGAAATATTTAAGTAGCTATATATGGTATGGAACACTTCCATTTTCACAAAGGCTTATGGCAACTTAATGAATATTAATTTATTTAATTTCAAAAGAAAGCAAAGGAATATGGAATTTTTGATATTTCATTGAAATAAAACTATTGAGAGAGTGAGTTGTCCAAATTCAGTTCAGTCTAGGGACACAGGTTTTCAAATTTTGTCCTTACCCAAGTTGTCTACTGCATCTTAAGGTATATTCTGAATGTCATAAGCCAGGAAAACTTTCCCGTATGAGTGGTATATTGCAATAAAAGGAGAAAACAAGAACAACATTTCTGTTCCATTAATCTACAAAAGGAAGCATGAAGCTAGAGATGATATTAATACCTCCTCCAGCTTAACATAAAAAATAAGATTTACAGGTATCAAAATTTTAGTGAACTTCATGAGTGGCTCCTTGGGAAGATTGGTTTGGGGTCTGAAAAGGAGGGCAGAAATTAATGCACAGGCTCTTGGAGAGGGCATACAGTGAACAGGAAGCAGAGCAAGCCACCTGAGATCAGGCACAGAGATGTGGACACATCTTCTCAGGAGCTCATCATCACTTCTGCAGGTAAATTCTCTTCAATGAAGTTCCTTCTCTATCATCTTTAACATAACACAAAACAAACAAACAAACAAACAAAAAAGTTTAATCTGCAGGTCCTACAGAAGCTGGAGATCTCTCCTTGGGGCATTTTTTTTTACTAAAAATTAACTAAATTTAACTAAATTCTGTCACTTAGAGTGATTTCCCACAGGGTTTTAAAACTGGTTCCCAATCACTCAATTTGGCTGAGCCTAAAGTTGGAAAAAATAAATAAATAAATAAATAAATAAATAAATAAATATAATAAAGGTGTGGGTTTTTTTATTCCAGAGTCCAGTATCCCACAAATGTGTAGAATGTGTACAGATAAAAACCCTATAGCACTTGGAGCCTGAACACTAACAGTCAGAAGCTCATTGTGTGTATTTCCTTTCCTTTCCTTTCCTTTCCTTTCCTTTCCTTTCCTTTCCTTTCCTTTCCTTTCCTTTCCTTTCCTTTCCTTTCCTTTCCTTTCCTTTCCTTTCCTTTCCTTTCCTTTCCTTTCCTTTCCTTTCCTTTCCTTTCCTTTCCTTTCCTTTCCTTTCCTTTCCTTTCCTTTCCTTTCCTTTCCTTTTTTTTTTTTTAATAATTAATGATTTAAAACAGTTGCAGTATTGTTTCACTTTTCACCTATTTCCCAAATGGTTACCACTTTCCTCGATATTTACATTTGTTCTAATATTCATATTTTTTGAATAATTTCTTACATTATATTTATTTGCACTTGCTCTTTAAAATAAATAAATAAATAAATAAAACATTCCACTGGGATGACTTTAATAAAAGTTCCTTATTAAAAGTTCCATAACAGCATGATTCCCAAACCTGAAACCAAAGTCCTCATATTTAAGTTTTCATGACTCAATAGATTAAGTGTGAAATAGGAAATATAATAACAACATAGCCATATCCCACAGTGTTGTTCTACTTAAAATTCATCTTGAAAAGTAACACAATTCATAAAGAAAATAATTTCTCATAGAGTGAAATGTACTTAGAAGACTTGAATATCCTTGATATAATCAAAAAATGTCTGCTGTAAAAGTTGTACTGGGCAAAAGAAAAATAATTAATAAAAAAAAATCACTGATATAACTGTATTGGAGAGAAAGAAAACAAAACAAAACAAAACAACAACAACAAAAAAAAAACACTATCAGCCTGTGTTGTTAAAGTCAGATGTCTTGAATCAGCTGCCTCAGCAGTGTTCGTTTCAGAAAGGTTATCCTGTTAGCTCAAACCAAAAATCATGAAGCTTCTTCTATGGTCAGTGAAGGGGGAACCTGCCCTTGGGAACTGCTGTTCCTAGTTGGGCTGACTTGCCATTCAGAGGTATCTTTTGCTTTTTGCTAACTGTGATTAGAGCAGCAAATTTAGCAAGCTCAGTTAATGTCTCTGTGTAGAAAGGATAAATCCAGACCTTAATTTTCCTCTCAGGTTTTCCTCTGAGCAGGAAGTGAGACTTTTCCTTTTGTTTTCACAAATGCTGTAAAACACAGAGAACATAATATCTCAACACCAGCAACTTCTGGCTTGTTTAAGAGACACTGGCATCTGACTTAAGTCTGTCAAATGGATCTTCCTTTCTGGTGCATTGTAATACTCCAGGCACTCCCCTGACCATCATTTTTGCTTATTTTTTTCTCTCACCCCCTCTCCCTCCCCCCCCCCAACTGCCTTTTTTTTTGGGGGGGGGTTGTTTTTTTTCCTTTCTGTAGTCTATTTGTCATATGAAATTCTTCATGGTAGTACGAGAGAATCCGTGAGAATAGCAAGGGAAATATTAACACCAATAATGCTCACAGCTGTGGCCAACTCTACCTTTGTTTGCTAAACAAAAGATACGTTAGTCTTTTGGCTCCTGGCATCCTGAATGTTTCTGGACCATCCCACATGACTGTTCATCATGATGATCAACTAGTCCCTGGAAGATACCCTGAAGATGTGCTTCTTTCTATTTATGGTTTGAGGGTTACAAGAGTAAGGATGTGAGTTCCTTCAGTTGTACTGGCACAGCTGGGGAGCATCACTGCTGTCAAACCTGCTATGTATTCCGTGCCTTATAATCTAAACCAGTAGTACCTTCTTAGTGGCTGTGTACACTCCAGCAACATAGCTTATTCAGATAATCTGCATACACTGTATTAAATTGTTATTGACTAGTAGTGGTTTTTCTGCAGTAAGCTCTGAAATTCTGTGATGGTTTCTGCATGACTAGTCTGAAAAGTCATAGTCTATAGTCACTGCTATCCATTAAGGGAGGTTAGCTCTTCCCCACTAATCACCAGCTTTCTTAAAAGCAAAAAACAGTAGTAAAGTAGGAAATAGTAATAATTAATAATAATATATAAATATTAATATAATAATAATAATTAATAATAACAATAACAATAATAATAAAAAGTAGTGTGTTCTGTCATCTTTCTTTTCCTTTATTTATTGAGGCAGTTCTGGATAGGGTAGTTGCTAAGAGAGATACTAAAAAAGGATTTTAAAAATTCTTATACTGGGTATATCTACAGAACTATGTATATGTGGATATGTAGTCGGCATATACATTTACGTTTATGTATGTATTGTATTGTGTTTGTATGATACCGTCTGACTGAAGCTATTAAATAGCAAGATATGTAATAAGTCTTGTCAAGTAGCAATATCTTGTCACTTCTCAGTACCATGATATAGGACATTATATCAACCATGTTTCAGCTGTTTGAAAGTGAATCTACATATAGCCTGAAAATGGCAGATTATGAGCTTAAAGAATGGGAATTGCAAGAACTTTTACATTCATTTCCAGGAATGAAATGTACTTCTTTCTGGCTAAGTCTTGACTTCAATCACACTGTGTGCTACAGAAAAGAAGGTAATTTAAAGAGTCAGCTATAGAGAAACATCAGTGAGATATAAACTTAGAGCTTAATAACTCTCACACCAACTAAATAAAACATACTACTGCTAGGTTTTTAGCTACTGGAATCCTTAAAGAGGTTTGATGTATATTGTATTGTCCTTTTGGGCTGCCAGAGAAACTAAAGAATGGTTCTGCACAGCAAATTGGGCTTATTGTTTAGTTACAAAGGCCTTTATTTGAATATCTATTTGCCCTTTTATTTTTCTTCTTGCATTTCTAGAGAATTTGCTCTTATCACAGTCAGCCTTGGCATTCTTTCTTTGTCATTCATTCCCCTCTTTGGTAATATAATAGCCATCACAAAACTTTAAAGCAATGAGCTTTTGGTGAATACACAGCTTTTCTTGCTGAATATGGCTAAGGTATTTGCTGACACACTGCAGTATCATTCTTTGTATTCAAACTACAGTAAAACCCAAGAGAAAGCAAAACTGCAAAGTGTTTAGAAACTTTTCTTGAGGCAAATAATGGGCATGCATGATTTCTAGCTCTCAGCAGTCATGTTCAAGTAAAGGCCATACACAGTCTAAACACCCCCTAAGTCTCTAAGCAGACCCTTCTTATTTGCTAGCTCCAGGGAGAATGATTTTTTTTATTGAGTCATTACAAAAGGGCTGCCATCTCTCACTGCTGCCTGCACACAGGTTTTGAAGCATAGTTTGGGTGGACAGGACAACTAATAATAACAGGAACATAACCTAAGTTTTCTGTTTTATGTGGAGGTTAACTCTCTGGACAATTAGCAACACTTTTACTAGAAAATGAAGAGATGAAATTTTGCCCACAGACATTCACATTGACTTCTCATGTGACCTCCTGCTGATATAGCATCTCAGGGCAGAACTTGGATGCAAGTTCCACAGACGACTGATTGTACAATCAAGTACTTGTTGTTGATCGTATAACTTTCTAGGCTTTACAGTGGATGGGCTGAGGGGAAGACAGAGCCGGGGAGAGTACGTAGGAAGGTTTTTATTCCTCTGGCATTTGACTTCAGCACCCAAAAAGGTAATTCGACAAGTTGCCCTGTTTGTGATCAGTTAGACTTCCTACAACATGTTTATCAAAACTCCCTGGGGCTTCAGACTAACCATGATACATTCATTTGGCACTTTAAAGTGATATGTTTATCATCATTATGACTCACTGATAAATTTGGAAAGTTAATGTATGTGTCTCTATGTTGCATTTTAACTGAAATATGAAAACACCATGGGATTGATTTCCCTGTCATGCTTCCTATCTCCAACGGTTTATTCCACAACCATGAAGAAAAGTGTAGATCATTTCTTTTATGCTGACCAGTGCTTCACTCTTTTTTGCTTGCTACACACCAACAACAGTGGAGTTACAGTGACATAAACCAGAAGAATACAGTCAAAAATCAGATCCTTCCTACATAAAATCACTTCCCACATCTGTTTCCTTTTTGTCTAACGACAAAATGGGGTAATCTTGGGAATACCTTCTGCTTTAACTGTCCTACCACTGATTTTATAGTCTTAAATATCTATTGGTGTGCATATTGAGCGATTATCATCTACTAAGAAAAAGATCCTGAGAAAACATAGATTGATAATAACATTTTCCAGTAATGGCTTATAGCATTAGTAGCATTTTCTATTATTGCAGTTCAGGTCTAACATTCTCCTCAATTTACTATTTTTATTTATTTTTCAAGATCTAGATATGGACCCTACCACAGAATTAAATACATAAATACATTCTTTTTCATTATTTATTTATTTCTGGTTAAAAGGAACAAAGTCAGAAAATTGGATGGAAGTGAGGAATGCATCTGAACTACTAAAAAGTAGAAAGGACAAAGGGAAATGAAGAAATTTAATATTGTGAAAGATATTGCAGATCCAGGATGACTGTATAAACATAATCAGGCAAGCTTCATCTACAAGAACATGCCTTAGGAGACTGAACTTGAATTCTGTGATCAAACTTCACAAAATTGTGCCCTGACTTTTTATCTTAAAGTTTAGTAAGCCTCTCCAGATAGACTGCATTATTAATAATTAATTTTCCCTTCGCCAATTTCTCCAGTAAATGAAGTGAAATGTGAAGTCCTTCTGGTGTTCCTTTGAGAATATGTAATACACACACAGAGATAACACAGATATGTGCTTGCATAATGTAATTAAACAAGCCTGCAACAAAAACTATAGCCCATGATCCACTTAGAGAAACATGGCCTCGAAAGATATAAAATAATGCCATGTGGAAGTGTGTTTGGTCATTGATCTGGACAAGGCCTGAATTCAGCACAGACTAGCAAGATGGGGAAGGCAGGGTGCCAGAGAGAGCATTGGTTCCAGATATTTGAATTCGCTGGTCATGAGAAAGACATCAGATATTTGCATGACTGATCTTCACATTAAAATAAATAAATAAATAAATAAATAAATTACCAAGGCAATTGCTGAATAAGATTTCAGTCATTATTTTAATTTTTACTTTTTACATCCCCACAACAACACCGTGGACTTCCAGGACTCCATCAGTGAACACTGGAGCATTGCCCTTGAGGATAAAAGCATTGCGTGCAATTTTGAGACTTGTTTGTGAACACTGGACAAAGATGCCTTCTAGAGTTTACATTGGAGTAAAGCTCTGATGAAATTTAGCCTGAAATTTAGTAGAGAAGAGAAGGTGAATGGACAACTTAAGGATAGACTATGACTACTTCAAGGGTAAATACAAATTGAACCATAGAATCAGAATGGTTTGGATTGGAAGGGACCCTTAAAGATCACTGAGTTCCAGCCCCCTTGTCATGGGCAGAGACACCTTCCACTAACTCAGGTTGGTCACAGACACATCTGCATGTGGATGGGGCATCTACAACTTCTCTGGACAACCTGAGATCAAATAGGAAAGACCAACACTCTTTGCTATCATTACAGATGATATAATAAAGACCAAAAAACATATATTACTCCTTGGAAGGTTTGATTTAGAAATAGTGCTTTGTTAACAGGACAAAGGAAGGTTTTCATGATTTGTTTAGACAAAACCAAAGCTGACCATAACCTGTGTTGGCAATAGTCTTACCTCAAGTGGAAGGTTTAACTTACTGATACCAATAGATCCCTTCCAATCGGAAACTCAGTGATTCTCTGATTGTAAAAGGGCAATGATAATAAGAAAGAGGGAGGTTTAGATAGTCCGTGGAAGCAGTGAGTGCTGTAGGGACATGAGAATTGAGATAAAGAGATGATGTATTATGAAATAACTAAGGAAAAATATTGTAGCATCTTCTCAGTTGTTTTCTACTATGAATACATATTTTAAACATATTTTGTTCTGTTTTTTTTTTTTTGTTCATTTTCCTAAAACAGGTAATTGATCTCTGACCAGGCAGAATAAACAAATAAATAAAACAATAATAGTAAATAATAATAATTAATTAATTATTATTATTAATAATAATAATAATAGGTTGAAGCATGCTGTAGTTGCTACTACAGCCTAAACTACTTTGTCCTGTGAATATCTGTTAAAGGAGGACCTTCAACATCTACCTTAGATAGGCATAGGCATAAGCAACTGAGGACTGGGTGCACAGACTTAGATAACCAGAATAGCTGTCAGGGTGTGTCCTGGCATTGGAATTCCTTGACTTTGTTAGGTGTCAATGAAAATTAACAACACTGCTGATGGGAAATGGAAATTTCAACATTCAGCTGAAATTCAGCTCCAAAAGTCTTCTGTCAATGTAATGTCTACTATGCAAAAAACATCTATTCTTCTAGCTTTACCCTCAATGCAAAACATAAGATAAACAAACTATTAAGTTTGATTGGCAGATTTAGTTCCCTATTTAAAATTAAAGTAATTAAACGTACTGAAAAACCCATTGCTGTGTATTTACCGACCTTGATTTGAAAGTTAGTGCTGACTGAGACACTTTTTAATCTTTCTTTATAACCCCATGTACTTTACTTTTTCCCCAGCTGGTATTTTCTAAAAGTTGCATTGCACAGTACTGGAAAAAAAATAAAATTAATAAATAAATAAAAAAATAAATAATAATAATAAAAAAAGATCTGGTGATGCAGACTTCCCTTAAGCCACAAACACCAATATGAATCGTATATACTGTGCGCTATTTAATTCAACTTTTTTAAAGTGTCCTTTCATCAAATAATGTTGTTTTTTCCTTTCTTTTTTCCCCCCCACAGGACAACATTTTCAGAATGGAAGATTCTCATTTTGAAAATGGCCGAGGGAAAAGCCCTTATGATCCTAAATTGCTGACAGCTTCTCTTTTAGTCGGTAGGTGTCAGAACCTGTGTTCAATGAGATGTTCACTGCACAGATGATAATTGCCAGTTTTCTCTTTTTTTTTTTTTTTTTTTTTTTTTCTGCTTATACTACCTATGATAGGACTTTATGTGCTTTCTTTCTAGGCTGAAGTCATTCTGGTTTCATTTTTTAATATAGTTGGCCCAGCTGTCTTGAGAACAAAGTTTGTGTAAACCAAGATTCAAGAATCATATGAATTACTTTATCCTTCTGTAAGGCCTTGATTCTGCAGTGTGTTTCTCCTTCTCAGAGAAAGGTGACTCTGGAGGCATTTTAATTGCTCAGTTTACTGTCTGGCCTCACTGATGGCTGAATCAGCAGATCTAGGAATGAAGTGAGATCAGGATTAAGCAATTCCTTGTATCAGTTTTGTTGTAAAAGGTCATAACCAATTTTTACTTACGTGTGAGCTAGAGATACACAAGCATTCACAGGTCCAAGACTTAAGATGATGTTTCAGCTAAAGAAATATGACAGTGAATGCAATTAAGTTCCTGGCCAGAAAAGAGAAATTTCAATAAATTAAATATACATGAATTAGTAATGCCTAGTTTTGTGGAATATGGATGTATAGAGCACCTGGCCTGTGTTAATCTAATTGAACTAACCTAATTGATTGGATTTATCTAATTGATTGAATTTATCTAATTGAATTGTGTTCATTGTTTTTCCTTCTTCCTTTAAAAAAAAAAAAAAAAAAAGGAAAAAGCTGTTTTACGAGAAGAAATTAAGAGCAAAACAAATTTGATTCTTCTTTCTGTAAGAACCCTACCCAGGTGTAGCCACTTAACATCCTTAATGTGTAACTTTCTGGAAATTAATCACAACTTCAAAATCAAGGGGACAACAGTATCTCAGAAGACTGCAGATTCTCTTATCACATAAGTCTTTAGGAAATGACAAATAATATAAAATAATATACCCTGTTTCATCCAGGACTTTGCCTGTATTACTAGTCTTTCCTAGCAACTACCTGTATTGTATTTACATTGCACTTAAAAGTGAAGCTATTCAAAAGAGACAGCAACAAAAATTTAATCTTCAGTGGGCCTCATTTCCTGATCTTCGAAGCCCATAATGATCACAGGTGATGAGCTACCCTGGGGACATGCACTTTTTAAAAGGGGAAAACAAAAAAGATGTCCACATCTTGCTCCAACTTGTACCCCATACAAACAGAAGGGAAAAAAATTGTGTGTAAAAGGCCATTGTATAAATTAGTGCCTGGAGCAACATGAATTTGTGGCAGAGATGCTCTCAAGGGAATGGCTTTACTATTTACTTTAATATACAATAAAGAAAGAGAATGATGACAAGCCAGTATTACATGGTATACCCGGTATGCAACTGCACAAAGTCAACAGCGTCTAGCTTTTCACATTCTTTTACTTTTTTTTTTTTTTTAAACTCAGTCCTGCACAAATATGATTATCTTATTTCCCTTGGCTTAGATTTCATGTCTTTAAAACATCTTTGCTTTCTTGACCCTACTCTCTATCACTATAATTTTCACTCCATGTATTCTTCTTCCTAATAAATAGTAGACTGAGCATCATATTTTGATCTGAATTAGACTTCAAATAGAATCATGGGTGTGTTAACACTGTGTAAAATGGCACAGTTTCAAAATTCAATGCCAGTGACTAATTTCTGCTTTAGTGATACACAAAACTCAGGGTGAAGCTAAAATTAACATTCCTGCATCCTGAATATGAACACCCTTTTTCCTCTGACTATTCATAGCTGCTTCACAATTATATTGTGTTAATGATTGTAATGCTGCATTTATTTCAATCTTTTACTGAAGACATTCCCCTGATATTTAAGTGTACAGCAGATTCACCACTGGTTCAGAATGGCTTACTCTTATCTTTGCCAAAAAACAAAATTTGTGGCAAAATGATGACCAAAGGTAAAATAATTTCCTGTCCTGAGGTTGGAGGTGAGAAACTTCATACCACCCTGGGAGGTGAGAAACTGGTACTGACCTGTCCAAGGTATGGAGAGGTACGATCCAACTGCTTTCTGAAGCAGGTAGCACTGGCATGAAGTAATGAATGGGACTATGAAGGCCAGAAGACCTTCTTGACCACAAATCCCCTATACAAAGAACAGGAATGGACTGCCTTTTCCCTTCTAAGCTGAATGATACTCAGCTGCTCCTGGCCCCTTTTTTGCCAGTCCCTATTCACAAGCGAATAAGGATCATTTTAGGTTCAAGAGGGCAACTGTAAAAAAACTTACCCAGCACTCATTAAAATTCAACATTGTAATTAGTAACACAATGTAGCTATAAGGAAAAAGAAAGCTGAGAAGTAAAAGTAATTTGTATGGTTAAATGCAAGAAGGAAAAAATAACTTACATTCTTCATCAAAAACATTAAAGAAAGATTTTACAAAGTGGGGGAAAGTTGTATATTCTCGACTTTTTAACTAGAGGGTAAATCTTAGGTATGTAAAATGTAATTACACAAGCTGGAATTTGGTCAAAATACCAAGGTTAATTTACAAAAAGTAATTTAAGATCTTTAATAGCCATTAATACTCAGAATTCTTATTTTCTGTTTCAGCTGAAACTTCTATAAAAAGGATCTTCAGAGTTCCTTCTCTCCTAATAAAATCAATAATATTTGGAAAAACAACTGCAAAAGTTCACCATTATTAAATTGTTCCAATATTTTTCTAATGTGTGTTCTTCGTTTCATCCTGCAAATATTTTTTCATTATTTTTTGAGAGTTGTTCAATAAAAGTAGTTATTGTTACTCTACTCTTAAGTAAATACCAGCTGGGAACATGATATAACTAGTTTCCAGTAATGTAAGACATTATACAGCTATCCCCATCTATATGCTGCTAACTAAACAATCCCCAATGAGTAGGCTAATGCATGAGAATGTAGAGACTAAGCAGTCCCTGGGCACTATTCCAGGGTAGGAGGAAAATGAGAGGGAGCATGGTGTTCACAGGAAGTAATCACAGGAGAAAATTATCACTGAATTTATTAGTCTAAAGCAATTGTATGGGGATAGTTGGAAAAAAAAAATAAAAAAAATGTTTCATGTTTCACTTATTTTTAATATATATATATATTGGCACTGGTTTAGATGTCTTTATACTTTCAAATATAGATTAATGTGATCTGAAATACAGTAGCTTCTTACAAAGGAAGAGAGTATGGTCCAATTTATTAGAATTTAGCTACTAAATTCATTTGAGATTCAGGATTTTTTAATTTATTTTAGTTTCTGGGATGTTTTGACTTTTAATTTTAACAGGAATTTCTTCAAGCCACTGTTGTGTACTTCTACAAATCTTAATTTTAGTTATATATAGTTTTATAGTTTTTTTTATTTATAGTTTTTGTACTCTCCAAAAAGATATATATATATATTTAAGAATACAGATTTGTATTTATTTTTTTTAAGGGCTAAATAGAAACAATTCAACAACAACAACAACCAAAAAAAAAAAAAAGTATACATTTCAGCTTTTAACATAATAGCATCTAATGAACTTGGGAAGACGTTGGGGAGAGTCATACAGTTCCATGTGGCTTCTGTTCAGTACATGGGAAAACTAATTCCTCTTCCCCTATTTTCAGTCCCAAAGGTGGTCTGCATAGGGAAACAAAGATTAACTTACATTTAACTGGAGGCAAGTAAAAATTCTTGTATGTCTTTTGAATAGTTATAACTTAAAGGATGCGCACATCTGGAATATGACTTGAGACTCATCCTGAATTTAGCAAAAATTATCTAAAGTCTTACTAAATGAAAGAGTATTCCTTGATATTCCTATCTGAGAGAGGTCCAAATCCCCTTATTTCTTTACTGCAGCACCACACCTCTAATCCTGCCAAAAATTAAAAAGGTTAGGCCTGTGTCCATGAAAATACATATAAACGCTAAAGGGCTGTTCTGTGGCTTCAGTGCACAGGAAGCTATTTATCACGTATTCTCCTGAGTTAAAGATTGTATCTGAAGTCCACTGACTTCAACATACCTTTAGATGGTTCCTTCTGGAAATCAAAGCAAATCAGTTGAAATTGCAGTCACTGGAGTGGGTATACTGAAAGCTGGAGAAGCTGTAATAGAAAGCAAAGACAAGGCAGCTGGTCTCCTGTAGATCCTTCTTTCTTCAGAACATGCTGAAGCCCATCATTGGCAAAACTTTCAGCCTGTCACTACTGACAAAAAGTACCCGACACATCAGAGCAGACTAGCCTTAAGTGGTTTTGGGATTAACCGAGTCAAACCTGGAATATATGTGACTTTCAGTGGTGTTTATATAGTGAGCTAGAAACTGAGGTGTTAAAACTCCCTAAAATTCTAACTATTGTAAATATATAATTTCAATTAGTTTTTTTGTTATTTCTTTAGTTTTAGTAATGTAGTATTAAATAAAGTATATATATATATATATATATATTAATTGTTTGACCTTTCTATCTGCTGATAACTAGGATATAAAATAGGGCTTGTTACATTTTTTATTTTTCCCTTATATTTATATTGATCTATCCTATATCACTTGGGAGTGGAAGACAAGCAAATGAAGATAAGGTTAAATAAATGTTAAGCATAGTATCATATCAAAGCCATTTTCACAACCAAAAAGATTTTACATATTTTAAAATCTCAGCTGCATACCCAGTACATAATAATCGCTATAATTAAGTGATTGTCTGTCCTTCAAAAAAAGTTGAAAATGTCATAGTGGAATGATAAATCGTTAATTAATGATATGCTGTTCTGTTTCACTTTTGATTACACCTCCTGCTGGGCAAGACTAGTCTATTTGCTTCTAATCTCTGCTGTGAATTCATTCAATTCCACACCTTTCTGTTATCATGTTTTCACCCTTTTTGACTTTCATGACTACCATATGGTACAGAGCCGCTGTACATGTAGGTTCAATTGATAATTTCATGGTGTCAATATTCTGGGGAAAAGATACCAGTGATATCACAACAGCATGTTTGGACATGGTTGACCCACCATCCAAGCACCTAAAATTGCCCTGAAAATGATACACTTCTTTGTAAAGAGTGTTTTGAAATGAAGGTATGGTAGAGTTCATTGTGACTATAAAATATTATTACTTTAGCTTAAAGAAAGAGCTATTTCATCCTCAAACTTCTGTTTTTCACAGGAAACCTATTTAAAATAGGTAGCCTGAAAAGAGCAAGTAGAAAAAATAATGCTTTTTAATTCCTTATTAAATAGGAGAGGGTATCTCATTTCCTATACAGGCATAGAAGGGCATAGTCCAAAAAAAAAATGCATTTTTTAGCTATTTAAATTCAGAGTATTTTCATAGGCAAGCTCAAAAAAAAAAAAAAAAATAAATATCAGAAAGACACGTAGTTTTTTGATTCCTGGACGTTTTTTGTGTGTTCCACTGCTATGTATTTATTATTTTAAATTTCTCTACCAGTTTCTCTGTGATCCTTGTACCTGGTTAAAGATGGGCATATTGGGACCCTAATATTATGACCTTCATCCGCAGCTAGGCTACGTGTATGTCATGTATGGGCTGAAGTGTTACAGGTCAATTTTTAAACCTGTTCACTACGGTACACATGGGATAAAGGTAGTAGGAGATGATCTCCCTTTACTGTTGCACTTTACCAATCTTAATTACAAAGGTAGGAGCAGCAGAAAGGCATGTTTGTATTCCCTATAGAAGATATATTTTACAGAGGATTTCCCTGATTAAGGAAAATAATTAATAATAATAATAATAATAATAATAATAATATATGGAGATGTCCAATGTTCTTGTATGAGGAATTCACAAGACATGATGACATTCTGAACTGCAAGTGAATGAGCCAATTTACTCTTCCAAACACAGAATAACAAAACCCCAGTAAACTGGGAGGAACCTCTGGAAGTCTCCAGTCAAAACTTCTGTTCAAAACAGGCTAATTTCACAGTTGGGTAGATTTTTGGGTCATTGCGTACCAGTGTCTTCTAGGTATAGGTGTACAAGCCGTCATTGTTCCAGCCTGAGAATCCAAACACATCTTTGTGAAGTGCCTACACTAACAGTTGGGAAATACAGCTCATTTGAGAGAGGTTACAGTGATCTCTGCACTGAGAGTAAGCGGATCTAATCATAAATTTCCAATGACAATGCATTGCATATGGCTTATTGCTTTATAATTTTCTCATTAGCCCTATTAGTATAATATAAACATAGGACTGACAACTTTCTCTGACTTACCATGACTGGAAAATTGAGAAATGTTTCTTACAATTCAATCCTCCCGCAGATGGAGAATTGTACTCTGGCACAGCAGCAGACTTCATGGGCAGAGACTTTGCCATTTTCCGAACTCTGGGACATCATCATCCAATCAGAACAGAGCAGCATGACTCCCGGTGGCTAAATGGTATGTAAAATGTACATTTATCCAGTTACATTCGTCTAGCCATTAAAGACTAGCACACAGCTTCATTCCAGCAACATCTGTGACATATACACCCTTCTTTTATTTGGAGCAGAATTTTGTCTTAAACTAGTTAAACTAATCAAAAGTGATTTATAAAGAAGCATTTTTGTTTTAATTACATTGAGATTTGTGGAGTGTGATTAAATTTAAAACATATATAGAAGCTACAGCTAACACAATTAAGCCACAGCAGCAGATTGCTGTAGGGTGCAAGTTGGACAGAAGCTCAAGGCTTGTGGAGGCATCAGCCACACGTCAACACAAAGTAGCTACAGAGCCCTGGACAGGACTGTGCTCTGTATAGACTTTAATTTTTGAGTGGATTGCAAGGAATCTGACACCGTCCACCAAAGTCCAGCAGAAAGTGAATCAACAGTTTTATGAGTGGGCCAGAGCTGTCAGTAGTTTGGAAAAAGTGAAAGGAGTCCTGGGTATTCCAAGGTGTTGAGTTTCAAAATATTCAACAGTTTAACGCAATAAAAAAGTGTACATTATTGTACAGATATTACTAAAAAGCCTGTAGTTGCTTGTGTGTATGGGGGAAGAGGGAGAGTATCAGTGAAAACCTGTTTTTGCCTTCATGTGCCAAAATGCTTTAAAATATATTTGATTATTCTATCCAAGTTTGACTGGAATCAAATTTTCACTAACTTAAGTGGTTTTATGCTTGGCATTAACTATACCAGAATGATGCACATTTTGGAAATGAGTATTCATCACTTGAAAAAGCTGACATTTGATTTAAGTGAGACCGTAATACTAGCTGTAGGTATTCTGAGTTAATTTATATTTTAATTTTAAAGACTTGAATAGCCACTTTTGCTCTACATGTTGCTTGCATCTGCCAGACTTGCACTTCTGTTTTTGAATTCACAGAATATTTTGTGCTAAAATATTTTTCACTTCTGGCTATACTTATCTCTGTGCTGAGGTCCGAGTTTTCTTATGTGGTTTTGCAATTCAGTGTAAAGTGTTCATGCAAATTTTTAGGGTATAACAGAAGACAATCTTTTATCAACACAGTTTTATATTAGCTACAGTCAGGACCTTTTTGTTTCATACTGGCTATTATATTAGTGCTATGTATGATCCATAACATAGCCAATCAGTCTCATAATTAAAATTGCAAATTTTCATTCTGATAGTCATGATGACATAGAGTCCAATCATGCAAACAAAATTTGCTTCTGTGCAGTAGATTTGCACAATGACAGCTGAGTCAGGAGCATTTATGCAGTGGTAAAGCACAGCCATTGTCCACAGCCCCTGTACTTCATCGCTAAAAACGTGTCATTCCTTTGTGGATTCAGCTATCAGTCTTTCAGCACTAAATGTGAGAACTGCTTTTCTCAAATTAGCACTAAGGTTACATCTGACAGAGTGTAGAAACCACAACTGCTTTGTGCTCAAGATGGGGAGGAGAAGACATTCACACATAAAAAGCCAATGAAACTCAAGCACTCTAAAATTTAAGTATCATCCTAAACAAGCATAAATGTATAAACAAGTTATAAATGTTATAACAAGTATAAATGTTATAACTTGTTATAAATGTTATAACAAGTATAAACAGCATTTACCATAACACATGATGATTTTCAACTCCAAGTGTAGTTCTTGCACTGTCTTCCTGTATGGAAAGTTTCAAGCTAATTTTAAAATGCAAGAATCAGACTAGGGCTTTTAGAATTTATTCCTATAGCTATCTATAATTTAATAGACAATGATCCTGAAGTACATTCTTGAAGACATTCTGTCTCTACCTTGCAACTTAATAAAGTTACATTCCTAATAGGGAAAGGTTGGCTTAAAATCAGCACTACAATGTTCTTATTAAAGGCTCTAAAACTTCAGTGTTAATTTCTCAGTGATAAGGTTCTGGTAGCCTTTCTGCACAGCATTCCTACTTTCAGCATCTAATGGGGAAACCCATAAATGATAAGTGTCTGGGTTTGAAGCTCTGCAGACATGTCATTCCTTTGTTGTTGTTGTTGTTTTGTTTTGTATTTTTTAAATTTCTATATATTTGTTTTTACTTCAGCCATTTGACCGTTTTTAATGTAATTAAACAAAAGATTTGTGATTGCATATATTTAAAGTGGATATACTTCTAATGAAATATATTTATATTGAAGGATGAGATGTACTCTACATTCTTAAAGATCTGTACAAACTAGTTTTGAACCTTAAGTTTGTAGACTTTTATACATTTTCAGTAATGGCATGAATTATTACGTAGTGGTGGGTTTGCTATTCCAGTTGCTTTCTAGAGTGTGCTTAGCCTTAGGTTATAAACTACTATTCTAATGGACATACACTGAAAGCTTGATAAGGACAGCAATTCTGATCAAATTTACAAAGAGAAATTCTCATCCCAATGGAGTTTAATAGCTAGGTGGTGAGACATCTGGTTATAAGTCCTTGTTAATGTTTACTTTATTCAGAACAGAAACTTGAAACTGCTTTCCCCATATGAAGGCTGCAGGAAACACAGCTGCTTGGTAGCAAAAATGGAGAGAAGAAAATACTTGCACATAAGTTTACAAACTTTCTCTAGAATTTAAATGTCATCTGGAACTGGACAACATTGCACAAGAGTAATTAAGTTTTTAAGATTTAAGTATGAACAAAGAGTTCCTACAGACATCAGACAGTCACTTGCTGGAGATGTTCCACCTCAAATCTAATGTTGCTGGAAAGAGGGCTTTAAACTGTGCCCAGGCAAATGGAAGGTGCTAAGCAGCAGCTCTTAAATACTTCTAATTCTTTTAAAAAATTTGAACACTGTCAGGCTTGTAAAGACATTTCATTTTTTATAAATAATTAAACAGTCACCAAGCCAAATAAAGCAACGGAGACTGATTCTATAGCTGTGCAGTCAACACATTCATTTAGAAGGTAGGGAACCATACATTAGTCACTGTAGCAGTGTATATTTAATTATTGATATGGAGTTGGCCAGGTGTGACCTGGAGGCATTTGCAAAAACACAGCAAAATATATTGATGTTCAGGTAAATCACCTTGGATATGAAAAGTTCAGTGCCCCGGACTGAATCATGCACTTTGTTATAAGCCAAGCGCATGCTCACCCTGGATGTTACTGGCACGTCAAAGAAGTGCATGGAATTTCTCTGCACAAAAAGCTTTGACAGTCTGGGTTGGTCACAATGAGGGTCAAGAATAGTTTTGGACTCTCAGGAAAAAATAAAAATAAAAAAATCTTGAAATAAAATAAAACATAAAAATAATAAAAAATAAAACATAACAAATAAAGACATCTCCTATCCAGCTTAAGGAGTAATGGCTTTGATGTTGTATCCTACAGAGTTCTGCCCACAGGCAAAAAAACATGTTTTCCTTTAAATGTGCCATTACCTCCAGCCATCAGAGCCATCAGAATCCAGTGTTATTTCAAGAAAGTGTAGATCAGATCCATGATCTGTTTCCATGAACTCTTTCAGCAATAACAAAGATGAGTAGGAGGTGTGAGCAGGTTGGAGCAGCTTTCCCTGGTATGGGGGAGTTCCCCAGTGAGCTAAATGCAGAGTTTGCTGTACATCACCCATTCCCATCTCTTCAGCCTCAGAAGCATTCATGCAAGGGCTGAGGGCATGGCTAGAGGCAAGAAGGCAGAAATGGTGGTGCAGTGTACCAAAGCAAATGCTAAGCAATGCAAAAACAATGCACTGAAGACAGTTATTAAGTTGAAGATCAGGGGAGTGGAAGGAAAGCTTGGAGCTGCCCTCATCTTTCTTGACCTGAGCACAGGGGATCTGGCTTTAAATTGCTAACATTTTGTAAAATGAATAACCATAAACATTTGTTTTAGAATCGAAGCAGAAATGGGCTGCAGAAGATTGGAGAGGAAATGAAATCACAAAATACTCATTAAGGTTGTATTATGAATCTGGTTTGCACCCCAAAAAGTGAGGGAACACTGACTTTGCTCACCTTCTTAACTAGCCCTGGTGTTAAGAGAAAATGTCAGGCTGGATTTCCAGCCTTGGTGTGGAATTTCCTTGCTTTTTGTGGGTTTAAACCCTCTCTGATTTTTTTATTTTTTTTTTAAGCATACTTTCCATGGCGTAATTTTTAAAGCGGGGTAGTAGCTTTGCTTAGTCCCCTGAGGTTATTGTCCTTGGTAATCTTTACTTTACAGTTACATAAACAGCTGAGAATTATAGAAGCTGAGCGACTGTTCAATAAAAAAAAAAAAAAAAAAAAAAAAAGAAATGCCCTCTTAAATTTTGCAGGCTCAAAGGCAGGAAACAAGGACTTGATATTCTCCTGGCATTTATACAGAACTTTAGCCATCACTGTGTGTTGTTTCCGTTTATGGCAGTTTGTAGGATGTCCCAACACTGGAAACATGCACACATAATTTTGATTGTATATTCATTGCAGAATGGAGAAATGTATGGCAAGAGGACAAGATTTCAAGTTGTTGATATGATTTTTCCTCTCTAATAACGATGTATTAAATGTGTCAAATTGTTTAGAAATTACAGAATTAACAGAAAATTATGGAAAGTAACAGAAATTACAGAAATTAACATATGTTCTCTTTCAGCTACTTTAGTCAAGGCTTAGATGTGTTCATTTATTGCATCCTTGATCTATATTTTTTCTTTGGTCAGACACACCAAACCCTTTTCCCATCCCTATATATCCACTGACACCTCTCTCTTCTGTGACACTCCCTAAATGTCTTCCTAGTTTCTCACTTTCCAACCCACACATTGCCAATCCAGACTAAGCCATCCTAGTATCTGGGGATTATTTCATAAAGTGTATTTGAGATATTCTAGGAGGAAAGAGGTGATGGATGCTACGAACACAATAAATCTCCAGCAAGAAAAGAACTATTCAGATAAAGGACATTTGAAAAATCTGGGTATGAATTGGATATGAATAAATTTAGTTTTCAAATCAGTAGTCAGCGAGGCAGCCTAGTAGGTTTGAAGAGGAACTTTTGATAACATTTTATATGCTCTCAGATAGTGTGCTTGCCTGACATCACAAGGAACTGGAGCAAATAGACTGTCTCCCCCAGGACTGTGTTCACACAAGTTTACATGGGAATATTTAGTCAATCTTACCAGTGAAAACAGTGAGGTTTGTTTTTCAAGGATCTCTTGCATTTAAAGTATGCATTTCTATCTCTGAACCAAATTAGCCAGCTGATATCTCCTATCACACAGGCTGCAGCATGGAACCAAGTCTTGCACTTTCCCACCACTGCTTATACAGGCATGAAAAATTCTGACCCTTGTAGGAGCAAAACATGTCCATATAAGCAAGTCTCATTTCTCACTTAATTTACCCTCCCACTCTCATTCGCATTAGCTTCATTGCTAAGAATAGTAGTAAATAATTTCACAGTGATAAATTCCATGTGTGACAAACACTAATGTCACCTAACACAGTGCTAGGAAGTACTCAGAAACTATGGTGACAGTGGCATAATAATGTGAACAGAATGGAATACAAACTCCATTTACTTTTTTTTTTTTTTTTTTTGTTCCTTAAGTCTGTAGATCTAAATCTGAGAGTCTGGAAAATAATTTTAAGTTGCTTTTCTCTTTTCTCATTGCAATCTAACAAGTCATTTCTCTACTTTTTTAATATCCCTCATTTTTTTTTCTCTTGGAAGAAACTTAGAATTTCTGGAAGCAGAAAATTTCACTTCTTTCTTACTGTTATTACTTGATGTTTATCCTGCCACTAACCTGTAATGGTTACAACACAGGTATATTTGATCAGAAGATACTAAGCTAGTTAAACCTGGTGACTCATTCTGTCTGATAGCTGATACATTTTTCTTTATACAAAGAGAAACCTTTGAGTTGGAAACCAGAGGCCAAGTAGCAGTTACAGAATTGGCAGTTGCTCTATAGTTCTTCTGGATGTGAGTAAAATCATGAAGGTTATGATTTTTACCCACCACTTCATGGGTGGGTAAAAACGACAAAAAAAATGATTGGATCCCAACAAATTACCTAAATAAATTATTTTAATTCCTTCTAACAAATAGACCTTTTTTATTTCTTTCTCCGTTCTTTCTTTCTCTATCTCTTTTTTTTTTTTTCCTTCCTTCTTGTCTTTCTTTTGTTATGGTCATGTCTGGATCATTTTCGTCATTAAATTTAAGTGCTCTGGATAAGATTGTGTTGTACTTAGGTATGAAAAATTGGCAGACATATAGAAAAGATTGTTTTTAAGGCTAGAGTGGAAAAAGAAGATAGGAAAAAACAATAATAAAATAAAAATAAAAATAAAAAATAAACAAAAATAGAAAGCAGAAGAGGATGTTCCTCTGTACTGACCATAAATTTTGAGAACTTTCTGACATTCCAGAGAATGTGACCTGGGGCAAAGAGACTTGCATCAATAAGCATACTAGTCTAAGTTACAGTCACAATATGCTTGGGGAAGTTAGGACACACATTAATTAGTCCAGTAACACCTGATATAGGATATGTATATATTACATGGTTGACTGTGGTCTCATTTATGGGTTTTAGCTTGGTCAGCCTTATTATCCACAGCAAAAAAAAAAAAAAAAAAAAAAAGTAGCTGGGAGTGTAGATTAGAAACCATGCTTTGTTGTAACTCGGACTGTGACTCACCCTTTTTACAGAGCATATACGATCAAAATAATGAGCGAGCTCAGAGTTCAGTGCTTTGTGTATGGTTTCCAGAGGAGACCAGATAAGCTTTTCTGCTGTACATAGTACAGGTTTAGGAAAGAAGCTTATAGCTCTCAAACAAGCACTCTGGGATATGACCCCAGTCTCAAAAAGATCACTGCACAGTTTCTTTCTAAACAGACTAGGAAATGATTGCCAGCTTTGGGGTCTGTGCTTACTCACGTACATTGAATTGATATATTCGTGATGTGTCTTAGACTGGATTTTATTTCTATTTATTTCTATTTCTATTATTTTCTATTTCTATTTTATTATTATTTTTTTTTATCTTTATGTTAGTAGTGAATCAGGTCAACAACCCAGTAACTCCTGATGATCCTCATGTAAGGGTGAGACCTGGGAGTATAGCTCTTTCCTTCACCCATGCTCTGACTTTTCTGAGGATGAAATTGGACAAATGAGACAGAATAAGCTCTGGCAAATCCTAGATGTGGTTAAATCAGTACACCTAGTATACCTAGTATACCAAGCAAATTGTGTGTCTTGCTTGGGTCGTCAGAATCAAGTTTTAATGAGCCAGGTGAGTTGCTTGTTATATACACAGAAGGACAAACTTCATCGTCCACCTCCAGCTATAGATGTGTAAAGACAGGAGTTACCATCTCATCCTACATGTCTCCCACTATGTACTCTCTTGTTTATTTATTTATTTATTTATTTTACAAGGAAGGGTTGATTATTTGTACGCATTAGTTTCAAAGAATAACTTGTACAGTTGTCAATGGACAACTTTGTAAATAAATGGTCTGTTTATGTAAGGAAGGTGACAAACTAAATAACTGATGCAGTAGTAGCTGCATCAATAATTTCTGCTAGAAAGCTTTCTGTACTACTTTTAGTGAATATATGATTAAAAGAATTATATCTGTCTAAACATATGAGTATAAATATAAACACTACTTACATTCATCAGTTCATAGTTAGGAATTATTCAATAGTTATTGAAAATTCTTGCCCTGGAGATGAATTTCAAGAGGAAGAAAAAAGATAATTTGTCTCTGTGAGGGCTCATCATTGCTCTGATGCTTGGAAAACAGTGACTTTTAGGTACCAAATACTGCCTTCTTTCCTGTTAACTAAAGTAACTAGCCTGTATTGAAAGAAAGAAAAGAAAGAAAAGAAAGAAAAGAAAGAAAAGAAAGAAAGAAAGAAAGAAAGAAAGAAAGAAAGAAAGAAAGAAAGAAAGAAAGAAAGAAAGAAAGAAAGAAAGAAAGAAAGAAAGAAAGAAAGAAAGAAAGAAAGAAAGAAAGAAAGAAAGAAAGAAAGAAAGAAAGAAAGAAAGAAAGAAAGAAAGAAAGAAAGAAAGAAAGAAAGAAAGAAAGAAAGAAAGAAAGAAAGAAAGAAAGAAAGAAAGAAAGAAAGAAAGAAAGAAAGAAAGAAAGAAAGAAAGAAAGAAAGAAAGAAAGAAAGAAAGAAAGAAAGAAAGAAAGAAAGAAAGAAAGAAAGAAAAAATAAGCAGAGATCTGGTTGTAGGGAATCACACAACAGAATATTAATTGATTTAAACAAAGTGGGAAAGAGTCTGTTACAGCCCCCTTCATTGAGATATGACATACATCTGATTTTTTCTTTTTTTTTTTTTTGAGGGGGGGTATGTTCTTGTGCTTTTTTATTTCCTTCAGCTCTAGCCATCATTTTAATGAGTGTTGACCTTGTCAATACCAATTTCCTCTTCCCAGGCCACCACGTTCAGAGTTTGGTGGGCATTCAATAGAGATTTACTGTTGACTGGGTAATTTGAGTTCATGTGTGTGGTGAAAAATTAGTGAGGAGAATTACCCAGAAAAGTGGATGCCATGACAATGCATGTCACCATGGTGTGACCAGCTCTGCTGACATAGGTTTAAAAAGCTCTCCCCCTGTGAAAATGGGGCCTGTTTGCAAATTAATTAGTTTCTGGCAGCAGCTTGATTGTTGACCCAAAGTTTGTAGAGTGGAAAAACAATCAGATTAGTGTGTTCAATATAAAGGCCCAGTGCAGCACTCAAATGCAGTTTGCCAAACTGTTGAAGCCGTGAATAGAGTGAAACAAATTCTTTTTTGAGAAGCCAAGGCAAAGGTTAAGTGTGATGTGACTAGAGCATGCTGGCTGAGAGGGAGGGGAGAAGGGGTGGGTAGAATTAGAGGTTTCAGCCATACAAAAATGAAGAGTGTTAAGCAAGTTGCATTGAATTTAATGAAATTCACAGCTTCAGACGCAGTGTTTGGCAATGTTTTAGTCTGTGGTAAAAGGAGAAATAAGATGGCTTTGTTTTGAGAAGTTTCCTTTATACAGTCTTGTCGGACTTCGGAGATTGAGACTCTAAAGA
Source organism: Anas platyrhynchos (assembly GCF_047663525.1). Lineage (NCBI taxonomy): Eukaryota > Metazoa > Chordata > Aves > Anseriformes > Anatidae > Anas > Anas platyrhynchos. The sequence continues at coordinate 9,325,644 of NC_092587.1, forward strand.
CTATTAGAGACACTTCCTGAGCCTCCATGCTGTTTCTAAGCACCTGCAGACTTTGAGGTTTGTACCAGTTCCTCCCCCTCCCTGCCACACACAAACTCTCTTTATCTCTAATGATTCAACTCAAGGCTTCCATTCATCACCTCCTGTGTTTGGGCAGGTTTCTTTTAACTAGTGCTGGTGCTGCAACTCATGGGCAAGTGTATTAGAAATCAACTCTTGTGAATAGGTAGACTAATTAAAACTTGTTATTCCAGTACGGAGACAAAAGTTAGACACACAAAAAAAATACTACAGGTCAGATCTTTAGCTGATTATAAGTTAGAATATCTTCACTGCAGCCAACATACATCTACTGATTCCTACTCACTGCAGTTCTTGTCTCATGTCACTAATAATATGTTGTCTTTCTTCAATGTCTGCTTTTGTATAAATCTGCTTTTCAACATCCATTTATGGCATTTGCTGTTATTTATACCCTTACAATATTTCCTGTACATCGTTGCAAAACTATATGTTTTTATTATTATTTTCCGTGTATGTCAAATAGAAAGATGGAAATGCAAAATGGAAACAAATATGGAGAAGACTGTACTCATGGACTACTCACATAGTTTTTTCTTCATCCAATATCTTGGCTGTGCTGGCCTGGATCAGGATACTTGATAGAACTTGGCCAATGGGAGGACAGAGCAGATGAGCTGAAAAGCACCAACCAACCCATCAAGTAGATGAGATGCTCAGTACACTTAGCAGAGCAAATAATGTGAGGATACAGCATCTTAGCCGGTTCCAACCTCTTTCACCCATTCCATAATATTACAACTGTTAGTTTGCAATTTATGTAGACTTTGTGATTTGTTCTTGGTAATGGGCTGAACCTAACTCCCTTTACACTAACATTCCTGAACCGTGAATTGCTTGTCCCAAAAGGTACTCAGTGTTGCTTGCAATTAACACAACTGATTGCTCAAAGCCAGCACCTGATGTGGCATGTAGCCAGCTGGAAACATAATTGGCTCTTTAGATGGGCAAACATCCACTTCAGAGTAGAGTTTCTGATGAAGGAATTATTAGTTCAAAGTAAGCCAGGTATTTGAATACCTGGTCTATACATTAAACCCTCAGCTAACATTAGACACAGCTGAATTATGTTGCAGACTCAAAGCCTCCCTTTCTCTCTGTCTCCACAACTTCCCCTCCTCTTTGTTCATGAAATCGTGTAAATTCCAGTCTGAATGCTTGTAAGGCTAAGTAATTGCTTTTGTTCTTCGGGTTATTTAATTACAAATCTCAGTAGATGACAGGTTCTCTGCACTAAAGGAAGACATCACATTTGCACAGTTACAGAATCCCAACACAAATGTGTGTGGCAAATCAGTGACTGCAGATTTATTCATGTCCTCTGGGACCTGCACTGCCTTTTCAGCTTAGCATGCAATATGATTTAAATTACAGCTTGTGCAGAGCTGTGCCTTGGGATTACACTCCATGTTTCCAACTGTTTATAGTTCAGTGAGCTTTAACCTCTGTGATTCTGAAAATTAAATAATGTCACGGCTGATATCAAACTGATGGCTGGTACTAGATGGTAAGTACTGTCTTGTATTAAAGGCCTATTTTTACAACAAAGTGGAAACATCAATGTATACAAAAATGATAACACATTCAGGTAATTCATGAGAATATGCATTCAGGAGTCACACTAGCAAAGAATGGCAAAAACAATGTTAAGGTCCATTCTCAAGGATATATTTCTACTTATTCTGTGTTTAACAGAGTTATGGCTATTGACTATTAGAGTAGGACTGGATCTAAAACATTACTTTGTGATTAGGCAGACAGAGAATGCAAGATCAAGAAATGTAGCTAGAGGATCTGTTGTAATTAAATTTACATTTGTAAATGCATTGCAGACTTTACAGTTTCATTATTTATGAAACACTATGATATATCAAATCTTATATCTTGAAGACCTGTTTCTGCTGTACCTGTAAAACATCCTTATATTTCTATAACCTTTCAATAGAAGAACAAAACCACCTAGTTACAAAGTGTATATTTAAATTTAACATGTATTTTCTCAAAAGATGTTATAATCTTTTTATTAATTTATTTATGTACTTCCCTCCCTCCCCCAACACTTTAATTGATAAAAAAGATTTTAGTGATTTTTTTTCTTTATTTATTTCTGCAAACCTGGTGTGTCCTGGATAGTCCTCCAGCCACTTCACTGGGTTCCTCCTCAGGTTCCACCAGGCAATACCTGTAAAACAAAAGGGAAAAAACAGATGTCACTATGAGTATAACCTAGTCCTTAGAGCCTTATTTAGGACAATGGTGTAAGGAAGAGAGAAAATTAAGGGAGAAGGACAAAAGGGAGAGACAAATGGATACCTGTTTTTCATTTGTAAAGGTAACATGTTTGACCAAATAACAAATAAAATAAACAAAGTAACCCCAAGTACCTTACTTACAGAATCAGAGTTCTCAGATATGATGAACAGATCACCAAAAAAAAAAAGCTTGACAAATGGATCCTCATTTGATGCCTTTAAGTATTTTTTTTTTTTGTCAGAGCACTACATCCTGCATACCCCATTTTGCTGTAGTGCCAAAGTGCATTTTTCCTAATGATCTGTAGAGAGTAATAAATTACTTACTTTAGGTGTTAATGCCTAGCTTTTAGGTTTCAAAGTGGTGTCAAAAGTATCACATCCCTTGCTCTTCCGTTGGATTCCATTGCCTTATATTGAAGTATCCTTGTTGGATAAATGTTAGATTTGTTTTTCTAATGATCATGTAAGACAGGTGGTTTTACATACTACACAGTAAAAAAGGGAAGAAAAGAAAAAACTTTTATGGTAATGTTTAAAAACCATCAAGGTTCACATGTATTCACATGTATCCAATAGAAGCAATGTATTCACTTAGAAGCAATGAATACCTCATACAATGTGGTAATGAACAGATAAAAGACTACACTATTGAAATATGATAACAATGGTTTTAAGAATCTCAAAAATTATCTGGAAATTTCAGTATCCTAAAGCTTTCTGAGAGTAAGCCACCAAAACTGAACTGCAAGCTAATATACCTTTCTGAGCTCTTTTTTTCTCAATTGTATGATCCATATAACTGGTGGCTACGGACAGAATGTTTCACATGTTAAGGAGGTGAGATGTTCTGTAGTGTTCTCAGAGAAAATTACCCATTTTTAAAGTAAATGTAAAATTCCAAATATTTGGGACCAACAATTCCTGTATGGCATTCAACAGAATCTGATGTTCCTGGTCTCTTTAGGGCTTCCACAAGCATACTAAGTAAATGAAGGAAAAAATAGTTCCCTTTCTGATTTACCTTTTAAAGAGATAGGCTGCCCTGTATTTTTATCACATTCATAGCTTATAGAAAATATTATTCTTAACATAATTTTTTTATGTATAAATTTAATTTCCTGTTGGTAAGTTTGCAAAGTTTTCTGTTCAGAGAAGTGCATCACATTTTATAGGAAGATTTTATTAGATGAGTTGGTTAGATGAACTAGACAATTAGATTAGATGAACTAGACAACCTTTCAGGGACCAAGCTCTTTTTCAGGTCAGTATTAATGAAAACAGAAGAAAAGTTATTTTAAAGACTGGATTATATATTTCGTCCATTCATTCCACACATGAAATATTTGCAAACCTCCAGTGCTAACACATTAACTGTGAATATTGTCATACATGTATATCTGACGATTGGTGTTTATTGATTCTTTTACTGCTATTTGAGAAAATACAAGTTCTCTGATAAACAGTAAAAATGTTCCACTAAATGTTTCTGGATTAAACTAGGTCCTCTATGGACATAAAACATTTGTGCAGAGGGAAGTGCTCTTGCATAGAAGAATTGTAGATACAATTCAGACTTCTCAAACGCTGAAACTTCAAAGTAAGTAGGAAATGCTGGGCATTAGATTTCCTAAGGATCTTTGCTAGAGCTAACACAAGTTGCCAAAAAGCCAATAATAATAATAATAAATAAATAAATAGATAACAACAACAACAAAAAAAATGCTTTGTAAAGCTTTTTTAAACTGTCAGTTTAAACTTTTTTTTTTTTTTTTAATTGTCAGTTCCTTGCAAGCAGGAAGGAAGCATAAAGACATGAGAATAAGATCTTAAGTTTTGTGGTGTATACAATAGAAAATATTAAGTTTTTAAAGAATGGGAATTTGAACAGCAGACAAAGTTTTGCAGAAGTCAAGTAAATGTCTCTTTTATTCATTTTATGCACTGACATAAGATGTACAGAAGTACAAAGAAACAAATAATGATATCATTTTATCAATACATAATGAAGGAAACCAAGGGAACTGCCTTCTGTCAAAATCATGAATCTTGATTTCTAATGTACTTTCTGTGACTTGTACAATAAGATAGAAGAAATGTACAGAAACATCTGATAGACAAGCTCTAAAACTAGCATGGAACTATGCAAGCAAGTTTTAAAACCAATGACTTATAGTATTCAATACAAACATGTAAATGTACATAAAGAAAGCCATGTTTTCACCTTAGAAAAAAAATAGATATACCAAATATGACTGAAAAAAAAATAGAAGGTCTATCACCTGCCTTGTTCAGAATCACCAGTATGCTTTAAGTGATTCCTTGATATTGAACTGGCAGTGATTTTTGGGCAGTGATTTCTTGATATTGCAGTGGCAGGCCCAATAAATAAAACTGCCACTATTGGATCTGATAATTCCCAAACCAGACACACACACACACACACACACACACAAAAAAAAAAAAAAAAAAAAAAACAAAAAAAAAACAGTTATTCCTTGTATTTTATATTTCCTGATCTCTATGATAGTATATCACTGTGAACACTGTCAGTCAGAGAGCACAGCTCTATTCAGTCACCCATCTCTCCACTCTCTGTTTCCTTCCATTTTTCTGAAGGAGCTTCCATGAGAGACAGAAAAAGCTTCATAGGAGGGAAAGGTACAAAACATTCATATGAGATATTTTACATGGATTAGTGAGTCATAAGTTTTTTCCCCAACATAAGCTTTTTCCCTAACTGTACAAATGGGTTTTCATTATTATTATTCAGTTCTGCTCCATATTTGACATATTTTTCAGCTTTACTTTTTGTAGTTGTTGTTGTTTCCCAGACTTCTGCTGGTAGAAACCATTCCTTACATTACAATTCACATTTATTTATTATGATTTAAAACATATATATATTTTCAGACTGCATTTCAGAAATATTTGGTATAATTACTGTGATTTTTAAGAAGAAAAAATTTCTTGGTGTAGCATTGTATCAGCTTCAACATTTTATTTATTTTTTTTTAATGTAGTGATGGAAGAATTTGTAGCACACATGAATAATAATAACAATAAAAAGCAGGAGTTGTTTTTACAAAATAAAAGTACATACCAATTAAATAGAGTTTGAAGAGAACAAATTTCTCACAACGTTGTGCAAGAGGTAAAACTTTTCAAAACTTTGCTATCTCAAACAACTCCAAGGTTTTCATCACACCTGTGCTATGAAATATTTTCTATTTTTTTGTCTGGTTTATTTGCTTCTGTTTTTAATTCTTTTCATGAGCAGAACTAAGTTTCACATCATCAGTAAATTAGTAAATTATTTCAGTTGGGTACTAATGTTGTTAATTCCTTAAAATGACTGACACTAAATTAATTTGGAATCACTTATTTTGCTCACATGAGTACTGAAAGAGGTTGTCATAACTGATGTTATCATGTTGAATACCTAAGTTTGTGCTGAGGGGTTTTGTTTCCGCTTGCAGACACTTTACGGCATTTTATGTTGCTGTGCTACACTGACAGATCACTTAAAAACAGTCATTCACCCAGTCTTTCTTTTAATCTTTGCTGCCATCCTTCATTAATCTTATGTTAATGGATTTTGTGTCAAGTTACTTTATATACTAGCTGTAAAAGTTAATTATAACAACAAAACCTTTTTCATACTTTGACAAAATGACCTTAGTTTTGTGGCCTAATCTAAAGGATTTAACAAAGAAATCAAATTGCAGGAGATTGGATAAGGTAGGAAGTGGCTACATGACCATGCTCTGCTGGATCTCTGCTTGGGAACTGGCTGAGGCTGAGGATCATTTCCTGATGACTGATCATCCCTCACTGAAAAAGGAGTTGATGGCAAAGTCCTGTACAGTTTTTGACATGATGTCTGGGAGGAGATTGCTTTTACAGCTACATGACCCCTTCCACACACTTCAAATTGAACCTGGCAGTACAAAATTTGGTTGGTTTTGTCCTATTTTGAAAATAGATTATTTCTGACACAAAGGCCATATTTATTCACAATGGGGGCAGGAAAAAAAAAAAAAAAAGAATAATATATGTGTGGATGAATGGTCCTGATGGAGACAAGGTTGAGCACTGCATGGAACTGACAGAGATATTTTAAGAGTTTAAATCTCAGGAGACATATGGAGGCTGAAGACATACTTGTCAAGCAACTGTTGTTCAGGTTGGGGGTTCAAGCTTTTGCCAATTGTGCTGCTGATGGCTGTCCCATTTTCCCTTCAGTGAAATATGTTCACCTTGTTAATCCCCAGCCATTCCTCACATCACACCAGGGACTTGTCTCCTGCAGTATGCTGTGCCAGCAGTTGGGCTGAAGGTACTGCTGAAGCATGTTCTTTCTGCCTTTGGGACACTTTCTTGTAACCTCTAATTTCCAAGCTATGAAGATCATTCCGTCAAGACTTAATCACATATCTCCCAGTATACAGGAAGACCTGGGAAAATCACGAGTGGAGAGGAGCAGATTTGAGTTTTGGGTCATTTAAGATAAACTGCTTGGGCATCTCCAAGGACTTGTGCTCTATCTGCAGAGGTCCTCCTCAGAGTTTACAAGAGACAGGCCCATAACATGGCTCTGATTGCCAAAACTGTGTGGGAATCAGAGGCACCTTCTGCCTTCATTGTTTCCATGCTCCACTTTCTCCTGTAATATAGCACTTTTTAACACAAAGACTGCAATCTTTAGTTTTTGTCACTAAGCCAGAGCTCTGAAGATGGAGGTAACACAGTTAAGGCACAAGATTTCCACTGTTTTAATTTCCAAGCATTAACGTCAAGAAACTTCAGATAAATGATCGACAGGAAAGAAACAGGCTCTTAGCTGTAACTCTCATCAGCTCTTTCTGCAGAGAGGTTAGGAAATACAGAAAAGCAAGATAAAAGTATTCCTACATGGAGATAAAATGCTGCTGGCCTTCCTTTCTGATCTGTGAAGGACAGTCGTTTTCTCAGTTGCCCAATTATTTTCTTTAAGGGACAACTATGTCAGTTTAAAATTAACCGTGTTGATAGATATACAACACCTCAAAACATAGTCAGCAATGGGAAAGAGGTGTTAATTTTGGTTGCTGTTCTGTAAAGAGATAATAATCACCTCTTAAATTAAGTACGGTGGGTAGGTCATAAACATTGTTTTGTGAGAAATCTAATTTATGTTGAGAATTAAGCTATAATGTTACTGAACTTTTGCATTCCCTTTTCTTCACCGTATAATTAGCCATTCCAAGGGAAAAAAAAAAAAAAAAAAAAGTTGTTGTCTTTTTAGAATAAAGATTTCAGAAACTGATAATTGCATCAGAGATCAACATTTTCTTCTTTCTCCTTCCTGTGTAAACTAGTGTTCCTCACAAGAAATATCCATACTGAATTATGTCTCTGTAGCAGAAGGGGTATCAGGGTAGTGGCAGTGCCTGGAGATATAAGCCTTGGCTGGTACTCAGGGGCTCGTTTACACAACTTAGAGGTGCTAAATACCGTAAATTAAAGTTATGCTCTCCTTGAAGTCACTTGACACCATAGTGGCTGTGACACTCGCAGCCAAAGCACAGAGAAGCCTCAAGGACTAGATTCCCGGTGCCGTGTACAAAACAGTATCTCCAAGATGTGGAGGGATTTACATGAATAAAAGCGTAGTGTATCTTTTTATTTGCTATTCTGAAGAGTTCGTGCATTGAAATGATGGAAGAATTATATGTTAATATTATTTTAATACCTTTTATCCGTAACAATACGTAATTTTTTTTTCTGTCAGAATAAAATTCACACGGATTTCCACTGAAACAGAACAGTCAAACTGTGCAAAGGAGATTTCTCTTTCAATTCTGCAAAGGGTTATGAATCAATAATAACAATAATAACAATAACAATAACAATAATAATAATAATAATAATAAAGACTATTAAGGCAATTATAATTGCAAGAAACCTTAGCTAAACTTTTCATTTATTAGCCCATTTGATAATCTATGTCAGCAAAATTAGTTCCACTAGTCTCTCTCTATATATACATATATATACATATATATATATACATATACATATAGAGATGCATATACATCTCTATGTATACATAGCTAACAGTGTCATATCATAGCTAACAGTATAAGAAAATCATGGTTGCTCAGAATCAGTCTGGCTTGACTGAAAGACGAAAGCACCACTTTGTAAATGTAGACAAACTTTAAAACTCTTTCTGTTGAGAATTTCCATTGCAATATCAATGAATCACCACAGTCCTTCTTACATTGTGATAGCTGCTAAGATCTCAGCCATGGTTGGTCTGCGTGCCAATCCGATGCCAGTAGTGTTGTTGAAGAGCTTCATTCTAAACAGTGACTCTATGAGACCTCTGTTGTGTTTGCCCAAGTCATTTCTTGCAAAAGATACATGAAAGTGGAAGAATTAAAATGAGAAGACTTTAGAATAAGACTATTAAAAGCTTTGGTGTTTTGTAAACTACAGTTGAGTGACTAAAACTGCAAAACAACTTAGTTTTCTCATCAACATATATTAAAAGCTTTGTCCTCTGGTGACCTTAACAAATGGCTCTGCTAAGCATATTTATGACTGATGCTATAAGTCCTCCTCTCTCTGAGTAGTGGAGCTTGCTGTGATTTCAAGATCAGATTTTCTGAGGACAGTACTTGCTTCTCTGACTTTCCTAGGTCTCAGAGGAGAGGCACCGTACATATTTATGAAGTACCGCATAGCTGTCTATGTCTGTTTTTGCTAAATTTTTAATTTCAAATTCCCTAGTTCTGTTCTTCTCCTCAGGGCCTTAGTCACCCTCCAGTAATTTTCATTACATTACAGCAATTTTAGTTTTACTGAGCATAAAATTTCCCTTGTTTCTTGCTGTGAACTAGTAAATTAGTCATTTTGACCACAACTATACAATAATAGGGGCATCCAGTTCAAACTCTTTACAAAACATTTCCTGAGAGGATTGCCCTTTTGCTCCTGTCGAATGATCAAGAGATGACCCTAGCTTCTGTTCCATCAGCTAGCTCAATTTTGACAGCTAAAAGTAATTTTTGTGCTTCAAGTTTATATATCTTAATTTAAATAATAGATTTCTGTTAGAAATCCAATTTCTGTTTTTTATTGTTTCTTGATATTTTTGACTGTGTGTGTGCATGCATGGTTCTTGCCACTAAAGAGTAACGTTTGTAAAAGAATAAATGCAGATCGATTTTTCTTGGCTTTTTCTGAAGTCAAAGTGCTGAGACAAGCAAAACATGTTTCCATTACTTAACTAAGCAAACAATGGCATATAAATCATAGAGGCAGCTGGACCAAGGTGTCGTTTTCATAAAGAGCCAGATTTCTCATGAAGGACAGTTTAATGGGCTGCTGCCAGTGAAATGTCTGCAAAAGTGGTAATTGCAGAAGGACACAGAAAAAGTGGCGCTAGAAAGGTGTCATGTAGGAGCTGAGAAATAGCCCTGCAGTCAGGACAATTGGAAAAAGGAGACTGAAAAAGGTGTGTGCTTTAATAATTTGCTTCTTGATGCTGATTGCTTTAAATCAAAATCTAAGTTTTTATTTTTAGCTTGTTCACATTGGCTGCAAGATCAGAGAAGTGTTTTTAGCTATAATTTTATTTTGCTCATGTTTATACTGTGGCTTTGTTTCTCCTTTGATCATGCTTAAACATGTTTCAAACATGTTTGTTTGATGTATGCTATTTTTTAAAGGACTCTTCCACATTGTATGGTTATGTGTTGTTTTAAAGCAATGAATCATTGCAAATTATTTGCTGTCAAATTATTTCTTAAATCCAGTTTCAGAAAACATGCTTTCTGGATGTCTAGCCAATAGAAGAATCATTTTAAGCTAGAACATGTTGAATTATTGCAGTGGCTTTTCTGAGTGCTTCACTGATTGAAGACAGTTCTAGGGTCTCAGAATACCCTATAATTCACATACAGAAGTTTGAAGTCATCTTATCTATCCACAACACCTGCAGCGCACCAACATTTACAATTGTCACCAGTGGTTTTGGATCAAAGTTCCACTTTCCATTCAATAAAACTTGCTTGAAGTTCATTCCAGCACTTCTTATGTGGCTGTGTTAAATATGTGAAATAGGTCAACCCTGACTGAATTATTTTAAACTTCCCATGGGGAGCCTCGATACTGAACCTGTTTAATTTTGCAGGGTAAGGCCAAGCAGTCTCAATACTTGAACATACACATTCATGGATAACGTTCTTTCTTCTGCTGCATGGGTGAGCAATTAGGAGAGTCAAGGACAAGACCCTCATCTGTGGACAATATCTCCCCTCCCTTCCTCAAAGAGCAATACAAACATGCTACACAGTCCATGGAGAGTGCTATGTTGCATGACTGCTGGCCATCTGGCTGATTGATTCATCATGGCCCTAAACAGTTAGTTGTAAGCACAGTCTGAAAATCCAGAGCATTATGCCAGCGTGCATCAAACTTCAGATCAAATAGCACCTCAGTTAATGAAACAATAAAGAACACACTACAGATGACTAGTTTATACCATCCCACACTTCATAGGCTGTATAGCCTACTGAATTATCAAACACATTTCTCTTCTTCTCTCTGAACATGCGCACACAACCATAATATAAAATTGCTTGTATGATCATTATATTTTTTCTGAACAGAAATTAATTGTGTCTATATGCAACCGAACACGTATAGCCTTTTTTTTTTTTTTTCTTCATTTGTTTCATTACATAGACACACAAAATGTTATATGGAAGAGGGGGAAAAAGTAACAGCAACGAGGGATGTATAACATGAAGGACCACTCTTTTATTGACTAAAACATGTTGACTTAACCAGGTGGCAAAATAAACTGAGGTTTGCTCAGTAAGAAACACAAGTGTTATTCAGCAGAAGCTGTTCCATGATGTACAACAGATATGTTCTAATACAAGGCTGTATGAGCATTCTATTTTGGGGGATGTAATTAGGATTACTAATCACTAATTGGAATTCTGAATTCTTCCCAGATGAGCACTGCTAAGAAATATGTAAAAAGCATATTCACATGCTCTAGCTATAGCCTTAGTTATATTCGACTTATTCAGGCCCCTCTCATCTGCTACCACTCTGTTAGTTATCTGAAATACATATTTTTAATCTCCAACTATTTTGTGTAATTCTTTTATCAGTTCTGCTCAAATACTAGGCTTTTGTACTGTTCTAGGTTCACTTGCAAAATTAAGGGACGGAAAGAAAAGAATAATAATATGCTAACCTGGGGCACGTTTATATAACCTTTACTATATCAGCAATATTACTGACTTGAATGGGTCTCCCCATGGGCTCATCACAAGCCAGTGTAAAGTTAGAATTTTGATGTCTGACAATATAGTGATTTATGTTAGAATTTGATATCTTGTGATTAACAAAACCCATTGTACTGAAGACAAATCATTCAGCCATTTGGGAATGTATTTAGATTTTGGTTGAATGTTTTTTTTTTACCCCTTTCATTAAGACCTTAAGATTGTATAAACAACCTTATGTGTTCAGACCAGTTCTTCAGATCAAGTAGCCCAGACCAGTGTCTGGGTGTCTGTTTTCTCTGATGAATCCTTCCTCAGGTTGCCATTTGGTGATAGATCATATAAAAATAACATTAACTTTGTGATAATATGATCTAGATATTATTTATCTAGGGCCTCGTGTCAATGTAACTTTAAGGCTAGCTTGAGTTCCTGTTTTAGAGATGGAGAGCTTAAGCTGTTTAAAGATTTCTAATGTTTTTGTTTGTCTAAAAAGATTTATTTTAATAGAGAATAGGTAATAGACACAGTTCCACTGAGATCTTTTCTGTGGTCTTTGTTGTTCAACATGTTCCTAAAAAAAAATGAAAAATGGGTTGAGCAGCTAGATGAGAAAGTTTTCATACAATACTGCATTATTCAACACAGTGAGACAAAGAAATACTGTGATGAATTACAAAAGGATCTTATGCAACTGGGTAGCTAAGCAATCAAATGACAAATTAAATTATTCCTGATGAATGATATAGTGAAACAACATGGGGAAAGACACGAGGAAAATAGGCCTATCTTCACATATAAAATGATGGACTGTGGATTGAGCATTACCAATCAAGGGTGAGATTCTGGGGTTATGGCACATAAAGTTCTACTAAATTTTAGCTTTCTGCTTAGAAACAGTCAAGTCTGCATTAAATGTTAGGATTTAATAGAAAAGAACAGGTAATTCAACAGAGAACATTGTATAAGAACATTTCTATAAGAGCACAATTCACCCACAACTGCAGGAATTTCAAATGTAGGAAAATGAAGTAAGTAAGAATCATCTTCAAACCACAAAATCAGAATTAGTTTTTAGTTTATTAGATTATATACTTAGTAACAAATTGAAAAAGGACACTGTGAATTAATTCTGAAGAGATACCTGGATGGAAAATTTTTAAGAGTTAATAAACACATTAGACAACCAGCCAAGCAGGGAATCAGATATGCTGAAAATAGCTGGAGGCAGGGAAATTACTCTGTGAAAGTATTATTTGGCCTTTGAAAGTATTATTTGGACCTACCATATTCTTAATTTGTCCCAGATAATTTCTTTAGGTTGATGCTGGAGTCTGTATATTGATCTAAGTAAACCTTGGTGTAAGTCAGTATGGCCATTTCTATATAATATATAAAAACATAAGCATAAAAATACAATGCAGTGTGTGTTCATGTAATAGCATATAATAATATATGCTATATATATATAATATAAGCATATACATGCATATATATAAATATATCAAAAAGGTTGCTTACAAACACTGTTGTTCTTAATAAGGCAATGGGTTTCACAGGACAGCTAGTGCAAACTGGCAAAACAAATTACAATTCATCATTTCCATGACTATATGGCAATAAACATACACTGAAAAGATGTTAATACATGACACTGAAATAGCTTATAATTTCACATAGGAAAAGGACTCTTTGAGCAGTTAAATATAGTTCACAGTTAATTATCCCAGCAGGATGCAAAATGGCTATAAAACAGATTGGTAAATCTGTTGGATATGCCTTCTTTTTCCAAATATAGTGAAAGATACCAGCTGAAGTATCTCTGTAAAATAGTGATGAGACAGATTCACCACTGACATAAATTTACATTTATGATTTTACAAACTTTTATCCCAAAACTTCTTACTGCCATGATGTGTTGTTTTTTTATTTTTTTTAATAGCTAATAAGTGTGTTTGTACCTTAAACATTTTCATTTGTTGCCTTATCTTCATCAGCAAATAACACCATGAATCTAATTGTCAAGAAAAAAAAAGTTTTCCAAAAAAAAAACTTAAAAAAAATAACAATACAAAATAACAATACAATATTTTAACAACTCGAGTAAATGAGTAGATACTTTTTTTTTTTTTTTTACAATAGGACACTAATACTTTTATTGCTATAAAATGCTTTCTTTATATATTCTTCTTTATTATGACTGTCTCAATATTTATCTTATTTTATGAAAGACTTCAAGAAATATTATTGATTAAAAGTCAAAGCATCCAAACAAAAAACAAAAATGTCAATAATATCTACATTGAATTAGGAAGCCATTTCCATTCATGTATGAGATTTAAATATGAATATTTAGTTGCTCCAGTGATAAAGTCAAGGTCAGTTCATTAAATATCTATAGTAAACATTTATATGTATTAGAGATAAAAAGAATATAAATGTCACATTATAGGTAATGACATACCTAACTTGGATATACTTCTTACTTGATGCAGAGATTGATTCTGGGGAAGCAAAGTCACATTTATTTCACGTAAGGAAGGTAAGTGATTTTATTCATGGTATAGTAACACATACAACGATATTGTCTTCTCAGATCCTAGATTCATTAGTGCTCACCTGATACCAGAAAGTGATAATCCAGAAGATGACAAAATCTATTTCTTCTTCCGTGAAAATGCAATTGATGGAGAGCACACTGGAAAAGCCACTCATGCCAGAATAGGGCAGATCTGTAAGGTAAAATGATGTCTTTGTGTGAGATTGAATGTACTAGCAGGACACCGGCAATTTTGGAAACTGCATTTTCATGCCTGTAAACTATTCAGTGTTAGCCCTGGCATTGTAGTGAAGCAGAGTGATAGTTATTGGATACAGGCAAAGATATGACTTTATGTTTAAAAAATCTTAGGCATCTTCTGATGCTTAGAATGTTTCTGCAGAAGTAACCTTTTACAGGAAATGTGGTACTTCCAGGTAGGCCAAAAACATTTGAAAAATTTATTTTTAAAGAATGTTAATACTTTTTCCATTTCCACATTAGTGAAAATCCTTGAAACAGAGGCAAAGGAAGATTCAACAAAATAACTGTTTAATTTAGCTGTAGAAATGGGCAACTATCCAGAAGACTGTTAATGATTGCAGATTGAATCATCCACCCACACTGATAAATGTCCAAATATTTTCTGACAGACTTAAAAAAACCCTACAAATTAAATTATATTCATAAATGTTGTAACTTTGGCATGTAGGATGTTTACTTTAAAATTCTATGTTAATCCATACACATAATAGTGATATGGTTTAGTGGAGGACTTGTTAGTGTTAGGTCAGAGGTTGGACTCGATGATCTTGAGGTCTCTTCCAACCTACACAATTCTGTGATTCTTTGATAATTTTAGTTTATCCCTCAAATCCAGAAATGACTGCTTGAAAACCAGTTACTTTGTAAGTATGAGTTCCTTGGTGTAACTCTACTCAGACGTTATGCAGCAATGCAACCGATCCCACTGTGTTGGCATTTCCACCTACTTTGTTCACATGCAATTAGTATATCCACTTTGTTGCTACACAGCTAAAAATAATGAACCCTGTAGGCCTTAGCAAGCCATGTCAGCCTGAGAGCTCTGGGGTAAAATATTCTGCTTGTCTGTCTTTTTTTCAGCTTTATATATATAATATATATAGGGAGTTTATTGCTATTATTATTCTCTAAATGTTGTGAACTATAAAGTGATACTGTGAACTATGTGGTGATCCTGTGTAAAATAAAATTAATTCAGAATTGATGTCTGGCATCATAATTATGTTTTTATATGTAGAAGTTGAATTATTTTTTGTTTTCTATAAGTAACACCCTGTGATTATTTAACATATTTTCTCTGCACTCTGTTGATCCTTCAAAGACTGTTACTAGGTATTAATGCAAAATACTTCTATTATTAGAATGACTTTGGTGGACACAGGAGTCTTGTTAACAAATGGACAACTTTCCTCAAAGCACGTCTGATTTGTTCTGTGCCAGGACCCAATGGCATTGACACACACTTTGATGAACTACGTAAGTGACAGAGTGGCTTTGAATATAAAAGCATTTTCTGGTATTATCCATACAGAATGTTACTTATTTTCTTTCTCTGTCTCTTGTTATTGTTACAGAGGATGTGTTCCTAATGAACTCAAAAGACCCTAAAAATCCAATAGTCTATGGAGTGTTTACAACTTCCAGGTACAGAATGTATCATTTTACTTGCATGGAAGCTTGGGTGGTTGCTTGTTTTAAAGAGGTCTCTTAGTTAAAAATGTTTTTAAGAAACACAAAATTTTCTTAACCTTTGAACTGAGAAGTCAGCAGCAGAAAGAAGTAATTAATTAGGTTTCTTTTCTTTCGGGCAATGTATATCATCACTCTGAAGCAAGTAATCACAAAGACTATCGGTTTCTCATGTTGTTCTTGCTGTTGAATTGCATTTTAATAGTGGAGATAAGAATTTGTAGTCCTTTCTACACAGACCTGGAAAAGTAACATAAGCACCAGTATTGTTTGTTTGGGGGAAGGGTAACAGAAAATCCACAATATTAGAATTTTGCTACTCAAGGAAGTATTAGTTAAAAACGTTGCTGAAATCTGAACGTTTTAAAAATCTTTCAAAAGTTCTGGTATTGAATCACATGTAACTGTGACTTGAATGTTTTGGTTTCATGGTGTTTTCATCAGAAACAAAATTATACTTGTAGCTTTGGCCTGAGGAAGGTTTGCAATACTAGGTACACAGAGCATTGCCACATTTATCTATAAAGGATGAAAGATTCCGTTTGTAGACAGACAAAATGTTGCTAGTGATAACCAGGCATAGAAAAGGAAGAATTATAAATGCTTGCTGTTGTCTCCTGTTAAGAAATTTCAAGGTAAGAAGCAACACGGAAGTTTGCATGTGTACTACCCAAACTGTTTTCTGTAGGTCAACAAAGTTACAAAAGAGACTGCTAAAAAGTAAATTAAAATAGAAAAATGTAAAGAGTAGGAAAGAACTTAACAATCTTCAACAAGCCCTGGTGAAGTTTACTCAGACTGGTGCTTTGGACTTGTGGGGACAATATGTTTTTAATAGTGGAATAGTAGCCGTTTGCTTAGCACAACGTCTGAGAGATCATATCAGCTATGCTGAACTTTCACAAGAGGTGAGTTAGGATTGTTCCGAGAGCATGTCAGAGTTTTGATAATCAACACATGTAATAAATTAGAAAGCAACAAGCTGTTATTCCCATAGCTCACCCACCTGATTAAACCGACTGATAATTTAAAGAACCTGATTTGACTTCTTCTCCCCTTATTTTCAGTAATATCTTCAAGGGGTCAGCAGTATGTATGTACAGCATGACAGATGTGAGGAGGGTATTTCTTGGTCCCTATGCACACCGAGATGGCCCAAACTATCAGTGGGTTCCCTACCAAGGGCGAGTGCCATACCCACGGCCAGGAACTGTAAGTACCCTAAGAAATCTAGTAATCTAAAAAGAGAAAACCATGGAAAATATTTTCGCACATTATATGGTCCTTGAGCTGAGATCCAAAACAAAAACTGAAAAAGATGACCCAGACTGAGTGTCAGAAGGGAAAGTTTCTCCAGGTCCAAAATTTACTGATTTTCTTGTAAAATATGAACTCAGTATATCTGTGATCTAATTTCATTTGGACCTTCATTTTGGCATTCTTGTCAACATAACAATGCTTTGCTGCAGGATGCAATGCTATGGCTGCAGGAATTTGCTGAAAGTCAAATGTGTAATAAATTACTCTGCATTATTGTCTCCTTGGAATTTGCATTTGTTCCAAACACTGGCAGAACCATTCTTGGTGAGAATGAACAGAAGACAGAGCATCTGCCTGACTGTTAAGAAACACTGAATTGTTTGCAACATTCAGTCTAGTACAGTAAGACATATTTCTGCAATGGATGTTAGAGTAACAATAACTGATTTCTTCTGTCATTTCTTTTTAATCTGTGCCTCTACCTGTTTCCGTTTCTAGTTTATGAATGACTAAAATATTGGTGTATATGAGACACACATACCTACAACTGCAAACTGATATCATCACATTCTAGAAGTATTTTACTGCCTCAAAGTTGCCACTAGTCTAAGGAGATAGGGAATTTATGAGAAAAGCACTTATTGTATACATCAGGATAGCTCCTTAGCTGGTGTAAATCAGCTTGATCCATTTATATTCTGGAATATCATTACTGAATATAAAGCATCCATACACATGCAAACATAAATAGAAACATAAATAATGTATCTGTTTGTAATATTTCTTAAAAGTGTTCTTAAATACAAGGCAGGAAACAAACCAGGAACAGGTTTGATCCTTTCTCTTTTTTAAACCATCTGATCTTCTATTTTTATCTGGTATGTTTTAAAAAATGTTATTTCAAATCTGATTTTTTTAACTGATTTCCAGCAGGTAGACAGTCTATATGCTTAGCCTAACAAAAGTGACCTCCTATGTAAAACAGTGGTACCCTGACAGCCATAAGCCATATTGCCCAGTTTCTACTTCCTCTGCTAAAGGAATTCCTAATTCTTTCCAGAGTTAAAAGACAGAACAAGGGAGGTTTTATTTCTTTCTTGATGATAAGCTTACACTTACAATTTCACTGTAATATATATATACTAAGATTCACCAAGAGCATGCAAAGACATCGGGATTTCCTTGTAAATTACTTTCTTATATAAGGATGAATGTGTTCCCAAATTCTACATAACCCTTCAGTTGCGTCATGTAGTGCAAGAAGCTATGCCAGTGAAAATTAAGTTAATAAAAGAGTGGCTGAGACCATCAGTTTCTCCACTGCCAATGACTCTAATCCTTGTGTCTACCACTTTGAAAAAAATTTTTTTCTTGTATTCACAAAACTCATTCTCTTGTATTAGTATGATAAAAGTGAATTTAAAAATGAGAGACATCTCTGACCACAACAGAGATTTTATTTTTCTAAAGTGATAAAATTGAATTTACTTTCAATGATGTGTTGAGAATAGAGAAGAATAATTTTTTGAAGTTCCTTTAGATGTCAGACTTGTAGCTTCCTTTTCCCTAAAGGGAAAGAGACGGAAAAAAAACAAAAACAAAAACAAAAACAAAACAAAACAAAAAAACTGAACTTACAGTGATTCAGTTCCAGCTCTCACTGAACAGTGCTGAATTATCTGAGGAATTTCATAGGTGAGGTGCCAATGTACTTCCCAAGCATCTGGTGACTTGCCCAGTCGGAGTAAAGAAAAGGAAAATTAAAGGTTCTTTTGAAAAGCTGGAAAACTTTGTAAACAATTCTACATCAGCTTTATATTTAACAAATAAGTTGCCAGCATTTTTCCTTTAAACTCTACAGAATTTTATTTATTTACTTAACCTTTTAGTATTATTTGGAAGAGAAGGGAGGATTTTTATATATACCAAATTTGAATCATGAATTCATACTGATTTTATATGAATTCAGATACAAAGCCTTAGTCTTAATTTTCTCTCCTTTATGCTGCCAAGACTCTACTTTCAGCTGTGTCCAAAGGCCTTTTGTTTCCTAACAAAATGTAGTTTTTGTTTTAGTCTGTTGGATTCCTTGGTAGTCCAGTTAAGGTATAGCCTAGTCAACTTTTATTGACTTATCAAAATCCTTAGCATAGCATATTGAAAATCAACAACTGGATGAAGATACTAAACAGAAGAGTTCAGTTGACTTCAAGATCAAGTTAATCTCTGCAACCTTTATGAGGATATTTTTTATTCATGTATAACCTTTGGAATGTGAAAATTATTTATTTGATACAAGTGGAACCAGGATACGGTTGGCTTTCTGGGCTGCAAGCACATATTACCAGCTCATGTCGAGCTTCTCATCAACCAACACCCCTAGGTCCTTCTCCTCAGAGCCTTCCTTGTCCTTCTCTTCTTCCTAATCCTTTCTCTTCCCAGCCTTTATTTGTGTTTAGGATTGTGCTGTCCCAGATATACGTCCTTGCATTTGGCCTTGTTGCAATTCATGAATTTCACATAGGCCCACGTCTCAAGCCTGTACAGGTCTCTCACAGATGGCATCCTTTACCTCCTGTGTGGCAATCCCACCACACAGCTTGATTGCTTGATTGGCAAACTTCCTGAGGGTACACTTGATCCCACTGTCCATGCCACCCGACAGCGCCAGTCCCAATACTGCCTCTGAAGAACACCACTTGTTACTGATCTCCACTTGGACGCTGAGCCATTGACCACTGCTCTTTGAGTGAGACCATGCAGCTATTTCCTTACCCACCAAGTGGTCCATTTGTCAAATCCATAGATGAGGCAAAGAAGGCATTAAGCACCTCAGCCTTTTCCTTATCTTTTGTAACTAAGTTTCCCCTCCGCATCCAGTAAAGGATGGAGATTCTCCTTAGTCCTCCACTTTGTGTTGATGTATTTGTAAAAATATTTTTTTTGTCTTTAACAGCAGTAGCCAGATTGAGCTTCAGATGAGCTTTGGCGTTTCTAATTTTGTCCCTGCACAGTCTCGCAACATCCTTATAGTCCTCCTGAGTGGCCCACCCTCTTTTCCAAAGATTATAAACCCTCTTTTTTCTCCTAAACTAAAGACACAATTCTCTGTTCAGCCAGGCCGGTCTTCTTCCACACCAGCTTGTCTTTGGGCACATGAGGACAGACTCCTCCTGCACCATTAAGATTTCCTTCTTGAAGAGTGCCCAGCCTTCCTGGACTCCTCTGTCCTTCAGAACTGCCTCCTAAGGGATTCTGCCAACCAGTGTCCTGAACAGCTCAAAGTCAGCCCTCCGGAAATCCAATATAGCGGTTTTACTGGTCCCCTTCCTGGCTTTGCCAAGAATAGGGAACTCTACCATTTAATGCTCACTCTGCTCAAGACAGTTTCCAACCACCACATCTCCCACCAGTCCTTCTCTGTTTGTGAAGAGAAGGTCTAACAGGGCACCTCCCCTGGTAGGCTCACTAACCAGCTGCGTCAGGAAGCTATCTTCCATGCACTCCAGAAACCTCCTAGACTGTTTTCTTTGGGCTGTGTTGTGCTTCCAGGATATGTATGGAAAGTTGAAGTCCCCCATGAGAACAACCACTGATGATTTTGCAACTTCTGTCAGGTGCCTGTAGAACTCCTCATCCGTCTCCTCATCCTGGTTCGGTGGTCTGTAACAGATGCTTGTCTTGTTGGCCTTCCCACCGATCCTAACCCATAGAGACTCAACCTTATCATTCCCAGCCTCAAGTTCCACAACATCAAAACACTCTCTAATATATAATATATAATATATGATATATGATATATGATATATGATATATACTTATTATTATAATTATATATATTATTATATAATTATATATATTATTATAATATATAATAGCCACATCACCACCCTTTCTGTGCTGCCTGTCCCTTCTGAAGAGTCAATAGCCAGACATTGCAGCACTCCAGTCATGACAGCAGTCCCACCACGTTTCTGTGATGGCAACCAAGTCGTAGCCTGCCTGCTGCAAGATGGCTTCCAGCTCCTCCTGTTTGTTACCCATGCTGCATGCATTAGTGTAGATGCACTTCAGTTTGGCCATTGCCTTCTCTTCCAGCCTTGCCATTGTTACTCCTGGCACAGTTCTAACAAGCCTTGTTTCAGCCCCGTCCCCCTTCTTACCTAGTTTAAAGCCCTCTCAATGAGCCTCGCCAGCTCCTGGGCTATGATCTGTTTTCCCCTTAGAGATAGGGACCCATCTGCGGCCATCAGGCCAGGTGCCGAGTAAAGCACCCCGTTATCAAAAAAACAAACAAAAAAAAAATAAAAAAATCTGTGTTGGCACCAGCCTCTGAGCCATGTGTTTGTCAGGTGGGCTTTCCATGTCCTCTCTGTACCCCTCCCTGCCACCGTAGGGATAGACAAAAACACTACCTGCACTGCCGCTCCATCCACTAACCGTCCTAGTCCCCTAAAGTCCCGTTTGATAGTCTTCAGGCTTCTTTCTTCAATGTCATCACTGCCAGCCTGGACTATCAAAAGAGGATAACAGTCAGAGGGGAGAACCAGGTTGGGAAGCTTTCTGGCAATGTCCCTGACCCTGGCCTCAGGAAGGCAGCAGACTTTCCTATGGGTAGGGTCAGGCCAACAAATAGGGCCCTCTGTTCCCCTAAGAATAGAGTCTCCAACAACAATAACCCTTCTTTCTTTCTTGGTGGAGGCAGTCCTGAGTTGACTTCCTCGCCCTAGGCATCCTCCTGGGTAGACTTTCTACCTCATCCTCTCCTACCGGTCTCTCAAACTCCAGGGCCTCAAATGAGTTGTGTAAGGGCACTTGGGAAGCCAGCAGGGGGGTGCATCACCTGAGATGTCGAGCAGGGACCTGTGTGTATTCCTCCTCAATTCCTAGGTCCCCAACAGCTACAGGGAAGGGAGTCCACCCCCAATTGGGGTGTCTCACCCCGGTATCTCTCCTTCAGGCCCTGCAGGGAGTTGCTCCACAAGTTTATCTGCTGCTGACACTCCCTGATATCCTTCAACCTCTCGACCTCCTCCTTGAGTTCTGCCACCAGGCGGACCATGTCATCCACCTGCTTGCACCTCACGCACACAGTCTCTCTGCCTCCCGAAGATGGCAGCAAAAGGCTCAGACACTCCCTGCATCCAGAGACCTGAATTGCTGCATTTTTGGGCGGGTAGTCAGTCTGGGTGTGTACAGACTTCCTAGAGAGAGCACTGTGCCTGGTGGAGACCATTGCAGCCTAGCTAGCAGTAGACTGCTATTAGAGGAGTTGTTTGTATGGGCATGGAGGAACTCTCTGCCCTCCCTGCTCGCCCTGCCTGCGCAAACTGCCTCACCACTCCTTTCTGATGCACCACACCCTGTCGCCACACTCCCTAGGGGCAGCTTTTGAATGGCCGAGGAGGGGGCGCTGCTGGCTCCGCCTACGCCTCGTTTGCCTCCCTCACGAGGGCTGCCGGGTCCTGGCGGCTCCCTCAAGTGGGCTCGATAGCGGAAAAATTCACCCTGCCT
This sequence comes from Anas platyrhynchos, assembly GCF_047663525.1. Classification (NCBI taxonomy): domain Eukaryota; kingdom Metazoa; phylum Chordata; class Aves; order Anseriformes; family Anatidae; genus Anas; species Anas platyrhynchos. The sequence goes on from NC_092587.1 coordinate 9,348,314, forward strand.
GTCCCGATCGTCTGCTCCGCTGCAGAACATGTCTGCCCTGGAGCCAATTGCCTCGGCAAGTGGCAATCTTAACAATATATATTGTTAAATTAAATATTTATATAATATAATTTATAGAATATAATTTAATACTAAATATTAAATTATATTTTATTTTTATTAAATATTAAATTATATAAAGTTAAATATTGTTAAGTTAAATAAATTAACAATATATAGTTCTTGTGTGGTGATCATAGAATCACAGAGTGGTTTGGGTTGGAAGGAACAATAAAGACTGTCTAATTCCAACCTCCCTGTCATGGGCAGGGACACGTCCCACTAGATCAGGTTGCCCAAAGCCCCCTCCAACCTAGCCTTAAACACTTCCAGGGATGAGGCATCCACAGCTTCTCTGGGCAAGCTGTTTCAGTGCCTTTCCACCCTCAGAGTGAAGAAAGTCTTCCTTATATGTAATCTAAATCTACCCTCTTTTGGTTTAAAACCATTCCCCCTTGTCCTATCTCTACACACTCTGGCAAAGAGTCCCTCTCCAACTACTCTTTTAAGCCCCCTTTATGTGCTGGAAGACCACTATAAGGTCTTTTTATTATAGAATTTTATATAGAATAATTTATGTTATCTAGTTAATCATCATCTAATTAATCTCAGTAATTAGAATTGAACTGCAGTTAGAATATGAATCAAAATTCAAAGCAAACTTAGAATTGAAGTGTGAAATTAAAAAAAAATCAGGCAATGGTTTGGACAATGATTAGAAAAAGCGTATCTAATTTTATCTTAGAGAGAGAAAGAATATATAATAATAGAAAGGCTTTAAAATGTTGACATAACAAAATGGATAACTAACTTGTGTTCTGCTTAGTATGATCCATATATATTAATCGAATATCCTCCCTCTCTTCCATCCTATGTAATGGACATTGTTGGAATTTGCTTACTAACAAATATGCCAAAAAGTGACAATTTATACTTTACATGTCCACTCTTGAAGGATCATTTTGTTGAGTATAACAACTATTCTTCTTGACAACATTGATTTTTTAATTTCATTTCTGATGAATTATTAATAATCTGGATCAAGGTGATAGCAAAGGCAATTGATTTCTTCTGCTGAGCATCCTGAAATGTCTGGATTCTTGTTTAATAAGATGTTGCCCTCTAGATTTTTAGTTTAGTTGGAAGATACTCTATATGTACATATAAAGGCAAATTATCTAGGGCACCTGTTTGTATTTCAGGTTCAAATGCTGCAGTTACAATACTTGTCAATTGTCTTTCAGAGTCTTAGATATCTTTAAAAGGTATTTGTGGAAAGATTAGTAATGAGGTACAGTAAGTTGTCTTCTTGGTATCTTTGGACTAATTATGGCTCATTTTCTTCATCCTTTCAACAGTGTTAATACGTTACTAAATGGTTATTTTAAAGTAACCTTTAAGTGTTCATAAAATACTTAGAAATTTTACAGAAGAGATAGGGACAAATGGTGGTGATCAGCCACAGTCCTTGAGTCTCCTCATGGGAAAATAAGGTAAGTGAAAGTAGAGGAATATTTTTGTGGATACCAGAGCAATGGTTTTACCTCTTTTTCCTTTCTCAGCCTCTTCCAATTTCTCACATTGGAAGAATGATAGCAAAACCCTCCTGCTTTTCACAGATTACAGAGACAAAACTGGTTGGCCCACTCATAGCTGTATAAAGTGGCAAAGGGATTATTTATTTTAAAGAGGAATTTATTTTAAACTTACTGTTTTATTTAAGTTGGGATAAATTGTGTCTATTCTCTCCATTTACGTTAAAGGGACCCTAATGTGTAGCTCATTTATTTAATTTATTAATTAATTTATTTAATGTGTAGCTCATTGATACTGCATGTGTCACATTTAGTCAGATTAGTCAAACCCTTTGCTAACTGCACACATTAGAATATCTGTAGAGATAATTTAATGTAAGAGGATCCATGTTGTCAGGACTGAATTGATGACTCAAACTCATTAAGACAATCATGAATATAAAGTCAGTAGAACAGGTTATTGTCCTGGCACTTCAGAGCTTGATTACTAGTAGAGAAACTGATTTCCAGGAGCACTAGTACAGGCTGCCCAGGATGGTTGTTGAGTTTCCTTCTCTGGATGCCTGTCTAGTTGCCTACCTGCTCTAGAGAACCTGCTTTGGCAGAGAGGTTGACCCAACAATCTCTTGATCCCTTCTAACCCCTACAATTCTGTGATTCTGCAATTCTGTGATAACCAGTCAACTTCAGCAGAGAATGCTTTGAAACTAAGTTGAAAGCATAACTGATTAATTATCTGCAGTGCAGATAAGGAAATTCTGAAACTGATTGTTTTATACTGAACAATTTTATAAAATTTAGAGTTTGTTCTTTCTGTCAATTAAAGAATAACACTAATCAGTAAATGAGTGAAAATCCATTTGCACTGCATGGTAGAAACGAAAATGATTTATGAAGTTCATTTACATCCTGTTAACTATGTTGTTTTAAATCCAAAATTAAAAAAAAAAAAAAATAGAGACTTTTAGTGGCAAAATCAACTTTTGCTGTCTGTCATGAAACAATTAGATTTCTTGTCACACTTAATTATAAACTGAAGATATGATGATTGTGATGAAATGGATTGGTAGTATCTTTCTACTCTTCAGTATTAAAATGCAAAATACTTATTTTTTCTCCTTTTTTTTTTTCTTTTTTCTTTTCCCAGTGTCCCAGCAAAACATTTGGAGGCTTTGATTCCACCAAGGACCTTCCTGATGAAGTTATAACATTTGCAAGAAGTCATCCAGCCATGTACAACCCAGTATTCCCTATCAACAATCGTCCAATCATGATCAAAACAGATGTAGATTACCAGTTCACACAGATAGTAGTAGATCGAGTAGACGCAGAAGATGGCCAATATGATGTGATGTTCATTGGCACAGGTGAGTGCCAATCTTGAATCTACACTATGTGTTCTTCCAGACATTACAAAGGCATAGATCAGATAAAATTTCATACTCTGAAAGATAAAACACTGAGTTATGTTCCAGTGATTACCCATGAAAATCTGGGGCAAGATTCAAAACTGTGTGTGGGGAGCCCTTTGTTGTATACGTTTGCTGTTACAGGTTAAGGCCATGGCCTGCATAGCTTAATTCTTTAGGACCTTTGCCAGCTGGAGTAAGATCAAACCACTCTCTTTTCAACTACAGTTATTAGGGAATTTTATTAGAAATATCTTACCTTATTAATTATAATTTAGTATTAAAATGGAGTTTTTGAGGTACCCATTTTGAAGCACATCATAAGAAATATTAACATGAATGAAGCAAGTTTCCAGGTGTGGGAAATGTCTTGTGTGCCTTTCAAGTATTTCAAGTATTGCTTTAAGATGTCCAGTTCTTTAGCCAGAAGAGCACATAATTTTACCTAAGATTCAGATAACTGGCACATAAGACATGTTTTAAGAAGATTCAGATAGAAACATGGCACTTTTCGGAAGTGCTGCAGAATGAAGCAGACTAGGCATTGCATCCAAAGTGGAAATACGCACTTGGGAAAGAGAATTTTCCCAGAAAAGTAATAACAAGAAATAACAATGACCAGAAATTAGCCGATATGCATTTACCTTAGTTCACTAGCTTCAGAAGGCCTATGATGATTAGCAGTTGGTGGATCTGATTCTTTGTCTTTGAAGATTTCGTATTAGTTTTCTGTTGTTTCAGTTATGTTCAACAAAAGCATTTTAAACTTTTGTTAATAATTAGCCATTGACATCATGAATTCAAACCAAAACAACCCCACATCAACCGCTTCTTTTCAGCTTTGGACTGAAAAAAAAATATCTGTCTGGCTCTGTTTTATAACAGTCCAATTTCTGACTTGCCTACAGTTCTGGTTCTCTAGACCTGGGGTCAGATTTCCAGAGCAATAAATTTCAAGGTCTCTTTCATGTTGATGTCTGAAATATATTATGAGGAAAACTGAGAGCTGATGAAACTTTGTGTACAAAACACACTGCATGTGTAGCAATTCAGAACATTTACTTCAGGAAGTGTAGCTTTGCAGAAAAAAAGTCTAGTGCTTTAAAGCTGTGAACTGAGTTATTAGATATCAGTGTTACAATATTTTCTTGCATAAAACACTGAAAAGTAGTTTCATATGATTTTACACAACACATATTTTCCATCACGCACTAAATGGTTTAATGCAATCTACAATTGGCAGTTTTGTACCTTTCAACAAGTCTTCTATGACCTGATTCAGCCCACAAAAATATTAATGACAGTACTCCCCTTGGCTCTGGCAGAAGGAAACAATCCATTCAGCATCTAGGGTAGGATGTAGAACAAACATAATGAGCTGATTTATGTCTACCTCTGGAGGTGGTAGTTATCTCACCAAGATTTGGCATTCAGTCTAAAAAAGATGCCTTGATTTCTGCAAGTGAGAAAGATAAGTATTTCCAGAAAGAGGTTCTTTGTGCTTTCTTCAAGACTTCTATTAGAGTAACACAAACAGTTATGTAGAAGTTCCTGTCTGTTTTCAGGCAGTACAGGAAGACTTGCTTAAACCTGAGACACAACTTTTAGACAGTTATCATTATATATGGTGGTTTTTATCTAAATCAGTCAGGTGAGGTCTCCCTCTGAAGAAGCCTCAATCTCTAGCTTTTACATTTGATTTGGAAATTCAGACACTCAGTTCTCTAAACCACTAATACTCAGCTGTGTGGTGAGTGTTCTGCATCCCATACAATTTGGGATGCTATTTGTGCCCCAAAACTGCAAGAAAAATATTGAAAGGTTATTGCTTGCACTTGCCAAAAGAGGTTTCAGCACCAAAAATACAGTTTTGTGATGCTATTTGTGCCCCAAAACTGCAAGAAAAATATTGAAAGGTTATTGCTTGCACTTGCCAAAAGAGGTTTCAGCACCAAAAATACAGTTTTGTGAGTGTTAATGCATCTGGAAATACTACCATTGTCAATATATTTGTTCTTTTTCCAGGAGAAGGTTATTCCAGGAGGAGGTCTTATCCCTAATGAGATAAGAATTGGTGTTAAAACACCTGTGCTTGGAGCTGGTGCTTAAAAGATACTCTACAGTGCTCTGAGAAAACTGTCCTTACTGCAGTTTTCAGACAGGCATCTTCCATGCAGGGGCAAAATAAGAAAGAAAGAACTAAGGCCCTGTCTGGCTTGTTGCCACAAAACTGCACTGAGCTGCATTGAGCTGGCTGGTCAAAGTAAAAGAAAGCAAAAACAGATACACAATCAGCACATACTACATCTTCCCCAAGCAAAGAGCAAACTGGGGAGTAGCTTAGGAATCCTAGTCACAGTGCAATTTCCTACCTGATGACCTATGACAAAACCAGAATTAAGCTCTCTGGGACATGACTGGATTTTTCTGTTCAGGTCTGTCCCATCAGATTAGATAAATTTATCTGTATTTTTCCATTGCTGTTGCAGCAATCTGCATTATTCCTTCATGCTGCTGAACTTCAGTATGTCGAGGATTTTTTTTTCTTTTCTTTCCATTGAATAACTGATGATAATTGAACACAACATAATTAATAGGCATCCAGTGTGGTCACATTTTCCTTTCCTGTGGGTGAAATCTTCAGTCAAACAGTTTCTTTCCCACTGTGATTGCACCAGAGTGTTTCACAGTGGAAAAAAATCATATCAGAATGCTTGAAATTATATCAGGAGAAAAAAAAAAAAAAAAAAAAAAAAATACCAGGATTTAAGATACGCACTTAATGCATATCCTGAATGTCTGATGTTTAGGATCATTTGGCACAGTCAAGGTACATCTGTCAGTAAAGCAAATTAATAACAGTAATCTTATCTTACTCGGCAGAGCCTATCGATCCTAAAGGAGAAGCCTGATTCCATTTGTGTGAAATTGTTTGAAACTCTACTCTGTAAAACCTGATCTAGAACTGAGATAAAGCTCCACTTCAGTACCTTTGGCCTGACCAGAGTTTCCATAGTGATTACTTTTGGCCTCAGAGGCTTTCTCTGGCATCAAGTGATAGTAATTGTCGTAAAATTCAGTTAAAACACAGATTTCTTTTTGAAACATTTTGTTGGGAACTCATGTCTACTCAGTGCCCCACTCAGGTTCACAATATCAATTGTGCTGTTTCTTCAAAAATGCCCCTATATTTCTAGAATATGGAATTTGATGGACTGTGACTGAGGACAGACATAGCCCAACACAGAATACAACCATGATAAATTACTGCACTGTACTGTCATATTTATTAGATCACAGTTCTCTCTTTTACCCATGTATTTTCCTCAAAACCACAGTCATCAAATTATCAAGATAATTAAGGAAATGAACTCAACCATTATATTACAAATATAACTAATGCTAAATTATCTGTTGTTCTGCATTAATTATTGTAGGTTTTACTTCTTGTTTTAAAGTTCATGTTGCATTTGTTCTGTAGTGTTCTCACTGCTTCTTGAATTAAATGTATTAATTTTGTAATAGTAACCATAATGAAAACCGCTTCCAAAAACAACTTATCTAATATCTTTTCTAGCTTAATTTGTACATGTAGCTACCTAAATAAAGCTAACTAGATATTAATTTAGAAAGAACTGTTTTCTTTTCTTTTAAAACAAAAACTATGAATTTGTGACTAATGAAAGAAAACAGTGATGCAGATATTTTGTAGGAAAAAAAATATATTTTCTAAACTTTTAAAAATATAAAATTTCATATAAAGAAGTTGAAATACCAGAATTTTCTCACTAGATCATTTGCTTTTAAGATGCTTAACTTAAAAAATAACATTTTCACACTATGAAATGTGTTTCAGTTTCACCTGTATTTTTCAGTTTTGAAGTGAGTTGTCATCTTTTTCATTAGAAGTTTCAACATATATATATATATATATAAATTATGTTTTGACTTTTTGTTTTTATAATTTAATGATTGTTTTAAGAATGCTGATCTTTATAGTTCTGTTATTTTGAGAATATTATCCATTTTAATATACCTTGTATTTTCATAAACTATTAATAAATGTCCTTAGGGATGTCGTTGTTATTCCTATATTTACATGGTACTACATTTGATTGGTTAAAAAGAAAAGTCGCATCCAGAGTTATTGCCATTTCAGAATCTGCAGTGATTAAATCATTTTTTTCCCCCTGGTTTCTGGGAATTTCAAGTCTTGGCATTGTGCAGTTTAAAGCCACTTGCAACCCCCCTCCCCTCCCAAGAATGTAAATGGATATAGTGCTAAAATACTGGCACACACCTATTGCTAAAACGGAAGATACAAGTTGATTGCTTTTTACCCCTCACCTAAAATACACAGAGTAATATAGACGCCTTAAGGGGCTTATATATCTTAGGTACTTTGTTTGACACAGGGAAGATCATATGTACTTAAGAGATCTAACAGCTTCATCTATCTAGCAACATTTGTCCAGATGTTTTTATATCCATACTGAGCCTTCTGACAACATCTTCACTTGCATTTTAAGAATGACAAACATCATACTTCAAAATGGACAATAAAACATGGCTGAGTAAATTTACTGCATTTCCTTCCTCAATTAAGTGACTGAAACATCTGTCATTTTATACTGTCATTTAAATAGTATTTCAGTCCTGCTCATTCTTTAATAGTTAAAGTAGTATTTCTCTTCTTGTTGATTTTGTTGAATCTTGATATTAAAAAAAAAAAACAAAAAAACTACGGAAATTCTTCCTTCCTTCCTTCCTTCCTTCCTTCCTTCCTTCCTTCCTTCCTTCCTTTCTTTCTTTCTTTCTTTCTTAATAGCAGTTAGTATGTGATACAAAAGTACATATAAGAGCCTATGATTACTCTGATACATACAGAAGTAGGCTTCTTAAACACCTGAAAACTTTTTTTTTTTTTCCTTTTCAAGATATTGGAACAGTTCTTAAAGTGGTTTCAATTCCTAAGGAGACTTGGCACGAATTAGAGGAAGTCTTGCTGGAAGAAATGACAGTCTTTCGGGTAAGTGCAGCTAAATTTCAAGTGTCAAGTTGTAGATTTCTCTGTGGACAGCTGCAAACTGAACTTCTTGCAATCTAGCCAAGAGATAGCCTGGCATACCCCTCTAATTAGCTTGCCATTTACAAACCCAGACACTAGTCAAAATAAACCTTGGAACTTTCAGTGTTCGCTGGAGGTTAACAATATAAAATAAAATAAAAAAAATAAAAATAAAAATAAAAAAATAAAATAAATAAAATAAAAAAAAAAAAAAAAAGTTATTCTAGCCTCTTGTTTTGTGGTTTAAAATGTAAATGAGTATCTATGAATCTGAGAGACATTACATGCTGTACTTAGATAAGTATATGTGGAAGTTTGGCAATAATGCCTGTCTCTTTCATCTCTTTTCTCCCACAATACAAGAATTGTGTAGAAGTCTAAACTCTTATTTAATAGTTAAACACTATTTAGATTATCGCATAACATAACTCTTATGAAAAACATTGAGCTGCGCAGTTTTCTTATTCTTAATAATCTCAGAAACAAAGAAAGTGTTCATGTTTTCAAAAATGACTTGAGACCCTTGTTTTCAGTGTTTGACACACGACACCGTGAACATTCCCTAATTGTTAACACTTTTCATGAAAATGAATCTCTTCTAGTTTTTCTGTCTGGGCCACCTAAAAAAATACAGCATCTTTATAGGCACTCCCACTAGTGGAAGCCAAGTAAACCTTTCAAACACTTCCCAGACAGATCCCAGGGCCGTCTCTATTTTGTACACAACAACAAATCACTTACTTTTTGTCTGTGCTGTTTTACGGCACTATTTAACATTCCACAGACTTTTGAGGGGCTGTTACCTGTACAGGAGCACCAAGTTCATGTGATGGCATGAGGATGATGTGTACATGGTGGGCAAGCCCTTAAAGCCCTTATCACATGGTGTCCCTGCAGATGTTCTGCCAAGGGCAGAACAGAGACCACTATTTTGAGCCCTGAAAAATTGATATCTTTGTTTTTAAGGTCCACTTTTTTTTTTTTTTTAATTCCTGAGGGCTTTTTTTTTTTCCTTTTTTTTTTTCTTGCCCCCCTTTTTCTTTTTCTTTCAGCTGAAAATAAAGTAGAAACTATGAGAAGAAAATGAAGCAAGTAATTTGTGGTTCCCAGCTGTCTGTCTTATACATGTAAAAGTCACTACATTAATGCAGGGTAATTTGGCAATTGTTGATAATGTAGAAGTCTCTTCCCCAAATCAAGCAGAAAGTGCCAAGCTAAAGGAGATCAGATATATATAAAAGTAAAGGAAAGGAAATAAATGGAATGAAAGTTTTCTTTCAAAAAGACTTTACAGAAGTGCTATGGAAAATGGCAAATTCAAATTTAGTATTTTATTTTATTTATGTATTTATTCGTTGCACAAAGAGATTTTGGTGTTCAGATTTACTTGAAAGCTCATTTATCTCCTTTGGCATACATTTAAGACTTAAAGAGGGCATTAACATACTGCAGTGTAATAAGGAGAATTTGTGTGCATAGGATCAAATATCTTTCAATATATTTTGTAATACATTTTCAATAGATTCTAAGTATACCTTAAGTGCATCAAAAAGAATGGATTTTGTTGCTTAAACAGCAATGTCCTGAGTACAATGCTTTTCATTTATAATTCCACCAATCTGAACGACTTCCATATCTTTTACATTGATAACAAATGTCTCTTTTAACCCCATTTGTGCAATATTTCTCTGAACAGCTGAGCAAACAAACCAATGAGTTCAATTTTCATTCAAATGTTATACTTAATTGATGCTTTTTAATATAAGGTATATTAACCCATTTGGTAATGCAGGTCCACATGCTTAACATCCACTGAACCATACCAAATTCTCTCAGGATAAGCAAGTTGAAAGCTACATAAGTGTGAAAGCTTAATAAGTACTTTATTATTTTACATAACCAAAACCATGATGCATGAGATCATTAGTAAATTTTCAGATGGAATGAAGTGCATACAGAACTGACTTGCAGACTTCATAACAAATTGATGCCATTTTTACTCTCTGGAGAAAATCCATTCAAGCAGCTGGGCCTAAAACATATAAATAATATACCTTTAATCAGATCTAAATATACTTTCTCTATTAAATATTTGCTACAGTCAGTCTGTTATATAAGAAAGTAGATAGTGGTCTGATACAGATAAATGTAATTAAGAGTAGATACAGCCAAGACAGGAATAACTCTCCTAGTGACCCATTTGGTTGATTAAATAATGGATATGCCAGCATGGGAAACAAACAAACAAACAATAAACAAAACTTCTTGAATGTTTTCATTCTGAATTCTGTAAATATGAAGAACTTTTTTTTTTGATTCATGTGAATAGTGCAGCACAGTCAACAAGATTATGCTTGTGATTATAGTTTGTTTTTACAAGAAAAGATTTTGCAGATTTTTTTTTCACATTTATATGGTTAAAAAGTATTATTTATTTCAGTGTTATAATCTTAAATATGTAGTATCTATATATTTTGTTTTAGACATTATTATTTTTATATTTTCTAGGAGGTTACTTAAACGCAGCTTTAATATTAAAAGATTAATTTAATTTCAAAATGTGAAACTAGTAACAAAGTAATCACTTTGAAACGGTAACAATGATGTAAAACTATATGTCTACAATAAACATAATGTGAGAGATATGTACACGCATTCTAATTCACTTATAACTCAAAAATAATCCACTGCAAAAGACAGCAAGAAGGACCATTACTAAAGAATGTCTAGTTTAATTTCAGGTTTTCTAACTTAGTCAAATAGTGTTCTACCAGAACTTCTGTATTTATAGAGCTCATTTTATATTTTAACTCTTTCCCCCCTCCCCAGGAACCCACTGTTATTTCAGCAATGAAGATTTCCACAAAACAGGTACTATATGCACAAACTTTAAATCACTTTTAAATATTTATTGTCCTCTGTCTTTTAGAGACAGTAACTTGGCAGTCAGTAGGGGTATATTAATTACAGCAGCAGCACCCCATGCCTTTACATAAACATCAGTAGTTTCTCAGGAAAATGTGACATGCAAAGGTGAAAGGAAAATCCTAGTTTGTGGTACTTACTGGTAAGGTGGAAACTAAACACAAACTAACCAGCTGGAGGATCTCAAGAAAAAATTCCACATATTAAATCTCATGACAGAGAAACTGTTCTAAAGGAGTGACCAAACTTGTTCCCTTGCTTTAATGGAACCAGTTCTACTCTGTAGCGTTGGTAGCAAATTCTACCAAAGCCAATGTTATAAATGGAAATTCAATTCACATGACAGAGATCCCTGGCTCTAGTTAGGCATGGAAATAATGTTGGAAGAAAGTATCACCAGAAGAGATTATTACCAGAACCACTTCTGATCCCAGCAGAAAAGAGGTAGTGGAATATGAAGAAGCCCTAGGATGAACAAAGTGCAGAATGGTTTCTGTGAAGAGACACAAAATAAATAAAGACTTTTCAGTCTCTAAAATGGTGTAGTTTACAAACAGGCAGGGATGTGATGCTAAGGACAATACAGCATGGTAAAATCATGAATTGCATGCTGTTCCTTTCCCTCAGAGGCTAATCAGACAGCTATGTGAAATATGCAAAAGAAGATACCTTTTGACACAACACACTCTCTCAAAATGACCATGGCACACAATTTTGCAAATCCTTTGGTGGATGCAAAAAGGAATTAGAACCACTGATGGGAGAATGTACAAAGGAGCAGTAAGGATAACAATGTTGTTTCTGCATCAGAAAGCCCTTAAGATACTGATCATTGCAGACTGTGAGAGTCTACCGGGGCTACTTAGTCTACTTAAACTAGATATGCATTGCTTCAGTTCAAAATAAATAAGTATGTAAATTAAATGTTGTGCAAATACCAGTGACTTGTTCACACTCATTAATTTTTCCATGAATGTCATTCTCAGTAAAAAGGAGATTTGGTATTACTTGCAGGTTTATGTGCACTGAAAGATGTATGTATTCTAAATAAGATTTAGTTAATTTAATTCTCTGTTCACTATTAAACAGAAGTTGAATTCACTGTATGTAGGAAAGTTGTCTGAAAGCATTCGTGTATTTGACAGAAAACATTTTGTTTGGGGCCACTTTTCTGACATAGTTTATCACCTAAAACAACAAAAATGGCAGGACACACACACACAAAAAAAGTGCCATTGAATACTGAGATATTTAAAAACAAACCTGTCAAGTTGTATATGTGTTCACTTCATACCAAAATGTTCTGCTTTGGATTATTTTTATAAGTACATTCCCTTAAAGCAGCCAATCATATTTGATAATGAGACATATATTTTAGTACAATCTCTTCTTCAAAGCATCTTTAGTTATTCAGGAGAGATTATGATTTTCCCTGGGTCTTTTGAAAACAAATGTACACTACTAAAATTGTTTAAAGCTAAAAAAGAACATAAAACACAAGTTAATCAGGCACAGTTAAGCTCATGAAAAATCAACGAGCCTCAGGATAAAATGACAGAATTATGATACAGTATGACAAGCTTTTGGCAATGTGTCTCTGTATCAAATAAGTATTTGGCAACATGTTTCCATTTTATATTTAGGTTTTCAAAATACTGTAGTTTTACAGTTCAAACACTTACTCGTGTTCTGATAATCACAGTGTTTTTCATATAAACAGCACTATAACTTCATGCAGTGTAGAAAGCAGAAGCATGAAATGCAAACAGTAATAACAGCAGGTCCTATTGAATACATTTAAGGACATCACTTTATTTTATTTTCTTCACTACAATTCTTTTATCTTAACTATAAAAGCATGGTACATGGTACCTCATTTTTAAAATTCTTCCTAAGTTCTTCTATTTGACATTCAATTTTTTAAATTATTATAAGTATTTTTCTTTTTTAATTGCAAATGCAAAATTCTCAGCTATCTCTTCCTCCAAATGCTAGGGAAAGTTTTTGGGAAGCACAATACAGCAGAGAAATCATTGGATTGCTTAAAATGTTAGTCTAGTCTTCCCAGCTTCTCTGGAGTAATGATACTTACGCAAGGATTTTTAGAGGAATTATTATTATTATTATTATTATTATTATTATTATTATTATTATTTCTCTCTAGTTTGATCTGTTAATCAGATGATTCATTAAATTAAAAACCACTTGGGAGACACTTTTTGCCCAAGAAGTAGTTTGTCTGTGTATGGCAAAAGAAAGTCAGACCATTGATGCAAAACATTCTATTACTACTTTCTGAATTTCTTACTGCCTGGATTTATATATTATTAGTGTCCAGAATAATGATCACCAGCTGGAGTCTAAAAATATGATCAGAAGAGCAGCAAACAGATCAGCAGCCTTCAGGCTGTGTGGCACCTAAAACACATGCTATAGTTCAGTGACTGAACTTTATGAACTTACTTACAAGGAGTAGAGATTTTAAGTAACCCTATTCTGGCCTCTTTTTTTTTTTTTTCTTTTTTTCTTCTGTGTTTCTGGTAATTCTCTAATTCTAAAGACATTTATTAGAAATTAGAGAGGTCTTTTTTACAAAATGAAATTGGTTACAGGGGTGTGTAAGAAACCATTACACCATACTTCTTTATTTTCCCATATGCATTCTCTGGGTTCATTTTTATATTGGCTACACACATTGCTACACACACACATACACACACACACATATATATATGAATGCCTCAATTACATAGGACCCAGATCAATACCATCTGGACATTTAAGATACTTAAGTGAAGCTCTAATTTGACCTATGCTGCCTCTATAATCAGTAAAGAGAAAAGGCATCCCCCGAGAAATGATTAGGTCACCTATGATTTGAATTGCTGCTCTTTTTACTGCAGAATGTACCCCTAAGCTGGGAACTTCATTAAGTGACTTAAGTTAAAGAAAATCAGCCCTTCATGTCTGTTGCCTGTCATCTGCTGCTCAAGGATACACTAGCTGGGGACTGCTACGTACAATGAAGGCTTTGTGGAGAGATATGAGTGGTCAGAGATTGTTGCCCAGAAGAGCGTGGCTTTACAGCCCAGCTACGGTACTATAATGGATGGAGGCAGCTGCTTAAATAGGGCTTAGTTTTCAATTTATTGGTGAATTTTCTTTTGGATATTTCTCCTTGACATATTTTCCTTGAAAAACTACTGATGTTTACATGAAGGCAAGGGATGTTTCTGTTATAGTTCATATGTCTGTAAAAACTGCCAAACTGCTGTCTCTCTCAAATAATTTAACACCTTCTTTGAACGCTTTCAGTTTTCTGTCTCCTGGTATCCAGTGCTCATCATTTACAATAAATAGGTAATCTCAGCCACCTTCCATCCCTGAATTTCCTGGAATTGGTACCTCTGGGACATCCCAATGCAGGAGATAAAGAATTTTGATATTTCTTGAAAACCTATTTTTTCATACCAGATATATTTTCTAAGACAGAAAAAATGAATACAAATATGCATTTTCTTGGTGGGATTTGTTGGAGTGACTCAAAAGAGAAGTGTTAATTGCTCCATCATGGGTGCTGGACAGCTTTTGATAGAAAAGTGTCAGTGTTTTCAAAACAGAAGGATTACACCATGCTATTTTTATATATCCATTTATTTTGTTTTATCCTAGTTTAGTATCTTGGAATTAAGTGTATTTGCTTACTACACTCATACTTGTTTGCTTTGTGAATTAATGTTAAGCAGAAATATGTCTGGACTTTCATATGGGTTTAGTAGTTGTTTCCTCATGCCTCTCTTGGGACCAGCCTCCCAAATGGACCACCTGAATTTGATATTAAAGAGCAAATTGAGAGAGACAAGATTTTCTATTGTGACACGCTACAAATGGTACCTCATTTTGTTTGCATCACTTTTTTCTTTTGCAGCTCCTCTCTACCTTTGAACTCCATCTTTCATTCAACTTTGTTTTTTATCCAAATATAAGTATGCCATCTTCCCTCATTAAATATATGTTTTAATGAAAATGAGTGACCTGCAGAAAAGAGTATGAAGAATCAGAATTACTAGATATGCAAAGAAGTGCATGCATGGCAGAACTTCCAAGCTGAAATATATCAGCATCTGTCTAAAATAATTTACTTTAGAAGTCCCCCTGCACATACAGAAATCTAAGTCTTATATAGGAAATGGAAGTGAAAGCTGCTTATTTATTTATTTATTTTTTAAAATGAAAACCACAGTAATATTCTTCATTGTTTTCTGTCACTGATTGTAGCACTATCCAGTAAGGGGATCTGAATACAAGGAAAGAAAAGAAAAAAATACAATATTATTTTTTCTTCTTAGAGAAGCCACTGAGAGTTTCCTTTAAAAAATCAGTCATTCCTATTTGATATTTTAACCAGAGGACAATTCTCATTCCTTTAGTGTATTACAGGATCTCAATCCCTTATTGCATTTGTTGTTTTACAGTAAATATTTTAGGCTTTCCTAGCAAAAAAAGCTGGTAATTTGCAACTTTATTTATTTATTTGTTTGTTTAATTATTTATATTTTTGTTACAGCAACAGCTCTACATTGGCTCTGCCACTGGAGTTTCACAGCTTCCTTTACACCGCTGTGATGTGTATGGAAAAGCATGTGCTGAGTGTTGCCTTGCGAGAGACCCTTACTGTGCCTGGGATGGTTCATCCTGCTCACGTTACTTCCCCACTGCTAAGAGGTAGGGACAGTTTCAGATATCTGCATGGTTTGCTATTTGTTTTAACTGGTGATCTCAATATGACCAAAGGGCTTTGGAGATTTTTCATGGCATGGTTAAGTGGAGTCTTTTCTATTCCAAAGAAAACATAATTGTGGGAGCTACGAGCAATATGAAGTCTTGGCTGATTTAAAGTGAACACTGCTACTTCTTTGGTTGGCTTAAAAACTGTTGTAAAAAAAAAGCCAAAACATTCAGAGAAGTATTGTTTCTGAAATGTATTTGTAACTTTCTATTCAGTAATAAACAGGAAATAAATTGATTTTCTGTAACATTAGGAGGGGTGTTGATATAAAATAATAACAATAAAAAGAAAACACTACTCAAACAACTAAATAATCCTACATTTTCATACATTGTAATTCAAAGCAAAATTTTCTAATTTATTTTGAACAGTAATGGAAAGTTATTATTTAGTGATATATAACATTATTACTATTCTAAAGTATAATTTATATATTGACATATGTCTAAATGCTCCCAGATCGAAACAACTGTTATTTTATTTTCACTCTGCACTGATGTTGAAGGCTTTGCAATGTAAAGGTTAAGGGAAAACAGACTCTGTAAGTAAAAAACAGCATTTTCATAAGAATTTACAAGTCCTAGCTGCCTATTCTGAAGATTTAAAATCATATTTTCTTTGCTTTCCTTTGTTTCTAGAACTCTTTCTTTTAAAGCATATAGTTACTGAACTGCTGTTAGTTACTGAAGTAGAAATTAGGAATAACTGAATTGATAACCACTTGCAAATAAGAACAGACACTGGCGTAGTGTTGAGATTCCCATGATAAATTGGATAATCCAAAGATGAAAACATGTTAACATTAAGAAACAAGGAGTACAAGGATTTATACATGTAAGGACCTTTTATATATATCTTGAAATTAATGTTAACATATACTTAGTTGGGATTTTCAAGATTCAAAATTCCAGTTTTGAATTGGTTGTTTTAGGAGATGAAATGTAGTACGGGGTGGGAAGTAACACTTGTGTCACAGACTTTTCAGATGGAGGATTAAAGTTCCAAGGTTTGCATTACAATGCATCCTAAACAACTACTGATGATAAAAGAAAAAGCTGCTTATGGAATGAATATCAGGTTCTATTTTTGCACCAGGAAGCGGAATTAATCTGAGACTTTTTTTTTTCCCCTGAAATTCTTTAGAAAATAATTAAAAAGGAGAGACAGAACCCATCCAAAATGAAGAGCTGGTCAAGTTTTCTCCGCTGCATGGGATAATTTCAAATCTGTGTTGGGAACACAGCATTAATAGGAAGAGAAGTAGGAAAGCAAGGAGAGGGACCAGTGAGGTTTTCAAAGGTGGTCTGAAAGATTGAATCGATCTGAAAGTTTTAAGGGTTAGAAATCAGTGTGGTTGAGTACTGCTTCTGAATCGAAGGAGATTTTAGTAAGGTCTAACCACTGGATAATCCTTCTCTGCTACCTCTCAACTATTTTCTGTCCCTGAAACTCATGCTTTCTCTGCATTCATGCTTTCTCTGCATAAAATATTTATTTTTACTCCCTGCCCACTCAAGACTCACAAATCACCTAATCATATAATTCATCTGCTTGCATAGAGAGAAAAAATAGGGCTTTTAATTTGTTCCTTATCCATCTCTTCAATTTATTCTCTTAAATGGCAAACTGAGCTCGCCTTTGCCATCAAGGGTAAAAGGAAAGACAGCTCTTCTTACTGGGATTAAGGGGTGAGGTTAATGAGCTACACTTGTCTGCATAGCTATAGAAAAGCCTTGGGTTGCAAAACTTGTGTTTCTTGAGCTCGCTTAAAAAGTAAGTTCTGGGAAACTGAGGTCCTGACAGGAGAAGCAGCTGTTCCATGAAACCTTTCTCCCCTGGGAGCAGCAGCAACAGTAGAATAAAAAGTCTACTGAAGGGGAGGATCAGCTATTTACCTGGTACCTGCTGTACCCACTGCCCCAAGCCAGCTTTGAATGCATCTGTGACAAAATCAGCATCATGGAAAACAACTTAAATGTTAACATTTTCCAAATAATGAATGTCTGCAATTTTAGGCTCCAGAAATACTGGGAGAGTCCTGAGGCATTTGCACAGATGCTTTTCTAATAGAGCTTTTTTTTCTTCTTCTTTTTCCTTTTTTTAAAAAGAAACTTTTACAAGCCATGATTTTAATTTACTTCTCTTTCTTTGTATATTTAAGAAGTTTTAATGACAGTTCAGAGCTCCTGTATTGTGACCACTTAACTCTGCCCCATGTAGATGTATTCTGGTTCATATTTCATAAATCATCATGTTGATACAATGCTGATATGTGCGACATTTTCCTGAGATTCTAACTAAACATCACATCCAAATTCCATTGACAGTAATATGAATCTTTCCACAGGCTTTTTCCTACAAATAGTACCCTATAAATATACTGCCTTTCAAAATTTAGGATGGAATAATGTAATTGTATGGTTCCTTATGTCTTGGGGATATTTTTATTTATTGGTAAACAGCACTATAAAGAAGGTATCTGAAATTAGGGTCAGTATATTTTTGAATCTTATATCAATCAACAAAAAAATCATTCTTATTAAAGCATGCTTAGATCTCCTGATTCACTAGGAACATTTTTTGCGTTTTTTATTTCCATTATCTACATTTTTTAAAATTTGTTGCCATACTTCATATACATAATTTATGTTTTAACGTTTCAGTAGTTTTTAGCTGAAATTAAACAAATAAACAAACAAAACAACAACAACAATAAAACACGTAAAGTCTTTCAGCCAAGAGGAGTCAGCTGCTCGGTTGATGGTGCTTCTGTGAAAACAATTAGTATGTGCTGATGCTGGGCTCTTAGAGACTGCAAATAGGGTTAGTGAACTGAAGAGTTCTCTGTACTGCACAACAATGACTTTTTAAAAATGTGGGCTGTTGCCACAAGGGAGTGACCAACAGTGCTTTTTACAAGGCTACTTGACTTTTGCATATCCGTTGCTGGATGCTATAATCTGAAATCACAGCATTGTTCAGCAGCTTAATCCTCTTTGTTCTCCTCTAATTTTGCAAGCCCTCAGGCTTTCTCTGGTTCCTAAAGTAAAATACTCACACTTGAAACACATCTTTGTTTGCCTTGTTCTTCTTTCTTTTTTAATATGAAACCCTTTTCTGTGGCTCAGTTGAATTTTCTGTCACAGCTATTTAAATAAAAATAGGAGCAGACAAAGAGAGAACAAATGCAAAAACAAAAAATATATTTAAAACCTTTATTCTGTGACATAGAGTATTTTTAGCACAGTGATTTTAGATCAGTTTGTTTTCCAAAATCACTAGTGGAGATCAAAGAGGGAAAGACTTCAGAATCATTTCCAAATCTTCCTGTGCAAGTGTTTTATTCAGTTACTCTAAAGACAAAGCTATGTGCAATACATACATTAAATGTTTTACACATACATCAGTCTGCAGTGGCTGAGATCATCTACTTAATTTAACTTAGATTTTGTAGAAAATTCAGCACTTTGACACTCTTTAAAAGCCATTCATTCTAATATGTCATTTTAACTAAAAGGTGCCATGTTACTTACAGTATTCTGTGTTTGCAGAAAAGCTATGTTTTCTTTATGTTTTTGGTGTATGCTCAACTTTACTGTTTATGCTTTGATACCTTTTAACAGTCTCGGTATCTATGAATCAAGTCATGAATTTGTCTCTGATTAATATTACCTAAAAAGTTAAAATATACTTCATAGACTCAGTACAAGAGGCATGATCCTGAAGACTTTGTTGGTAAGTGTAGAGGCTGATGAATTGTGATAATGCATAGAATATAATAATAAGCTGATTTCCTTCATCATGTTGATTAGATGCACTTGTGACTTACGTAATTTTATGTATATGCTCCATTTGTTGACAAAAGTGAATGCTGACCATTGAGGTCGCTAATAATTTTCAAATATAATACTTACAGACGTACTAGACGACAAGACATCCGAAATGGAGACCCTCTTACCCACTGCTCAGATCTGCAACATCATGGTGAGTTATGGGAATGGCTAAATTACAACAAATCTGTATGAACTTACAGACTCTGCACTGCATGAGTAGAATAGGAAGCATGTGAATGGTTTGTTGGAGAAATTGTCTTGAACATTTTGTACAGACGAACATAATGTATCGTCTCATTTTATTACAGCAGCCTGGATCAGACACTAAAGATAATTATTTCTTTATTCCTAAGTTAACAGTTTTAATTATTATTATTCTTTTTTTTTTTTCTGATTCACTTACCTTATATCATACTATCACACTAGGTTCATTATGTCAGAAGAGAATAATACCACCTTCAAAACGGAAAGAAGTACATACTTGTTAGTTCATGTAGTTTGAATGTGATGATAAACAAGCATATAATTAGCCACCTTTGCTAAATGTGGAATGGCCTTTGTTGTAGGTGACACCCTAACAGCTCTTACCATCAGGATGTTCCATGTAGTAGGCCTGTACTGTGTGCTTTCAGTATGCTTTCGGTTTTCCTTGACATCTTTTACTTTTGTTGTTTTATTTTCACATACTGTATTGACCAGATCTTCCATTATTGAATTGCTGGGCTCATGAACCTCACAGTTACTAATTTGTTGCCAAACTCTTCAAAAGATCTTCACTCAGAAAATGAAAAATGTATTTTTTGCCCTACATGAAGAGAACACTTAGGCAACAGTTCCCTCTGCTGGAAAATAAAATAAAATAAAATAAATTACTTGTGTTTGTGTTATATCTGTAATAACAGTTAAACTATTGGACAGATTTCTGGGATAAATAAAGTAGAGGTGGCTGAACATGGAGATACCTCAAAACCCTTATGTCCATACAGTTCTTATAATAGCAACAATGACTAATAATCCATACATGTACTCTTGTGTCAGCTGCAATTCACTACTAGCATCTACCAGTAACAATTTTCTCTATCTTCCTTTTTAATTATTAGCTATTTAATCATAGTTAGGATTACTGTAGCTTTTCCTTTTGCTTCATTAGTTTCAGACTCAGGCCAAGCTACTCAGAATAAAAGGCTTGGGAAAATTCATGAACGAACTATGATCAATATACAATTGTCACATTTTTATAACTCATGAATGCACAATTAGATTAATTTGAATTTGACAATTTGGACTAGTAGAAAGTTCACAATTTTTCACTTAAATTATATCTAGTAATAGACATCAGATAGCAGATGAGACAACTGGCTATTGGGGCTGAGATGACATTTTGGTTTCCCAATATGAAATTACATCAGGCACTACATGTGGATTTTATTCCTGAAAGCAGCATGTCGTAGACATTACCTTCACCTTTTTTAGTTTTTCCGTCTTTAAACTATTCATGGTGAGCTATCTACCACAGGTCCATTTTATTTTTAACCTTCTCTTCCCATTGCTAACTGTAATTTATACAACTTCAGGTCTGTTCCCTATCTTCATAGACCAGGAAAGTAATTAAAAACACTTTTTTTTTTTTTTTTTAACCTTCCCCTGGAAAACATACTTGTCTGAAAATATAGTTTCAGTACAAAGAAAAGAGATTAATCTTGCGCAGTTTTTTTTATGACAAAAATCATGAGAACTCAAGGTCAGGAAAAAGCTATTATATACTACTCTTGACCGCAAGGAGTTTTAATACAGCTTTGTCAAAATAGGTAAAGCAGTGAAGTATGAGGCAAGATATCACTTGAAAATGATTTCACCACCTAGTGGTGAAATGAAGATGGACTGACTGGAAGAAACTAACTTACAAAGTTAGTCGTGAATCTGTAAAATTTTCCTAGATTATTACATATGGAAAAGTGCATCATGCAGTATACAGACAGCTACATGGTCCATGAACTTTGCCAATTTATGTTATTTTTTTTCTTTGGTTCTGACCAGTAGTTTCGTGGACGACACAAGTAGAATTGGGAATTTTTACAGCCAAGAATGAGCTCCAGCAATCATTTACTACATTTCTACACATTCCTCTACAGGAACAAAACAAACAAACAAACAAACAAAAAATGGTCTCTTAGTATACAAGTCACTTTTAAAGACATTGTGGAAATTTACGTAGATATCAGTCAGAAGCAATAGTGCTTAATAAGGTTTAGTTAGCTCTCTCAGTTCTTCTGTGCAAATGCATAAGACACAGTATGCAGCAACAGAGAAAGATGAGGATCCTCAGTTGTACATGTGTTTGGCCAGATATAAGTGTTTGAATTTAAAAACATAAATAACTTTGTGTCAGCCAAAGAACAAATTTTAATTATTCCATACTAGTGCTATCAATAAATTTATCAAGGTGGTTTTGTTTATATGCTTGTTTGTTTTGAATAATTTGTAAGTGAGGTGAAACCTTTTCTTACGTAAGTCATCCCAGGGAGAGCTCATAGAACTTCTTGTTTGTCTGTAAAATCCGATGAATTCATCTGCAAACCAATCTTGGGATAAGTACCTAACCTTTCATACTTCTTTGGTTATGTTGGAAATTATGTATTTATCAGGGTAGTAAACTGATATTGCTGTTGGATTCATTTTGGGAGTTGCAGATCTCAGACAGGATTTTGGGTTAAAATTCATAACCACCTTCATGACTTCTATAGTTTTCTAATAACTCCAGCTGTTCTTCTGAACTTCCTAGTCATTCATTCTTCTTCCTACTCTCTTCACCTTCTCCCTCAGTCCCAGAACTGTTCTCTGGTCCTGTGATTATGCCATCACTTTGCTTTACTTTCTTGCACTCTACATACTCAGTATTATGTGAAATCTATAGACATTTTTGGACCTGTTTTCTGCTCCCTTAAATCATAGAAATTAAATTTTAAGGATTTCTTAATTCCTTCCCCTCTCATTGCATGGCTATTGCTAATTTTTTTGGAGCTGTGAGCAACTTGAAAGGGGGCTTCTGCTACCTACCATGTGATCTCAGACCTGAATGCCATGGGCAAGATCCAACAAACCACCCAGAAGTTTCAAACGGTGTCAGCATTCACCTTCAAGCTAACTTCCATTAAAACTGTGGTTAGTTTCCCAAATATTAAGGATATCCTAGATGTCTACTTTTTCCTGAAGAAACTCCTTTATATACTTAAAACTATGGTACTGCTCATGCACAGTAGGATCCTTGCCAAAGAAATGATCCTAGGTGAAGAAGGGGACATTTCCTACTGGCTGTTTTATATGCTGCAGCCATGCATGTGCTGTCTGTTGTGCATCCCAGTGCAGATACAAAACTACCTCTTGTCAACTGCATGGCAACTGTTTAGCCATGTGAATTCTGTTCCTAAATCAGAGCATCTAACTTGAAACAAAAGAGAAAGGACACCTACATCATGCTGTTGAATCTATAGAGTAGCAATGAGTAATCATCCAACCATTTCCATTTGCAATCATTATCTTTTCACTTCCAGTCATATTCAGTTAATGTCTTCATATATTTCCAGTTCTTCAATTTTATTGACAAAAATTTGCCCAAGCTCCATCAGGCCTTTCCTCTGTACACTTGGCTACATTCTGTTCCATCTGTATTACAATTTCGTTGTTGGTTTGCTTTCTAAGTCATTCCACCATTGCTCTCCATCTTCCTGGCCTAAAGCTGCACTGACATTCTTCGCTGGGATGTGGTTTCTGAGAGATGTCATAAAAATTGCTTCAGTTGCTCATTTATATGATACCCTGCTTACTTGCTGGAAAAACTTATAATCCAGCAGAGGAAAGCAAGCTAATCCATCCCTATTTGTTTAACATTCATAGGCCATTTGATGTTTCCTTACTGAGAACTGGGCAAGCACAAGTTCCTATTCTGTCCCCCATCCTTCCTCCTATCCTCCATCGTGCTGCAAATCATTATGGATAGACATGATTTCTGTGTCAACATAAACCAGGAGCTCAATTTTAACTTTGGCTCAGTAGTCTAGCAAACAACTTGTGTTTGCTAAACTTGGCCAATATGATAAAGGCTAAGTGAAAGCAAACACATTATGACAAATGATTTATTTGAGAATATTTTCATTAGACATCATTTTCCTGTTAAACTGTTTCAAAAGAAGTTCCTAAAAAAAATCCAGTACCGTAGATCAAAAATGGAAAATGGAAAGAATGACAAATAATGGCAAGGAGACAGGAAACCCCATGAGATCAAAACAGTTTTAAATAGTTTACCAACTCCTTCCTCTCCATCTACTCTGTAGGATTATTGTATTCTTGCCACTTAAGACCATAACAGCATTTTAAAGAGCTAAGGTGGAGAGTTGTAATATGATGCCTTACAGCCTCTGCGGTATTGGAGAAGAATCAAATGCCATATAAGTCCTATAGCTATGTGATATTTCCAGCAAGTTGATGAATATCTTGAAACATTGCTGTTACAAAAGGAAGTTATTTGTTTAACTTTCTTTGTCCCCTCCCATAATGTCTGGTTTATTAACCTCATTACATTTCCATAAATTATATCTGTATGAAAGGAAATGATTAATTGAAGATTGTTTCCTCGAAAACATTATTCCTGGTCATTAACAGCTTCAGCAAACCATAGTGCTATATAATCTAAATACATTATACTACTTTTAAATAGCCTCATGTTTTATTACTTTGCTCTAAAGTATTATGAGTATAGAGCCCAGGAGGCATCATTACAGGCATTCTGCAACTACACCCTGAGTTTTCTCACTGCATACAGTTGGCCATAAAAATTCTTGTCATGTCCTAGATGTTTTCCTTGATGAATAAAAATGAGGTTTGAACAAAATTTCACAATGAAATTCATTAACTTCACATATTGATATATTAACAGCTGTTAGGATTTAAAGTACAAAAATAATAATAAAAAAAAACTACAAGGGTTGCTTACAAAAATAGAGGCAATGGAGATTTTCCAAAGACATGTTGGTATGGAGAAATTTATCTTTAAGAGTCTTATTATGTTGAAACACCTTAAAGGATCCCAATTTGTAAATGAACAAATTCATTTGCTAATTAAGATATTTTTTTCTTTCCTGATCATTTAAATTTATGTTTCCCTCTTCCCCTTTCCCTTCTCCTTCCCTTCCCCTTCCCCTTCCCCTTTCCCTTCCTTTTTCCTATTTTTCCTTTTTGCCTTTTCCCTTTGCTTTACAGATAATCCAAGTGGTCAGACTGTGGAGGAAAAGATTATCTATGGCGTAGAGAATAGCAGCACTTTTCTTGAGTGCAGTCCAAAATCTCAGCGTGCCATAGTCTACTGGCAATTCCAGAAGCAAAATGATGACCACAAAGAAGAGGTACAGTAGAAAAAAATTAAGAGATACAACTAATCTTTTCTATGAAGATATGTTTGAGTCTCTGTCCTTCCCAGAATAATGTCCATCTTTACTTCAGTTTGCAGTTGTTCTCCTGGAATCTTATTATTTTTCTTGCTCCTCATCATATTCATCCCCTTATTACATAAAATCCCATAAACTCCAAGAGATTTTACTGATCCATATCAGAAAACTTTCGTACTCTGTCCCTGGTTTACTCCTTGTAAAGCATTTTTTTTTGTTTGTTTGATTCTTTGTTTTGTTTTGTTTTGATTTTCATTCAGATATCTTAGATATACTAAAATTCCCTTTCACAGATGATCAACAAAAAGCTAGTATGCTAAGTACCACCTAAAGCATCGTACATGGATTATATTGAACTTAAAAATTACAAAGACCTGAAAGCTGTTGCTACGGAAAAAGAAAAAAAAAAAAAAAAAAGAGAGAGAGAGAGAGAGAGAGAGAGAGAAAGCTGACTATATTAATCTAATTATGCGATGTAAAAGGTAGTCCAACAGGAGTGTTTCCTGTGTGCTGCATGCTCCAAGACTGAACTGCAGATAATACAGACAGAATGAGGAACTGTAGTAGACCCAAGAGTATGAAAACTTGCATATCATTTTCATTAAAAAACAATATTCATAGAGGCAAAACCACTCACTTTCTCTGATTGCATTGCACTAAGCTGACAGATTATTTTCCTCTTGTTACCAACATTCTTACATTATTACTTGGGTTTTTGAGAACCTATTATCCGGGTTCTCAAATCATCTTACTATCCAGCTAGGTCACGTATGTCGTAAGAGAATAATCTACTCTGGTATGTAGAGAGATCAAGCTAGGAAACTAAAACTTGTCTGTTGCATTTAAGTATTTGGAAATATACATGAACTACACTGAAGCACATTTTTTAAAGCATGCATTTAGTTATGTAAACTGATTTATATACTTTTGCTTTTTGCTTTATTTGCATAAATAGTAAAATATTTAGAATTTATTCTTTGTGAGAAGAGCAACAGATGAAAATGTGCCCATTCTTTCCACAGCTCCACATGGATTCAAAAAAGGAAATTATATTTCTAGATATCAGTTCATTCATAAATATACGCTATTTTGGACAGCTACTTGTTGAATATTAAAAATTTCAGATTGAATCCTTATTGTTCTTTTGTAAATTCTCCACTTACCCTGAACCCCCTCCTACAAATTAGACCTTCTGTAGTAGGGAACAATCAAACCTTTCCCACATATATATTTGGGCATAACTGAAAGGTAATAGTAAATGTGTCATCTTTAATTAAGGCAAATGAATCCATGCTGGCTCTGCTGATTAACTGTTGGCATTTTCTCTAATCTTACTGACAATTCCATCTGATTGAGCTGCTACCAATATTATTCAAGTATCAATAAAGACTAAAGAGTAAATTCTTCATCCTCCAAACTCTTTTTGTACCACAAGAATAGTTTGCCCAGAGTATTTGACTCTGCCATAACTGCAGATGACTGGCAAGGGGTATTCCATTTATGTGGGTTTTGGGCTTTTTGGCCAAATTTTACTAGCTGAAATGAACTGTGCTAAGGAACTTGTATGTTAAGAGGATAATTTTGCACATATATGAAAGCAAACTATTGAAATTACCCCTTTTCTCTAATACAGATAAAAGTGGATGATCGAATGATCCGAACAGAGCAAGGTCTGTTGCTACGAAGTCTTCAACGGAGAGACTCTGGTATTTATTTTTGTCATGCTGTGGAGCATGGCTTCATGCAAACTTTGCTCAAAGTGACCTTGGAAGTAATTGATACTGACCACCTGGAAGAGCTGCTCCATAAAGAAGATGATGGTGATGCCTCCAAAACCAAGGATGCTACCAACAGCATGACACCCAGTCAAAAGATCTGGTATAGAGACTTCATGCAGTTAATCAATCACCCCAATCTCAACACAATGGATGAGTTCTGTGAGCAGGTTTGGAAAAGAGACCGCAAACAACGCCGTCAAAGGCCTGCCAATGCGCAGGTGAATACAAATAAGTGGAAGCACCTACAAGAGAATAAAAAAGGTAGGAACAGGAGGACCCATGAATTTGAGAGGGCACCACGGAGTGTCTGAGCTACGTTACCTCTAGGAACCTCATCCAAGTAGAAACTTGTATAGACAGATAACTGGAAAACAAAATGCAATATACATGAACTTTTTCATGGCATTATGTGGATGTTTACAAGAGTGGAAAGTTCAAACAGTTTCCACTAGGTTTAAATAAAATCCATTTCTAACTTTCCTAGTAAGTCCTTTGTCTCTGCTCTGATTCTAAGACCAGAAAGACCGGAGTATCAAGGATGAAAACTCACCTGGACCTAGCTTAATGCTCAAAGAGTTCTCCAAGTATTCAGCAGGCAGGTTTTGCTTTCTCTTTTGCCTGAGATATAGACAAAATGCTGTATTTCATGCTGTCATCTTAAAGAAAAGAAAAACAAAACCCACCTTTCATCATCAGCACTACCACTCCTAGACTTATTATAAAACTGCATGAACTCGTTAAGCTGATGAACGTCTACACACATGATTGGACACAAGGATTTGTTCTTGTTTTGTCTACCAGTTCTCCTGTTTATAAGTACTAGAAGAGGAAAAACAATACTGAATGAGATTGTGGAAATTTGAACAACATATGGAAATTTGAACATCATCTGGAGGAACAAAAAAATTTGGAGTACACTGGCCTACTACTGATGACTTCTTTCAGCTTTGATCTAAAGATGTATTTTATAAAAAATATAATTTAAATGTACAATGGAAAATATGCAGCAAACATTAGCTCTTTTCTAAAATAGATTAGACTTTCTGTCTTAGAAATATTGTACTTCCTAATTATTGGTTTAGAGTTAAAAAAAGTGACAACTTCCAATTATGAGCTGCTTTACTTTTTTGTTTGGAAAATCTTCCAGGGGAACTAGTCACACTGCAGTTCACCTCCTCCCCACTGTCTCAGTAACCTTTATGACATGTAACTTCAAAGCAATTTTAAAACTAAGCTATTTTAACATGAAAGTCACTGTATCGCATGGAAGTCTTCTGCATTCTTTTCTCTAAGTATGGTATTTGAAATGATTGAACTTGTGTAATACCTTGCTATAGACTGAACCAAGTAAGAGGAGAGTGTCGATTTTCAGTTGTATATTTTTTTATTATTATTAAAAAAAAAAAAAAAACAAAAACTAAAAAGCATTAAAATACCTTCTACTAATTACACTCTTGCTTTCTTGGTTCATAAATATTTGTGAATGCTAATATTTAAATAATGTGGCTCATAGACTATCATATATCCACGAGCAAAGCTCACATTCATCTTAAGGTGTTTTGTTCCCAACTCAGTGGTAGAAATATGTCCACACTAGTGATTCTCTGTGCTCCATTCTTTCTGTGGGCCAGATCACCCAAATTCAAAGTACCAGCACTAGGCCACATATATATAACCTCAGAGCCAGCACTCTGTTTCAAAATCAAAGGGACTATTTTATCCCTGGGTGATGTCTGCTGCAGTAGTAAATTGGTGCAGTTCAGTTTAAGACTATTTTATACTAACAGATAATTTGGTCCTGCACTTCTGTGTTATTCTATATACAGGAGAGCAACAGGGTAAAACAGACAATGCACTTGCAACATAAGTGTCAGTTTAGGGATATAAGTAGTGGATTTATTCACCTCAGCACATATGTGCCTTTGGTCCCCAGTTCTATGGTGTCCAGTTCTTTTGAGGTCATCTTTCTCCAGCCTCCTATATTTTACCTTGGTAGAGTCAGTAAATGGCATAATTTCAAGTAATGTCATTGCGGGGAAGATTACTAGAACAAAGTCCTTAGTTTGCTAAAGGAGTTTTTATATAAAAGTGTGTCTGTATTGATGACTGATCTGTTTTGCTGTTATTCACTCCAGATTATTTAATTTATCAATCACAACACTATTGGCCTTATCAGATACAATGTAACACAACCTCTGTGACAGCAACTCTCACAGTATGTCCCCATTTCCTTGCTACTCACTAATTAAAGTATCTTTCTGATTAACAAAACCTTGGCTTCTTGCCTTCACAACAACTGGGTTATCACTGAAGGCCCAATCACTTTAGACTCCTTTGAATCTTTTGCAGGGGATGAACATGCAAGTTTTTTTATGCCATTTAATTTTCTAGCATAAATTCATTGAATAGGGCAGGACAAGTCTGTAAGGCCATGCAAAGTACTTGGGAATTTAGTTTTGAAGCAAGTTTAACTATCTCTTGTGTTTAACTTGACTCTTGTGAACTTTAGTGTGCTGTTAAATTCCCATACTTTCATGATATGCTGAGTAGGGATAAATTAAAACATAGGTTCAACTATGTGCTTTCTTGTACAGAAATATTAATTTTCAGCTCAGCCTATGATTAATTTGTGAGCCTTGTTGTCTGCTGAAGTATTTAATTGTAATCACAGAACACTCTTTAGCTTTTTGTGTAGGGCTATTATGTAGCATCAAGTCATTAGAATCCTGTTTGTTACAAAAAGAAACAGTTTTAAAATGAACCTCAGAGAATTCATTTGAAAAAATATAGATTGATTTTGACAGGCCCTAAATGACTTAGTTTCCTTTTATACATATTAATGGTATTGCCAGGTAACTTTTTTTTTTCTTTACCTTGCTCGTTTTTTCTGCCATTTGCTGAAAAAAATATAAATCCTATAAAAACTAACCTCTTCCACCACTCCTTAAGAAAAAAACAGCTTAAATTAAGTCTGTGTTCTAAGATACGCTTTTCTGTATTAAAAAAAAAAAAAAAAAGTAAGAAAAAAAAGAAAAAAAAAAGATAATTAATGGGAACAAAATTACAGAAGTTGCAATGTTTTTACTATGACCTATCAGTCTAATTGGATAATAGATGTGATCAGATCTTACTGACTTAAATTCAGTCCTCACTGACACGAGTAGTCTTGTTTATGTCTTTGCATTTGCTCATATAAATAAGAGGATAGATGATAAGTCAGCAGCAGAAATTGATGTTTTTCACATTCATATTATCATCAAATTACAACAACATTTAATACTAGTGAAATTAACTATTTTTTTTTCCAAAGAAAATAGGCCTTAATAAATTCCTGGATATAACGATGCCCTGGAGCTTCAATAAAAATCATACCCCCATTTGTGTCATATTTTTTTAACACACCATAAGGATTTAAAATAAAGGTAAAAACAACATTTCTGTAAATCATCAACAAAACCCTCTAAACCTCTAGTTACAGACTTTAGAAAAAGTAAGAAGTTGTGTTTATGCTGGAGAGAAATGAAAAGTTTCATTTATAACCATAAAAAAAAAGTTTTGTTTTAAGACATCCATTTGAAAGGAACAAAAATACATTGAATCTTATTCTTACTCATGTACACTACACTTGCATGGATCACTGAAGATGGGAATTTGTTCAATGTCTCCTAAAAACTGTATGACGATTTTGTTAAACTATAACATCAAACTGAGAAAATGTGCATCTTTGCAGAACAGAGTTAAATCTTAATGACCCAATAAAGTCACTATGTAAAAAAAAAAAATAAATAAAAAATTAAATTAAATGCATGTGAATGCGCATTTACTGATCCTTTTTATGTATTATTTAGTGAATATCAATGGTATGTGTTTAATAGTTCAGCTTTTGCTACCTACACATTAGCCAAAAGAGATGTAAATATTTTTGACTAGATAAGGAGGTACAATGTAAAGTACTGTTATCTAGAGGTACTCCATTTTGGTGTGTTCAGCATAATACTAAAATGCAAGATTTTGCCACACAGGTGATATGGTAGTTTATTTGCTATATCAGTGCCAAAGTTATGTGCTTATTCTTTAAGCACATTCCTTACTGGATAGTAAATAATTCTAATTCTATATCTATCACTTCAATTCAGATGGGAACTAGAAAACTGGAGAGGAAAAATGTAATGAAACTGCTGCTGTAAATTATTTCTTTTAGCATGTATTCAGTTGTTAAATAAACATTTCTTCCAAATATTTGAAGTTCACTGTCTTAACTGTTTATATGGAAATGTGCCCTGTAACCTTCATGAATGTATGGAGTGTATTGCTGCCAATATAATGCTATCAGTGTATATAAGTTCTGTTTACTAAGCCAGAAGGGTTGTTGTTTTTATTAATGGTGTTTATTGTTTCTTTATGAAGAGTACAAACTAGTAAGGCTTGAAATGAAACCTTCAAACTTATCTTCAGCGTATCATTTGACACAGCCTCATGGACTTGTGCAGGTAAAGCTGCACATGCACATAAGCAACCCACTCTGCCCATGAACAAAACTAAGGCAGCCTGGAAGCAATGCAGAAACTAGCAAGTTGCTATGCTTGATGAAATCTACTCTGTATCATTCAAATGGCTTAGTACAGCTACACTGCTTCCTCTTGGAAACTGGCTTGCATAGACAGCAAGTAAAATAAATCAATTTCTGTCTGTTATCAGCATACCCTTGTATTACGCAAATTTACTAGCTGTCTGGAAGTGCCTAAGGGCTTTATCTAAAAGTAGAATGGCATAGCATTAAGCATTGTGCAAACAGATAATGAGATGAATTCTACCATGAAAGACATGAAGTTTAACAATACTTGACAAGAAGTGGGAAAAGAAAGTGTTATTTCCATTTGTCACATAAAGAATTGAAAAAAGAACCAGTAGTACTCAATCATCACTAATTCATTCATCTCTGTCCATGTGCCTCTCTGTAAAGCAAAGATAGAGATGTCTACTTCAAAAGTAAGTTGTACAGTTGCTACTGTCTTTTGAGCATGAAAATAAGCCCTAACAGCAGCCATGTTATTCATTGGTTTGCAAAAGATGTCATCAGATACATCAAAATGGAAAAGATGTGGAGGTCAGTCAATCCACTAACTGAAAGACCAGGGTATTGTTATTATTATTTTTTTTCTGTCTGCCTAGTGCAGGGATTATAAATACTCATAAAGGATGACCCTTGTTTCTGAATATAGCCACACTGTGTCCTTTACTAGAGTACTCTGCAGAGCACAGCTAAACTCATTGTCTTTTGCAACTACTTTGCTACATTGCCAGGAATGTATAATGCCTAGGGTTAACCTTCGTTGACATTGAGTTGGAAGAAAGAAGAAACATTTGTGGTTTAATGCATGTTTATATTCATAGATATATATATATATATTCTAGTGAATCTCTGAAGAACATGTTTGGCAACCTCATCTATAAATTGTTATAAATGTTCCTTTTGTGAAGACTGAAATATACCCTTCTGTTTTCTTACAGGTCACATTCATTGAGCTCTCCATCAAACACATGTTTAATGTGAGGCAAAGTTATGATGTCTTTTTCCAAAGCCTAAAACAAAAGGACTATTCTCTTCAGGATGCTCAGTATCAGGATTCAAGTAGATCAGAGTATTAGTGAACCATCCAGTTTCTTTGCTCCCCATAAATACTTGAGTGAAAGGTTGGAGGAGCTTCATAGTAAAAAACAGAAACCATAGAGGACAGGACTTTGGGGAAACTTTTTTGTCCTGGAACTTATCAAAAGCTGACATTTTGGACAACATCAGGATGATCTGAGCTAAATCCCAAAGCTCTAGTCAAACAGTTTCCATACTGAAAAACTTTCACTGCGGTTAAGAAAGCAACTTTCCTTTCTCTCATAGTATTTTCTCACCCCTATAGAAAATAGGACTCTTACCTCAATAGTAACCCATATTGGTCATTAACCATCCTTAGAAGTCCTTTGTTACCTTTGTAGAAACTCGAGAAGTTGGGGCTATTCTGGACCAGCCCCCTGAGGCAGCAGGTTGTAAGCAAGCAATATGGACACTAATGCCATGCTGAAGGCTAAAATGTAAGGAAATTCAAGAAATTTTAAGTGTGAGGAAGGTCCTATTCCATACTGCTGTGTACTGCTACAGGCCTCTCTAGCCATGAGCTGGAGTCAGTGTTTGCAGGCTTGATCAGTCCTTTCTGAATTGCTGTTTATTTGTTTATTTAATCCTTGATCATCTTTAGTTTCTTTCCAGATGTAGACATCTCTGCCTTGTGAAATAACCTAGCATACCCTAACAATACATCTGATTTTGTCCAGCTGACCCTGTTTAGTTGACACAGTAAAGCTTGAAAAAAAAAAAAAAAAAAAAAAAAAAAAAAGTACACCTAACCTATTCCTAAGAATTAACGTGGACAGAATCGTAACCTTTTTTTCTTTGAGTGTAGAAAGCCTGATAAACAAACAAACAAAAAACCTAGTCACTCACCCTGAGTGCAAGCCTGCCATGTCTACCAATACACTAAAAAGTACTGTTGAGCTGCATCTGAGGCATGTTGAATTGATTTTGAAATATGAATCTTTCTTTGGATACAGACCCAATACTTTTTCAGACCATTCCACCTTACAGACTGGTATAAATTAAATCTGATAGTCTATTCTGTGAACAAAATTTTACATCCCTGAGAATGGGGTATCCCTGGACCTTCATTAATTTATGCTTCATACAAATATATTATACTCACTTCTGTAGGGGTTTCATGCTTCATCTTTTCTTGTGTGTTAGAGATGCATATTCCTGCATGGAGACAGGATAAAGAAGTCATGGCAATTCTGGTAGATATTCCAATGTATCACATAAATATCAAATACAGCTAGATTTGAATTTCTCATCTCTTTCTGTAGCTGAGAGCAGGAGACAAAATAAATGCAGATATTTCAGCTATGTTCTGCAATGACCAATCCCTTAGGCCCTTCAGTCTCATGTCAACTTTTTTCCTGGTTTGCAGAATTCCATAGAAAATTCCACAGAAAAATGCATTCCTATAAACTCTGTTTTCTCTGAATAATGCCACATTGAACAGCTCAATAAACCAGAACAAACAGACAGACTATGTAAGTTCCTCTGAAGAAGGCTTAACTTTCCTCTTCTGTTTGTTATTTTATTATACTATCACCATGGGTGCTCTTTTCCCTAGGGTTTTGTCAGGAATTCCATTATAAATCCCAGTTTCTAGGGATTTATAGTTTTGTCTAAGCTGATTTACAGGTTAAAGGTTTTATATCCTGGATTTTAAAAGCTTTTAATCCAGAAATGGTTTTACAGTTCCTAAAAGAAAATGGCTAAATTGTGTTGAATTCAGTTTTGAAGGCAAGAAAAAATAATGTGAGGGGGTTGTTTTGGAGACTGTTCTGAAGGAAAAAAAAAAAAAAAAAAAAAAAAAAAAAAAAAAAAGGAGCAAAGTAAAGCTCAGTGAGCATAATAAAAGCTTCTCATCTCACTGGCCTTTAATTTTCGTTTTGAAAACATCTACATAAGGACCAGAGGTCCTAAATCAGACAAACACTGGAGCATAGTTTTGCATACATATTTGTGACTTAAAGATATGCTGCTGCTCATACTGTGCTCTCTGTAGTGGTAGGCTTTCTCGCTTCATGCAACTCCCTTCATATTAATCAAGCAAAGATGATTTTTAAATTTCTATTCTATGTAAAGATAATGTAAGCTCAAGTCTTGCACCTGTTTAATAGCTGACTTCCACTGTAGAAGAAAATAATTGTTTGTGCTGTTTTTTGTGCTAGGTAGGAAAAAATGTTTTTTTTTGTTGTTCTGATGGAATTGAAATGTAAAGGCTGCAACTGATCCACACCTGTTAGAGCACTGCAGAATTCTCACACAATTTTCCTTTATTAATGCAACTATATGCAAACACCAGTCTTATAAATATGTCAATACTTCTAAAAATCAACAAATTGATATTTTTTGTCTTTAATGCTAACCAGCACACTTAGCTAGATCCTCACCCAAATAAATAAAGCTGTGTGTTCCACCACCTTTTTTGTTGACTGGAATTTATCAAACGTTAGGGGTACTGAAAGATATGCTTCAATCCTTGTGCTATTCACTGTGGTTCAAAACGTTACTTATGAAAGATAAACAATTTAATGCCAGTGAAAATCAATTGAATGTAACAAGGCTTCAAACTATGGTAAATATTTAACATATTATACATCTCTGTTATCTTCACTAGCTAGAGGGGGAGATATGGTTGAATGTAGAAGAATTAAAATATTTATAGTTAAGTCCGCTGTTGCACGTCAAAATAGCAGACACAATGCAGTTAAAAAAATCTTATTTGGACACTGAGTAAAACACATGAATGCCCAGCAAATAATGGTTCTTTGTCTCCTAGAAATTCTCCTATCTGGTACTCACTGTGCTTTGACAATATGTCGATGATTGTATACGTTGTTGACTGTTAGAAAAGTGTCTCTGCTTGATGCACCCCAGGACACAGTTGACCCCCCAGCTGCCAAGTCATAGAGCTGTCTCATATTCAACTTACTGTCAATCAAAACCCCCAGATCCCTTTCTGAAGCCCTGCTCATATTGTTGGTGATTGCCCAGCTCTCTAATTTCTCCAGATCTCTGTGCCAGGCCTCACCACCCAGTTTGGTATCATCAATGAACATGCTCAAAAAAAACTTTGTCTTTCATCAAAATCATTGATGATCCAAATTTTATGATATATTTTTGGTTTATTTTCAGTAACTATTTTGTTCTTCCAGAGATCTTGTTTTCAAAGAAGCATGTTTTCCAAATATGAAATGAATGAATGTTCTTTTGCTATATGTAGCTGAGAAAGGGTCAGAAAATAACGCTTCTCTCTTAAGAATTCTTATTTTCCTCTGAAACTGTTATTTTGCAGATAAAAGAATTTGATTAACTTCTGATAACATCTAAGATAACAGTTTCTTAGATAAACTAAACTCTGGAGTTCTTAAGAGACTTTTTGTTAAATCTTGAACAATAGGCATCGTACTCCTTTAACAGACTTATTCTCTTAGATCTCTTAAGTACTTTAGAAAATTCCTCAGAGAAAATGTAATCATTATTCATTTTTCAAAACATAAGAGCATTAGTATGCTGAGTCAAGTCCATCTTGTCAAACTACCAGTATGAAACACTGGACAAAATCAATGTATACATAAGTCTATAACAACAACAACAAAATATATATATATAGTGATAATTTCTCTGAATAGTCTCCTAGCTTTGAACAGTATGCATCCCAGGAACCTCCTAGTTCAGAGACAGTTTCTATGCACTGATGCAATCCTTATTGGATTTCTATTCTGTGAACTCTGTCCAACCTCTATGCAAATATTTACCATATACAATATCTTTTTGGTAAGTAGTTTCACATCTTTAACCTACCATATAATGGCTGATATTTTATACTGTATTGTCTGAACTTGTTAGATGCAAACTTCATTCAATTACATGCCTTCTTACCCCCCCAAATTTGTACTAGGATAGTCCCTGAGTAATCACTCCATAATCACCCTCTTCATGCCTCTTAAATAACTACAGTAGAAGATTCATTCATCTATTGTTTTCTGCCACAGATGTGATTCCAAAATCTAATTGCTTTTAAAGTTTGCTAATTGTATTCTGTGTGCTTGATATTCTGTATGTATTTCTGTTAAACAATACTTTGCTTCTTGTCCTAATATTAATAGCACTTGCATTTGATACAGTTCAATGTGTTCTGTTTTTTGTTTGTTTGTTTGTTTGGTTTTTTGTTTGTTTTTTTGTGAACAATTTCTTGATTATGAAACTCTAAGCTATAGTCTATACCTCCACATTGTGACATGTTTTGTAAGTGAACACATCAGACCACTAAATCATAGAATCATAAAATAGTTTGAATTGGAAGAGACCTTAAAGATCTTCTGATTCCAAACCTCCTGCCAAGGGCAGGGAGACCTTCCACTAGATCAGACTGCCCAAAGCTCAACCTGACCTTGAACACTTTCAAGAATGGGGCATCCACAGCTTCTCAGGGTAACCTGTCCCAGTGCCTCACTACTCTCTGAATAAAGAATGTTTTCCTTATATATAATCTAAATTTACCCTCTTTTAGTTTAAAGCCCTTGTCCTATCACTACACTGCCTGAAGTGTCCCTCCCCAGCTTTCCTGTAGGCCCCCTTTAAGGGCCTCTCAAATAAGGTCTCTTAAATAAGGTCTCTCAAGAGCCTTCTCTTCTCCAGGCTGAACGTCCCCATCTCTCTCAGCCTGTCTTCATAGGAAAGGTGCTCCAGCCCTCTGATCATCTTTGTGGCCCTCCTCTGGACCTGATTGAGTTCAGAGGAGACAAATCTGCGTCTTTGTTATGCTGTAGTCCTAGGGATAAACACAGTACTCCAGGTGGGGTGTCACAAAAGAGAAATACAAATATTATTTAGTATACCTCCAGTTAGAGTATAAGGATACTTACTTATAAATGACAACAAATTCTGTATAAGTGTCGGATATTAAAAACTCAGCAATCCCTAAAGAGATATTTAAATGTAGTATTCATTAATATTTTTTAATTTATTAGTGTATATTTTGAGGGTGTAAAAGGCCTATAAATTGTCACATTTAATCATACCATACATAAATAAGATGACCTGTACAAAAAGTGTAAATACAACCCCAGGCAAGAAGAAGGAGGTCAACATGGCAATCAGCTGGGAATAAACCCCCAGAAATAGTGAGATACCAGTGATTAGTCTAATATGCAACTTCTTTACCACAACAGTTACCCAATTGCCAAGTATTGTCATACTAACAGAGAAAACTAACAAAGATGTTTTAACCGAAGGCTTTGTAAGAAAACTGATTGCACAGCTGAACTCAGTAGAACAATGTAAAAATTAGGAGTATACTTCTTCTGTCATTATCCATTTTATTTTTATAAGCATCATGGGAAACCAATTATGATGACAGCTGTGAAAAGTCATTAAAAATTGTACTCATTATCACTTGTTTCAGATTACCCATATGAGGAATAACCAAAAAAAAACAACAAAAAAGCCATGATTCTATATGCATAGTATAGCTTACTATCTTGTTAATTTATTCTCACTGGTCTTTAAAAACAAACAAATTCAGTAAATAATAAACAGATTATATTGATAAGAAACAACTTTTCCTCTAGAAATACCATTTGTATCCATGAAAGGATAAGGATCATTTTATATCATTTATAGTATGCTTTATGCTTCCCTCCTATGCAACTTCCAAAAATACTTTTGGGACATTATTGTTTAATGTGTGATTGCTGTGTCTTCAAAAGTGAGTGTAGAGGTTGAAGTGGATGTCAGCGGATATATATGAACATTTAGCACATTGACCAAAACTAGAATATATTATTAGAGGGGAATAGCAGAAGACTGAAAGAGGCAAGACAACTGTATATATTTAAAACCACAGTGATTATTTATCTTGGCATTTGTTCATAACTGTTAGATTAAAAGTTATATTAAAACCATTATATTAAATAAAAGTATTATTTATTATATCTTCATGAACAGTAGCTTCTTTAATGCATTAGAGAAATAGCCAAAATGCCTCCAATATTTAATTAAAAGCATGTATATTTTTCCTATATACTTTTTTTGTAAGTGGTCTTTCAGTTACTGAGATACTTTAAATATCACAAGAAATGGCACAGCTTTTTGTAGAGAAAGAGTCATCAAATGAAACAACTTCTTAAACCATTGGATTTCCCTTAGAATTTTTAATTTGACCAACCTTTGGGGGTTTAGAGTTATTACAATCTTAACAGAGTTAACACAGCTGATTTTTTATTAGTTGTATACAATCCTAGAAAATTTTTCAGGCATATACTCAGAATGTGTTTTGATCTATATAGGCACTTAAGTAACATATATTGCTACATCTTCCATAACAGATTTCTTTCTTCTTTACA
This sequence comes from Anas platyrhynchos, assembly GCF_047663525.1. NCBI lineage: Eukaryota > Metazoa > Chordata > Aves > Anseriformes > Anatidae > Anas > Anas platyrhynchos. The sequence goes on from NC_092587.1 coordinate 9,387,119, forward strand.
ACACACGTAGTGCTCTCACTGCTCTACATTTGGGAACTCAGGCCAAGGATAAACAGAGTGGTTTGGTAATATTACCTATGTGAAATCAGAAAATTAACCCAGCTTTTCCAAGTCTGAAACCACAAGACTGTGCATTCTTCCTAAATAAATAGATTTGTAATGTGTATTTCCACATGCCTTATATTACCTTAGAATTATTTGCAAAATATGCAACATCTACAAAATAACCTAAGTTCCATACCACGTTTTCTGTCTGACTTAAAACTTTTTTTTTTGTATATACTTAACAAAGCTTTTCATTTTTTTTCCCTATATTCTTTCTCCTTTTAAAACATATCTTGTTTCAGAGCTGATATTGTATGAACCATGAGTTCAAGCCAGCTCCATATAAACTACATGATATCTTTCAAACATATGAAATATATTTGATCAACTCTCTGGAAAATATTCTTTTTCCATATGGGCTAGTTTTCACATAGGGAGTTTTGTGTTTCTATGAAGAACATAGCACGTTCAGACAAAAATAATAGGTAAGGAGTTGCAAACCACTGAGTGGGAGAAGCAGGTGTCCGACTGGATTTTCACATAGGAAGGTCATAAAGGTCACTGATGGTGATGAGGTCTCAGAGATTCCCAAATCCTCATAAAACTATTCCTTCCTTTCCCAACACACTAATTTTTTACTGCTTTTGATAATACAGTGACTCAGAAAGTAAAACCTGTTTTTTAATCCTTTGATTGTCAGAAACAAAATGACAACAATTTTCTGAACTGACATTTATTAGGGCAAAACAAGAATATTTACTAAGGTCCTCACCAAAAAAAAATTCTTGCATTGGTGTGTCAATGTTTGTCTTTCTGGTGTCACACTAGAAACTCAACAAAAATGTAATAGTAGTAAAATTGCAAATATGTCTTTCCCAACTGTCCTAAAATGGGAGTGCAGACCTTGTCTAGTAGAGAACAAAGTGATGTCAGCCCATTAGTGAATGTTTGATGGTCACTTCCTTCTTCCTTCCATTTCCCACAAAGTGGTAGCTTACATCCATATGAGTTAGGTGATTATCTTAATCTTCTTTCCGTTTATATGATTTACTTTTGGTTACAATTTTCTAGAAGGATTTGACTGGTGTTTTCATCCACCTGGAGTTCTCTTTGTGAAATATACTTCATCATTTGATTTCCCTAGTTCGCTTAAATTTTTTATAAGCAAACAATTGTTTTTGCAAAAGAGAATGCAATCCTTGTAGGGAATAATCTGAGTGAGATCACAGAATCAGAGAATCACAAAATCATAGAATGGTTTGGGTTGGAAGGTCCGTTAAAGCTCATAGAATGGTTTGTCTTAAATCACCTAGTTCCAAACCCCTGTCATGGGCAGGGACACCTTCAATTAGATCAGGTTGTCCGAAGCCCCATCCAACCTGGCCTTGAACACTTCCAGGGATGGACAGCTTCTCTGGGAAACATGTTCCAGTACTGCACCACTCTCTGAGTAAAAAATGTCTTCCTTATATCTAATCTAAACTTATCATCTTTTAGTTTAAAGCAGTTACACCACGCCCTATCACTACACTGCCTGACAAAGTATCTCTCCCCATCTTTCCTGTAGGCCCCTTTTAAGGATTGAAAAGCTGCAATAAGGTGTCCCCAGAGCCTTCTCTTCTCCAGACTGAACATCCCCAGCTCTCTCAACCTGTCTTCATAGGAGAGATGCTCCAGCCCTCTGATCATCTTCATGACCCTCCTCTGGATCCTCTCTAACAGGTCTATGTCTTTCCTATCCTGTAGGCACCAGAGCTGAGCGCAGTGTTCCAGGTCAGGGTCTCATGAGAGCCAAATAGAGGGGAAGAATCACCTCCCTTGACCCACTAGGTACACTTTTGATGCAGCCCAAGGTACAATTGTATTTCTCATTGAGACGACAATGTCATGATTTGCATCTACAAGTTCTTCTTGCGCACTCAGTGCCCAACTTCTATGTGTGCTTAGGATCGCCCCAACCCAGGACCTTGTACTTGTCCTTGTTGAACTTTAGGAGTTTTTCATGGGCCTGTTTCTTGAGCTTGTCCAGGTCCATCTGGGTGGCATCCCTTCCTTCCATCATGTTAATCACACCACTCCTCTTAGTGTCATCAGCAAACTTGCTGAGGGTGTGCTTTACCCCAATGTCCATGTTATCAACACAGATGTAAATAGCAGTCATTCCAATACTGACCCCTGAGGAACACCACTCATCACTGTGATATCCTGGAAACAAATATCATAACCTTATTTGATCATTCTACTACTATTGTTTCTCTGTCTTAATGGAGGAGACTTGGAGGACCTACTGAATATTAATGAATAGTGAAGCTATTATATTAATTGAACACCATAAATATTACTATTCTTTGAGTACATAGACATAATGTACCAACAACACTATGCAGAAGCACAGCGGTTTTCAGACAGCCGTATCAGTTAACAACATAGACATATCACATGATTTTATTTTTTTTAAGATTTAGCTTTTGGTAAATCTACATCTGTTTTTTCACAGGAAAAATTGGCTGAGAGGAACTATGGAAAAACAGTGACTGTATTTTCTTACATATAATCAGATAACCCACATCCCTCCAGAAGTATTGCTCTTTGAAAGTAAGATGAGCAGATAACCCACATCTCAAGTCAACTTTAGTGTGAGAAATCACAAGCAGGGACACTACTGACGAAGACATAGAAGGTCCAGGATATAAGAAACAGCAAGACACTGTGGTAAATATCTCATGCATTAGCTGAGTACATGTGTAATTCACACTGTGTCTGTTGTTAAGAAGTTTTGCTGTTAAGCAGCTCTAAATGGCTATGAATGAAAGTACAGCATCAGGTTAAAAAACAGTTTCAACCTCAAACCAGAAGAGAGCTGAAGTGGAACAGATGGGCAACCAGACTCCTTTAAGTGAGGAAGCTTAGCTAATGGGGCCTTTGTTTTGCGTTGGCAGGACTCAAGACAGATGTACAAGAAAGTATTTTCTTTTTCAGATTAGTTAGTCACTTCCACATTTTGTTACAGGATAAGTGCAGTAACTGGATGTCATTTATGATAACTATAAATTACAAGGAAATTAGTACAATTAAACAGTGGAAAAATATTAAATTCTATACTATACACATGAAGGGTAAGAGCCTTTGCCCCAGACAAAGGCATATTAATGAAATGTTATGTTCCCAACTGCTTTTCTTAAGTTGGTGTTTTCATGAGAAAGAATCAGGAAAAATAAAAATAAATAAATCTATAGAAGAGCATAAAAATAATAATTAAAAAAATAATTAAAAACACACACAAAAAAAAACCCACCACCACCAACAACAAAACACACCCAATGTCAACACCACCAGCAACAAAAATGCTTAAAATAAGTACTCAGATTTTGACTTTGAGAAGAGTTGTGAGAACATGAACTGATTTTACTGCTGCTTGGAAAGAAATTCAATATTTTAGCAAAATTTTTGTTGTATTTTTTTTCTAGCTATTTGACTCTTATTCTGTTGAGTAAAACAAAACTTTGCATATTCTTTGTAAAAAAGTTTACATTAAAAATGAAAAAGAAAATATGCCATTCTACCTCCTTTAAATTTTTCTCCACACAGAAAATACCCACAAGTCCTAAATTTGGTTAAATACTTGAAATAGACGGGATGCTTCTACTGTAAGGTTTTTGGGTGTGTTGGTCACTATGGCTAGTTTTACAGAACAGATTAAATATTCTAGTTGCATTGTTGTTGGGTGACCCTGTGGATATGTGGCACACCACGGTACATTCACTCCATTCAAGAGAGGTGAAGGCAGGAAGTTTGATCTTGAAATGAGGTCTACTCTAGCAGACCAGTTTGAGGGGACTGACTGATGTCAAAAAAAAGAAAACTGAAGTCTGAACCTTGATGCCAGTACTAGTCTCCTGCACAGAGGCTCTACACAGCTGGCTCAGAAACCCTGAATAAGCACCTCTTCAAAAAATGAAAATACTTCTATCTACTACACAGATATTATAAACACATTTTATTATGTAAGAAAACAAAAACAAAACAAACAAACAAACAAACAAACAAAAAAAAAAAAACAACAAAAAAGAAGGTTACAATTACTACTAACTAAAATTTATCATACACATATTTACTTACCCATTTGTGTGTCATTTATAGACATCATCATTGTCCCAGCTCGGTACGTTATTTGCTGATGTTATATTAATTCAAGACCATTGTAACTGTTTTTGTAACTATTTTGAAATAAAACTTCCCCCCATCACTGCCAAATCTTCCTCTCTTCTCTGACGCAGCCCAGCTGGTGTTTATTGCAATCTAGGATATTAAAGGTGGTAAGAGTTTTACTTTTATGTCCTTGTCTTATAAATAGAGGGTGTGCTACAAGGCACCAGCACATAAGGTCTATCAGGACTTATTTTTTTTTTTTAAGCCTTAGGCTGGCTCCAGTGTGGGTGATAGGTTTCCCTCTCCAAATACAGTGTTGACAATTTCTATCAACAAAGACTCTAAGAATATGGGCATCTTCCACCTGGCATGATAGGCATGAGCTCAAAACAGAGACAATGACTCAGATTTCCTTTAACACACCTTACTTTCTGATATCTGAATTGGAAGGAAGTTGGTATGTGTTTTGGCCATGGCTCAGTGGATGGTTGATGCTGTCTGGGGATGTATTTCAGATGTAATTGCTCTCTAAGATTTTTGTACTTCACTAATGTAGAGCTAGGCTTCAGGGTGGCTTGCATTCAGATTGCATTGGTAGAAAGTGAGGATTGTTGACTCAGTCTCAGCTGTGCAGAAGTGTTGTAGCAACTTATGAAGGATTTTATCAACTGATTGTGTTTTCTGTTGAGGATCCCTTAGGACCAACAGAGGTGATAGCTGCGTATTCTACAAACAGATCCAAAGCTCCTGAGAGGCAGCCACCTGGTAGTGTTTGAATATGTTACATCTGCAGTACAGTATGTTACTTTACCATGTGCAAAACAAATGCACTGGAACAAGAAAATCAATAAGTCTCACATAAATATGCAGTATGATTTGGTTAGAAACGTTCAGATCTTGACATCTTAATAAAATACATGTAAAAGGAAATATTCTTCACACTGTGGCGTTAGGTATCTAATTTAGATGACTAAATGATACCCTAGGCTCTCTTCTCCACTCAGCAGAGCTCTCAGACACCAGTTCACCAATTCAAGCACCTCGTCTACATAGCTCAGCTGAAATGATGTGAATTCTTTACTCTGTCTCAGCCCTGCATGAGAACTATTAGATATGGGATGAGGAATATGCTTTTAAAATTGCAGTGGCTCTTTCCAAGTGATAGGCTTAGACATTTTTTATTACAGACTGAAGTGGGGGACAAACATGCCTGTGTAGTGCACACACAATTTTGTAGAAAGATTATTCTGCTAAAAATTACGCTCCAGTGGCAGGGGAGTTCTGTAAACTAGGACAGGTATGCATGCAACAAATTCTTACCTGTACTGAGGCTTGGTTACCTACATTCCAGTTCATTCATTGATGCAGATTCTCCATTACTTGAAACAGTAGAAAACAATGCTTTTGAAACAATATATTTTTCAGATGCTTGTAAATAAGTAGTAAAAGCCCTGCTTGGGACACTTCATGAGAATGCCTAGGGGTTGTGGTACTGGCCTTGTTATATGGGTTAGATGGGTATCAACACTGGAATTACCAGAGGTACCAAAATATCTGTTGAATTTCATTATCATGTGATATGCAAACAAAGAAGGGTCAAGAGTTCATTCACAAACAGCATACTTGTTCCTTCAGTGGGAGATGAATGGGGAGAGAAAGCCGCAGTCTCCTTATACTCATCTTCATCAGTTAAGCAGGGCCCTGATTCTGTTGTTAAAAAGTTCTGCTGTGAAGCTCTAAATAGGTATGTCAGGCCACATAGTGAGAAGTTAGAAATCTTTACTGACCATAGATTTGCTCTAGTATATCATAGACATGAGAAGGTTTAGGAATAGCCTCTGGTTTCTCAAGGCTGAAATGCCAGACAGCTAAATGTCAGCAAGCAGCAGCGTGGTAAATCACAAATAGGGATAATACTGTTACTTATAGACTATACCAGACACAACTGGGGAAACCTCCGTGCTAGCTGGCAGAGGAGCCTCATGGAGGAGGGGTACCCTGGCCTTGACAGGGACCTGGCAGGGACATGGGAGGAGAAAGCAACTGCGATATACGGTAAATACAGAAAATGAATCTGTTGCGCGACCAAGGCATTAGAGACAAAATTTCTTCATCAATAATCTTACTGACATACAAAGAACTAAACAGAGGTCACATCTGGTGCTGGGGCACCTGGATCCTGCAGAAGATTTGTATTTGCACTGCATTTATCTACCTACTCTAACCTACCCTTTATCCATTTATCCATCCAGAGAAAGATATCTCACAGAAGCATGACCAAATATAACTGTTGTAGAAGAAGAGGATTATTGCTGTTTCAAAGTACATTTGTCAGGAACAAAAGATTTTATTCAAATCTGGGTAAAGTAAAATTCCACATTACTGTCATCAGGTTTAGGGGAAGGTCTGCAATAAGATACAGGGCACCTTGGCAAAACTATCCTGTTATTTTAAGAAGAAAATGGAATCGTACAAGGAACATTTGGTCAGTTTTTTCCATGAAGTCTGGAGAACTTATTCCCACCTGGGGGAACGTGGTCCTACCAAATAATTTGGAGAACAGGAAAAAGGAAATTGCACACTGGCGGGGTTTACACTAGACAATGGAGCAATCTCCTTATTGCTTAAACATGCAGGCTACATATTTTCTCTCTTTTGTTGTGGCACCTCCCTCTGTCTCCAAAAAAAGCTGAATAAACATGAAAGATCAGCAGACATATTATGTTTTACACAACAAAGCATGGCTTTATAGGGCTTTGTTACATCTTGAAAAGATTAAACGCACCTGCACGTGAAGAATCTCTATCCATCTGAATAATCAGGTAAAGGCACCTCTATTACTAGGGCACAGGCCAAAGACAGGTTTGGGCTGCATGTTTATAACAAAGCTTTTTTAACTGACTGTATCCTATGATTTGAGAGGAGCAAGGCTGCCATCCAGTGGATCTTCTCCAGTACAAAACCGAATTTAAGAGCATTAAGGTAGAGAAAAATTCCAGAGGAAAATTTGCATTTTCTCTTAGTTTAAATGAGGATCTCTTAATTATATATATATATATATTAATCTCTAAACTAGATGACACAACAGCTGAAAACTATGTTGGGAAGAAAAGGTTATTTGCTTTAAATCATCATTAGCTTTTTTTTTTTTTTTTTTTTTTTTAATGGACTTGGATTTTGTATGTATTTAGTCCATTTACATGAAACTGTTAGATAAACGTGCTTTAAAATGAACGTTTCATGGCTGAAATAGTAGTGTTTTTGTTAAAGTACACCTTGCATTTTAAAACAGAAGACTTATTTATAAGCCTAATTCAAAGCTCCTGAAAACTGTTTCATCCTTCAACAGGTTTGGGACCAGGCTCTGTTTGAATAAAAGGGAAATCTGAACCTATGCAATCTGGTTGAAAATTATCATGCATATTACATATATTCATCCCTAGGGACTGACAGATCAACAGGTAGCGCTACAAGGAAATTTCCTGATATATATCTCCTTGCAGATCCCACTCAGACATAAATGTTTTTGTGAACTGAAAAGGCAAAGCTCAGGCGTGGTGAATAAGGCAGAATGGCAATCTGCTCCTGAGGCAAATCATATAAATTCTCTGTGACTCCTTTTCCTTCCATCTAAAACAGGGATAATCTAGTTTGCAGGCAAAATGTGAGCTTCCCTACACTGTGAATTACAAAGGATTTTCAACTCCTCAGAGAAAGGAGAGTATTTGTATACTTCTTGATAGTGTTTAAACAAGATATAAATCTATCAAAGGTTTGAAGGAGTCTGCATTGCCCAACCCCTTTCATCCCTCCTCTTCCTCGCTAATACCTCTTACTAGTCCCCCTGGCTCCCAGGGCACCCATGAAGATAGGACTGTTCTTTTGAAGAGCTATGATTAAGTTCAAGTACTCTTGTTTCAGTAAACTCTCTAACAAGGATGAATCAATCTGTTTAGCTTAATCAAAATAAAGCAAAGAGATCCTTTCACCACAGTTCATTGGTTCTTTATTGGGAGACGAAGTTCACTAAATGAAGAGCTCTGGAGCACAGGCTGTAAAGTTTTAGTAAGATTCAATTCTTCAAGATGAGATGGGATAAATTCAGATGCAAAGGAGGTCAGGAATGTCAGCAGTAGGATGCTTAAGAAGCAATTTAGCAGTTGTAGATTCAGAATCAGAGCAGGCATTATATGTTTTTGTCTCGAGATTTTTACTTTGGAGCATGAATTTGCTAGTAGAAGTGAGATAGTTTTATCTTACACTCATCCCTTCCACTGCCATCCTGTCCCAGATCAAACTAGATTATCAGAAGTTTTTTCTGACCTTAGAATACTTGAATATATGGAGTCCTTTGTAAATAAATAAATAAATGAATAAAAATGTTAGGAGTACTTGCTAGGAACAGCAGAAACAGTTACAGTTGAATAAAAGAAAGATGAAAAAACACTTAAAATGGGTTTTAAAATAGGAATACTATCTAGGGAACAACTGTTCACTTTTATTGAAAATATTAGAATATTCACATTCAAAATCTCTCATATATGAAATGTGAAAATATTTCAATCAGAGATATATCTAGTAACACAATTAAGAATATATATATGTTTGAAAAAAAAAAAATCCTAAAAATAGTTTGGACTTTAAAGAAATTATATCTCCTCCAAAGTCCTTAGAGTGTTTTGCCATATTCTTTTTCTTCATACCAGGTATTCAAAATCCATCCTTTTCTGTTTAGTGTGAACCCCTTTCCTATTCCCTCCATCCTCTGTCCCAGTCCTTTAAATGGACAAATCTGATCAGAGAGAGAACACTAACTGAAATTAATGCAATCATTGGATTCAGGATATTGTGAGAACAAGCATTTTTTTTCTGGGTTTTGATCATTAAATTTGCTTCACTTCAGATATCTAAAAATTAGACATTGAAATATGAGGCAGGTTAACCCAGAAGGTTATTCAACTCATTTTTCTTAGATGCTTTTCTTACATGTTAAGATGAGCTGACGAAACTTCTGGAAGTGCCTATTTCTCTTCTTTGACTATGTGAAGAGCCTAGACAGCTAAAACTGAGCTAGTCAAGCTAACTTTTAGATGGTTAAGTTTGACAAATGAATCTTGTCTTCTGTTTCTAAACTAGGACCACCTAGGAAGAACAGAATTCTCTTTCTTTCTTAACCATATAAAAGATTCATTATTATTTTTAAAGATTTTAGTGTATTCTTATTCAAATCCATGCACAATACTGTCCTAATTTTTTTTTTTTTTTTTTAAACACATCACAATTACTGAAGATAAAAGCAAAGAAAGAAAAGCATTTTACTTCTTGTCAGCCACTAATATCAAAATTAGGTTCATTTTACTTGAGATGGTAATCCTGTTTATGAACTGGTTTGAGGTCATACAATAGGGTACTTTCAAAAGGCCATCATTTATAGGAAAAGTTGCAAAAATGATGCAACAGCATTTTACATATAATCTTTCACATCTGAAGTTTACTACTAAAGCCTTACTAAAACAATCTCTATACAATCAGAAATGAATATTATAGATCAGACAGTAAGTACCTGAGTAAGTTGTGAAATACCAATGCTGTTCCAATTTTGAAACATAATTTATGTTTCACATAAACACAAAATCCTGTCTAATAACATGTTTTTATATATATTTTCATTTATTATGCAACATTCATATTATCATTCTCTAAAATTAAGATGTTGTTTGAAACGTGTTTAAGACTTAGCAAATACCTCCAGAGACATTGTTTTTCTGTACTGGTGTAAAAACAAAGAAGCAAGCAAACAAAAACAAACAAACAAAAAACTAAAATGACAAAGCAAAACAGAAGATTAAATAAAATCCCAAATCAGTCTTGGTCTCTGCACTATAAAGAAAGTGCAGATGAGCTTCCTTACATGAAGGCCAAGATAACAGTAATGACCTCAACTTCCTTCTAATTTTTCAGAAAGTCTCAAACATCTCTGTATCTCTTCATTCCAGCTGGGCGCAATAAACAAAGATATGTACCTGAGTAAGAATAGCTGCCCTATAGCAGACTGGTTTAATGGTATCTGGGTTTTTAACTGCCTCATGGAAACTTTTCAAGTCCATGCAATGAGCAGAACAGTTGACAGATACAGCCATACTTTGATTTTGAATTATTATTATTATTATTATTATTATTATTATTATTATTATTATTATTATTATTATTATTATTATTATAATTTCCCCATGACTTTGTTCCTGGTATGAGATTGGTTCTACATGAATAGTAAGGATACCCTCTAGTGGTAAACTAGAATCCCACATAGCCCTGTGTTTATAATTCACACTCTTTGGTAAAGCTTTATTTCTAAAGTTGGTACCAGAGAACCCATGGTTGTTTACAGGCACAGAGCTACCACATCTTAACTTTAGGCTCACAGCCTCTCACTCTGATCTTTGACTCCCCACAGCTAGGACTATATCTCACATGTAGCATAGAACCATGATATCCATTGTTTACCAACTTTTCTGGGTAAAAACAGGTCAAGCAAGGGACAAATTGTGATATTCTCTCCTATAGCTAGGAAGTACACTAGTAGTCTCCTATGTTTCCTATGTTCAAAAGAAGCCTACTAGAAAGTACCTGTCCTTTTTTTTGCAGCCTAGAATAAGCTTTATTATTCTTATTGTTTTTTAATCTGCTATATGGCCTAATATTTGTGGTTTCTTGCTTCATGACATGTCCCACCGCATGAAAGCTTATATACTAGTAAAATGGATATTTAAGACTTAGAATATTTCTGGTCACAGATTTGAAATAACACAGCTAGGCCTGCAGGAATAGTCCAGTGAAGAGATCAAATACTTAATCTGAAAGCCTGTTTAATTCTGCTGTAAATTTCAGTACGTAGCTGCCATTTTCCTTAGAGACTAGCTAGGAAAATATTCCTAGAAGAGACATATGGCCTGTGGGAGAAAGAATATGAAGACCTGAGAGGATGCTTCCATCCAATTGGATTTCCAAGGGCTTGGGTATTTAGCAGATTGATGATTCCATCTCTCTCTTTGTCTATAGGCAGTCAAACAGCCCTCCTCACTACAATGACGAGAGTCCCCAGGTGACTTGGAAGGAAATTCCACACATCAAAAATAAAAATTCATAGTAAAACCACATGGGGTAGCACACGTGAAACAACCTAAATGTACTTGAAATATAAAGCTATTCCAATACATGTAAGTGACAATAAAAGAACTATTTATCTTTGGGTAAAATGAGCAGCTGTAAAAACATCAGATTTTCTCAACAGGGGCTTCTTCCAGGTGAGCTCAATTATTATCTATAAGCATACCAGAACAGAGCTGAAATGCTTTTTTTTTTTTTTTGGATTTACCAATAAATTTCTTTAGTTGTTATTTATTATTTTTATACCTATTTGATTTTTATATTCTTTTTAAAGTCTGAAAAAAAATACATTTTTGTTAATTTAAATAAGAAAGATCATAAGGGAATGAGGTTTTTCTCTTTTAGTAAAATTTTCTGCAAAATGTTTTAAGAAGAAATGCCATGAAATCCTATTGAACTACTTTTTTGAACCTTTTTTAATTGTCTGAAATTAATTCAATGCCCAAATGTAATAGATGACATTTCATTCAGGTACTTTCCATTTAATAAAAAGTTCATTTTCATGTTTCATGTAAAAGGAGGTTTGAATAGTTTTGTTCAATTCTAACTTTCTCATTCTAACTATCAGTTACAGTAAATGATCAAAGTGAATGAAACAAAACAACAACAAACAAACAAACCAAACCACCTAACCAACCAACCAAGCAAACAAAACAAAACAAAAAACCAACCAACCAACCAAACAAACAAAAAAAAAAAAAACACCAAAAAATCCCTGGCAACTTGAACAAAAGAGAAGAAAGAGAAGAGAGAAAATGGCACAATTATTTCCAAAAGAGGTTCTATAAGCAGCACAGTCTTTTTTTTTTTTTTTTTTTTTTTTTTTTAACCTTTAATACACATAATTCTCACAGCCATGAAATAGAAACATGGACACTAACACATAGAAAATGAACACTTAAGGAATTTGTCCAATCTCTCACAAACTATATGAGTGAGTTGAAACTTAAGTCAGACTGTCCGAATTAAGTCAAGTTATTTAAACAAAAAATGATGAATACTCTACAACGATTTAGCTTACAGTTTGGCCTAATCCTCCTTTTTACACTGAGTAATTGGTGTCCCCTTGGCTTATATAGTTGGGTTAATTATCTTTTCTTTTTCTTATCAGGTGGTAATTTCTTTTTTTACCATGCTAACTTTGTCCAATACCGTAGGCTTGTTGACACTAAATTTTGTCTTGGTGGTCTGAAGAATTTTACTTTTCTTTTTCCCAGTTTTCTCTCCATACTGTGAAGAAGAGATAGAAAGTAACCAAGTGCCACCTGTCTTTTGAATGTCTCCAAAGCTTTTATCTGTTCATCCAGATGGCTCCATTTGCATCGACAGTTTTTGTGGCCATTTCAATTAGCTTAAGCTGCTCCATGGTGCATCTAATTATTCTAGTATGCATTAAAATAGAACTTCAAATTCACCAGCAGATTTTAAATCAAATGCTGGAAGAAGAAAAACAAAACAAAACAAAACAAAAAACAACAACAATAAAAACCACTTCACCCCAAATGTTAAAATATATGGCTAGGAGTCTACAATCCTGTTAGAAGACTTTTAAATTTATTTTATATTAAGCTTATTATGGTATGGAAAGTACCATATTTTCTAATAATTTTTTCTAATATATATATTTTTTCTGTTAAATTATATCACATCTGAAAATTAATATTGCATACATTCTTATGTAAATTAAAAAATAATAAATAAATAAAAAAAGCTTAATTCAAATAAATTTTCCATGGGGAAAAATATTTTATTTTGAATTAGACTGATCTGGAAGGAAATATTTAATTTTTAACACAATAAAAAATTATATTTTTAGTCCATGCATACCAAATTTTTTTCCAGCCTGACAATGCTCCATTCCCACTTGTCAACATTAACTAAGGTGACAATTGTTAAACTTTATCAAAATTAAACCATGTCAAATGTTGTGCACATGTGCAACTGATCTGTATCACAAGTCGATAGCATCCTAGACATTTCAGATTTACCACACATGTCAATTAGCTAATTTTAAGAACTGTGTAGATGTTTCTTTTGGAGTTCTGATCAGCACTTGCTAGAAATTCCTGCTCAAGCCTGTAGCCTACCATGCAAATTGTTAGAGCTGATGTATTTTCTCCCTGGCAACTTTATTTCAGTGAAACATTCCACAATCCCATATTGTCCTATCTCTATTAGAGCTCAGTGCATTTTTAGACTAAGTATACCTTATATGTGGAAGTCCTATTTGAAGTTTTAATGAAATCTGTATTTTTTATTCGTAAGCATTTGGAAAAGAAGAGTGGGGAAATATAGATGGATCAGGAAGAAGAGAGAAACAGTCATTTCTACTTTATTTTGTTCAAGTTGTATACCTGTCCCACCTCCCTTCCTCTCTCCACCTCACACCCTACCAAATCAACAACAACAACAACAACAACAACAACAACAACAACAACAACAACAACAACAACAACAACAACGGAGGAGAAGAAGAAGAAGAAGAAGAAGAAGAAGAAGAAGAAGAAGAAGAAGAAGAAGAAGAAGAAGAAGAAGAAGAAGAAGAAGAAGAAGAAGAAGAAGAAGAAGAAGAAGAAGAAGAAGAAGAAGAAGAAGAAGAAGAAGAAGAAGAAGAAGAAGAAGAAGAAGAAGAAGAAGAAGAAGAAGAAGAAGAAGAAGAAGAAGAAGAAGAAGAAGAAGAAGAAGAAGAAGAAGAAGAAGAAGAAGAAGAAGAAGAAGAAGAAGAAGAAGAAGAAGAAGAAGAAGAAGAAGAAGAAGAAGAGGAAGAAGAAGAAGAAGAAGAAGAAGAAGAGGAAGAAGAAGAAGAAGAAGAAGAAGAAGAAGAAGAAGAAGTTGTTCAGATGGCTCTGGTCCAAAGAAATAGTCTGATCTGTTGTTTGGTTCAGGCAAAATGTGGTTCAGTTTCCTTAATATAGCAACCATTATAGTGCATGTTTTCACAGAATGTCTTGTGTTGGAAATCACCTTAAAGTTCATATAGTTTTCTGTCAAAGTAAAATGAAAAAAAAGTTATAATAAAGAATATAAACTGCTGAAAAGAATACAAGGTACAAAAAAAATAATATTTATATTTGCTATGCTAATACCATGACTGGTATCCATGGCACAGTTATTAGAACTAGATGATACTTAAAGCTTCTTTCAACACAAAACATTCTATAATTCTATAGTATAAAGAATTGACTGGATGTTTGTACTCAAACAGATGTAGACAATGACTTGATGTTCAGATGGAGAACACTGAGAGGTAGTGTTCCTCATGGGTCAATATGGGAACAATTTACATCTTTGTTGATGACATGGACATTGGGATAAAGTACACCCTCAACAAGTTTGCTGATGATACTGGGAGGCCACCCAGATGGACCTGGACAGGCTCAAAAAACAGGCCCATACAAAACTCCTAAAGTTCAACAAGGACAAGTACAAGGTCCTGTACCTGGGTCAGGGCAATCCTAAGCACACACAGAGGTTGGACACTGAGTGAATATAAAGTAGCCCTGTGGAGAAGGACTTGGAGTAGATGAAAATTGTGGCATTGTGCTGACAATGTGCACTTGCAGCCCAGAAATACAATTGTACCTTGGGCTGCATTAAAAAAAGTGTAGCTAGTGGGTCGAGGGAGGTGATTCTTCCCCTCTATTTGGCTCTCATGAGACCCTGACCTGGAACACTGCGCTCAGCTCTGGTGCCTACAGGATAGGAAAGACATAGACCTGTTAGAGAGGATCCAGAGGAGGGTCATGAAGATGATCAGAGGGCTGGAGCATCTCTCCTATGAAGACAGGTTGAGAGAGCTGGGGATGTTCAGTCTGGAGAAGAGAAGGCTCTGGGGACACCTTATTGCAGCTTTTCAATCCTTAAAAGGGGCCTACAGGAAAGACGGGGAGAGACAATTTGTCAGGGAGCGTAGTGTTAGGATAAGGGGTAATGGCTTTAAACTAAAAGAGGGCTTTGGGCAGCCTTGTCTAATGGGAGGTGTCCTTGCCTATGGCAGTTGTGTTGGAACTAGTTTATCTTTAAGGTTCCTCCAAACCCAAACCATTCTATGATTCTGTGATTATGTTTCTATTATTTTATTTTATTTTATTTTATTTTATTTTATTTTTTTATTTTATTTTATTTTATTTTATTTTATTTTATTTTATTTTATTTTATTTTATTTATTTTATTTTATTTTATTTTATTTTATTTTATTTTTTATTTTATTTTATTTCTGCAACATGGTATTATAATATTTTCCACCAGTGCAACATCACCACATTTGCTTGCAGAAATGTAGTGATTTGTTGGACATCACAAACGTTTATACTGCCACTCACTGACAGGTTTTATCATATTTTTGCTCTGCTAGTTCAGATTTGTTTGTTGCCTGTTTGGAGTGAAGTAATAAATATCAAAACAGCATACTATAGTAAATAAAAATGAGTCCCTACTTAGCATTTCAGTTCTAATGCCCATTTTATATGCATGCACAACAACAGCAAAATGCTGCTACTTTATTGAAGCTTCTCAATGCTTTTTTGCATAGGCTAAGAACATGGACAATTACACAGGTCCAATGAAAGCTCAGAAATTTGTTGAGCAGTGGTAATTCAGAAATTTGTTGAGCAGTGGTAATTTGAACATGTGTCTAAGCCTTCTGTGCAATTATTTTATATCTTCCATTGCTGATTGATTCTCACTAGGTAGTTTTCCTTTCTGTTGATTTCTGAGTATTTTTAACAGTTTATTAGTCACAGAAGCAGACTAAAGAAAGTCATCTCTTACGTAGCTAAATTGGAAAAGATCCCAGAATAAAGAAAATACTAAATAGAGCAGAAGAAAAGTCAGCATATGGATGCTATCTATGCGGAAGGAAAATAGCCAACTGTACTGTAGAAATTCCCACTCAGAAAAAATACAAGGAATGAGTGTTTGTTTAGCTCACATTTCTGCCAATGCAAAGGACCATCATGACCCATAAAGTAAACCCAGGAGGTGGAAAGATTGTCTTATGAAGGGAAACACAAACATCATAAATTCAGTTTTCGTTGTGATTAAATGTACTTGAAGAATGCATTATACATCTTGAGAAGATCTCTCAGTGCTACCATGCAGAGACTACACAGTCAGCCCAAGGCTCAGCTACTTCTCAAGGGTATGAGGCACACTTAGTGACAGAGATCCTCTACCTAGAAAGAATTTCTGGAGTCAGCAGCTGGTCAGAAGGCAAAGATGGAACAATTTGGACTGAGAGACCCATATTTTCAAAAAACAGCAGTTAAACATAATTAACTATCATCTGACTAACCATGATTAGACATATTTTCAGAATATTGCATAGTTGCATTTCTGTAGAAATCACATTGATATCAATTAACTTTATAAGGCTTTTTTTTTTTTTTTTAATATGGTAAGTGAAGTCTCTGTATTGCATTTGCTAGTGAAATATGTAAATGATCTTAACACAAGCAAACAAACAACAACACATTAAATGGCTTGTTTAAGATACAACATTATTTCTTCAAGACTTTCCTGGACCCTGGCAGACTTGTATGGAGGAATGAACAAGTCATGAAGCTGGCAGACTCTGTACTCCAGAGAGCAAAGAGACTGAAATCTTTATTAAAAAAAAAAAAATAAAAATGGGGGGGGGGGGGGAGAGTCATTCAGAGGAAAATATGGAATTTGTAACAGCCTGTGAATCTGATAGTTGAAGGAGGAAGACCTAATCCTAGTCTTTGATAATACTTCACTTGGGAAGATTAATTTATAGTAGATTTAACTCATTTTCATGTTTCTCAAAATCTTACAAGAGCATGTGCTGTTAAAGATTATGCAAGATCTAATTCATGACTAGCATGAAGCTTTGGAAATATGTAATATAGACACAGGATTTTATAACTCAGATTCTCGTGGGTTCTTGGTTACAGACCTTTTAATTCTGAAATGCAGCTAAACATAGTATGTTTTGATAATGAAACATGAACAGGAAAAGAAACATTGCAATCTGTGGCCAGTGAATCACAGTCCATACAGATTCCCTCCCATTCCCTCCCTTGTGCTGGTCTAAGATAGTGACATCTTAGAAGGCTGGTGAAGGATAAAATATTGGTCTTTTCCATATGCATTATCACTGTTTGTCCAAATATTCTACTTAAGAGTGGGTAATTTTAGTTGCAATATCCTTGTTTTACAACATATGATTTTTTTTAAGTGTTAAAAGTTCTGTCTTTTGATGATAACAACTTGAAGTCTGCCACTAATCTAATACTTCAGCAGTAACTTCAAAAAGCTTTCACACCTTTTCTTTAATGAAAATCAAACAAAAATCCCACTTTCTTTGTCAGTTTCTGATAATTTTTTTTTGGAAGTTGAAATTACTTTCTGTTATTCTAGAAATAATATATTCCTTTCCTGGAGATGTGCTTAAATCCCTACATGAGTAGTCCTAAATTATTCTGAAATTGTGTAGGGAAATTCACTGTGGCTTTTTTTGGCATTATGATTTAAATAAATGCCAAACACTGTTTGAGGAAGTTTATGTTAACCACTTCCTTTCTGTCAGCTGGAAGTCAAGAAGTTGGACAGTTTCTGAAAGATGAGATTTATAAGCTGTTAAAGTTTAAATGGTTCTGGTTTCATATTCTTTTATTATTTCAGAGAAGAATGTTGATGATTAAACATCCATGTTAAAGCTGTAATAATTGTGATATCTGAAATATGAGCAAAGTTTCAACTGAAAATTATTCCATTGTATAAAGTAAAATGTGCTGATGGAAAAAAATAAAATTATTTTAATTTCATATATATCAAAATACCTTTATAATGATAACACACATCATAGTGCCACAAATCTATTTTTATCAGACTACTTTAGAGACTTAATTTGTTTTTCAGAATGAATTTATGACAACTGCTTCTCATTTCAATTTAAGTAACTTCTTCCAAAATAGCTCCTTACAAAGAAATACCAAAAATGTAAAACAAGTATATTTTGAATAAAATCCTTCAAAATTTTGAAACCACTTCTGACTTTCTGAAAAGCCCTAACTTTCTGCTCTCTAATGATTGAGTGGTATTATTAAATCTCTCATTAATGAGGTTTAAATGCATATTCAAACATATTAAGATAAAATATCGTATTTAATCGAAACGATGTATATAGAACTTTGATCAAAGTATTACAAAAGATTATTTGTCTTAATTCTACTGTCCATAGATCACTTTCTTTTACACACTGCATATTTGTTAACCTCTTTACAATGTTGAGGCAGAAGTTCTATTTTGTTTAATTTTAATTTGATAAAATTTTATAGTAACATAAATATATCAAGACAGTAGAATATAAGTGGGCTCTGTGTTCAATACTCTCAAGTGGAAAATGTATTCCCCAAAGTATTTACCAATGAACAGGTCCCAAGTGGGCTTCAATTTTCCTTCAGTATAGCTATGTGGCTCTAAAACCATTACTCTGCTATTAGGATACAAGCCTAAACCAACTGCCAAATTGTTGTGAGTTTTGTTTTTCCCCTGCTTCCAGTACTTTAATATTTTGTGACCTAAAATACTTCCTCCCTTGTTTACTGTCAGACATCAACCTGTTATCTCTCTCTCACTCTCCCTCTTTCCACCTCCCTCCCTCCCTCCCTCCCTCCCTCCCTCCCTCCCTCCCTCCCTCCCTCCCTTCCTTCCTTCCTTCCTTCCTTCCTTCCTTCCTTCCTTCCTTCCTTCCTTCCTTCCTTCCTTCCTTCCTCCCTCTCCCCACCCCCCCAGTTCTTACTACAATTAAACTAAGAGAGTGACAACTTTGTTACCTTGTTGTTCATAAATATGAGATCAAATAAGTATTTAGTACTATCTGAAGTGAGACAAACGAGGAGAGTCCATTTCAGCTGACTATCAGCGGCTCTGGCTATATGCTACTAAATTTATGTATGACTTTTATTGTTAAGCTAATCTTACAAATTAACTGCCACCATTGGTCAGACAGAAGTTCCTTCTATCAGACTATTTCTCATATAATAAGCTCCTCAGAGGAATAATGAAAACATTGAACTTGCAGATCGGTTTTTTATTTTTCTGCCATCTTGAAGCTATACTTCTAAAAGTCGGTTAGTACATGTAAAACAGAAGAGAATTTTTCACTTCCCAATGTCACTTTTAAGCATGATGGAGCTGATTTGTGGATTTGGACTGAAAAACAGAGCCTGGGCTGCCATAGCTCCTGCTTGCAGGGATACACAAAAATTTCTACTACTTATAGTCATTCAGCTCCAGCTACAGTAGTTGTTAATAATGACAGCTGTTCTGCAGAAGTACTGATTGAGAAAGACCCTATGTACCTCAGCAAAATAGGAAAATGAGCATCCTAAATTTTGTCTTTATCACCATGGGAACAGAGCCTTTTACTGGACTCAGAATACTCAGCATCGAGCATGTGTCTGAGGAAGATGAGCATATCGAATTAGTACAAACAATATCTAAATCAGTTTGTGACTTCCTGAAGGTTTTGCTTTTTCTGATAAGACTTTCATATCCCCTCAGATGCAACATTTAGTGTTGGACATCGTCATCCACCTTGCAAAAAAATGCTAAGGAAAAAATAAATTAAAGATCAAAGCAGGATATAATTCTTACAGCTCTGTCAAAGAGAAATGTTCAATACATTTGAACATGTCATTTAACTGCATTTTAGTTCCCAGGGAGAAATAAAACTAAAAGTGACCGAACCAAAGACTTCTGAGTAGAAACAGGGATGTAATAGTACTTTTAATATTATTAAGGCTGAAGTTATGTGGATGAAAAATTCAATGTTATGTGTAATCTGTTTATGTTATTGTTTAGAATCAAGCAAGGAGGAGTCTAACAGTGGAAACAAACAAACAAATAAACAAACAACAACAAAAAAAAAACAACACTGAAGGAGGATGAGGTCCATGTTTTCATATTAAGTGATATAACTGAGCAACAAGCAAAACAAACTCACATAATGTTGGCTGATCCCACTTGAATCCATGGCTCCAAGGAGACGAAGAAAATTATAGAACAGTGTCATAGCTCAAAGAATTCTCCAATGTGCTGAAGTGGTAGAGGTAAGGACAGTGTAAAGATTTCATTCATTTTAAGAGATCCTCATACTTCTTGTAAAATTAAAAAAAAGTTATTTGAGAAATTATGTGCAATTAATAAATTTGACATAAACAATAAATCCAGTGGCTATTCATCGTACAGTTTGTTGTGTTAGGAGTTCTGGGTATTGTAGTGGAATCTTCTGTCAGAAGGGTAAATACAGTTGCCATGAGATTTCTTTCAGTAAAAAGTCTCACACTCCTTTATTTCTCCTTACCACCAATAAGTACAAATATATATGTTTGGCTTAAATTTTGCAAAATACTGAAAATGAACACTTGCTTCTATTTGATTATATAGAACTCATATCTATAACTATGTTAGACTCTTCAGTCTCCGAGAGATGTCAGCAGTTTTTAGCTCACTTCAACTGTACCCTATGATCCAGCAGACTATGACCAAGCAGTGCATCTTGGCAAATACATACTTAGGAAGAGTACTAACAGGGAAAGTAATGGTTTCTCTAGTGCTTTGAGGGATTAATGGGGGAAAAATATATATTTATTTTATTTTATTTTGTTTTATTTTGTTTTGTTTTGTTTTGTTTTGTTTTGTTTGTTTCTCTCTGAAAGTCATGTTCAGTTTCAATAAGAATATCCTATGTGTTATGTGTTAGAACAGGATACACTATTATAATAAAGCTTGATAATCTGTATTTGTGGAAATAAAGTACAGCATTTAATGATGTACACGTTCTCTTCATACTCATGACACTTACAAATCTTTGATCTATTAGTTCATCCTGTAATGTAATGAAAAGCTTCTCTTTTATTATGTATTAAAGTTCATTTCCCTTCTACCCAGCCAGCACCTTTTCTTGATTCTGACAGAATCCTGCAGTGCAGTAAAAATGTTAACACAGAAAATATGTCATTGTGTGAGTAACATTTTGTAATCCGTTAAAAGCTGGATTTTTATATGATCTGAAATGGTGTTTTTTGTTTGTTTTCTTTTCTTTTTAAATTTATTTATTTATTTATTTATTTCTAGTTCAGCTTCAACTTCATATGAAATGAAACCTACGCTGTGAAGGCAGAAGATGGGAGAATATTAATTTCCCTTCAGAAATTAAATTTAATTTCATTTAATTTTAAATACAATTTAAAATTCTGGCTTAGCTGGTTGCTCACAGGTTTCATGAAGAAACATTTGTAAATTTGAAGTTCACCAAAGCCTTTGAGATCTATTTGCTCTGAATGATAGTAATCAGAAACACATGTAGGATAAAAGATAATTTGCGATGAAGTGTTCAATACAATATAAGTTGCTCAAAAAGATCAGTTTTCATGCTTCACCTCACCAGATGTGCAAAAGTCTCTTAAGGAACTATCATTACTATAGTATATTCTGAAAATATAATTTTTATGAGCAAAGCAATAATCCCATATTCTTCTTTCCTGTTTTCCTTTTTGATTGGTTTTAGACAGGCTAGAAAGAATTATTTTGTAGAGTAGAACTCAAACGATTTCCTGTATGAATCAGATTTCCTGTATTATTGTTAGAAAGTCACTTAAGGGATAAATAATGTTCAAGTTTTAACCAATCTTTTGACAGTGAGTGCAAGACCTAACTTTTCTTAGTGTCTTTGAAAATTTCTCCTCTCTGTACCTCTCTTGACTGTCAATAATATGCAGTATCAATATGTTGTAAATATCTTGCAGCTAATAAAGGGAATATTTAATGGGGATTAAAATAAAAATCATTTTTCTCTTTATCATTCTACTGTTGCTTCTACCTCCTGCTTGTAATAGGTATAATTTTGTGACATAGTGGAACCTTCTGGGGATCCCCAAACAGACAATTCAGTCATTTTCTCATCTCCTGGAGTAGTTAGTTCCTTCACTCTCTTGTAATGTCAAGCAGTGCAACAGCAGAGATTGAGTGATTTCATCAGTTTCATATTTGCTAGGACTTTTTCCTTGCATACAAAGTTACTTTAAGGAAAAAAAAATAAAAATATTTCCTTTATACAGTCTCTGAACATTTACACATAGCTTTCTTGGGATGGTAGCCAGAGAGAAATGCAAATTCTATTTCCTTTGATGATGGAGAATTCACAGTCAACAAAGGTTCAAATCACCTAGGAGTCTTTCTGATCAAACAGAAACAGGAAGCTGACTGAAACAGCCTAGGAGACCACTTTGCCAAGAAGGGACTTGCTCAAAATTAGATAATTGTTGGTGAGAGTCAGAGTTGTGAGGTGCCACAGAAAGAGATAACATGCTGTCACATACAGTGAAGGTGCAGAAAGTTTCGAACTCTCAAAAATTTCTATAGCTATGGCTCTTTGAATAAAAAAAATGTGCAACAGCTACAGACAATTACAGGTCTTGGGAGGGTAAGATCTCATTACCTGGATTTAGTGACATGAACTCAAGAGCCTCCTAGTAATTATAGAGAGACTGTACTTAGCTGTTGTACAGATGAAGACCCAATGTTACAGAAGAAAGACCTGTTGTCCATCTGGTCTTTCCTTGTAAGTCTGCACGGGCTTGTTTTCCTTGCCAGTCTCCAGCTGATAAGTACCTACTGAGTGCTTGTGTTTGGATATGTGCAAAACATATCCATACAAAAAATATGTATGTCACATTTGCTGTGGTGGTGTTGTATTTTATTGTGCTTTGTCATGGAGATGTACGGGAAGTGGCTTGATAACACAAAGTGTACTGAAGATGTCAGCTGGTTCAACCAGATGCTTCTTCAGAACATCAGACAGCTGTGCAACATATGCTGTGCACTGAATTTTCCAGATTGCTGACCTTCTTTTCCTGATCATTGGCAGGAACATATCTTTATCTCGTGCAGAACAAAGGAAATAGTCATATTTGCCTGATATTTTCTGCTAAGTCACTGCAAACAGCAGTCACAAGGTCACAATTATGGCAATAATTATGGCAATAAAAAAAAATATTTTATTCTGTTAGTATTCCTGTTCTTTTTTTGTCTGCCAGAATCATCAAAAGGATTTTCTTTGTGAATTTTGTTTGTTTGTTTGTGGATTTCTTTTTTCCTTTTTTTATTTTTTATTTTAAATTTCAAAGTATCTAGAGTTCATTTTATTTTATTTTATTTTATTTTATTTTATTTTATTTTATTTTATTTTATTTTATTTTATTTTATTTTATTTTATTTTATTTTATATTTTGTCTTGTTTTGTTTTGTTTTAATTTCTTTTAATTTCTTTTTATTGTTTATTTTATTTTATTTCATTTCATTGTATTAATTTTTATTTTTTTTGTTTATTTTATTTTTATCTTATTTTTTATTTATTTGTTTTTTAAAATTCTCTCTAAGCAACTGAGTATTAAACTCATCAGAGAATTGAGTTTGCATCACCAAGTCAAAGTTGATGCATAATGAAACCCAGCTTTCTCCTGAAACTATAGGGAAAACAAGACAACTTTGATACAGTAATACTTGTTTAGAACTTGTTTAGAACACGACAGAAATTTGTCAGAAAGATAAATCTTCAGATTATATTGTAATTCGACTGTTGTAATATTTCTTTTTTTTTTTTTCCTTTTTTTCTTTTTTTTTTTTTTCTCTGAAGTTGATTTTAAAGGAGGAGTCTGGGATAGTTTTCTATTAACCTTAGCATGTGAAGTCCACTACATGATGGGGAAAGGGGGCAAAAAGAGAAGAAAAAAGTTTACAGAGAAAAAGACGTATTAAATTTCCAGGCCATAGCAAACCCATACTCAAAAATCCACGTGAACTTCCTTCAGGACAGTTCCTTTAAGACTCTACCTTGGGAAAAGTTCAAATATGAAATGATTTGAAAAACAAACAAACGAAAATGACAACAACAACAACAAAATAAAAATAAAAACAAATCAGTTAAATATATAGATTTTAAAAAAATATCTTCCTAGTATCCATATATAAATAAATAAATATGACCAATTTTATTCACTTCTGTCAAATCCAGTCCCCTGCTTTCCTAAGGAACCATACAAGAACAATTTATTTCTTTATTGTGTTAAACAGAGTTTCTCCTTTACACCTATAATAACGGATATCATAGATTGATCCAAATGACTGTACCATGAGTATACTAGCAGAAAACAAACAAACAAAGAACAAAAAGAAAAGTTCATGAAAGGTAAATTCTAAATTTGATGTTTTTTATAGCTTCTGATTTGTGAAAATGAAGTCCAAAAGAATTAGATTAATAATTAAACTTTTGTAAGTCATAGGCAAGAAAGGAAAGATGGGGGTAAGCACAAGAGCTCAAAATGGTTAGTTTTGTCCTTTAACCAGAGCCAATAAAGAAACCCAGAACACCCAGACCGTCATTTAGATTCTGTCCTGTTTTGAGATAGAGTTGACTGGAAAAGACCTGTTTCTTGCATCAGTTTCCACCAGAGGTTGCCAAGGAGCACAGCACTTGTACTACAGACAAGCAGTACAACATAGCAGTACACATAGCAGGTAAGATGCAAAGAGCCACTAAGCCTCCCTTCTCTTTCTCCATCTACAGGTTTCACAGACATATCAGTGTCTGTCTTTCATGGCAACATAGAGACTTTGTTTACCTAAAAGAAAGACAGTATTTTTGAGAAATGCAAACATTGTTTTTTGCAAAAAACAGACTTGAATAAGAAACTGTTCATAGGTGTTGTAGAAATGAGGGCCACAGACACACCTGGATGACGAAACAGGAGACAAAATGATCTGTACACATTATTCATTTCCTTTTAGACACATACTTTCCATTTTCTTTCTTCTCCTTTCTTGATTGTCAGCTCTACAGTAAAAGTTCCGGTTGATTTAAACAAGTAATTAGATTAAATTAAAGACCGAAATATGTGGCATGAATATCCAGAAAACTACTGAGAGAAAAAAAAAAAAAACCAAAAAAAAAAAAAAAAAAACAAAAAAAACACAAAACAATTATTAGCAAAATCTCCCAAGGGAAGATGTAGAAACTCTGCTACTTGGGACTCTGCAATTAAAAGATTCTCTGGGGAACATTTCTGGGAGATGGGCTTGATAACTTACTAGGACTTTCCCCTCATTAAAGCCTGGAAAGACAGACATTATCACCAAGAGTAGGAACACGGTTCATTAAAGTTTATAAGGAAAGCTGAAATACTTACTTTTGTGACATGAAAGCTGATGAAACAGAAAATAATATAAACGCCACCAGACACGGAGGGAGTCTCAACTGTCCTTTAAAGAGTAGGGGGAGAATGAAGCAATAAAAAGTCCCGTTCTTTTCACTGACCCATGTTGGTACCTGTACACCTCATGTAAAGCTTGACCTGAGAGTTTAAGCAATTACATTCCATTCACCCTAGTGAGCTGTATGTCCACATCATTATATCATTGCATTATATATATATATTATACTTGTATGTTCCTTATATTTTATATCAGGGATTTATAGCCAGTTTAGAAGGTAGTGAAATTATCCCTTTGTGAAATTATAGTTAAGAGGAAACAAACAAACAAACAAACAAGCAAACAAAAAATTATGAAAGCAACTCAAAAAGTGAAATTTAAAGAGTGGTCATTTATATATACATATTTTAATTTTACAAGACACTTTTTTTTTTTTTTTCTCTGCTGTAACATCCCATCTTCAGATTTAAGTTTTCTCATCCAGGACAACTCAATCTGGTTGTAATAATATTCAATGTCAGCTGACAAAGAGAATATCAGGGTCCAGCTTCAAAACAGAATTCCCTTGTTTTGTCCACTTTAAAACATTCTACAGTATTTCTGGACTAAGAAGGGTGTTTAGGGCATTGGCTTAGCATTCAGGACGGTATGCTCAGTCACAGATTTTATGAGAGGCTATATAAATCATTTAAGTGTTTAGGAGCATTACTTCTATAATTTCAGACAAGTAACTGGCTAACATTTTGAAGGATCAAATATTAATTTATTTGTGCCTAATTCTATATGTGAAAAATTAAGATAATATTTCTTCACATATACATACATACATATATATGTATACATAAATGTATTAATGTATTTATGGACATAAATGTATTAAGATTAAGACATTCCAGCACTGTGTCAATAGATTCTTAATGTACCTAAACTAGTCAGGTTGTGTAACACGCACTGACACTAACCCACCAGGGACTCCGGATGAGTGATTTTAATTCTGCATTGCAAATTGTGATAATAAGCTCATTTAAATCAAGGAGAGTTTTACTTAGACATTGTCATGTATTTAGCATACTACAGAAATATTAAGCAATACTTAAAGAAGATTTAAAAGCAAAAAAATATTTCATTTCATATGAATAGTTTAAAAATAGGAAAAAAGAAAAAAAGAAAAAATGACTTATTGAGTTAGTTATTACTGAACTCTGCCTGTCACTACAAATTCTTCTGTGTCAAAGTTCTGTTTATAAAGTACTGTTTATAATCTACTTCTTATTTGATTAAAATTTCATTTTCAAACTTAATTATATCAGGCATGGTTAATATGACAGTTAGAAAGCCCTGTGTGAAGTAATTTTATGTAGGGGATTTAATTAAACCTAGGGGATGTTTTTTAATTTGCTACATAAGATTTACTTGAATTGGTAATTCTTAGATTCACTGCTGCCAGTAATTGTATGTCTTTTGCGTTGCTATCAGCAAAGAAGTTCATGGTAGTTCTTTCAGATCAAATCTTGACTGAAATCTAAAGTAACTTGAAGATCTGTGCAATGTTGGTTCAATACCTGTGCCTAAAATGATCCAGTTATAAAAGGCTTTCCTAACTGGTGGGACTCACTTTGAAAAGGGAACAAGAGAAGGGAGCTTTGGCATATGACTGGTTAAAAGAGTGTCACTCTTCCAGCAATATCTAAACACAACTTAGGGTATAGCTCACACTAGATATTATTTGCAGTAAGCAATATGGAAAAAGCTACAATAATGGTTTGGCTGAAGAGAATACATCCACATCTGCAAGGACAGATCATGCATAGGTGTTATCTGTGCTGCACCACTTGCTCCCCTTGCTCACAGAGATCTGTAACAGTCCTTGGTTCATTATCTTTACTACCATTAATGTATCCTGTAATTTTGCTATGCGCCTCTTGTTCCCTTTCAACTATCCATGGAAAAGGGCTGGTGGAAGAGTGAAACTGGCTCTAGAGAAGTCTTGGCTAGGGAGGAGAGGAAAACTGACAGCATCTACAGCCCTAATTTAATTGCTGTCATCCCTTTGGGTTGACCAAGAATCTATCCTTTCTGATAGCAGCATTCACTGCAGGGGACTTCTAACACCTACTCCACTACATAGCTTTTCAGCAAGGAACAGGGCACCTGGAAAACATTAGTTAATCATTTTTAATACCTTTCTGTCCAGGAAGCTGGAAGAACTAGTAGCTATTAAACTTATCAGTGTACTTATCTGCTGTTACCAGGTGTGTTTTTAGAGTGAAGCAAACAAAATGTTTGGAGAATGCTTTAAAATTAAATTAAATGCATTAAATTAAATATTTTAATGGATTAAATTAAAATTAAATGCATTAAAATTAAAATTAAGCCTTGACATGACCACAAGAGCCACATTTCTCCTCTGGATGTTGAACTTTACATCCACCAATAAAAAAAAAAATAAATAAAAAAATTTTGAACTTATCCAACTATTACCCTGTATTGGAAACATCCTCTGTAGACTTTAAAGGTCCATTTGAAAATGCTTCCTACAAATGTAAAAATGAAATGTATCCAGAAGAACTTCAGAGACTGAGAAAAATTTTGGAGCCACATTAATTTCAGCTGCCATCACAGTAGGTTTTATAATCTATGCCATAGCATAGTCCATTTGGAGCAGAGATTTCTAAGATCCAACTATGTAGGAAGACAATTAATGATTTAATAGGTAACACTTAAACATTTTATGCGGTAGACACTAAGAGAACACTTTTTCTCGTATGTCATCCTTGAGAAAATATAGATCTTGACTGTAAAATATCAGAAAAGACCTCATGGGAAATGTTTTGCAGGGTTTTTTCCTTGATGACCTAGCTAAATTCTGTCCAAATGATCACATTCTTCCTATGCAAAAATACACTGTAATTTCATTGGTATACATTACTCTTAATTTCCTTTCCTAAATATGGTGCGTAATGTTGATGGCAGAGGAGATGTCACATTCACTATCCATATACATACAGAGACATATGTAAACAACTTGTGAAGAGATTTGTGGTTCTATATGGTATGTAATAAAAATAAAGATATTATTGGATGCAATTCTCACAAAATGTCACTTGCAGGAGTGATGTCACTTTTTTAGTTGGAAGATCTTGGCTGACCTCACAATGACATTTGTAGAAATACAAAAGTTAAGAAAAAATGTAATACAAAAATAAATAAATAAATAAATAAATAAATAAATAGAAAAACAAACAAACAAACAAAAAACACACACAAGCATTCAATCTCTTTAAGATAAAGAAGATAGGGCACGCTTAATTCTAGTTTATTTCCTACCAGATATTAAGTCATACTGATATTAGGTAAGATACAACAATGGATTTTTAACTCATTGCTTTATATGATTATTTCTGTTCTTTATCTTTGTATATATATATATTTATTTATATATTTATATATATATATATATATATATATTTTAATGTTAGGGTTAGTTCTTGTGGAACATATTGCAATGATTACACCAGACATTATTAGCAAATCCTGTTGCATTTACACAATGCTGGGTTGACTTTTCATCTCTACAGAAAAGCAAAGATGGTTAGGAACATACTTCTGTGATATGTCTTTGTGTTTGTACTGTATCTAGAATCTACAACTCTGAGTAAGACTCAATGAGTCTGCATGCAGTACATATTAGAAATAATAAAAACCAATAACGTAATGATGTTGAAACAACCAGGTTGTTCTGTTCTTATAAATAATAGCAACTTCTGCTAGTTACTTTTGTTAGCACTATGGAAAGAAAAAAAAAAAAAAAAGTTCTACAATGAATAATATTTAATAATCTGGCAATGAAGAATTTTTATTCCTGGTTTCCAGCAGCTTACTGAAGTTTGAAAGATGGTACCTCACTTCTTCATTTGGCTGGCTTTTGTTTTATCTCTTCTAAATAAATAAATATTTATATCATGTGTTTTGACTTTTTGACTTGGATTTATTCCACCATAACTTAGGAGTAATAACGTAAATGCTATGAGTTTGTAGAAATATCTGAGTGGTATTCTGCTGTAGCTTGAGGCCTTATTTTTATTATAAACTGTTTTTGTTCCCGTCTGATAAAGGTTTTTTCCTTCCTATTTGCTTGGAAATTTCATATTCTGTTATACTGTAAGGATCATGTTTGTTATTATTGTTATTCAAAATAAAATAACTTTATGAGACATTCTCAGCATGAAGACATTATTTATAATGCAATAATATTTTTACTTGTTTGGAATCCTGAACTCTTGTATAAGGTCTAGCTTGTCTAAGAAGAATGTAAGAATCAAGCTTTTGTATGAGATTCCTGAGAGGAATCTCTCTTGTGGAACTACTCTGTGATCCATATCAAGCAAGAACCCTGAAATAACATTTATTTTTGCTTGATAGCAAAAACCAACCAAGCAAACAAATAAACAAACCAAAGCAAACCAAACCAACCAACCAACCAACCAAATACAGTAGGTTATTTTTCTAAAAATCAGATCACTGGGAGCTGTAAAAATCCATTTTCTGCAGAGCTGGAGTGACAGGTCAGGGTGTTTGAATGACCCTACCCAGAAGCAGCAGCCACAGCCCCTGTACTAATATCTGCCTTTCCAATCTCCTTGAGCAGCAGCCACTACCACAGGCTTGGATCCCCAGAACTTTTTGTAGTGTTCCCCATTCAAGCTCTTAGTTTTGTTCCCCATGCACCAACCTCCAGGTGAAACTGGAGTATCACCTACAGTTAGCCCTATCTCAGCCGCTGTGTCCCATTCAATGCAAATAGGTAAGTAGGTCATGAGGGTCTACAGTGCAGTTTGCCTCTTTATTCCATAGAGTAGGCAACATATTTAGCAGTATGGGACACTGATACTCCACACTGACAAGGCTGAAGCTGTTTCTTCTCATATATTTTTAACCTTATTGCTGCAATAAAATTCTCATGCTGTTAAAAGCCTAGCTGAACAGAGCTAGCTAGGTGAACAGGTAGCAACATGCTGATGTGGATACTCAGCTTCTGTCTGTAGAGCCATAGTGAGTGGTGTGACCAGCAGTGGCTCTTGGTGCCATTTTGAACAGGACAGAACATGTGGGGGGGAACATGCTGCACCTAACTCAACACTGCCTTCTTGCTCACCAAGCTGGGGTCACAGTGATGGAGAGGGAAGAAGGGTAAAATCCTGGAAGATGGAATGAAAGACCTCTGGCATGAACTAAGAAATTAAGGAAAAACAGAATAACCTGAGAAACTGTTCTGCAAGAAGAGGAACCTAGAAGGACAACAAAATACCATTGTTGTTGGGATTCAGAGGCCTTCCTAGAGCTTTCAGAAGATTACGCCTCACAAAGAGGGTGATCAAGCATTGGAACAGGCTGGAGGTATTTAAGAAATGTGTGGATGTGGCACTGGGGGACATAGTTTAGTGACAAGACTCAGTAGGTCAGGTCAATGGGTGGATCTTAAAGGTCTTTTCCAACGTATTTCATTCTATGATTCTGTGATACTAGTGGTTTGAGCACAGCAATAATAATATATCATGACAGCCTTTTTCTTTTTGCCTGGGAGTGCAGGGAAAACTTTATGTCCTTATCATGACTGAATACAATACCACAAGCCAACCGGGAAAGGCTTACCATCTACCTGCCTCGTGCATGAATCATCTGGGGAGCTAAAAACAGCTTTTTTCTATGGGGTTTAAAAAACAAGTGAAAAAGTGTTATGTAAAGCATTTGCATCGCTTTGTTAGAGAAATACATTTTCTTCTGAAAGTAGGGCTTGAAACAGCTCCGGGTGTTGTACTGCTGTCTTCCCGAGTGTCTTTCCACACAGCAGAACCAGGAGCAAAATTCACTGCAGATTCATGAAGACCATACATGAGGTATGGACTTCAAGAAAAGAAGGATATTATTATTATTATTATTATTATTATTATTATTATTATTATTATTATTATTATTATTATTATTATTATTAAAGAAAACTTATTTATATGTGATAATGACAGAAACATAAGATTTACACACCACTCATAAATAAATTGAAAAGTCTGATCAATTATCTGTTCTTCTAAGTATTTCATATGCTTCAATGACCTTAATAGTTAGTGTTAACTTAGTAAAGCTCAGCCCCTTCAGAATACTTATATTATCTAAAACCATCCTCTGTCCAGTCCTTGTTTCAACCATCTAATTGACACAGGACTCTCACCCCTCCAGAAAGTCCTAAGTGTCTGAAAGCTGCAGGGCTCTATATTAGGGACCAGACTTTGTTAAAAAAAGGAACATCATGCCCATTTTAAAGAGGGTAAAAAGGAAGACCCGGGGAACTTCAGACCAGTGGCCCTCACTTCTGTGCCTGGCAAGATCATGGAGCGGATCCTCCTGAAGGCAACGTTAAGGCATGTGCAAGACAAGAAGGTAGTCTGAGACAGACAGCATGGCTTCACCAAGGGCAAATCATGCCTGGCCAAGCTGGAGGCCTTCTGTGAGGGAGTGACTGCTTCACTTGACAAGGGAAGACCAACTGATGTATTCTACTTGGACCTCTGTAAGTTCTTTGACATGGTCCCACATGACATCCTAATCTCTAAATTGGAAATATATGGATTTGAAGGGTGCACCAACCAGTGGATAAGGATAGTCTATGATTCTATGATATAAGGACAGTAGCAGCTGTGGGTTTTGCTGGGTTATACTTCTCTGCGTCATTAACATCAGCTTCCTAAGACGAGGTGGCATCTCTGTAGAAATCTCCTGCTACTGGGCTATAGCATGGCAATATAAATATTTGAAGACATTAGAAGTAGTACTGACTTTTTTGGTCATACTTTTGCTGTAACACATCTCCTCTGAGAAGTCCACTAAGATGACAAATACATCTTGTGAGACGGATGTGGTCCTTATATCATCAGTTAATATATATCCTCAGTTGATATAAAGCAACTTCAGTCTAAGCAACTTCAGTCTATGCAACTATTTGTTACTAGATCTAACATTCCCAGTGATTTTGATAACCTTCATATTATGGGTTATGTTTTCAGAAGTGTAAGTTAGACATCATTATACCATGAAGGTTATCCTAATATTAAGAGGCACTATTAAGTTGCAATTAAGAATAAACATGTAGAAACTGCTTCCAAAATTTGGGGTATCAAAAAAAAGAAATTGAATCAAGTCATTGGATTTGACTGGGCAACAAAAAGACCTCCCAGTAAATTAGTTTTCATCAGTGGAGGTAAACTTTCTTGTGTGGATATAATTAGATTTTATGCAGTCAGGTGAAAAGCATTCTCATTGAAAAGGCCCCAAATAGACAGGGAGGCATGCTTCTTTAGTAAATGGTAAATACATATGGACTTAATCTTGCCACCAAACATAATGTGTGCCTGTATCAGATGTTAATGTAATTTACCAGATC
The DNA here is from genome assembly GCF_047663525.1 of Anas platyrhynchos. NCBI lineage: Eukaryota > Metazoa > Chordata > Aves > Anseriformes > Anatidae > Anas > Anas platyrhynchos. The sequence goes on from NC_092587.1 coordinate 9,420,153, forward strand.
AATTCAGAGTTCAGTGAAGAAAATTCCCCATGAAAACACAATCTTTATCTTTATGCCTTATTTTACTCTATCCTCTTTGATGAATTTTATTTGCCTCAGATTTCAACAGGTCTGTCAAACAGTCTGCAATGTTTCAGGTTTAATATCATTTTATGTTTCAAACATAACTTCAGAGGCGTAATATACTGGGCTTAGCTGAATAGGCCTATCTGATTGATGTGACTGTAGCTTTGCAAGTATCCAGTTAACCAACAGCAATAATAAATGAGAGAGATAGCGAGTTTTTTTTTTTTTTTTTTATACTTATCCAGGAAGTTCTGCTTAAAAAAAAAAAAAAAAGACAGAGAGAGAGAGAGAGAGAGAGAGAGAGAAGAATAATCTTGCATGCAAACATCTTCTGAAGCAGTTTTCTTTAATCTTCTAAACTCCAGAAATAGAGGTTATTCACTGAAGTCCAAAGACACAATTTTTTTTGCTGGCGGCAGCACCAGCTAGAGAAGTCATTGTATATTTGGGTTCTCATCTGAAATGGTCTTGCTCATATGACTGTCAAGTTCATAAAAGAACAGCAATATTCAGTGCCTGGTGCCCTAGGTCCTCAACTTCCTTCAAATAGTAAGCTTACTTAGTACCTACAACTGCTTGTCATAGGTAAGCGAAAAAAAAAAGTTAACAACTGTGATACAAATGGACTGGCAGTAGAAAAATAAATATATGTATTTATTTATTCATCAAGACAATGGATTGGGTGTTTTGACTGGAGGAAAAAACATGACTTGAAGATTTCCATAGAAAAGTATCAAAAAAAAAAAAAAAAAAAAAAGGCTTGAAAGTCTCAGTTACTTTTTATTGAATGAGTTATATTTATACTTTACTATATGAAGGAAATTAAGATTCATACTGCCAAGAGCACAGGATGGGATCATGTGGTTATTGGCTGGTGTGCCCTTCAGTACAACAGAGTAGTTATTGAAGCATTTACTCTTGAAATGGTTCAGTGTATCCACATTGAACAACACTGGTTAATGGAAATGGCTCAGCCTGACCACATATACCACTCACAAAATTCCAGACACAGTTCCTCCCTTTCTAATACTGTGTCTGACATTCTTTCAGGAGATTGCTTTTTTTATATATGCCTTATTAAGGACTAAAATTCCAAGGAGGGAGAGTGTGCTGTTTCCCTTTCAGTGTTACATTTGTAAAGAAATTGAAGATTTTTATTCTTGCTATCTTTATATTTTTGTTTATGCTATCTTTAACAGATAAGAGCTCAAGAAGATTCTCAAAGGAGAGACCTACATTTTAGAAATCTAAAGTGAAACCAGTTAAAGCCCACCTAAAATTCTCTCCTTGCTCATAGATCAGGAAAAGACCTCTGGAGAGTATCACCAACAACAGTTTGCAACTGTCCTGCACAGAGCTGACAAAAAACATAGAGTATGTACCTGTGCTAGTGAAGTCTTATTTAAAATCATTTCAGATGCTTTGCTGATGCTGATGAGGCACATTAAACAGCAAAATGTTACTGAGAATGATAGTGAATAAGCAGCTCTGAAATGCTTCTTGCTGCCTCTTGTGTGTCTCATTTTAACATTACGTGATATGTCACTGTTGCAACTCTTGTAATTTCTGTTTTATCCTAAGCTATCATAATGCTTTGTGACAATGGATTTAGTTCTCTGGGACTGAGAATATCTTCTTGTTTTATCTGAAGCACCATGCATTTGAAATAACTCATTTACTAGATATCTAGAGTGGTCTCATTCACTTTCTCCTAGAAGACACTCTCTAACAGAATATATCTGCAGGCTCCAGCATTCGGAATCATTTCATCTAGTACTACAACTGTCAAGAGAAGTTCTGACACTTCCTTAAATATTCCAGGAGCTCTCCTTCCAGGCTTTATCTAGTTTTCCAACTAACTGCAGCTATGTCAGCTGATCTGTGAAGTGAACTATTATTTCATCAACCTGAACTTTTTTTTTTTTTTAAACCAAAATATTTTAAATTGTAGATCTTTTCTAGACTAAATGTCTTTGAATAAATAGGTTAGTTCATTAGGCAGTCCTGTGGAATGTATAAAGGGCTCAAGAGATAAATGAGGTAAATATGTAAAAGGAACGTATTTTCAGACAGTGTGGGTGACATTGGAAGAGAAGACAGTAGCAAGCTTTTGTTCCTGTGACTTCAGCAAAACTCTCTGAAACCCTATCCCATTAATTTTCATCTAGGTATGGAAATCAGCAGTGATTCTGGCACAATAAACTCTGAGAAGGAACCTTCAGTGTAAATGGTTAGCCTTTTAATTCTATTCTCACTGTCAAACTGCTACAGGACTGCAGAGATGTGTTAGGATGGGATCATTATGTTTATAGCTTTTCGTTTAACATTCAATATGTTATATGTTCAATATTAACATGACTTCTCCATGTAAATGAAAAGTCTACTGAAGAAGACATAGCAGAGTGTTCTGCAAATTCCAAATAATAAATGTTTTCCATCTATTGTCAGTGATTCCCTTCTGCTATGTGCATTTTCAGTCCTTTTTAGAAGTACAAAGTTAATTCAGTTAGGATCAGTCCTTATGGCTTCCAAAGACTTTTGACAACCTTTACAGAATTAGAAGCACAATGTGAAGAGTTACGACTCTTGAAATAAGCACAAAGAAAATATTGATTTCTAACACAAGCCTGTTTAGTAACATAAACTTGATAAGGAACTAAGATCTGAGTGTTTATATTTCAGTTGAATACTTTTTGGCTGAACAGAGTAAGTTTTTTTAACTGTGTTTGTTTTTAAATAATTTGCTGAATCTCCCTTGGTTACTACTCTAGGGTCTACAAAATTACAAATAATAAAGAAAAATGATATTTACCTGTTAATCCCAGGAAAACTTTGAGGTCTCTTTTTTAAAAAGTCTGTAAGAAAATCTCCAAGAATATCAGTCAGCATCCAAAATAAGCTTGGGGACTGTTGTATGAGTAACATTTTCCACAAGTTGTTCAGTGAAGTTCTCATGGCCGTTTTCTGATTTGCAGAACAGTTTTTTCTGTCCTAAAACTTAATTCAACTTTCACTAAGTCTGAGATTCTTCTTTTCATTTATTGCCAGACTGAAATTGTACTTTTTTTTTCCCTGCAGCATGAGACACATTCATCTAAAATCAAAAGTGAATCAGCATTTTCTTAACCCTGTCTATTTCTAAAAAGTATCTTAGTTGTAAAGGTCTACATATGCATACAGCTATGACATTATTTTTTGATCCCATAGGTAACAGCCTTTCCACAGAGCCTAAACACAGTACGTGTCTCAGAAACAATTTCTGAAAGACAAAAATATTGTCTATTTCCATTTAGCTTGTTTCATTCTAGCTATCCAGCCTATCAAGGACCACTAGGTTGGCCTTGATGTGAATATCATTCTCAGTTATGACTCACTTCAATGTGATTGAAAGAATAGATACTGTGTTTCAATACAGGGTATTTCTTTTCTCCCCATGTCAATTGTAAAAATATTTGTCACCCACAAAGTGACCACTTACTGGTCTGAAAGTTGACTCTGTTCTTACAGTGTTATACTGGTCCCTAAGGTATATGAGGGTCCTGGGAGTTTGTAAAAAAAAGAAATAAAAAAAAAAGACATAAATAAAATAAAATAAATAAAATAAAATAAAATTACTTAACTGCTCACATTTTACTTGGAAAAGTAGTGTCAACATTATGTAGAGGATGCTGTTTGGTTTTGGGGAAAATACTTTGGTATCCTGGAAATGAAACTATTTTAAACTCCAATGTCAGTCTCCAAAAATGCTGCAGTCAACATAAGAAAACCAAGGCAATTTGTTCTGTACATAAATTCATGGCAGAGCTTCAGAGCAACTTATAAGGGAAGTAAACATCCTCCTCCCTCATATGCTATCCATCAACAGTCTTTTTAAATCACAAAGAGCTCCTTCAGGCCTTCTACAAGAAAATGTTCTGCAAAGTGTCTCTGAAAATATCTTCTTTCCCCTATCTTATAACTGTATGGATAAATTAAATGAAAGAGATAGCGATTTTGTTTATTTTGGTTTTAGATATTCATTTTGAGTCCCAGCAGGTATACATTTTTTTTAATGTCTTTATTATTTTTTTTTTCCCCAATTATTTGTAGTAAATTTAATCTCGTCTTCCAAAGCAATATAACCAATTCAGGTTTCTTATCAGTTCTGACCACTGACTTTGTGTCCACTGATCAGATATTTTATGGGAATGTCTATTAATTAGAATCTATGGAAAACACTGACAGAAACTTGTAACACAAAAATATGTAAAAAAAACAGCTGTAAATTCTACCAGAATCTTTAGGCTACTGTGTTAATGGCTACAGTAATATCTTATAATATCTAATTATAAGATAATTAATAATTATATCTAATTATCTATTAATAACAGTAATATCTCTTATGCTTCATTCCTACTAACAGTATTAAAGTTTTCATCATAAATAATATGTTCAGTGAAAAGTGATCCATGATTTATAGCACTGTTACACAAAAACATATTTGGTGATTGAAACAATGGTTCTTCCAGTAGCTGGATTCAGAACTGGCTTTCAAACAGGCATTGGGCTAGATATGTCTCTGGATGTCCTTTCCTGCCCCTTCCAATTTTCTGAGATTTTCAACAATGAAAAAAAAAAAAAAAACAAAAAACAGTAAATTATTTTGAGTATTAGAACTAGAAATATAAAGGTAAAATTTACAATCTCATGTATATGTAATAAAGACAGAAGAAAAAAATGTCTATATCCTACTTTGGAAATTAAAAAAAAATATTGTGGTGAAAAATATACATGAAGCTTCATGAATTTTTTTTATTGAACTTCCTTTTTTGTTGTTGTTTGTTGTTGTTGTTGTTATTGTTGTTGTTCAACTTAATGAAAAAAAAAAGGCGGGGGGGATAAAAACATACCCACAGCCATGAATTTTATATGCAGTGAAATATTATTTTCATTTAATATAAAATAATAATTTATCCTAAAATCTTGATTTTTGAAGAATAATGTATTAAATTTCAGATATCAATTCTGAGCTTTTTATTAGAGTGCTATTCTGCAACAAAACTAGAGCAAAAGCTGGAGCAAATGTTGAAATGACAAGAAAATATAAAATAAAGATTATATATATATATATGTACATACATGCACATGTTTGTCTTTATGTATTTATGTCTTTATGTATGTCACAAAAGACACGTTTGTCTTTATGTCTTTATGTATGTCATTTCAACATAACTAATACATAAAATAAGCACCTGTAATTTGAAGAAAAAATATTCATGTTGCTGCTCCATTGTGTCATCAGTTGCAGTATGTTGGCTAAACTTTTCTAAACCTATAAATGGTTTGGGAGATAGATTGTGTTTGGGAGACAGATTGTGTTTACTTAAAAAAGTTGATTTTATCAGGAAAAAAATAATAATAATAATAAAAAAATCCGTCAAGCGTATTTGATGTTGGTCTTGGAAAAAAATAAATAAATAAATAAATAAATAAATAGTATATGCAAAATCACCTGTTACGTAGTATAACCAAGTCTAAAATCACTGATATATTCAGATAACATGTTTTCTACAGTAACACATCCTGCAGTACTGAGTTAACTACACCACTTACTCCAAAATGAAAGGTCTTCATAGCATGACAATATTGTACAAAGTCAAGGTAGTATAGTGTTTATTTCAGTAACATATATATACAGTAACATATATAATACATATATATTTTAAGCAAATTTGCTGTGAAATGATTATCCTGTTTGATTTTGGATTAACTAAATAATAGGAGGCTGCTAAAGACAATCCAATGGGATTCCTATATATATATCCTATAGCAAAGATCTGCAATCTGAAGGTAAATATGAATGCTTATGTTTTGTGAGAGAACAAGAAATATATTAACTTGAAACAACCCTAATCTGCTTTGATTAGGTTAAAAGATTTGGATCAAATCTAGATTTGATTAGGCTCTTTATATAATTCGTTATAAACAAAAGGGAGGCTGAAACTCATAATTTGCCATGGAGAAGGAAGAAAGTTCTGACATGTCAGAAGCTGTAGTGTAGAATCATAGAATAATAGAACCATAGAATGATTTGGGTTGGAAAGGACCTTAAAGATCATCTAGTTCCAACCCCACTGCAATGGGAAGGGACACCTCCCACTAGGCCAGGTTGCTCATCCAGTCTGGCCTTGAACACCTCCAGGGATGGGGCATATATAGTATCTCTGGTCAACCTGCTCCACTGCCACACCACCCTCAGTGTGAAGAATTTCTTCCAAATATTTAAATCTCCCGTCTTTAATTTGAAACCATTATGTCTTGTACCAAACTTGTATAGAGTAATCCTGTACCAAATTGCTAGCAATTCCTATTCTACTTGATATTGGTCATCACAGGTAGCATAGTGTCAATGCGATGCTTTATTCCAGTGAATCCAACAATAAGATAAGCTAAATAAGATAAACTTCTGATGGGTTTGGTTAGCTTGAATATACACAGTCTGAATACAGTGTCCACACTATAGCTGTACATAAGGAACAAAATGCCTGATAACACCTGTGAGATCGGTCTGCAGTATTTGAAGCCCATTTTGTTTGACTTGATGGAGACTGTGGAGTGTTTCAGACAGGGGCTACCTGCCTGAAAGACAGATTTATATAGCATGTTGCACCATAGTTCCATGTCCAGCCCTAGGATTCCTCATAGATGTGGGGTAATTCAACAACAACAACAACAACAACAACAACAACAACAACAACAACAACAACAAAGATAGATAATATTGAACTTGCTACAACATGAAATACCAGAGATTAGTCTCCCTTCACTTTTTTCATTTTTTTTGTTTTAAACCTTGGGTTTGAATATGTTTTGCAGAACCATAGCAATGAACAAAATCTGGTAGACCATAAACCATATGTACTTAAAAAGTGATGAGCAAGGAGGTAATTTGTGTTTGGTCAGTATTCAATGAAAGGGGAAATGTGAAATTTAAATACTCTCACAAAGACCTAGACACCTCATTCAAACCATTTCTGAGCATCTGCTGGCATCCATCATTCATCAGTCCTCTGTGATTTGTTTGAACATCTGAGCCCTGATTTTACAGCATTTGACTGACAGAGTATGACCAACAGAGACCATGAATGAAGTTTAGATATTTTTCTGCAGTCTTGTAATTTGCTTCCTCTTGCAGATGAAGGCAAAAGTGAGTGGAACCAGAGATGTAAGAAACATTAAAGATTTAGGTAAGCAGAAACTGAAGTGTAAATATTTTTACCATTATTCTATTTGCTGCACCTTTGGTGATCATGCTCCAGTTCTGAAAAGGCTTCTTTGAGTCATTTACTGAGCTAATGCATTTAAAGGAGAAAGAGACTTGTGTTAACTCAAGTGGGTAATAAGGGCTGCTACCCTGGGATCTTCTCCAAAAGTAGATTGCAAAATTACAAAGGTGCAATCATGCTCTGAGAGAAGGGAAGAAATTCTGTCACATCAGGGAGCTATCAGGAGGATTAAATGGGATCTCCAGAAAAACTTAGTGAATGTTTTACTTCTTGATTCATGCATTTCAAACTCAGAAAGTTTACATCAGTTTGGGTTGGCCTCTGCCCAAGATACTTCCCTCCATTTTTCTTCAAAATGGCAAAAAAAAAAAAGTAAAATAAATAAATAAATAAATTTGAGGGTGAACAAAGCACATTAGATAAATTCCCTAGCACAGAGGTAAATTAAATTTCTTCTTATCTTTTCTAAAGACATATTTCAGTATTGAGGAGTTTGCCTTATTATCATGTTATTATCTTATCAGGACTCTGGATAGCCCCGGGGGGCTGGAAAAGATGACCTCTGGAGTTTCCTTATGACCTCAACCATTCTGTGCTTCTGTGAAATGAAAGAGACCATTCTGCAGTGAATTTTTCTCCATTTCTTCTGTTTTACTGTATCAAGCACTTATCTACTAATTAGAAGAAAGTCTGAAAAGTACAAGTGGAATGGAGCCACCTAAACATGACATTTCTTTTAGCTATCCTAATCCTCTATCTGTTAGGTAGAAAGGGTACATCTCTTCTTTAAACCCTGTATCCTAAATATTGTCCTGAACATATGTCTTGGATAGGCTATGATATCACAGGTTGCCCTCAATAGCATAGTTATCTATCCTAGGTATCTCTTGCATATACAATTTTGTAACCTCACTTTTTATTTTCCCCAGCTCATTCAGGATCTAAATAATTTTTCAGGATAAAAAAGTACAACAGAGTACAACAGATGAAAGGCAACCTTTCTTTAAAAAAATGACAGAATCATAAGTTACTTGAATATATCTATTGCTGGTTTTTTTTTTTTTTTCTTTCTTTCTTTTTTTTTTTTTTTTCTGTTTAAAACTTAAAAATCAGTCATGGATGAAATATTTTTTTTTCATGACAGACTACAGTGGAAGAGTGATCTAAAGCTCCAAGTGGTCATCTTCTCCACTGTGTAACAGCTAGCTTATAAACAGAACCCAGCACATAACTATATTAGTTTTCACCCTCGAGCAACTTTACTGCCTATCTTTCCAAATATTACTTCAAACTAGAGGCACTTGAAAGTACTGAAAAATCTGTATTTCTTACTTCTAGAGCAAGAGAAAGACTAACATTTATTCAACAGTTTTTGACAAATGACAATTTCTCTCACAGTGCCTTTGTACCATTTATAAAATAAGCACATATACATATTATACGTATACATATATATATATATTTTTCTGTAGCTAGCTGCTTAATAGGCTACAAGATTTTTTTCCAACTTGAGATTTATTTTTTTTTGCTAAGCATGATGTACAAAATACTGAAACAAGTTGAAGATTCGCCTTCAGATTACTCTAAAGATATATCAATTAGCAACTTCAGTGCAAAAAGATGTTACATTGTGCAGAACATTTTGAAGTCTCTGGAAACACTAAATAATTGTTTTCTTTATAGCTAATACAGAACTGCAACTTAAGTGTTTAATTTTTTAGTATTTTTTTATACCTAAATAGATTATTATATGAAATAAACAGACAAACAACAACAACAAAACAACAACAAAGAAACAAACAAAAATTTACATTGAGAAGAATTGAGTCAGACCAGGCTATTAAAAAATGAATGCAACATTAAAACAAAGTGTCTCGTTAGCTTTTTTGTCAAATTCTTCTGGGGACATTCCCAGCTTTCAACTTTCTTCTGACTTTTAACCTGTCAGGTCCAATTCTATAGATGCATGCAAGCATAATCTCTAGTGATATTTCTATTATACTGTAAAGTAACTCTACATTATCAATGTAAAGCAATAGGCTATATTGTATATATTTGACTATATATTGTATAACAATAACAATACATTATATTTCCACCATTCAAATTAAGAGAGTGATCCAAAGTAATTATCAAGTAGTTTTGTAAAGTAGGGTAGATCTTTCAGTTAATCGGGTAAAGATCTGTTTCAAAAGACTTTCAAAATCATATCCATGCTACATGCTTATCAGATAATGAAAACAATTAAAATAAATGTCCACTACCCTATAATATTAAAAGTCTCTCATGTCGTTCAGGTGACATGTGACGCTTTAGTTCAGGTTGTAATCACATTTGCTTCTTAAAGCATAGTTACACTATTAAATAGACTGCTTTATTAGTTAAGTAATTAATTGCTGACCACCACAAATTTGAGGGTATATAGTGGATTATATAGTGTAAGCTGGATGTTCGAGCTCCTGTGTTAAATGGTAAAGATAATTTTATAGTTTGAGCTTATTGTATAATTGTGGTACATCACATACTGTATAAATCTAGTAGAGAGGAGTACCTAATTTAGATTTTATGTAAGGTCCTCAATTCCCAATCATAGCCTTATAAACCCTTACCATTTAGAAATTGACTTTGATTTTTTTTCTGTGTTGACAAGTTCTACTTCCCTTGTCACTGTCACTTCTTAAGTAAAAAGTAATTAAAAATCTTTTTTTACTGTTTTATTTTTATCTTTACCTTCTTTTTCCTCAAGATGTTAAAAGCTCTGTACATTCATTAAAAAAGAAAAAAAAAAAAAAGAAAGTAGAAAAGAAAAAAAGTCTGAAGCAACTATTTTGGGAAAAAGAAGGAAATCTCATTAACTAATATATATATAAGCAAAACAAACAAACAAACAAACAAAAAAAATAGACATCTAAAAAGCTACTGCCAGCAATGGAAGAAAATGCTTTTGCCTGAGGCAGGATTTTCTGCTTAAAGCTTTTTTTCCTCCATCATTTTCTCTGCAAAGTGAAGATTATTTCACCATCAAAAGCAATGCAGTGTGTGATTTCCCTTTTTCAGGGTTCTGGAATAAAAATTTTACTACCTTTATGGCTTTGACTTTTCTGCTTCTTTTTTTCTTGAAGTTCTGAACAGTTTCTCATTTGAGTGGGGTTTATTTCCTGGAGTTTTTATGCTATACAGATAACAAAATTGCAATGTAAAGATGTGGAAGATGTCATTATTTATCTTGATGTTTTGATACGAACTATTTTCTGGAGTTACACTAGAGGAAAATTATGTTCAAAGTACTTGTAAGCTCTTTTTAAACAAATAAAGTATGATTTTTATTTTTATTTTATTTTTTAATTATACATCAAATGAGCCATTAGGATTTGTAATACTCCAGTGTTCTGGTACCTAAACTAACTGCAGTCATTGCAGTATATATCTTTATAACATGCCAAGGAAAAATTAAGGACTAGATCCAAAACCAGACTACAGACAGATGTATGCTGCGCAGTACCAACAATGCATGGTAATAACATACCTCACTATGGTGCTGCATTCACACTGATGCAGCCATGTTATTTTGGGGTATTATCTAGAGGAAGTTCTTAGAACTGGTTTCATTGCACAACAATTTTAGGCTGCAGTACTAAGTAATTAACATGTGAGTATGACCCTTACTATTATTTGATAAGACCTAGAAGTAGCATATAAAATAATAAATACATTTCACAAATGGATGCAACTATATCTTTAATATAAAATACATATTAGCCAACAATTATAATGCACTCCCAAAATAATATTATAGTTCTTATTCTTTCTTGATATTTTAGTTAACAAAACAGCTCATCTGCTCCAATTAATTTTCCATGAATTGTTTTGCTAATTTAAAGATCTATAAGGCTTGCAGATTTGACCAAGTTTGTCCAGCCTTGTCCCAGAGCAGGATTCATCCTATCATCTTAGAATGCCACACATGGATATTATAATGAAGACCAACACCCCAGGATTTCTTCTTTCTTAAAGGAGAGAAGTAGGGATCTCCAGAAGGATTTAACTTTTAATTTTAGGATTAACTTTAACTTTAACTTTAGGAAGGATTTTAACTTTAAAATAGACATGTAAAATTAGCCAGATGTATTACACTCCATATCCGCCTCTTCCTCTCTCTACCACCCTCTGGTCCTAAATTAAATTCTTGTCTACACAGATTCAGCTTGGAAACATGTTCTGGCAATTCTAGAGTGCAATTTATCTGATTTGTCTTAGATGTCTTCTTCAGAATGAGATGAACCATACCTTAGTACCTAGTTTGCTCATTGACTATAAACAAGATCTAAATGACTCCTTCTGTAGACAGCTACATTTGGCCAAATAATTCCCACACACTGTCTAATGCAGAGCACATAGCTGGAGGCACAGTTAGATCATTTCAAAATAATGAATATCCCCAGTGTTTTATATACCCCCTCTAGGGCTATATATAACTACGCATTTGTTGAAGCTGTTCTAATATATGTTAGCAGTCAAACTGGCACAAAGATCAAGGGAAAATGGAGATACCTTAAACCACATTTCATACTTCTAATTATGGGCAGTCTTGAGAACAGGTCACATTCATTGAATCCATACTTCATGAGATATGCATCTGAACTAAGGATAAAGCTCTATCCAAAAGCTCATTTTGTCACAGGATAAACTCAGTGTTGTGTGCCAGACCTAAATTTGATGCCATTCCAGCCTGCAGAACATAAAGATGACTTTGTGCAAGTTTGGCCAAGCTAGATTTGAAAGTGTAGACAGTATAGATGTACCATATAAGTTTGCGGTACTTTGTGAGGTGAAGAGAAATTTTAGGGGAAATCAGACTCTTTTCAAAGAATTGCTCGTGAATACTGTAAAAAAAAGCTTTCTAGCTATTTGATTTCATAATTTAGTGTCTGGGTGGGCTCAACGCACACAAATCCATGGGTCCCGATGGGATGCATCCGCATGTGCTAAGGGAGCTGGCAGATGTGATCACTAAACCACTCCCTATCATCTTTGAAAGGTCCTGGAGAACAGGTGAAGTGCCTGAAGACTGGACGATAGCCAATGTCACTCCAGTCTTCAAGAAGGGCAGGAAGGAGGATCCCAGAAACTACAGGCTAGTCAGTCTCACCTCTGTCCCTGGAAAGGTATTGGAGCAGCTTGTTCTGGATGCCATCGCCAAGCAATTGGAAGACAAGAAGGTTATAAGGAGTAGTCAGCATGGATTCACCAAGGGGGAGTCATGCTTGACCAATCTCGTTGCCTTCTATGATGGCATCACCAGCTGGGTAGATGGGAGGAGAGTGGTGGATGTCATCTACCTTGACTTTAGCAAGGCTTTCGATACTGTCTCCCATGACATCCTACTAGCAAAACTGAGAAAGTGTGAGATAGATGAGTGGACAGCAAGGTGTGTTGAGAACTGGCTGACTGGCTGAGCTCAGAGGGTGGTGATCGGAGAAGCACAGTCTAGCTGGAGGCCTGTGACTAGCGGTGCTCCCCAGAGGTCGGTGCTGGGTCCAGTCTTGTTCAACATCTTCATCGATGACCTTGATGAGGGAATAGTGTCTGCCTTCAGCAAGTATGCCGATGACACAAAGCTGGGAGGAGTGGCTGACACGCCAGAAGGCTGTGCTGCCATTCAGCGAGAGGTGGACTGGCTGGAGAGATGGGCAGGAAGAAACCAAATGAGCTTTAATAAGAGCAAGTGTAGAGTACTGCACCTGGGAAGGAACAACCCGAAGTATCAGTACAGGCTGGGGGACGACCTGCTGGAGAGGAGCTCTGAGGAGAAGGACCTGGGGGTCCTGGTGGATGATAGGTTGACCATGAGCCAGCACTGTGCCCTTGTGGCCAAGAGGGCTAATGGGATCCTGGCATGCATTAAAAGGAGCATGGCCAGGAGGTCAAGGGAGGTGATCCTCCCCCTCCACTGGTCAGGCCTCACCTGGAGTACTGTGTCCAGTTCTGGGCTCCCTGGTACAAGACAGGGTTCTCCTGGAAAGAGTCCTGCAGTGGGCCACAAAGATGATACGGGGCCTGGAGCATCTTCCCTATGAAGAAAGGCTGAGAGACCTGAGTCTGTTCAGCCTGGAGAAGACCGAGAGTGAATCTCCCCAGTGTATATAAATATCTGAGGGGTGGGGGACAGAAGGATGTAGCCAACCTCTTCTCTGTGGTTTGTGGGGATAGAACAAGGGGCAATGGCTGCAAGCTAGAGCACAGGAAGTTCCGCACTGACATGCAAAAGAACTTCTTCACAGTGAGGGTGACAAGCATTGGAACAGGCTGCCCAGGGAGGTTGTGGAGTCTTCTTCTCTGGAGATATTCAAGGCCTGTCTGGACGCCTACCTGGGCATCCTGCTCTGAGGAACCTGATTTGGCAGGGGGGTTGGACCCAATAATCTTTCAAGGTCCCTTCCAACCCCTACAGTTCTGTTATTCTGTGATAATTTGGTAACACTGAGTTATTAAAGAAGCTAAAGAAGTTAAAGAAGTTAAGCTAAAGAAGCTAAGTTATTAAGAAGCTAAGTTATAAAAGACACTAAAAGACTTCTATCAGGTTTTCTCTTTTTTGGCTTTTGATCCCTCATTAACTTCACCCATTGTTCCATTAAAGAAGCATAAAAGAGAGCAATATCATTTTCATAGTACATAGATAGAAAACAGAAGGCATCAGAATGTTTCCTAAGAATAACCAACAGACCACTGGAAAATTCAGGATTAGAACCGGTTTTGTTAAGATCTAGGCCAGGCTTCTTTGCATGAAACAGCACCCCTTATATTGGAACTAATGTAAAGTATGTGCACTTGCATTCAAGCATGTCTAAGTCATCAGGATGCTGACATGACAGTATTTAATTTTCCAGACTAAATTATATTCCATTTTCATTACATGGTGCCTTAAAAGCAGTTACAGAATATGTTCTCAGGCAATGCATTTACTTTTGGTAACACAGGTAATGAATATATTCATGAGAGGTATCCGTCACAAGGACAAATAGATCCCAATACTCTTTCTTGGCCTTAATTGTTAGTGTATTGCTCAACTCAGTGCTCAGTACTGTGCATGTCAGAATTAAATGTTTTACGCTACATCTTTTTTTCATAATTCTTTGACATTACATGTATTAGAACAAATCCAAAAAAAAATATAGCAATGTAACACGGTTCCACATTTTAATCGGCAGTGTTCAAAAACAGAGAGATAAAGAATGAAAACCCAGCAAGACTGACATGCTTATAAATGAATAGTTAATAAAGAAATAAATGGTGGGCCAGCTGAAAACAAGTTCCATTACAAACAGGGAGAAAGATGATTCTGAAGAATAAAATTATTCAAGTAAGAAATACAAGATATGAAGCATGTCATACTATGGTAATAAACTCTGAAGATTACAAAGTAAAGGAACAAACAGACTTTGAGTAAATGCTCTGTATTTAGCAGGACCCAAAGCTTTGGACTTTGTTTTTCAGTTTTAGTGACTGCTGAACTAGTTAAAGGAAAGACAAACAAACAAACAAACAAACAAACAACAACAACAACAACAAAAAAAAAAAACACCACATATTCAAAGAGCATTTAAAAAATGAGAGCTTGTGCATGCCAAGCATTACTCATTACTCTATGGAGACTTGAAAAGGCCAAGAAATAGGCTCTGCAGAAAGGCCACCTTGCACAGTGGATGTTACACACTGCCCGCAGGCTCTGCACACAATCCAGGCACTGTCAAAGACAGCTCTACAGGTTCTGGCAAAAGAGTAATTTGAACTGTTTTTGGCTGAGCTTGTAATGCTTCATTGTTCCCATGTCTTTCTCTTGTCTGAGATACAGTAAAGCAATCAGGAAATGTGAACTTTATTTCAATTGACTATATGTCCTGAAGGAGTTCAAGGGGGATCCACCCATTCTCTCATACCTTCCACATTATAAAGCTGCTGTTAGAAAGTCATTTTGTCTAAGGTAACTTAAGGTTGAGCTACACTGTCTTTAAATTAGGTTGGCTTGTACTCAAGGTTTGATTTTAGATTTTAGAGCCAAGTGGCTTAAATATTCATTACCATACAGTCTTGTAGGGTTAAAGTTTGACAGAAAACATTTTTTTTTCCAGAGTACAGTTGACATATGAACCAACATGTGGGCAATACAATAATGAGGATTTTGTATTTAAATGTGAGGTTGAGATGCAAACTAATATAATAATGCAGTTTTATTCTTACTTCTTTTTCACTTTTTGGTTTATACATACACAACAGAATGTAAATTTCAAGGTCATAAATTTATTATATGGAAGTTGTGTCTATACTCTTCATCAGAGTTAAAATGTTCTCATTCTACACGCTTATATATGTGTGTGTGTGTGTGTCTTTGTATTGTGTAAGTAATCTCTCCTGTCTAAACCACAGGGAGCTTCCATCTATGTCAGCTTTAGACATACCAAAAGCAGATAAATTAATGAGTAACCTCTCCTTTTGTCCTTAAGCAATGATGTTATCCTTAATAGCCATTTAACTGCTTTTGCACTTTCTCTAACGCTAGCTTCTATATACTGCAAATCTGTCCACAAAAACATTGTCCTTTCTTCTCTAAAGCTGCTCAACCACTTCTGCCAAGACCGATGGCTCCAGCTATTTTTCTTGCTCAGTTACGCCACACACAAGTGTCTGTGGAAAAGGTACATAACTGTACCTGTGCTTTTCCTGCCTGGTTCTCCACCCTGTCCTTACTATTTCCTATCCTACTTGATTTACATTAGTCTTCTACATTACTAAGTTAAAGATAGTGTTATTTACAGTACTGCTGACCTCAGGCACTCAAAAGGAATGTGTTAGACCCTGAATAATAATGAGTTTGGCTTCAAATATATAAATTTACATGATCATAGGTATGCATTTTATTTGCCCTCTGCAACTTTACAGTAAACTTTTTCCAATCCTCTTTACAAATTTGTGAGCCAAGATTTTTTTTTTTTTTTTTAAATCAAAGCTGAGATTCTTATATAAAAATATTACTCTAGAAGCTGAAGTGTTAGAGAAAATATCAGATATCCCAAAAGCAGTGATTAAATTCAAATGCAATATGTTGTGTTGGGAATATATCTGTTTGAGCACCTAAGTTTTACTGCACTGTTATTTATCTTCCTGTACCCCAGAGCTTAGAGCACTCTTTTTTGCTGGCTTTTTTGCCAACTGATCAAGAAATGCTAGATACATAAATGCTGAACCTGATGAACTCTTCTTCCCTTTGAGGAAGAAGAAAGAAGGCCAAGACTATCTTCCTTTTGATGTTGTTATGTACTTCAGCAATTAGTTATCAATGGAAGATTTCACAGCAGCCCACAAGTCTTTCAACCTCTTTTCTTAACACAGCTGAAATAAAAACTGGAAGCTGGATGTACAAAGAGTGAGAAAGAGGATTTCCAGCTAAAACTGAAAATGTTTCATGAAAATCCCATGATATAGATCTCTGAAGCAAGACCAAGGTAAATCTGAACTTTAGCCACCATATGAAAATATTGTTGTGTCTAGAGAGAATAAGAATAAATGGGAGAACAAAAAGCTCACATTCACATTCTCAATAAGCACAATACTAAAAGCATGTGTTCCATTAATCGGCATTATATATAGATGATTTTATATTGGAAATATGGCTTACTAATAAGCTCAAATCTGCTTTTATGATTTATTTATTTATTTATTTATTTTTAAATATAGATGGGGGAGGGAGTAAATCCAACTGAATGTGTTCCTGCAGACTAAAAAGAGCAGCCTGGTAGATTGACTGTGAGTGACTATATTTTGCTATTTCCCCCCTCACCCAAATGGTAACCACAAATGGTCAAACATTAAATTTGGATTTTTATTTCAAGCTTATCAAACTAAACCTAAGCCTTTCATACAGGTATACTTATACCTATGGTTAATATATGTAATAATGCTTTCATGACTTTTAGTGGCAGCTTGCTATATATAACATTAAATACCTGCATGATCAGGTTATTTTATTAGGTACAAGTTAATAAATATGAGGGGTCAAATCCAAATGATTTCAATTTTCTGTCACATAAACTTACAAAAGAAGAAATGTAACACTTCAATGTGATTGATTGAAAATGTTTCAAATTTGGTAAAATATATTTAGGACCTTTTTTTTTTTTACATTTGCTGCATTATGCAGCAAAGTTTACTGGGAGATAGATGTGGTGTACAGATATAGGTTGGATATTTCCAATAATGATAAAAATGTACAATTAGTGAAAAATCCCTACATTCATCTCACCTATCATGCTGTGCAAAGAATATATCATCTGTTTCAGCACTGTAGCTGCAGCTCTGGCATAAGAACCTACATGTTATCCTGCATAATGAATACTGAAGAGAATTGCAGTAGCAGACAGAACATATTTATTTAATTTTCAGGGATGAATGGCTAGCTGATGTTTTAAATGATGATATGACAAAATGATTAGATTGTGTGGAGGAAAGCTACTTCCAATATCTGGCAGTGGAATGTAGTTTCTCTACACCAGCAGCAGTGTTTTTGTGAAGTTTGATCAAAGCAGAGTACTTGAAAAAGATAAAGATCAAAGGATGGTGGGCCATGGCTGTGGGAATCACATATAAAATACAGCTGGATGAGCAGCATCTGTTGCTCTCATTTTTTTTTTTACTTGTTTTCATTCCATCCAAAATGCAGCTGCAAAGATTTTCAATCTTGCTCTTCCCTTATCTACTCACATCTTAAATTCAAGCATCTCTTCCTCTCTTTCAAAACACTTTACATGTCCACTCCTGGTTGCACCAGGGCCCTCCTCACCGCTTTCTGCTCTCTGCAGCCTGCCAGCTCCTCTTTCATTACTGTTTTCTTTATCTTCTGAATCCACTGAATATTTTTCACCTTTTATGCTATGACACCCTGTAGGTTTGGAAAAATCTTCTGATGATTTCAGGCCAAATTCAGTTCCTCTGGTGCCTTCAATTTTTTTTTTTTTATTATTATTATTTTTAATTCCTCATGTTACTGTATTGGTATGTCAGGGAACAGAGTTTCTTTCTTTGATTTGATGGATAGAGGGATAACTTCTACATGTAATTTCTGGCAGCCCACGTCCACATAATGAGCCAAATTGTGTTATTGAAGGTATAAGGAGTCTCAGTACTTAGCAAACTACCAGGCATGGAGGCGACTGCATGATTTTACACATGTGGAGTTAAAAACAAGCTGAGAGAGTGTAGGGAAAATCTACCTAGTTGGTTTCACTCTTGATTTTATTTAGTTTAAGCTATATCTTTGAAGCCAACATAACCCACTCTGATCAATATGAAGGTGACATACGGCAGCTTGAGCTAATTCATAAATTGCTCTTTCATGACACATTTCATCAGTGTATCTGAGAGCACTTTACAGGGGAGATGGCAGGACTGTTCCCACTATGAAGACAGATGTACAGAGAGTTGAGATCTGCTTCCAAGGACAAAACAGTCATTAGCCAAGAAGTGAAAATAAGTTCAGGTCCTCTCTTTTCCAGTTTTGAGGTCTATCCACTACCATATGTGGTTAACTACTTATCACATCCTGCTTCCTAGCAAAGCCTTCCTAGCAAAGAAGGAGGTAATAAGAATAAAGTTCAGTGGTCAAATCATGTGGTCAGTTTTCCTATCATGTTTTAAGACATTTTTTTAACTGGGCTATAAGGTTTAGAATAGGTTTTCAAGGTAAAACACGCACACCAAAAACAAAACAAAACAAAACAAAACAAAACAAAACAAAACAAAACAAAACTTATTTTTGTTTTCAACTAACTGAATTCTCATTTTTGTTATATCTGCGTAAGTAATTCCCCCTCCCCCCCCACCTCTTTTTTTTTTTTTTTTTTTCTCTTGCAGAATGAAATAGTCAGTAAACATTTCCTTATAAAATGTCAAAATACATATCTTCTCTAAGGACAAAAACTCATTACACCTAGTTAGTGATTCATGCCTAGTGT
Organism: Anas platyrhynchos; assembly: GCF_047663525.1. Taxonomy (NCBI): domain Eukaryota; kingdom Metazoa; phylum Chordata; class Aves; order Anseriformes; family Anatidae; genus Anas; species Anas platyrhynchos. Next base: position 9,439,489 of record NC_092587.1, read on the forward strand.
TTTCTATTTTATCTAGCTGGGTTCATTAGGATAACAGTTCTGATTTGGACATTTTTGGAGTGATTAGGAAAAACATCTCACTGGAAAATGAGAAAGTCAGCTAATGCTTACCTTGCGTACTCGTATTCATTTATAAATTCCAGCAATATGGGCATAAGACAGAAATAAAAGCACCCACTTTAGCCAGCTATAAATAAACTGGAAATGCAATCCTGCCAACAGAAAGAGTTCATGAGGCCCTTTATTTTTGGTTTGCCACTAAGGAGAAGCTCTTGTCTTTCACATATGCTTTACAATGAATCTGTGTTTAGGCTAGATGGTGATATAAAGTCAGTGCATATATTTGGAAAAGAAAACTTGTGGAAGACACTAACAATTTCCTTTGTTTAATACTGAAGGCTCTGTTGAAGGCTCCTAAGAGGATGTGTTGGTGGTTTGATTCAGAAAATGAATAAAAACATGATCTTTTGAGAACCAAAGGTTAATCTAACAAAACAGTATCCAGAGAAGATGTTATAACTACTCAGAAACGCCACAGAATAGCCTGAGGCAGTAGCTCCTGAACATTTCTGATATATCATATTTATTTATTTATTTATTTATTTTAGCTGGTGTATAGACTTTAAATTGAGGTTACACGTACTTTCAGCAAGATACATATAAGTTCTGCACTTAGGTCCTCCAGGTTCTCAGGTACTTTGGGAGCAAAAGCTAGCCATTCTTTTTATTGAATTGAAAAGGTGTATGAATAATTCAATAAGCACATTCAACCTTGTGTTTTTTATTTTGAAGTCAAAGACAGTTATTACCTTTTTGCTGTTGAATGTTACAGTTTATAGAATATGCAATTTGTGCTGTAAATCAGACTGAGCAGCATGAAAAGTACCTGTAATAATTGTGCAAATTGGAGTGGAAATTCAATAGTAAATTCAGTGGAATATATTTTAACTCCTGTTAACTAATTATATTTTAAATAATATATAACAATATCAAAAGCTTGTGATTCTGAAACAAAATATAATAAAAACAGTTTTTGTAGTATGATAAGAATGGTTAGGTATGTAGTCCTGCTAAAAAAATACATTTCTTAAAACTATAGTAGTAGTTATTTATATAAGATTTTTTTAGGGTGTTCAGAAGGTTTACTTCGTGACCATTTCTTTTCTTTCTTTTCTATTTTTTTTTATGTTTCCTAGAAATATAAATTATTCTACTGCAGAATCCTAAAACATAATGTTTATTACAAGATTTTATGTATATAGAACAAAAATTATATGTCATCTACATAACTATATAATGCCTAGGGTAAATAGATGGTTTTAACATAACAATAATATAATTTTGTGTCAGAGTTTTCTGAGTAAAAGACTTATAAAACTAAAGATTTCATTCTGCATTTGAGATTAAAAGAAAGAAAGAAAAAACAAAAGTTAACCTAGAATTTGTGTGTACTAGGATGTCATATCTTACCTACCTAGTGTTTGTACTTCTTTTTAAATGCAAACTTTAAATATATTTGGACAATGAGAAATATTTGGTAGGTTGCTGTAGTATTTATCCTGTGTCTCTCCTGTCATTCCATAACAATTTCTTATTTCTACCATCAGTCACGTAAACATGTATTACTCACATGAAGATGTTATGGTTCCTTATTGAAACATTACTGACCTTACAGTAATGTTTCAGTAACATTACAGTAAGTTACTTAATTATGATTTTGTAAATTTATAAATTTGAATTTAAAATTTGATTGCTAATATTATATAAAGCTCATCTCAGTCTAACCATCCTTTGCAAGTTATACTACTGACAATAAATTCAGTAGTTTCCTGTCAATAATTTCTTCGCAATATTGAATTTTTTATCTATGATGCTTCTGTCACTGAACAAATTACCTCCAACTGGAAGAATGACTCCTCCACTCCTTATTCTTTGCACATCTTCCAGTTCTTGTGACACTTTAAAATCTGTTTTGCTAGATAATCAAATACACCAATCCACAGCAGTCCACTGTGGACTTTGGCGTAAAAGAAGAACATTGACAGAATTATTAAACCTAAGCAGCAGAACAGATGTTTGCTCTCTGGAAAAGCTCAATCATTTTGGATTATGTAAACCAGTTATTTTGCTCTTCAGTTCTGCAGTTCTGACTACAGTTCTTCATGAAATTCTGTGATTAGACTTTCTATGTTTTATCAACATTAAAATACTTTACATCCTGACAGATGTTAACAAGAAGTATCAAAACATGAATACAACCTGAAAGTGTCACCTGCTATTTCTAGTAAATATGTGTTAGACACCTGACTTCTGAACTCTTCTATTAAAAGTGCTAATTCCTATTAAAGGTGCTGAAATTATCACTGGATGCTTTAAATCATTGTCTTTAAATCAGCTTCTCTAAGAACTGCTTAAGAGAGCCCTGGTAAATGTAATTGTAAAAAATATTAAATACCTGCAATAGGTATTCAATTTTCATGGTTCTTAGTATTTTTTTTTTTTTTTTTGGAATAGCCAAGAATAGTATAGCAAATTATTTCCTATAGCTTTCCCAGTTTACAAAAACATATTGCTTATCTAGGTCCATTAATGTCTAACAATGTTAATATAATGATGTATTTCACAATTGCAGTCTTTTGCCATAAGACACTTTTGGTGCATGCAAAAAGCCCATGCATACAGCATTTAAAAGAATCTAAATGACTCATGATAGACAACCTCAAAAGAATGTTAAAGTTGAGCAATAAAAATTCTTGAGAAACAATTCAGTTTCTAGTTTAACTAACATAAATATATACTAACTAACATATAATTAGGAAATTTAACATAGATTTGGAGATATAAAAATTACAACCTAGAAAAAATAGTTCTTTTTATGCATCCCATATTCTTTCTTCCTCGGATGTTTGTGCCATGAAAGGTATTTGTGCCATGTAAGGCCATTTAAACAACCTAGACTTATTGAGAATGTGTTTACTACACTAAAATGTTCCTGGAGAACTTGAGAATATAGGATATGTTTTGTGTTTGGAAGTGAAAAATATAATCTAGTGTGCAAAGTTGTTTTATTGATGACAAATCAAAGTACAAGATGTACAGTCTTCCTGTCGCTTTGGAAATATCTCATTATTATTGCGTTGTTGTATATGTATTGTGTTGTGTTATAATATACATTCTGTTTATCTCTCCACTGAAGAGAAACAAATCATTTGTTTCATCAACAGGAAGGAGGCAAATGCTGATTTTATTTTTATTTTATTTTATTTTATTTTATTTTATTTTATTTTATTTTATTTTATTCTATTTTATTTTATTTTATTTTATTTATTTATTTATTTTAATTTCGTGAGTGAATTAGTGGCTTTGAAAGTAAACTAGGTAGACAGAAAAGGTGGGCCACTGTTTATAAACAAAATCAGTCTTCATACAGTTCTAGAACCAGTGCCGTGGATTGATGTATTTGAATATTTGAAAATTTGGTATATTTGATGTATTTGAAAATTTGATATATTGTCTAGCAAAACAGATTATAAGGATAAAAAAGAGCTGATAGGTATAGTAATAATTTCTTCAATAGCTTTATCATACTACCGACAAGCTGAACTCTTTTTCTGAGGTTCTAATGGTAAAAGTTGTAGGTCTCTACCAGACTGTTATTTTGTATGAAGCCCAAAGCATATATTTGAAACATGAATGTCAGATTTAAATGAAATTGCTCAACATATTCCAGTTGTTTAAAAGACACATAAGCACACAAACACAGAGAAATATCTCATCTATTTCTTTAGAAATCAGACTAAAAAGAGGAGCTGAAGCTGAGTTACTTTTTTGTTGTTGTTCCAATATAATTATCTCTTTCTCAAAAGTGCTTGCATACTAAGTAGCTTTCATTAACTGAAAAAAAAAAAATGTGATTCTTGGGGGAAGAGAATAAGAAATATTTCTGAAACTAGCAAATATGTAACTTAAATGAAAGTTCCTGCTTGCCAGTCACAGTTAAAGAACTAAACTTATTAGTACTATCAATTTAATTGCCTGGGATTTAATTTACCATTATTGCCTTTAGGTGATTTAGTTCATTAGCAGATAATCCCATCTGCCATGTCTTTTTTGTCTTCTTCCCCTGGGAGTCCTGAAAAAAATATTTATTTCAGCTTTCAATAGGATCTATCACTTTGATATAGATTATTATGTTTTCTTTACAGTTATATCAATAAACCTTTTACTTTAGCACTATATATAAATACTTCAGCAAACAGTTGTATGGTTTGGTGTATCAAATAGCAGAATGAGTTTCAAGAAAATCATGTTAGAATAAAATCACTTGTGTTACTTTAAAGTATTGCCATTTGTTTCTGTCTGAAATGGGGATAGTGATAAAATATTTCTCTGTAGTGTGGCTTAACAGTAAAAGTGCAACAGGAAAAAGTAATTTATGATTATAAACATATTTATTTAAATTAGTATGGCTTAGTATTCAGAGAATTTATAGAAGATGTCATTAATAGAATCTGGTCTCTTCCATCAACACCATAAGCATATCCAGACCCAACAATCTTGTTGAAAAATTTAAGGATCAAATACAAAAATGAAATAAAATAAAATAAAATAAAATAAAATAAAATAAAATAAAATAAAATAAAATAAAATAAAATAAAAATAAATTTAAAATAAAATAAAATAATGGTGTTGCATTGTATAATTTGTTAAAGATTAAAAAGTTTTGGTCCTTCCAGGAAGTAGGAGTGGAGTTTTATAATATAAATATTTAATGATAATAAATAATAATAATAATAAATATTATGTATTTAATAATTATAATACAATATGATATGATTGATATATGATATACGATAATAAATATTTAGAATAATATGTTTATTACTCTTTGAACATATGTACAATTGAAACTGTAAAGAAAGCATAAGTAGCTTGACCAAAATAATCTTTGACTATTCTTACTGATAAATTGGAATAGATCTGAACTCTGTGTGAATGTAAGATATAAAGTTATTCTATTTTCCATATGGTTTGGAAACACTGGTACCCATTACTCATTAATTAGCTTGTGGAACAATTCATAGGTTAAAGAGATAAATGAACTATTATAAAAAAAAAAAAAAAAAAAAAAAAAAAAAACAACCTTGAAAATTGTCCAAGTAATAACAAAAGGAGAGATCTAGAAGGAATATGAAGTGCCTTCTGAAGGAATTGGTAATGGGATCTAACAACTTGTAAACCATTAAAAGGAATCATTTTCTCTGCTAACAAAACAACTGGGAACAATTTTCTACAGTTTGGCAAACAGTCATTAATTATACTGAAGAGACAGGAAATATAGAATAGACTTTTAGCTTTATGTGGCTTACACTGTGGTAACTTAAGGAAAATTGTTTAAATAACTTTAAGACTTGGAGCATAATGAAATAGGGAGAAAATGATTTGTGCCCATGGTAAATGACAGCATAGAATGCTAAGACCTCTATTGACTTATCAAAGAGACTTGCAGAACAGAATACAAAAAGATTTTTTTGACATGTTAATTTCTTGACAGATGACTATTAGATGTTTTTGTATCTATATTATTAAGCACATTCTACTTACTAATATTTCTATTACAGTATAATGGAATATTAAATATAAGAGATATTGCTTATAGGCTTTTTGGTTTGTTTGTTTGTTTGTTTGTTAAGCTGGCTAATTTTAAGCTAATTTTAGGAACAGAATTGAACTTCCACTCCGGACTGAAATTTTCCTCACATTTACACCCAAGTTTTATTTGGAAAAAAAAATAAAAAATAATAATTATAATTTATAAGAATAGTAATCTCTGCAACTGCCTTGGAAAATATCACTAAGCTTTAATGACACTTTAATATGCTTCCTAAGCTGCAGATGTTTCTGAAGATGTAGAAGAGAAAAAAGCCAACCAAGTAAGCCTAATAAAGAAGGCTTTCGTGCAAGATAGATGCATGCTTTTTTAGTTATTCCAAGTTTATTTCTTGCAAGCTTGCAGACTGAGCTATTCACTATACCTTTCTTATCTGTGAAGGTAAATATTATCATAAATACTTGTAGCATTAGGAATTTACATAATAACTGCAAAAACTCTCTCAAACACCCTAGAAAAACAAATCATAGAGCAGAAGACATCTGAGGTAAGGATTCTTAAAACACACTCACAAAACCTTCCATACATTTCAAGGATTATATATGGAATTTATTTAGTACATATGCAAAACATGCTGCGGCTGAGTCACAAAAAAAATACACCTTTCCTGATCAAAGCTATGCCAGTAAATTTACGAGTAATATTTCCTTTGTAGCAATGAATATTTTTTTTCTTTTCATTTTATGTTTAGCAATTTTAAATGTCTCAGTTATTATTTCATATCAGTATTGATAAAGATGGTAGTTTTATAATTCAGGAAATAGTAATGCCAATGGCTAATCTCCAACACATACCATAAATGTTACCACCTTATTATATTTTAGTTAGGATTATTTCTAACATTGTATTTCTGTTCAGATAGCTTTGTCAGAGATACAGAGATATGAAGGTCTTTGTAGTCCTCTCATTAACATCACATATAACAGCGTGTTGTGAGACATGAGGGAGCCTTTGTGGTTATACGTCTTCCTTTTCTAATCGGGTTGAGGATATGCTTGTCTCCATTTTTGCTAATGTTAAAATTAAAATAGAAGTGTACATGGTGAAGGCATACTTTCTAACTTTCTAACCTCATGTTTCCACTGGTTTGTAGTAGTAAACTGTGTACTGGAATAGCAATAAGATACCTGCAACATGGGTACAGGGTGCACATAAACTGATTACATCCCACTCAATGCTAGTATCAGTATAGTAATTTGTTCCAATTAAGTTTAAGCATTTAACTGAAAAGTTTAAATTAGGAGCTTGATTTAATTAAAAAAAAAAAAAAAAAAAAAAAAAAAAAAAGTTGTTTCTGTAATCAGTTGTTTCTGTAATCAGTGGAGAGATAAATACACCTTTCCATGACAGTTTCCATGACAGTTCAAACTGAATTTCTAGTAGTTCATTAAATTCATCTATTAGTGGTACTGCCTTCTTGGACTGCCTGTTTCTGTTCCCTGAGCATGGATGAACCTAGGGCAGATAGGCTGTTAATTTATCATGAAAAATAAATCCTGCCTGCAGTGTCCCCCTGCTTGTGCCCACAGTGGTTGAGACTCCAAAGGTGAGACATGGAGAGGGTAGGTAACTAAGTCTCCTGCAGTGTTTAAGTGGAAGACCCTGTATTCCACATTTTTTCCCAAAGTATGGTAGCTCACTCAAAGTTAACTCTGGAAAAAATCCAAATGGAGTGTCACATAGGCATGACGCTTCTGAATCCAGGAAAGAAAATTCTTCCTATTCTATTGATTTCCAGAAGATTTTTCTGTTTTTATTGACTTCCAGACTTCCAGAAGAGCATTTGTCCTTGTCCTTGGCATAGGAGCTATGTCTTCCTAGCTCTCCAAGGAATGCTAAGGACAGTTAACAAAAACCAGACTGTATTTGATTTTAATGTTTTTGAAGTATTTCAGGCAGTAGATTCAAAGACATGCTGTGTACAGCTTAGCTTCTGAGTCAACCTAAAAACTGTGCTACTTACCCTCATTTCCTAAAGAATTATATTCTTTCTGCTTCTTAGAGTTCAAGTCAGTTACACTAGGATATTTCAACATGTGATTTTAAACATTCCAGCTGCAAGTGCACCACATCGTTTCAAGAAGTTAGGAGTAAATTTTTCACAAATTATTTTTATTTGATAAGATTAATAGTGAATGTTAGATGTTAGATGCTTTAACGACATGATTTTTCCTTGTGAGAATATCTGAGCATTGTAAAAGGAAAATACTATTTGGATGGATCATCTTCAAGCCTGTAAGATTTTGACAAACTTCTAGATTAGAGTGCCAGCAATTTGTGATATCAAATAATACAACTATTTGGAAGATGGAGAAAAATAATAAAATAATAGAAACTGGACTTTTTGGGGGACCATAGATCACTTATTTTAGTGTCACATTCTGACTGGCAACAACATTGATACTATATTTGAAATATGGTTTTGATTGAGACTGAAGAAATTATTTAGTATATAACAAATTACTTTTTTGGGGGGGGGGGAGGGGGAATAGCCTCTTGTGTTATACAAGCTAAAGTAAATGTGAATTTTACTAATTACTTAATTAAATTTTAAATCTCTTTGGTAAGAAACAACATGATATGTACACCTAATTTTGCCATTAAAATGTGTTACTGGAATAATTTTATGTCTTTCAAATATTTATGTATTTTTTAATTATATTAAATATTAATTAAATATTATTTTCAAATATTTATGTATTTCAAATATTTTAACCATTACATTAAAATACTAAGTGATGTGGCTTGTAACATCACACAAAAGAATTTCTGCCATCTTCAGATAGAAAGGAAGAAGCTGAATGTAACAAAGTAATTATTAGGTATATGAATATGTATAAACTTCATCCAAGGACCATGTTTGCATAACAATTAAACAATCCCCTGCAACTCTTGGTTCATTACAATTGCTTCAGTGTGGGGTAGATCCTCAGCTGAACCAACAACCAGTACAAGCTGACGCATAACTTTAAAAGAGTTTCACTGTTGGTGGCACTGAGCAACAGTGTCTTTACAACACCAAAAGGGAATAGGGAATACTGTAGCAATGTTAGGCAGAGAAGACTGAAGACCTTAATTTGGAGGAGGCATGCACAGCCTTTGAAGGATGAATACAAATTGTGTAAACTTGGCATTGAGGAGTTGGCATTAGATATATGCTGTCAAATATGAAAGGTATAGGCATATGGTATGCACTCAAATGCACTCCTTAAGGGTATAGGAAATAACTATGCAGAATTGGTAGCAGATGTTCCTTCAAGATAAATGTATTTAGGTCCTATGGAAAGGTCCAGAGCTTTAATGACAACAAATAATATTTAAGCTATACAAGTTTCAATAAATTCTACCTCACCTGTAGAGTTTTTTATGTAATCCAACCATATCCTCTACATCTCAAGATAACCTTTATCCTTTCTATGTAATTACACAGGACAGCTATGGAAAAGGTCATAAAGCTGCTCAAATTCTCCAACCATTTAAAATTACATGTTCTTAATAAAAGAGTTGTCTGACTTCATTAAAATTATATTATTTACATTTATTTTTCTCTAAAATGACAAATTAGTGACAAGGATTTGGAGAAAGAGATTGGGAAGTTTAGAAAGTGTGGCTGGGCTTTCAGGGAAAAAATAAATCCAATCAGGAAAACATCCTATGGAGGAATAAATTTACTTCAGAAATCCAGTGGGACTGTTTTCATTATTTCAGAAATACAGATATAAACAAAACAGTTTAATTAATTCCACACTTTTGTTTCAATATACATGAGCTTTTCCCCACTGTTCTAAGCAACATATATATAATATATAATATATAATATATAATATATAATATATAATATATAATATATAATATATAATATATAATATACAATATACAATATACAATAATATACATATATACGCACATATAATATAATATAATATAATATAATATAATATAATATAATATAATATAATATAATATAATATAAAATATAATATAATATAATATAATATAATATAATATAATATAATATAATATAATATACATGTACATGTACATATACATATACATATACATATACATATACATATTATATTTATATAAATATATATATATATAAATTTCAAAATGTTCTGTTCAAAGTGGATGTTTCAAAATATATTTCAATATGTACTATATACTTTCATTATCTTGTTTTCTTTATATCCCTATTTCACTATTTTTTTAACAAGTTCCTTCCTAAGAAGAACTTATTTATTTGTGGGTGGCTGACAGGTCAATGATATCTTCTATTCAGATGACCTATCCCTTTAGTCTCCTTGGGAAATTTGTCTAAACAAACTCCAATACTTTTTGTTGTTTCTTTGGTTGTTTATTACCTTAAAATAGTGGGTAGTATCATGCAATTCTTACTAAACATCCTGAAAAGCAATAATACTAGTCTGCATCTATATGTGAAATGATGTAATATGAGGACAGGTGAGGGAAAGAATGAGATACAAATAAAAAAATAAATAAAATAAATAAAAAAGAGGAAAAAAATGTGAGGAAATTCTGATTTAAGTTCAGTTTATACAGAACGTCAGGACTTTTATTGAAAAGTTTTGGACAGATAACTTAAGTAGAATTGTTAGATGCTAAAAGTACACAACAATATTTGCTACTAAAATAAACAGCAATGTGTAATGATGGCAAGATATTCATTCTGAACTTTTTTTTGCTTTATTCCTAAATTGATTACACCAGTTCCTGGTGTAATTTCCTGTTGATGCAAAATTCATTCAAATAAATTGAAGGATTCAGAGTGATTTCAGTGACTCTGTAATGAGATCACAGTGCATTAGTAGTAGGGTAGGTCTAAGTCACAAAAGCTGTCTCTTTTCAGTTACCCAATATCATCAGGCTTATTCTGGGCCTATGTTTCCTTTATTTCTCATACATTGGTTCAAATACTTCTTTTCTTTTTTTTTTTTTTTTCTTCTTTTTTTTTTTTTTTTTTCCCCCGTGCTTTCCTGCCTTTCCAGTGTTTGACAAACTTGTTTTCTTTCCTTGATATGGTCCACAATACTATTTTTTTTTCCATTTCTCTTGCTCAAGAACCTTTCTGTCTTTCTGAATCTTAAACTCAAATGAATTGACTCAAATACAACTCCCACAACAGATGCTATGATACAGTCCTAATTATATTGCATATACATTTATAAAGCTGAGCAAAGCATGCAAAAATGACAAATAAAAATAAAAATAATATCAAATAGCGATGATACATATTTAAAAATATAAATAAATAAAAGAGTTACGGCAATTTCTATTGAAGTATTACAAAGGACACTATTATGCTGTTACTTGCTGACAGAATTCAATGAAATATGTGGAAAGATTCCCAATAATTTTATTTACAATAAATTATTACTTACAATATAAATATGCATAAAAAAATATCTGTGAAGTTTCATAGATCAAATATTATTTCTAATAACTGATTTACTTTATAAAATAATATCAGTGTTGAATATATATATATAATATAGATGAAGTTTGAATTTTTACTTTATATCAATACCCAAAACTTGTTGCCAAAACTGAAATTAAACACTGATGTATTATCACATTACCCATTTAAAGATTAATGGGCTTGTGTCTGAATGACTGTTAATGATCATGATCATAAGTAATCTTTTCCAGCCTGTACAGTTGTTATAATGCTGGCAGTGTTTAGTAAAAATAAGTTGACTTATTTCTAAAAGAAATACAATGTATGAAATGAGAGGTTTCAAATATTTATAGCTGGAGGAAAACAAAAACAAAAACAAAAACAAAAACTTAGTATTGCAGTGTGTCATCTTTATTGCACTTTGACCAGAAAACTGTGGAAATGGATCATATGTGAAAGCTTTTATCTGGCAAAATTACATGCATTGATTTGTTTTTTTCTTTTATTGATTGTGAGCCAGATTCTGCTCTGTCCAGCATATTAATGTCTATCCTTTTTCAGAGCATGATACCCACGAAACACTCCATTATATATATATATTATATTTATATATATTTATAAATATATATTTATATATATTATATATATAAAGAGACAGAAGGGAACACATTTACCAATGTTTCCTGATTAACATATCTATAACTCAGCATGCTGAGTTATGCATGTGACATGTAGTGCCTTCTAAACCATAGGCATCTTATACTTGCTGCATTTCTCTTTAATGAGAATTTATATGCCTTGTACTTAAAGATACTATTCTTCCATGTAACAGAAATTCCTGTCCTCTCCAAATTCAGTGACTCTAGCAAGAAAACTAGAACAAAACATGTTATTTTGTGTAGATTTTTTATTTTAATTAATTAATTAATTTATTTTTCTGTAAACATACCAGGAATAAAATCCTACTATCCGGAGATTCTCAGGGAAATAATATTTCTTCATAGACTAACTGGCCATCATAAAAAAAGAAATGCTCAGGAGAACATTAATGTTTTCAATGAGATAAAAAAAAAAAAAAAAAAAAAAAAAAAAAAAAAAAAGATTTATTCTATAATTCTTTTTATTCTAAGAGAAAAACCTGGAAATAAGGACAATAACCTTAAATAGGTTATTGGAAACCTTGGAAATAAGGATGATAACCTTACCTAAAGTCTAAGATTGCTTTAGGAGGAAATTCAATTCCTTATTTCATAGCTGTTTACCTGTTCTGCTATTTCATTTGCAAGATACTTATGATGTATCCTCCCATCTTAGTTTCTCCTTTGAAATTCTCAGTTAAACAAACAAGTGCAGAGGTCAGAGTGATGTGACCTTTTCAGTCACACCTTTGGCTTTTCTCAATTCAATTTGTCTGCAATTCATTGTTAAGAGCTTACTAATATTCTTTTGGTCTTATTCTGTCAAGCCATTTTTATTGCTCCAGTGTGAACAAGTTACAGACTGAAAATACAAAACCTGACAGGAGATTAGAAAATAGTTATAGCCTCTGACTAAGGAATTCACAGAAATTTTCACTGTTTTACACAGCAACTTGTTGCTTCCCCCAGAAGAAATGGTTATTTGTAGGTTTTTACTTAAACAAACAAACAAACCATATAAAAACATTTAATTATTTGAGGAAATAAATTAACAGAAAAGAACTTGTTGCTACAATGATATATTTTCACGTTTCCTCACCACTACATTTCTTGCTTTCTCCATTCCCACATCTTTCAGAAAAATTAGGATTAGGCAGAGTTAGTGATCTGAAGAGAACTATACGGGTTGTTGAAATCCATGGCTCCTTTCTTCCATTCAAGCAGCCTACTACAGATGAGCTCCTGAATGTGTTAGTGACACAGCACCTCGCAGCCAGGGGGCCCTCTGTACATAAAATAGGCAACAAGGATTTTTTTTCTTCCTCATCCCTCAGCTGCTTGCTGTATTACTGTGATTCCTCTGTATGGAAAGAGAGCATATTGTCTGCTCTAGTCCTAGCACAGAATTTCAGTAAGAATCAAATATGAATTTTCAGCTGTAAAAACGCAGCTTTTTTTTTAATTGACTTAAATAATAGCTATTATTTTCCTTCCTTGTATTTTCAGCGATGGTATAAGTATTAAAACCACTTTGTCACTTATGTTTACTGGGTCATAGGTAGGAGACTTGGCTTCTAAAGTCTGTGTACAAAGGAATTCAAACGATGTATTTGCTACCCTGTGCCTCACCCAGATCTTTGTAACAGCAGTAGGCTTTTATCCTGGAGTAGACCACACAGGATTCACATACACACACAAAAATACCAGTTGCATAACCCAGTTTCATCTTTCAGTAGAAAGCCAAATACCAAGTGAAGCTCCATTTTAAATTAAATATGTCTTAAGAAATTACATCTTTGTGAATGAGTTGCTGCTGATGGGCCAGGACTTTATACCTCTACAGTTCAGTATTAATTTGGAAAGTAACTGAAAGGAGCGTGGTGGTGTGATTTATATAATATGCAATAGGAAAGGAAAGGAAGTTCAATAATTAGTCTAGCTTAAACACTGTACAGTGTATAAACAATGAAATAACACTTTCAATATTTTTCAGCTAGTTGTTTTCCTGACTCTATTTTTTTTTTAATTTATATAAAATTAATTCCTTTGGGACCAGTTTGTCAAATGTTCATGTATCCTTAAAACATCCTGTGAAGTAAGGAAGTACTATTAATTCCAATTCTATAGGTGGCTGCTAAGGCACAGAACAAAGATGATTTACACAGACTCGAGAAATCTGTGGCTGAAAACTTCCAGGACGTGTAATAATTTATTTTTTTTTCCTCTATTTTGTAGTCGCTGGGTATCAGTTTTAATGATAGTAAAGTCAAGCAACACTTTTTAAACAGGTAATAAAGCTTTATTATTTTCTTCAGAAGATTTCATAAAGTCATGTTGAATGAACATTTAATTTAGTGTAAACACCCATTATGCACTACATACTGGGAATTCTATCCTGCATGTATTATACCCTGCCACAGACTATGGTTCACACCACTCAGGCGAGGGCAGCATCTCCATGTCAGAGCTGATCCCAGTTATGCTGTCAACCAAGGTCTGGCCTGCATGAAGTCTCCTGTTCTGCTCTGCAAAGGAAAGGGGGATGAAAATGTCTCTTCAGGAGGACATTGGAGATCCCCTCTTTACAATAAGAAGTCAGCATAGAAGGATTTGTATGAAAAGGAAATGTCTAATGGAAAGAATAAGAAAAAGTGGCTTAACAGATATTGGTGCTCTCCAGGTTTGCCAGTAAAGAACATGACAAGCATACAGGAAGAAATATTCCGTATAGAAGTTAAAACAGATTAGAAAACACAAACTCAGCAAATGTACTGCTGATGCTGAGTTAATCATCATCACACTTCAGATATATAATTCACATGTTATGAAATGTGTCTTCATTTGTATGTCTTCTGTATAAACTTTTTCTTAAAGGGACCGTGACTAACATTCTTAGATGGTAGATTTTTGGAAATAAGTTTTTATTTTTGTTTGACTTTGATTCAAATAAAGAAGAACACACCTAGTTACATTCCAGTGCTTTTACATCTTGGACTTTGCTTGGTAACATGGGTTGGATGATTTAAGAAAATAAATGAATAAATAAACTCTTATTCTGATTCAGTTCTGTACATTTTCAAGGCAAATACAAAAGACAAAAATAGATACTTCCAATATGTTGTGGGGCTAATGAAGGCTGATCTCATGGATTTGTGTTCTTTAGTATCCCAGCCTTCCTAGAACAGCAACCATGGCAGGACACAGCGATTAATGGGATTGGTTTAAAGGGTTGCAGATAATCCAGAAATACACATGCTCTTTTTTGGCCATGTTGAAAAGCCAGCCATCTGTCTGAATGCAATATATAGTTCTGCCTGTCTGAGCTATGAGTCCTATCTGTCTGAGTTTGATCTGTTTTTTTTTTTTTTTTTTTTTTTTTTTTCCCAAAGCAGCACTGCTAGTTCAAATCTCTTTCCCAGATACAGATGACTATTCCTACAAAACGTGTAGGAATTTAATAATATTTATTACTTTCTTCTTCTTTCAGATTTGTTTGAAATGTTCAAAGGTAATCATGAAGAGGGTGAGGGAAAATAAATAAACAGATAGATAGGGAAATAACTACTGCAAATGCACATACCTTGTTTCCTGGAGAAATGCAGCAGGTCAACAATAACAACAGAATTGACAGTCATTAGCAAGATTAAAGAAATGCTCAACTTTGTCTACTTCAGATCACACAGATATAGGCCATGTCACAGAAGAGAGCTACAAAAACAAACACCTAAAGAAACTTGAGAAATTCAAAAAATTCATTTCATGACATTGTCTTTAACTGAATAAATATGCTTTCAAAATTCCTAAATGTTAGGAATTTAATTGTAAGATCAACGTGAAATTCATATTGGTTATGTAGGTGGATACAGTAGAGGAGGAAAATCATCCCTCTCTATGGAAGTATAAATTCAGAGAACCACAGAATGGTAGGGATTGGAAGGGACCTTGAAGGATCATTTAGTCCAATCCCCCTGCCAGAGCAGCAGGACTAGTGTGGTCTGACTACGTCAGGTCACACAGGAATGCTTCTAGAAATTCTTTGTAGTGATCTCAAAGGATCAAGTCGTGAGATTTGTTTGCTCTCCGTTGGATGTAGCCTGGATAATAAAGTCTTGATCCATAGAGATTACATAAAAATAAATAAAATAAAATAAAATAAAATAAAATAAAATAAAATAAAATAAAATAAAATAAAATAAAATAAAATAAAATAAAATAAAATAAAATAAAATTTAAATTAAATAATCATCTGAGGGAAGTATTCTTCATCCTGCAGAGTCCCCATAGTAAAGAACTACATAAAGGCAGTCCTTACAGCCAGGAGGGGTATCTGAGTTAACTAGATGCCCTTCCTGGGGTATTATTATTATTATTAACTAGATAATTGTGTTTCAGAGTGGATCTCTATGATGGATAGAGGGAACATACAGCTGCCATACAAATGGACAACTACCAGACACGGTTTTTCTTGTGAAAAACAATGGAAGATCCCTAGGGATCCTCCAAAGTTGGAATTATTTGGAGATCATTTGTTTTTGTCCATAAAAGGTGTCTTACTGATATTTTAGAATGTTTTCAAAACTATAGATTCAATTGTTTTCTGCTCTTCCTGTGGTGAATGAAAATAGCTTATTTGTATTATAACGACTTCTTCTCTTTTGATCAAAAGATTCAAAACAGAAAATACTTGAAAATTCAAGGGAGAGGGAGGGTACATTCTTCCTCATTATTCATTTTACAACTTAAGCTAGTTGGTGCAATCAATTGGTCATATTTAAAAATTGTTTGGCAAAATGTTATGCCTGCTAAGACCAAGGTTTAACAACAGCACAAGATCTAATGCAGTAACGTATGAGCTTATTAAAATGAAAAATAGTTTTTACAGAGGCTTTGTAATTCAAAATCAAAATGTTGTAATAGAAGTTTGATAAATTATATAATTGATATAAACAATCATATCTTTTCTAGCAAGCTCTTTGAATTTATTTGGTACACTTAATCACACTCGATACTCTTTCCTGTTGTAAATTGACATTGTCCCTTCTATATTAAGGAAGCTTTATTTTGATTTATGCACATTGATTTATGCCTTCTGAAGACTGGTAGTAAATATTGACATTAGATGTGCTAGTTCTGATGACTCACTAAGAAAGCTGGTGCTTTGTAAGATTTATTTTCTAAAGAGAGAATGAAGAAGAAGGATTTAAAACCTTTCAAGTAAAAGTCTTAAGAGTTGTCACACCTAGAGAAAAGGATTCATTGGAATGTTCTTCAATGTTACCCTAAAGACAAATCCATGCTATGGAAGACAGAAATTCTGACCCTGTGAAATTATGCAGATAAAACTGTATTCCAAAATACTATTTTCCCAGTACTATGCTGGACTAAATGTTATTGATAAAATACAAGAATAGTATACAGGAATTCATAATCAGTTGTCATATACAATCATCTGAAAAACTCTCTGACTGGGATTTAACATCCTTTTAGTCACTGTAAGTATCTGTATACCACAAGAAGAAAGAATTCTGTTGGGATGATGGATTGGAGATGTTCCTGGTTTTGATCATCTTCCTGGTTTTCATCATCTTCCAAAGGAAAATAATAGTAGACTACATCTTAGTTGTGTTTTTTATTCTATATGAACTTATTTAAACATTTTCATTCAGGTAACTGGTTCAATATTCCTTTCAAGAAGACACCCAAGCTACAGAAAACTGTACATAGAGCCAGTTGTAGCTACTACTCTATCTGTAATGAATTCATCCCATGCAGTGCAGAACAAGTTTTAGAATTTTTTGATTATTCTTTTCAACAATTTCTCAAATGCTGGACTTACTGCCCAGAAGATGATATCATATTTAACACCTAGATACAAAGACACTTAGATTTAAAATCTTCAGCTTCAATAAGTGGCCACCAGCAACCGATTTAAAAATCCTGTGTCCTCATCATACAACAAATGTATTTTCAGATGAATTTTGGTCATTGTGGCACATGCTAATGGTGTTCTACTTTCAAAATATTCTTTGGAATTCAGAATCAGGGATGACATGTTGAACCTCCTTCAACTATATATATATATGCTTCAACTATATATATATATATGCTTTTTTAATTTGTATTAAACCTCTTAATAAGTTATCTTGGAAAGCTGCCTGGCGGAGAGGGACCTGGGAGTATTGGTTGATAGTCAGCTGAATATGAGCCAGCAGTGTGCTCAGGTGGCCAAGAAGGCCAACAGCATCCTGGCTTGCATAAGAAGCGGTGTGGCCAGCAGGGCTAGGGAAGTGATTGTTCCCCTGTACTCAGCTCTGGTGAGGCCGCACCTCGAGTACTGTGTTCAGTTTTGAGCCCCTCACTACAAGAAGGACATTGAAGTGCTCGAGCGAGTCCAGAGAAGGGCAACGAAGCTGGTGAGGGGTCTGGAGAACAAGTCCTACGAGGAGCGGCTGAGGGAGCTGTGTTTGTTCAGCCTGGAGAAAAGGAGGCTCAGGGGCAACCTTATCGCTCTCTATAAGTACATTAAAGGAGGTTGTAGCGAGGTGGGGGTTGGTCTATTCTCCCACATGCCTGGTGACAGGATGAGGGGGAGTGAGCTAAAGTTGCACCAGGGGTGTTTTAGGTTGGATATTAGGAAGAACTTCTTTACTGAGAGGGTTGTGAGGCATTGGAATGGGTTGCCCAGGGAAGTGGTGGAGTCACCATCCCTAGAGGTCTTTAAAAGACTTTTAGATGTTGAACTTTGCAGTGCGGTTTAGTGGAGGACTTGTTAGTGTTAGGTGAGAGGTTGGACTTGATGATCTTGAGATCTCTTCCAACCTAGACAATTCCGTGATTCTGTGATCTCTTCAATACATCTACATTAAAAAACAAAGCTTCATATTAATGTATAAAAACGCTTTGTATATTAATGTAGCTGAATTGAAATGTATGCTACAAGTTATGTGGGAGCAAATGTTAACAGGATAAAAATGTATATCCTATATATAAGCCATTACATGTGGTAAATAATATTTTCTGTTACATAAAAGAAAGAATTGTCTTGAGGGACAATAAAGTGTCACATTTTTCAGCTTTGCTCATCATTGCAATTTAATTGCTGTGTGATCCAGATCTTGATCTCATTTACATTTCTGAATTCACTATCTCAGTCATAGACTTCGTGGAGAACACATTGCAAAATCTTGATGTCTTTTTGTCTTTTTCTTTAATTAAAAGCTTTTATAACTGGCCTTTTTTTTTTTTTTTTTTGTACTTTATAGAAATAATTTCCGGCTATCATTAGACTTACAGAAAGATTAATGAATCTACAACTCTGAAACCCTCTCAAAGAGATCAGTTCTCATCAGAGGTCAATCAGAAAGTCAAACTGAACATTTTTTAAGCAATTGAATAGGAGAATATTCCATTATAGATGTCAAGAAGAGATGTAACTAATGTCACAGAAGTTAAAGGTTAGGGGCTAATCCACTGAGAAGTCATTCATGGATCATATTTAAATTGTTTCAGACACTTTTAAAAAGTGTATTTCCTTGTAAGATCTCTGCTGAGATGAACCTTAAGTCTTTTCCTTAAAAATAGAAGGAGTTTTCAATCAATTAAAAACAATCTCTTCTAAAAAATGTTAATGTAGCAAGAATAATATATTTAACATCCATTTACTCTTTCTAGAAGTTCTACTAAATTAAAAATGAACTCTATTAAAATGTGTACCTCAGAGAGCAGAATTCTGGGTGTTAATAAGGTGAACAAATTCTAGTATAAGACTTTTTGCTTAGACATTAGCACATGTACATTTAGTAAAACTGATTTGAAGCATCTATTTTGACTGTTTTGACTCGGAAAATGTTAAGAGTAGTCTTTTTAAAATGGAAACTGCCACAAGATAAAATTAAATTATCAGTTAGCAGAAGTGTAATGAATTCGGGCTGTTCTTGGTTTAAGGGGAAAAAAAAAATAACAGTTTGTTTATGTTCAGAAGACACTAATGCCAAATGGTGCCATAGCAACCATTTAACGACCAAATCATGCTCTCAAATGTCTTTGCACAATGCCTATGATAGTTTTAATAGGAAGAATGCCATTATCCAAACGAGATTGTGGCCAATAATACACACCCACCTGGATATATTATTACAGTGGTTTCAAGAAAAAATTATGTGATTCAATTAATAAAGGTTGATGCTTGTATTTTGAGATATATGAGTTAGTCATCGTTCTTCTGTATATAAACTGTAGGTTTATATAGACATACAATTTTCATTCTAAAATATGAAATAACTGATTAAATTCAAAGTATCCATTCCTTGGTGTCTACCCCTACTGGAGTAACCAGGTTTCGGCAGAGATGACTAAGTGCTTCAACTTCTACAGTCTAAGGCAAGCAGAGAAGAAGTTTTCTTTCCTCTTTTCTCCTACAACTTTTGTAAATCTGTTTTATAAAAACACTTTCAGAATAAGGACTCCAAAAAGAACAGTAGGGTTTAGTTCCTAGTGAATATACTGTTTATTGTAGAGACTCTGAAAATTGTTGGGTTTGATCTGAGGAAAAAAGAAAATGTCACCGTTAATTATTACAGCCATGTCTGGCCAGACAGAATGATGATATCACATATCAGAAGCAAATGTTTTGAGGAATATCTCCAGGGTTTTGATTTTAGAAAACAGAGAAAACACTTTCTGCTCATATTTTGTCTGTTTCCTTTTTTTTTTTTTTAATAAATAAATAAATAAATAAATCCTGAATCTATCTGCAGGCAAAACTTTTGAGGTTAAGTTCTACAAAGACAAATAAGTTGAAAAAATTTCTTATGCAATAACTGTTCTGTGTGTTTGATTTGGAAGGGAGGGCAAAGTGCCTGTTTTCTCTTTGGGGATTTTTAAACCGCTAACTTTCTATACTAATATTTGTGGCTGTTTGAAACCATACAGCTGGCTTTTTTTATTGTCTTTCAGCCGTATCATCAAACGTAAGCCAAGGACTATGCTGTTGCCTATCTATTTTCATCTTCAGTCCCAAACTGCATCATAGCCATCTTGGCAGTTATCATTTTCAGGGTATTGTGATGCTTGGTGTTCTTTATTAAGCTGATTGGGTAAAATACTTTTTGGATAATATTTATGACAGTTTCCAACTCTTGCTCCTACAATCATATAATCAAAGGTTGGAAAGGGCCTTTGAAGGTTATCTGGTCAGCCCCAACACTCAAAGGAGCTAATTTTAAACTGCATAACTCAAGGCAGCAAAAGTCCCCTCTGGCTTCTCTTCTTAAAGCCGAACAAATGCAGTTCTCTGAGCTTCATCCAACACATTATATGCTCCAACCTCCACTCATCTTGGTGCCCTCCCTCAAGTTTTATTCACTTGAGTAAAAGCAAGAAGAAAATAAGCAAAAGATTAACCTAGTGCTTTCACTGTTTCGTAGATGTAAACTGGGTGGGACAGCTTTCTGTATTACATAGATTTTAATTTCAATGTACTTAGATCTCTTTCCCTTGATGGAGATTTCATTGCTTCTGTAAGGTGTAAAGAAATTCCTGCTTCCTAAACTAAATGAAAACACATTTCCTCACACATTCTCTTTGTGATTCTATGTATTTCTTGCATTTTTCACTAGGACTGCAATATTTCAGGGTCAGGACTACTTTGTTCCTTCTCTGCAACATCTTGTATAATGAAGCCATGTTCTTGCCATACAGATCTCGATGCTGTGACATTGATTTCCCTCTGCTTCATCCCTTGTTTCAGAGGTAAAATAAGTAATGCTTCAGTATTTCCCCAGCCATAGTGTCGCCTGAAGCTTTCCTGGCTTCCATGTCACATGTTCCAAGTGCTTTTAAACACTTGCAAGCCCTAGCACACAATTAATAAAAGTCTACAATACCTGCTAAAAGCAATTACTGCATCTCTCCACTCAAAATATGCTCTGTTCAGCTGGAGCACCCCACTCAGGGTTTATTAAGACTTGGCTCTGTTATCATCTGTTTCCCAGCCAGGAACTGTGAAAGTTATGACACAGGAGGAAAACTAAATCAGCAGAACTGACATTGATTTCCATGTGTGCATGATCTTGCTCCAAAGACTAGTAACATAGCAACAAGGGTTGGATTTTTTCTTTTTCTTTTTTTTTTTTTTTCTGTTTATATAGCTCTATTCACCTTTATTGCCTATGGATTAAATTGTATGCTTCCTTTGGGGCATTTTGGTTTTATTCAAAATAGAAGATGAATTCACAATACCTTGTTCACAGTGTTCATTTCCAAATGTATCATGTTTGTGATAGTTAAACCTTTATGTAGCATCTGGTTTTGATGGAGTTTCTGCTTTTATTCACTAATGCTGTTGGTCTGACCAGGTCATCATGTGTTACTTCATCTGATATCAAACAGTATGGTTTAGTTAGTTTATTTTACATCTGAACTTCAACATCTCTATTTCACTCGTTACAGAACTCCCATATATAACTTCAGGAAGATCAATCAAGAATAAGATAATTTTTAGAGATACATTTTATTTTCATTTTCCACTCTGGCTCCCTTTTTATGTCAATGCATTATTATCCTCTCTTAGCCTTATAGATGGAACAGAGTAAGCAAGTTATGTATGAGCAGTAAGACAGTTACATAACGTGAGAGTGAAGTCTCAGCCAAATTTTTAGGTATCCCACTACCTGGGCACTTACACAGTCAGGTTAGGCACAGGATCTCAGTAGCCATTGCATGAGGCTACCGTGCATTACAACAGGGTATTTCTGGGTAGCTTGGTTCTAAGGAAGCTGTACAGTCAAAAATGATAAAGAAGCCTATGGTGGTTTACTATTTACCCTGCTCACAGATTTAAGGTACTTGTCTCGTCTCAGAAATCAAAGCCTTCTTTTTCCAACAAGGAAAACTAAATAAAATTTTCTTGACAGGATACAATTTTCTTCTTATAGCAAGAGTTTACTGCACCTCCTGGTTATGAAGCTGAGGCTGAAATCCCTTACTACAAGGGAAAATACTTTATTTAAATCTTTATTTTATTTTTTAGTAATTTAACTTCACTAACGACTCTAAACAGTTTGAACTGTGAAGAAAAAAAATAAATAAAAGAACAAAAAAGAACAGTATGGAACAGAGCAGGAACCTAGTTATATATTGACTCAGTTATTTGTAGTGATTTTGGAATATGCTTATGAAAAATATCAAGCTCCTGAAAGAAGAAAAAAATAATAATAACTGTAAGCACTCTGTCAAATCATACTCAGGTGAAAATCCCCTGGTACAAAATTTCAGTCCTTCTCTCTCAGACAGAGAGTTCAACTCAGAATAAAGTAAATTAACAGAAGCTCAGGATATCAGTTGTGTTCTTTCCGTCAAACCACGGTCTCTTGACAAAGTCAGTCAGTCAGTCAGTCAGCCAGCCAGCCAGTCCGTCCGTCTGTCCGTCCATTCATCTGTCCTTCCATCCACTCGCCTTCTCAATACTCCCCCTCAACCAAGCTTCCGGGAGACTTTTATGAGGACCAGGTGATCTTCTAGCTATTATTTGATTCCCCCTGTCTCACATGTACAATTGGGAGGTACCTGATTAGTTGCAGATGGAGCTTGTTTAAATGTTAAGAACTTTAAGAACTACCACTTTTTATGATACCTAATGCCAGATTTCAATGAAGTGGAACAGGTCTGATCATTTCTTTTATCTCCAGATGTGCATGTTATTTTTAGAAACTATGTTATTAGAAACTACGAAATTGTTAATTTCGTAGTTCCTAATTATCTAATAGAATATCCCTGAACTTGTGTAAGGGCCAAAAAGCCATATAGCTCTCAGTTAGCTTATTTATGGGGTGAGAATCAGGAAGACAAAAAATACAATGGACAGGAATTTCAATTGTCAGACAAGATTCTCATCAGGAAGAACTGGTTGCAAAATTTTCTCCCTGCAGGTTAGTACAAATAATAAATAAATATTGTTTAAATATTGTTGTAAATAAATAAATATTGTTGTAAATAAAAGTTTTGGTGCTGTTATTATAACTGAAGCACTTTTAGGAAACAAAACAAACAAACAAACAAAAAAAACACCAAAGAACAAACAAACAAACATAAGCGAACCTATTAGAATTTACAAGAAACATTAGTTTCAGTTTCAGTCTGTCCCCAAAGAGAAGGAATATATTTAGGGGATTCTACTATCTTTTTGATATCTAGGAAACCAGAACAGAAAAAACTATGAACAAGAACATACTGACAAATTCAAACAGACATTTTAGTGTTCTGAATAATTTATTGATACTTAGAAGGGAAAAGATAAATACACAGGTGGCTAATATTTAATGTGAGACTCTCAATGATTTACTAAGAACATCTGTAGGTTGGTTTATATGTGTTCTGTTCAGCACTCGGACACTCATAAAGAAGTTGTACTGAAGGAATGGGAGAACCACTTCAGAGCAGTCATGACGTATACAGTGTAACTCACATGCCAGTGCTGATAGAGAGATTAAGTTTCTCTCAAGGACTGTCAAGTACAAATGGATTATTTTTTTTTTTCTTGGTCATGCTAAGTTTAGTCAGATGGTGAAAAACACAGAAAAGGATTCTGCAAAGATTTTGAACAGGCACAAAATGTATGAGCACATGCACGAAGAGGTTTTTATGAGCTAGTAAAACTTTCCTCAATCATCTGTTGTAATTTCAGCAAGGTATCTTTTGTACAGACTTTACTTTGACTGTTTATTTGGTTCTAGACACCTCAGCTAAACTTCAACACAACTCATGAATTGTCTATACCGGGAGTCAAATAAGATTGCAATGTTAAATATATGTCTCTGGAGATGGATCTTACTGAAATAGTGTGTGCACACTAACGTGAGTAAATAGAGCAAAACTGAACCTTTGGTACATTCATGTGTCACTAAAGTTGGTCCTCATCATGGACTTGCAGTGGATTATAGCTGTCACATGCCAGTGTCTTCCAACAGGTCAAGTTATTAAAGCTAACTCTAGAGGCAAGTGCTCTCTGAAATGCAGTTTGTCCTGTATGATGGCAGACATGATGGGAGTACAGCAAAGCACTTTAATACATGTGCAGCTTAAAATAAATAGTATACTTCCCTGACTACCAAGGGAGTTCTCCCATGCCCCAAAGGAGCTTTTCAGTCCCAAAGCAAGAATACCCAAGTTCTGACTCACTAAAATAGAATTCTTCTATTTCCCTTTGGATGCTTTTTTGGACTGGGTAGCCCCTTGCAAACCCCAGTACTGTACACAATTATTCAGTTACTTCACAAGATATTTCTATACAATTAAAAAGTAGTAGCATTTCTTTACTAAGATTCCTGTGCTGAAATCCCAAAAGGATACTTTAGAAACGAATTATGTAGTGATACTTAGAATAACTGAAAGATCCCAAATCAGTCTCACGAGTTTATTACATCTTAATGGCTTTCATAATTCCATTTTGTTCTTTTATGATAAAACAGCAACAAACAAACAAACAAACAAACAAACAAAAACACTTCTCCTGTCATCACTTGTCCTCTACGCAAAATCCAGGTTTGTATCCCATTGCAACAAATGTATAAATGTACCTCTGCCCTTTATTAAGATTGTGTGCTGGGTGAAAGACATTGCTTTTCCTGATGGCTTATAAGACAGAACTGATTTCATCTCACCCTTCTGTTTCTTTTTCCAAGATAACTTGAGTATAAAAAAAAAAGATTTATTTTTATCATTATGTCAAGTAGATTTTACTTGTTACAGACTGAGGCTCTGAAATGTTTGAAATTGAAGATAAAGAACTCAAGCAAGATCCAGACCACTGATCTCTTCTCTGTAACAGTATCTTTTGTATGTTACTTTAAAGGTTGAGAGATCCATGAATACCTTGAGAATAGCAAGGAAAGCAAATAAATAAGTTAATTCATCCTCACAAAAAATTATCTCTCTCCCCCCCCCCCAAAAAAAAAAAAAATCCTACACAAATTTTCAAACAATAAAAAGGAACTTTGAAGGTGGAAGGTTGAAAACAATCACAAATGGAAGTCATTTGTGTTTCATACATTTTTTGGAAGTTTAAGCTTACAGCTATTTATGTGATGAAAAGAAATCAAATTTACTATGCTTATCTCCCTATCTTCTCACAAGTGTTCTTCAGGAAGACATTCCTAGTGAAATCATTCACAGTTAAGTGGGGATGAAAGGATGATATAAATAGGGCATAGGGAGCATGCATTTGCTCTGCAAGATTCTGCTTATTCTAATCTGTTTTTACTTACTTAGCATCCACCTGGCCTATTGTCTTTAGATATTTTCATATTTTTAACTGCATTTAATGTCATCCTGAAAAAAAAAAAAAAAAAAAAAAGCAATCTAGCAATCTCAGGTATTTGGCTCAGGATCATGGCAATCTCAGGTATAGACTCAGGATTGTGAAATAAAGGGAACAATATATCACTATACAAATCAACATTGACTTAAAATACTCTTACCTTGTATAAATACACCAAAGCAGAGAAGTTTAAGCTCTTCATCAGCCCTGGACAGATATCTTTGTCTGCAACAGGTGCAACATTATAAAATTTTCTTTAACATTCTTGGTAAGAAAGCCTTCAATAATGCAGACCTCTCCACCTCTCAAGATGAAGTTAAATAAATAAAAAAAACATTTAATGGTAGCTCTTAATGCATATTGACATAGTAGGTAATGGCTAATTCAACATTTAGAAGCTAATGAAAATCAGTGTAAGGGTGATGTATGATCTGCAGAATACACCTTTGACTTTCTATTCTACAACATTTTGTATCATGAAAGCTTGAGAAGATTTTATCTGCCAATCAATTAGGAAAAAAGAAAAAAAAAAGAAAAAGAAATTGTTTTGACTCACTTTTTTTTTTTTTTCTTTATGCTTTCAATAGATTTTGAGTTATCAAAGCATTTAATTAAAGCTCTAGCTTCAAGCATGGTGCCGAGCAGATATTTCAAAGAAACCAGCTTGCCATTGTGTTTTGTTAAAATGGAAACGGATTAGCAGGAAGCATGATGTGATATAACATGATATTTAAGTTAATGTATATAGTAAGAGATATCTGCAGCTTCTCTGTAGTGGTGTCCAATAGTCTTTGCACCAGATGCGCAGCCTGGCAAAAATGCCAATAAATGGGGAGACAGCTAACACTTTTTTATTTATTTATTTTTTTTTTTTTTTTGCTTCAGTCAAGGTCTTCCTCCCACTAGTCAGTTCTTTCATCTGAGTGATTGCTGCTGATATAACCACCAGCTTGAGCAAACTGTCAGCAATTTTGGCTTCTCTATTCTACAGTCAAAGGTGTAATTTCAGGCCATCAATTAAAAATAAATACATAAATAAATAAATTAAAAGATACAGAAAAAATAAGCAATCAAACAAACAAACAAGAATACCTTTGTACCTAAAACTTAGAGGGCCTCCATAAGTTTTCATTTTTTGTAAGCTGCAATAGCTTAGCCTTGAAGTCAGTGAGAATTGCCCCAGCTATCTTCTGGATTTTATCTGACCCTCAGGAACAGAGCACTGAGTTTGGGAACTAGAAAAATTAATGTGACCTTAATAATCTCTGCTTCCTTTATGTTGTTATTTTGTAAACTGTGGACAAGAGTCTGGGACAAATAGTCTAAGGGAGTGAAAAATTGTGGGACTATACTTTACTCTAGTAAGGTTTGCTGAGCTTACATGGTTTCTAGAGTAAACCACCATAGTCCTACTGCCTTATTTTCAGAAGATGAACATCAGAAGTGTGACTATTATCACTTTTATATTTTCACTTATGGTATTTTACAGCTTCTGTTCTTATATTCTGAGAGATTTTAATAAATAATTTTAGCTTGAATAGGAAATGTTTTGATGTACTTAATCAAATCATTTTAGGTGTTATATTTGAACTGTGAGAGCAAAGAGGTCTATGTAAAAACTACTCAATAAAGCTAATCAAAATATGAAGGAAAATAAGGCTTCACTATTGTGTGACACCTTAAGCATGGAAATTTTTAGTGTATGTTATATGTTTTATGTTTTTTTTATGTCATGCTTTTAGTCAGTCTTGAGCTGTTACTGTAAGAATAAAAAAAAGTCTTTACATGTAGACTATACATAATTATTTGCCAATGCAGAATTACTGTAATGTATTTTCATTTAGATTATTATTTGTTTTGTCAGATTTTCCCCTTCTGACATTTTTCCATAGCTTATTGAGCATATCTTCTCTTTTAAACAACTACCATAAAGTAGATCCAAAGTGAAAAGATGCTTCAGCTCTGAAACAGAACAGTCAAGAAGGCCTGGCTTTTGTTAGTGTTCCAATTTCTGTTAGTTATTGCCCTATCTGATGAAGATATAAAGTACTACTAGTATTAACACACAACTGAGTTTCCTGTCTAATAAAGTCTGTCTCAGAGTCTTGTTTCTCCATCAATGCCTGTGGTATGTAAATACTTTCCACTAAGATTCAGTAGGTGAGTTTTTAAGAGTCATGATTCTCATAATGAATCTAATCTGAAACTTAAAAAATTGAGATAATATATCTTCATTTAGGTTTTTGCTAACATCAAATCAGGAAATTCATAATGATTGTTCCCACCACAGCAGTAGCTTCTTCTCAAACTCGTATTTAGTAATCTATCAGACATGGTATTAACTTCCCATGCTTGAGTAATGTAAAAGCTGGATATAAAAATAATTTCTGTAATTCCAGCTCAATATTTTCAACCATAATATTGAATTAATTTAGATTTCTACCATTTATTTTCAAGTAACTTTCAAAATATTAAATAAGAATATGTTCAAGAACATAATCCAAACTCATGCTAGAACCAACACTTGCACATTTTCAGAGCTTCAGATCTGGGAGCCAATATTGTATCAAACTATAAAATCTGTAGCACTGTAAAATCTGAGAATTTCAGCCTGGTTGAAATAATATATTAAATCAGATTATTTTCCCATATAACCCTTTATTCCCAAGCATAAAGAGATTAAGGCATATGGCTGACTTTTCAACAGTGATAATGTTTTGTTAATTTGTTGATTATTGGTTATCAACGATATGAAGGAAGATTTTGGTTCTCAATATTTAAGAATATCATCCAGCTCAGAAAGAAAATCATAGCTTTTACAGTGCTTAAGGCTGAAGAATGATCTGTCTTGGCAAATCCATGGAAAGGATTTTCTTTTGCACTCATCCCTCTACAGGCTATGTAGTGAGGTATGGTTTGTCTTTTGGGAGTTCCAGGCTGTTGAGTGAGCTGTTGTCAACCAGCATAAGTTTCAGGGAACCTTTGTGAATAACTAGATATTTAGTTTGCTTGGATGTTGGGCTGAGTGCAGTTCAATTGAAAACTAAGAAATGAGGCCATAATTTGCATTCAGCTCAGACTACATCAGTCATAATTTGGAAAGAAATTGTATATTTGTCTAGAGTCTATAATCAGTGATTTTACCACTTCTCTGTTGAAAGTGTAGTAAGACAGCAAATGTGTCATCATCTTCAGGTGAAATTGCATTCTCTATTAAAGTATTTAAAATTTAATAAAAGTAAGAAATTAAAGTTGTTCAGAATTTAGACAGGAAAGTTTTGTAAAGAAGCCAAAGACTACATATTAGGACACGATCAAAGTGAAACATCATATCATTTGTATTATTTTGATTCTAACAGTCACTAGTCAACACATTATCACAGGTGTAGAAGAGGAGAAAGGAAAGAAAGGAAGGAAGGAAGGAAGGAAGGAAGGAAGGAAGGAAGGAAGGAAGGAAGGAAGGAAGGAAGGAAGGAAGGAAGGGAGGGAGGGAGGAAGGGAGGGAGGGAGGAAGGAAGGAAGGAAGGAAGGAAGGAAGGAAGGAAGGAAGGAAGGAAGGAAGGAAGGAAGGAAGGAAGGAAGGAAGGAAGGAAGGAAGGAAGGAAGGAAGGAAGGAAGGAAGGAAGGAGGAAAGAAGGAAAGAAAAAGAAAGAAAGAAAGAAAGAAAAGAAAGAAAGAAAGAAAGAAAGAAAGAAAGAAAGAAAGAAAGAAAGAAAGAAAGAAAGAAAGAAAGAAAGAAAGAAAGAAAGAAAGAAAGAAAGAAAGAAAGAAAGAAAGAAAGAAGGAAAGAGAAAGAAAGAAAAAGAAAGAAAAGAAAGAAAGAAAGGGAAAGAAGGAAAGAAAGGGAAAGAAGGAAAGAAACATTAAGATGTTTATTCTTTTCTTATGTTTTTGATTTTGAGACACCTTTTTACTTCTCAACAATTTTTTGGATGACAGCCAACACAATGCCCTTTTTTTTTTTTTTATGGAATAGATACTAACTCACCTCACCAACTCATTCTCTCCTCAAAATATCTATTCAAATATTACAACATACCAAGTTTTATATCCTTTTATGACAGTTGTACAAGATAAAAATTATGTCTTCTGGTAGAAGATGTGTCATATTATTGTTGAGAGGACTTCCAAGGGATTCCTCTAATTATATTACATGGGTGGAGAGGGAGAGTGGGTGCTGTTAAAACAGAGCATATGATTCTGAATGTGGGTGTCTGCTTGAAACACACTGTGCTGGTGAGTCATTTTTTCAAGCTGTAAAGATTTAGGGCTACTTTATTTTAAAATGTTAGAGATTGCTAAATCCACTATTTCAATGAATGTGAGAACACTGTAGCTCCATGTCCCAGGGTTCAGCTAGTAGCAAGGCTGAGCATGAATTCTCAGAAACACCCCACACAACCATCCACAGTGATCAAAGCCATGCACCCACTTAAATGCACCCAGCACCCACAAACATGAGCAGTATGGGCAGCCCAATCCTTCTCTTCTGTTGATTAGGGTGTCCAAAGTCTCGTATATGGAATACATATGTGTATATACATGAAATATGGATCATTTCAGTAGCAACTTTAGAGACTCCATCCAGTAGACAATCAATAGTGTCCCTCAAAAGAACCCCCTTTTCCTCCTGTTGCTGGTACTCAGCCATACAAACCCTGGAGTTTTGCGGTTCCTCTCTGACTGATGGTATTCAGACCTTGTATCCTACTTGTCACCAGTCCATCTTGAAGTTCACTAGTTTTCACACATACCCACTCAGAACAGAGAGCACACCCCCACAGAAGATCACTGAAGCCAGTATTTGTTAAGATAAGACATGATACAGTGTTCAGGTGTGGTGTTCAGTCATTTATTTTCAAATTTCTGGTCCTTTCAATCCCCTCTGCGATCCTTCCTATTCCTTGTTTCTTCTTAAATCACCTCAGTTCCTTTCTTTCCACATATTTGGTCCTTCCCCAACATGTTCAAAAATTCCACATATTAAGTTTTACACGATCACAAAACGTACCTCACCTAGAATTCCACAATGAGCCCTCTAATCCCATTCAGTCTGCAGGGTGCACTGGGACAGAGAGTCTTTGTGAGTGGGCTTCCCACGAAGGAGAATAATTTCACCCTTTTCTATGTAAAGTCTCAGGATGTGGCTCAGGGTGCCCTCTCCACACTAAGTCACCGTTGTTTTTTTTTTTTTCAGCTGTCATTGTTCCTCTTCATATTCCTGATTTTTTTTTTCTTTCAGTTATGATAATGAGCTTTTAATCATATAATCTAACATGCATTTTACAAGCATTTGTTTTTCACTGGTATTGTAGTGAATTGAATTTACAAAGTAATAATTACTTTTCGTGGTCAACAACAGAATATAAAGGCACATTTTGTCACAGACATTTTGGTGGCTTGCCTTTTAGGGGTGTGTGTTCTGTTCCAATCATATGTGATTACAGCCTTTATATCCAACAACACATTGTTCTGGTCTAATCTATTCTTTTCTTTTCATTTTCTATGTTCCACTTATCAATAGAGCTTTAGTAGGGTTTATTTCATCTTACTTTCATACAGACATTCTGCAATACCTTTATGCTATAAAGAAAAAAAAATCTTTGGATTTGACATAAGAGGTAGTGAGTATGATGGTGACTTTTATGCACTTTGGATTTGGATTTTCTCCCTAATATTTATTTTAACCTTTGATAAAACCTAATGATCCACGGAGAATCCTTCCTTTTGTGTTTGAATAATGAAAGTTTTGCCAACATATTAATCATCTGCCACAACATGATCTTTTAGACTAATTTGACTGACAGTGTTGAATGTCATAAAAATGACATTGAGCATAAAAATGATTGAGCCCAAGAACATTATTTGAAAGTCTGTTAGAATGTCAGATTAAAAAGTGAAGAACAGACTTAGTATTCCCCTGACAGTCTGTTACTCAGGAGATATGCTTCAACATTTGAGGCTAGTTCTAACTTTGTATATGCTTTATATGAAGCTTTAATGCCCTAACGATTTTCTGCTGTGTCACTACATGATGACATTTGTCATGATGGCATTTGTGATGACCATTAGAATAATTAATTATATCATGTTGGGACAGTCGTTTTAAATATCTTTGTTAGAGATTCATATCCATTGATAGAAGCAGGGAGAGATTTATTTTATAATGACCATAGTTCAGAAGGCTAACATTAGAAACTGAACACACATTTAAGTTTTTGCATTCTTAGTTCATACAGATTATGTTTTTGTTTGCTTGTTTGCTTGTTTGCTTGTTTGTTTTTAAGTATTGCACTAATTTTGAATCTTGAGTTGTAGGAAAACAAACAAAAACAAAAACAAAAACAAAGAAAAACAAAACAAAACAAAAACAAACAAAACAAAACAAACAAACAAAAAAAACAATTTAGGTTTTGTCTTATTTAGATATACCAAAATATTTATTTGAATTATTTTTCTCAAAAGACTCTCCCTCTAGTCCATGGTAAAATGGACATTTATAATGGAGTAAATGGACCTCACAAAAGGCTTACTGACCACAGTGTTTTTTTTTGTTTATTTGTTTGTTGGTTGGTTTTGTTTTGTTTGTTTGTTTTTTAACAGCTGCCAGTACTTCAAAACACAAACCAAGCAGCAGTGAATTAACTTCCCACAGAAAAATATCAATCTTTCACCTAATACAGTAAAGCTTTGTAAAATGTTATGAAACTAGTGTGACTAAAATATAGCGGAAAGGATTTGATATTACTTTGTGAAAGAATAAAGAATAATATTTAATCACTAGATGGTGAGATCATTTCTAATTTCTTTCCTATTTAGTTTTCCTTTTTTTCATATGAAAATGACACTTCCTTTTGAATGAGATATTTTATTAATAATGTCTAGAAAATAAACCTTTTGTAGGTAAAACAGTAGGACCATCAGTCTGTATAATTCATTAACATGGTCTCATTAGCTGTCTCTTTGCTCCCTGATGGAATTTGTATTTCAGCCCCCAATACACAGTTATTAAGCATGTACTTTCCAACACATCATTCTGATATGGACTACAATATTAACATTTTCATTACACAGTAATGTATAGATGTATAGAAATGGTGCATCACTATCACTGTATGCTTTTAAAAAAGATTTTATGAAGGATTTGTGTCTTGGGAAGTTATTTTTCTCACTGTATAGCAATCAGCCTATGTATGACTGTATATCATACATGTGTTTCACTTAAAATATATATAGATTTAGTATACTTTATGTGAAAACATGAATTATAAACCAAGCAGCACCTTGTAAATTTTTGAAACAATACATGTAAATGTTGCAGAAACCAAATACCTTATGGATAGCGTGTTGGAACCTCACTACATGAATTCTTTTCTGTCCCTAAAAATAAATAAATAAATAAATAAATAAAAATAAAAATAGGAAGAGGAGACAGTGAACCTGCTTGTTTGTAATTGTGTCACCCCCCCTTATTTTTTTTTTTATTTTTTTTTCCTGTCAATAAGCAAGCCAAATGGATAAAATCTAACAAACACTGCTAAACTAAGAATTATCTTATTTGAAGAGATTCTATATCAATGTCATGGCTGCAATAAATACCATCAACAGAGACAGAGGAGAAGCTAGAAAGCTATAAACTGTTGGTCTAAAACATGAACTGATGCATCTCAGTAAATATTTTTTGAAGAAGAGAGTGGACAATTAATAATTATCCAAATTATCCATGCATCAGGTGAGGTTTAGGCTGGATATTTAGAAAATGTTCTTCACTGAGTGGGTGGTTAGGCGTTAAAACAAACTCCTCAGGGAAGCAATCACTGCATTAAACCTGTTGAAGTTCAAGAAGCATTTGGACAACTCTCAGAAATGTGGGCTGATTTTGAGGTATTTCTGTGTGGAGCCAGGGGTTGGACTCAATGATCCTTGTGGGTCCCTTCCAACTCAAGATATTTTATGATTCTGTGATTCTAAATACGGAAAGAGTATGAATGTACCCAAAACAAAAGAGAAATAAACACTTTTTGTGATGTCATGAGAAATAAATTGATTACTAAAGCAGAGAAATGTGTAAATAAGAGAAATAGTAAAGCAACGGTCAATGGAAAGGGCCTGGAAAGGTACAGATAATTTTGAAAAGCAGGTGCATATTGAACAGAAAAGGAATGAAATGAAGAAATTAAACTATACGTATCAGTATCAAAGAACAAGTTAATAGCTCAGAAAGAAATAACTTGGGAGGTAGTCTTATTAAGCATATAAACTTTGAGTCTGCATCAACAACATACAACAACATACAGATGGATTTAAAATGAACCAAAATGCTTTTTTTTCTGAGTTTAAAATACTCTTCACACTTGAGAACACTGAGATTAGTTTCATCTGAGTGGTACGGAGATGTCTTTGCATCTAAATAATGCTGAGTATTGTCAATATCATGAATCTAATGCTCTGAAATTTGGAAAAAGATTAATTAATGTGCTTTTTATTTTTTTTCAGAAATGTATTTACTGTTCTATTCTTGCTTATTTTCTTTAATATTTCCTCTAGAGAGCTGTCAGGGACAGCATTCCTGATGACCTTTGATGGCCAAATTGTTGAAACAAAGGCTTCCCCAGGTTTAGTTAGACAGTTAAAGAGAGGTGATTAAATAATGAGTAAATAAATAGAGTAAATAGAATAAATAAAAGATAGTGATAGTCAAAAAAATTACAGCAAAAGTTGTAGAAACCCTGTCATGTTTTTGGCAGGAATAGAGTTTTATTATTATTTTTATTATTATTTTTATTTTTGGTAGACACTGATCTGTGTTGGGGATTTTTGATTAAAACAGTGATGTATTGATGATAACACAACAATGTTTTTAGTTGTTGTAGAGCAGTGCTTACACAGATCCCAAGACTTCTGTGCTTCTGGTGCTGCCTGGCCAGTAAAGAGGCTGGGGATACAGTTGGGAAGGGACACAGCCAGGACAGCTGACCCGGACTGACTAAAGAGATATTCCATACAATATATCATGCTCAGCAATGAAAGATGGGGTAAAGAAGGAGGAAGGGGGGATGTTCGGAGTGATGGCATCTGTGTTACCAAGAAACTGTTACATGTGATAGGCCCTGCTTTCCTGAAAGTGGCTGAACACTTGCCTGCTGATGGGAAGTAGTGAATTTATTCCTTATTTTGCTTTACTTGTGTGGACAGTTTTTACTTTACCTAGTGAACTGTTTTTATCTCTTTTAACACTTTTACCTTACTGATTCTCTCCTCCATCGCACCTGGGAAGGGTGAGTTAGTAGTTGGGTGGTGCTGAGCTGCCTGCCAGGGATAAACCACAACAGTCTATAGCAGCCCATGTAGGGCACGAAGGGTTTGAGATGTTGACAGATTTGATTTGAGTGTGGAGTGTGTTAGACTAAATTTATAGGTGTTGTAGTTATTTAGCTGCTAATTGGCAGGCTTGGGTGTTTGTCACAGGGTTTGTTTGCCTTACTGTATATTAGAGATCAGTTCCTGTTAGTGGCTGCTTTTCCTTTTGCAGTTTGCTGTACTCCTTATCACCTTGCTTTGCTGTGCCTGGAGACAATGGTTATGGCCATGAGTCTGGGCCAGCTGAAAGCCAGGGTATTGTACTACTATACTGGACAGGCTGGAACTCCAGACTGAACTCAAGTCAGAGGGACTGTGACTTGCGGATGAGTCTATGTGGGAGTACATACACCTCAAAGCATCTCTGGCCATGGAAAATTCCACTCCCGAGCAAGTACACCTCAAAGCACCTGTGGTCATGGAGAAATCTGTGCTGCAGCAGATACACCTTGAAGTATTTATGTCTGCAGGTAAGGCCATTCCAGAATACCTCAAAGCATCTGTGGCTGTGAAAGAGACCACAAGATAGCAGGAGGAACTGAAGGGACTGTGGCCAAAGTAAAAGGTGATGCTAGAGCAGGTACACCTCAAAGTGACTCTGTCTGTAAATAAGACCACGCTGCAGTAGGTATACCTCCGAAGATGCAATGACCTATCAATAAATCCACACCAGAACAGGTAGACCTAAAAATATCTGTGGCTGTGGATAAGTCCATAGTAGTTACACCCCTAAGGGACTGGCCAATGGAAAAGCCCAAGCAAGAACAGGGGTAAAGGGACAAATTCATTGAAATGTTAATCCTGATCCAAAAGGACAAGGGGTGAAGATTTTAATGGCTTTCAGCCTGAAGAAGAGAAGGTTCCAGGGTGACCTTATTGCAGCTTTTTGGTAATTAAAGAAAAAAAAGATGAAGAACAACTTTTTGTTCAGGCAGATAATAATAGGATAAGGGAGAATGTTTTTAAACAAAAACAAAACAAACAAACAAACAAAAAAACTAAAAACTACAAACTAAAAGGTTAGATGTTAGGGGAAAATTCTTCACTCAGAGAATGGTGAGGTGCTGGAAGGAACAGGTTGCCTAGAGAAGCTGTGGATGCCTCATCCCTGGAGACATTTAAGACCAGGGTGGATGGGGCCTTGGCCAACCTGATCTAGTGGGAGTGGTACCCCTGCCTATGGCAGGGGCTTGGAAGTAGACGATCTTTAAGGTCCCTTCGAAACCAAGCCATTGTATGATTCAATGATGATTTAAACTGCTGTAACCCATGATTTGAGTTGCATGTTATAGGAAGTATTGAGCAGCAACTAGTCAAACCAACAGTGAATGAGCCTCACAAGAAGCGGTGCAAGTGCACCTGACTGGAGCTGACTTTGGCATCCAGTAACTCCACATAACACACCACGTCTGTCCTGAGTGACCACCATAACAGATGGTCCCCTATTTGCAATCCATGTGGCCAGCTTCAGAGTGGGCAGGAGTAGCCACTGGAAGAGTGTGTTGGGTCTGTCTGAGCTGGAGTCACCTTTTCCCTGCAGAAGCCCGCACAGTGCTGTACTCTGCACTCGTAGCTGGAACAGCACTGATATCACTCCAGTGTTGTGTCTATTGCTGCGTAGTGCTGGCACAGCATCAGGACTCCTTCCAAGCCCCCAAGAGCCATCACACTGGGGGTGGTCAAGTGATGGGGAGGGGACATTGCCGGGGCAGTGACCTAAACCAACCAAAGGGATATTCCATAACACCTGATGTCACACTCAGCAATAAAAGGGGGGGCTCTCGTGGGGGAGGGGTCTGTTCCTCCTGAACAACCGCTACGCGTTTGAGGCCCTGCTTCCCAGGACGTGGCCGAACACCTCTCGCTGATGGGAAGTAGAGAATAATTTTTTCTCTCTCTGTGCTTCCGCCCAGCCTGATTGTTTCTTTTGTTTCTGTTTTTCCTCTCCATTCCCTTTCCCTTTAATTAAACCTTTCTCATCTCAAACCTCGAGTTCTCTGTGTTGTATTTTCTCCCCCTTCCTTTTTGAGGAGAGGGGGAGTGAGAGAGCAGTTGTGGTGGAGCTTGGCTGCCCACCTGAGTAAAACCACCACAAAGAGAAACCTCATTTTTGCTCTGTTTTTAGGCTGAAATAAAATAAGTCATTTGGGGGGGGATAGTGCAGGAGCCAGACACATGGTGTTCAGCTGTCATTTGTTGCTAAAACTTCAACAGGATTTAACTAATCAGGATTTGAAATTTATGACATGTCCACAGTTGTATGAGTAAACTAAAAAGCCATATTCAATTTTTTCAACTACCTTTTTAGAATGTGTAAGGCAACAGCTTCTCAAAGAGAGAGACTATATAAATTTAACATAGACTCATATTCTTAGAATTAGAAATAACTTGTAATTAGAAATAACTTGTAATATATTACGTTTTATAAAATTGTTATTATTGATTATCATTTATTTATTTATAAATGATTTATTTAGACATTCAGACATTTTGACATGATTGAAACATTCAGAAGAAAAGTGTAACCTATGGCAGACTTGTGGAAGTTCACCCCAAAATACTATTTTTTTCAAAATTGTAAACAACTTAATTCATGGTCTAATGATGGAAATTACTCTCTGCTCTTAAAAATGAGTGATATACAATCCCTGAAAGTGAAAGCATGTGAATTACCTCTATGTTTTGGAAGCATGTTTCTTGATGTAGCTGTTAAACAAATCTATTTTCAGGTCATTCAGCCCATCTCTGCTTTCTGTGGTGGTGAAACTGTTTTTCAGCATTCATGTTCCCTTTTCACCTGACTTCCCAAAATATGCTAACTTATAGCCAGGACCCTCTGGCCACATATAGGTTGATATTTACTGCTGTGAGATTTTGATGCCAAGGCCAGGAATGTATTTTTCCACCAAGAATAGCACACTGTATGTGTCAAATTTCCTGTCTGGTCTCACTTCATTTGCTGTTTTGGACTGGCAGAAAAGGCTGCTGCAGAAAGGATAGGCTCATGACTTGTCTTTTGACCACCTGCCATTTTCCTTTCACTGACTTCAGTTTGAAAAACTTGTTCTATTCTGAACAAATAGTATGTTAGCAACCAAGCCTTACAAAATAGCATAAACAGATTATTTTATGCAAGGAAAATGCATTTATGCTTTCAACATACTCTTGATAACACTTCATAACTTAATAAGCAAATTGTGAAACATTAATTTCTTTTTATAAATTGCAAATATCAATATGTTTTTCAAAGAATTTGGAGAAAAATTAGAGTCCACTCACAAAAATTGCTATAGTTCTTTGTTTGTGTATACCTACCATATACACATAACAAGGTAGCATTACCTGTTACAGAGAGAACTGGCTGAAAATTTTGCCTAGCTCTTAATGTAATTTTGGGTTGCTAGCTGATGTGATGGAAAAATTTTTAAATTTCTATAATTTAATTTAATGTGAATTTAATTTAATGTGAATTTCTTCACATTCACCCTGAAGAAACTAGAGCTTTAAACAGAAATTTAAAATGTTGAATGGTCAAGCTGTGAGATTCAAGTGCTGCAGATGGTATATCTCATGTTCAGTTTGTGATTTATCACATTTATCACATATATTTGGAAATGGAATCATCTTTAGCTCGCAACAGTCCCATGTTTTTATCACTATGAATGAGCCCAAAAAAGTAGGTACTATTTTTCAAGCTTCCTTTATTAATATAGGATAAGTAGTTTCAACACAGTCTCTCAGTATAAGAACCCCTTAGGTCTGGTGAATTTACAGTTGTCTAAGACAAAAAGGGAAGTAGGAGAAACACTGTTATCTCATTTCAAGAAGTAGGGAGTTATGGGCTTGGGCACATGGACAAATTCCCATGGAGATAAAAAGTTACTGAATAGCAACCACTGTGTTGCAACTATCCTTTTTGTGTTTTCTTGGTTTGTGGCAAATGTGAAGTAATTCAAATAATCCTCATATATCATCGCATATTTTGTTGAGGACCAAAGAAATGTAAATCACTTCACACTTGTCACAAACTAAGAGAGTGAAGATAAATAGTGTTGCAGATCAGTTATATTGAGTAACTCATCACAACACTGTGACTTTCCATGTGTCTGTGAGACCTAGATTGCCTTTCTGTGCCAAACATCGAATCTACTTTTCTTGAGCCTTCTTTCTATGTCTAACCTAAACACAAATCAATACTACTTCTACACTTTTTTCAGTGCCAGTCATGGCAACAAGAATTACTGCAAAAAGACTAGCCATAGGATATATCCAGCCTTACAGTAAAAAAAAAAAAAAAAAAAAAAATATCCTGAAAGTATTGAAAGGACTAAGTTTCCAGCCATCATTTTTAGACTCCAGAAGCTTGGACATTCAGACAAGCAACTAGCATTTGAAATATTTATTCAGTGAAAGTAAAGTTGAAACTATTGTAGTCTAGCAAGTTCTCCATCACTATTCGTTATTATTACGCAGTGCTATTCCAAACAGTAATGATTTATTTGAAGAGATTATGATTATACTTCTCATGAAGTATCTTGAGGACAAGAGAAAAATGCTAGCAATACATCTGCAGCAGCTGCTTAGTCTTAATATGGTCACTGTGTTTTTTTAATTGACGCTCCCACCTGACTCATGTTTATCTTTCATTTGTGGAAAATAAAGCCTTATTGACCAGAGTAATGATTTACAATTTTGGGGCTAAGGAGAAAGAAATTATCGATTAATTTCTGTAGATTTCTGCAGGTAGCATTTGTGTTTCGGAAAAAGGGTGTTTTTGTTGTTGGTGGTGGTATTTTTAATAAATATAATTGCTTCCACTTTGGTGAAAGTAAGCTCATAATTTATTCTTTCATTACAAATGGCTTGGTGCCACTCGGTTTCCCCTTGCAGTCTGATTCTTCTGGTTGCTTAAAAACTACGTGAGGGGTAAAGTTCATGATGGTTCCTGGGTAAATCTTGGGGTCATTTTCTGCTGAAGAAAGCTGTAGAAATATTTGTAGAATCATGAAAATTTCATTGTGAGGAATATAAAGAGGAGACAACACAGATGGATCACTGACTATGGGTTTATTGTTCTGTCTATTCACCTCATCACCTAGTTTAAACTAAATACAGTGCCCTCAAATAACTATTTAACATAGTATAAATGGTATGCAAGACGTTCTGACCCTGTGTAAGAGAGAATATCATCTTCTTTTGGATGGATGCAAAGATTTACTTTAGTGCTTGCTTGATTGTATTTCAGAAATGTCATGAAATGTCAGTCTTCTTCCCCAGACTCTGTCCTCTAACTGCCTAACCACTGTCTTTTACACATTTGAGTCTTTATGACAGGTGATATTTGTTTCATATTTCTTCTTGATCATATATCTTCCTGTTTCAAAAAGATTAGGTGAAATGGAATGACCTGGGGGCAAAGAGAGAAAGTAGCAGAGACTTCAGGGAGTGACAGGCAAAAGCTTCTAAGTGTGGGGCTGGGGAAATTGAGCTCAGAGATGATGAAGCTGCTGTAAAAAAAAAAAAAAAAAAAAAAAAAAAAAAAAAAAAAAAAAACCAGGAACTGAACAGCCAAAGTTTAGATGAAATAAAAATGATAAACTCCCTATGGACTAAAGGGCATACAAAGTTTAATGCATTTCAAAGATCTTTGAGTTAATTACAATACTGTATGAAAGTAAATTTCCACCTGCAAGGACACATGGGAAAAGGTGAAATTGGTGCATAAATATTCCTTGGGTAAAAAGTTCTAAAATATTACTCTGTACAAAAAGAAATTATAAATTCTAGTTTTCTTTCTTATAAAAAAGTAACATTTATTGATTTTAAAAGCCTTGTGGTCTTCTTCAGGGAGCTCATTATAAGGGAAAGGCCTAGCTAGGTCTACTTCAAAGTAACAGTTAACTTGGACTCTTATCAATACTTTTCAAAGAAATGTCTCTCATCTGAACTTGGTGCACTATCACTTTTCTCTTTCTTTTTCCTTCTGTGTGCATGTGTATGTATTGATCTCCTAGAATAACAAATAAGTGTTTGAATGCATGATATGTACAAGGACATATACACATATATATAAACATATATGAAGATATGTATATTCTTAAAAACATCTGTTACATCCTTCAATAGAAAGTTACTTAAGGAAATTTCATTTTAATTTATTTCCTAAATATTTTTGAAAAAAATACACTTCACAAGTAAATGTGTATCACATTGATTTAGCCAAGCTGGGTTAATTGATCCCAGTTGCCATGAATACTATTCTCCTTTACCGTTTCACTCCCACTTTTGGAGGTAGCTTCAGAGGTTAAAATTGCACATGTGGCATGGACCTGCATTTCAGTAAATGAGTTGTGTTAGCATAGTCATTAGAGTTAGATTTATGTGAACAGGAGATCAGGAGCAATCTACTAGTCCCAGTGGATTCCTTCAGTTTGGATTCACAGTTTGTGTAAGTTATGATAACAGTCTAATTAGTGCTTTGGACGTACAGTTTTCCAGTTGGCAGATAAACTACAATAGTTCTTCCAGAAATTCTGCTCATTATATCTTATTAGTATCAGGCAAGACAATATAAATCTAATTTTACAAGAGATTTATAAGAACTCCTACTGGGAAGTGGTCCTTTTCCAAATGACCTTTAGTCTCTTTTTCTGTCAGCTGTATATTTCTACAATATAGTGTACAGCATGTAAAAAAGTTAATGTCTGAGAAAGTACATATAATTTATTCAAGCAAAAACTGTTTTGGAGAAAAACATTAATGCTAATATTAGTATTTCACCAAATGGTTGTATTAAAAGAAAAAGAAATTGTGGTATATAATTTCTAATCAAATCATGAAAAAAAAAATAAATATGGTTTAAGTGTAATTCATTTTCACTTACATAAGAACCTGAAAGTCTTTAAAAATGTCTTAACCTTAGAGAGGAATTTTTATTTTAGATCAAAAGAGGGAAGGTTGTTATATTCCAAAAAGGTGGTTGTTGTTGTTATTATTATTAATTATTAATTATTATTATTATTATTATTATTATTATTAAAGTGGAAATTGAGAAATCACCAAATCTTTGCACTTTTTAATCTGTTTTTAGGGATATATCTTTTGATTTTTGAATTGTCCTAGAATTAAAATATATTCTTTTTTGGCTATCTTTTATGGGAATGCAGAATATCTAATTTAGAGTTGAAATGTATAAGAACTCTTAACACGTCTGTTGTATGATAGAAAAGAAACTGGGAAAATACTATTTATTTTGTTTCTGGTAGAGTTCAAGTGTCAACAGTGGTCCCATAAGCACAAGCTTCCCATCCTGCAAAACTACTGTGGTTTTTGTCACTGTTGGTGATATTAAATCAGAACATTAATTATGCTTTATATTCTATAACTTCATTTGATGGGGCTTGTGTGAATAAAAAGAAAATAATGTGTCTCTGTGTTTCCCATTGCACAGGCAGAAAAGCGCATGTGATTTGGCAAGTACAGCTTTGTCTACATTCAATGAGAATTATATAAGAGTCCTATGCAGTGGACAATCCCACAGAAAGTATTTGATATTTGTTTTAAAGAACAAACATTGTTGCTATTACACTGTAAGAGATTATGCATGTCTTAATTGCAGGTCACATTTTTAGTAGCAACACAACAATATATTTCTTCGTGTGAAAACAGAGAGACTAAGATGCCTTCACTTACATCCGCATTGGCCAGTGGCTCATTCTGTATTTTAGGAACAGGACAATTTTCAGTCTTTGATCCCTGTCAGCTGAATAACAATTCCTAAAGCTAAAGCCAAAAATAAATAAATGCTGCCTCCCTGGGGCCAGGGTCAGGGACGTTGCCAAGAAAGTCAAGCGCCTGGTACGGCCCACTGACTACTACCCGCTACTGGTCTTTCAGGCTGGTAGCGATGAAGTAGCAAAGAGAAGTCCAGAGGCGATCAAAAGAGACTTTAGGGATTTGGGGCGACAACTTAGAGGTTCAGGCGCGCAGGTTGTGTTTGCCTCTGTCCTTCCGATAGGGGGGATCGAAGCTGAAAGGTGTGCTGTTCGCATAAACTCGTGGCTTCGAGACTGGTGTGACCGGCAGAACTTTGGGTTCTTTGACCACGGGAAGGT
The DNA here is from genome assembly GCF_047663525.1 of Anas platyrhynchos. Lineage (NCBI taxonomy): Eukaryota > Metazoa > Chordata > Aves > Anseriformes > Anatidae > Anas > Anas platyrhynchos. Next base: position 9,483,005 of record NC_092587.1, read on the forward strand.
CTATGCTACGCTGGGCCTGATGGCACCGAATGGGATGGGCCTCTCTCGGAGAGGGGTAAGGATCTTTGGTCAGGAGTTGGCAGGGCTGATAGATAGGGCTTTAAACTAGAGTCGAAGGGGGAAGGGGCTAAAACCAGGCACGCCGGTGAAGACCTAAGTACGCTAGAATCAGAGGGGTTGTGTGCCAGTGAGGTCCTTCGGTTAGATCCACAAGGTGCTGAGTGTAAGGAGACGCACCTGAAATTCTTCTACACGAACGCACGCAGTATGAGGAATAAAATGGATGAGCTAGAAGTCCTGGCCCAGTCCCGCAACTACGACATCATTGGCATAAGCGAAACCTGGTGGGATGAGTCCTGTGACTGGGGTGTTGCGATAGATGATGGTTACAGGCTCTTCAGGAGGGACAGGCAGGGTAGGTGAGGTGGTGGGGTGGCGATGTATGTGAAGCAGGGGCTGGACTGTGTGGAACTCCAGGTCGGCGATGGCAAAGTTGAGAGCCTCTGGGTAAGGATCAAGGGACGAACGAATAAAGGGGATCTCGTTGTGGGAGTCTATTACAGACCGCCAGGCCAGGACGATAGCGCCGATAAATTATTCTTTACAGAACTAAGAGAGGCCTCGAGATTAACTCCCCTTGTCCTTATGGGGGACTTCAACTTGCCAGACGTTAACTGGGAGTGCCACACGGCTGACACGAGTAAGTCCAGGAGGTTCATGAAGCACCTAGATGATAACTTCTTGGTGCAGGTGCTAACGGAGCCAACTAGGAAAGGCGCCCTCCTTGACCTGTTGCTGGAAAACAGAGAGGGTCTGGTGGGAGATGTGGTGATTGGTGGCCGCCTCGGTCATAGCGACCATGAAGTGGTTGAGTTCAAAATTTACGGTGACAGAAGGAAAAGTGCCACCAAAACCTCATCCCTAGATATGGGGAAGGCGGACTTCAGGCTGCTCGGGGAACTAGTCAGCAAGGTCCCCTGGGAAGCTGCTCTTGAAGGCCTTGATGTCCACCAGTGCTGGTCATTCTTTAAGCGATGCCTCCTAGAAGCACAAGAACAGGCAGTTCCTAAATACCGCAAGTCAGGCAGGCGGGGCAGGAGGCCGGCGTGGCTGACCAGGAACATTCTTATGGAGATTAGGCGGAAACATAGAGTGTTTCGCTACTGGAAGGAGGGCCGGGTGACATGGAAAGAATACAGGGATGCTGTTCGTGTTTGTAGGAAGAAAATTCGTGTGGCCAAAGCACACCTAGAGTTGAAGCTGGCTGTGTCTGTGAGAGAAAATAAAAAGGTTTTTTTTAGATATGTGAATGGAAAAAGGAGAACTAAAGAATACATAGGGCCGCTCCTTGATAGGGAAGGTCTTCTCACAGACGATGACATAGGCAAAGCAGAGACGCTTAACGCCTTCTTTGCCTCTGTCTTCAATGCCGATGATGGGCTTCGGGACCCAGGGTGCCCTGAGCTGGAGGACCGGGACAGTGGAGATGACAAACTCCCAACCGACCCTGAACGTGTGCGGGATTTGCTACTCCACCTGGATCCCTACAAGTCCATGGGTCCGGATGGGATTCATCCCCGGGTGCTGAAAGAGCTGGCGGACGTCATTGCGGAACCTCTCTCAATTAATTTTCAACGATCCTGGGAGTCTGGAGAGGTCCCGGTAGACTGGAAGCTGGCAAATGTTGTGCCGATTTTCAAGAAGGGTCAGAAAGAAGACCCTAGCAATTACAGGCCTGTCAGTCTCACGTCAGTGCCTGGTAAAATCATGGAGAAGATGGTTCTCGAACTTATTGAGGCGCACCTGGGGGACAAAGCAGTCATTGGTCCCAGCCAGCATGGGTTTGTGAAGGGCAGGTCCTGCCTAACTAACCTGATTTCCTTTTATGATAAGATCACCCGTATGGTGGACCAAGGGAAACCAGCTGATGTGATTTTTTTTGGACTTCAGCAAGGCTTTTGACACGGTTTCCCATAGGATCCTACTGGACAAAATGTCCACCATACAGTTAAATAAAAACATCATACAATGGGTGAGCAATTGGCTAATGGGCAGGGCCCAAAGGGTTATGGTGAATGGCGCTGCATCAGGCTGGCGGGCGGTCACTAGTGGGGTCCCTCAAGGCTCCATTTTAGGGCCGGTACTTTTCAATATTTTTATAAACGATCTGGATTTAGGAATAGAAGGTATTTTGAGCAAGTTTGCCGATGACACCAAACTTGGAGGAGTTGTGGACTCGAATGAGGGTGGAAAGGCCTTGCAGAGGGATCTGGATAGGTTGGAGAGCTGGGCGATCACCAACTGCATGAAGTTCAATAAGAGCAAGTGCCGGGTCCTGCACCTGGGACGGGGAAACCCTGGCTGCACGTACAGACTGGGCGATAAGACGCTGGAGAGCAGCCTAGAAGAGAGGGATCTGGGGGTCGTGGTAGACAGCAAGTTCAATATGAGCCAGCAGTGTGCCCTGGCAGCCAGGAGGGCCAACCGTGTCCTGGGGTGCATCAAGCACGGCATCGCTAGTAGGTCGAGGGAGGTGATTGTCCCGCTCTACTCTGCGCTGGTGCGGCCTCACCTCAAGTACTGTGTGCAGTTCTGGGCACCACAGTATAAAAAGGACATGAAACTGTTGGAGAGTGTCCAGAGGAGGGCTACGAAGATGGTGAAAGGCCTGGAGGGGAAGACGTATGAGGAACGGCTGAGGGCACTGGGCCTGTTCAGCCTGGGGAAGAGGAGGCTGAGGGGAGACCTCATCGCAGTCTACAACTTCCTCGTAAGGGGGTGTCGAGAGGCAGGAGACCTTTTCTCCATTAACACTAGCAACAGGACCCGCGGGAACGGGGTTAAGCTGAAGCAGGGGAAGTTTAGGCTTGACATCAGGAGGAAGTTCTTCACAGAGAGGGTGGTTGCACACTGGAACAGGCTCCCCAGGGAAGTGGTCACTGCACCAAGCCTGACTGAATTTAAGAAGAGATTGGACTGTGCGCTTAGTCACATGGTCTGAACTTTTGGGTAGACCTGTGCGGTGTCAAGAGTTGGACTTGATGATCCTTAAGGGTCCCTTCCAACTCAGGATATTCTATGATTCTATGAAATAAATAAAGCAAGATTTCTTCATCTGTTAAAACTAAATACAGTGTACTTATTAAAAATACAATGAAAAATAAATACATAGAGTCATTCTCTTGTTACATATAACTGGCTTAATATGGAATAAACTCTCTGAATACATGTAAGGAGATGCATTTCTCAGTTCTTTTGAATGTGGGATAGAAGCAAAGTCAATGTGATGTAAACAAAAGGTCTCAATTGCCTTGAGATCTGGATATATTTTAACTCAGATTTTTTCCCTTTTGTTTGTTTGTTTATTTTGATAACCTTTAACTTTACTATTGCATATATGGGAATCAATCTGTATAAGTTCAAATACAATGACTTAATTTATTATTAAGTTATTAATTTAACTTTATAAAAAAGTTGAATAGCTTTGTTAAGGTTATTAATTTAACTTTGCTGATGATAATAAACTTGGAGGAGTTGTTGACTCTGTTGAGGATGGAAAGGCCTTGCAGAGAGATCTGGACAGATTGAAGAGCTGGGCAATCACCAATCATGTGAAGTTTAACAAGAGCAAGTGCCAGGTCCTGCACCTGGGATGGGGCAACCCTGGCTATACACACAGACTGGGTGATGAGACGCTGGACAGCAGACCTGCAGAGAAAGATCTGGGGTTTTGGTTGATAGCAAGCTGAATATGAGCCAGCAGTGTGCCCTGGCAGCCAGGAGAGCCAACCATATCCTGGGGTGCATCAAGCACAGCATTGCTAGTCAGCTGAGGGAAGAGATTGTCCCGCTCTACTCTGCGCTGGTGCGGCCCCACCTCGAGTACTGTGTGCAGTTCTGGGCACCACAGTACAAAAAGGATGTGAAACTATTGGAGAGTGTCCAGAGAAGGGTGATGAAGACAGTGAAGGGCCTAGAGGGGAAGATATATGAGGAGCAGCTAAGGTCACTTGGCTTGTTCAGCCTGGAAAAAAGGAGGCTGAGGGGAGACCTCATCGCAGTCTACAGCTTCCTCATGAGAGGGAGTGGAGGGGCAGGCACTGATCTATTCTCTTTAGTGACCAGTGACAGAACCTGAAGGAATTGTGTCAAGTTGTGATGGGGAGGTTCAGGCTAGATATCAAGAAGAGGTTGTTCAGTGAGAGGATTGTCATGCACTGGAACAGGATCTCCAGGGACACCAAGCCTGTCGGAGTTTAAGAAGCATTTGGATTGTGCTCTTAGTCATATGGTCTGATTTTCTGGGTAGACTTGTGTGGTGCCAGGATTTGGACTCGATGATCCTTCTGTGTCCCTTCCAACTCAGGATATTATGATTCTGAGATTCTATGATTACTTATGATTATATACTCCTTTTTTTTTTCTTTTTTTTTTTTTCTACTATTATTCTTGGAACCTGTGAATAAATAAATGAATTGTTTTGACCATAGTACAGCTTTATTTGAGATATACATGACTGATCACATTGTATGGCTATTAAGTAGGAAAACATTTCTAGTATATTTAAACTTCCATAATATATGAGAGATTTTCTTTCTTTCAATTCAATTCAATTCAAAAAAATAAAAATAAAAAGAAGTAACTTGCTTATTTATAGCTTTTTTTTTTTTCTTTCCTTCCCTAGAGATGTTTTAGAACAAAGAAATCCAATGCAAATCTTATTTGATCTCCTCAGTGATTGTCTCCCTGTACTTGACTCTGGTGAGGCCGCACCTTGAGTACTGTGTTCAGTTTTGGGCCCCTCACTACAGGAAGGATATTGAGGTGCTTAAGTGAGTTCAGAGATGGGCAACGAAGCTGGAGGGGTCTGGAGAACAAGTCTTACAAGGAGTGGCTGAGGGAGCTATGTTTGTTCAGCCTGGAGAAAAGAAGGTTTAGGGGTGACTTTATCACATTCTACAGGTACCTTAAAGGAGGCTGTAGGCAGGTGGGGGTTAGTGTATTCTCCCACATGCCTGGCGATGGGACAAGGGGGAATGGGCTAAAGTCGCACCAGGGGAGGTTTAGCTTGGATATTAGAAAGAACTTCTTTATCAAAAAGATTGTTAGGTATTGGAATGGACTGCCCAGGAACGTGGCTTAGTCAATATCCCTGGAGGTCTTTAAAAGATGTTTAGATATAGAGCTTAGTGATATGGTTTAGTGGAGGACTTGTTAATGTTAGTTCAGAGGTTGGAGTAGGTGATCTTGGAGGTCTCTTCCAACATAGATTATTCTGTGAAATTTTGATCTAGATATTTTGGATTACAGATGAGACATCCTAGTCACAATGGAAACTGTTGCATACCTGGATTTCATCAGGCACAATACAGAAAAGTCATTCCAATTCACCAAGACTTGGTTAAAACCAATACATTCACTTACAAGACACATGTTACTTTCCTTCTACAGATTTAACAGAAAATAGGTTTCCTTACCAACAGGCATAGGCCATGGGAGCTCTGATTTATGACAAAGCCAGTCTAGCAATATTTTGGAGGGTATATAGGAACTTTCCAGTTTCAAAGCAAAGCCCATCTGAAAAAGGCTTGTTCATAAAAATAAATAAATAAATAAATAAATAAATAAAAATAAATAATAAAAAAAAAGAGGGGTAAGAGGGCTTACCCTTGGAACTTATCCTGAGATAACTGCACTGATTCTCTGCAGAAACCAAGAAACCATCACTATTCCACCCCATGGAGATTTTCCTAGCCAGTCAGTTGGCTTATGAATGATATTTACTATCATAATAATAGCTGAAACTACAATAAACACTTATCAACTTGAAGAAGGCACTTAACAGACCTTGGGATGTCCCTCCCCACAGTGGCAGATGCTCTACAAAAACAGACATTAAATACATACTACTACAGACAGCAGTCTCTGGCTGAGCTGCTGTCTTTAAGGGGTCAGAGTGCTCCAGTCTTTGCTCCCAAATCTCATCCCAAATGGCCCCTGGCTCTGTACCACTGAAATTCTGTATTTGCTTTCAAAAGAAAGGAAGAGAAGAAACCAACACTCATTACAATTGCAACATATGCACTAATAAGCACAACTTGGGGGCCCACCACAGAGTGTATCTGCCCCACAGATAGTTACAACATGGACTGAGGTTACTTACAAATAATAATTAACATAGAAAAGGGACAATGATTCTGTAATGAGATTTTTTTAAATACTGTATAGAGCTCTGTTGACTTTGGGGCTGTGCATGGGTACAGAAATCTGTCTCAAAGGCTTGTACAGAAAAAGGTAAAAGAACTTTTCCCTTGTTTTACCAGCTGTCTGCAATGCCTGCAGATTCTGTGAAAACTGAACTCAAAATGTCACCTTCTTTTTAATTACAAAGAATCAAACTATGCTTAGCAAAACATAAAAATAGAAATCTCTACAGACAAGATACCATTAGCCAATGTCTTGTTAGTAATTCATTTGTTGTAAAAGGAATTGCCAAGAACAAGTCACTGTTAATTGTATAGCAGGTTATATTTACTTTTTACAAGAATGTCAGATGGAACTGAATTTTCAAAATCCTTTTTATGAGTAAATCTCAAACTTTCTAGGCTTGTCTAGAAACAGAAGTTGGTGTTCAATAAGGTAGAATGTGATTTTATGGAATGCTAGTTATTGCACATTAACTCCAAATGCTAATTTTCCAGCCCTACAAGTAGGTAGCATGCCAGAAATTTATGTATTAGCTGCACCTACAAAAACTTTCCTGTCAAGATGACCAGTCAGGCATCTTTTATTCTACAAAATCCCATTTTTTCAGCAAAGCCTTATTTTACTGAAACTTTTCCATGTCTGTGTGGTACAAAAGTCAACTTGTTGGAGCAGTCACAAAGAAAGGTAGAATCATAATTTTACATCTTGAAGAATAGTTATTAGGAATACAACCCCCACTCCTCATATATATATAAATGGCTGTGTAAATGGTCCTCAAAATGATACAGAAACTGAGGGAGCAGAGAAAGCCATTGTCAAGGAATTATATGAACCTCTTAGTCACACACTTAGCCTTTATAAAGCTTCATTAAACTACTATTCATAGCAATTCTTTATTCCTTGAAGGAAACACTAGCACAATGCAGATGTTGAGTCACACAAAGTCATTATACAAGTATCAGGAAAGAATATCAGCACATAAAATATTCCTAAAATTGTATCTTAGCTCCTATGAATTTGAAGGCTATGTAAACCCAAAAGTCTCAAAACACAGTCACAGAAAAGAAAAGATGTTGGACTCGATCATCCTTACGGGTCCCTTCCAACTCAGGATATTCTATGATTCTATGATTCTATGATTCTATGATTCTTGATTTTGCATTGGAGGCAAATATTATTTTACATTTTTTTACAGGCAAAAGAAAGTGGGTCAAAGAAATTAGGATTTTTCTCCAAGTTGAAACAAATTTTTTCTGGGATAGACAGCATTACCCAGGCCTGTTCAGTTTCTCACTGTCATACCTTCAAATAATACAAATTTAAGTGCTCAGTGTGTATTGTCTAGGACTGAAGTCTAAGGTGTTAACGTCATATAATTATTCTCTCTCTCTCTCTGTCTCTCTCTCTCTCTCTCTTTTTTTTTTTTTTTTTTTTCCTTTTTTATTTTAGCATTAAACTACAGCTCTTTACAGTAATGTTTCAGGACAGAAGGAGGCCATGCAGTCCAGCCTAGTAATTCCCAGTAACACAATGTTAATATTTTCATTGCTTCAAAGTGCTTGTCCAACACTTTCTGAATGATCACAGCTGTGGTTTCTGGTGTCATCTCAGATGATCAGTTCTCCCTGTTAATTACCTCTTTGCATCCTGATGACTGTCATAGTGCCTGATCTTCTCTTGTTTGACCTTCTGTCTGGCAACAGTAAAGCTTTGAAAGTTCCATGTAAGTTTGTCATATTTCTTATTTGTCTCTTTTCTCTTGAGTATTTACAGTACACAGTAAAGCATGAAAAGGGGTTCTACTCCTGAACCCCTGATTTTTATTTTTTATTTTTTTGATTTAAAAAACAAAAACAAAACAAACAAAAAAAAACCTGATTATCTACATATGAGTTTAAGATGTCTGGAGGTACAAAATCAAGTTCCAGATTCTGTACCTTGAGATGTACATTCATCTGCTGAGACAAGGAAACGCTTGTCTTATCTTCAGGTACAAGAAGCCACATGATACATCTCTGAGGCCAAATTTGTACTATATCTTCCATAGACTTTGAAGCAATTTTATTTTGAGTCTGGCAAGCTATTGATAGAACATTTCTACCTAGCCAGTTACACTTTTAATTCTTATAATACTCTAAAGTTCACATCTACATTTCACTTCTAGTTCAGTGAAATATAATAAATATGAGCAACCACACACATGTTGTGATTTGAGACCATTCAGTGAAGCACCTTATCACAGCAGCACTAAAATAATTGGGACATCAACATTTAACAAACTGTTCATGGAAACTTCTCACTGACTCCTGAAGCAATACTGGAGACAAGTACTGCTTAGCAAAACAAGTCATGGAGATGATTTTGAGGATGTGGGACATCCTTTTAGCCAATGACCTACAATGAATCACCTACTCTTTGTTCCCACAAACACTATGGAAAAGGCTGCCTGGTGGATCACTATTTTTCACAGAGGCAAAACACCAGTGCTCTCACATCTTGCCTCTTCTCAGGGGTGTGGCTCCTAGGCTCTGTCTCTCAGATGTTCTCAGATCTGAGCCAGGAGTTTTGGTTTCTTATGGAGGCACTATATTCTCTCTATGAGAGACAGTGGATACAAATCACAAATGTTTAAGTCCTGGAAAGTATTTACTGACTTTACTTCTTGTTCATTTTTTCCTAATCACTTAACACTTGCTATTCACTAAACATTAATAGCATAATTATTACTTAAATTTGTGTTTTGTTTCTGTATTTATTTTTAGAAGAAATACTTTGAACCATCCCTACACAAACTACCAAAATTCTTTTGTTCTAAGTTGTCTTTAATCCTTTCTTTCAAATTTTCAGTATCTTTCTATCTTTTCTCTTAATTTAAAATATAAATAATATATGAGTCTCCCCTCTATTTCAGAAACCTTCTACTGTATTCTTCCTTATCTGCATCTACAGAGTTTCGTTGTGCAGTTCAGAAATGAACTTCAAGCAGTATTGACTTTTATTTTGGATATCTGGTAAACCTCGGGCATCAGAAAAATTAATGAAGTTAAAAAATCACTGAAATATGTATTTCTCACTGTCTATTCTGACTCTTCTCCCCACTCAAGTCTTCTTCTGATTTCATATTATGATCTGAAAAGAGATCTTGTGAGCTAAAAAAGAAATACAGAATGGTTTGTTTTATATTATGTCTATATTTTGTAACTTCAAGTATTGTCTTGCTTAGCTTCATAACTGTTCCCTTATTTGTAATCTGGAAGTTACAGAGTCTCTTCCAGTTGTGATTTATTCACTGAATTTTGGTGAGATTATTTTTTTTTTCAGCTTCAGCTCCTTTTGACTCATTAACAGTTTCTTCTCCCAGTCTCTGAGACCTCTGTTGTTTGTGGATGCCGTGGAACTGTTCTGATCTTTTGGTCATGAAAGTTTCAAATATATTGTCTTTTCCTGACTGGTTTCAGTTTTGCTTCTAACATATTTCCCTGGAGCTTTCAAAGGCTGTAGTGAGCATGTTTAGATTTATTTATTTATTTATTTTTAATTTGCCAAATATGTCCAGATGGCATTTACCTCTAGATGGCAGAGGTAAGTGAACTCTGCATATGGGGCTCTCCTTCCCTCCAAGCTAATCTGCGACCCTATGAACTCCAGCAGGCCAAAATGCAGAACATATTAGCCCGAGCTTGGGAGAATTTAACTACGCTCCTTTGGTCTTGTATATCAGCAGGCCTCTATCTGCATAATTATAAAATACCATATTAACAGATCCTTTAATAGCACGGTCCTTTCTCTGCCCATCTGCTCAAGACATAAACAAGCTTGTGGTGTTACATGCCAGCAACACTGATAGGAAGCATCAAGTTAACTTGGTAAAGCATAATGATGATTCCTAATAAAAATGTGGAGGCCCCTTCAGTCCCTCATGAAATTACCTGTTAATATTGCCCTCCATAACATATTCATGTTTCCCTTTCTTTGGAGACTTTGACTCCAATATTTTGAATATTCACAATGTGCTGATTAACTTCTAGGCAATGTCTAGTCTTTCTCCAGACTTCAGATTGCACAAGCATCTGTTACTTCTTGACAAATGATAAATTTCTTTGCTATCACTAATAAAATAGTAAATTGTGACTTCCTGACTTAAGGCTGCAAGCATGTCCAGAGGTGGCTTTCCCTGGTTCATATCACATTCAGACAATTGTAGCATTAGCAACAGTGGTTAACTATATGTCAGCTTTGAGAAGTCTGATTTGTGTCCTTCCTATAACATCTGTTATATCTCTTGGATTTTTTGCAACATGATTGTTGCTACTGAACTCTTCTAACAGTGATAGGTGTTAAAAATTAGTGCTTCTATATATGTGTCCCCATTCTGTGCTCTACTGCTGTCATTTACCAGTAGGTGACTCTAAATATTAACCATTACAATGAAAATGAAACTGTCTTCTTCCACTGGATAGTAGCTGTAGATGGGGAATTGCACACTTCCTGCACAATTTTTTACTGGTTAAGAGGTTTGAGTTGGCTTAGCCTGAAGCCCCAGTGAGAGCTGTTATTCCTGCCCTTCTCAGAGAAGCCATTTTGCACTCTGATTTAGTCGAGCACTTGGTGTGCACTCACACTTTTAAAAAAACTGTATACTTTTTACATGTTTTTCATTCCTGATCTTTTATGATGAGCTTGTTTCCACATTGTTGTATAGCATAACTTCTCAAAACCAGTTGTAAGCAGCTGAAAAGTTAGAGCTGAATAAAGTTGAGATAAAAGCTGTTACTTGTGATGTAAATAGATATGAAATGGCAATTTTATGTTGCCCTTTCACTTTTCCTTACTGTTTAGGACTCTGAAAGCTGAATCTGGCAGAAAATTTGCAGAGTTCACAACTAACAAGTCAGCCTTGAATTTAAACTTGGGAAATTATGTGGGTGCAAGTGTATGACTGTGAGTGAGATGAAATTATTTAGCTTAATGACAGCACAGGCAGTGATTTGGAAGAATTTAAGACACAGATTTGTAACCACTAAAACATAAAGTAACATATGCTTCACCAATGGATTAATAAACTAAACTAAGACTTAGAAAGTTCTATACAAAGTACTAGCAATATTCATACAGATATTCTCTGTTATAAATATTATTTGAATGATAAACTGAAACCACCAGTGAAAGATTAAAATCAGACCTGTACAGTTTAAACCTACTCTTAAAATATAACATCCTGTTACTAGATGGTTTACAGACAAATTATTGGACTCAATAGAGGGGAAATTCTTTTGCCTGTGTTATACAGGAGGTCAGGTTTGATGATCGAATGGTCCCTTCTGGCCTTAAAAGCTATGAATCTACTTCTTTTCTGCAAAGTCCACATAAAAGGTCAAATTTCCAAGGCTGGAATATTTCACTGAAGGACCAGAACCTCTATAGGATGTCTTTAAAATAATGGAAGTGGTAAAAAAATGCATAAAATAAAGACAAGGGAAGGAATAAAATAAAATAAAATAAAATAAAATAAAATAAAATAAAATAAAATAAAATAAAATAAAATAAAATAAAATAAAATAAAATAAAATAAAATAAAATAAAATAAAATAAATAAAATAAAATAAAATAAAATAAAATAAAATAAATAAATAAATAAAAAGGATTTTTATATCTTTCACACTGCAAATAGGAATGGAATGTTAAATACCCAGGTATGCCATGTGTTTCCATGAGTACTTGGCAGTGCTTAAAAACAACTCCAGCACAGAGCTCAATCTAGTCTATTTTGCAGTGGATGCTTATGCATAATTTCTCACCTAACAAGAACTTGAATTTCTCTACTCAGATGAAAAAAATATTTCCTGAACTGAATGTGTACTTCACCTCCCCATATAAACAAACAAACATAATTAAGGAGTTGCAGGATCAAAATAGTTACTAACAACTTAACAACATTACCACAGTCCTCATATTAGCATCCACCCGCCCATGGACTTGTGAAAGTGAAAAACCTATGTTAGCACATTTTCATTTTTGGAGTTTATGCTGTAATTTTAGTGGGGATTTCAGACCTTTGGAATTCTCCTTCAGGGTCCATACTACATGTTTTTGAGGCACCTTTTAAGCATTTTAGATCTCATGCTTAAACAGTGTCTTATTTATAGAGACATTATACACTAAAAATTATATTCTACTATTTTAACTCTGAAGAGTTATTTGGTGACACAATGAAAAAAATCTACTCAACTGCAAAGTACAAGGCTATACCCTCTTAGCAATCAGTACATAATTTAGGTTCCTCCAAATATTTACATTGCTCATAGATGACTTATCAAATACAAATAGTAATGAACATTCCTTCTCCTCCATCTTGATGAGCTCCGCTTCTTTGCAACACTGACTCCCTTATGATGAGGCATTTCTAATCTGTACACATGCTGCAGATTCATTCCCTACATCTATACATCATTATTCTGTGCCCCATTAACCTCTACCAACTTACTTGAGGTATTCTGTCAAATAATTCTAGCAAGAGTTTAATTTTTAATCCATATAGATATTTTCTGACAAACTATTTGTGCTTGAAGATAAGACAAAAGTAGCAAAACATGATATGTGGAAGAAAAAGTGCTGAGCTGGAGAGCACAGTGAGATGTTTTATTTAAATGACAATCTTTCATATACCAGCTCTTAACCAAACACCCAGGAGCACTCAAATTTTACAGCCTATATTTTAGAAGACTGTATTCATTACTGAAATTCAGATAGAGATGGAAAAAGAATATGACAGACTTGTGAGCATACATCAAGATGAAACAAGATAGGAAGATAATAAGGAATCTTCATACCAGTGTAGGAAATACAGATGTAGGAGCAGTTGGTTAAGTAAAGTTTAGTTGAGATACAAGAATTATGAGCCAGTGTCACTTAAATTAATAATTTCATTCCAAAATCTAGAAATCAGGATTTTTTTGTGAACTGCTTGTACTCAGAAAGCAGTCAGAAACAATGCTGTAGAACTTTTTTATTTTTTTCCCCCAAGGTACCTGACCTATATATATTTAGGCTTGCTTAATGCAAAATTTTGAAAATAAGAATTAACTCTTATACTGTTTAAATAGATTTCTTATTTCTATAACATTATAAAATTTCTTATCTGTTCTCTCCATGTAAAAATATAAGGCATGTTTTACACAACTTCCCTTCCCTTTTCCCCTACTCTTACAACTCCCCCTACTTAAGAAAGGGAAATTTCTGACAGAAAGCCCTCACTGGCAATCACCATCTGTCTTTGTGTTCACTAGTAGGTGCTAATTGGCATGAGTGAAAGGAGGTGGAAATAAACACATAGCCCAATATAGCCAGTCTTGTTTGACTGAAAAAGAAAATTTCTTTGAACTTTATTGGATTTCCAACAAAATGAGATTTTCAGGGCAACAAATGCTTAGATTTTTACCAGTGTTACAACCACATTACATCTTAGGGATATGGAAAAACATACAGGCCTGATTCTGTGATCAGTTTTCTAGCAAAAGAAAAAGAATCTCAGCACTGGTACGTTTTTAGACATTAATACAGCTTTTGTTTTAACACTTGCCACCCCAAAGGAACAGTTTTGGTGCTTGAAGCCTAGAATAAATGTTTTAGAGAGTAGAGGATTTGTTGTACCATATACCTTAGTCATACTCCAGCTCGGTTGCAAGTTTCTTTCCCCACTTTTGCAATTACTGCCACTGGATTCAATGGGTTAACTCAGGACAGGGAACAACTGTCAATTGCAGCATCTGGTGCCACTTTTGACTTTTATATATATTTTGTTTTTCTCAAAAATGTGAAAACATAAGATGGTTTGAAGGACAGCAACTTTCAACTGTAATTTTCAGGTGGGTAAAGCTTATATATTACTTATTTGCATTTCTGCAACAGTATTTTTTTTTTTTTTAATTTTTCTTAAATAAGTCAAATAGATTTTAGAATGTTGTGTTTTTGCCTGCTTTGAAAATTAATCTGAGCCTTTTTAGGAATGTGTTCTACAAAGTACATTTTCAAATACTCCAAACAAGTCTCTTCATAAAAATTAAGTTTGTGCTGCAGAACCATGGTATGATATTTTGAAACTGTTAGATAACAGAACTTTATTGAACTAATATTTAATAATACTGATCACTAAAAATATTTTAGAACTTAACAGAAAAAGAAAAAAAATGACTCACTATGAGTGCAGATTGTCTGTGATTTTTAAGCTATCCTTGTTGAACTTTGTTATTGTTCATCAGGGAACTGGGATTTCAGATTGGATGTCTGTATGTGAACAAGTAAAGAAATAAGTTAGACAATACTCAGCTGCAGTTTCTGTTTGCAAATGTTACTGTTCCTCTACTCCTGCTAGATCCATTCCAGACTTCCTGCCTTATTTTTCTTCATGCAAGATCAAGCTATGAAACAAATAGAGGTAAACTCAGATTTCATGACATTTTCCTTCTTTCAATTCTTTTACAAATCTCAGTTATTGCAAGGGCAGTATATGTAAACTCAAAATCAAAAATTTACTTTCTTAAATATTCAGCAAAATATTTTCTCTCATCTACTAGTACAAGTAGCCTTGACTATGGTTATCATACTGATACACACACTCATTAGTAAGTTGTTTAGTCCTCATTTGTGATCTAACATTAGCGTATAAATATTTCACTTCATTCTTTTAACAGAGATATTAAATGAGACAAAACAAAAGAGGAAAAAGGCTACATGCCACATTCAGCATACAGCATAAAGTGTTCAGAATGTTGATGTAATGCTTTTCTACTGAAACATTTTTCATGTTGAAAGTAATCTAACTGATGCTGAACAGGGACACTGGGAAACCTTCCACAGAGAATGGTTATACACTAGTTTGATGGGACTTATAGCAAATTGCAATTTTCACATAAGGTTTTTATTTCTAGATTTTAAGGAGCTTTTAGAGAAATTCCTGAAGAGTATTACAGCTGCTTGAGAAAGGAAATAAAATTATATAATAATAATAATAATAATAATAATAATAATAATAATAATAATAATAATAATAATAATATATTAAAAATAATAAAAACCAATGTATTTACAAGGGGAAAAAATCTTCTGGCTTTCAACTGCCACAACACTGGTAACTTTGTGACTAATATTCAGTATGCATAGTCCTAAAAATAAATCAATGCACGATTTGAATGCTGTCTGTTCGGATACACATAGCTGTATGTTTTTATGTTTTCAGGTCCTGATAGAGAGTCTTGTGTTCTGATTTTACAATTGTAATGAGATCCATAATTTTAAAGTCATTTGGATTAATGTCAGTAAATCTAGTTAAGATCTATATTCTTAAAAAAAAATAAAAATAAAAAAGTTTTTTCTTGAGTAAAGATGTCCCTTAAGTGTGTAATATATATATATATATATATATATATTTTTTTTTTTTTTTCTGTTTTCCATCTGACTTACAGTCTATTCTTATATGTTGCTGGTAGCAACCTTAAACACAAAGAATGGCTTTGTAGTTCACAATCCATTTGGAAGTTAAGCTCTTCAGAAGGATGATTGGCTGTTATATAATTCAGATTTTACATAAAACAGTCTTATTAAAAGAACCATTATAGCTGCACTCTGTATGCTATCCATTAGGTGCCAAACAGCTTTTTCCAGCCACACATGAGGAAGTACCAGCTTGTCCTCACTGCCTCTACAACTGTTTCTAAGGGATCTCATAGTTATGATGCATAACCCTTGCCAAGTGCACCCAAGAAAGTAGCTATAGCAATGAAAGAATATGTCAGATTATTCAAAACCAACTCTCATCGCAAACATCAGGAATCTCACTGGAATAATGGTCACTGTTAGCCATACCAGAACCCTAGCTGAATTCCTCTGTGGTAATTAAGGAAAAAACAATAAGATAGAAGTAGGCTTAAATATTTATTTATATCTCATGGGCATTATCATAGGGATTTAACATTCTGGAAAATGCCTGGAGAACAGAAGGCCTGAAACTGAAATCTATGCATACATGTCTGCCTCCAGCTTGGTAAGTAGTGATATATCTTAGAAGAAAGTAAGCATATGCTATATCAAACCCTGTTACAGCTCTCTGATGAGAATGTCATTAACTAAAGAGTCATTAACTCATGTAGTCTGACCTGCATAATTCAGGATATATATAATTCAAATGTAGTTCAATATAAAATTAATTAATTAATTAATTAATTAACTCTATATGGAAGCTAATAAAATCATGTAATGAAAAATACTTACAATATATTCTATTTTTATTTTGAAGACTTAGATTTGGGGAGTCCAAAATGTCTTCCTAATCCATAACACAACTGTGTTATGAAAGGAAAAGAGCTTTACTTATAGCTAAATTTGTCTGTCAAATGTATTGTCATGGATTGTCATGTCTTTCACAATATTAAAGTATCTTTGATATTTTTGTTCTCATTATGCCGAGGCTTAATAATATCACTGGAAATCCTGTTGATAAACACCCAGAATTTATGCAAATCTGCCCCATTGTCCTATTTTCTTTGAACAACCTGGTCTAGTGAAGAGTGTCACTACCTATTTCCTGCGGGATTGGAATTTGATCATAGAATATACGGGTTGGAAGGGACTCACCATCAAGCCCAACTCCAGGAAATTATGCTCTTTAACGTCCCTTCCAATCCATACCATTCTGTGATTCCATGATTCTATGATTTTCACTCGTTGCCTACGATGATGTTACAGAAATACATAATCTTTACCAACATGTTAACTTTGGAAGTATCAGAGCAAACATTGGAATTCTCCTTCATATCATTAATGGTACTTGACTTAGCATGAAGAGTTGAAAGTATTATGCACTCAATGGGACTCCTCAGGATGCATGTTTTTTTTTAGCATAAGATGTGTGTAATCACCAAATACAATTTCAAGCTCTCTTTATTTGGATTTTTTAAAAATTATGTCTTTAATTAGACTGAATATCACCTGTGTCCAGGAACAGCCTCAGGGAAATAAATGGGACTACTTGTGAACTAAGGATCTTATTTAGGGCAGTGTGAGGTGACAGCTTGATACTTACTTTTCCAGTTTTAGCTGGCAACATATTTTTGGACTGTTTTTTGGAAAGTTTAAAATTTTCTCTCTGTCATCTCTCAAAGACTGCACAGTCTTTTTTAAGACTAATCAACAGACCTAAATTTTACCTAGGAAAGTAAACTCATGGTCAAGTAAAATCACAACTACAACTGAAACTGCAAAGATCATTCTTGTCAACAATTAATTCAATTTTCCTCTGTTCTCTGAGATGTCTCTTTCTTGATCTCAACACAATGAGGTTATTTCAATGCTTTTAAGCTGTAATAGAATGCACTGTATAGCAAAAACAATTTTAATCTTTTGGATGTAAATAACATCAAAAGGGCCATCAATTCTGACTGTTTATTTTTTTTTTTTTTTTTTCCCATTTATATGATAATATAAATATAAATATAATATGGTTCTCGAACGTATTGAGGCGCACCTGGGGGACAAAGCAGTCATTGGTCCCAGCCAGCATGGGTTTGTGAAGGGTAGGTCCTGCCTAACTAACCTGATTTCCTTTTATGATAAGATCACCCGTATGGTGGACCAAGGGAAACCAGCTGATGTGATTTTTTTGGACTTCAGCAAGGCTTTTGACACGGTTTCCCATAGGATCCTACTGGACAAAATGTCCAGCATACAGCTAAATAAAAACATCATACGATGGGTGAGCAATTGGCTAACGGGCAGGGCCCAAAGGGTTATGGTGAATGGGGCTGCGTCAGGCTGGCGGGCGGTCACCAGTGGGGTCCCTCAAGGCTCCATTTTAGGGCCGGTACTTTTCAATATTTTTATAAACGATCTGGATGTAGGAATAGAAGGCATTTTGAGCAAGTTTGCTGATGACACCAAACTTGGAGGAGTTGTGGACTCGAATGAGGGTGGAAAGGCCTTGCAGAGGGATCTGGATAGGTTGGAGAGCTGGGCGATCGCCAACCGCATGAAGTTCAATAAGAGCAAGTGCCGGGTCCTGCACCTGGGACGGAGAAACCCTGGCTGCACGTACAGACTGGGCGATGAGACGCTGGAGAGCAGCCTAGAAGAGAGGGATCTGGGGGTCGTGGTAGACAACAAGTTGAATATGAGCCGGCAGTGTGCCCTGGCAGCCAGGAGGGCCAACCGTGTCCTGGGGTGCATCAAGCACGGCATCGCTAGTAGGTCGAGGGAGGTGATTGTCCCGCTCTACTCTGCGCTGGTGCGGCCTCACCTCGAGTACTGTGTGCAGTTCTGGGCACCACAGTATAAAAAGGACATGAAACTGTTGGAGAGTGTCCAGAGGAGGGCTACGAAGATGGTGAAAGGCCTGGAGGGGAAGACGTACGAGGAACGGCTGAGGGCACTGGGCCTGTTCAGCCTGGAGAAGAGGAGGCTGAGGGGAGACCTCATCGCAGTCTACAACTTCCTCGTAAGGGGGTGTCGAGAGGCAGGAGACCTTTTCTCCATTAACACCAGCGACAGGACCCGCGGGAATGGAGTTAAGCTGAGGCAGGGGAAGTTTAGGCTGGACATCAGGAAAGGGTTCTTCACAGAGAGAGTGGTTGCACACTGGAACAGGCTCCCCAGGGAAGTGGTCACTGCACCGAGCCTGACTGAATTTAAGAAGAGATTGGACTGTGCACTTAGTCACATGGTCTGAACTTGGGTAGACCTGTGCGGTGTCAAGAGTTGGACTTGATGATCCTTAAGGGTCCCTTCCAACTCAGGATATTCTATGATTCTATGATTCTATGATTCTATATAGATTTCAAGTGTTTATTTATTGTTATTCTGGCTGGTAGCTCTCATCAAATAAAGAGTCAGGAATATAACTCTGTGAAAAGTTACTCCAAATTTCCCATTAGTTTTCCTGAGTCTTCCTCTAAATTATCTGGTTCCCACTACTGTAAATGAAAAGCTTCTAAACCTGACAAGTATGCTTCACTGTAATAATTGTTTTATTTTACAAAGTAGATAAGTCATTCACAGAAAATAAAAATGATCATGATCTTACATAGTCACATTCTTTCATTTTCTAAAAAGTACTTAGTCCTGTGTAAACTGGAGATGTTATTCAATCATTATATCAAAAACTTTCTCTAACTCAGAAGGACAAGAGTCACATCATTGTATCCTCAAGAGGCATCAATGTGATTCCAACTCTGTCCTATTCTTTCTTTAAAAGTTCTGTTCTTAGTTCATTACTTGAAATAAAAATTGGGCTGTACTGAATGCTCAAGGTGTCCACCCATACATTGAATGCAATTTATATAATTCTAAATAAGAAGGAGGGAAGGAAGGAAGGAAGGAAGGAAGGAAGGAAGGAAGGAAGGAAGGAAGGAAGGAAGGAAGGAAGGAAGGAAGGAAGGAAGGAAGGAAGGAAGGAAGGAAGGAAGGAAGGAAGGAAGGAAGGAAGGAAGGAAGGAATCTTATTTCTGAAAGTCTAACAATTGTCACTATAGAGGTTTTATTCAGTGTACACATCCTATTACTTATTACTTAAATCTACTATAATGTTCACTATGCTAACTCTGCACAAAATTTTAGCTGTTTTTTTATTTTATTTCTGAGCAATCAGCTATAATTATGCATAAAAATTATGCTACTATGTTAAGCTGCAGCTTTTAAATCAAGAAATCCTTATTTACTAAGATGGGGAGAAAGACCTTGTCAAATCAAGTCTCCACTGCCTCTAATTGCCCAGTAGTTACCAGCAGCAAATACACTTGCTTCATTCTGTTTCCCTCTCTTGCATGTATACCAGTTCTGCAAAGTTTCTTGGAAAGGTGATTGAGAAAGCAAGTGTATATTTCAGAGGAAACATCCTCTCTATTGGCAAGTACTTCATGGTACAACCCTTCTTCTATTTTGTTGATTAAATGGCCACCACAAGCCAAGAGAAGGAAAGAAGCAAGACAATTATCATAGTGTTTAATGTTGTATAAAAAGTGAAACATTCAAAGTGATATTGAATGATGTTGATGAAGCAGAACTCAGGAAATGAAAATGTTATGTCATTGAATAAACAACATGGTTTCATTTATGTAAAAGAACAAGGATCAAATATTTCATATAGCTCTAAAAACATTTAAAAAACCTATTCCAGTAGTCTAGTAAAATATTGGACTAGAGTTTCACATAAACGTCAAGAGTTAACACATGTAGACCAAAAATCTGGAGTGCAAAAAGTTACAAATGGAACATAGCATTCTGTTTTCAGGGACTTGACCATAAATGTTGAGAAATGCTTACTGACCATGTAGAAAACTTTTGCCTGCTTAGAAACTCACATTTTCAACATTCTAAATATGGGAGATGTCAGAAATAAGAGTTGTACATTTGTTGCACATTTTTTACTGTAGTCAGTGATAGTCCATAACTAAGAAAAATCTATTTTGAACTTGATTCATAATTTGTTTTTCAGTCTTGGACTTTCATCATTAACTTCAGGTTTTCTTGCAATGTAGAAGGACATCTGCTTTGGCATGGTATAAGGAGAGAAAATGTACAGGACTATTATTGCACCAAGTTTGTCACATATCTGGCTGCACACTGCAGACTGTGTGAAAAAGAGACCACAACTTTGCCAAGCAAAGCACTTGCTAGCTGAAGCTCCACAAGGCACTGTGATATCTCCACATTAAAGGATCTCTCAAAAGCACTTGCTTTAAATTATTCAGGCCTCTGCAAACCCTACATAGCCAGCCACTAGGTCTAGCAGGCTGAATGACTTCTCTTAGAAAAGTGACAAGTGCAAGATAATTTGGAGAAATTGGTCGACAAGTAGTTGATTAGTGTGTTTACATTAAAGATTTTCTAGTTCCCATCCTGCTGTTGCTTGTAAAAAGAGTATTTAAGAATAAAGATTTTCACAGAATCACAGAATTCTATGATTGGGTTGGAAAGGACCTCAAGAGATTATTGGGTCCAACCCCCCTACCAAAGCAGGTTCCCAAGAGCAGGTTGTCCAGGTAGATGTTCAGACGAGCCTTAAATATCTCCAGAGAAGGAGACTCCACCACCTCCCTGTTCCAACCTGTTCCAGTGCTTCGTCACCTTTACTGTGAAGAAGTTGATTCATATGTTGGTGCGGAACTTCCTGTGATTCATTTTTTGGCCATTGCTCCTTGTCCTGCCCCACAAACCACTGAAAAGAGGTTGGCCAAATCCTTCTGTCTCCTACAATTAAGATATCTGTAAACATTAGTAAGATTCCCAAATATTTTGATATATCTTTAGACAATTACAAATATAATGTTACTTCAAACACATTTTTATGTGGTTGTAATGTGGTCTTTAAATGCACCTAGAACATTGGTTTATATATGCAACCTTGATAAAGCCAGTTTCACAACTGTGGAGAAAAAATAAGTGGTGAAAAATTCTGTTGTTGCTGTTGTTTGTTTGTTTGTTTTAATATAAGTAAGACATTTGAAACTTGTAAAATTTCATCATCATATGCCTAGAATTTGAAGAGATTATTCTGTGATTGGTCAGTATTCTCTCTCCTCATTGTTTAAGTTACTTCTAATTACTATCAATACTTAAGCAAATGCATCAAGCATTTGAACATTTGAATAGATAATTTACAAAATCAGAACCTTTTAAACAAAATAATTCATTTATGCTTATCGCTAATTTCTTGCCTATCTACATAATGAAAATAAGAATTAATATTCAATAGGATTTGATAATTGAAAACTTGTGTATAGCCTAAACATAAATGATTACGTG